>NC_047110.1:11444199-12685449 GCF_902500255.1 Thalassophryne amazonica | reverse complement strand
AGAATACAATCTTCAATATCCATTGTTCAGTGTTGTTAGCTAATATCCATAGTTTCTGTAAAAGTATTAGTCCTGTCAACGTTCCATTTTGGCGGTGTTCATCCTTGACCCAAAATACATAAGGATACCAAACGACAAATGTGAGCTTTCCCCAGTTTCTCTGTGATAGAAGCCACAGATACGCATGCATGCATACACACACACACACATACACATGCACATACACAGAGGCCACTTGGCTATTAATATATAGATGCCAAGTACACGTAAAAACACAGAAACAGCTAACATAGTTAAGCTAAAATCAAACAGTATTTACTCATAGTAAATACAAGAAAAATACATTTAAAGATGTGCCTTGAAAGATTCAACTCGAGTGAACCTTTGAATATCACCAAGCTCTAAAGGCTCTAAAACCTGCTGACTTTTTAACCCTGTGAACTTGTATTCTGTGATGTCCCAAATTTTTCTGATTTAGGGTTGAGCATTTTACTGTTTGTAACATTGACGTCTAGGAACCAAACCTGTATGTATTTTAGAAAATATCTTAAAATACTGAAAATATCTGAAAATACAGAGGATAGATAATGTCTTATTCAGGTGCAATTCAACTCTACATTGTGGTGGATGCATTTAAATGGTTTGGTCCCTCTGGTCTCTTTTTAATTGTTGTTTGGTCTGACATAGCCAGATTTTTCTGAATTCTAGAACTTTAATAAAGGCTGTTTACACTTTTGTCCCCTCTTCAACCCCAAATAATTTTTTATGCTTGTAATGGGAAAAGTAGTTATGGGATTTAAAAAAAAAAAAAATTATTTATTAATTATTATAACTTTAAATCTAAGTTATTCTCTTTTTTCTTATTTGTTGATTTCTGTTTTCTAAAACGAACATTGACATTGCAGCTGATAAGCTGTTGACAAAGACTTATACTCTCCAGGTTTGTTCTAGTTTCATTCATAGGTTCACATACCCTTAATTTTCCAACAACAAAAAAAACCCTCCCAGCTATTTCTGTCCATTATGTCTCTTTCATATAAAAGCTCCAGTACAACAGCAGTGGAACGTGCCCGGCTAAAGACTGCTGGAGGTTTGTTAATGATTTACTTATCTTTCCTCTGACATCTATTCTCACATGGGCTGCTTCCTAATCCCTTGTAACACATACACACACACACACACACACACACACACACACACACACACACACACACACACACACACACACACACACACACACACACACACACACACACACACATTTCAGTGTGTATCTGATGTCTTGACAACTGCAGAGTCCAGTCTGGGCCTGCCTGTGTAGATTTGGCTGTGATGCTGAATCAGACTCATCCTGTCTGAACACAGCCTAAAGGCTCACTTTCCTCAGTAGATAGTAGAATTTTTAAGGGCCTTTTTTTGTCTGTCCAGGTAACTTCCCAATGATCAGCGATGACCTGGTGAACTCGTACCATCTGCTGCTGTGCGCTCTCGACCTTGTCTTCACCAACGCTCTGCTGTGCAATTCCAGGAAAGACTTGCTGAACCCAAACTTTAAAGGTACTGCACTCTGCACTGAAGTCCTCTGAAATGTGACTTTCGTCTGAATGCAGCGCTGGGGATTATGAGCTGGGTTAACATTCTGTTTAACCTTCATGACTGTGTGAACTTCTATGAAGCACGATGCTTCCTCCAACCTTAAAGGACAAGTTCACATTTTTATAACCCTAATTACAGCACAGTGAGGCCTCTGAGTGTTATGTTTGTGGCAAATCTTTTGTGAACAATATTTTTTTTGAATGAATAAGCTTGAACAGGACAGCAGTCCAAGAGACACAAATCCACCTTACTCTCAAAATAGCAGTTCAGAAAATGTGATTTAAGTTATTTTAAAGGTCTACTGATGGTGCCCTTTTACTTTTATTCACTTTGCGTGCTGGGGAGGGAGGCTTGATAATGGCTCATCTTAATGCTAACTTTAACATTGAAAATGCCATAGACATGCTAACACGTTAGCATCGGTCCTGTGTTTAAGTTATGAAATACATCTATCACTGACCATAACAGGTCTGTTTAACATAAAAAGGTAAATATTACTCACAGATATATGCTCTTTAGGGTTCTAGCGGGGAAAAATTAAGATAAAGTGAAATAAAACAAAGAACCAACGAAGCAGCAGATCAAAGATCGAAGCACTGCATCATTGGCTCAAGGTTCAAAGCAAAGCTGCGCTGAACAAACGGTTGATTATACAGACTTCCTGCAGGGTCTGTAATCAGTGTAGAGAAATGATCATTTTCCTGACAAACATCCCCAAAAAGAACAGCCACTCTGAAGGACTGATGAGGTAATTGTTAAACAAAAAGGCTGTTGATGTCGATGGATCGAATGATTTCTTAAGGATACCTGAAAAGAACCGGTTCCCAACCCTAACACCAACATGCTTTTTTTTTTCTTTTATAAAACTTACATTAAAGACTCACGATTATCTTAAACACCTAAATACATGTTTTGTTTGAACTCACCTCCGTAACGACGGAATGTTGCAAACAAGTTTCTACAAACGCTTGTTTGCACTGACAACGAAATCTTGGCCTCCCTAGCGAGAACGTGATTACGCGCGAGATTTGACACCTAAAGCAGGATTTCCCTGAGATACATACAAGTGATGGATTCAGTCAGTGAGTGAATAAGTGAGTGGTTCTGCAAAATGTCCCACCACTAACTACATAAAAACTACTGCGTACTCAGGTTTAAAAGATGTTGGGATGTTTTAACATAATGATTTGCAGTTATGTTGGTGCAGTGGGACGTGTCTGGGCTTGTTCAGGCAGGCACATGTGAAGTATGCCTTTTGTTTACATGTGATTTATGAAGTCTGTTGCTAAGGGGTCCTGGTGGCCACCGAGGCTGCTGGTGCTCGTTGGAAAACAGGATTTCCTTTGACAGCTGTCAAAGATCAGCAGAGCACTCAGAGGCCTGGCTGCTAATGTTTTAATATGAGTGGAACTGTAAAAAAGAAAACAAAAGAACTTATCCTTGGTCTAGACCAAATTACATTAGTGGGCAATCACAGTGTAACATGTTTTTGAATGGAAATCGATGGTATTAAAGAAAACCCATTTCCACACATGCACTTGAACAAAGTAGATTATGTTCTCTGACAGAGTCTTTCACATTCACAGCTAAGTGTTGTGTATTAATTTCACTCTGCAGTTCCCTGTCAGTCTGTGCCATCTTCCCTCCTCACGTTGCTGATGTTTAGTCTGACACTGGAGTTTTCCTTCTTGTAAAAATGAAAAGCTACTTGAAAAGCTACATAAAAAGACAACACATATACACATCATATACTCAGCTTTCTTGTCAATTCCTCAGTTTGCCGCAACCGTTGGTCTCTTTTTGTGAATGAAAGAAGCAAAATATACATTGAGCCAAACAACAGCAACAAGAAAGTGGTTAGTTTAATCACAACATCACCAACACTACTACCAAATATTCACAACACTTCACATTTTCCACATTTGTCATGTCACATCCTTATTCCAAAATGGAGTAAATTCATACTACTCACAACACCCCATAATGACAACATGAAAAAAGTTTATATATATATATATATATATATATATATATATATTTAATTTTTGCAAATTTATTAAAAATTAAAAAAACTAAGAAATCACATGTACATAAGTATTCACAGTCTTTGTTGATGCACCTTTGGCAGCAATTACAGCCTCAAGTCTTCTTGAATATGATGCCACAAGCCTGGCGCAGCTATCTTTGGGCAGCTGTGCCCATTCCTCTTTGCAGCACCTCTCAAACTCCATCAGGCTGGATGGGGAGTGCATGGCGCTGTATATGAGTATTAGAGAGCGCAGACCCAATGCTGCACACTAAGGGAAAACATCCCTTCATGGACAGCTACATGACGTCTCCTAACCGGGCAAAATATTGATGAAGTACCCGGATGTTAATGCATTTTCAAAGGAAATTCGCGACTGAACACATTCAGAAAAATGCTCGCAAAATATGTGTTAAAATGCCATTTTGACCTGGATATGGAGCCAGTAAAATCAGTAAAATTAAATTACATTAAATTATGTCAGGAAAGTATTAAACTTACTCTGACACTCACACATTCCCAAATATTAGTGTTGAAAGTTACACAGATCTGTGCTACTCAGACTCACTTTTATTGTCACTCGACCCTTACTGGCAGAACGAAATGCAGGTTCTCCAGGTGTTTTAACCTAACGTATTGTATAAACTTTTGCAGTATAAACTTTTGCAATGTACAATATGCGCACCGCTGTGGCCATATAGTATATACAAGGCAGAGGGTCGGCAGCAGCAGCAGCCTTAGAGTATTAAGAAGTGACAATGTGCATGTAGTGCAATGTTCACAGTTTGATGGTGGATGTTGAACTGTTCAACAGTCTGCTCCGTTGATGTAGGACGGGGGGATGGTGGGGGCTGACCTGCAGAAGTCAACAACTATCTCCTTGGTTTTCTGGGTGTTGAGGAAAAGGTTATTGTCTCCGCACCACCGTGTCAGGTTCTCCACTTCTTGCCTGTACGCTGTCTCATTGCCTTGGCTAATGAGCCCGATCACTGCTGTATCGTCTGCAAACTTAACAACAAGATTATTCTTGTGCTGGGCTCTGCAGTCGAAGGTCATCAATGTGTACAGCAGTGGACTGAGCACACAACCCTGGGGTG
Organism: Thalassophryne amazonica; assembly: GCF_902500255.1. NCBI lineage: Eukaryota > Metazoa > Chordata > Actinopteri > Batrachoidiformes > Batrachoididae > Thalassophryne > Thalassophryne amazonica. The sequence continues at coordinate 12,680,730 of NC_047110.1, read as the reverse complement.
AAACAGTGTTCAGGATGATGGTGGAGGATGAGGTGGTGTTGATCCTGACACTCTGTGGCCTCCCAGTCAGGAAGTCCAGGATCCAGTTGCACAGTGCTGAGGGGGCTCCAAGTTCAGCCAGCTTGGAAACCAGTTTCTGCGGGATGATGGTGTTGAACGCAGAAATGAAGTCCAGGAACAGCAACCTCACATAGGAGTCCTTGTTCTCTGTGTGGGACAGGGCCTGATGCACCATGGTGGAGATGGCATCAGCTGTGGACCGGTTTGCCTGTACGCGTACTGGTGCTCATCTACAGTCACATCGATGGTCTGCTTCAGGCGCCTCTTCACCAGCCTCTCAAAGCACTTTGTGGTGATGGGGTGAGTGCACCTGGCCTGTTGTTGTTGAGGCAGGATGGTGCAGAGGTGTTTGGCACAGGGATTCTCCATGATGTCTTGAGGCACGGCGGAACTCTGGCTTGGGACAGAGAGGTGTTGAATATATCCGCCAGAACCTCAGACAGCTGGTGTGCACAGTCTTTAAGGACCCTCCCTGGTATTCTGTCAGAGCCCATGGCCTTTCGAGGGTTGATCCTCTGCAGCATGTTCCTCGCCTCAGCTGTAGTGATGTTGCTGACTGGGGGTCTTTGGAGGAGGGAGGGACTTGGGAGGGGGTGGTGGTGTTGGATGCCTCAAAACGCGCATAAAAGGCGTTCAGAGTGTCTGGGAGCGCTGGGTCTGCAGAGCACTGTGCTACATTGTTTTTGTAGTCCGTGAAGCATTTGATGCCCCTCCACATGCTCTGTGGGTCCTTAGATTGGAGGTGGCCTTGAACCTTGAGGGCATATGTGGACTTAGCTCTTTTTATTCCCACTGACAGGTTCCTTCTGGCTGCTCTGAGTGCTGTTGCATCGCTGTCTTTGAATGCAGCATCACGAATTTTCAGCAGGGAGTGCACCTTTCGTGTCATCCAGGGTTTCTGGTTTGGCCTAATGGTGATAGGTGGTCACATTGTCTATGCAATAAATAAATATATATATATATAGTGGTGTAAGTCAGTAGTCAGTGGTGTGGGTACACATCTCTATGTGTGGGTGTGACTCTGAGCGGCACAGCTATTGGGGGTCATTATAATCTCATTATTTTAAGGTGCAAATTTAAAAAAATCCCCAGTCTTGTCGAACAATTTTAATCACTAACAACAAGCATTTTAACTAGACATTGGTCTAGCAGTGGAAAATATCAACTACACATAAGTGAAGAGTTAATGGTCCGTGTCATCAGGTGACACAGGTACAGCAGGAAACATACAGCTGTTTATCATCCAAATATCACGGACAAAGTGACAAGAAGAACCAAAACCACTTACTTATGGAAGGAAATATTGTCTTCCTTGTTCCTCCGTTTGTGGCTTTGCCAACATGTGCAGCTTTCCGGCATATTCCACCTGTTTCTTGACAAAACTAAGTGAACTTCTATGCACGCAAATCACTAACTTGCAACTTGCAAATCCATCCCGAGGTTTCCTCGTATGCGCTCAAATCGTTTCGGATCCTGTTTTGCCACCATCAGAATATGTAAATTGCAGTCAGATGGTCTTCAGACTGCACATGGACCACCGCTGGATAGGTGTCCCATCTTGATGACGCCCGGAGGGTTTTGAACATGTGCCTCACACTCGGGCCGCTGGCCAATTTTGACCAACTGTGTGGACTTCCGCAGATGACTGTCAGAATGTTTTGGAACTGAAATCCAGCACTTTTCAGATATGTGCCGATTTGTCATTCTGACGCCATTCTGCATGATTCTGGCTATGTGTGATGGGAATGTAAGAATCGGAATGTAATTGATTCTTGAAATTTGAATTGATACCCACCTCTAGTACCAACACGATCACATGAGGACCGGCCAGCTTCTGAGCGCCCAGCACAGTGAGGAATTAATGAGCCGGCTGAGCAGGCTGATGTCACTTCCACCACATAAATTGTAGTTTACATGACAGACAGAAAGAGTGTAGATTAAATAACACAAATAAGGGTAAAGGTGTGAACTCATTCATTTGTGATCACTTTGCTGTGGACATACAGCGCCTGTCAGCTGAGCACTGACTGTCAGCTGAACAAGAGTGCACGCAAGGTGTTACATTACAAACACAGACATCAGACAGATGCAGGACAAACGCATAATAATACATACAGTTGTATATAAAAGTTTGGGCACCCCTGATGATTTCCATGATTTTCCTTTATAAATCATTGGTTGTTTGATTAGCATTTTAAGTTAAATATAACATATAGCAGACAAGCACAGTGATATTTGAGAAATGAAATGAAGTTTATAGGATTTACAGAAGTGTGCAATAATTCTTTAAACAAAATTAGGCAGGTGCATAAATTTAGGCATCCCAACAGAAAAAAATACATCAATATTTAGTAGATCCTCTTTTTGTAGAAATAACAGCCTCTAAATGCTTCCTATAGCTTCCAATGAGAGTTTGGATTCTGGTTGAAGGTATTTTGGACCATTTTTCTTTACAAAACATCTCAGGCTTGTTGGTTTCTGAGCATGGACAGCCCACTTAAAATCACACCACAGATTTTCAGTAATATTCAGGTCTGGGGACTGAGAAGGCCATTCCAGAACGTTGTACTTGTTCCTCTGCCTGAATGCCTTAATAGATTTTGAGCAGTGTTTAGGGTCGTTGTCTTGTTGAAAGATCCAGCCCCGGTGTAACTTCAACTTTGTCACTGATTCATCAACATTGTTCTCAAGAATCTGCTGATATTGATTGGAATCCATGTGACTCTCAGCTTTAACAAGATTCCCAGTACCTGCACTGGCCACACAGCCCCACAGCATGATGGAACCACCTCCAAATGCTGTGTTCGTTTTCAGCCATGCATACAGCCCCTTGATATACCCAAATAACTCAGTTTTAGTTTCATCACTCCACAGTAACTTAGTCCAAATGTGCTTTAGCATACCTCAAGTGACTCTGTTTGTGGTGTGTATGCAGTAAAGGCTTCCTCTGCATTACAACATCATACAGCATCTCTTTGTGCAAAGTGCGCTGTATAGTTGAACGATGCACAGAGACACTATCTGGAGCAAGATCATGTTGTAGGTCTTTGGAGCAGGTCTGTGGATTGACTATGACTGTTCTCACCATCCTTCACTTCAGCTTATCTGAGATTTTTCTTGGCCTGCCACTTCGGGCCTTAACTAGTACTGTGCCTGCGGTCTTCCATTTCCACACTATGTTACTCACAATGGAAACTGACAGCTGAAATCTCTGAGATAGCTTTTTGTATCCTTCCCCTAAACCATGATGTTGAAGAATCTTTGTTTTCAGGTCATTTGAGAGTTGTTTAGGGGCTCCCATGTTGCCACTTATTAGAAGAGATGTTCATGCATGCAAACACGAGCGTGCATGTTTTGCGGGTCCCCATTTTGTTTTTGGTTTGCGGATTTTCTTCCGGTTTCTGCATCTTTCGTGTTATGTGTGAATGGGCCCTTAATGAATGTAGCCCGTTCTACACATCTTGTTTCATTTCAACTCCATTGTGGTGGTGTACAGAAGCAAATTTACAAAATTTGTGTCACTTTCACAATACTTATGTGTCTATTTGTAATTTTAGTTAAAGTAGAACTATACAGCTGTGTACTAAAGGAAGTGTTCTTGATAATTTGTCAGTTTTATTTTTAACTGGTTGACATTTTCATGATATTAAAATAGGCTGTGTGTACTAGTATTATTATTATTATGTTACTATGTTGTTGTTTTGTTGTTAATGTTCATATAGAGTATTCAGTGTGCACCTGAATTATGAATTAACATATCCATATTTTATATTTATTTATTTACACCAAACCCAATATTTCCACAGGTATCTAATAGGGAGCAGTTTTGTTAACTGATACTCAAAATTCACTCAGAATTCTCCAACTCATGAATTATCTCCCACCCACACAGATCTGTATATGTGAAAGAACACGAGTGATAAAACTGTTGAATGTGACATAGAAGAGATGCAAATTACATTAGCAAGAGCATGGAGGAAGCCTGCTTATCGCTCATGTATTTGCGAACTGAACCATGTAAAATAAATCAATAAATTCCTAACAGCTAGTTTCCAAAAAAACTTTGCACAGAGGTGTATATCACCAGGCACGCTCTTCCTGTTCGGCTTGCTGTCAAGAAAGGAACCTTAGCACCACTGTGATAAACAGCACCACTTAAAATTGTATTCAGGCAGGAGACAATTGTTTTTGGGGTTTTTTTTCCACACACAGTGTGTTCCCATAAAGGATTTTAAGGAATTCAAGAAAAGATCAGTCTGTTTCACAGGATCCAGGGGAAGAAAATCAAACATAGGACTTATAGGACACATGGGACTTAAGCCATCCTACATGATGATGCAGTAGGAATACACTTTACATAGAGGAATGCATGCTGTATTGCAGCGACGATCAGCAGTGTTGAGATAGGAGTTGAACTTCCAATGTATTGTTTGCTGAGAATCAGATTGTTCAATGTTCACTTTTTATTGATTAAAGAAAAAACGTAGCCACCATAGCCAAGACCAAAGAGCTGTCTAAGGACGCCAGGGACAAAACTGGAAACCCGGACAAGGCTGGGATGGACTACAGGACAACAGGCAAGCAGCTTGGTAGAAGACAACAACTGTTATGATTATTTATTAGACAGTGGAAGAAACACAAGATGACTGTCAATCTCCCTTGGTCTGGGATTCCATGCAAGATCTCACTTTGTGGGGTAAGGATGATTCTGAGAAAGCTCAGAAGTACACAGGAGGAAAGCTCAGAACTACACAGGAGGACCTGGTCAATGATCTGAAGAGAGCTGGGACCACAGTCACAAAGATTATATTAGTAACACATGATGCTGTCATGGTTTAAAATCCTGCAGGGCAGCAAGGTCCCCCTGCTCAAGCCAGCACATGTCCAGGCCCATTTGAAGTTCACCAGTGACCATCTGGATGATCCAGAGGAGGCATGGGAGAAGGTCATGTGGTCAGATGTGACCAGAATAGAGCTTTTTGGAATCAACTGCACTTACCATGTTTGAGACTCTGATGAGACTTAGAGGATGAGAACAACCCCAAGAAAACCATCCCAACCGTGAAGCATGGGGGTGGAAACATCATACTCTGGGGGTGCTCTTCTGCAAAGGGGACAGGACGACTGCACCGTATTGAAGGGAGGATGGATGGGGTCATGTATTGCGAGATTTTGGCAAACAACCTCCTTCCCTCAGTAAGAGCACTGAAGATGGGTCATGGCTGGGTCTTCCAGCATGACAATGACACCAAACACACAAGCCAGGGCAACTAAGGAGGGGCTCCGTAAGAAGCATTTCAAGGTCCTGGAGTGGCCTGGCCAGTCTCCAGACCTGAACTCAATAGAAAATCTTTGGATGATGCTGAAACTCAAAACCTGAAAGATTTGGAGAAGATCTGTATGGAGGAGTGGACCGAAATCCCTGCTGCAGTGTGTGAAAACTTGGTCAAGAACTACAGGAAATGTTTGACCTCTGTAATGGCAAACAAATATTTCTGTACCAGTTGTTAAGTGCTGTTTTTCTAGGGGATCAAATACTTATTTTATGCAATAAAATGCAAATTAATTATTTAAAAATCATACAGTGTGATTTACTGGATTTTTTTTTTTTTAGATTCTGTCTCTCACAGTTGAAGTGTACCTACGATAAAAATTACAGACCTCTCCATTCTTTGTAGGTGGGAATGTATAATAGAAGATATACCTTACTGAATTTTCATATCAATATGATATACAATATGACTATGATTTGACACAAAGTGTAGCAACAGTGAAAATTAAACATTCTTAAACAAAACAGTAATAATACCACACTCATTTTGCACTCATCATAAGGTTAGGATACTGTGCCCTCCAAAAGTGTTGGAACACTTGGAATTTTACACATTTTAATTTGTTTATGCCATTTTTAAATACAAGAAATAGAAAAAAATAAAGAATAAAAAGTTCTAAAATTATATTCCCCAAACTCAAACTGAAAGCAAATCTCTAAAACTTGATAAAACCTGTAAATAATAATCAGTTTCATTGCCAGTTTTCTTTAGACAAGTCAGGGGATGGAAACATGCACATTTCCAAGTCACTGAATATGTCTTGGACTTTATTTACATCATTTATGAAGAAGTACAAAACTTTCTTTCACCAAAACATCAAATCTAGGCTTTCATCTCAAATGTACTTTCTGTCAAATTGTAGCTGAACTTTCAGGTCTTCTTTTTAAGAAAATCCTCCTCTACACCATTTCATCAGGAAGCTGGATTTTATATTTTTAATTAATTTATATCAAGTTGTGCAGATTTGCTTTCAAGTTGAGTTAAGGAAGATAATTTTAGAAAAAAATGTATTTGAAATTAAATAAACAAATTAAAATGTGTGAAATACCAAGTGTTCCAATACTTTTGAGGGCAACTGAGAAACACTGAGGAGCAGCATCTTATATCTCATATATAGTGCAGCAGATAAGATAATATTTAGATTGGAATCCTGCAAATGGTGATACAAGCATCAAATTTGTCACAAATAATCCATAATCCAAGACATGAACTCTTAAAAAACGGATTGGCCACTTGAATTTTCAATAGGCAGCCAGGTAGGGGTCAATTGAAGAATTACATAGGGGTCAAAATTAAAAGATGCTCCAATCATATAGAAAACTACACCACATTATTTGCCTGATCATAAAGTTTCCAAAAAGGTGTAGTTTGGACAATCTGTATAACCACATAACTCCATAACTGAATGTTATGGAGTTATGTGGTAAAAGCAACAAGAATGGTGAGAAAGGTCAGTTTCAGTTTGTACAGGGGTCAAAAGTTAAAGTTGCTCTATTAATTTTGCTCCAGCTGTATTTGTGCTGAATTTGATGCTTGTATCACCATTTGAAGCATTTTTTTCAGTTATCTGCTGCACTAATAAGCCAACAGAGCATGAAACAGCTGCTGTCTGTTAGTTTAAACATGTGTATTTATGGCAACCCGAATTAAAGGAGAAATGCTGCTTTTAACAGCCTGGACCTCATTTCTGGCATAAAATATGGCCGTTTACTCACCATTGTAAGTTTGGTGTGATTAGAAGTCCATAGTTCAAATGACATGTTCAGTTCAAATCTGAAGCAAACATTTTTCTATTCTACTAAGGTGGATTAGAACTTTTTGTGGTACAAGCTACTGGACAAGAGGAACCTAGCAGTCAGTGTGACTCACTAATTTCAAAATGCAACTCTTTTCAACCAGACGTGTGGTGCCATGACATGTCAATCATCTGTGTTCAATCAGATTTCTGGGGAGTCCAGTGAAACCCCGGCCTCCGTTCTAGCTCCACCCATGCCAGGAAGTGTTCAACATTGGACATTTCCTGTTTCACTGTGACTGAGAATTCAGCACTTCCTGTTTGAGTGTGAGCTTGCCACTGAGTTCCCGTGAGATTCCATGGGATCTCATCTGTCAATCCAGGAAGTGTTTTGACATTTGAACATTTCCTGTTTTACTGTGGATTTGAATTTTGGCACTTCCTGTTTAGGACTTTAAACAGGTTTAGGACTTTATCTAATGGATTACAATTTGTTCATGTAAATGGGGAGTCTTCTTCACGGACTAAGGTTAATTATGGAGTTCCACAAGGTTCTGTGCTAGGACCGATTTTATTCACTTTATACGAGCTCTGTCCATAAAGTGAATGAATGAATGAATGGATTTATTCGGCACACACAGATCCGAAAGAACAGAAACATACCAATAATATGAATGTTATATAAACAAGCCTGTGAGTCCGAAAGGGTGTGGGCAGAAGCAAAGCTTATCAACACCCACCCCTGCTAGAATGAGTCCAACAGTTATAACAGTCATAACAACATATACACAAATTCACAACACACTACATATCAACACAGACATACACTTCAATATTCAATTACATTTCAATTCATGTATAAGTATGTTATGTATAAGCACCAATCACAGCAAACTTGGCCCAAGTCACTCCATATTAACCCTGCCGACCCCCAGAGCAAGCACTAGGCAACTGTGGTGAGGAAAAACTCCCTCTTAGGAAGAAACCTCAAGCAGACCAGGCTCTAGGGGGTGACCCTCTGCTTGGGCCGTGCATATATACCTGTATACGTACATACATACATACACATTATATACATATATACACTTATACACACACATATACACACTCACATATATACCTATATACATACCCACTAACACATAAATAAATATACACTACATATATATATACACATACATACATTTATACCTACACATACATATACATACCCCAACACATATACACATATATATACACGCAGACATATACATACATACACATACACACATGTATACATATATACACATACATACTACATATATGCATATACATATATACACACACATATACACGTACATATACATACATATTGACTGATTGATCATTTATTTTGAGTTTACAAAATAAGCATTTCTTTGACATCTACATTTACCCACATTGGGTTGAAAAGAACAGGAGATACAAACATACACGCATACATACCCGCGCACTTAACCCGAAAAGGGGTGGGATTAAGACGAATTTATTTAATCCCACCCCCAAATACCCATACGTTATTACAACTACCGAGTGTGACAATATTCCTTTTTTATTACTATGTAATTGATATCATATATTAGTGATGAGTATCTATAATAATAATAATAATAATAATAATAATGATGATGATAAAAACAATTCCCACCATAATAGACAGTAATATGTCTATAATGTCTCAATATATATATATATATATATATATATATATATATATATATATATACACACACATCATACATGCGAACATACATACACAAAATACACACATCACCTATACACACATGTATACACATAATACATATACATATATACAATTATGCTACATTCATTTTATTTTATTAATTTAATTACCTTAACTTTTTTATTAATTTATCATTATCATTATTATTATTATTATTTATTTTTTTTTTTTTTCCCCTTCCCCTCCTTCCCCATTTGTCGTGTGTGGTGCATTAAAAGATGCAAAGTATTTTGTAAACCTTCTGCCAGAGAGGGGTCGCCCCTGACACAGGTCCACCCTTTGCTGAATGTCCTAGGCTCTGCATTAAAAGACAAGGTTTTGGAGTCTGCTGGCAGAAGGGGGAGACCTTTGAGCAACAGACCCCCACTTGCCGACCCTGATCTGGTGATAATGATCTAAGTGATGTAAGAGGGGGAAACGAGGAAAGAAAAGGAGAAGTCTTTTTATGTATCAATAAACTTACATATGTACATATTTATATAAATGTAAACATAAATATACATATATGTATATATACATACATACACACCCACATATACATACATATTATACATACACATATATACATACACACATACACATATATATATATATATATATATATATATATATATATATATATATATATATACATACATACATACACACACGCATACACATATATATACGCATACATATATACATACATACATACATACATATCCATGTTTCCCCTTCTCTCTAAGTTATTACCATCATCACCATACTTCTATTTCACTAGCATTTCAACTACAGGATCATGATGTATAAAAATAATACTTTTGACCATGGTTACGACACCGGCAATAACAGGTATTATGCACATATGTTAACATCTATTATATTAACAAACATATAGTAAGATTTTATTATCTTTATTATCATTTTTTTTTTTGTAATATAGTTTACAATTATGGCTATGATATATATAATTAAATTGATGTACAGGATAATTCCAGGTATTTTATGAAAGTTTGTGTGTCCTAGCGAGACCCCTTCTATTGCTGACAAGGCAAAAAAGCAAAGGTAAATTAACTAGAAATAAATTAAAAAGACGTGACGATCACGCACCTCTCTCCTCATTCATGTATTTCAACAGAACCATTTCTTTGTATCTTTTTTTGAATTGATGGATGTTAGGACATCGCTTGAGCTGAGGTGCCAAACTATTCCACAGCTTAATGCCACACACGGACACACAGAAACTTTTCCTGGTAGTTCTCACTGCCTTGACTTTAAAGTTACCACATCCCCTCAAGTTATAGCTTCCTTCTCTCTGGGTGAAGAGACTCAGAATATTACTGGGTAATGAGTTTTTAATGGCTTTATATAATAATTGTGCAGTGTGAAAATTAACCAGATCTGGCATTTTCAACAATTTGGATTGCAAAAATAGACTATTTGTGTGATCAAGATATCCTACCTTATAGATGATTCTTATTGCCCGCTTTTGGATTATACAGAGGGGATGTAGCAAACTTTTGTAATTGTTACCCCAGATTTCTACACAATATGTTAAGTAAGGAGAGATTAAAGAACAATAAAATAAATATAATGCATTATGATCCAGAAAATATTTTGCTTTGTACATAATAGAGACATTCTTGGAAACTTTTTTATGTATGTGGCTGATATGAGACTTCCAGCTTAATTTACTATCGATGGTTATCCCTAAAAATTTGACTTCTGACACTTTATCTATTTCGACACCGTCTGTATTTATTGGTAAATTAGAATTGACATTATGATTTCCAAAAAACATGACTTTAGTCTTTTTTATATTTAGGGATAATTTATTACTATTCAACCAAGTTTTCAGCTTAATTAATTCACTATTTACCACATTAATAAGTTTGCTATAGTTATCACTGGAATAGAATATATTGGTATCATCTGCAAATAATAATAATTTTAATAATTGTGACATATTAAATATGTCATTTATATAAAGATTAAAAAAATGTGGACCCAGTATGGATCCCTGTGGGACCCCACAAGGGATGCCCAAACACCCAGATTTAAATGCACCCATCTGCACAAACTGATGTCTCTCTGTTAAATAGCTTTGAATCCAGTTCCAAGCCACTCCCCTGATACCATATCTTTCCAATGTATTGAGTAGAATTGAGTGATTAAGTGCGTCAAACGCTTTCTTTAAATCAATGCATATTCCAACTATGTAGTTTTTACTATCTAAGGTGTTTGTAATCTCTTTTATTTTTACATTTATTAACAATATCTATTATTTCGGCTTCACTAACACTGGAGAGAAACATTGTGTTTGGATTGATTTTTATGAGTGATTCCTGCTCCTTGTTACAACCATCGGGAATTTTTGCTGCCAAGTCAGGTCCAATATTAACAAAGAAGTTATTAAAACCATTAACTATGTTATACATATTATAGATGTCCTTGTTCTTATCAATAAAATAATTTGGATAAGAATTACATCTTACCTTATTTTTGATTATAGTGTTAAGAATTTCCCAGATTCTCTTGGTGTCATTTTTATTATTATTTAATAGATTGGTATAATATAATTTCTTGCTGGCTCTGATTATATTAGTTAGTTTGTTTTTATATAGTTTATATCTATGTTCAGATTCTTTTGTCCTTAGTCTAACAAATTGTCTGTATAATGTATTCTTCTTTTTACAAGCATTTTGTAGACCTTTTGTTAACCATGGACTTTTGGCGACAGTACTGTTTTTGTTGACTTGGCGTATTGGACAGTTTATCTCATATAATGAATTGAAAATGTCTACAAATTTATTGAAGGCACAATCCACATCATTCTCCCTATACACAGTGCACCAGTCCTGTTTTGTTAAGTCATTATTGAGGTGATCTATTGCTTTTTGGGTTCTTACTCGTTTAAATGCAGAGTATTGGGGTTTTGTATTTTTAGTTTCTATGTTGTTTGTGAAGATGTTATCTATTAGAGTTGCACTATTCAATGTAATTCTGCTTGGCCTGGTGATAACTGGGTATAAGCTCATGCTGTACATTGTGTTTATAAATTCGTCAGTTGATGTGTGCCTATTGGGGTTTATTAAATCAATGTTATAATCTCCACATATAAATATTTTTTTGTTATTTATTGATGAAAACATTCTGTCCACCCAGTTTGTAAATGTAGCCATATTTGAGCCTGGCGCCCTATATAAACAACTTATAATAATGTTTTTCTTGTTTCCATTATAAATTTCTATTGATATACATTCTAACACATCCTTTATTGTTAACGTCATACTTTCTATTACCTTAAATTTAATATTTTTCCGCACATGTATAGCAACACCTCCACCTCCTTTATTCACTCTGTTGATGTAGTTTAGATCATAACCATCCAACTCAAATTGTATTCCTTTTTGCGCATTGAACCACGTTTCTGAAATTGTTATTATACTAAAGGGTTTTGTAAACTGCTGAAGAAATTCTTTGATACTGTTAAAGTTTGTGTACATACTTCTGCTGTTAAAGTGGATAATTGATAATTTACCTTCTGTTTTAACTGTATTATTGTAATCCTGTTCCGTATAGTAGTTGCAATGAATGGTATCAGTCGAAAAAAACATATTATCCGGGTCTATTTTGTTTTCCAAATCCATTGTCTTATGTTCGGTGTACTCAGTTGCTTTTAATTCCAATAATTCCTGGTTTATTATCCTCTGTTGTATTATTTCATCTCCTGAAGTAGAGATTATGGGTTTTGATTCAATGGTTTGTGAAGTAGAACTAGTTTTTTTTTTTTTTTACTTTTTTATTTCTCCATACATTATTGACTCATATTTCATATTTTTCCAGCTCTTTTATGTCCTTAATAACCAGCACCTTAGCTACTTCAGGAGACCCATTCAGTTTAATGAAGACTTTACAATTCCTGACCCATGTATTCTGAATTTTGTTTGTTTTCCTTAAGTATCTGGCTTTTTTTTTAGCAATGTCTGCATTTGTTTTTGTCAAGTGATCATTCAAAGAAACATTCGTACCTTTCAATTTTCTTCCTTGCCTCAACACTGTGACCTTATCCTTTCTGTTGAGAAACTTCATGATAAGCACAGGAGGAGCGCCTTTCTTCGTAGGGAGAGGGTGACAAGCTTCAAGACAATTTACGTCCAAATCAGTGTCCCTGGATGCCAGGAACGCAGCAACCTGTTGTTCCGCAGAGCTCTCCTCCATCTCGCCAGGTTCGAGATCACTGCCCGCGGCCACTGCGTGGGCATATGAGCGGGGTTTAATCTTTAAACCAGTCACAACCACATCGTTAATCCTTGAGTACTGCTCCAAGTCCTCAACTCTCTTCTCGAGAGCCTCGATCCTCTTGTCCTTGTCCTCTAATAAGGCTCGTAGTCGCGCGAATTCCTCCACTAGCTTGAGTATCTTGTCCTGCTTATTCTTTATGTCAGCGACGTCCAGTGACACTAACTCAAGCGCCTTTTTAACCTCCTCCGACTCCTCCACCACCGAGCTTTTCTTTGGTCCCATTTTGTAGTGATTTCGTCTTCGGCTGTTTACCCTGCTCGGTACCTCACCTGGTAGCAGCATGGCTAACCGCTGGCCCCGGTCCCAAACTGCGCTGAAATTTACTGTTTTACATAAGTCCGAGGTCCAATATCCTTTTTTTACGTTGTATTTTATCCATAGCCATTGTCCGTTTAGTCCGATTCCGAAGAAAAAAAAGGGTTATCACACTCGGATAACCCTGAACTCCTGACAGATTTCACTTTTAACAAGAGATTTTGTCATGGAAAGCCGCGCGGAGGCTTCGCACGTCACGACCGATTCCCTGATCAAGCGAGACAAAGGAACACCTCCGTTTTGGAGTGTTAGAGGACAAGTTGGGACATGTCCAGCTCTCCACAATTTCTCTTATACTCACTCGACTGGTAAGCACTGAAAGCCGAGATAGGCATGTCCCAACTTGTCCTCTAACACTCCGAAAAGGAGGTGTTCCTTTGTCTCGCTTCCAAAGCGAATCGGTTGTGACACGCGAACCCTCCGCGTGGCTTTCCATGAGAAAATCTCTTGTTAAAAGTGAAATCTGCCGGAAAATGGCTGATGTCCAGCTCTTGTGATAACCAGAGAAAGAACACACTACGGTCTCGTATCCACAGAGCCATCCGTTTAGAAATGGTCCGGTGGCTTGTGCCGCGTCGTCGCAGCTTGGAGCGCGGCGCACCGACCGTCCTTAAAGGGGTCCTTAAAGATGTAGATAAAGTCCTTATTCTCTGTAAAGCCCGTAAAATTTTCACCGAAAGCCAGATAAATTTTTCGAATGGTTTCCACGTGCCAGTCTCTAACAGCTTCTGAAAAAATTCTGATGGAAAAAAAGTCCTTTTCATTGCGCCATTTCCAGACAATGAAAATCCGACGAGGGGGCGGGACCACTCCTTCTCAAGGCGTGCTCACAGGGGAATGACGTCACCGACAGGCGTGGAAAAACTCACACATGCGCACGAGGGTTCAAGCATGGCTGACGTAAAAACATATGAATGAAATCCGTATAGTTTTTGAAATAAATAAAAAGGACCGTTACTTTATGGACAGACCTCGTACATGCTTCCCTTAGGCAGTATTATTAGAAAGCATTGCTTAAATTTTCATTGTTACGCAGATGATACCCAGCTTTATCTATCCATGAAGTCAGAGGACACACACCAATTAGTTAAACTGCAGGAATGTCTTTCAGACATAAAGACAAGGATGACCTCTAATTTCCTGCTTTTAAATTCAGATAAAACTGAAGTTATTGTACTTGGCCCCACAAATCTTAGAAACATGGTGTCTAACCAGATCCTTACTCTGGATGGCATTACCCTGACCTCCAGTAATACTGTGAGAAATCTTGGAGTCATTTTTGATCAGGATATGTCCTTCAATGCGCATATTAAGCAAATATGTAGGACTGCTTTTTTGCATTTGCGCAGTATCTCTAAAATTAGAAAGGTCTTGTCTCAGAGTGATGCTGAAAAGCTAATTCATGCATTTATTTCTTCTAGGCTGGACTATTGTAATTCATTATTATCAGGTTGTCCTAAAAGTTCCCTGAAAAGCCTTCAGTTAATTCAAAATGCTGCAGCTAGAGTACTGACGGGGAGTAGAAGGAGAGAGCATATTTCGCCCATATTGGCTTCTCTTCATTGGCTCCCTGTTAATTCCAGAATAGAATTTAAAAGTCTTCTTCTTACTTATAAGGTTTTGAATAATCAGGTCCCATCTTATCTTAGGGACCTCATAGTACCATATCACCCCAATAGAGTGCTTCGCTCTCAGACTGCAGGCTTACTTGTAGTTCCTAGGGTTTGTAAGAGTAGAATGGGAGGCAGAGCCTTCAGCTTTCAGGCTCCTCTCCTGTGGAACCAGCTCCCAGTTCGGATCAGGGAGACAGACACCCTCTCTACTTTTAAGATTCAGCTTAAAACTTTCCTTTTTGAAAAAGCTTATAGTTAGGGCTGGGTCAGGTGACCCTGAACCATCCCTTAGTTATGCTGCTATAGACTTAGACTGTTGGGGGGTTTCCCATGATGCACCCAGTGTTTCTTTTTATTCACCTCTTTTTGCTCTGTATGCACCACTCTGCTTTTAATCATTAGTGATTGATCTCTGCTCTCTTCCAAAGCATGTCTTTTTCCTGATTCTCTCCCCTCAGCCCCAACCAGTCCCAGCAGAAGACTGCCCCTCCCTGAGCCTGGTTCTGCTGGAGGTTTCTTCCTGTTAAAAGGGAGTTTTCCTTCCCACTGTCGCCAAGTGCTTGCTCATAGGGGGTCATTTTGACCGTTGGGGCTTTCTGTAGTTATTGTATGGCTTTTGCTTTACAATATAAAGCGCCTTGGGGCGACTGTTTGTTGTGATTTGGCACTATATAAATAAAATTGATTTGATTTTGATTTGATTTGACTCCCGTACCATGAGTGAGCTTCGTGCCGCTGCGCAACGCTTCGCTCATATAAAAGGAGCATCCCCAAAAGGCTCAGCCATTCACAAGCAAAGATGGTGCGAGGATCACCACTTTGTGAACAACTGCGTGAAAAAATAGTCCAACAGTTTAAGAACAATGTTTCTCAGCATTCAATTGCAAGAAATTTAGGGATTCCATCATCTACAGTCCATAATATAATCAGAAGATTCAGAGAATCTGGAGAACTTTCTACATGTAAGTGGCAAGGCCGAAAACCAACATTGAATGCCCGTGACCTTCGATCCCTCAGGCAGCACTGCATTAAAAACCGACATTGTGTAAAGGATCTTACCATGTGGGCTCAGGAACACTTCAGAAAACCATTGTCAGTTAACATAGTTTGTCGCTACATTTACAAGTGTAAGTTAAAACTCTGTCATGCAAAGCGAAAGCCATACATCAACAACATCCAGAAATGCCAATACCTTCTCTGGGCCCGGGCTCATTTGAAATGGACAGACGCAAAGTGGAAAAGGGTGCTGAGGTCTGATGAGTCCACATTTCATATTGTTTGTGGAAATCATGGACGTTGTGTTCTCCGGACAATCAATCAATCAATCAATCAATTTTTTTATATAGCGCCAAATCACAACAAACAGTTGCCCCAAGGCGCTTTATATTGTAAGGCAAGGCCATACAATAATTATGTAAAACCCCAACGGTCAAAACGACCCCCTGTGAGCAAGCACTTGGCTACAGTGGGAAGGAAAACTCCCTTTTAACAGGAAGAAACCTCCAGCAGAACCAGGCTCAGGGAGGGGCAGTCTTCTGCTGGGACTGGTTGGGGCTGAGGGAGAGAACCAGGAAAAAGACATGCTGTGGAGGGGAGCAGAGATCGATCACTAATGATTAAATGCAGAGTGGTGCATACAGAGCAAAAAGAGAAAGAAACAGTGCATCATGGGAACCCCCCAGCAGTCTACGTCTATAGCAGCATAACTAAGGGATGGTTCAGGGTCACCTGATCCAGCCCTAACTATAAGCTTTAGCAAAAAGGAAAGTTTTAAGCCTAATCTTAAAAGTAGAGAGGGTGTCTGTCTCCCTGATCTGAATTGGGAGCTGGTTCCACAGGAGAGGAGCCTGAAAGCTGAAGGCTCTGCCTCCCATTGTACTCTTACAAACCCTAGGAACTACAAGTAAGCCTGCAGTCTGAGAGCGAAGCGCTCTATTGGGGTGATATGGTACTACGAGGTCCCTAAGATAAGATGGGACCTGATTATTCAAAACCTTATAAGTAAGAAGAAGAATTTTAAATTCTATTCTAGAATTAACAGGAAGCCAATGAAGAGAGGCCAATATGGGTGAGATATGCTCTCTCCTTCTAGTCCCCGTCAGTACTCTAGCTGCAGCATTTTGAATTAACTGAAGGCTTTTTAGGGAACTTTTAGGACAACCTGATAATAATGAATTACAATAGTCCAGCCTAGAGGAAATAAATGCATGAATTAGTTTTTCAGCATCACTCTGAGACAAGACCTTTCTGATTTTAGAGATATTGCGTAAATGCAAAAAAGCAGTCCTACATATTTGTTTAATATGCGCTTTGAATGACATATCCTGATCAAAAATGACTTTTCTCACAGTATTACTAGAGGTCAGGGTAATGCCATCCAGAGTAAGGATCTGGTTAGACACCATGTTTCTAAGATTTGTGGGGCCAAGTACAATAACTTCAGTTTTATCTGAGTTTAAAAGCAGGAAATTAGAGGTCATCCATGTCTTTATGTCTGTAAGACAATCCTGCAGTTTAGCTAATTGGTGTGTGTCCTCTGGCTTCATGGATAGATAAAGCTGGGTATCATCTGCGTAACAATGAAAATTTAAGCAATACCGTCTAATAATACTGCCTAAGGGAAGCATGTATAAAGTGAATAAAATTGGTCCTAGCACAGAACCTTGTGGAACTCCATAATTAACTTTAGTCTGTGAGAAGATTCCCCATTTACATGAACAAATTGTAATCTATTAGACAAATATGATTCAAACCACCGCAGCGCAGTGCCTTAATACCTATGGCATGCTCTAATCTCTGTAATAAAATTTTATGGTCAACAGTATCAAAAGCAGCACTGAGGTCCAACAGAACAAGGACAGAGACGAGTCCACTGTCCGAGGCCATAAGAAGATCATTTGTAACCTTCACTAATGCTGTTTCTGTACTATGATGAATTCTAAAACCTGACTGAAACTCTTCAATAGACCATTCCTCTGCAGATGATCAGTTAGCTGTTTTACAACTACCCTTTCAAGAATTTTTGAGAGAAAAGGAAGGTTGGAGATTGGCCTATAATTAGCTAAGATAGCTGGGTCAAGTGATGGCTTTTTAAGTAATGGTTTAATTACTGCCACCTTAAAAGCCTGTGGTACATAGCCAACTAACAAAGATAGATTGATCATATTTAAAATCGAAGCATTAAATAATGGTAGGGCTTCCTTGAGCAGCCTGTTAGGAATGGGGTCTAATAACATGTTGATGGTTTGGATGAAGTAACTAATGAAAATAACTCAGACAGAACAATCGGAGAGAAAGAGTCTAACCAAATACCGGCATCACTGAAAGCAGCCAAAGATAACGATACGTCTTTGGGATGGTTATGAGTAATTTTTTTCTCTAATAGTTAAAATTTTGTTAGCAAAGAAAGTCATGAAGTCATTACTAGTTAAAGTTAATGGAATACTCAGCTCAATAGAGCTCTGACTCTTTGTCAGCCTGGCTACAGTGCTGAAAAGAAACCTGGGGTTGTTCTTATTTTCTTCAATTAGTGATGAGTAGAAGGATGTCCTAGCTTTACGGAGGGCTTTTTATAGAGCAACAGACTCTTTTTCCAGGCTAAGTGAAGATCTTCTAAATTAGTGAGACGCCATTTCCTCTCCAACTTACGGGTTATCTGCTTTAAGCTGCAAGTTTGTGAGTTATACCACGGAGTCAGGCACTTCTGATTTAAAGCTCTCTTTTTCAGAGGAGCTACAGCATCCAAAGTTGTCTTCAATGAGGATGTAAAACTATTGACGAGATACTCTATCTCCCTTACAGAGTTTAGGTAGCTACTCTGCACTGTGTTGGTATATGGCATTAGAGAACATAAAGAAGGAATCATATCCTTAAACCTAGTTACAGCGCTTTCTGAAAGACTTCTAGTGTAATGAAACTTATTCCCCACTGCTGGGTAGTCCATCAGAGTAAATGTAAATGTTATTAAGAAATGATCAGACAGAAGGGAGTTTTCAGGGAATACTGTTAAGTCTTCTATTTCCATACCATAAGTCAGAACAAGATGTAAGATATGATTAAAGTGGTGGGTGGACTCATTTACTTTTTGAGCAAAGCCAATAGAGTCTAATAATAGATTAAATGCAGTGTTGAGGCTGTCATTCTCAGCATCTGTGTGGATGTTAAAATCGCCCACTATAATTATCTTATCTGAGCTAAGCACTAAGTCAGACAAAAGGTCTGAAAATTCACAGAGAAACTCACAGTAACGACCAGG
The DNA here is from genome assembly GCF_902500255.1 of Thalassophryne amazonica. Classification (NCBI taxonomy): domain Eukaryota; kingdom Metazoa; phylum Chordata; class Actinopteri; order Batrachoidiformes; family Batrachoididae; genus Thalassophryne; species Thalassophryne amazonica. Next base: position 12,661,373 of record NC_047110.1, on the reverse strand, counting down.
TGGACGATAGATAATAACAAATAAAACTGGTTTTTGGGACTTCCAATTTGGATGGACAAGACTAAGAGACAAGCTTTCAAATGAATTAAAGCTCTGTCTGGGTTTTTGATTAATTAATAAGCTGGAATGGAAGATTGCTGCTAATCCTCCTCCTCGGCCCGTGCTACGAGCATTCTGACAGTTAGTGTGACTCGGGGGTGTTGACTCATTTAAACTAACATATTCATCCTGCTGTAACCAGGTTTCTGTTAGGCAGAATAAATCAATATGTTGATCAATTATTATATCATTTACCAACAGGGACTTAGAAGAGAGAGACCTAATGTTTAATAGACCACATTTAACTGTTTTAGTCTGTGGTGCAGTTGAAGGTGCTATATTATTTTTTCTTTTTGAATTTTTATGCTTAAATAGATTTTTGCTGGTTGTTGGTGGTCTGGGAGCAGGCACCGTCTCTACGGGGATGGGGTAATGAGGGGATGGCAGGGGGAGAGAAGCTGCAGAGAGGTGTGTAAGACTACAACTCTGCTTCCTGGTCCCAACCCTGGATAGTCACGGTTTGGAGGATTTAAGAAAATTGGCCAGATTTCTAGAAATGAGAGCTGCTCCATCCAAAGTGGGATGGATGCCGTCTCTCCTAACAAGACCAGGTTTTCCCCAGAAGCTTTGCCAATCATCTATGAAGCCCACCTCATTTTTTGGACACCACTCAGACAGCCAGCAATTCAAGGAGAACAGGCGGCTAAACATGTCACTCTCGGTCCGATTGGGGAGGGGCCCAGAGAAAAATACAGAGTCCGACATTGTTTTTGCAAAGTTACACACCGATTTAATGTTAATTTTAGTGACCTCCGATTGGCGTAACCGGGTGTCATTACTGCCGACGTGAATTACAATCTTACCAAATTTACGCTTAGCCTTAGCCAGCAGTTTCAAATTTCCTTCAGTGTCGCCTGCTCTGGCCCCCGGAAGACAATTGACTATGGTTGCTGGTGTCGCTAACTTCACATTTCTCAAAATAGAGTCGCCAATAACCAGAGTTTGATCCTCGGCAGGTGTGTCGTCGAGTGGGGAAAAACGGTTAGAAATGTGAACGGGTTGGCGGTGTACACGGGGCTTCTGTTTAGAACTACGCTTCCTCCTCACAGTCACCCAGTCAGCCTGTTTGGGATCTGCCAGGGGGGAACTAACGGCGGCTAAGCTACCTTGGTCCGCACCGACTACAGGGGCCTGGCTAGCTGTACAATTTTCCACGGTGCGGAGCCGAGTCTCCAATTCGCCCAGCCTGGCCTCCAAAGCTACGAATAAGCTACACTTATTACAAGTACCATTACTGCTAAAGGAGGCCGAGGAATAACTAAACATTTCACACCCAGAGCAGAAAAGTGTGGGAGAGACAGGAGAAGCCGCCATGCTAAATCGGCTAAGAGCTAGTAGCTACGCTAACCTAGCGGATTCCTAAAAACACGCAAAGTGAATAATTTAGAGGTGATTCAGCAGAAGGAGTGCTTTAGTTAAGGCACGTAAAGATTACACTGGGAAACAAATCGTAATCTAGATAACTAGATCAATCTAACTGCGCAGATTAAACAGCTAACAGTTACAGAAAAACACCGCTGTGCTCCGGAACAGGAAGTGATACAATACCGCAGTGAGAGCCAACCACCAGTAGAGGCCAAAAGAGGAAAAGACCATCCAGATTGTTACCAGCACAAAGTTCAAAAGCCAGCATCTCTGATGGTATGGGGGTGTGTTGGTGCCCATTCCATGGGCAACTTACACATCTGTGATGGCACCATCAATGCTGAAAGGCAGTGGTGGGCACAGTTCCGCTAACTATCAAAGATAATGTTTTCATTATCGAATTAGCTATTCAGATAACTTTGAAAACCATAATTGGATCAGTTATCTTCTGATAAGTTTTGGTCAGATAATTTTTAGACCGCTAACATTTTTGCAGACATAGCTTTTCGTAGTAGATGCGCAGTTCTGTTCTCTACGGACAGAGAAGAGCTGGTTCTATAAGAAACTCCTCTATCCTCTGCAGGCAAAGGAAAATTGATCACACAAAAGAAAAAAGAAAACTCATTTCTTTTGACCTCATACTGATTCATTGGCGATATCACCAAAGTCATCCAGAGGCATACAGTTTTAACTTATGGTTAAAATTTTAACCAAACTAATTTCAGACAAGTTATTTAAATTAACGTCACGTCTGAAGTTTTATAAAGTGAAAATATCAGATATATGTTTTAGTTTTAAAGTACTGCACTAATTTTGAACGTTTTAGTATGGACATGCTATGCCCAGTGCATTATGGGTGCAGTCATGACAGGAAAAATGTATTTGCGATGCTCTGATCATGCTCCACACAGACAATTGTAAACTCTCGCGAATATATACTCAGCAAAAATATAAACGCAACACTTTTGGTTTTGCTCCCATTTTGTATGAGATGAACTCAAAGATCTAAAACTTTTTCCACATACACAATATCACCATTTCCCTCAAATATTGTTCACAAACCAGTCTAAATCTGTGATAGTGAGCACTTCTCCTTTGCTGAGATAATCCATTCCACCTCACAGGTGTGCCATACCAAGATGCTGATTAGACACCATGATTAGTGCACAGGTGTGCCTTAGACTGCCCACAATAACAGGCCACTCTGAAAGGTGCAGTTTTGTTTTATTGGGGGGGGGGGGATACCAGTCAGTATCTGGTGTGACCACCATTTGCCTCATGGAGTGCAACACATCTCCTTTGCATCATCCGTGAAGAGAACACCTCTCCAACGTGCCAAATGCCAGCGAATGTGAGCATTTGCCCACTCAAGTCGGTTACGACGACGAACTGGAGTCAGGTCGAGACCCCGATGAGGACGACGAGCATGCAGATGAGCTTCCCTGAGACGGTTTCTGACAGTTTGTGCAGAAATTCTTTGGTTATGCAAACCAATTGTTTCAGCAGCTGTCCGAGTGGCTGGTCTCAGACGATCTTGGAAGTGAACATGCTGGATGTGGAGGTCCTGGGCTGGTGTGGTTACACGTGGTCTGCGGTTGTGAGGCTGGTTGGATGTACTGCCAAATTCTCTGAAACGCCTTTGGAGACGGCTTATGGTAGAGAAATGAACATTCAATACACGAGCAACAGCTCTGGTTGACATTCCTGCTGTCAGCATGCCAATTGCACGCTCCCTCAAATCTTGCGACATCTGTGGCATTGTGCTGTGTGATAAAACTGCACCTTTCAGAGTGGCCTTTTATTGTGGGCAGTCTAAGGCACACCTGTGCACTAATCATGGTGTCTAATCAGCATCTTGGTATGGCACACCTGTGAGGTGGGATGGATTACCTCAGCAAAGGAGAAGTGCTCACTATCGCAGATTTAGACTGGTTTGTGAACAATATTTGAGGGAAATGGTGATATTGTGTATGTGGAATCTTTGAGTTCATGTCATACAAAATGGGAATAAAACCAAAAGTGTTGCATTATTATCTGGGTTTATAGACGTTATTATTGTGTTTGTTTTATGTAAAAATGCCAGAAGAAGCCCAGATTGCTTCTCCAAAAGCCGAAAAATCTGTTTAATTGTGATTCAGGCTGTGTGATATGACCGGCGTCAAAATGCATAGAACACTGCCATCTATTGGCGACCGGTTATATCACAGTGTTGTTGACCGCAGGATTTTCAAATTATCTGTAGGTTTCCAAAACCTGAGAGACCACGCATGTGGAGACAAAAAGAATCATAGATCTGACAGGTTTAGTTGTACGGTGTGTGGTGTCAGTCACACAGTAAAAACAACACACATGAACAGATTTCACACACGAACATTCCTAGGTCAAACACCTCGCTTTCTGATTGGCTGTATGACACATTTAGCTCCTCACGTCCTTCTGAGCAGATCAGAGTGCTCTTACAAACCACACATGGCAGGAATATCTGATAAGATTATATTTAGCATCATCACGATTGTTGGGGCGTCCTTAAGATTGTTGGAAGGGGAAGATCGAGTCCGATGTCGGCCTCATTATCTTGCCATGTGAACCAGGCTTGATGTTATGATGCCTCACGGAGCGACTGATTGATACGTTGTTATGATGCCGCACGGAGCCGCTAACTGATCGGATGTTATGATGCCGCACGGAGCGACTGATCGATGCGTTATTGACACCGCACGGCAAAGTTTAACAACCAAATTACCAACATTCTGGGCGCAATGAATATGTTTTCACTAGTATTTGATTTCTTTGTGTGACTGACATCGTTATTCAAGCATTCAAAAGGCAATTCCTATTGCCACACAACTCCAACCACATGAGAAAGTTTTTTGACAGTTCTTGTTATTGAAAGAAACCTCGTCTCCCTAACAGGATAGGGTTTGTGATGTCATCACATGTGCACTTAGGCGCTGTCTAGCGGGATCTTGAAAATTTCTTTCTTTTTTTATACAAATGAAAAAAAATGACATTTTACAAAAGCACATTTATTTGTAAACACCAACACATGTTACATTGATTCACTTGTGTTGGTTTTACATAGAATGAATGAATCAACCAATCAGTATGAACGGAGGCTTAGTTACCCATAATCCCTTTGGGCATCTGTGTGTTAATGTTCAAATCTTCAGAATTAGTGCATTATTTTAAAATTAACAGATATGTATTATATATCACTTTGTACATTTTAAGAGTTTACATTAATGTAGTTATTCTATCTGGAATAATTTTATTTTTAAAGCAAAATCATAATTCAAACCTACTTTCCATTTCAAGACCTCTGCCTCATCGCAGGACCACTGTATCCTGTCATGGTAAATGATGCTTTCCTACAGCAGGGAGCAGAGTGCACAAAGACAAGTGCTGGCTCATTTGCTGTTTGGGTTTGTGATCATCATTGATTCCATTAGAAGCTTTTGGTGGTGTTTAAGCTCAAAACCAGCTTCTTCTGAGAGTGTATGGGAAGCAAAATTGGAAGTTATCGGTTATCTGTGGTTTCCGATAAGTTTTTAGGCAGTTTATTGGTTTAGCCTTAAAAAAGATAACTTTTCAGTTAGCTGATTACCAGTTATTTGTTGTGTGGGCCGCTGAAGAGGAGGTACTGCTGGCCCACCACCACCAGATGGCGCCCTGCTTGGAGTGCGGGCTCCAAGCACGAGAGGGTGTCGGAGCCGCTGGAGGTGACAGCTGTCACCTATCAACACTAGCTGTCACCCATCACCACCACTACAAAGACCGGACTGCAACTCCACCTCCTCGCCGAGAAATCTTCTACCATACAGGTAATCTTCTCTGCTGTGATTATTGTTGTCCAAAACATTGTTCTGTGTGCAGCCGTGTTCCTGCGGGCCCTGTCGGAGGCTGGATTGGCAGACAGTGAGAGGACGACGTTCTTTGCCTTTCACTCCATCCAGGAAAGAGACCAACAGGAGCTGCACGGGTGAAATTGTTGCTGGAGGTGGAGGTTCTCCCTCCTCATTGTGTACAGACTGTGGGATTACTGAGTGTGCAAACTCACACCCATCCAGAACTGTTTCTGTTTTCTGCCAGCAGTACCGGGTCTGACTGCTGAAGACAGTGGCCACCTGGGGCGCAGGGCTTGGCGGCTCCGGTGTTCTTCAGGTCCGTTGGTGGTGAGGCCTGTGTGGGATCCGGCTCTTCTTGCACCAGACGTCTCCTATCTTCGAGCCTGCCACACGTCACCTTTTTGTCGGATTGATATAGCGCATATTTGTATCTGTCTGTATTACGTTGTGCACCTTCACAACATTAAATTGTTACTTTTTGGTTATTCCATTGTCCCTTCATTAACGCCCCCTGTTGTGGGTCCGTGTCACGACACTTCCCCAACAGGATTTCTCGGCCAGCGTCATGGATCCCGAGGGGCGTCAACTCGAGCCTGAATGGCCAATGGAAGAGCAAGGTGCACAGGCGCCAGCAGGAGGCGTGTTAGTGGAGCTGCAGCAAATACTGACCGCTTTCACTGCTCGGTTGGATCTGGTCACCGAGCAGAACGTTATCCTCAATCGGAGGATGGAGGCTCTCACCGCCAGGGTGGAGGCGCGCGATCAAGGCGCTACTGCAGCACCTCCTCCTGCTGGTCCTTTGTCAGACACAAACGTTCCACTGGTCGTTCAACGACCCCCCCCCCCACCATCCCCTGAAGCATACATAAGCCCTCCGGAGCCGTACGGAGGTTGTGTCGAGACGTGCGCGGACTTTCTAATGCAGTGCTCACTCGTCTTTGCACAGCGTCCCGTCATGTACGCGTCAGACGCTAGCCGGGTGGCTTATGTCATCAATTTGCTTCGAGGAGAGGCACGCGCCTGGGCTACGGCGCTCTGGGAGCAGAACTCACGGCTCCTGACGTCATACGCTGGGTTTGTAAGGGAGTTCAAACAGGTTTTTGATCATCCCAACAGAGGCGAGACCGCTTCGAGAGTGCTACTGTCAATGCGACAGGGGCGCCAGAGTGCAGCCGAGTATGAAGTCGACTTCCGCATCGCGGCTGCGAGGTCCGGCTGGAATACCGTTGCACTCCGCGCCGCCTTCATAAACGGGCTGTCTCCGGTCCTGAAGGAGCACCTGCTGGCTAAGGAGGAACCGCGGGATTTTGACGGGCTTGTCGACCTGGTTATACGCTTAGACAACCGGTTAGAGGAACACCGTTGGGAGCAGGGCGGGGGGCGTGACCGGGCACGGGCCGTCCCTCTTCCTTCCGAGTCCGAAAGGGTGCCGTCGTCCCCACGCTCCACAGCCAGAGGGCCCCGTGTGGCTACAGCTCCCCCTGCTGACGAAGCTATGGACACGAGCAGGGCCAAAATGAAATCAAAGGACAGACAAAGGAGGCAGGCCCGCGGGGAGTGTTTTTTCTGTGGGTCTAATGGTCACATACAGAGGAACTGTCCCAAATGGTCAAAACTACAACGCCCGCCCTTAGAAACTGGGCTAAGGGTGGGCCATAACACGCATGCGGGGGAACCCCGAAAATCAGCACGAATCCCAGTCACAATCCTTTGTGAGGATTTAACCCTTCACGCCCCAGCACTTATAGACACGGGGTCAGAAGGGAATCTGCTGGACAGCAGATGGGCAAAGGAAGTAGGGCTCCCTCTGGTGGCTCTGCCTTCCCCTGTGAAGGTACGAGCACTAGATGGCACTCTTCTTCCATTAATCACACACCAGACACAGCCAGTGACTTTGGTGGTGTCTGGGAATCACAGGGAGGAGATAGTGTTTTTTGTAACACCTTCTACCTCCCGAGTGATTTTGGGTTTTCCATGGGTGTTGAAACACAATCCCCGGATTGATTGGCCGTCTGGGGTTGTGACGCAGTGGAGCGAAACCTGCCACCGGGAGTGTTTAGGATCCTCGGTTCCACCCGGTGAGATAGCTAAGGAGGAGGTTAAAGTACCCCCAATCTGACGGCGGTGCCATGTGAGTACCACGATCTTGCTGACGTCTTCAGCAAAGATCTGGCACTCGCCCTTCCCCCGCACCGACCGTACGATTGTGCCATCCATCGATTTGATTCTGGGCGCTGAGTACCCGTCCAGCAGGCTGTACAACCTCTCACGTCCGGAACGCGAATCAATGGAGACCTACATCTGGGACTCGTTAGCTGCCGGGTTGATCCGGAACTCCACCTCCCCGATGGGTGCGGGTTTCTTTTTTGTGGGTAAGAAGGACGGCGGACTCCGTCCATGCATCGATTAGAGGGCTGAACAAGATCACGGTTCGCAACCGATACCCATTACCTCTGTTGGATTCGGTGTTCACGCCCCTGCATGGAGCCAAAATATTCACTAAACTTGATCTTAGGAATGCGTACCACCTGGTTCGGATCCGGAAGGGAGACGAGTGGAAGACGGCATTTAACACCTTCTTAGGTCACTTTGAGTACCTGGTCATGCCTTTCGGCCTCACAAACGCCCCTGCGATGTTCCAGGCATTGGTTAATGACGTCTTGCGGGACTTCCTGCACCGGTTTGTCTTCGTGTATCTAGACGACATCCTCATCTTTTCTCCGGACCCTGAGACTCATGTCAAGCATGTACATCAGGTCCTACAGCGGTTGTTGGAGAACCGGCTGTTTGTGAAGGGCGAGAAGTGCGAGTTCCACCGCATCTCTTTGTCCTTCCTGGGGTTCATAATCTCCTCCAACTCCGTCGCCCCTGATCCGGCCAAGGTTGCGGCGGTGAGAGATTGGCCCCACCGAACAAGCCGTAGGAAGCTGCAACAGTTCCTCGGTTTTGCGAACTTCTACAGGAGGTTCATTAAGGGCTACAGTCAGGTAGTTAGCCCCCTGACAGCCCTGACCTCCACAAAAGTCCCCTTCACCTGGTCGGATCGGTGCGAAGCCGCGTTTAAGGAGTTGAAATGCCGGTTCTCGACTGCACCAATTCTGGTGCAGCCCGATCCTACTCGCCAGTTCACAGTGGAAGTGGATGCCTCTGACTCAGGGATAGGAGCCGTGCTGTCCCAGAGCGGGGAGTCCGATAAGGTCCTCCACCCTTGTGCCTATTTTTCCTGCAGGTTGACCCCGGCTGAGAGGAATTATGACGTCGGCAATCGGGAACTCTTGCCGGTGAAGGAGGCTCTTGAGGAGTGGAGACACCTGTTGGAGGGAGCGACGGTGCCCTTCACGGTTTTCACGGACCATCGGAACCTGGAGTACATCCGGACCGCCAAGCGGTTGAACCCCAGGCAAGCCCGCTGGTCACTGTTCTTCGGGCGCTTTGACTTCCAGATTACATACCGCCCCGGGACCAAAAACCAATGGTCGGATGCACTGTCCCGGGTGCATGAAGAGGAAGCCAAGGCCGAGCTGTCAGACCCCCCAGAGACCATCATCCCCGAGTCCACTGTCGTGGCCACTCTCACCTGGGACGTGGAGAAGACCGTCCGGGAGGCCCTGACATGGAACCCGGACCCGGGAACCGGCCCGAAGAACAAGATGTACGTCCCACCAGAGGCCATAGCTGCGGTTTTGGACTTCTGCCATGGGTCCAAACTCTCCTGTCATCCCAGAGTGCACAGGACCATGGCGGTAGTCCAGCAGCGCTTCTGGTGGGCGTCTATGGAAGCCAACGTCTGGGACTACGTCCAGGCCTGCACCACCTGTGCCAGGGGCAAGGCGGACCACAAGAGGACCTCAGGACTCCTCCGACCCCTACCGGTGCCTCATCGCCCCTGGTCCCACATTGGCCTGGACTTTGTCACGGGCCTCCCACCGTCCCAGGGCCACACCACCATCTTAACGATAGTGGACCGGTTCTCCAAGGCGGCCCACTTCGTGGCCCTCCCGAAGCTTCCTACGGCCCAGGAGACAGCAGACCTCCTGGTCCACCACGTGGTGCGTCTGCATGGGATACCAGCGGACATCATCTCAGACTGTGGCCCTCAGTTCTCCTCTCAGGTCTGGAGGAGTTTTTGCAAGGAACTGGGGGCCACCGTGAGTCTCTCGTCCGGGTATCACCCTCAGACGAACGGACAGGCAGAGCGGGCCAACCAGGAGTTGGAGCAGGCCCTCTGTTGCGTTACCTCCACGCACCCGACGGCCTGGAGCACCCATCTGGCCTGGATCGAGTACGCCCACAACAGCCAAGTGTCGTCTGCCACCGGCCTCTCCCCGTTTGAGGTGTGTTTGGGGTACCAGCCCCCATTGTTTCCGCTTGTGGAGGGAGAGGTCGGTGTGCCCTCGGTCCAGGCCCACCTCAGGAGGTGCAGCCGGGTGTGGCGGACCGCCCGTTCTGCCCTGTTGAAGGCCCGGATGAGGGCCAAGGCCCATGCAGACCGCCGGCGTTCCCCGGCCCCTGCATACCAGCCTGGGCAGGAGGTATGGTTGTCGACAAAGGACATCCCGCTCCAAGTGGACTCCCATAAACTGAAAGACAGGTATATCGGACCCTTTCCCATCACCAAGGTCCTCAGCCCGGCCGCAGTGACGCTACGGCTGCCAGCTTCACTGCGGATCCATCCTGTTTTTCACATGTCGCGGATCAAGCCATACCACACCTCACCGCTCTGCACCCCTGGACCTGCACCACCTCCTGCCAGGATCATCGACGGGGAGCCGGCGTGGACCGTGTGTTGGCTTCTGGACGTCCGTCGCAAGGGTCGGGGCTTCCAGTATCTGGTGGACTGGGAGGGGTATGGCCCCGAGGAACTCTCCTGGGTGAAAAGGAGCTTCATCCTGGACCCGGCCCTCCTGGCTGACTTCTACGCCCGGCACCCGGATAAACCTGGTCGGGCGCCAGGAGGCGCCCGTTGAGGGGGGGGTCCTGTTGTGTGGGCCGCTGAAGAGGAGGTAATGCTGGCCCACCACCACCAGATGGCACCCTGCTTGGAGTGCGGGCTCCAAGCGCGAGAGGGCGTCGGAGCCGCTGGAGGTGACAGCTGTCACCTATCAACACCAGCTGTCACCCATCACCACCAATACAAAGACCGGACTGCAACTCCACCTCCTCGCCGAGAAATCTTCTACCATACAGGTAATCTTCTCTGCTGTGAATATTGTTGTCCAAAACATTGTTCTGTGTGCAGCTGTGTTCCTGCGGGCTCTGTCGGAGGCTGGATTGGCGGACAGTGAGACGACGACGTTCTTCGCCTCTCACTCCATCCAGGAAAGAGACCAACAGGAGCTGCACGGGTGAAATTGTTGCTGGAGGTGGAGGTTCTCCCTCCTCATTGTGTACAGACTGTGGGATTACTGAGTGTGCGAACTCACACTCATCCAGAACTGTTTCTGTTTTCTGCCAGCAGTACCCAGTCTGACTGCTGAAGACAGTGGCCACCTGGGGCGCAGGGCATGGCGGCTCCGGTGTTCTTCAGGTCCGTTGGTGGTGAGGCCTGTGTGGGATCCGGCTCTTCTCGCACCAGACGTCTCCTATCTTTGAGCCTGCCACATGTCACCTTTTTGTCAGATTGATATAGCGCATATTTGTATCTGTCTGTATTACGTTGTGCACCTTCACAACATTAAATTGTTACTTTTTGGTTATTCCATTGTCCCTTCATTAACGCCCCCTGTTGTGGGTCCATGTCACGACACTTCCCCAACATTATTGAAGCTAACTTTTTGGTTAGCTGTGCCCATCACTGCTGAAAGGTACATCCAGGTTTTGGAGCAACACATGCTGCCATCCAAGCAGCGTCTTTTTCAGGGACATCCCTGCTTGTTTCAGCAAGACAATGCCAAGCCACATTCTGCACGTGTTACAACAGCGTGGCTTTGTAGTAAAAGAGTGCGGGTACTAGACTGGCCTGCCTGCAGTCCAGACCTGTCACCCATTGAAAATGTGTGGCGCATTATGAAGCACAAAACACAAACACAACACAATTATGAAGCACAAACACATTATTATTGTTGTTATTATTATTGCTTTTTGCCATTTGAACTCCTGTGTGTGCTTGTAGGTCTGCCAGGGGACTTCAGCAATAAGGACTACAGACCAACCTCAGGCCCACCCTGCTTCATCCAGCAACTGTGTGAGCTGCATGACGGCCTGGTGCTGGAGGCTAAAGGAGTCAAAGAACACTTCTGGAAGCCCTTCATCAAGAAACTTTTCCATAAGAGGGTGAGGCATTGCACAGAATATGCATAATTATACCACAAAACATATCTGCATTATATTATTAAAGGATCTTTGCGCACCGCTGCTTAACGTCAAACTAATCGCGGTCAAAGTTCAACTCATTCCAACTTTCACCGCTGTGCGCTGATGTAGCTTCACGCGCCAAATAGAAACGAGGCGTCCAGGCCAAAACACAGAAGACAACAGAGTGCAGAAATGTGTCAGAGGAACATCAGAACTGCTACTCAGCATTTTTCTAAAGAAAATCCTTAATCCCCCATCACACATAACCAGAATGTGCAGGAAGCAGGCCGACACGGCAAAAATGGTCATAATCCGGATGCAGTCGGGAGGAAAAGAGGCGTGTTCAGCCATGTCAGAAAGCAGCCAGACTGCCTCGTGCACACCTGTCTAGGGCTGCAGCAATCGATTATTTTAGTAATCGAGTATTCTATCGATTATTCTGGCGGTTAATCGAGTGATCGGATAAAAAGTACTTTTGCGTTTTTAAACATCAATAGTCCAGGGCTTTTCCTAAGCAATGTCACTGTGCCAAAGTCTTGACATTTTGCTGAAATGGCGATGGGATGTGGTTTTCTGTTGTTGTTTTTTTCCCCAACTTGTAAAATTTATTATTATTTTTAAAGGTTGGTGTACTGGGTCCCTACGTGATTTTTCCCTCTTTCTCTTCGATTCAGCAGATGCATTTCAGCTGGAGGTTGAACATGCAAGCCTCGCAGTCACTGTTTTTTTTTTAAGTTACTGTGTTTGTGAAGCATTGGGTGTTGCCCAAAAAAAGCGAAAATTAAAAAGCAAAACACTCATTCAGCGCGAGTCTGAACAAAACAGACAGCAGCCGGCTTCGACTGTGAGTACCCAGCCAGCACTCACCACGTCGAGCAGACTGTGTTTTTTTTAAAAAAATAGACAAACACAGTGCTTCACTTTAAATGCGCAGTAAGTCTTTTTCAGATGATCAGTGTGAAGCCTCTTTCTCTTAAGGGCCCTGTCCCACTGGCGTTTAGGAGGATTTGCATATGGATTGTGCACAAAATTGTCCCATATTTGCCAAACATCCGCACTATCCATGTAACATGCCTGTATGAGTCGGCCGTCATCCGAACACACCCGTGATCATTCGCAGAGGCACGCATGTCTGCAGCCAGGATTTTTGAGCTGTTCAAAAATCTAGATGCGGATAACATCTGCCTTACATACTCCATATATACTCAGTTCATACACAATACATTTATTTAACACCAACAAAAGGAAGAGTCGCTGTGTAGCCACAACTTACTTTGAAGTCTGTTTTCTGTGACACTCTCAAAAAAAACAAAACAAAACACTGTCTCAGACCCCGAGCAGCTTCCCCCCTCCCGCTCCCCAAGCTCATGAACAGTTAACCCTCGCATGACAAAATGAACATTAACTCTGTGATCAACTTGTCCAAGTCCAGCAATTGCTCCAGAGGCTGTATTGTTGGTGTGAATAGTGATGCCGAAAGGCCCGAGTGAGATTATTTTATGACCGCAATACAGATGCCGTGCATGCACAACACGTGCGCGATGCATTCATAATACACCCATAATACTGCCGTGATAATGTCAATGTGTTGGATCAGTTTCCTCACTACATGCATTATATAACCGTGATTGTTCATCATATATTCATTATATATTAGTAATATATCCATAATTCATACAGGGACAATGTCATTTTTGGCCAATTTTGTTGCGGACAAAAACGAACACCCGTAATTTGTATACTCAATTCATGTGCAATTAATCCTCTCCCCAGTGGGACAGGGCCCTAAAAGGCTTTATTTTACTCTGTGTCGTCACATTGGAAAGCGGTAGCTTTAAGGGCTAAATTATTAGCTGTTACAGGGCCTGAGCGCATGCTCTAGTATTCTTCTGTTGTTTTTCTGGGGACGTTACAGTGCCACATACAGGCCTGGCATATGTACTACAACGTTAAATGAAGCTTTTTTGTAAACGAATTATTCGAGTTATTCGAATAATCGTTTCAGCCCTACACCTGTCAGATCGCATCCACAGCGTATGTAGACAACACAGACTGCTGTCAGACGGCCATAAAAGGCGCTGAAGACTGGCCGATGTCCAAACGTCTGAATGGCAACACGGGACCGGAGTGGGAGGCAGCGCTGTGTTCTCCCTTTGCACAGGACCTGTACTGGACATCAGTGGTGTAGTCTACATTTTTGAAGTGGGTAGACTGTGTTTTTTGCTCGTCATCAACCTTGTGCATTGCGCCCCGGTTATTAACATTTTTAACACCATAACAATGGTCTATATTTGCCACTATAAATGTGATAAATGTGTCAGAATGTAAGTAAGTAATTTGCACCAGTTGCAAAATACAGTATACAACAGTAAATCTAAAAGAGTGATTAAAAAATACAAAGATCAAATACATTTATTTTTTGGCATCTGAAAACCTAATTTAACAAAGAAATTTAATCAGGTCATAAACCAGGAATAAACAATGTTTAAATCCAGCCAAAAGTATCATATGCAAGCTACTGTGCATTGTTTAAATAAGACAACTTTAAGTCACAGTCACTCAAAAAAAAAAGTGACTGTGACTCCTTGTTATTAAGAAAGAAAAGTTCTCTTAACAATAATAAGGAGCAGATTATTGCCTCCCAACTAAGTATATTGCAAGAGTTCACTTTTCCTCCCTCTATTTAGTATCGGATATGAGCCTGTACTGTCAAATTCAGCAGCTGCAAGATTCACCCTTCATATAATCCGCATGGCCCCACGTTGTTTGTGGACAGTTTAGACGCATAAACAAAAACAAAACAGAACACACCGGTCTACATGAGCATGCACTGGCTGCAGAGCCTCACGCCTCCTACCACAATCTCTGTTGAAGTTGACAGTCCATCATCAGGTCCAGACGGGGGACGTGATGGGGAGGAAACCTACCCAGTATATACAAGCTAGTATTAGTATACGTTAAGTTCCATTAAAACAGCAGCTAGGCTGAAGGACAGAAGCTAGCTCCCAGAAAATTCACATACAATGAAAATATGGTAGATGCTTTACTTTGCAGAAACCTTTTCAACCCATGACAAAAACATTGTAGGCCAAATCAGTGGCACAAAAGTATAGTATGAAGACAACCAACTAACTAACTAAGACAACCATGCAACTACTGGGAGTATGCCACTTACCAGTTCCAGTCATTTTAAAACTACACTATCCAACAGCCAACGGGACTCAAGCTCAATTGACATCTGTAGATTACCGGCAAAACTGTATTATTTTTTAAAAAGCTGTTTCATTTTATATTTTAACAATAAATGAACGGATCATTAAAAATGTCCACGAATCAAAGTCAAAAGACATTTGCACAAGTAGAAGCTCTCCACTTATTGTGCTCAAATTCATATTTTAGAAATGACTCTGTCCTGATAACAACATTAAAGGCAATTACATATTTTGTCAAAATTACAAGTTGAAATGAGCATTAAAAAAAATTCATCAAGTGGTTTATGTCACAGAAATCCTACTTTACAATCACTGCAGTCATTGTTAAATTATTTCCTGTTACATTTATAATAAACATTTGTATTTATTTACAGTGTCTGTTTTTCTGGTTGAAATGAGATATAAATAATCTACCAGACTTAAAAAAAAAAAATGTACAAATTTCCATGTTATTTTGTCTAAAAATAAATGTCCAAGGTTCCTTATGTTAAACAAGAAATTATCTAATCTGAAATAACAGGTGGTTTTAATTTACAGATGAAAGGTTTCTAAAGAACCATTTATTGATTTATTTAGCTATTTTAATTACAAGTGTTTTAAACTTTTTTAACAGTAATCAGAAATTCTGAGGTAACAAACAACAAAAAAACATTTCCAAGGATTTTTCTTCATAAAACTGTTCCATAAATGAGCAGTCCTGTGACACGTTTGTTTTGTACAGATCAGTGGTTTATTTCTACACCGATCCATTTTGTACAGATCAGTGGTTTCTGGCATAGGCATATATATGAATAGACCCCACATTGGCTGCTGTGGCGCAAGAAATGCGTCCGCCATCTTTGAAGGGGCATCCTACCAATTAGTCCTATTGTAAACAAAACAAGTCCACAAAGTCACAGAAGATGCCTGCCCACTGTGCGGCAGTTTTTGTTCACATAGGCGGACTATTGGAAGCAGGGATGAGGGGATTACTTTTTACAAGTAAGATTGAACATTATTATTGTATTTTGTGAATAGAATATTACTTACTGTACCACTAGCGAGATGCCGGCCGGCTAACTATAGTTTAGTGCCGGAGGCTAACTGAGACATAACAGCTGTATTACAACTGCCAAAAGAATGCTCCTGTTTAAAAATAAAATAAATATTACTGGTATAACAATGATCAGCTAATTTTACACAGGTGGCAGAGACTGCATTATTCACATGTGGCTTCATTCACATGTATTCACATCTATGTCTTGACAGTGTTCCTTAGCCTCAGTCCAGCTCATGGCACAAGAGACGTAGAGGAAACACTTATTATATAATTATTTCACTTTAAAACAGTATAGGCTACCACTCGTGTCTCAAACCCACCCACTTACATCCTTAAAAATCCTGACAACAGAATATCTGATTGTACAATAGTCTGCAAAACAAGCTTACTCACAGTTTTCAGCAGCTTTGGTTCATTATCTGGAGATATGCATTAAAATAGGAGTTTTGTTGAAGAAAGTAGGAGGAAGTAAATAAGTAAACATGTTTTTTTGTAGGATCTCCAAAATTGGCCATTTTTGTTTTGAAGGTTTCCCAAAGACAAAGATGTCCAGAAGAAATGGGAAGTAGCAGTAAGGAGAGAAGGATTCACTGCAAATGATTCTTCTGTGCTGTGCAGTGAACACTTTAAGAATGATGATTTCGACAGGACAGGTCAGATCGTATCAAATAAAAAACTAGCTGTCATAGGCTAGCCCACTTACCAGAAATGCAGACAGCGCCAGGTTTATCTCCTCCACTCAGGGTGCAAACTTCATCAATCGGCCCTGAAGCAGCAGGTGGACGTTTTGGAAAAAAAAAATCTAAAACCGAGGCCTGTTTTCTTTTCATTTTTTCGGGTAATAATCACCATCGATACTTCCAGCATTCTTCTTATTTGTGTGCGGCTTTCACGCTGATTAGCTGGTAGCCCCGCCCCATCTCTCTATGAGCCAGTTAAAACTCTTATCTAGCAGAGCGAGGGGGGGTGGGACATACGGTGCACTCTGCAGTGATGGACGCCTGATGGCTGTCTTTTAAAGGGAGAAAATAAAATTACAGTCAATAAGCGCTTATTTTATTTACACCGTCACGTTCCCCGGGGCAATTTGAAGTGGGTAGACGGAAATTCACGGTCATTTTAGGTGAGTAGACGGCATCTACCTGCGTTCCACGTAGACTACACCACTGCTGGACATCAAAGAACAGCCAACGTATGGACCGGACTCACGCCATATGTGTCCAAGCCGACATCCGTGCGGTCACCCACTCCAATCACTCCATCACCCAGACTCACTGATCTCACGTGCATGTGTGTGCGTGCTCACATGAGGAAATGATCATTCAGTGTGTGTGTGTGTCTGTGTGTGTGTGCGTGTGTGTGTGTGTGTGTGTGTGTGTGCGTGTTTTCATAAGGGCTGAATAAACCGCTACGTGTGCACGCGTGGCACACGTGCATGCATGTGCTCTGCTGTCAGCCACTGCACAGCTTTTGATACTAAATTTACTGCCAGCTAAACTTCGCTACATGTGTGCGCACATGCACTTGCGTGCACACGCAGCACACCTTTGCTGTCCCACTATTTGTCAGACACAGCCGTTATTTAATTTCTTTAATTTTAATTTTTTTTTCCCCCCATAACGCAATTCTACATAGATTTCTGTTTGGGTTATCACATGGGATTTATTTATGGTGTTGTTGTTTCCAGCATTCCACCACAGGCTGTGGTCTTGGCTTCTAATGCGCTGCGTTGCAAAATGCTCCTGGAGGTCAGATTTATGTTTCGTATGTTGTCATGGCGAAACAGTTCCATGTCAGAATTAAATGTGATCAAGCAATAATTTGTATATTACAGCAGTGAGAACTGTTCAGCTCTGAGCCTCTAATGTGACATGTGACAGCGTGCGCACCTGCCCGCCAGCCGCCATGGTGTCACAGATCTGATGGGCACAATATTTCACATTATTTATTTCGCCCATGGGGAGGAATATTATCTGTACTGTGAGGTCTGTTATTGATATAACAGCCTGTCCAGATCTGCAGCGCTGTGTGCTGTGCGACACATTGACTCGCAGCAGACACAGTGCTTTTGGGTTGTTTGCGCTGTGCTCACATCGCCTGAACATGGATGGCTGCATACCACAATAGCTCCTTTGTGCTCCGGGGGGTATAAGTGGCATGTGCAGGTCATGCCAGCAGGCATTGCCATGCTGATCCATTCGTACATGCTCAAAATGTCATGGATCCTGTTTATGCCGCCTTCAGAGTATGTAAATTGTGGTGAGATGGCACTCAGACCGCCATCGGATAGGTGTCCCACCTCGATGGACTTGGGACAGCCGGTCGACTGTGTGGACTTTTGCAGACTGCTGTTAGAACGTTTTGGAACTGAAATCCGACACTTTTCGGTCATTCTGATGCCATTCGGCATCATTCCTGTCAACTAATTCATGCATTTATTTCCTCTAGGCTGGACTATTGTAATTCATTATTATCAGGTTTTCCTAAAAGTTCCCTGAAAAGCCTTCGGTTAATTCAAAATGCTGCAGCTAGAGTACTGACGGGGATTAGAAGGAGAGAGCATATTTCACCAATATTGGCCTCTCTTCATTGGCTTCCTGTTAATTCTAGAATAGAATTTAAAATTCTTCTTCTTACTTATAAGGTTTTGAATAATCAGGTCCCATCTTGTCTTAGGGACCTCATAGTACCATATCACCCCAATAGAGCGCTTCGCTCTCAGACTGCAGGCTTACTTATAGTTCCTAGGGTTTTTAAGAGTAGAATGGGAGGCAGAGCCTTCAGCTTTCAGGCTCCTCTCCTCTGGAACCAGCTCCCAATTCGGATTAGGGAGACAGACACCCTCTCTACTTTTAAGATTAGGCTTAAAACTTTCCTTTTTGCTAAAGCTTATAGTTAGGGCTGGATCAGGTGACCCTGAACCATCCCTTAGTTATGTTGCTATAGACTTAGACTGCTGGGGGGTTCCCATGATGCACTGAGTGTTTCTTTCTCTTTTTGCTCTGTATGCACCACTCTGCATTTAATCATTAGTGATTGATCTCTGCTGTCTTCCACCGCAGCTTTTTCCTGATTCTCTCCCCTCAGCCCCAACCAGTCCCAGCAGAAGACTACCCCTCCCTGAGCCTGGTTCTGCTGCTTCCTGTTAAAAGGGAGTTTTTCCTTCCCACTGTCGCCAAGTGCTTGTTCACAGGGGGTCGTTTAACTGTTGGGGTTTTTCTGTAATTATTGTATGGCTTTTGCCTTACAATATAAAGCGCCTTGGGGCAACTGTTTGTTGTGATTTGGCGCTATGTAAATAAAATTGATTTGATTTGATTCCATCTATTTGTGACGGGGATATTACTTCTTTTTTTTTTTTAATTCAAAATGAATTTCTGATTACTGTACATTTTGAAGTTAAAACACATTTCTTACATTAGAAAACTTGTAATTAATATAGTTTGAAGTAAAAAAAAAAATAGGTTCTTTAGAAGTATTTGATGTTGATCTTTTAATTAAAACCATAACTTATCTGTTGTTGTCTTTTCAGATGAGATGATTTCTTGATTAACATGATAATGAACCTTGGACATTTATTTTTAGGCAAATTTTATTTTTATTTAACCAGGTTAGACCCATTGAGACCGAGACCTCTTTTGCAAGGGAGACCTGGACAGTTATAAAGTTTCCAATTCACCTAACCTGCAATTCTTAGAGTGTGGGAGGAACCCGGAGCACCCCGAGGAAACCCATGCAAACACGGGAGAACATGCAAACTCTACACACAAGGGCCACAGGTGGGAATCGAACACATGACCTTCTTGCTGTGAGGCAACACTAAGCCACTGTGCTGCCCAAAGATAACATGGCATGAAAAGTAATGTATACATTTTTATATCTGGTACATTCATTCATTCATATCTGCATTTCAACCAGGGAAAAAAACAGTAAATAAATATTTATTATGAACACAACAGGAGATGATTAACAATGACTGCAGTGTGTCTATTGAAGTGTAGGTGAGACAATATGTAATTTTTTTGAGTATTTAAGACTAAAATTAAACAACAGTTTGAAATTAATGCTTTCCCGGTGTGTGGTTAATGAAGAGATAAATATTCAATTTTTGAACTGCACACCACTAAAAACCAGTGGTGTCAAAAGTACACACATTTGTTATTTAAGTAGAAGTATAGATACTGCAGTTTAAAAATACTCTGGTAAAAGTTGAAGTATCAACTTGACCTCTTTACTCAAGTAAAAGTGAAAAAGTATGTGCTCCAAAACCTACTTAAAGTATAAAGTAACCTTTTAAAAAAACAAAAAAAAAAGGTAGATGCCACTATATGAATTGAAAGCTTAATTTAAAAACTGATTCGTTCTACATGTGGCCCAAGACCCAAAACCCAAAATTACCCCCCAACACAACATGAAAATGTTTCAATTCTAGAAGCTCTGAAATGCAATCTGGGACTATTCCAGACAATAAACTGCAGTGAGTGCAGCATCCATTTAGTGAAGGAAGAAAAAAACAAAAAAAAAACAAACAAACAAAAAAAAAAACCCTACAACTTTCCTTATTCAGATTCATTCCAGTAGTATTCTGCTCTTACTAGGATGCAGCAGTTTTCTAGTTTGGCAGATAGTTCTGGAGGAAATCACTGAAGAAATTAACACATTGAAAATATGGTTTGACCAAAACCAACTGTCATTAAATAAGACAGGGATGAAGTGGAGGTGTAAGAGTCACTAGGTGTTCACAGGAAACACTTATTTATTTATGTATGTATGTATTTATTTATGTATGTTCTTTGTTAGTTGCTTTTATATTTTCTGTTGTGTTTCTATTCAGGTTGTTTTTGCCTCTTTCTCTAAAATTGTATATAATAATCATTAGATTATTAATATATAAACAAAAATAAATTTAAGAAATATTACAATTTGAAAGCAAATGCACCCGAATGTGATGAGAGCTGCAATTGCTTAATGCTAACTTTTAACATTGAAAATGCCATAGACATGCTCCCGTTTTTAAGTTATAAAATACATCTATCAACTGTTTCAGAAGACCATAACAGGTCGGTTTAACATAGAAAAGGTAAATGATACTCACAGAAGTATGCTCTTTAGGGTTTTAGCAGGGGAAAATTAAGCAAAAGAAAGAAAGAATAAACGAAGCAATAGGTCGAAGCATTGCTTCAATCTGCGAACCACTGCTTCGATTGGTTCACGGTTCAAAGCAAAGCCGTGCTGCAGAAAAGTTGATTACAGGCGCATATGACATATATATATATATATATATATATATATATATATATATATATATATATATATATATATATATATATATATATATATAAACATTAAACTAAAGCCAAGAGCAACGAGGCTGTTTGTTTTAAAAATGTAAGGAATAGAAAGTACAGATACTTGTGTGAAAATGTAATGAGTAGAAGTCAGAAGTAGCCAGAAAAATAAGTAATGGAGTAAAGTATATCTACCTAAAAAGTGTACTTAAGTACAGTAACGAAGTATTTGTACTCTGCTAAAACCCAGGACCTTCCGGGCGAGTCACGACATTGGAGAAGAAAGAGGAAGTGATTACAGCAGGAGAACCATTTACTTAATAGCCCCATTTGTTTGGTTAGAGATCTGACCAATTTCTGAGTTTAAGTGCTTCATTTCTGGAGTTATGACTGGATGAGTATGCGTCAAGTTTTTATGAAAACAGTGTTGCAGGTGGAGTCCACTGGTTTCAGTTTCCGAATTCAGTTTGCGTGAATTATGGACCAGCGGCACTGTTTTGCAGACTCTTTGAACACTGCGGCTTAAACAATGATGCGGCAAATTTATGGATTTTTACAGGCTACTGACAGCCCAAACTGACAGGACAAACTCAGGCTTAAATGCACACTGGGGTGATGACACAAACAGATGACAGGTGAGGGTGATTACAATCAACACAGCTGGGGTAGAGACACAGAAAAGTGTTACATAAAACATGCCAACAAAGTCAGACCACTAAAACAAAACAGGAAAAATAAACTACAGTTAATAAAGAAACAAAACCATGATCAAATAAACCCAGGGATGAGGCATAATAACAATCAGATTAAAGGACGCTAACTGCAGAACAGTGACATAATAACCAAAGATGGACACGGACAAAGACAGTTTTCATAAAGACATGAAAACTCACAGGGACTTAGACACAGACAACACTAAGGACAGTCACCAGTCACCAGGCGGAGTCAAAGGACAAGGACCAAGACAGAAATAAAACCCCAATGGTAACTCAAGGCAAAACCAAGGACAGGCACAAGGGGTTGCAGAGGAACATAACAGGGATCAAACACAAAGAACACCAATCTGAGGGCACAGATGTAATGACATGACCACAGACACACACACCAGAAGACAAGAAGGGATGACGAACAACCCTAGACACGGATAGGGGACCGGACACTGAGAACACAAACATAGGATGCAAACATGGACACAGGATACACCACAACACTTTTAATGTTAAAGTATAAAAGGAAAGAGCTTTTTCAAATAATAAAATAGTTGCTCTTTAAAGAGAGTTTGTTTTATTTCGAAGAGTAGCAGCAGGTGTGAGTTTTCAGAGATGACAGATCAGATAGACTCTGAGGATATTTAACCAGATGAAGGTCTTCTCTGCAGCTTCGACCTCTTGGTGGAATTTTTGGAGACACTTTCTTTACATTTTGAAGAGCAGAGACGTCCGTTTCTTCCATCTGGACTTGAGGTTTTGGTGTCCAGCTCCATCACTGAAAGTTTTGAAGTGTCATGCTCGGCCCTGATCAGGGCTTTGGTTCTGTTGTTCCCTCTTTCTTTTGCTCACCATCTGCCCCAGCTTTGTTTTATTAGTTATTTATCATGTGTTTATTCTGTTCCATTTTGCTTTGTCACTTTGTTTCTTTTCATACTTTAGCCATCGTCCATTTCCGTTCTAGTTTGGTTATGCCAGATTGTGTTTGCATTATTGATCATTGTTTAGCACTTGTTTATTTTGCTTTTCTTATTTGTGTTAAAGTTATGCTTTATGTCGGGTTTTGCTTTCTGTTTTCATATAGTTTGTTTTTCCTTATAGCTTGTTTACCACCTTGTTTTCTTAGTTTAGTTTTGCTAAGTATTTAGGTTCCGTTTTCAGTTCTCATGTTCATGCCCAGTTCTTGGTTATGTTTTTCTTCCCTCAATTTTTATTTTACTTTTGCTCATAGTTCTCACTTTCCCTCACACCACTCCCACTTAGTTCACCCTCCACAGCACTGCATCTGCTATTATTTTTGTCCCTCACTTTGATTCAGTCTGTTTAGTATTTTCTTTCACTCACACTCTTGGCACCTGCTCACACATCTTTGTATCCTACATCACTTCACTTTTTAGCGTTCTCTTCTTTAATCTTCGTTCACTAGCCACACCCCTTTCTTCCTTTATTTAAATCATCACAGTCTCACAGCTCACTGTTGTCGCTTCTTGCACACATTCCAGCCTTTTGTTCTCAGTCCTGTTTTTGTCTAGCCTTGTACCGATTATTGCTCTGTTCTCTTCAACCACGTCTTTTACCTCATCTTTGATTACTGTTTGCTCGTGCCTTGACTCCTGCTTGATCATGACTGCATTTTTGTTCGACCCCAATTGTACCTCTGCTCCTCTGCTTGACCACCTGTGCACCGAACCTAAGCCTGGAATAAAGACCGGGTTGTGGGGTCGTAGGGGCAACAGATCCAGCAGGGGACTCCAAATTTCTCTTTCCCGTGCTACATTGACCACCACTGACTGGGGGATCCCGAGGCTTTCCCAGGCCAGTGTGGAGATATAATCTCTCCACCTAGTACTGAGTCTTCCCTGGGGTCTCCTCCCAGATGGACATGCCTGGAACACCTCCCTAGGGAGGCGCCCAGGAGGCATCCTTACCAGATGTCCGAACCACCTCAGCCGGCTCCTTTCAACGCAAAGGAGCAGTGACTCTCCTCCTCCAGTGACTCTACTCCAAGCTCCTCACGGACGACTGAACTTCTCACCCTATCTCTAAGGGAGACACCAGCCACCCTCCTGAGGAAGCCCATTTTGGCCCCTTGTACCCGCGATCTAGTTCTTTCGGTCATGACCCAACCCTCATAACCATAGGTGAGAGTAGGAATGAAGATTGACCAGTAGATGGAGAGCTTTGCCTTTTGGCTCAGCTCCCTTTTCGTCACAACAGTACGGTAGAGCGAATGCAATACCACCCCTGCTGCACTGATTCTCCAGCCAGTCTCACTCTCCATTGTCCCCTCACTCGTGAACAAGACCCAAAGGTAGTTGAACTCCTTCACTTGGCAAGGCCGTATTCCCTACCCAGAGTAGGCAATCCATTGGTTTCCTGCTGAGAACTATGGCCTCAGATTTACAGGTGTTGATCCTCATCCCAGCCGCTTCACACTTGGCTGCAAACTGATCCAGTGAGTGTTGGAGGTCACCGGCCGATGAAGCCAACAGGACCACATCATCTGCAAAAAGCAGTGATGAGACCCTGAGCCCACCAAACCGGAAACCCTCCTTCCCCTACTACGCCTCGATATCCTGTCCATGAATATCACAAACTGGATTGGTGACAAGGCGCAGCCCTGGCAGAGCCAACCTCCACCAAAACAAGTCCGACTTACTGCCGAGCACCCAAACACAGCTCTTGCTTTGCGAGTACAGAGATTGTATGGTCCTGAGAAGGGACCCCCTCACTCCATACTCCTGCAGCACCTCCCACAGTATCTCCCGGGGTATCATACGCCTTCTCCAAGTCCACAAAACACATGTAGACTGGGTGGGCATATTCCCAGGCACCCTCCAGAATCCTTGTGAGAGCAAAGAGCTGGTCGGTTATTCCACGACCAGGACGGAACCCGCATTGTTCCTCTTCAATCAGAGGTTCGACTATCGGCCAAACCCTCCTGTCCAGCACCCTGGAGTAGACTTTACCAGGGAGGCTGAGTAGTGTGATGCCCCTCTAATTGGCACACACTCTCTGGTCCCCCTTTTTAAATATGGGGACCACCACCTCAGTTTGCCACTCCTTAGGCACTGTCCCAAACCTCAATGCAGTGTTGAAGAGACATCTCATCTAAGACAATCCCTCCACACCAAGAGCCTTCAGCATTCCTGGACAGATCTCATCAACCCCCGGGGCCTTGCAACAATGACTTCCACCAGGGAAATTGATGAAAATCCTCCATCAGCTTCCAGCTCTGACCCTACTATAGAGGGCATTCCGGTCTGATGCAGAAGTTCCTCAAAGTGTTCCTTCCAGTGCCGGATTACATCCTCAATTGAGGTCAACAGAGTCCCATCCTTACTGTAGACAGCTTGGATGTTTCCCCGTTTTCCCCTCCTGAGGTGCCTCACGGTCCGCCAGAAGCACCTTGCTCCAAACTCTTCCCACACCCGCTGCTTTGCCTCCCCCACAGCAGAGGCTGCTGCCCTTCGGGCCTGTTGGTACCTTGCAACTGCCTCTGGAGTCTTCCGAGATAACATATCCCGGAAGGACTCCTTCTTCAGTCGGATGGCTTCCCCGACCACCGGTGTCCACCACGGTGTTCGAGAGTTGCCACCCTGCATGCTGAGTCCATGAAGTGTCTTGTAAATTACTCCAGAGGTGTTATTAGATTCCAAAAACAGCATTTTTAGTTTTAGAAGTATTTATTTATTACTAGCCTTTATATAATATACGAGAAAGGTGCTATATTTAGCCCAAAACAAAGCAAAGTTAGCAGCTAGTGAAACCAGGAAGTGACGTCACCACGCTAACATACGTGAGATCATGCCATAAAAATAGGAACAGAATGTGACTTTTTAACCTCTTAAAATACGTCAAGGTTAGCCATCTTTGAATTTGTCCAAGGTCTGTGTCCTAAGAATGTTCCCTGTGAATTTGAAGACTGTGGCAGTAATAGGACTGGACTCATGCTGAGCACAGACAGACGGACAGAGGGACAGATGAATGCACAGCCTTTGCAATAACCGATAGCTGTATTTGATGGCCTTGGGTAAAAACTGATGTGGGTTTGCACTTTCCACTGACATAGTTTGGAATAATTACACAGGGTACACACATGCATTAATTCTGGTCTGGTGGTTTGGCATTTTTTTATACTTCTTTTATTTCATCCTTCTTCTACAGATTCTTCGAGGAAAAGAGGACAACCTGACTGGCTTTCTGGATCCCATGAACTTCGGTGACAGTTTGTGAGTTTTTGTAGAAAAAAATACTGCACAATTAACTGAACAAAAATGGGTGATCCCATAAAATCACATTTAAGTTAATGGTTTTGTAATATTTCTAGTATTATAAACTTTAAAATGATACATAATTTGTTGTAGTTTTTGCTTTCTTTTACATGTAAAATTGGTCATTTCCTGTAACATTTCTTTTGCCTGTCTTTGTGAAATATAAAGGCCATTTGTTCAAAATACCTGTCAGCAGATAGGAACATTTGGCATTTTAGTGGCACAAAGTAAAGTAAACTCTGTTTTCACCAGCTCCTGCAACCTGCTTTTCATTCTCAGTCTTAAGACATTTTCTATGAGAAGCTAAACTTCATTTTTATGCAATACATTTTTCACTTTGCTGCAGCAGAATCCGTTTATTGTGCCAAATTCTTTGTTTTTCAAAATTACTTTTCTTGTTTATGCTGTTGTTTTTGACCAACTTGCTCCAGTGTATTTTTTAATTTGTCACCACTTCACAGTTTAAATGGAAAATTGCCGAGTGTTTAGTCACAATCCACAGTTAGCCCAACGCTCCTAGATGTCTGGCTGTCACATTGACTTCTCTTTTGTCTGCTGCATGTTGACCACAGTGCGTCTCTGAGCCGGGTGTATGAGGAGCACGTGCTGGCCACCGGCAGCCTGGATGAGAGGATCTTCACTGGGGAGGGCGCCAACGAGGACATTGGTACCCCGGGGCCGTGTCTGTGTGAAGGGATGGAGAACCAGGACAGCAGCAGCTCCAGGCTTCACAGCAGCCTGACTGTAAGAGGCACCAGTTTTTTTTTTACATCCATGTAGCGGTATTGTTTTCAGTCTTGTGTATTCATCTGTCTGTCCATCCGTGTGTGAACAAAATTGTTTTGATGTTATTTGGACTAATCTTTGTGAAAGGTGATGCATGGGTGGGACTCTGTGTAACCTGGGTTGGATGAATGAACCCTGGACACACCCCCATCTTCAGAGATACTGAACAAACTAAGCAAACAAGCTAACCTTGGTTTGGGTGTTTATTAAATCAGATTTATGGGGACTGGGCAGTGGTTCTCATAATGGTTTGTTTTGGTCTGGCCATTAAATTACTTTTTCACATGGTGGCAGTGAATAGAACAGGGGTGGGCAACTTGTTCCAGAAAGGGCCATGAAGGTGCAAGTTTTCTTTGCAGCCACTGACTCCACCCGGTGATTTCACTTAACTGTGCAGCTTTTGATACTGTTGACCATAAAATTTTATTACAGAGATTAGAGCATGCCATAGGTATTAAAGGCACTGCGCTGCAGTGGTTTGAATCATATTTATCTAATAGATTACAATTTGTTCATGTAAATGGGGAGTCTTCTTCACGGACTAAGGTTAATTATGGAGTTCCACAAGGTTCTGTGCTAGGACCGATTTTATTCACTTTATACATGCTTCCCTTAGGCAGTATTATTAGAAAGCATTGCTTAAATTTTCATTGTTACGCAGATGATACCCAGCTTTATCTATCCATGAAGCCAGAGGACACACACCAATTAGTTAAACTGCAGGAATGTCTTTCAGACATAAAGACATGGATGACCTCTAATTTCCTGCTTTTAAATTCAGATAAAACTGAAGTTATTGTACTTGGCCCCACAAATCTTAGAAACATGGTGTCTAACCAGATCCTTACTCTGGATGGCATTACCCTGACCTCCAGTAATACTGTGAGAAATCTTGGAGTCATTTTTGATCAGGATATGTCCTTCAATGCGCATATTAAGCAAATATGTAGGACTGCTTTTTTGCATTTACGCAATATCTCTTGTGTGGGCCGCTGAAGAGGAGGTACTGCTGGCCCACCACCACAAGATGGCGCCCTGCTTGAAGTGCGGGCTTCAAGCACGAGCGGGCGTCGGACCGACCGGGAGTGACAGCTGTCACTCATCATCCGTACCAGCTGTCACTCATCCACTACTCAACACCATCACCATAAAGGCCGGACTGCAACTCCACCTCCCTGCTGAGAAATCAGCTACCTTGGAGGTAACTTTCTCTGCTGAACAAAACCTTGTGTAATAGTCTGAACTTCTTTTGCAGCCGTTTTCCTGTGGTGATTGCCTTATCTGTGGGATTGGCGTTTGGTGTGATCAGCGACGGCTTCGCTTCACACCCCAACCAGATAAGTGGTTAGACAGGAGCTGCACGAGTGTGTGATTGGAGGTGGAGGTGCTCCCTCCTTACTGAACACAGACTGTGGGATTACTGAGTGTGCGTACTCACACTCACCTGTGCTGTTTCTATTCTCTGCCAGCAGTACCAGGTCTGACAGCTGAAGACGGTGACCACCTGGGGATCCAGGACTTGGCGGCTCCGGTGTTCTTCAGGTCTGTTGGCAGTGAGGGCCGTGTGGGATCCGGCTCGGTTCTGGACGGGCGTCTCCTATCCTCAAGCCTGCCCACACGTCACCCAACGTGTAATTGACTGTAGTCCCAAACTGATTGTTCTCTGTATTCCGTTGTGCACAATTTACAACATTAAATTGTTACTGTTTGGCTTATCCATTGCCCGTTCTTTTACGCCCCCTGTTGTGGGTCCGTGTTCCTACACTTTCACAACATATTAAGCAAATATGTAGGACTGCTTTTTTGCATTTGCGCAATATCTCTAAAATTAGAAAGGTCTTGTCTCAGAGTGATGCTGAAAAGCTAATTCATGCATTTATTTCTTCTAGGCTGGACTATTGTAATTCATTATTATCAGGTTGTCCTAAAAGTTCCCTGAAAAGCCTTCAGTTAATTCAAAATGCTGCAGCTAGAGTACTGACAGGGACTAGAAGGAGAGAGCATATTTCACCCATATTGGCTTCTCTTCATTGGCTCCCTGTTAATTCCAGAATAGAATTTAAAATTCTTCTTCTTACTTATAAGGTTTTGAATAATCAGGTCTCATCTTATCTTAGGGACCTCATAGTACCATATCACCCCAATGGAGCGCTTCGCTCTCAGACTGCAGGCTTACTTGTAGTTCCTAGGGTTTGTAAGAGTAGAATGGGAGGCAGAGCCTTCAGCTTTCAGGCTCCTCTCCTGTGGAACCAGCTCCCAATTCAGATTAGGGAGACAGACACCCTCTCTACTTTTAATTATTAAGCTTAAAACTTTCCTTTTTGAAAAAGCTTATAGTTAGGGTTGGATCAGGTGACCCTGAACCATCCCTTAGTTATGCTGCTATAGACTTAGACTGCTGGGGGGTTTCCCATGATGCACCCAGTGTTTCTTTTTATTCACCTCTTTTTGCTCTGTATGCACCACTCTGCTTTTAATCATTGGTGATTGATCTCTGCTCTCTTCCACAGCATGTCTTTTTCCTGATTCTCTCCCCTCAGCCCCAACCAGTCCCAGCAGAAGACTGCCCCTCCCTGAGCCTGGTTCTGCTGGAGTTTTTTTCCTGTCACCAAGTGCTTGCTCATAGGGGGTCGTTTTGACCATTGGGGTTTTTCTGTAATTATTGTATGGCTTTTGCCTTACAATATAAAGTGCCTTGGGGCAACTGTTAGTTGTGATTTGGCGCTATATAAATAAAATTGATTTGATTTGATTTCAACTGATTCCATCTGCTCAAAGTGATATTAATCAGTGAAATCACCTGGTCAGTGGCTGCAAAGAAAACCTGCACCCTCTTTGCCCTTTCTGGAACAAGTTGCCCACCCCTGGAATAGAAGCTGCATGATTTTTGGTGAATGTTATTTTACAGCAGTCAATAAAGTGGAAACAAACCTGAGGGTGTTTAATATGATCAAAGACCATAAACACAAGTTTATGTCTCACTGAGAAACAATAATTATAGCCGGATATTGTACACACTGTATTATTTCTTTATTTTCTCATTACAACACAGGTTTAGAATAGAAGAGACTTTAATGTGTTCTCTATTGTTTATTGCCTTATTTTACAATATTATTATTATTATACATTATGCTGATCTTATTTTGATTAACAATAGGAGATCTGCATTAAAACAACTAATAATTAATAAAAGCTCTCAACATGAAATGATTACATTATTTATGACATATTTAAGTGGACTTAATGTCATCAAGCTACTGATAGCTGCTATTACGTCGTTAGCAGACATTACATGAGATGAAAATTTCACTCAACTGGAATACTGGAGCACTGTATTTACAGTTGATCTGTTAGGATAATTAACCCCACAACAAGGCGTATTATTACAGATATTTGTAATAAAATGCTGATAAAGGCCAAACAGTCCTCCACTATAACTAACAGCCACAGCTAGTGACCTCTCTGCTACCGGAGCTCTATACTCAGCTCAGCAGCACCGACTAGCTGTCACTCAGTGCAACCACACACCCTAGGAAGAAACTAGATCCTGCCACTATTCAGTCATGGATCTGCAACTTTTTCTTTTTCTAGGTAGACCTCATTTTTGACAGCTGATGCATACCTCTTGGCTAATACAGTATATGGGATAAGTAGAATGGCTATTTTGAAGAATTGGTTTCGGTACACCTGTGGATACAATGAAACACTAATATGAAGTGGCATATCACCCTTGTATTGGTGATGTGACCTTTGGCTGTAGGTGACCTTTCAGTTTGTAGCCAACATGGATTAGACATGGTTAGTCAAGGATAACATGCTTCTATTTTCGACTGAATTGATCAAATGACAATATCTTTTTTAGTATCTTTTTTTTAGTATCAAGTATCTTTGTACTGAAAAGGTTGCTAATATCAGGGCTTCTATTATAGCTCCTGATTCTGACCCCTCGGTTTTGGTCCCTGGTTCTGTTGTTTTTACCCAGTTTGAGTCTGTGACTCATTTGTTTTTAGAAGATGTGATAGGCCATATTAAATCCTCAGGTTCCCCCTATGACCCTCCTCCTCCCCAATTTTTTAAAGAAATTCTACCTAGTATAGGACGGTCAGTTCTTGCTATGTTTGTCTTCTGGGGCAGTTCCTGCTAAACTTAAACATGCAGGTAGTGCAGCCCCTGCCTAAGAAACCTGGCCTTAATCATACCGTTGCTGGCAAATTATAGGCCTATCTTCAAATCGCCCTTTCTTTCTAGGGTTTTGGAGAAGATTTTATTCTGTCAACTGAAGCCGTTTTTGTATGAGAATGGTATCTTGGAGGAGTGCCAGTCAGGGTTTAAAATCCTTCATAGTGCAGAATCTGCCTTAATAAGGGTCTTTAATGACATTTTTCTTGCATGCTATTCTAATAACTATGTTATTTTGGTTTTGCTTGATTTAACTGCTGCCTTTGACACTGTTGACCATAATATTTTAATATCTCAATTATATCAGTTAGTGGTACAGTTGGTGGTACTGTGTTCGAGTGGTTTACGTCTTATCTGGCAGATAGAACTTTTTCAGTGAATATTCTTGGTTCAGAATCATCTGCAGTTCTTTGACATGTGGCGTTCCACAGGGCTCTACTTTGGGGCCACTGCTTTTTTCACTGTATCTGCTGCCTTTAACTCAGCCACATGGGGAGTGCAGCCAGTACATTCTGAGTGCCGGTCCCAAGCCCAGATAAATGAGGAGGGTTGCGTCAGGAAGGGCATCCGGCGTAAAACAAGCCAACCCAACTATGCAGACTCAGAATCGAATTCCCATACCGGATTGGTCGTGGCCCGGGTTAACAACATCCGCCACCGGTGCTATTGCCCAACAGGGTGCCGGTGGAAATTGGGCTACTGCTGGGCGAAGACGACGAAGAAGAGGAGGAAAACGTTGCCACGAACAGCGGGAGAAGAAGAAAACTAGAAGGGTGGAAATGAGAGTGGGGACTTTGAATGTTGGTAGCATGACTGGTAAAGGGAGAGAGCTGGCTGATATGATGGAGAGGAGAAAGGTAGACATATTGTGTGTGCAAGAGACCAAGTGGAAGGGAAGTAAGAGCAGGAGCATCGGTGGTGGGTACAAGTTGTTGTACTATGGTGAGGACAGGAAGAGAAATGGTGTTGGGGTCATTTTAAAGGAAGAGTATGTTAAAAGTGTGTTGGAGGTTAAGAGAGTGTCTGACAGGGTGATGAGTGTGAAGTTGGAAATTGAAGGGGTGATGATGAATATCATCAGTGCATATGCCCCACAGGTAGGTTGTGAGATGAAGGAGAAAGAAGATTTCTGGAGTGTGTTAGATGAGGTGGTGGAGAGTGTGCCCAAGTATGAAAGAGTGGTGATAGGAGCAGACTTCAATGGGCATGTTGGTGAAGGGAACAGAGGTGATGAGGAAGTAATGGGTAGATATGGTATCAAGGATAGGAATGGGGAAGGACAGATGGTAGTTGATTTTGCAAAAAGGATGGAAATGGCTGTGGTAAATACCTACTTTAAGAAAAGGGAGGAGCACAGGGTAACATATAAGAGTGGAGGAAGGTGCACACAGGTGGACTACATTCTTTATAGGAGATGCAAGCTAAAAGAAATCACAGACTGTAAGGTAGTAGCAGGAGAGAGTGTCACTAGACAGCATAGGATGGTTGTTTGTAGGATGACTTTAGAGGTAAAGAAGAAGAAGAGAGTGAGAGCTCAACAAAGGATCAGATGGTGGAAGCTGAAGGAGGAAGACTGTTGTGTGAAATTTAGTGAGCAGGTGAGAGAAGCACTAGTTGGAGGGGAAGCAATTTTGGACAACTGGAAACGTACTGCAGATGTGGTGAGGGAGATAGCTAGGGCAGTACTGGGTATGACATCTGGACAGTGGAAGGAAGACAAGGAGACTTGGTGGTGAAATGAAGAGGTCCAGGAAAGCATAAGGAGAAAGAGGTTGTCGAAAAAGTTTTGGGATAGTCGGAGAGATGAAGAAAGTAGACAGGAGTACAAGGAAATGCGGCGTAAGGCGAGAAGAGAAGTGGCAAAAGCAAAGGAAAAGGCATATTGCGAGCTGTACAAGAAGTTGAATAGTAAGGAAGGAGAAAAGGACTTGTACCGATTGGCCAGAAAAGGGACAGAGCTGGAAAGGATGTGCATCAGGTTAGGGTGGTAAAAGATGCACATGGTAATGTGCTGACAAGTGAGGAGTGTGTGCTGAGAAGGTGGAGGGAATATTTTGAAGAGTTGATGAATAAAGAAAATGAGCGAGAGAAAAGGCTGGATGATGTGGTGAGAGTAAATCAGGAAGTAAAAGAGATTAGCAAGGAAGAAGTGAGGGCTGCTATCAATCAATTCAATCAATCAATTTTTTTATATAGCGCCAAATCACAACAAACAGTTGCCCCAAGGCGCTTTATATTGTAAGGCAAGGCCATACAATAATTATGTAAAACCCCAACGGTCAAAACGACCCCCTGTGAGCAAGCACTTGGCTACAGTGGGAAGAAAAAACTCCCTTTTAACAGGAAGAAACCTCCAGCAGAACCAGGCTCAGGGAGGGGCAGTCTTCTGCTGGGACTGGTTGGGGCTGAGGGAGAGAACCAGGAAAAAGACATGCTGTGGAGGGGAGCAGAGATCGATCACTAATGATTAAATGCAGAGTGGTGCATACAGAGCAAAAAGAGAAAGAAACAGTGCATCATGGGAACCCCCCAGCAGTCTACGTCTATAGCAGCATAACTAAGGGATGGTTCAGGGTCACCTGATCCAGCCCTAACTATAAGCTTTAGCAAAAAGGAAAGTTTTAAGCCTAATCTTAAAAGTAGAGAGGGTGTCTGTCTCCCTGATCTGAATTGGGAGCTGGTTCCACAGGAGAGGAGCCTGAAAGCTGAAGGCTCTGCCTCCCATTGTACTCTTACAAACCCTAGGAACTACAAGTAAGCCTGCAGTCTGAGAGCGAAGCGCTCTATTGGGGTGATATGGTACTACGAGGTCCCTAAGATAAGATGGGACCTGATTATTCAAAACCTTATAAGTAAGAAGAAGAATTTTAAATTCTATTCTAGAATTAACAGGAAGCCAATGAAGAGAGGCCAATATGGGTGAGATATGCTCTCTCCTTCTAGTCCCCGTCAGTACTCTAGCTGCAGCATTTTGAATTAACTGAAGGCTTTTTAGGGAACTTTTAGGACAACCTGATAATAATGAATTACAATAGTCCAGCCTAGAGGAAATAAATGCATGAATTAGTTTTTCAGCATCACTCTGAGACAAGACCTTTCTGATTTTAGAGATATTGCGTAAATGCAAAAAAGCAGTCCTACATATTTGTTTAATATGCGCTTTGAATGACATATCCTGATCAAAAATGACTCCAAGATTTCTCACAGTATTACTAGAGGTCAGGGTAATGCCATCCAGAGTAAGGATCTGGTTAGACACCATGTTTCTAAGATTTGTGGGGCCAAGTACAATAACTTCAGTTTTATCTGAGTTTAAAAGCAGGAAATTAGAGGTCATCCATGTCTTTATGTCTGTAAGACAATCCTGCAGTTTAGCTAATTGGTGTGTGTACTGTTATGTGTCGGACGCAGCTCGGAGAACCGACCAGCGTTTGAAGGACCCAGTATGAAATAAGCAGAGCACGGTACAAAGGCTAACTGAATTTAATACATAACAGTGATGTGATACAAAACAACAAAAGAGTGTGCGGTCTGGCATGGTGGTGATACGGTGCGCTCCCAGCAGCGCTAACGGTCCGGAGCCAGAAGCCGTTCAGACCCAAGGACCCCGCCGACACCCCCCAGGTGGCCGCAACAAACCGAGTCTGTGAAAGAAGGAACCATTATGTGAGTCCACACTCTACACACAGAGAGACCACTCAAAGGTGTACATAAACAGCAAACACTTCCTGGCTTAATTACTAATCAGCTTCTCAACCTGCAGGCATGGAACATCCAGTTCACAAAACTCCACTGCAGTGGAAGCCGATACATGACTAACGTACAGCTCAATATAATAAGGTGTGAGGGACACCACATTTACTGACTGTATAAACGTTAGTCACAAAATCTAACGTACCTCAGGAAGTGTGCTGACGAGCGTGAGACCTCACCCCCTCCTCTTTCACAGACCGTGCATCAAACCCTGGACGTTCTCTGCATCCACTGATGATGAGATGGCTCCCGAGACGACGATCTCACCCGTCTGGTCACAAGGTCGAGTCTCTGGCAAATACACACTGTATACTCCAGTCTTAAATGCCACCATGTTCCAATCCATATAGATGCACCACAGCTGTGAGTCCTGACGAGCCGCAGGTGATCAGAGTGAGGTCCTGATAACCTCAGCAACACAGCCACTCAGTCCCAAATGCAAGCCACCTGGAAGGAAAAACAAAAGACAGAAACAAAAAGGCAGCCAGGCCCCCCAGCCATACAACAGTGTCCTCTGGCTTCATGGATAGATAAAGCTGGGTATCATCTGCGTAACAATGAAAATTTAAGCAATACCGTCTAATAATACTGCCTAAGGGAAGCATGTATAAAGTGAATAAAATTGGTCCTAGCACAGAACCTTGTGGAACTCCATAATTAACTTTAGTCTGTGAAGAAGATTCCCCATTTACATGAACAAATTGTAATCTATTAGACAAATATGATTCAAACCACCGCAGCGCAGTGCCTTTAATACCTATGGCATGCTCTAATCTCTGTAATAAAATTTTATGGTCAACAGTATCAAAAGCAGCACTGAGGTCTAACAGAACAAGCACAGAGATGAGTCCACTGCCCGAGGCCATAAGAAGATCATTTGTAACCTTCACTAATGCTGTTTCTGTACTATGATGAATTCTAAAACCTGACTGAAACTCTTCAAATAGACCATTCCTCTGCAGATGATCAGTTAGCTGTTTTACAACTACCCTTTCAAGAATTTTTTGAGAGAAAAGGAAGGTTGGAGATTGGCCTATAATTAGCTAAGATAGCTGGGTCAAGTGATGGCTTTTTAAGTAATGGTTTAATTACTGCCACCTTAAAAACCTGTGGTACATAGCCAACTAACAAAGATAGATTGATCATATTTAAGATCGAAGCATTAAATAATGGTAGGGCTTCCTTGAGCAGCCTGGTAGGAATGGGGTCTAATAAACATGTTGATGGTTTGGATGAAGTAACTAATGAAAATAACTCAGACAGAACAATCGGAGAGAAAGAGTCTAACCAAATACCGGCATCACTGAAAGCAGCCAAAGATAACGATACGTCTTTGGGATGGTTATGAGTAATTTTTTCTCTAATAGTTAAAATTTTGTTAGCAAAGAAAGTCATGAAGTCATTACTAGTTAAAGTTAATGGAATACTCAGCTCAATAGAGCTCTGACTCTTTGTCAGCCTGGCTACAGTGCTGAAAAGAAACCTGGGGTTGTTCTTATTTTCTTCAATTAGTGATGAGTAGAAAGATGTCCTAGCTTTACGGAGGGCTTTTTTATAGAGCAACAGACTCTTTTTCCAGGCTAAGTGAAGATCTTCTAAATTAGTGAGACGCCATTTCCTCTCCAACTTACGGGTTATCTGCTTTAAGCTACGAGTTTGTGAGTTATACCACAGAGTCAGGCACTTCTGATTTAATGCTACAGCATCCAAAGTTGTCTTCAATGAGGATGTAAAACTATTGACGAGATACTCTATCTCACTTACAGAGTTTAGGTAGCTACTCTGCACTGTGTTGGTATATGGCATTAGAGAACATAAAGAAGGAATCATATCCTTAAACCTAGTTACAGCGCTTTCTGAAAGACTTCTAGTGTAATGAAACTTATTCCCCACTGCTGGGTAGTCCATCAGAGTAAATGTAAATGTTATTAAGAAATGATCAGACAGAAGGGAGTTTTCAGGGAATACTGTTAAGTCTTCTATTTCCAGAACAAGTCAGAACAAGATCTAAGATATGATTAAAGTGGTGGGTGGACTCATTTACTTTTTGAGCAAAGCCAATAGAGTCTAATAATAGATTAAATGCAGTGTTGAGGCTGTCATTCTCAGCATCTGTGTGGATGTTAAAATCGCCCACTATAATTATCTTATCTGAGCTAAGCACTAAGTCAGACAAAAGGTCTGAAAATTCACAGAGAAACTCACAGTAACGACCAGGTGGTATGATAGATAATAACAAATAAAACTGGTTTTTGGGACTTCCAATTTGGATGGACAAGACTAAGAGTCAAGCTTTCAAATGAATTAAAGCTCTGTCTGGGTTTTTGATTAATTAATAAGCTGGAATGGAAGATTGCTGCTAATCCTCCGCCCCGGCCCGTGCTACGAGCATTCTGACAGTTAGTGTGACTCGGGGGTGTTGACTCATTTAAACTAACATATTCATCCTGCTGTAACCAGGTTTCTGTAAGGCAGAATAAATCAATATGTTGATCAATTATTATATCATTTACCAACAGGGACTTAGAAGAGAGAGACCTAATGTTTAATAGACCACATTTAACTGTTTTAGTCTGTGGTGCAGTTGAAGGTGCTATATTATTTTTTCTTTTTGAATTTTTATGCTTAAATAGATTTTTGCTGGTTATTGGTAGTCTGGGAGCAGGCACCGTCTCTACGGGGATGGGGTAATGAGGGGATGGCAGGGGGAGAGAAGCTGCAGAGAGGTGTGTAAGACTACTGCTGCTATGAAGCGGATGAAGAGTGGAAAGGCAGTTGGTCCAGATGACATTCCAATGGAGGCATGGAAATGTCTAGGAGAGATGGCAGTAGAGTTTCTAACCAGATTGTTTAATAAAATCTTGGAAAGTGAGAGGATGCCTGAGGAGTGGAGACGAAGTGTGCTGGTTCCTATTTTCAAGAACAAGGGTGATGTGCAGAGCTGCTGTAACTACAGAGGCATAAAGCTGATCAGCCACAGCATGAAGTTATGGGAAAGAGTAGTAGAAGCTAGGCTTAGAAAACAGGTGAAGATCTGTGAGCAGCAATATGGTTTCATGCCGAGAAAGAGCACTACAGATGCAATGTTTGAAGGACAGAAAGCGTTACATTGTGTGTTTGTGGACTTAGAAAAAGCT
This sequence comes from Thalassophryne amazonica, assembly GCF_902500255.1. NCBI lineage: Eukaryota > Metazoa > Chordata > Actinopteri > Batrachoidiformes > Batrachoididae > Thalassophryne > Thalassophryne amazonica. The sequence goes on along the minus strand of NC_047110.1, from coordinate 12,623,395 downwards.
TATGATAGGGTGCCAAGAGAAGAGTTGTGGCATTGTATGAGGAAGTCTGGAGTGGCAGAGAAGTATGTTAGGGTAGTGCAGGACATGTACAAGAATAGTGTGACAGCGGTGAGATGCGCAGTCGGAATGACAGACTCATTCAAGGTGGAGGTGGGACTACACCAAAGGTCAGCTCTGAGTCCTTTCTTGTTTGCAGTGGTGATGGACAGGTTGACAGATGAGATCAGACAGGAGTCCCCATGGACTATGATGTTTGCAGATGACATTGTGATGTGTAGTGAGAGTAGAGAGCAAGTTGAGTCTAGTCTGGAGAAGTGGAGATATGCTTTGGAGAGAAGGGGAATGAAAGTCAGTAGAAGCAAGAGTGAGTACATGTGTGTAAATGAGAGGGAGCCCAGTGGAATAGTGCAGTTACAAGGAGTAGAGGTGGTGAAAGTAGATGAGTTTAAATATTTGGGGTCAACTGTTCAACGTAATGGAGAGTGTGGTAGAGAGGTGAAGAAGAGAGTGCAGGCAGGGTGGAGTGGGTGGAGAAAGGTGGCAGGAGTGATTTGTGACCGAAGAATATCAGCAAGAGTGAAGGGGAAGGTTTACAAAACAGTAGTGAGACCAGCTATGTTGTATGGTTTAGAGACAGTGGCACTAACAAAAAGACAGGAGGCAGAGCTGGAGGTGGCAGAGCTGAAGATGTTGAGATTCTCTTTGGGAGTGACAAGAATGGACAAGATTAGGAATGAACATATCAGAGGGACAGCTCAGGTGGGACAGTTTAGAGACAAAGTCAGAGAGGCGAGATTGAGATGGTTTGGACATGTACAGAGGAGGGACCCAGGGTATATAGGGAGAAGGATGCTGAGGATGGAGCCACCAGGCAGGAGGAGAAGAGGGATACCAAAGAGGAGGTTCATGGATGTGCTGAGAGAGGACATGCAGGTGGTTGGTGTGACAGAGGAAGATACAGAGGACAGGGTGAGATGGAAACGATTGATCTGCTGTGGCGACCCCTAACGGGAACAGCCGAAAGACAAAGAAGATCTGCTGCCTTTGGGCTCTATTCTTAGAAGACATGGGATTTCATTCCATTGTTATGCAGATGATTGCCAAATTTACTTGAAACAGAACAATGTTCTTCCCTTGGATCAGCTTCTGGTATCTTTAAATGATATTAAAGCTTGGTTGGCTTTGAATTTTTAAAATTTCAATGAAAAGAAAACAGAGGTGATAATGTTTGGACCTAGTCCGTGTGAGTCTTCCTCTGTTGATTTGGGACCCTTGGAGGTAAATTTTAAGCCTGTGATTGCTGATCTTGGTTTTAAGGTGGATAGTGATTTTAAAATGGGCAGCCAAATTGCAGCTTTAATAAAATCCAGCTTTTATCATTTAAGGCATTTGGGAGATGGTGATCCATGCTTTTATTTCATCTCACTTGGACTATTGTTTTCACGTTTCCAGCTGGTTCAGAATGCTGCTGCGCGACTTTTCACTCCTTGAACGTCTTAAAGCAGGATTTCTTGCTGTGACCAGCTAGAAATGATGTGGTGTCACACCCTGTGATAGCAGGAATGGTGGAAGTACACTGAGTACATCATCTCCAAGACTTGCTGCTAGTGCATGAATGGGGATTTATTTCAGTTTCTTTGCTGTTCCCGTTTTCATCCAAACCTTCTTAAAGGGCATCTTGTTGTGAGTGAGTGAGTAAGTGAGTGAGTGATGCAACAACAATATGAATATGAGGTATACAATGCTATATATTATAACCAGCTATTCACTGTATAAAGTACATATAAACAAAACCTAACTGCCAATATACGTATTTACATATGTACAGTACTGGACAGAATACCCACACTATTTTGACGAGGCCATTTCTCATTTCTACTATTGTGAAAGACTTATGTATATATGCATACAATATATATCATACATACCAGCTATTTACTGCACAAACAAATAACAAAACCTTAATACTAGTATACTTATTTACATATGAAGAGTACTGGAGGGAAATATCTACAGCACTACAGCAGAATGAAAGTCACAGACCCATATTGACTAGGCCATTTCTCATTTCTACTATTGTGAAAGACTTTAGTGTAGCTTTGAAGTGATAATCAAAAGCCCTTCTGAACTAGGCTATTTCTTAGCTACTTGGTGAAAGCAGTTATCACACACGCATTGCCATGTACATTTTGGAAAATGTTCAGAGCTGTTAATCCCTTGTGGTGTGCCTACAATAGCAGCAGAGTCCATGGGGATTTTCCAGAAGTGAAATTGGGTCATAAATGGGAAGGTCACTGTTGACCTTATGGTGCACAGGGAGGTAAATGTCTGTGATTATTTTGAGGCTTACTACAAAGTCTCTGCATTGACAAACAAACAAATATTAGAATTTATGACAGGACGAAAAAGTTTGAATGTTCTATTTATCAGTTTGATGTTCCAAAGCAGTACAGTCACGATAGGTCATTGACCTCTTCCTAAAGATCATGTGCAGAATGACATTTCAGTGATTGCTTTGTGAAATACCTAAGTATATAAATAAAATAAAGTTCTACAACCCCTGGCAAAAATTATGGAATCACCGGCCTCAGAGGATGTTCATTCAGTTGTTTAATTTTGTAGAAAAAAAGCAGATCACAGACATGACACAAAACTAAAGTCATTTCAAATGGCAACTTTCTGGCTTTAAGAAACACTATAAGAAATCAAGAAAAAAAGATTGTGGCAGTCCAAGCAGAGGAAAAAAATATGGAATCACTCAATTCTGAGGAAAAAATTATGGAATCACCCTGTAAATTTTCATCCCCAAAACTAACACCTGCATCATATCAGATCTGCTCGTTAGTCTGCATCTAAAAAGGAGTGAACACACCTTGGAGAGCTGTTGCACCAAGTGGACTGACATGAATCATGGCTCCAACACGAGAGATGTCAATTGAAACAAAGGAGAGGATTATCAAACTCTTAAAAGAGAGTAAATCATCACGCAGTGTTGCAAAAGATGTTGGTTGTTCACAGTCAGCTGTGTCTAAACTCTGGACCAAATACAAACAACATGGGAAGGTTGTTAAAGGCAAACATGCTGGTAGACCAAGGAAGACATCAAAGCGTCAAGACAGAAAACTTAAAGCAATATGTCTCAAAAATCGAAAAATGTACAACAAAACAAATGAGGAACGAATGGGAGGAAACTGGAGTCAACGTCTGTGACCGAACTGTAAGAAACCGCCTAAAGGAAATGGGATTTACATACAGAAAAGCTAAACGAAAGGCATCATTAACACCTAAACAGAAAAAAAACAAGGTTACAATGGGCTAAGGAAAAGCAATTGTGGACTGTGGATGACTGGATGAAAGTCATATTCAGTGATGAATCTCGAATCTGCATTGGGCAAGGTGATGATGCTGGAACTTTTGTTTGGTGCCGTTCCAATGAGATTTATAAAGATGACTGCCTAAAGAGAACATGTAAATTTCCACAGTCATTGATGATATGGGGCTGCATGTCAGGTAAAGGCACTGGGGAGATGGCTGTCATTACATCATCAATAAATGCACAAGTTAATGTTGATATTTTGGACAATTGAAAGGATGTTTGGGGATGATGAAATCATTTTTCAAGATGATAATGTATCTTGCCATAGAGCAACAACTGCAAAAACATTCCTTGCAAAAAGACACATAGGGTCAATGTCATGGCATAGGGTCAATGTCAATGAGCAGATCTGATTTGATGCAGGTGTTAATTTGGAGGATGAAAATTTACAGGGTGATTCCATAATTTTTTCCTCAGAATTGAGTGATTCCATATTTTTTTCCTCTGCTTGGTCTAAAAAAGTAACCGTTACTGACTGCCACAATCTTTTTTCTTGATTTCTTATAGTGTTTCTTAAAGCCAGAAAGTTGCCATTTGAAATGACTTTAGTTTTGTGTCATGTCTGTGATCTGCTTTTTTTCTACAAAATTAAACAACTGAATGAACATCCTCTGAGGCCAGTGATTCCATAATTTTTGCCAGGGGTTGTATAAAAAGTCCATTGCACAAGGATTCAGATTGAAACACATTGAAAGGACATTGAAAATATGGTCAGTGACGTCTCAAGGTCATTGAACTTGCCCACCAGAACCACCCACATCAAGACATCAAGAACCTCGGGGTTGCCTTCTGTCCTTCCATTGTCGGGGGTGCAGTCCAGCGCTGCCAGGCCGCTCACCTGTTGGCTCGTTGTGCTGCCCTGGTGGCTCTGGTGGCTAACCTTTCTGGCCCCTGTACCCTTCCGCTGCCCTTTTTCTTGGTGTGGTTGTTTGTCCTCACTGCACAGTTATTGCCTTCACCACTTGTCTTTCATTCTGGTCTGTCTTTGTGTTGTTTTGGTGGTCGGCCCTTCCTGATAGAAGTTGTCGGTTGGCTTTGAGTAGGCTGACCAGGAAGGGAGGATGGGGGTCTCACACACACACACACACACACACACACACACACACACACACACACACACACACACACACACACACACACACACACACACACACACACACACACACACACACCACATTCACTCACGCACTACATATCTTCTGTCTTGCAAGAATAAATTGCATATATGTGTATTAATGTTCATAAATGGTTCTGCCAGTGTGGCATTAACCATTACTATATATGCAGACAGGGGGAGAGAAAAAAAAAAAAAAGAGGTCCAGCACATCCTAGAAAGTTGGTGATTAGAATTTGAAATACTCAAATCTAGAAAACTGGACAGTTATATAAGCATTTTGTGAATTTTGAATGAGGTCAGATTTTTAGTCAGGTCAACAGATACAAAGTTCAGTGACCTCTCAAGGTCACCAGAGGACAGATACAGTTTGGCAAATGGCAGATTTGGAATCAGCACACCCAAATTTGCAAACTTTTTCTCACATTTGCCTGTCTTTCTTTAAATAAAGCCCTTTTCTCATTTTGGCTCCAGTCTACATCTTCTACACCTTCTTACTCCAGTTAAGGGTCAAAGGGGAGCTGGAGTACTATCCCAGCAGTCAAGAAGATTTTTTTATGAAATGGCAGGGGCGGTGGCCAAGCATTCAGTACTCTTGTTTCCAGTATGGAAGGTTCCTGGGTCAGCCCGCCCCCCGGCCCATTCTCTACATAATATGGCGTTGCGGCTGCTCTAAACCTCGTGGGAAGCAGCAGAAGGGACTTAAGGATAAATACCAGACTTACAAGGTTTGTGAAGGTCAGTCTGACGGAGGAGAAACTCGAACAGACAACAAACCTTACTGGCTCAGAAATACAGAATATAGTTGGAAGAAAATGTAGGACAGGTTACTGTTAATGAGTTGAGTATGTGGGGACACGTGTACACTAAGGGCTGTCTGAACAACTTTTCTTCTTTTTCCATTTGTTGCTGCAAATTATCAAGAAAATTTAAATAAAAAACCTGCCTCCTGCTCTCTCTGCAGGCCTCAGCTCTGAAGGTTTCCAGTCCTCTGACCGGTCAGAAATATGTTCAAGAAAACAACCTATCATCTCCAGTGTCATCTGCCGTGCAGAGTGTGGGACGTCTCCACACCCTCTTGACAGGAACTAAACAAGGACCCAGCCCTAAACTAACAGAAACATTAAGGTACATGTCTGCATGTCAATATTTCAATGACCTAAAGTGATACATTTTGGTGTCTGAATGGTGATGTCCTTTACATTCACTGTTTCCAGTTACAGTCAACTGATATGAGAAATAATGCTCCTAAAGTTCATAAGTGAAAATTATGGCAAAAAAAAATTTAAACTTCTGAATTGTGTATTGGTGTATTAAATTTCCACATTGATTATATTAGTCAGTTTTAATTAGTTGTTTTTATGCTCACATCCAATCTTGAAAATACTGTATTGTGACACATGCATTTTGTATGTTCAAATATGCAAACTAAAAGACAATGAAAACACAACTATGAAAATGCAAAATGCTAATGTTAATACTCTGCATCCGGAAAGTATTCACAGCGCTTCACTTTTTCCACATTTTATGTTACAGCCATATTCCAAAATGAATGAAATTCATTTTCCTCAGAATACTACACACAGTACCCCATAATGACAATGTGAAAAGCTTTTTTTTTCTATTTTTGCAAATTTATTAAAAATAAAACTAAGAAATCACATGTACGTAAGTATTCACAGCCTTTGCTATGAAGGTCAAAATTGAGCTCAGGTGCATCTTGTTTCCACTGATCATCCTTCAGATGTTTCTACAGCTTATTTTGAGTCCACCGGGAATACATTCAGTTGATTGGACATGATTTGGAAAGACACACACCTGTCTGCATAAAAGGTCACACAACTGAGAGCGCATGCCAGAGCACAAACCAAGCATGAAGTCAAAGGAATTGTCTGTAAAAGGTACATGACAGCCCGGCTGGAGTTTGCCAAAAGGCACCTGAAGGACTCTCAGACCATGAGAAACAAACTTCTCTGGTCTGATGAGACAAAGATTGCACTCTTTGGTGTGAATGTCAGGCGGCATGTTTGGAGGAAACCAGGCACCATCCCTACAGTGAAGCATGGTGGTGCAGCATCATGCTGTGGGGATGTTTTTAGCGGGAGGAACTGGGAGACTAGTCACTCCAGACCTCAGACTGGTGCAATGGTTCATCTTTCAGCAGGACAATGACCCAAAGCACACAGCCAAGATATCAAAAGAGTGGCTTCAGGACAACTCTGTGAATGTCCTTGAGTGGCCCAGCCAGAGCCCAGACCTGAATCTGATTGAACATCTCTGGAGAGATCTGATCTGAACTGCCCAAAGATATGTGCACCAAGCTTGTGGCATCATATTCAGGAAGATGTGAGGTTGTAATTGCTGCCAAAGGTCCATCAACAAAGTATTGAGCTAAGGGTGTGAATATGTATGTATATGTGATTTCTTAGTTTTTTATTTTTAATAAATTTGCAAATTTTAAAAAATACTTTTTTCATGTTGTCACTATGGGGTGTCGTGAGTAGAACCTTGAGAAAAAAATGAATTTACTCAATTTTGGAATAAGGCTGTAACATAAAATGTGGAAAAAGTGAAGTGCTGTGAATACTTTCTGGATGCACCGTACACTTTCAATCAGTAAAATATTTTTCAGATATTATTTATAGCATTGTTCTAAAGACACCTTCAGAGTCTTACTGCCATTTCAGTTACCTAAATGACCTTTGTATTGTTTTCTTATCCATGCATTTGCTTTATAAACAGTGTAATTTCACATGTGTAATGCTAGAGAGGATTCCCAACAAAATCCTCATTAACTTTGACATTGTCATTCACTTCCAAAATACCGCAACTACAGTAAAGTAAGTCCTCAGGTCAGGTCTGGGAGCATGTGCTGGTGCTGTAAATGGACTGCATTTATATAGCACTTTTCCATTTGCATCAGATGCTCAAAACGCTTTACAATAATGCCTCATATTCACCCCGATGTCAGGGTGTTGCCATACAAGGTACTCACTACACACCGGGAGCAACTAGGGGATTCAGGACCTTACCCAAGGTCAGGCTGGGATTCGAACTGAGGATCCTCCGGTCTCCAGCCCAGCACTTAACTACTAGTCCATTACCTCCCACTGTGCATCAGAATCGCCCTGAGTCTTGGATGGTGACTGAATTCAGAGAGAAGTCTTAAGGCCCGGTCGCACAGCATATGACGATTCCTGAACGAAGGGAAAAAAGCAAAAAAGTCATAAATTGTTGAGAAAAGGTAAATGAATGAGCTTTTTCACCAAATAGCCTGTGAAGAGTGCAGAAGGAATGAAAGAGGAACAAAACAAATCTGAAGCTAACATTGATCGCCACGCTTTAAATGAAATGCTCCTGGAGCCACAGCTGGAGCAGTGTGTGTCTGCATCTCTGCATTCCAGGACTCGGTGCTGGGATGGAGCTCTGTAGCGCCTGAGTCCTGCAGAAACTGCAAACAGAAGTGCATGATCTGGCCCACTGTGGACATCTGTGTGCAAGTCGGTGCTCTGGTTCCTCGTCCAGAACAAAAGAGGGATCATCTCCTTCATCAGAATCCTCACTGTCTGGTTCAGACTGATGACACTCTGCTCGCTTTGTCTTGCTCCAATTAAAAAAAAAACTGAAGTACTAAACATTCATAAGAGGCCTAATTTTTACAAAAAAAAAAAAAAAAATACCACCACACTAAACACACGTTAAATACACACTGCAAACACGCCAAATATTTCTCAAATCTTTCAAATACCAAAACTCTAATCACTGTCTGTACACCCAAAACACGCACATACTCAGTTTTTCACGTCGTTGCATTTGTAGATTTGCTTGCAGCTGCGTATGTTTGCTTTTAATGTATGCGTTCTGTTATGTGTAGCTCTTGCCACATTCCTGCCTTCGTTTTTTGTTTTTTTTTGCATTGAAGATGTACAGCGGGATGCACTGCTTCTTTATCAGAGCTGGGAACATCACATCTCAAAGTTTAGAGTCCTTGGATGAACAAAAAAATGTGAGACTGGGCTGAACCATCATCAGTAAAACCTATGCCAGTGAGCCAACATACATCAGATGTAGTCCCTTCTGATTTTCCCCCAAAATTGACACAATTTAATTTGTGCTGAAATATTATTAGGACGCGCCTTTATTTCTCTCGTCTATTGTTAAATTACAGCTAATTTTGTTGCTGGTAATTTTTATTTTTTAAGGATTCCATGGCAGATATAGTGAATTTACTTCATGAAATCTTACAGATGACATGAAAGACCTTAATAACTGTCCCAACCTGTGTGAGAGTATGGTGATGGTCTAGTCAGCGAGGTGATGGTCTTGTCAGGAGCTGATAGTCTTGTCGAGGAGGTGATGGTCTAGTAGTCACTTAGTAGTCATATACCAGAGGTGCCTCTCCAGTGCCTTGATTGCAGATGCAGCAATGCCAGAATCAACAGCGTTGTAAGCATGTAGGTGGTGGTAGAGTTTGAGGTCATTCCAGGCAGCATTTACAGCTGTGTCGCAGGTCAGCCACCATGTTGCATAGATGTGTGTAATGAAGTTGGCAAATGCTCGAATCTTTGGCACCTGCTGCCGCTTGGTGATTGTGCCCTGGGGAAGAGATGTTATGTGCTGCTCCAACAAGGCCAGCTTGAGAATGTAGAGCAGCTTGGCCAACCATCGGGCCTTGTGCAGTGCTCCTGGTCGTTGCAAGGTTACTGAAGTCTGCTCTGCCCCAGCTGCTCCCAGATACACAAGACACAGCTGCACAAACTCACGGTAGTCACCTCACTTGTAGTTTAGCACTTCTGTAGCAGATGCAGAGAGTTCTGTACGCAACTTGTCCAAGAAAGGTGGTTCATCATCACCAGAAATATAATGGGACAATGAGCCGTGGTTATCATGTGGCAGCAGGTTCTAATTGTCCCTCAGACAGGCAAACAAGGCAACCTCTGGTGAGTGTGACACCTCCAGTTTAAGATCACTGAATATTTGGCTAAGAAGCACCTCGCCAATATGATAGAAATATGGATCTCAGTAATTTATTTCAATATTACTGTGTAAATTATTCCAATAAATGATGAAAACAATCCAAGAGATGACATGGGAGAGCTTGGTGGAAATGACATGGACTGACCACATAAATCCTTGTTTAAGCGTAAAATACCATTGGCCCGTTGGACCTGTAGAACACCACGGGTTGCAAAAATATTTTGCATGTGTTGTTTGATCATAGAATGGAACACTTTTATCACCCAGACAGATCAATATGTTGAAAAAGTGTATTTTGATGCACCCTATTGGGTAATAAAGACCTGGGCAATTGCTTAAGCAAATTGCAAAATCCATGGACAAAATTTGAAATTAAAATCTGGAACTCTGTTAAAGATGCATATAAATTGCACGACAAGTTAGGAATAATTAGATGGTGGTTCAAACCGAACCAACTGGACTCTAGATTTAAATGCTAGCTAATCAAGGGAATAACAACATTTCACTCGATAACAAATAAAGGACAACTTAAAAGTTTTGAGATTCTGAAAAGGGAACACTCTCTGGAAAAGCAAGACTTTTACAGATATTTACAACTACGTAATTATTTCAACCAGGTGATTACAAATTTTACAGTGGATCCTGATGATCCAATACTAAAAGAGATATTACGTGCTTATTCATCGGAACAAGGCAAGGGTACGATATCTAGATTATATAAGAGCTTTATGAATAAAAAATCTTATTCTACAGATTACATTAAAGATAACTGGGAGAAGGAATGTAATTTTGAAATTTCCAGAGAGGAATGGGACAATTACTGTGAGTTTCAATGGAAATGCACCAACTCACATACATGGAGAGAATTTGCATGGAAATGTCTAATCAGATTCTTTGTGACCCCCTAAGCAGAAAGTTCACTTTGCAGGAGGAGATCCATTGTGCTGGAGGTTGTGCGGGAGTCGGGATGCTAATCGCTGGCATATATTTTGGGAATGTCCAGTAATTTTAAGTTGTTGGTCTGAGATACACGAAATATTAGAAAACATGTTCCATATAAAAATACCATTTCATTTCAAAACACTTATTATGGGAGAAGTTAACTTTCTCACAGGCCAATTCAGCAAATACTTATTCGGTGTTCTGATTTCTGCTGGCAAGAAAACCATCACCTGACACTGGCTACATCCCGACTCCCCCCCCAATAGAGGAATGGACGGATATTGTTAATGAAATTTATATAATGGAAAAGATTACCTCCTCACTCCGTCTACAAATGAATAAATTCACAAGGTCATGGTCAAAATGGGTCTACTATGTACGAAAAGTACAGGCACATCCTACAGAATTAATAAATTAAATCATCTCTTCCTTCTCTGCCCTTTAACATCATTGGCTAATTTTCGTTGGTTTAAAAGGATTGTTCGGTCTTGTATGTACTATATACATATCTCAAAATGAAACAATATAACTGTATTTGTCCCTACAAAAGAATCCACTTCCTGTTATTAACCCATACATCCCTTTTTGATTTACTGTTCATTGGGTAGTATTTAATATTATTGGGGGTTTTTTCTTCTTTCTCTCTTTCTTGGTCTTGTCCTTTTACAAATACACAAAATACATGTTGCAGTTTTGTTCTCAGCACTTTATTAAACATTGCACAGTAATAGTATTGTTTGTAACAGCAAGGTTTTTTTATGCTGTTGTTTCTCCTTTCCTTTTATTCCTTTCTCCTGATGACCAATATTGGCTGTGTAATGTGATCTGTGAATAATAATGAAGAATAAATGTTAAAAAAAGAGTGAAATGGTAAAAAAAAAAAAAAAAAAAAAATCGGAAAGTACTACATCTTTAAATTTGCATGGTAAACCACTTTTAGTTTACCACAATTAGTCTGGCTGTGTCAGTCTACCTTTACAGTATGATTATATTCCCAAGAAATATTTGTTCAAAGCTAACATATTTTTAAACAATCAGCAGTGGCCTTAAAGCCTGGGTCCCACCAAATAATAAGCCAACTACTAAGGTGCCTCTGTGTGCCTCTCTGTGCCCCGCATCTGCCACGTAGCAGCCTCTAGTGAGCCACGACTGACCTGTCATTACAGCCTCAAATGGCTCTCATCAGCCACACTAAGCCACGTAGTGCTGTGATAGCACAATGATAACGTGATGTTGGCGCACGTTTAGGCATGAGTTTGGTCCAAACCTCCAGCCCTCCCACACCTGGTGTCTCAAAGTAGGAAGTTCACTGTTTGTCACATGTATCAGTCACAACCCCAAATTTCTGAGATGAATATGCATTGATATTTAGAGTTTTGCAGGCTGTTCATCTTATGCATGCCATCACATCAGAGGGAATTTCTCATAGAACACAACACAGTCTCAGCAGCACATGTGCAAAATGCTGCTAACAAAATCTATTTCTCAGCTGAACAAATGTTTTGAAATTCTGTAAAAGTAATTTCTGCACTCTTGTGTACAATCTGTTAAAGTGCAAATGCAGAAACTGTCCCTGTACTGTTTTTGGTTCTAGGTCATGTGCTAGAGACCCCAGTGATGCCGTCAACAAACGCCTCAAGGAAATGTTTGAGTGTTTTACACAACATTATGAAGGCGGTCAGGAAGAGAACCAGGAAATGGGAAAAGGTGCATGCACATTTTAAGAAAACCTAAACAGGGTTTAATACTGACACGCTACTCTCTCACCAACTAAATAAACCTTTCCTTGTAGATATTGCAGTGAAATATTTTCACCTGGCAGAAGCACTGTACTTCAGGATTCTGGAGTCCATCATCGAGCGAGAAAAGATGATCCTGGGGGATGCTGACATTTCTGTGAGTACAGCTGTTAGAATATACTCACTATGTGGGTAATGGCTCTCACATTACTGGACGTTTGTCTGGTTGCACTCAAAAAGTGGATGTCATCTAACTTACTACTTTTGAACTGAATAACTGAGATGACTGTTCAGTTAAAACAAGAAACATCACTGGGTGACTGTGTGAATAATGTGAAATCGGTGATAACATTACATTTATAGTGCCAAGAAGACATTACTATCAGAAGGTTTATTCTTAAATGGTAGATTTATATGGCACATTCCCATCTCAATCAGAAGCTCAAAGCACTTTGTCTTCATGTATTTATACACACTGATGTCAGCGTGCTGCACACTGGTATAAAGCCCGTTACCCTTAGTGTTTTCTGGTCTGATGGGGATTTGACCCAAGGATCCACTGGTCTGAAGCTCACCACTTTAACCGTTAGACAGTCAACAGAATCCACCATGTTGCTGGTAATTTTTTAAACAACATGGACTGCTGTCAGTGGGACACAAATGCACGTCAGTCAAAAATTGTTCAAGTGAAGAGAAGGTGAAGAAGGTGGTGTTGAGTGGCAACATTCTCCAGCAAGCACTCAATCGACATGTTCTGCCATGATGAACCACTTTAAAAGTAACTGGAAACCAAGATGAAAAAATTGCTGGAGTTTCTTCTTCCATTTTTGGGTGAGTTTCAGAATTGATTTGCATGACAGCGCCACCAGAAGGTGTAGTGTAGAAATTCAATATTGGCATGAAATTGTCATCAAAGAACCCAAGACTTATAGATGCACATTCAAAGGATCAATTAATCAATCATCCATGTGTCGGAAAACTCTTGAGATTTACGAGGGCTGTCCGTAAAGTATAGGTCCTTTTTATTTTTTTCAAAAACTATATGGATTTCATTCATATGTTTTAACGTCAGACATGCTTGAACCCTCGTGCGCATGCATGAGTTTTTCCATGCCTGTCGGTGACGTCATTCGCCTGTGAGCACTCCTTGTGGGAGGAGTCGTCCAGAGACTGGCGCTTTGTTTGATCAAAATTTTTTCTAAACCTGTGAGACACATCGAAGTGGACATGGTTCGAAAAATTAAGCTGGTTTTCAGTGAAAATTTTAACAGCTGATGAGAGATTTTGAGGTGATTCTGTCGCTTTAAGGACTTTTCACGGTGCGAGACGTCGTGCAGCGCTCTCAGGCAGCGTCATCAGCCTGTTTCAAGCTTAAAACCTCCACATTTCAGGCTCTATTGATCCAGGACGTCGTGAGAGAACAGAGACGTTTCAGAAGAAGTCAGTTTCAGCATTTTATCCGGATATTCCACTGTTAAAGGAGATTTTTTTAATGAAAGATGTGCGGACAGGTCCGCGCGTCGGGACGCAGCCGACGCGGCGCGGCGGCACAGGAAAAACACCTCCGTGTTGATAACCATTTGTTAAAATCCAGTTGGCTTTTGATGGCTTTCAGTGGAGTGAGTATATGAGAAATTGTTTATCAGCTGGCGATGTTCCAACTTGTCCTCAAGGCTTCCAACAGAGGTGTTTTTCCCGTGACGGAGCGTCGCGGTGGCTGCAAGCCGACGCTGCAATCCGCCCGCACGTCTTTCATTAAAAAAATCTCCTTTAACAGTGGAATATCCGGATAAAATGCTGAAACCAACTTCTTCTGAAACTTCTCTGTTCTCTCACGACGTCCTGGATCAACAGAGCCTGAAATGTGGAGGTTTTAAGCTTGAAACAGGCTGATGACGCTGCCTGAGAGCGCTGCGCGACGTCTCGCACTGTGAAAAGTCCTTAAAGCGACAGAATCACCTCAAAATCTCTCATCAGCTGTTAAAATTTTCACTGAAGACCAGCTTAATTTTTCGAACCATGTCCACTTCGATGTGTCTCACAGGTTTAGAAAAAATTTTGATCAAACAAAGCGCCAGTCTCTCAGCAACTTCTCAGACAAAGGAATTCCGACGAGGGGCTGGACGACTCCTCCCACAAGGAGTGCTCACAGGCGAATGACGTCACCGACAGGCGTGGAAAAACTCACGCCTGCGCACGAGGGTTCAAGCATGTCTGACGTAAAAACATATGAATGAAATCCATATAGTTTTTGAAAAAAATAAAAAGGACCTATACTTTACGGACAGACCTCGTATATGAATGATGAAAGAAATCAAGTGCTGCAAGACTTGTTATTCAAAATATCTTGATTGAATGCTTCTTAGTTTATAATTATGTTGTAAAACAAATATCTGATTTTTTTTTTTTCCCTAATATAGCAGGAAACAAATACCATGCAAATTCCGGCTCCTTTCCTTTTCTGAGACTAAATTGCTTCCCAGCTTAAAAGGTTGAATGATTAAAGTATGTGTGTTGCAGTGTATTTTGGAACAAGACATGTTTCATCGCTCTCTGCTGGCCTGCTGTCTAGAGATCGTCATTTTCTCCTACAGACCTCCTGGGGATTTCCCCAACATGATCAGCATCTTCCAGATCCCTGCATATCACTTCTATAAGGTATCCCTCCACCCTGTCATCTCAATCAAATATCAGTACACACTATCCTATAGTATACATCATATTACTCCTATAAAGTATCAAAACACCACACCAAGGTACCAGTGCACCCCCTTACATTCATAGACTTTCAAACAATGGTGAATGTGAGTCTGCATTTTAGATTTTTTTTTAAATGAAATAAATTGAACTTAAACACATTTGAATTTTTAAAAAATGCATAATTACAAGCAGTGGTAGTTTGGTAGCCACCATGCCTAGGCTTTAGAAAAGGTGCATCAAGAAATAGGTGCACCAAGCTTATGGCATCATATTCAAGAAGACTTGAGGCTGTAATTGCTGCCAAAGGTGCATTGACAAAGTATTAAGCTGAGGCTATGAATACTTATGCATATGTGATTTCTTAGTTTTTTAATCACTCAAGGCCATCAAATATGGCCATCAGGTATTTCAAAGGCTTTGCTTCCGTCTGTCTGTGCTCAACATAAGTCCAGTCCTATTACTGCCCAAGTCTTCAAATTTACAGGGAACATTCTTGGGACACAGACCTTGGATAAGTTCAAAGATGGCAAACCTTGACATATTTTAAAAGGATAAAAAGTCACACTCTGTTTCAGTCTTAACCATTTTGTGTTTGTGATGCGGGTGGCAGCCAATCAGAGAGCTGCACCGCGGCATTAGTGGCTGCTCTCTCCAAAATCGCTTTGTTTTGTGTGTTTATATACATGTCTCTCATATATTATGTAAAAGCTAGTGAGAAATAATCACTTCTAAAACTAAAAATGCAGTTTTTGGAACCTAATAACACTTCAGAACTTATTTACAAGACATTTCATGGACGTTAGCATAGTGACGTCACAGGCTGGTAGCTAGCTTTAAAACTCTGTTTTGTTTGTATTTAAATATATCCTCTTTGACATATTCCTTATGCTCTTGTGAAAAGGTCATGTACATGCACACATGCTCGCAAGACCTACTGCAGATGCCGTTAAAATGTAAATATTGTTTTTGATTGACTGAGTAATAGGGGAGCTTTATGAACATGTACAAATTGTATGTAAGGCATCCATCCATCCATTTTCGTCCGCTTCATCCGAGGTCAGGTCGCGGGGGCAGCAGCTCAAGCAAAGCCGCCCAGACCTCCCGATCGACTAGGGATGGGTATTGATAAGATTTTATAGATATCGATGCCATTATCGATTCTGCTTATCAATTCGGTTCCTTATCAATTCCCTTACCGATACCTCTTGTGAATTTTGTACTAAAAGTAGGCTTTACAGGTTTTCTATGTATTTCATTGAGTCTTAAAGAAAATAAATATGAAATTGGTCACTGTATCCTTGATCTCTGGACATAAATAAAAATAAACAAAACGTAATCCGTAACGTAATAATCCGCACAAAAGTGACTCACGATTTCACATAGTCAGGGATGAAAGTGGTGAAAAACAAAAAAAGCTGAAACCCAAAATTCTGGGACTATTCCAGACAATAAACTGCAGTGAGTACAGCATCCATTTAGGTGAGAAAAAAAAAACAACCCAACTTTCCTTATTCAAATTCATTCCAGTAGTATTCTGCTCTTACTAGGATGCAGCAGTTTTCTAGCTTGGCAGATAGTTCTGGAGGAAGTCATCAGGTTCACTGTTCTTTGCTGGCTCCTTGCATCTGACCCCCTGCTCATGTTGTTCATGCTGTTCCTAAGTACCTTGACCCTTGTTTACCTCCTTTGTGACTATAGATTTCTCTTTGTTTGGACCACCTTATCTTGTTTTGTTTGGAGTTGTTTTTCCACATCACCTCTTTGGATTGATACTCACCTTTGGAACATTAAAACCTCTTGGTTTTGCACTACCCCTTTTGTCATTTTTGCCACCTGCAAATTGGGTTCATTCAGACTTTGTTAAAAACATAACAGTTAGCAGCTACATTTAGAGTGGCCGTTGTTTTTTGAGGGTGTTTGTCAGGAAAATGATCATTTCTCTACATTGATTACAGACACTGCAGCGGGTCTGTAATCAATTTTTCTGCAGCGCGGCTTTGCTTTGAACCTTGAACCAATTGAAGCAGCGATTCGCAGATCGAAGCAGTGCTTCGACCTGCTGCTTCATTGATTCATTGTTTTATTTCGCTTTATCTAAATTAACACATTGAAAATATGGTTTGACCGAAACAAACTGTCATTAAACTTAAATAAGACAGGGATGAAGTGGAGGTGTAAGAGTCACTAGGTGTTCACAGGAAACACTTATTTATTTCTGCATGTATGTATGTATTTATTTATTTATGTATGTTCATTGTTAGTTGGTTTTATATTTTCTACTGTGTTGTTATTCAGGTTCTTTCTGTCTCTTTCTCTAAAATTGTATATAATCATTAGATTAGTTATTATTACTATTATTTTTGTGCTTGCTATTAATATTAATATATAAACAAAAATAAATTTAAGAAATATTCCAATTTGTAATACATTTGACTCTTTTACGACAACAAAAGCTTGACAGCTGCAACTGCTTAATGCTACCTTTAACATTGAAAATGCCATAGACATGGTAACGTGTTAGTATCGGTCCCGTTTTTAAGTTATAAAATACATCTATCAACTGTTTCAGAAGACCATAACAGGTCAGTTTAACATAAAAAAGGTAAATAATACTCACAGCCATATGCTCTTTAGGGTTTTAGCGGGGGAAAGCGAAAGAAAAAAATGAATCCACGAAGCAATGATCGAAGCACTAAAATTATAATTTTCCTGACAAACACCCCCAAAAACAACGGCCACTCTGAAGGACCGATAAGGGAATCATTAAATAAAAAGGTTATTGATGTCGGTGGATCGAATCATTTCTTAACGATACCCGACAGGAACCGGTTCTCGATACCCATCCCTATGCTGACATGCGAACAGCTTAATGCTAACTTTAACATTGAAAATGCCATAGACATGCTAACGCTTTAGCATCAGTCCTGTTTTTAAGTTATAAAATACATCTATCAACTGTTTCAGAAGACCGTAACAGGTCGGTTTAACATAAAAAAGGTAAATATTACTCACAGACATATGCTCTTTAGGGTTTTAGCGTGGAAAAATTAAGATAAAGCGAAATAAAACAATGAATCAATGAAGCAGCAGGTCGAAGCACTGCTTCGATCTGCGAATCGCTGCTTCAATTGGTTCATGGTTCAAAGCAAAGCCGCGCTGCAGAAAAATTGATTACAGACCCGCTGCAGTGTCTGTAATCAATGTAGAGAAATGATCATTTTCCTGACAAACACCCTCAAAAAACAACGGCCACTCTGAATGTAGCTGCTAACTGTTATGTTTTTAACAAAGTCTGAATGAACCCAATTTGCAGGTGGCAAAAATGACAAAAGGGGTAGTGCAAAACCAAGAGGTTTTAATGTTCCAAAGGTGAGTATCAATCCAAAGAGGTGATGTGGAAAAACAACTCCAAACAAAACAAGATAAGGTGGTCCAAACAAAGAGAAATCTATAGTCACAAAGGAGGTAAACAAGGGTCAAGGTACTTAGGAACAGCATGAACAACATGAGCAGGGGGTCAGATGCAAGGAGCCAGCAAAGAACAGTGAACCTGATGCTACTTAAATACTAACTCAACTGATGAACAAAAATGGAGGACAAATGTAGAACGCAAAACGTGTGTAAGTGCAAACAGAGGCAAAAGTGACATGAAACTAACACATAAAAAGAGGCATTCAGTAATCACACTACAGAAAGAACTGAACCATAACCAAGAACTAAATCCAGAACCACAAGTACAAAAATCAACGTGGAACTCAACAGTTAACAGAACACAAGATAAATCTATTGAACAGATAAAGACAACTGATGAGCACAAAAATACAACGACATGGTGAACACGAGACCTGAGGAATATAATGACAACTCACACAGAGGACTGATCACATAAAAGAAGAACAGACTGACCACAGACACTTGACCATGGGCAAACTGCCAGGAGGGACCACACGAATGACTGACAGGAGTGAAACACACACACACACACACACACACACACTGAATGCCACACAGAGCATAGGAAATAGACAGGTCAGAACACAAACTATGAACAGAGGGCACAAAGGTAGCCAAAATCAGACCTAACAGCTAACATTAAGAACGGAGCCGGAGATTAATTGAAAAGTTTACATAAGTATGATGTCGTGTTATGATAACTCGTTTTTAAGTGATAACTGTTCATTTTGATACACTCACAGTAAAAGCAGCAGGCGCTCTCCACTGTGAGAAGACTTAATGCATGTGCACGCTCATTATGAACGCAGCCTGAAAAACAGTGAAGAGGTCCACGTGCACCTTCACGTTGGGAGTTATAATGGGTTTAAAACAGAGTGCTGGTCCATTACAGAGAACAAACTCCGCGCACATCAAGATCCAAAATCTTGCCTCCTCTCTGTATATTCTATGTAAATTTGAGCCATCACTTTCGAATAAAAGGTCATAAGCTTCGTTATCAGATGTAGCAGCGTTCCTGTCTGTCTGTCTGTCGACCATCAGGATGTTACTGCTTTTCCTAAAATGTACAGCACACGCCGAGAAATGGCGAGAAATGCAGAGTAAGGTGCATTCCGTAAATTCACCTGCTGATTCACCGAACGAGAGGAATAATTAGCATTAAAATACATCAATTATTATCGCATGTGCATGGATCAACACAGTCATGAATACTTGATCTTGTGTTGCTAACTGAGACGTTAAAATAACGTGCGAGATTTCTGTGAAGCATCTATTCAGAAATGGTACAGTGACTGCTGATATGATGCACACATTGATGACTTTGCATGAAAATGCAGACGTGTGCATCTGTAAAAGGCAGTGATTGCACTTGTACTGACTCTGTTGTTGAAACACACAAGGGTAAACATTCTTGGAAGAAAGACCTGCTGTGTACTGTATCACATCATAAAGCCTTTAGAGAGGCAGATATGTAAAAAAAAAAATTGCCAGAGATGTTTACATCCAGCTAAAAGTATGTAAATTTGCATACAGAGTCTTTGAAGTATGCTGATTTCAGATTTTACTGGATCCAAACACTTTTCCCAAGGAACCCAGAAGTAAAATTATGGGCTTAACTGGCCACTGATCTCTACTGGCCTCTACTGGTGGTTGGCTCTCACTGCGGTATTGTATCACTTCCTGTTCCGCAGCACAGCGGTGTTTTGCTGTATCTGTTAGCTGTTGAATCTGCGTAGTTAGATTGATCTAGATAACTAGATAACGATTTATTTCACAGTGTAATCTTCATGTGCCTTAATTAAAGCACTCTCTCTGCTGAATCACCTCTAAATTATTCACACATTATTCACTTTGTCAAATCAAATCAAATCAATTTTATTCACTCTGAGACAAGACCTTTCTAATTTTAGAGATATTGGGCAAATGTAAAAAAGCAGTCCTACATATTTGCTTAATATGCGCATTGAAGGACATATCCTGATCAAAAATAACTCCAAGATTTCTCACAGTATTACTGGAGATCAGGGTAATGCCATCCAGAGTAATGATCTGGTTAGACACCATGTTTATAAGATTTGTGGGGCCAAGTACAATAACTTCAGTTATATCTGAGTTTAAAAGCAGGAAATTAGAGGTCATCCATGTCTTTATGTCTGTAAGGCATTCCTGCAGTTTAACTAATTAGTGTGTGTCCTCTGGCTTCATGGATAGATAAAGCTGGGTATCATCTGCGTAACAATGAAAATTTAAGCAATGCTTTCTAATAATACTGCCTAAGGGAAGCATGTATAAATCAAATCAAATCAATTTTATTTATAGAGCGCCAAATCACAACAAACAGTTGCCCCAAGGCGCTTTATATTGTAAGGCAAGGCCATACAATAATTACGGAAAAACCCCAACGGTCAAAACGACCCCCTGTGAGCAAGCACTTGGCAACAGTGGGAAGGAAAAACTCCCTTTTAACAGGAAGAAACCTCCAGCAGAACCAGGCTCAGGGAGGGGCAGTCTTCTGCTGGGACTGGTTGGGGCTGAGGGAGAGAACCAGGAAAAAGACATGCTGTGGAGGGGAGCAGAGATCAATCACTAATGATTAAATGCAGAGTGGTGCATACAGAGCAAAAAGAGAAAGAAACACTCAGTGCATCATGGGAACCCCCCAGCAGTCTAAGTCTATAGCAGCATAACTAAGGGATGGTTCAGGGTCACCTGATCCAGCCCTAACTATAAGCTTTAGCAAAAAGGAAAGTTTTAAGCCTAATCTTAAAAGTAGAGAGGGTGTCTGTCTCTCTGATCTGAATTGGGAGCTGGTTCCACAGGAGAGGAGCCTGAAAGCTGAAGGCTCTGCCTCCCATTCTACTCTTACAAACCCTAGGAACTACAAGTAAGCCTGCAGTCTGAGAGCGAAGCGCTCTGTTGGGGTGATATGGTACTATGAGGTCCCTAAGATAAGATGGGACCTGATTATTCAAAACCTTATAAGTAAGAAGAAGAATTTTAAATTCTATTCTAGAATTAACAGGAAGCCAATGAAGAGAGGCCAATATGGGTGAGATATGCTCTCTCGTTCTAGTCCCTGTCAGTACTCTAGCTGCAGCATTTTGAATTAACTGAAGGCTTTTCAGGGAACTTTTAGGACAACCTGATAATAATGAATTACAATAGTCCAGCCTAGAGGAAATAAATGCATGAATTAGTTTTTCAGCATCACTCTGAGACAAGACCTTTCTAATTTTAGAGATATTGCGCAAATGCAAAAAAGCAGTCCTACATATTTGTTTAATATGCGCATTGAATGACATATCCTGATCAAAAATGACTCCAGGATTTCTCACATTATTACTAGAGGTCAGGGTAATGCCATCCAGAGTAAGGATCTGGTTAGACACCATGTTTCTAAGATTTGTGGGACCAAGTACAATAACTTCAGTTTTATTTGAGTTTAAAAGCAGGGAATTAGAGGTCATCCATGTATTTATGTCTGTAAGACAATCCTGCACTTTAGCTAATTGGTGTATGTCCTCTGGCTTCATGGATAGATAAAGTTGGGTATCATCTGCGTAACAATGAAAATTTAAGCAATGCCGTCTAATAATACTGCCTAAGGGAAACGTATAAAATGAATAAAATTGGTCCTAGCACAGAACCTTGTGGAACTCCATAATTAACCTTAGTCTGTGAAGAAGATTCCCCATTTACATGAACAAATTGTAATCTATTAGATAAATAGCAGCCTGGTAGGAATGGGGTCTAATAGACATGTTGATGGTTTGGAGGAAGTAACTAATGAAAATAACTCAGACAGAACGATTGGAGAGAAAATGTCTAACCAAATACCGGCATCACTGAAAGCAGCCAAAGATAATGATACGTCTTTGGGATGGTTATGAGTAATTTTTTCTCTAATAGTTAAAATGTTATTAGCAAAGAAAGTCATGAAGTCATTACTAGTTAAAGTTAAAGGAATACTCAGCTCAATAGAGCTCTGACTCTTTGTCAGCCTGGCTACAGTGCTGAAAAGAAACCTGGGGTTGTTCTTATTTTCTTCAATTAGTGATGAGTAGTAAGATGTCCTAGCTTTACGGAGGGCTTTTTTTATAGAGCAAC
Source organism: Thalassophryne amazonica (assembly GCF_902500255.1). NCBI lineage: Eukaryota > Metazoa > Chordata > Actinopteri > Batrachoidiformes > Batrachoididae > Thalassophryne > Thalassophryne amazonica. Next base: position 12,600,987 of record NC_047110.1, on the reverse strand, counting down.
AGACTCTTTTTCCAGGCTTAGTGAAGATCTTCTAAATTAGTGAGATGCCATTTCCTCTCCAACTTACGGGTTATCTGCTTTAAGCTGCGAGTTTGTGAGTTATACCACAGAGTCAGGCACTTCTGATTTAAGGCTCTCTTTTTCAGAGGAGCTACAGCATCCAAAGTTGTGTTCAATGAGGATGTAAAACTATTGACGAGATACTCTATCTCACTTACAGAGTTTAGGTAGCTACTCTGCCCTGTGTTGGTATATGGCATTAGAGAACATAAAGAAGGAATCATATCCTTAAACCTAGTTACAGCGCTTTCTGAAAGACTTCTAGTGTAATGGTACTTATTCCCCACTGCTGGGTAGTGTTATGTGCCGACGCGTGTTGAGGAGCGGACCTGCGTCTGACTGAACCCAGCACTAAATAACCAGAAAGCGGTTCCAAAAACAAAACATTTATTCCCCTTTCGTGCAATAATTGTGTACAACATAAAGTGCGTTTGTCTGGCGGAGTGAAGGACGGCGCGCTCTCCAGCGCCCAAAGGGATCGAAGCCCGGGGCTTCTGGACTCACGTTCACCGCCAAACACCCCCCAGGTGGACACGACAAACCGACTCTGTGAAGGATAGAAAAGGTGAGGTAAGTCAGCAGCTACAACTAATATCCTTCAAAGGCACATACTATCAGCAACACATTCAGGTCTGAATTTAAGCTTTATGTAAATGAGCAGCTTCTCACAACAGGTGGAGGATTATCTGTCCGCACGCCACGGCCGTGAGAAGCGAGCTGCACAACTCTCATCAATATTCACATATACTGCGTAACAAAATACCAAATTACTGTTAACACTTATTCAGACAATCAATCACCTCTGATGTGTGCTGACAGCATGTGTCCCTCACCCATCCTCCTTCACAGGCACGACGTGTCAAACCCAGACGCGGTCCTCAGCGTCTCACAAATGAACATCACAAGGTCGAGTTCCCGGCAGTTCTGCTTGAATCACACATGGCTTAAATGCAGAACGCCATCTCATTATCTGCTTCAGCTGAAAGTCTTTAAGGTTGCACGTGAGCATCATCCACAGGTGCTGCATATCACATTGATGAGGGTGAAGGACTCTTCTGCCAGCACCTTCTCCACAGACAATAAATCAGTTTGTAAATGTTATTAAGAAATGATCAGACAGAAGGGGGTTTTCAGGGAATACTGTTAAGTCTTCAATTTCCATACCATAAGTCAAAACAAGATCTAAAGTAAGATTAAAGTGGTGGGTGGACTCATTTACATTTTGAGCAAAGCCAATTGAGTCTAATAATAGATTAAATGCAGTGTTGAGGCTGTCATTCTCAGCATCTATGTGGATGTTAAAATCGCCCACTATAATTATCTTATCTGAGCTAAGCACTAAGTCAGACAAAAGGTCTGAAAATTCACAGAGAAACTCACAGTAACGACCAGGTGGACGATAGATAACAACAAATAAAACTGGTTTTTGGGACTTCCAATTTGGATGGACAAGACTAAGAGTCAAGCTTTCAAATGAATTAAAGCTCTGTCTCCGTTTTTGATTAATTAATAAGCTGCAGTGGAAGTTTGCTGCTAATCCTCCCCCTCGGCCCGTGCTATGAGCATTCTGACAGTTAGTGTGACTCGGGGGTGTTGACTCATTTAAACTAACATATTCATCCTGCTGTAACCAGGTTTCTGTAAGGCAGAATAAATCAATATGTTGATCAATTATTATATCATTTACTAACAGGGACTTAGAAGAGAGAGACCTAATGTTTAATAGACCACATTTAACTGTTTTAGTCTGTGGTGCAGTTGAAGGTGCTATATTATTTTTTCTTTTTGAATTTTTATGCTTAAATAGATTTTTACTGGTTGTTGGTGGTCTGGGAGCAGGCACCGTCTCTACGGGGATGGGGTATTGGGGGGATGGCAGGGGGAGAGAAGCTGCAGAGAGGTGTGTAAGACTACAACTAACGGCGGCTTGTGTGTTTTTAGGAATCCGCTAGCTTAGCGCAGCTATTAGCTCTTAGGCAGTTTAGCATGGCGACTTCTCCTGTCTCTCCCCCACTTTTCTGCGCTGGGTGTGAAATGTTTAGTTATTCCTCAGCCTCCTTTAGCAGTAACGGTACTTGTAATAAGTGTAGCTTGTTCGTAGCTTTGGAGGCCAGGCTGGGCGAATTGGAGACTTGGCTCCGCACCTTGGAAAATCCTACAGCTAGCCAGGTTCCTGTAGTTGGTGCAGACCAAGGTAGCTTAGCTGCCGTTAGCTGTCCCCCAGCTAACGGCAGCTTAGCTGGGGTACTCACAGTTACCCAGCCGGGAAAGCAGGCCGGCTGGGTAACTGTGAGGAAGAAGCATAGTTCTAAACAGAAGGCCCCTGTACACCACCAACCCGTACACATCTCTAACCGTTTTTCCCCACTCGGCGACACACCCACCGAGGATCAAACTCTGGTTATTGGCAACTCTGTTTTGAGAAATGTGAAGTTAACGACACCAGCAACCATAGTCAAATGTCTTCCGGGGGCCAGAGCAGGCGACATTGAATGAAATTTTAAACTGCTGGCTAAGGCTAAGTGTAAATTTGGTAAGATTGTAATTCACGTTGGCAGTAATGACACCCGGTTACGCCAATCGGAGGTCACTAAAATTAATATTGAATCGGTGTGTAACTTTGCAAAAACAATGTCTGACTCTGTAGTTTTCTCTGGGCCCCTCCCCAATCGGACCGGGAGTGACATGTTTAGCCCCATGTTCTCCTTGAATTGCTGGCTGTCTGAGTGGTGTCCAAAAAATGAGGTGGGCTTCATAGATAATTGGCAAAGTTTCTGGGGAAAACCTGGTCTTGTTAGGAGAGATGGCATCCATCCCACTTTGGATGGAGCAGTTCTCATCTCTAGAAATCTGGCCAATTTTATTAAACCCTCCAAATCGTGACTATCCAGGGTTGGGACCAGGAAGCAGAGTTGTAGTCTTACACACTTCTCTGCAGCTTCTCTCCCCCTGCCATCCCTCCAATACCCCATCCCCGTAGAGACGGTGCCTGCTCCTAGACCACCAATAACCAGTAAAAATCAATTTAAGCATAAAAATTCATAAAGAAAAAGTAATATAGCACCTTCAACTGCACCACAGACTTAAACAGTTAAATGTGGTCTATTAAACATTAGGACTCTCTCTTCTAAGTCCCTGTTAGTAAATGATATAATAATTGATCAACATATTGATTTATTCTGCCTTACAGAAACCTGGTTACAGCAGGATGATTATGTTATTTTAAATGAGTCAACACCCCCGAGTCACACTAACTGTCAGAATGCTCAAAGCACGGGTCGAGGAGGAGGATGAGCAGCAATCTTCCACTCTAGCTTATTAATTAATCAAAGACCCAGACAGAGCTTTAATTCATTTGAAAGCTTGACTCCTAGTCTTGTCCATCCAAATTGGAAGTCTCAAAAACCACTTTTATTTGTTGTGATCTATCGTCCACCTGGTCGTTACTGTGAGTTTCTCTGTGAATTTTCAGACCATTTGTCTGGCTTAGTGCTTAGCTCAGATAAGATAATTATAGTGGGTGATTTTAACATCCACATAGATGCTGAGAATGACAGCCTCAACACTGCATTTAATCTATTATTAGATTCAGTTAGCTTCGCTCAAAATGTAAATGAGCCAACCCACCATTTTAACCACACTTTAGATCTTGTTCTAACATATGGCATAGAAATTGAAGATTTAACAGTATTCCCTGAAAACCCCCTGTTGTCTGATCATTTCTTAATAACATTTACATTTACTTTAATGGACTACCCAGCAGTGGGGAATAAGTTTCATTACAGTAGAAGTCTTTCTGAAAGCGCTGTAACAAGGTTTAAGGATATGATTCCTTCTTTGTTATGTTCTTCAATGCCATATACCAACACAGTGCAGAGTAGCTACCTAAACTCTGTGAGTGAGATAGATTATCTAGCCTGGAAAAAGAGTCTGTTGCTCTATAAAAAAGCCCTCCGTAAAGCTAGGACATCTTACTATTCATCACTAATTGAAGAAAATAAGAACAACCCCAGTTTTCTTTTCAGCACTATAGCCAGGCTGACAAAGAGTCAGAGCTCTATTGAGCCGAGTATTCCTTTAACTTTAACTAGTAATGACTTCATGACTTTCTTTGCAAATAAAATTTTAACTATTAGAGAAAAAAATTATTCATAACCATCCCAAAGACATATCTTTATGTTCGGCTGCCTTCAGTAATGCTGGTATTTGGCTAGACTCTTTCTCTCCGATTGTTCTGTCTGAGTTATTTTCATTAGTTACTTCCTCCAAACCATCAACATGTCTATTAGACCCCATTCCTACCAGGCTGCTCAAGGAAGCCCTACCATTAGTTAATACTTCGATCTTAAATATGTTCAATCTATCTTTATTAGTTGGCTGTGTACCACAGGCTTTTAAGGTGGTAGTAATTAAACCATTACTTAAAAAGCCATCACTTGACCCAGCTAACCAGATCCTTACTCTGGATGGCATTACCCTGACCTCCAGTAATACTGTGAGAAATCTTGGAGTCATTTTTGATCAGGATATGTCCTTCAATGCGCATATTAAGCAAATATGTAGGACTGCTTTTTTGCATTTATGCAATATCTCTAAAATTAGAAAGGTCTTGTCTCAGAGTGATGCTGAAAAGCTAATTCATGCATTTATTTCTTCTCAGCTGGAGTACTGTAATTCATTATTATCAGGTTGTCCTAAAAGTTCCCTGAAAAGTCTTCAGTTAATTCAAAATGCTGCAGCTAGAATGCTGACAGGGACTAGAAGGAGAGAGCATATTTCACCCATATTGGCCTCTCTTCATTGGCTCCCTGTTAATTCCAGAATAGAATTTAAAATTCTTCTTCTTACTTATAAGGTTTTGAATAATCAGGTCCCATCTTATCTTAGGGACCTCATAGTACCATATCACCCCAATAGAGCGCTTCGCTCTCAGACTGCAGGCTTACTTGTAGTTCCTAGGGTTTGTAAGAGTAGAATGGGAGGCAGAGCCTTCAGCGTTCAGGCTCCTCTCCTGTGGAACCAGCTCCCAACTCGGATCAGGGAGACAGACACCCTCTCTACTTTTAAGATTAGGCTTAAAACTTTCCTTTTTGCTAAAGCTTATAGTTAGGGCTGGATCAGGTGACCCTGAACCATCTCTTAGTTATGCTGCTATAGACGTAGACTGCTGGGGGGTTCCCATGATGCACTGTTTCTTTCTCTTTTTGCTCTGTATGCACCACTCTGCATTTAATCATTAGTGATTGATCTCCCCTCCACAGCATGTATTTTTCCTGGTTCTCTCCCTCAGCCCCAACCAGTCCCAGCAGAAGACTGCCCCTCCCTGAGCCTGGTTCTGCTGGAGGTTTCTTCCTGTTAAAAGGGAGTTTTTCCTTCCCACTGTCGCCAAGTGCTTGCTCACAGGGGGTCGTTTTGCCCGTTGGGGTTTTTCTGTAATTATTGTATGACCTTGCCTTACAATATAAAGCGCCTTGGGGCAACTGTTTGTTGTGATTTGGCGCTATATAAATAAAATTGATTTGATTTTATTTATTCTTCAGGACTTGTGGTATCTGGTGACAGGTGAAATGTAGAGTAGAATTAAATTAACTGTATTGTGAATTAATAACTAATGTATTAATAATTAATGTATTAATTATCATATATTAACAACTGTATTATTAATTCAGCATATCAAAATACCCTTGTGTACCAAAATTCAGTAACCTGTGTCTCAAGATAGTGACTATCAGTGTTTCAACATAGCAGCCATATTGGAATTCAAGATAGCAGCCAACCCAATGGTTAAACCTCTTGGATCCGGCAATTTTTGAATTCAGCATTTGAAAATACCCCTGTATGCAAAATTTCACACTTTCTGCCAGAAGTGAACATCTTTTTCATATATCTGCCTCACTACTTGGAGACATGTCTGGTCTGCGCTCTGTCAGGTTGGCCATATATTATTAGCATGCCAGAAAACATTTCACTTGTGTCTGCTGTCTCTATACTACATTGCCGTGTGTCCAGTGCAACCCAGTTGAAAGTTAAGGGTAGATGCCCCTCTGATTGATTGATATTATGTATTGACATGGCAAATGAAACCCTTTGAAGCCCAGTGCCTGGCAGTGCACCGGTTTTTTCTTTCACACATGCACGTACAGACTGACAGAGTGCTCAGCTGTATTCCTTGTCTAGGAATACAGCAAAGGCATGGCGATTGATGTTTATTGAGCTTACAAGAAATTTGCTTGTCAGTTACACTTGTTGTGCTTTATGTGTCCAGGTCATAGAGGTGTTGGTGCGTTCGGAGCAGGGTCTGTATCGAGAAGTAGTTAAACACCTGAACCAAGTGGAGGAGCAGGTATTGGAAAGCCTTGCCTGGACCTGCGACTCGCCTCTCTGGGAGAGCCTCCGCCAAGCCAAAGACCGCATCCCTTCCTGCCAGGAGGTCAACACACAAACACTTTGCTGTTCAGGTTCACTGATGAAGGCAATTCAGCCTGTGTGCTTATACGAGGTCTGTGATGAAAAAAGTGGTCCTTTTTATTTTTTCAAAAAATAAATGAATTTGATTAATATGTTTTTACGTTAGACAAGCTTGAACCCTCGTGCGCATGCATGAGTTTTTTCACGCGTCGGTGACGTCATTCGCCTGTGGAGTGCTCCACCCCGCCCGTCAGAATCTCTTTGTCTGAATAGCCGCTGCGGACGGCGCGCGTTGCTTTATCAACATTTTTCTGGACCTGTGAGGGATATCCGAGTGGACACTATTCGAGAAATTAAGCTGGTTTTCGGTGAAAAGTTTAACGGCTGATGAGAGATTATGGGGTGTTTCTGTCGCTGTAAGGACTTCCCACGGAGCGGGACGTCACGCAGCGCTTCCAGGCGCTGTCGTCGGCCTGTTTCGACCTGAAAACATCCTAATTTAAGGCTTAATTCACCCAGGACGTCGTGAGAGAACAGAGAAGATTCAGAAGAGGCCGGCATGAGGACTTTATACGGACATTCCACTGTTTAAGGACATTTTGTAATGAAAGACGTGCGCGCAAATTCGCCGAGTCGTTTCCGTGACGACTCGACGAATCTGTGTGCGCCGCGACAGGAAAAACACCTCCGTGTTGAAAACCATTTGTAAAATTCAGGCGGCTTTTGATGGCTTTCAACAAGTGAGTAACTGAGAAATTGTTTAACAGCTTGGGCATGTTCTAACTTGCCCATTAAGGTTTCCAACGGAGGTTTTTCCTGTCGCGACCTCCCGCGGTCGGGTCCGGCCCGACATGCGACTCTGCCCGCACGTTCTTTCATTACAAAATGTCCGTTAACAATGGAATGTCCGAATAAACTCCTCATGCCGACTTCTTCTGAAAGTTCTCTGTTCTCTGACGACTTACTGGGTCAACAGAGCCTGAAATGTGCAAGTTTTCAACTTGAAACGGCGAGACGCTGCCGCCTCGAAGCGCAGTTCGCCGTCAGGCGCCGTGGGCCGTCTTTAAAGCGACACTTACAGACCAAAATCTCTCATCAGCCGTTAAAATTTTTACTGAAAACCAGCTGAATTTATTGAATGGTGTCTACTCAGTTGTGCCTTACAGGTTTTGAAAAAATTTTTATCAAACAAAGCAGCAGTCTCTGAGCCATTCCTAAACAATGAAAAAACGACGAGAGGGTGGGCCACTCCTCACTCAAAGACTGCCCACAGGCGAATGACGTAACCGACAGGCGTGAAAAAACTCTCACATGCCCATGAGGGTTCAAGCATGTCTGATGTAATTACACGTGATTCAAATCCATATGGTTTTTGAAAAAAATAATAAGGTCCGTTACTTTTATCACAGACCTCGTACATCTCAAATCATAACGTAAAATAAAAAGTATTTTGTCATTGTTGCACTTGAGCATGAACATTTCGGTATATACTGTATCAGCACAATCTTTGTTTCTCAGAGATCCACTTTTTTCTTTTTAAGTGCTAATTATAACAGATGTAGTTCTGTGTTTGAGTTAGCTGGGGTTGTAGTCTGTATCTGTACCTTTCAGGTGATGCCTCCTCAATATCTGGAGCAACATGATGACAGCAGCACAGGCAGCGGCCCCCACACACCCATCAGCCGTGGTCCTGACCTCACCTCCAACAGCGCTCTCAAAGGTACGTTTTACTGTCAGCTCCTGCATCCTGTGCCCCATTCTTTCTCTGTCTGGATCAGTATTAGGAAGGGCATCCAATATAACATCTCCAATACGATCAAAAATGTGAAAAACCAAAAGAATATGTATTACTAATGCTGATACATACTTCATTATAAGCTTGTAAATGTCACTTTCTTTTTATTTTTTACTGTTCTGCAGTGAAAAAAGAAGTGACATCACTGTATATATTTTATTATACATGTTATTATACATGTTATGTTAATTAATTTTTGAGGGAAGGTTTGATTCTGTATCATGTTAAAGGAGTCACTCACAGTGAAAAAGTTGATCTTTTAGTTTATTTTAGTATGATTGATTTACTGCACTCACAAGCCAGCCAGACATTACACAATGATATTCCACGATACTGGCGTATGATATATGTGTAAATGTAATGGCCCAGTCACAAAGCACAGGACGATTCCTGAACGAAGGGGAAAAGTAAAAAAAAGTCACAATTCGTTGAGAAAAGGTGGACGAAAGCTTTATCACCGAACAGCCTGCGAAGCAAGAGCGCAAAAGGGATAAAAGGGGAAATTAACAAAACCCAAGCTAATGATCTCAACGCTTTAAATGAAATGCGCCTGGAGCCACAGCTGGAGCAGTGTGTGTCTGCATCTCTGAGTTCCAGGACTCGGCACTGGGACGGAGCTCATAGCTCCTGAGTGCACGTCAGTGGACCACCTGCTCTGGTTCCTCTTCCAGAACAAAAGAGGGATCATCTCCTTCATCATCAGAACCCACACTGTCTGTCAACACGCTGTGCACTCCGTCTGGCTCCAATAAAAAAAATAAAAAAAACCTCTGGTGTGCTGTGGTCACTGTATCGCTGTATTATGTTCTAAGCCATATATATTGATTTATAACAGAAAACTGTCAAAAGGGGGAATAAGTATAAGTGTAAAGATGATTGAATATGTCAGAGCAGTAAATTGATCAGTCTGTGTGAACGCTGCGCATTGACTCACGTGCGGTTATTTCCACCAGCTCCAGCTGATCCACAACGTGAATTCTGCCTTCCAGAACAGCTCTTTATATAATCATTTGAATTATCTACCTGTTGCCGCATGTACATAAGGGCTGGAATGTCATTCCTACACTCATATTGTTATTTTAATAAAAAAAAACAATAAGCGCATGCAGCAGCTGCTGCTGCCACTGATGCTGCATTCCAGTACCGTCGGAAAGTACACAACTTTTTTTTGTTTAAAATTCAGCAGTTGCTTGTGGCAAAATAATTAATTGTATCCACATAAAAGATTAATTCTGGCCTATATAAGGTGCCTGAGCCCAGTGAGGCTGACCCCCCCACCCAGATAAAACAGTAAGCAGGCCGAGTTTGCCCTGTAATTTCCAACGGTACATGAACGCAGCAGCAGCCTCAGCGCTCACAAACCGGCTTCTGCACTGTGTGAAAACATTCTGCCAGTCGAATGAAGTCAAACTAAACAATAACGTTACAAAAACTAAACAAACGATTAAAAACGTCAAGATCGACAGCTAAACGAAACATGGACGAATTGAGGTTTTCGTTGCCCTTCGTTCAAATTTTTCAACAGTTTAAAAATCCTGATGAATTGCCAGCTGCAGGGACAAAGCTGTGCGAAGGTTAAAAGATGCCAACGAAAGTCAAGATTTCTTGTTTTGTCAGGGCTTCGTTGCCCTTCGTTAAGTGCCGTGTGACTGGGCCATAACATAGAAGTGTGTTGGTATTTTGCAGTGCACTTAACCACATATTTGTAGATGAGGTGCAGTTAACAACACCAACCAAAGTTTTTGCTATCAAAGCGTCTGACAATACACTGAAATATGAACACAGTAAAATCCAGCCCTTACATAACCATCACTGTGCAGTATTTTACTGAGCTGCTGAAAAGAAGCATCACTTTTGCTACATGTTAAGGAGGATCCAGATTGCTTTGCAGCAAAACCAAAACACAAAACATAGTGCAAAATATGCCTGTTCTAGTGGCCATTGAGCTAATGCTAATAGATTTTCAAATTAAAATATAATATGTATTCAAATGCAATAAGTTGAAAGTGTGATTAATGTATTCAATGTCTGAATTAAAATTTTCAAATTTCAGTAGAATAAGTGCTGTGCAATGTGTTGTAGACTCTTCTGGAGCAGGATCTGACCCCACCCTCTCTTGCAGGTGTGTCCCCCTCCCCCACCACCCTGCTGGACCGCTACAGCTCCCCGCCTGCTGGCTTGGCACGGAAGCGTCTGTTTGTCGAACCACTGGACAGTGAACTTGGAGTAACCTCCTCTAGTAATATCAGCAGCACCTCTACAGCACCAGCTTCAGTGGTCAAGACCGGCCAGGCCAGTATAGTAACAGCCATCCCAGCTGGGCAGACTTTGGTCACCATGTCTGTTACTGCCAACAATGGCCAGACTGTCACCATCCCTGTGCAAGGTGAAAAACTGATTACATATTAATAAGCCTGTGAAATCCAAATTTTGAGTACATGATTATGTGTCCTCACAAAAATATCAGTTAACCCCCAAGTTTCTGTACCTAAGCAGACCTTCCTCCTGCTACCCTTTGGTCTCTGCAGGAATAGCTAATGAGAGTGTAGGCATCACTTTCATCCCAGTCCAAGTGAGTGTGACTGGACAAGGTGGCACCACACTGCAACCACTGTCTGGGCAAACTCTGACGGGCACCCTCGCCGTCCAGTCAGCTGTCACCAAGCCATCTACCAAACCAGCCAAAAGCACTCTGAGAAAAGGCTCACTGTCTCTGTTCTTCAGGAAGGTAAAAGCTTGTGTTACACTTTACATTTTCAAGATTCCAGCATATGAGGCACCTGCCACATATGTTGGAGTTTTTGGTGGGTGTGTCTTGACATGTAGGTCTCCCTAGTAACAAATTGTGAGTGTGTGCACTTCCTTGTTTATGTGTCTTGGTGCCCAGGTTGTGAGCAACTTATTATTTATGTTGGTCAGGTCAGGTCTGGAGCATTTGGAACCTTATGGGGTTCTGGTTGAAAACCATCCAGGTCGAGAATTGGTCTGCCTCCTGAAAGCAGCCCTATATCTGCCACAGCCAGCTGATATGTGGTCATCCTCTCGGCATTTTCCAGTTTCTGGAATTCTCAGTACTAAGTTCATGCTGGGTCATGGACAAAGAAGAGCTTCTCATGGCGATAGTGTTGTAACTGACATTTCCTCAGTGCAGACAGTACTTCTCATCTGAGTCTTTCCAAGTAATGGTACGCAAGGATCCTCTAAAGAGACCTACTGTCAGAAACCACTCAGGGGAAACCAATCCCAAAGCACAGACATAGACGCAGAGTTACATTGAAGGGTTTTATTTAAAGAAGAACTGAGCCGGCTAATTAGGAGAAGTGAGTACTAATTACACCGCAAACCACACTATTCATAGTGAGGACTAACGACACGGAGGTGGACAAAATATCAGAAACAACAGTACACGCAAAAGGCAAGAACAAACTAAAAGAAACACCATCTGGTTGCTCAGTCTGTAAAGAAAAAAATGTGATGGAAGCGCTGGGCTATTTGGTAACTTTTCTGACACCTCCTGCTTAAAACCCAAAAGGTCAGAAGGATCTTTAAAACCAAAGAACATGATGCGGAACAAGATAGAAAAGGTAAACATGGGAGCACTAAGGTACAGAGTTAATAAATCCAAGGAGAACAGGATGAGGGGGGGGGGGCAGCGAGATGCAGGGAAACGACAGGGAGATAGGCAGAAAACCAATAAATGAAAATGCTGCTCCATAGACTGTGCACCCACAGGGTCATGATATCAAGCAACAAAAGACATCTTTTCCCAACTCTCTCTCAGTCTTACAGGCTGGACGACCCAGAGACACAAACATCAATGCAGAGAAAAGCGACTCTACAAGTTTGACACGCTTATTAAAAACAAATACACTTCTGATGACAGAGCCCAGGAAATCACTTAAAGCCTGGATCTAACCAGCCAAACAATACATGATGATACAGTTGATGCTGCTGTATCCAAAATGTCTTAACAGAATCCTGCAGTGTATTGAAAAGAGCTGCTGAATGACAGTGTGGTTTGCCACATCATAGTTCACTCTGCAGGAAGTGAACTATGTGACATAGTGACAGAAAAAATGTATACATCGAGGCCATGTTTTATTGTACTGAGTGCTCCTATGTACATACGAGATACAACTTGTTCCCATCACCTGATTAATTAGTTCCCGTTTGTTAGTTTGTGCACACATGATAAATGTCTCCTCTGTGTCCTGTGTCAAGTTGAATGTGCACAGACCATGCTAAGTTGAGAGAGACATTGAGTAACAAATGTTATTGTGTGTTTGTTTGTGAATAATAGAAAATAAATATTTTCCTTTGATCTTTTGTTTGTGTGATCTTGAAGTAAAACCATTTACATTTCCGTGCTGAGTGTCTGTATCTTGCAGATGTGATGTCAAACTGACATGTGGAACAATAATTGCTTGAATTGAGCATGATATTTGACCTTTGCATTCACAGGTGTACCACCTCTCTAGTGTACGTCTTCGAGATCTGTGTGCCAGACTGGATATCTCATCAGACCTGAGAAGGAAGATCTGGACATGTTTTGAATACTCTCTCGTCCATTGTACTGAACTCATGATGGATCGTCACCTGGACCAGCTGCTCATGTGTGCTGTCTATGTCATGACAAAGGTCAGGCTCTCGGAGTACACATATATTATAGTAGCCAAATGGCATCTGTGTGCATGTATGCGTGCATGTGTATGGCTTTGATCACAAAGAAACTGAGGAGAGGCTGACGTTTGCTATTTGGTATGCTTATGTATTTTGGGTCAAGGATGAACACTGCGAAAACGGAAAGTTGATAGGGCCAATATTTTTGGAGAAATTAGCGATATTAGTTAACAACAGTGAACAATGATCATTGTGCTGCAATGCACCCTGGGAGTTCAGGATTTGGGGGTTTTAAATGTTTTTATTGTGGTTCATGTTAGTTTAACAGTGTTGTTAGTTGTTGTTGTCAGTTCAGCTGCTCACATTATTGTGATGCCCTTCCTGATGCAACTCCAGTTTTAACCTGGAGAAACACACAGCTGCTGGTGTTCCAGAGAGGTCTCCCATCCAAGTACTAACCAGACGCTTCACTCCTTAGCTTCTGAGATCTGACGGGATCAGGCTTACACAGAGCAGACCGGCTGCTTTTAACAGTATTGTTTAGTGTTATTTATTTATTGTGTTTTTGTAGTTAAATTGGTTTAGTCAGTTTAGTTAAGTGTCATGTTGCCGTTGCCATGAGGAACAAAGATGGTGCATTTGATGTCTTCCACCACTGTCTTTGTTTGTGGGTGTGTAAAAATAAAAGCATGCATACATGCATGCAACATGCATGCAACTTTGATCATGAACAAACTGGGGAAAGCTGACATTTGCCATTTGGTATGCTTATGTATTTTGGGTCAAGGATGAATGCCGCCAACGTTGATAGGACTAATATTTTTAGAGAAACTACGGATATTAGCTAACAACACTGAACAGTCGCTGTTGATATTTTCATTCTGGACTCACACTCCAATCCAGCAGGGGGTGGTAAATTATCTGTATATTAAAAGCATGCGTGCATGATTTTAGTAAGATATGTAGTAAGTTCAATATAAGTACATAATATAATTGTAAATACGTTAAAAATACATGGATCGCACAAGATAGTGAAAAGACTTATTTCCATTGTGATATTTTCATTCCATGTGTGTGTGTGTGTGTGTGTGTGTGTGTATATATATATATATATATATATATATATATTTTTTTTTTATTTTTATTTTTTTTTTTTCATCATTTTATTTGATTTTTTTGCAGGTGACTAAGGAGGACAAATCTTTCCAGAACATTATGAAGTGTTACCGCTCCCAGCCTCAGGCCAACAGCAATGTAAGTGTCAGCACCGCTGCTGCTTATTGAAACATACAACAGATAAAACAAAGCAAAATGAAAGGTATTGCAGGGGTGATGCATACCTATGCATGCACATAACTGGTCCTTGTGCATACTAAAACTCTATGACGCACAACTGAAAACACAGATGGAAGTGCTTTTCCTACAATTTATCATTGTTATCCTCTGAGAAGTGCTTTCCTCCTTGTTTTCTGGTGTGCATCATGTATTTTTAGCATCCATGAGCATCTGAGCACCAGTTAGGTGCACCAGTTAAAGCTTTTGTTTTGGGGTTTGGGGTTTACACCTTTTAAATTTTCATTCCTGAACTGGAGTCTTCCCAAGGGATCAATAAAGGTCTATCTAATCAGAATCAAAATCAGAATCAGAATCAGAAAAATGTTTATTGTCATTGCACGTGTGCAACGAAATTTAAAAGCAACTCCACAATGGCAGAAATAACACTCACCCATTTAAAAGTAATTGCACACACACAATAGACAAGGACTACAATGAATTCAGGGCTCATATTGTCCAAGGGAAAAACTGTTCATCAGTCTGGTTGTGTGCCCCTTTAAAGCCCTATAGCGCCTCCCAGAGGGCATATGGATGAACAATGAATGAGTTGGATGACATGGATCCTGTATTATCCCTCTTGCCCTATGCAAGGATCTTATTTTGTAAATATCTATGAGAGGTGGAAGATCACACTTAATAATGTTTTGAGCAAACTTAACTAGTCTGTCCAGTGCCTTCTTGTCTGACACAGTGCAGTTGCTAAACCACACCAGCATGTCATGAGTCAAAATGCTCTCAGTGGAGCATTTGTAAAAGGACAGAAGCAATGGCTGGGGCAGATAGGATCTCCTCAGGGTCCTTAAAAAGTATAATCGCTGCTGTGCTTTTATGACTAGGGATGTGATGTTCAATGTCCATGTTAAGTCCTGTGAAATTAAAGTGCTCAAGAATTTAAAGTGACTCACTCTCTCCACCATGTCCCCCAGTATATAAAGTGGGGGTGGATCATCACCCTGCCTCTTGTTAAAGTCCAGAACTAATTCCTTAGTTTTGGAGGAGTTTAGTGCCAAGTTGTTCAGTACGCACCACTCAGTGAGTTTAGAGGCATCCTCCCTGTAAGTGACCTGCTTACCATGCTGTATTAGGCCAATCACAGTAGTATCATCCGCAAATTCGATGATGAAGTTATTGTTTGGATGGGTGGGCCTGTAGTCATAAGTGTATAAGGTGTAAAGTAAGGGGCTTAACACACATCCTTGGGGAACACCTGTGTTCAGCTTTAAAACTGGGGAGTGGTAAGACCCCACCCTCACTGACTGCAACCGGTTGGTAAGAAAGTCCCCTACCGATCTACATATACTGTGGTCAACCACCAGGTCCTGTAGCTTAGAGAGCAGGCGGCTGGGGTTGATACAATTGAATGCAGAACTAAAATGCAAAAAGAACATCCATGCATATGAGCCTGGTTGTTCTAGGTGACTAAAGGCCCAGTGACACGGCATGTAACGAAGGGTGACGAAGCCCTGACGAAACAAGAAATCTGGACTTTCATTGACTGGTGTTGGCATCGTTTAACATTCGCGCAGCTTCGTTCCTGCAGCCGGCGCTACGTCAGGATTTTAAACTGTTGAAAAATTTGAACAAAGGGCAACGAAAATCTCAATTCGTCTGTGTCTCGTTTTGCTGTCGTTCTTGACGTTTTTTAATCGTTTGTTTAGTTTTTGTAATATTATTGTTTAATTTGACTTTGTTGGAGCAGCTGAATGTTTTCACACAGCGCAGAAGCCGCTGGCTGCTGCTGCTTCATGTACCGTTGGAAATTACAGGACAAACTCAGCCTGCTTGCTTGGATTTTTTTATCTTTGTGGGGGGGAGGGGGGCAGCTTCAGTGGGCTCAGGCACCTTACATAGGCCAGAATTAATCTTTTGTATGGATATAATTAATTATTTTGCCAAGCAACTGTTGAATTTGAAACAACAAAAAAGTTGTGTAATTTCTGACGGTACTTGAATGCAGCATCAGCGGCAGCAGGAGCTGCAGCTTGCGCTTATTATTTTGTATTAAATGTAACAATATGAGTGTAGGAATGATAATCCAGTCCTTCTGTACATGTGGCAACAGGTAGATGAATCAAAATGATTATATAAAGAGCTGTTCTGGAAGGAAGAATTCACGTTGTGGATCAAAGATATTCCCACCTCTGTCAATTTAAAGTTTCCAGTTCACCTAACCTGCTTGTCTTTGGAAGTGGGAGGAAGCCGGAGCACCCGGAGGGAACCCACGTGAACATAAAAGACCAGGCAGGAAGCAAACCCACCGTCTTCTTTCGGTGAGGAAACAGTGCTAACCCCTTATGCCCCTATTCCACAGAGCGGTGCTGTTCCTTCCCGTTTCATCCCAAAAAGCAAATCAAGAGTGCATTTTCAAGGATCACAGTAACTCCTTCATCCATCTTTTGTCAGTCTTGAACAAAATTGGTATATGCAGTAGTTATGGCTATCGTCGACACCAGTTTTGGTAGAATTTTCAAACTGTTCAAACATTTCATCCTGATTCGACAAATCGGCATCCTTATGCAGTCACTTCTGGGTGTTTGTAGTCTTAACAGGTTCAGTCATATTCAAATATCTTTAAACAGGGTAGTCCTAATGAGTACAGTTTGAAACATGTTTGATTGTGCTCCATCGAGATAAAAATTTTAAACAAAAGTAGTGTTTGTTATGGTTCTGGCTGAGAGCGCAACTGGGCACAGCATTACTTTAGTCTTTAACCAGATTGTCATGTATGTTGTTCATAAGCCAGCCTGATCAGAGGCATGCCAGGGTAAGCCATTTCATCCCATTTTTGCACTTTTTCTGGATCGTGGGGGATGCTAATGGAACATTCTTGTAGTATAGGGGTGTTAGTCACCTAAACATTGAAAAAACAAAACCAGTGGATTCAAGATTTTATCTTAGGGTTTCCAGCACCAATCCATGTTCATCTACATCAAATAATATCTAATATGCTGTTCGTCCGTCAGCACATTTCAGAGTGGTGTTTATATTTTTGTTCAGTGTACTTTTGCATATGTATATTTACTTTAAAATTTTTATCATCATGTCAGCCCTCTGATGCCTTTCATTAAGTGTTGAAATTAATGTAATGACAGACCTGTTGTTACTCATTTAATCTTTGCTGCTCATTAACATGCCACATTATACAGATTTTCATTTGTAAAAAAAAGGGGGCATTTTCAAAACCAGTTTACCCATCCCTTTGGGCATCTGTGTGTTAATGTTCAAATCTTCAGAATTAGTGCATTATTTTAAAATTAACAGACGTGTTATATTTTCACTTTGTACATTTTAAGAGTTATTCTATCTGGATTAATTTGATTTATAAATCAAAACCATAAGTCAAACCTGCTTTCCTTTTCAAGATGTCTGCCTCATGGCTGGACCACTGTATGCTATCAAGGTAAATGATGCTTTATGGGCAAATGGGCAGGACGCACAAACACAGAAGCACTGACTCATTGGCTGTGTTTGGGTTTGTGATGGCCTTTGTTTCTATCAGAAGCCCTGGCGGTGTTTAAACTCAAAATCGGCTTGTTAGTAGTTGAGAGTGTACCGGATACAAAACTGAAAGTTATCGGTTAGCAGTTAGCTGTAGCTTCCAATTAATTTTTTGGTGGTTTATCGGTTTACCATTATAAAAGATAACTTTTCAGTTAGCTGATTAGCAGTTATTGAAGCTAACTTTTTGGTTAGCTGTGCCCACCACTGCGAAAGACACACTATCAGATTTGTCACCAGCTCTAAACTCCTGGCTTGAGGGCTTTATCCATTTCCCGGGAAACCATGTTCAGATGTCTACATTAGTTTGTGTCTGTGTATGTGTTTGTCTCAGGTGTACAGGAGTGTGGTGATCTCAGCGAGGAAGAGGCGTCACTCAGACAGCAACAACACCAACAAACAGAGTTCACCAACTGACACCAGCCAGGATCCAGGTCAGAAGTCTCAAAACACTATAGAACATTACAGTTTATTCAGTTTTGACAGTCACTGACCTCACTGACCCAATGTGTCACCCTGCCCTAAACTCCTCTCTACAGCTGGAGAAAATAGTCCGGTAGGTGTCTGCTCCCATAGCACCATGCCTACCCCCCAGCCTGGCAGTGCTCCCTCCACCCCCACTGACACCAGCTCCAAGGCCACCTCCACACCTTTGGTTGTGGGTGATGGAGAGGAGGAGCGAGGAGATCTCATTTGCTTCTACAACAACGTTTACATCAAACAGATGCGGCACTTTGCTGTGCGATATTCACCAAGGTCACCTTCAGCAGGAGTAAGTATTCTGTCTATGTTGCTGCAGTGTAGTTAAGAAAATCTAGTTTTATCCTCGCTATACAGACATTTTTACTGACAGGTTTCATTCTGGGTTTGCAAATAAAATTTTAAACACTTCTGAATATTTCAGCAAACAAAACGTTTTTGAAACCAGAAACTAGCAGCACCTTCAGTGGGAGCTGCTGCGGTGTATCCAGAAAGTATTCACAGCACTTCACGTTTTCCACATTTTGGATCTGCTGTGGTGACACCGAGAGAAAACAAGGGAGCAGCTGAAAGGACTTAGTGGTATGTTACAGCCTTATTCTAAAATGGATTGTCTATTTTTTCCTCATAATTCAACATACAATACCCCATAATGACAATGTGAAAAAGCTTTTTTGAGATTTTTGTAAATTTATTAAAAATAAATAAAACTAAGAAATCACATGAACACAGCCTTTGCCACAAAGTTCAAAATTGAGCTCGGGTGCACCCTGTTTCCGTTGATCATCCTTGAGATATTTCTACATCTTAATTGGAGTCTGCCTGGGTTAAATTCACTTGAATGGACATGATTCGGAAAGACGCACACACTTGTCTACAATTAAGGTCACACAGCTGACAGTGCATGTTAGAGCACAAACCAAGCATGAAGTCAAAGGAATTGTCTGTAGACCTCTGACACAGGATTCTTCTTCATTATCCCATCTCAAGGCACAAATCTGGAGAAGGGTATAGAAACATTTCTGCTGCTTTGAAGGTCCCAATGAGCACAGTGGCCTCCATCATCCATAAATGGAAGAATTTGAAATCCACCAGGACTGTTGTTAGAGTTGGCCACCTGTCTAAACTGACCGAATGGGGGAGAAGGGCTTTAGTCAGGAAGGAGACCAAGAACCCAATGGTCACTCTGTCAGAGCTCCAGTATTCCTCTGTGGAGAGAGGAGAACCTTCCAGAAGGGCAACCGTCTCTGCAGCAATCCACCAATCAGGCCTGTGTGGTAGAGTGAGCAGACAGATGCAACTCCTTAGTAAAAGGCACATGGCAGCCCACCTGGAGTTTGCCAAAAGGCACCTGAAGGACTCACAGACCAGGAGAAACAAAATTCTCTGGTCTGATGAGACAAAGATTGAACTCTTTGGTGTGAATGCCAGGCATCATGTTTGGAAGAAACCAGGCACCATCCCTACAGTGAAGCATGGTGGTGACAGCATCATGCTGTGGGGATGTTTTTCAGCAGCAGGAACTGGGAAACTCGTCAGGATCGAGGGAAAGATGAATGCAGTAATGTACAGAGACATCCTGGATGAAAACCTGCTCCAGAGTGCTTTTGACCTCAGACTGTGATGACGGTTCATCTTTCAGCAGGACAGTGACCCTGAGCACTCAGTCAAGATATCAAAGGAGTGGCTCAGAGCAACTCTGTGAATGTCCTTGAGTGGCCCATCCAGAGCCCAGACCTGAATCTGATTGAACATCTCTGGAGAGATCTGAAAATGGCTGTGCACCGACGCTCCCCATCCAACCTGATGGAGTTTAAGAGGTGCTACAAAGAGGAATGGACAAAACTGTCCAAAGATAGGTACACAAAGCTTGTAGCATCATATTCAAGAAGACCTGAGGCTGTAATTGCCAAAGGTGCATCAACAAAGTACTTATGTACGAGGTCTATTAGACAATAAACCGACCCTTTTTTTTTTAACTATATGGATTTGAATGACGTGCGATTCCACCAATCATGCTTGAACCCTCGTGCGCATGCGTGAGTTTTTCACGAGTGTCGGTGACGTCATTTCCCTGTGGGCAGGCCTTGAGTGAGATGTGGTCCCGCCCTCTCGACTGAATTCCTTTGTTTCACACGCTGCTCCAGACGACGCGCGTTGCTTTATCAATATTTTTCCTGGATCTGTGAGGAATATCCAAGTGGATACTATTCGAGAAATTAAGCTGGTTTTCGGTGAAAAGTTTAACGGCTGATGAGAGATTATGGGGTGTTTCTGTCGGTGTAAGGACTTCCCACAGAGCGGGACGTCCTGCAGCGCTTCCAGGCGCCGTCGTTGGCCTGTTTCGACCTGAAAACATCCTAATTTAAGGCTTAATTCACCCAGGACGTCGTGAGAGAACAGAGAAGATTCAGAAGAGGCCGGCATGAGGACTTTATGCGGACATTCCACTGTTTAAGGACATTTTTTAATGAAAGACGTGCGCGCAAATTCGCCGAGTCGTTTCCATGACGACTCGGCGAATCTGTGTGCGCCGCGACAGGAAAAACACCTCCGTGTTGAAAACCATTTGTAAAATTCAGGCGGCTTTTGATGGCTTTCAACAAGTGAGTAACTGAGAAATTGTTTAACAGCTTGGGCATGTTCCAACTTGCCCGTTAAGGTTTCCAACGGAGGTGTTTTTCCTGTCGCGACCCCCCGCGGTCGGGTCCGGCCCGACATGTGACTCTGCCCGCACGTTCTTTCATTACAAAATGTCCGTTAACAATGGAATGTCCGAATAAACTCCTCATGCCGACTTCTTCTGAAAGTCATCTGTTCGCTGACGACTTACTGGGTCAACAGAGCCTGAAATGTGGAAGTTTTCAACTTGAAACAGCGAGACGCTGCCGCCTCGAAGCGCAGATCGCGGTCAGGCGCCGTAGGCCGTCCTTACGGCGACACTACCAGACCAAAATCTCTCATCAGCCGTTAAAATTTTTACCGAAAACCAGCTGAATTTATCGAATGGTGTCCACTCAGTTGTGCCTTACAGTTTTGAAAAAATTTTTATCAAACAAAGCAGCAGTCTCTGAGCCATTCCTAAACAATGAAAAAATCGACGAGAAGCATGTCTGATGTAATCACACGTGATTCAAATCCATATGGTTTTTGAAAAAAATAATAAGGTCGGATACTTTTCTAATAGTCCTCGTACATGTGATTTCTTATTTTTGTTTTTAATAAATTTGCATTTCAGAAACCCTTTTTTATGTTGTCATTATGTGGTGTTGTGGATAGAATTTTGAAGGGAAAATTTTTTTTTTTCCATTCTGAAATAAGGCTGTAACATATCAAAATGTGGTAAAAGTGAAGTGCTGTGAATACTTTCTGGATGCACTGTACGTGCTTGTAGATTTATATTGTCATGGGTAGAGCTGACATCATTCTATCTACACTGCAAGAGTTCAACAGGAGTTGTGGGGAATGTAGGAAATACTGAAAAAGAAGCCACAAAAATGGAATGTAATGGACAAATTGTAACAAATTGTATGTGTGTATGTGTGTGTAGGCGGACTGTCCACCATTGTGTCCGTATCCCACCCTGAGGACTGGGTCACCACGCCGCATGCTGCTGTCCAGCAAACACTCCATTTATATTTCACCACACAAGACTGACTCCACCCCAACACAGACAGCACCCCGAGACAAGCTCTACTATTACATCTGCGGCAGCCCCCCTAATGTGAGTGCACAGCTAATTAGCTGTTATGCTGCATTTACAGTGACAGTGGCAGCTAATGAGGTAGTTTGCTAGTCCGCTAACGGAGTTATGTACTCAGGTTTGCACCTTTTGCTGGCAGTAGTAAGGACATTAGTATCTGCAGATAGATAAGATACAAAATTTGAAAATTACATCTAAAATTTTGTGAAAACACAAAGAGCTGTAGCCATTTCTAACATGTCATGTTTCAGTTCAGATTGCTAAGAACAATCTATCATGAGCATTATGACAACTCAGCTCAACCTTACGTAACCCGGGAGAGGTCACTTAAGGTGATTTTTTATTTATTTATTTATTTTTGGTCAACTTAATTTTTTCCTTTAATTAAGTCCTTGAATTAATAAAACGTGTGCACATTATAGGCCTAAATTGAGCTCCCAAAATATGTATTTCGTGCTCACATTAAATCATTTCTGATATTTTCTCACCTTTTGCTGTCGCTAAGCTATTGTACAGAGATTTGGACTATTAGTACTTAAGTTGGAAAAATATTCAAGTATTTGACTCTCCAGAATCAATAACTTCAAAGCGGATCACTGTTTTAAATCAAATGACACCTCTGTCCAAACGTAATACAGACAACAAACTACACCCGCCCACCACCGTTTTTTCCCCCCAAAATGAGACGTCTTCTGTTCTTTATGATTTACAGTGAACTTGATGTACAGCCGACTGCGAGACTGGAGCTCAGGGACGTCAACAAATTACCACGCCGAAAGGAATTGCTTTGATAAAAACTCAGTAACGTACATTTATGGTTTGTAGTCCCACCAAACTGATGTCACACATCAGTGAGCTGCTTCTGGTTGTACTACAGCACTTAGATTGGAAAAATGTATGATTAGACAGTGTTGAAGATTTTTTATTGAAATAAATTTGAATAAAATCTCAATAACTTTATTTATAACTTGTAGTACCACCAAACTCACATCACACATCACTGAGCTCCCTCTGGTTGTACTACAGTACTTAGATTTGAAAAATTTATGATTATATAATTTTGAACTTAGATTTTAAAAAATTACGATTATAAAATACTCAACAAAAATATAAACGCAACACTTTTGGTTTTGCTCCCATTTTGTATGAGATGAACTCAAAGATCTAAAACTTTTTCCACATATACAATATCACCATTTCCCTCAAATATTGTTCACAAACCAGTCTAAATCTGTGATAGTGAGCACTTCTCCTTTGCTGAGATAATCCATCCCACCTCACAGGTGTGCCATATCAAGATGCTGATTAGACACCATGACTGGTGGTTGGCTCTCACTGCGGTATTGTATCACTTCCTGTTCCGGAGCACAGCGGTGTTTTTCTGTATCTGTTAGCTGTTTAATCTGCGCAGTTAGATTGATCTAGTTATCTAGATTACGATTTGTTTCCCAGTGTAATCTTTACGTGCCTTAACTAAAGCAGTCCTTCTGCTGAATCACCTCTAAATTATTTACACATTATTCACTTTGCGTGTTTTTAGAAATCCGCTAGCTTAGCGTAGCTACTAGCTCTTAGCCGGTTTAGCATGGCGGCTTCTCCTGTCTCTCCCGCACTTTTCTGCTCTGGGTGTGAAATGTTTAGTTATTCCTCGGCCTCCTTTAGCAGTAACGGTACTTGTAATAAGTGTAGCTTATTCGTAGCTTTGGAGGCCAGGCTGGGCGAATTGGAGACTCGGCTCCGCACCGTGGAAAATTCTACAGCTAGCCAGGCCCCTGTAGTCGGTGCGGACCAAGGTAGCTTAGCCGCCGTTAGTTACCCCCTGGCAGATCCCGAGCAGCCGGGAAAGCAGGCTGACTGGGTGACTGTGAGGAGGAAGCGTAGTTCTAAACAGAAGCCCCGTGTACACCGCCAACCCGTTCACATCTCTAACCGTTTTTCCCCACTCGACGACACACCCGCCGAGGATCAAACTCTGGTTATTGGCGACTCTGTTTTGCGAAATGTGAAGTTAGCGACACCAGCAACCATAGTCAATTGTCTTCCGGGGGCCAGAGCAGGCGACATTGAAGGAAATTTGAAACTGCTGGCTAAGGCTAAGCGTAAATTTGGTAAGATTGTAATTCACGTCGGCAGTAATGACACCCGGTTACGCCAATCGGAGGTCACTAAAATTAACATTAAATTGGTGTGTAACTTTGCAAAAACAATGTCGGACTCTGTAGTTTTCTCTGGGCCCCTCCCCAATCAGACCGGGAGTGACATGTTTAGCCGCATGTTCTCCTTGAATTGCTGGCTGTCTGAGTGGTGGAGCAGCTCTCATTTCTAGAAATCTGGCCAATTTTCTTAAATCCTCCAAACCGTGACTATCCAGGGTTGGGACCAGGAAGCAGAGTTGTAGTCTTACACACCTCTCTGCAGCTTCTCTCCCCCTGCCATCCCCTCATTACCCCATCCCCGTAGAGACGGTGCCTGCTCCCAGACTACCAATAACCAGCAAAAATGTATTTAAGCATAAAAATTCAAAAAGAAAAAATAATATAGCACCTTCAACTGCACCACAGACTAAAACAGTTAAATGTGGTCTATTAAACATTAGGTCTCTCTCTTCTAAGTCCCTGTTGGTAAATGATATAATAATTGATCAACATATTGATTTATTCTGCCTTACAGAAACCTGGTTACAGCAGGATGAATATGTTAGTTTAAATGAGTCAACACCCCCGAGTCACACTAACTGTCAGAATGCTCGTAGCACGGGCCGAGGCGGAGGATTAGCAGCAATCTTCCATTCCAGCTTATTAATTAATCAAAAACCCAGACAGAGCTTTAATTCATTTGAAAGCTTGACTCTTAGTCTTGTCCATCCAAATTGGAAGTCCCAAAAACCAGTTTTATTTGTTATTATCTATCGTCCACCTGGTCGTTACTGTGAGTTTCTCTGTGAATTTTCAGACCTTTTGTCTGACTTAGTGCTTAGCTCAGATAAGATAATTATAGTGGGCGATTTTAACATCCACACAGATGCTGAGAATGACAGCCTCAACACTGCATTTAATCTATTATTTGACTCTATTGGCTTTGCTCAAAACGTAAATGAGTCCACCCACCACTTTAATCATATCTTAGATCTTGTTCTGACTTATGGTATGGAAATAGAAGACTTAACAGTATTCCCTGAAAACTCCCTTCTGTCTGATCATTTCTTAATAACATTTACATTTACTCTGATGGACTACCCAGCAGTGGGGAATAAGTTTCATTACACTAGAAGTCTTTCAGAAAGCGCTGTAACTAGGTTTAAGGATATGATTCCTTCTTTATGTTCTCTAATGCCATATACCAACACAGTGCAGAGTAGCTACCTAAACTCTGTAAGTGAGATAGAGTATCTCATCAATAGTTTTACATCCTCATTGAAGACAACTTTGGATGCTGTAGCTCCTCTAAAAAAGAGAGCTTTAAATCAGAAGTGCCTGACTCCGTGGTATAACTCACAAACTCGTAGCTTAAAGCAGATACCCGTAAGTTGGAGAGGAAATGGCATCTCACTAATTTAGAAGATCTTCACTTAGCCTGGAAAAAGAGTCTGTTGCTCTATAAAAAAGCCCTCCGTAAAGCTAGGACATCTTTCTACTCATCACTAATTGAAGAAAATAAGAACAACCCCAGGTTTCTTTTCAGCACTGTAGCCAGGCTGACAAAGAGTCAGAGCTCTATTGAGCTGAGTATTCCATTAACTTTAACTAGTAATGACTTCATGACTTTCTTTGCTAACAAAATTTTAACTATTAGAGAAAAAATTACTCATAACCATCCCAAAGACGTATCGTTATCTTTGGCTGCTTTCAGTGATGCCGGTATTTGGTTAGACTCTTTCTCTCCGATTGTTCTGTCTGAGTTATTTTCATTAGTTACTTCATCCAAACCATCAACATGTTTATTAGACCCCATTCCTACCAGGCTGCTCAAGGAAGCCCTACCATTATTTAATGCTTCAATCTTAAATATGATCAATCTATCTTTGTTAGTTGGCTATGTACCACAGGCTTTTAAGGTGGCAGTAATTAAACCATTACTTAAAAAGCCATCACTTGACCCAGCTATCTTAGCTAATTATAGGCCAATCTCCAACCTTCCTTTTCTCTCAAAAATTCTTGAAAGGGTAGTTGTAAAACAGCTAACTGATCATCTGCAGAGGAATGGTCTATTTGAAGAGTTTCAGTCAGGTTTTAGAATTCATCATAGTACAGAAACAGCATTAGTGAAGGTTACAAATGATCTTCTTATGGCCTCGGACAGTGGACTCATCTCTGTGCTTGTTCTGTTAGACCTCAGTGCTGCTTTTGATACTGTTGACCATAAAATTTTATTACAGAGATTAGAGCATGCCATAGGTATTAAAGGCACTGCGCTGCAGTGGTTTGAATCATATTTGTCTAATAGATTACAATTTGTTCATGTAAATGGGGAATCTTCTTCACAGACTAAAGTTAATTATGGAGTTCCACAAGGTTCTGTGCTAGGACCAATTTTATTCACTTTATAAATGCTTCCCTTAGGCAGTATTATTAGACGGTATTGCTTAAATTTTCATTGTTACGCAGATGATACCCAGCTTTATCTATCCATGAAGCCAGAGGACACACACCAATTAGCTAAACTGCAGGATTGTCTTACAGACATAAAGACATGGATGACCTCTAATTTCCTGCTTTTAAACTCAGATAAAACTGAAGTTATTGTACTTGGCCCCACAAATCTTAGAAACATGGTGTCTAACCAGATCCTTACTGTGGATGGCATTACCCTGACCTCTAGTAATACTGTGAGAAATCTTGGAGTCATTTTTGATCAGGATATGTAATTCAAAGGGCATATTAAACAAATATGTAGGACTGCTTTTTTGCATTTACGCAATATCTCTAAAATCAGAAAGGTCTTGTCTCAGAGTGATGCTGAAAAACTAATTCATGCATTTATTTCCTCTAGGCTGGACTATTGTAATTCATTATTATCAGGTTGTCCTAAAAGTTCCCTAAAAAGCCTTCAGTTAATTCAAAATGCTGCAGCTAGAGTACTGACGGGGACTAGAAGGAGAGAGCATATCTCACCCATATTGGCCTCTCTTCATTGGCTTCCTGTTAATTCTAGAATAGAATTTAAAATTCTTCTTCTTACTTATAAGGTTTTGAATAATCAGGTCCCATCTTATCTTAGGGACCTCGTAGTACCATATCACCCCAATAGAGCGCTTCGCTCTCAGACTGCAGGCTTACTTGTAGTTCCTAGGGTTTGTAAGAGTAGAATGGGAGGCAGAGCCTTCAGCTTTCAGGCTCCTCTCCTGTGGAACCAGCTCCCAATTCAGATCAGGGAGACAGACACCCTCTCTACTTTTAAGATTAGGCTTAAAACTTTCTTTTTGCTAAAGCTTATAGTTAGGGCTGGATCAGGTGACCCTGAACCATCCCTTAGTTATGCTGCTATAGACGTAGACTGCTGGGGGGTTCCCATGATGCACTGTTTCTTTCTCTTTTTGCTCTGTATGCACCACTCTGCATTTAATCATTAGTGATCGATCTCTGCTCCCCTCCACAGCATGACTTTTTCCTGGTTCTCTCCCTCAGCCCCAACCAGTCCCAGCAGAAGACTGCCCCTCCCTGAGCCTGGTTCTGCTGGAGATTTCTTCCTGTTAAAAGGGAGTTTTTCCTTCCCACTGTAGCCAAGTGCTTGCTCACAGGGGGTCGTTTTGACCGTTGGGGTTTTATATAATTATTGTATGGCCTTGCCTTACAATATAAAGCGCCTTGGGGCAACTGTTTGTTGTGATTTGGCGCTATATAAAAAAATTGATTGATTGATTGATTGATTAGTGCACAGGTGTGCCTTAGACTGCCCACAATAAAAGGCCACTCTGAAAGGTGCAGTTTTATCACAGCACAATGCCACAGATGTCGCAAGATTTGAGGGAGCGTGCAATTGGCATGCTGACAGCAGGAATGTCAACCAGAGCTGTTGCTCGTGTATTGAATGTTCATTTCTCTACCATAAGCCGTCTCCAAAGGCGTTTCAGAGAATTTGGCAGTACATCCAACCAGCCTCACAACCGCAGACCACGTGTAACCACACCAGCCCAGGACCTCCACATCCAGCATGTTCACCTCCAAGATCGTCTGAGACCAGCCACTCGGACAGCTGCTGAAACAATCGGTTTGCATAACCAAAGAATTTCTGCACAAACTGTCAGAAACCGTCTCAGGGAAGCTCATCTGCGTGCTCGTCGTCCTCATCGGGGTCTCGACCTGACTCCAGTTCGTCGTCGTAACCGACTTGAGTGGGCAAATGCTCACATTCGCTGGTGTTTGGCACGTTGGAGAGGTGTTCTCTTCACGGATGAATCCCGGTTCACACTGTCCAGGGCAGATGGCAGACAGCGTGTGTGGCGTCGTGTGGGTGAGCAGTTTTCTGATGTCAATGTTGTAGATCGAGTGGCCCATGGTGGTGGTGGGGTTATGGTACGGGCAGGTGTCTGTTATGGACGAAGAACACAGGTGCATTTTATTGATGGCATTTTGAATACACAGAGATACCGTGACGAGATCCTGAGGCCCATTGTTGTGCCATACATCCAAGAACATCACGTCATGTTGCAGCAGGATAATGCACGGCCCCATGTTGCAAGGATCTGTACACAATTCTTGGAAGCTGAAAATGTCCCAGTTCTTGCACGGCCGGCATACTCACCGGACATGTCACCCATTGAGCATGTTTGGGATGCTCTGGACCGGCGTATATGACAGCGTGTACCAGTTCCTGCCAATATCCAGCAACTTCGCACAGCCATTGAAGAGGAGTGGACCAACATTCCACGGGCCACAATTGACAACCTGATCAACTCTATGCAAAGGAGATGTGTAGCACTGCATGAGGCAAATGGTGGTCACACCAGATACTGACTGGTATCCCCCCCCCCAATAAAACAAAACTGCACCTTTCAGAGTGGCCTTTTATTGTGGACAGTCTAAGGCACACCTGTGCACTAATCATGGTGTCTAATCAGCATCTTGGTATGGCACACCTGTGAGGTGGGATGGATTATCTCAGCAAAGGAGAAGTGCTCACTATCACAGATTTAGACTAGTTTGTGAACAATATTTGAGGGAAATGGTGATATTGTGTATGTGGAAAAAGTTTTAGATCTTTGAGTTCATCTCATACAAAATGGGAGCAAAACCAAAAGTGTTGCGTTTATATTTTTGTTGAGTGTAATTTTGAATTTTTTATTATAATAAATTTGAATAAAATATCAATACCTTTTAATTTAAAGCTGGGGTTTATTGATGTGTGATGTGAGTTTGGTGGCACAACAAGTTATAAATAAAACGTTATTGAGATTTTTCTCAATAACTGATGTTGGGATGTTGTTGGGCGGTGGAAGTACTTCGAGGATCTCCTCAATCCCATCGTCACGTCTTCCGAAGAGGAGGCAGAGACTGGGGACCCAGAGGCGGACTCATCCATTACCCAGGCAGAAGTCACTGAGGTGGTTGGAAAGCTCCTTGGTGGCAAGGCTCCTGGGGTGGATGAAATCCGTCCTGAGTACCTTAAGTCTCTGGATGTTGTGGGACTGTCTTGGCTGACACACCTCTGCAACATCGCGTGGCGATCGGGGACAGTGCCTCTGGATTGGCAGACTGGGGTGGTGGTCCCTCTGTTTTAGAAGGGGGACCGGAGGGTGTGTTCCAACTATATGGGGATCACACTCCTCAGCCTCCCCGGTAAGGTCTATTCCAGAGTACTGGAGAGGAGAATTCGACCGATGGTCGAACCTCGGATTCAGGAGGAGCAGTGTGGTTTTCGTCCTGGTTGCAGCACACTGGACCAGCTCTACACGTTCCATCGGGTGCTCAAGGGTTCATGGGAGTTCGCCCAACCAGTCCACATGTGTTTTATGTATCTGGAGAAGGCATTCGACCGTGTCCCTCTGGGCACCCTGTGGGGAGTGCTCCGGGAGTACGGGGTCCGGGATCCTTTGCTAAGGGCTATCCGGTCCCTGTACGACCGCAGCAGGAGCTTGGTTTGCATTGCCGGTAGTAAGTCAAACCTGTTTCCAGTGCACGTTGGCCTCCGCCAGGGCTGCCCTTTGTCACCGGTTCTGTTCATTATTTTTATGGACAGAATTTCTAGGCGCAGCCAGGGTGTAGAGGGGGTCTGGTTTGGGAACCACAGAATCTCGTCTCTGCTGTTTGCGGACGATGTGGTTCTGTTGGCTTCGTCAAATCAGGACCTTCAGCATGCACTGGGGCGGTTTGCAGCCGAGTGTGAGGCGTCCGGGATGAAAATCAGCACCTCCAAATCCGAGGCTATAGTTCTCGACCGGAAAAAGGTGCTTTGCCCTCTTCAGGTCGGTGGAGTGTCCTTGCCTCAAGTGGAGGAGTTTAAGTATCTTGGGGTCTTATTCACGAGTGAGGGACAGATGGAGCGTGAGAACGATGGACGGATCGGTGCAGCATCTGCAGTGATGCGGTCGCTGTATCGGACCGTCGTGGTGAAGAGAGAGCTGAGTAGGGGGCAAAGCTCTCAATTTACCGATCGATCTACGTTACGATCCTCACCTATGGTCATGAGATTTGGCTCATGACCGAAAGAACGAGATCACGGGTACAAGCGGCCGAGATGAGTTTCCTCCGCAGTGTGGCTGGGCGCTCCCTTAGAGATAGGGTGAGGAGCTCGGTCACTCGGGAGGAGCTCGGAGTCGAGCCGCTGCTCCTCCACGTTGAAAGGAGTCAGTTGAGGTGGCTCGGGCATCTTTTCCGGATGCCCCCTGGACGCCTCGCTGGAGAGGTGGTCCGGGCACGTCCCATTGGGAGGAGGCCCCGGGGAAGACCCAGGACACGCTGGAAGAATTACATCTCTCGGCTGGCTTGGGAACGCCTTGGGGTTCCCCCGGAGGAGCTGGGGGAGGTGTGTGTGGATCGGGAGGTCTGGGCGGCTTTGCTTGAGCTGCTGTTCCCGCGACCCGACTCTGGATAAAGAGGAAGAAAATGGATGGATGGATGAGATTTTTTTCAAATTTATTTCAATAAAAAATCTTCAAACTTGAATAATCATACATTTTTCCAATCTAAGTAGTTTTCATCAAAGCATTTCCTTTCGCCATGGTAATTTGGTGATGGTCCCTAAACTCCGGTCTCACATCTGGCTGTGCGTCAAGTTCGGTGTAATTCAAAAAGAACAGAGGACATCTCATTTAGGGGGGAAAAATGGTGTTGGTTGGTTGTACTTTGTTGTCTATATTACAGTGTTTGGAAAGTGGTGCCATTTGATTTAAATCAGTGATTCTCTGTGAAGTTATTAAGTCTCTTAGGCTGCTCCTGTTTACACTCAGTGTCGCCACAGCTCCAAGGTGGATCTGCATGTTGATTTGGCTCAGGTTTAATTGCATCTTTGGATATCTTTCCAACTTAACTCTGTAAGTTTACAGTTCACATTAAGTGATGATAGCCGTAGGCAGGTGGTGGCAGCGGACTCTACTCTTGGTGGCAGGATCACATGCGGTGCTGACGTTGTCAAGACAATATATATTGAGTGGCCACG
Organism: Thalassophryne amazonica; assembly: GCF_902500255.1. Classification (NCBI taxonomy): domain Eukaryota; kingdom Metazoa; phylum Chordata; class Actinopteri; order Batrachoidiformes; family Batrachoididae; genus Thalassophryne; species Thalassophryne amazonica. Next base: position 12,569,494 of record NC_047110.1, on the reverse strand, counting down.
TTTAAGTAGATTGTACACGCAATGTTTTATAACGGTGTTCATTAAATTAAATTAAATTATAATTAAGTTCATTAAATTATAATTAAGTTCATTAAATTATAATTAATTATCTCATTATACTAAATTGTTCCCTCGTTTTAATAAATCATGTGCATGTTTTAGAAATTGTGCATTCATTTTACAATGCTTAAAGTGAGCGCACACTGTAGTAAAACAAGAACACAATACGAGGTCTATTAGAAAAGTATTCGACCTTATTATTTTTTTCAAAAACCATATGGATTTGAATCACGTGTGATTGTGTCAGCCAAGCCATCACACGTATTCACAGTGATGGCATGACAAAAACCATCTGAATTTCTCGAATGGTGTCCACTTTGATGTCCCTCACAGTTTCTGAAAAATTTTTGATCAAGCAAAGCGGCAGTCTCTGAGCCATTCCTAAACAATGAAAAAAACAACGAGAGGGGTGGACCACTCCTCACTCAAAGCCTGCTCACAGGCGAATGACGCAACCAACAGGCGTGAAAAAACTCACACATGCGCAAGAAGGTTCAAGCTTGGCTGACGCAATCACACGTGATTCAAATCCATATGGTTTTTGAAAAAAATAATAAGGTCGGATACTTTTCTAATAGACCTCGTATAGTAAATTGTGCACAATATAGTAAAACATGCCTACATTCTTTCCACATGCAAAACATTTTACGATGGGCACCAAGTTACCCCAATCATAAATAAATAAATATCAAATAACATTAAAATTGCAACAGGCAATAAAAGAAATAAAAGACAAAGTAAAATAATGAGTAAAAAGTAGTAAAAAAAAAATAGAGGTGCAATCGCTCATTTAGGAAACTCCAGAGAAAAGAAGTAGGTTTTCAAAGAGGATTTAAAAGTCTCTAGGGACAGGGATGATCTAATATTGAAGGGGAGACTATTCCAGAGCCTGGGGGCAGCCACTGCAGAGGCTGTGTCACCTGTCGTCTTTAATCTGCTTTTGGGCACCTCCAGCAATAGTTGGTCAGAAGACCTTAAGGCGCTGTTTGGGGTGTAAGGAAAAAAAAAGGTACACCGGGGCCAAGCCATTGAAGGCTTTAAAAACAATTAAAAGAAGTTTAAAGTCAACCCGGTAACGGTCTGGGAGCCAGTGCAGAGTGGCCAAAACCGCCGTAATGTGGTCATACTTTTTCTTTCCCGAAAGAAGAGGAGCAGCAGTGTTCTGAATAAGCTGAAGGCAGTTTAGAGAGGTCTGATCCAAGCCAACGTACAGAGAGTTACAATAATCTAGTCTACTTGTGACAAAGGCGTGGATAACCTTCTCAAGGTCAATCCTAGAGAAATATGGCTTGGACTTGGCTAAGAGATGGAGTACCATCAGCTTGTGTTGTGGACAGCTAAACTCAAGCAGAAAGCTGGAAATCTTAACACATAAAAGCCCTCTTCACATGTACTGTTGCTGTTCCATGAAGCTTTGTATCATCTGTCTTTCATTTGCTGCAGACAGAAATAGTCCAGACAAATAAGGATTATACCCCCATCACACAGTCAGTGACACAGTTATGTATATATATATATATATATACGAGGTCTGTTAGAAAAGTATCCGACCTTTTTATTTTTTTCAAAAACCTGATGGATTTGAATCATGTGTGCTTGCAGGAGCCAACCTTGAACCTTCGTGCGCATGCGTGATTTTTTTCACGCCTGTCGGTTGCGTCATTTGCTTGTAAGCAGCCTTTGTGTGAGGATGGGTGGAGTCTCTCGTCGTTTTCCAAAATGAACGCTGTGGTGATGTGGGACCGAAATTGCGGAAGAGGTGGACATCAGCACTTTCTCGGCACATTCCACTGTGAAAGATGATTTTGCCATGAAAAGAGTGGCGGCGAAATTCATCGGCACGAAGCAGATGGCGGAGCAACAGCGACTCCGTGTTGAAGTCTCACAGGACATGTTGGGACATGCCAAGCTTGTCAACCATTCGGAAGATTCAGACGGCTTTCGGTGGCTTTTCAGTTGTGTGACTATCCGAGAAATTGTGGACAAGCTGGACATGTCAAGGCATGTGCATATATATATATATATATATATATATATATATATATATATATACAACCCCTGGTAAAAATTATAAACTAAAGTCATTTCAAATGGCAACTTTCTAGCTTTAAGAAACACTATAAGAAATCAGGAAAAAAAAATTGTGGCAGTCAGTAACGGTTACTTTTTTAGACCACGCAGAGGGAAAAAAATATGGACTCACTCAATTCTGAGGAATAAATTATGGAATCACCCTGTAAATTTTCATCCCCAAAACTAACACCTGCATCATATCAGAGCTGCTTGTTAGTCTGCATCTAAAAAGGAGTGATCACACCTTGGAGAGCTGTTGCACCAAGTGGACTGACATGACTCATGGCTTCAACAGGAGAGATGTCAATTGAAACAAAGGAGAGGATTATCAAACTCTTAAAAGAGGGTAAATCATCACGCAATGTTGCAAAAGATGTTGGTTGTTCACAGTCAGCTGTGTCTAAACTCTGGACCAAATACAAACAACATGGGAAGGTTGTTAAAGGCAAACATACTGGTAGACCAAGGAAGACATCAGAGCGTCAAGACAGAAAACTTAAAGCAATATGTCTCAAAAATCGAAAATGCACAAAACAAATGAGGAACGAATGGGAGGAAATTGGAGTCAACGTCTGTGACTGAACTGTAAGAAACCGCCTAAAGGAAATGGGATTTACATACAGAAAAGCTAAACGAAAGCCATCATTAACACCTAAACAGAAAAAAAACAAGGTTACAAGCAATCGTGGACTGTGGATGAGCCAGAGGTGGTGCAACAAAATACTAGTGATGTGTTGGAGCGTTCTTTTGTTTTTCATGATTCCATAATTTTTTCCTCAGAATTGAGTGATTCCATATTTTTTTCCCTCTGCTTGGTCTAAAAAAGCAACCATTACTGACTGCCACAATTTTTTTTCCTGATTTCTTATAGTGTTTCTTAAAGCCAGAAAGTTGCCATTTGAAATGACATTAGTTTTGTGTCATGTCTGTGATCTGCTTTTTTTCTACAAAATTAAACAACTGAATGAACATCCTCCGAGGCCGGTGGGCACACTTCCGATAATCCGATAACAGATAAATCTTTTTAGATAACTATTATCGGACCAATTATCTTCCAATTAATTTTTGTCCAATAACTTTTAAACTGATAAACAAAGCCAAACAGTGACAAGCATTTTTAAAATTTAAAATCAGCTCAGCATCCACCTGTTAAAAATTTTGTAACAGAAGCACAGTTATACCCTTTACTAACAAAAAAAAAAACTGCTTGTATGAAAAGCATCTCAGTCCTCTGCAGACAAAGGAGAAACAGCCCCCCAAAAAATAAAAAAAACATTTCCTTTAACACCATACCGATATACTGGCAATATCACCTAAGTCATCCAGAGGCATACATTTTTAACTTATGGTTCAAATTTTAACCAAACTAATCTTGGACAAGTTATTTAAAATTACTGTCATGTCTGAAGTTTTATAAAGTGAAAATATCAGATATATGTTTTAGTTTTAAAGTAATGTGCTAATTTTTAAGGTTTTGTGAGCACATGCTATGCCCCGCAGTGCATTATGGGTACGATGATGTAATCTCAGTACGTTACGACAGGACAAATGCATTTCAGACACTCTGTTCAGGCTCCACAGACAACAGCATTAAACTCTAGTGCCTAAAACTCTCTTGAATATATTCTCTGCATTTATAGACGTTGGTGTTATATTTGTGTTTGTTAAATTCCACGCATTTTAAATGTGACAGGGATTATCTGGAATTTTGTTTTCAAGGCCTCTACTGCCATCTACTGGCCAGTAGTGTTCATGGCAGTATTCGCCCTAAGTACTAAGCGTCTGGGAACCAGTAGATGGCAGTGTTGTATTTATTTTGTCCCTGGTTATATCAGATGATTGTCAAATCAACTTTTTGGCTTTGCAAATGGCTGTTTTTTTTTTTTTTTACAAATGAAGTTTAAAAACAAAACAACAGCAAAATAATAATAATAACATTACCTGACAGCTCTGCAGTGTTTGCACAGGCACAGTGCAAGCGTTTGGATGCTTGTAGCTTTTCAGCACAATAATATCAAACAGGTTTGTTCTCATTCGACCATACGATAGGCGATCAGGATGTGGTTGTCAGATGTTGACCGCAGCTTGATACTCCATGTAGGAGCTGGTTCCACAGGAGAGGAGCCTGAAAGCTGAAGGCTCTGCCTCCCATTCTACTCTTAAAAACCCTAGGAACTACAAGTAAGTCTGCAGTCTGAGAGCGAAGCGCTCTATTGGGGTGATATGGTACTACGAGGTCCTTAAGATAAGATGGGACCTGATTATTCAAAACCTTATAAGTAAGAAGAAGAATTTTAAATTCTATTCTAGAATTAACAGGAAGCCAATGAAGAGAGGCCAATATGGGTGAGATAAAGTTAATTTTTTGGCTATCTGTGCTCACCACTGTATATATATATATATATATATATATATATATATATATATATATATATATATATATAGACGAAGTCTGTCCAAAAAGTATCGGAACCTTTTTATTTTTTGCAAAAACCATATGGAATTGAACCACGTGTGATTGCATCAGCCAAGCTTGAACCTTCGTGCGCATGCGTGAGTTTTTTCACGCCTGTCGGTTGCGTCATTCGCCTGTGAGCAGGTTTTGTGTGAGCAGTGGTACACCCCTCTCGTCGGATTTTTATTGCGAATAAATGTCTGAACGATTTGGAGCTTTGCTGCATCAAATTTTTCCAGAAACTGTGAGAGACCTCCAGGTGGTAACCATTCGGAAAATTTAGATGGCTTTCAGCGACGATTTTCTGGGGATTACACAGATTAAGGAGTGCTCCAGCCGGTTTAAAGACCGCCCACAGCTGCTGAGAGCGCGCCGCGCTCCGAGCGCCGATCGACAGGCTGAAACCCCGCTGAAACAACCAGATCATTTCCACCGTGAAAGCTTTGTTGATCCGAGACATCGTCTTTCACAAAAAAGGCAGAAGGCGTGGACATCAGCACTTTTTCGGCACATTCCACTGTTACAGGAGTTTTTTTCATGGAAAGACAAGCGGAGGATTGCACCACCGTGCCGCTCATGGCGCGGGACAAAACCACCTCCGTGTTGGTCTCACAGGATGGCTTTCAGGTGGCTTCTGGTTGCTTTTCAGTCGTGTGATTATCCGAGAAATTGTGCATGAGGTGGACATGCCCAAACATGTCCTGTGAGGCTTCATCACGGTGTTGCTTTGTGCCATGCGGCTCTGCCGCGACGCGCGGAATTCCTCCGCACGTCTGTCTCAATGTGCCGAAAAAGTGCTGATGTCCACGTCTTCCGCAATTCCTGTGCTAGTCAGACGACATAACGGATCAAGACAGCGTCCAGTTTAGAAATGAACGGCACATTCCATTGTTACAGGAGTTTTTGTCATGGAAAGAGTAGCGGAATCACACGTGATTCAAATCCATATGGTTTTTGCAAAAAATAAAAAGGTCCGATACTTTTTGGACATACCTCGTATATATATATATATATATATATATATATATATATATATATATATATATATTAGGGGTGGGCAAACATAAAAAATCTTAATCGCATTAACTCAATGACTTTGTGATTAATCATGATTAATCGCATGGTATATGTGAAACCCAAAAATGAATTCAAAAGCCGCTTAAAAGCAGTTTTATTTGAAAATGTAAATTTCAACTGAAACACACTAATGAAATCAAATATAAAACCACTGGCAGGTCATTTGTTATCCTGTTTCATATCAAAATAACAATATTCATGTCCAAGATTAAATGTACTAAAACAAATACATCATAATTGTACACATACCACGATTTGATATGTGTACAATTGTGATGTATTTGTTTTAGTATATTTAGATTTTGTTGTGATTTGGCACTTTATAAGCAGATTAAACTGAATTGAAATCAAACATTTTATTGAGTCTTAAAAGTAAATAAATATGAATTTGGTCACTGGATCCTTAAACTTTGTACATAATGAACTCTACATGGTGAATCCTTGATCTCTGGACATAAATAGGAATAAACAAAATCTGTAGTTTTTGTCAAAAGCATTTCCTTTCAGACATTATTGGCATGAATGTGTTTCCATATATCTGAGCTGAGCTTTCAGCTGTGCTTCACTTCAGGATGTAATTTGAAAAGAAAACAGCACGTTTCATTTTGGGAGGAAAAAAAACATTTTAGTCGATTGTAGATTCTTGTCTGTATTACATTTGGAAAGAGGTGTCATTTTATTTAAAGTGGCGATTCATTTTGAAGTTATTAATTCCGACCGGACTCGGCCACGCAGCGTTTCGAGCTGTGTGAACGGAACGGAGGACAATTCTCGTTTCTTGACAGCAACAAGACAAGAGTCCCAGTTAGTGACTTTAATCCACACAAAAGTGACTGACGATATTTTAATGGCTTTGCGAGGGGTTAAGAAGCGGCTTGCCGTTTCTGAAGAGCAGTGAACCAAAGAACCAACGAGCTACTGGATCGAAGCATTGCTTCAATGGTTCATGGTTTCAAAGTGGAGCCGCGCTGCAGAAATAGTTTATTACAGACCAAACCCTGAATATCCGACTTTATTTGTACGTCCGTATGACTCTGAAACTCGTAAAAATCCGTATCATTTACGGACTATAGGTTGACATGAAAACCACCGAAAAGCTGTGTTCACCGCGGGGACACGTTCGGCTATTCGAGATTATTCAAGTTTTTTTTTACCGATGACGAACGATGCGTAAAAGATCCGGGCCTGATCCTGTAGAACTTTGTACCGAAAATGTCCATTCAAAAGTTCAGCGTCTTTCTCCATTTTGTTTTGTTGTGCATTGCATAGCGTGTACTTTTCTCGATCCTCGTGTCGTTTTCTGTGTGAACTCAGCTATCAGCAGGAAGCAGCAGCATAAGCTCGCCCTCGACTGACGCTTTCAAAATAAAAGGCAACGAGCAACAGTCATAAAAGGCCAAAAAAAAAAACAAACAAAAAAAAAACTGCAGAGTTAAGGGGAGGAACAAAATTGTCGGCGATAATTACCTCAATAATTAACGCAACGTTAGCGCGTTAACGTTGCCCAGCCCGAATATATATATATATGTATGTGTGTGTGTGTGTGTGTGTGTGTACATGTGTGTGCATGTGTGTGGCTTCAATCACATAGAACCTGGGGAGAGCTGACATTTATGCTTATGTATTTTGGGTCAAGGATGAACGCTGCAAAAACGGAACGCTGACAGGACTAATAGTTTTGGAGAAATTACAGATGTTCCGAGACAGCAGTGAACAGTGGACGTTGATAGTTACATTGTGGACTCACACATCATTCCAAATATTACAGAAACTTGGCATAATTTATTACCACCCTTGAAATATTTCAGCTACCTATTTTATAAACATGACCGAATCTAGAGCATGTGGATCCCCACAGGCAACACGCTAGATCCAAAACAAATTCAAACTTTTGCACCCAGTTCTTGTTTTTGTTAGAGTCTTTAATGATGTATGCGGTACAATCATTCCACCATGGCAAAAGAACAGTTCAAAGACATCATTAAATGGTCAAAGTTCCCAGTGACATTCCTGTCTCTGGGAGCTCCACCTGTGAGGTCAAGAGAGACGTCTGGAAAGAGTTGATGGAGTCATGGACAGATGGACCTTATAAAGAAGACTTCAGGGTCCTGGTGTTTCCTGTCTTAATGTAGTGACCCAAGGCAACAAGTGGATGTCTTTGGTACTGCTGGGAAACAACTTTGTATCAAATAAATGGTTACTTAGGGAGGCTCAGGTCAGGCATACGACTTGCACTGTGAGGGAACATCAGCTGTGGCCACGGTGGTCTGCGTCTCTGAGAATGACCCAGTACTCAGCGTCCTCAGTGCTGAGATCCCCAGCAACTGGAAAGTCCAAAAGGATTCCCACATATTATCTGGCTGGATAGATGACTGCTTCTAGGAGGTGGGGATAGACTGGATGTCTGCCTGGATTGGTGACAACAAGGACCCAAGGAGGTTCTGTAATATGGCAATATTATCAGCAATAGTATGTATTATGTACAAATTTATACTGCATATAACAGACTACTCACACAAATAGTGGCTGCCAAAGTCTAATATTTGCTGCCTCTGCTGACCTTTGACCCCCCAGCGTCTTCAGGAGATCAACAACATGATCCGTACTGGAGAGAGTCCCACCAGGAAGCGCAGCATGCCTCTGGAGGAGGAGCCATCAAACAAAAGGGTTTGTCCAGATAACCACTCCGCCCTGCTCCGCCGACTGCAGGACATTGCCAACGACCGCAGCTCCTCCCACTGACACACTGCAGCTCCTCCCACTGACACACTGCAGCTCCTCCCACTGACACACTGCAGCTCCTCCTACTGACACACTGCAGCTCCTCCTACTCATACACCGCAGCTCCTCCTACTCATACACCGCAGCTCCTCCCACTGACACACTGCAGCTCCTCCTACTGACACACCGCAGCTCCTCCCACTGACACACTGCAGCTCCTCCCACTGACACACTGCAGCTCCTCCCACTGACACACCGCAGCTCCTCCTACTGACACACCGCAGCTCCTCCTACTGACACACCGCAGCTCCTCCTATTCATACACCGCAGCTCCTCCTACTCATACACCGCAGCTCCTCCTACTGACACACCGCAGCTCCTCCTATTCATACACCGCAGCTCCTCCTACTCATACACCGCAGCTCCTCCTACTGACACACTGCATCTCCTCCTACTGACACACCGCAGCTCCTCCTACTGACACACCGCAGCTCCTCCTATTCATACACCGCAGCTCCTCCTACTGACACACCGCAGCTCCTCCTACTCATACACCGCAGCTCCTCCTACTGACACACCGCAGCTCCTCCTATTCATACACCGCAGCTCCTCCTACTGACACACTGCATCTCCTCCTACTGACACACCGCAGCTCCTCCTACTGATACACCGCAGCTCCTCCTACTGATACACCGTAGCTCCTCCTACTGATACACCGCAGCTCCTCCTACTGACACACCGCAGCTCCTCCTACTGATACACTGCAGCTCCTCCCACTGACACACTGCAGCTCCTCCTACTGACACACTGCAGCTCCTCCTACTGACACACCACAGCTCCTCCCACTGACACACTGCATCTCCTTCCATTGACACACCACATGTACAGCGATACAGTCATGTGCTCCAACATTGCCAACATGATGGAGACCTCAGAATAATTATTACAATAATTATTACAATAATTATGGGGTTTTACATAATTATTGTATGGCCTTGCCTTACAATATAAAGCGCCTTGGGGCAGCTGTTTGTTGTGATTTGGTGCTATATAAAAAAATTGATTGATTGATTGAGAATAAAAACTGAAACATGCAGTTTAGAAACATTTTAAGCTCAGTGCTTATTTTTTAAAATCATGTACAATGATGAGCTACATCAGTTTAGCTACCCTTTCAAGATGAAGCCTGGTGTAGACCTGTGTTTATACAATATCTTTTACACTCTAGTGTTAACTCTTCAGGGGCTGCAGCTTCTGCTGTACCTGAAATTTAAATTAATTAAAATAAAAATTTTAATCTTTCACCATGTCTGCTTACATCAGAACTGCAAAACATATGTAATACTCTGTAATTACATTGATAAAGTGTTCTGTCTCCCTTATTTCAATTACGATGTCACAAAGAGGATCTCACATTATCTGACAAACTGAACCGTAACAGTTACAGTTTAAAAAAATGGATTGTGAGCCCGATTCCTCCAAAAATGTCAGTGAAAGTTAAAATGATTCATGGATTATTAGAAAGAAGAATTATTAAAAAAAATTGACTTCCAATGACAAATTGTTTTACGATGTATATTCTAAGAATAAAGTGACAGAAAAGTATTAAATGCAGTTGGACAATAAATGATAAATGTTTCTGCACTTTGGGTGACAATATCACTGATGACAAAAAAAACAAAACAAAACTCAACATGCGGCATTAAACCTTTCAGGATGGGGTCAGGAAGAAACTGCAGCTTCCTCACATGAGCTGTTCAAATATCACGGATGATCACTCTGAATCAGGTGTGTGGTCCGGTGCAGCTGAACCTGTGCTCTTTTTCACACAGCAATCATGAAAACTCACAGGGACACTTTTAATGAATCACAGAAAAACAGAATAAAACATTCATTTAGGAAGTCCATCCATGAGAGTGTAAAGGGCAGCCACAGCGCTTGTTCCTCAGGATCATTACAGTGGTCACTGTGTACAAAATGTGAATGTTCATGTGCACATTGTGTTTGCACAGAACACCCACATGTGCCGCACATGGGTGAGGAAAATTAGATGTTTGGTCTGAAAAGTTCTGAAAGTTTGAAGACAGCTGGAGTTTAAACACAGTTTCAGCTGAACTGGTTTAGCCGAAACTGTTTTAAATCTTATATCCGTCCCAGTCTTTAAGTATTTGATCTGGAGAGGTCTGTAATTTTTATCGTAGGTACAGTTCAACTGTGAGAGTCAGAATCTAAAAATAAAATTGAGAAAATCACATTGTATGATTTTTAAATAATTAATTTGCATTTTATTGCATAAAATAAGTATTTGACCCCCTACCAACCAGCACGAATTCTGTCTCTCACAGACCTGTTAATTTTTCTTTAAGAAGTCCTCTTGTTCTGCACCTGTTTGAACTTGTTACCTGTATAAAAGACACCTGTTCACACACTCAATCAATCACACTCCAACCTGTCCACCATGGACAAGACCAAAGAGCTGTCTAAGGACACCAGGGACAAAACTGTAGACCTGCACAAGGCTGGGATGGACTACAGGACAACAGGCAAGCAGCTTGGTGAGAAGGCAACAATTGTTGGAGTAATTCTTAGAAAATGGAAGAAACACATACAAGAGCTCCATACAAGAGTTCGCCTTGTGGGGTAACGATGATTCTGAGAAAGTCCAGAACAACACAGGAGGACCTGGTCAATGAGCTGAAGAGAGCTGGGACCACAGTCACAAAGATTACATTAGTAACACATGATGCTGTCATGGTTTAAACTCCTGCAGGCCTGCAAGGTCCCCCTGCTCAAGCCAGCACATGTCCAGGCCTGTTTGAAGTTCACCAGTGACAATCTGGATGATCCAGAGGAGGCACTGGAGAAGGATGTGATCAGATGAGACCATGTGATCAGATGAGACCAAAACGGAGCTTTTAGGCATCACCTCCTCTCGCTGTGTTTGGAGGATGAGAACTACCCCAAGAAAACAGTCCCAACCGTGAAACGTGAGGTGGAAACATCATTTTTGGGGGTTCTTTTCTGCAAAGGGGACAGGACGACTGCACTGTATTGAAGGGACGTTGGATGGGGTCATGTACCGCAAGATTTTGGCAAACAACCTCCTTCCCTCAGTAACAGCATTGAAGATGGGTCGTGGCTGGGTCTTCCAGCATGACAATGACCCCAAACGCACAGCCAGGGCAACTAATGCTGGGCAGACACTGTACAATATTTTCAATGGTTATACTCGGCTCCCGCTCAAACTGTACGACAAAACCGCAGGGTGTAAAAGTTCAGAGTGCATGATTTATGTTCTCACACTATACTGCCCGATGCTCTGATGCAGACTACTCACATTGTACTTTCAAAACCACATATTGGACTTGTGTGTCCGGAAGCAAAACTTAAACTTAAACAAAACTTAAACAGAAGCTGCTCTCCCAAAAAGATGGTCACTGTTTATGCTCTCTCCAGTTCTGCATCGGTGTTTGCACATGCCCAGTGCAAGAGGTTGGGGTAAATCGGCTCATAGACGCTTGTAGCGCTGCTTCAACAGCACAACACCCTCAAGAGGGCCGACCAGAATACCAAACAGGTTTGATTTTCATCTGACCAAATGATTGCCGACGGGGAGGTGGTCATGAACGCTGCTTGTTACTCTTGTTACTACAAGATGCAGAACGCATGATTGCTCATTACTACATGATGCAGAGCAGAATGCATGATTAAGCTGAAACTTGGCGCGATCCAAAAAATTCTTGCATGAGTGAAAAATTGGCTCAAAAATGGGCCAAAACTCACACAGTGTAAGCCCAGCTTAAGGAGGGGCTCCGTAAGAAGCATTTCAAGGTCCTGGAGTGGCCTGGCCAGTCTCCAGACCTGAACTCAATAGAAAATCTTTGGAGGGAGCTGAAACTCCAAACCTGAAAGATCTGGAGAAGATCTGTATGGAGGAGTGGACCAAAATCCCTGCTGCAGTGTGCAAACTTGGTCAAGAACTACAGGAAACGTCTGACCTCTGTAATTGCAAACAAAGGTTTCTGTACCAAATATTAAGTTCTGTTTTTCTATTGTGTCAAATACTTATTTCATGCAATAAAATGATAATTATTTAAAAATCATACAATGTGATTTTCAGAATTTTTTAGATTCTGTCTCTCACAGTTGAACTGTACCGACAATAAAACTTACAGACCTGTCCATTCTTTGTAGGTGGGAAAACCTGCAAAATCGACAGTGGATCAAATACTTATTTAGCTCACTGTATATATTTGACTGACCTGGTCATATTACAGCATTGTTGGCAATCACGTGTCTGACTTTTCCAGTTACTTGTGACTGTTGCTTTATTTACAATAAATTCTTTTTGAAGCATTAATTTAGGAAGTCCAGTGTAAAGGGCAGCCACACCGGTTGTTCAGAATCTGCCGTACAGTCATAATAGCAGCAAAATAAGACCTTACCCCTGTGAAGCGCCTTGGAGTTCCTTGTGTCTTGATTTGGCGCTGCATAACCCATGTTGTTTCAAGATTTGCCCTTTTTTTTTTGTTTGAGTTGATCAACCAGAAAACAGTAATTGTTGTCAGTTGCACTGTAAGCACCATCTGAGAGAAGTTGGTTCATGTTATGGCGTGTTGAGCGTTTTTTTTTGTTTTTTTTTACTAAAGGTGTAATGAAGGCTGCATGGAACACCGTGTTTGAAATATGTTTAAGTGCTTTGTTTTATGCTTGTAAATATTATTTAATTAAAGTTTTATGAGACACTTCTGTTACGCAGAGTAATTAACAAAAATAATTCCATTCTTTTATCTGACCGATAACAGAAGACTTGTAACACCAAAGTATTTTTGCATCACAGGTGGAATTTAACCCTCAGTTTTCATTGTTTATCTTTAAAATCAGACACATTTGTCCAATCAACATTTCATATCAGCTGTGATTTTGTCAGCAGACTGGCCACATTTTTCACATCTTATTTTAGGTCTTTGTCTTCATCGTAGTAACAAAATCTCATGTTTGAAACTCAAACAAAATGTGCTCGTTGTGTTTTAGTGTTGAAAGTGACTGTGTAAATACTTGTTAAAAGAGAGAGAAAAGATATTTTATTGTAGGCTGTGTAAGTTAAGTGCCTTTTTCCTTACCTTGAAGTCTGTTTTCTTGTTAAATTCACCAAACTAAATGTTGATGAGATTTTTTTGCGTTGTAAGAAAACCCCAATGGAATAAAATCATGTTTGCCACCACTTGATGGCAGTGTGTCGGTGGTCACAAGTGTATTTGGCTTGTCTGGAGTGAGATAACTGGTTGTGTTTCTGTGTGGTTCCGTGTCTATCTGCCAGCATGTTGGGAAAAAAAATCTTGCAAGAGTGGGTGGTTAGATCTTTGCTGTGGGCGGGAACGAGTGCCTTAAAGAAAAACACTGCAGGTTTGGAAGCGACATTGTAAAGTGTCCCATGATGCATAACACAAAATGGCTGACGCACATCTAAAATGTCCTTGTAACTATCTAATCTTAACCTAACTTCTTTTCAAAATGGCTGAAGCACAAAATGTCCTTGTATTTGATAAAACTATCTGATCTTTTTACAGCTGTCTAATTGATAAAACCATGTGATCTTTTTAATTGTTTAATTGATAAAAACCAAAGTATTCCCGTCTATTTGGAAAAGAATCAACATGATGAAACACTGTGATTATTGCATGACATGCTAACTTACTTACTGAATTTTCATGCAGACACACACTATAAGATTTTTACAAAACCTTTAATGCAACGTGAGCAGACACCTGCCTATAACCGCCTACTTCACTTTTGCAGCCAATCACATAGATGCTGATTCATGACAGGCTAAGAGCTGCCCACATGGGACTGGTGGGAGGAAGAAAAGTTGGCGTAGACAGGAAGCCTGGGCTCTTTGTCCAGATGTTTGCATGTGATCTGATCCAAGACCCCAGCGCTGCAGATGATTCTATATCAGGGTTTGAACTTTCTTCAATACAACATCTAAACTTTGAAGTCCAGTACCTGATTGGTGTGCATGAAAAATAATAACGTATGTACAATAGGAGAAATAATTCTGGCTAATAATTTTCAAAATAGTTTGCTGCAGTTCACTTTATCAAAAGCTTTAGTTGCATCAAGCATGGTCACAAAAACATTACTTTTCTTGTAGTTATAATAACTTATGACCTCATTCATGACAAAAGTGCATTGAGTAATGGAGAAACCTGGTTGAAAACCAAACTGCAGGTCACAGCTCATTAATGCTTGTTTTTTGTTGTTTTTTTTACTAGAATAATGACATCAACAGTTTTTGCAATAATACTGTTCAAGGTAATGACACGATAATTACAACCCCAATTCCAATGAAGTTGGGATGTTGTGTAAAATAAATAAATGTAAATAAAAACAGAATACAATGATTTGCAAATCCTCTTCAACCTATATTCAGTTGAATACACCACAAAGACAAGATATTTAATGTTCAAACTGATAAACTTCATTGTTTTTGTGCAAATATTTGCTCATTTTGAAATGGATGCCTGCGCCACGTTTCAAAAAAGCTGGGACAGTGGTATGTTTACCACTGTGTTACATCACCTTTCCTTCTAACAACACTCAATAAGCGTTTGGGAACTGAGGACACTAGCTGTTGAAGATTTGTAGGTGGAATTCTTTCCCATTCTTGCTTGATGTACGACTTCAGTTGTTCAACAGTCTGGGGTCTCCGTTTTTCAATGGGCAACAGGTCTGGACTGCAGGCAGACCAGTCTAGTACTCGCACTTTTTTACTACAAAGCCACACTGTTGTAACACATGCAGAATGTGGCTTGGCATTGTCTTGCTGAAATAAGCAGGGACGTCCCTGAAAAAGATGTTGCTTGAATGGCAGCATGTGTTGCTCCAAAACCTGGATGTACCTTTCACCATTGATGGTGCCATCACAGATGTGTAAGTTGCCCATGTCATTGGCACTAACACACCCCCATACCATCACAGATGCTAGCTTTTGAACTTAGCACTGGTAACAATCTGGATGGTCTTTTGTCCAGAGGATACGACGTCTATGATTTCCAAAAACAATTTGAAATGTGGACTCATCAGACCACAGCACACTTTCCCACTTTGCGTCTGTCCATTTCAAATGAACTCAGGACCAGAGAAGGCGGCGGTGTTTCTGGATGTTGTTGATGTATGGCTTTCACTTTGCATGGTAGTGTTTTAACTTGCACTCGTAGATGTAGCAATGAACTGTGTTAACTGACAATGGTTTTCTGAAGTGTTCCTGAGCCCACGCGGTAAGACCCCAATGATGTTGGTTTTTAATGCAGGGATCGGAGGTCACGGGCATTCAATGTTGGTTTTCGGCCTTGCTGCTTACATTTAGAAAGTTCTCCAGATGCTCTGAATCTTCTAATTATATTATGAACTGTAGATGATGGAATCCCTAAATTCCTTGCAATTGAACATTGAGAAACATTGTTCTTAAACTGTTGGACTATTTTTTCATGCAGTTGTTCACAAAGTGGTGATCCTCACCCCATCTTTGCTTGTGAAGGACTGAGCCTTTTGGGGATGCTCCTTTTATACCCAATCATGACACTCACCTGTTTCCACAGCTGACCGGTTCACCTGTGGAATGTTCCAAACAGGTGTTCTTTGAGCATTCATCAACTTTTCTAGTCTTTTGTTGCCCCTGTCCCACCTTTTGTGAAACGTGTTGCAAGCATCCATTTCAAAATGAACAAATATTTGTACAAAAACAAAATAAGTCTGCCAGTTTGAACATTAAATATCTTGTCTTTGTGGTGCATTCAATTTTATATAGGTTGAAGAGGATTTGCAAATCATTATATTCTGTTTTTATTTACATTTCACACAACATCCCAACTTCACTGGAATTGGGGTTGTATTTGAATTGGAGATCATGCTCTTTTTCAGAATTGGACTCAATAATATATCTCTGTGGAGCATATGTTATATGATCAGACTGAATACCTTCCTCTCCATCAGATTTACCATGTTTTAGTTGATGAACTGCTTTGGAAACTTCATGTACGGAGATTTTATACTAAACTTCAATACCCTCATTCATTCTATTTGATATTTTCCTATATATATCATTTATTTCAGAATGCTCAAATGGAGCACTGTTATACAATTTTTTATTACTAAAAAGTACAGCAATTCAGCATTATCTGTGCACCCGTCAATGTTGCTTGGTGATACATTATTTCTACCTTTAATTTTTCTAACCTCCTTAAGGGCCCCTTCATACATAGTGTGAAGTTTGGAGGAAGTGTGCACTTAATGCGCATGACACAGGAATTGTGTTAAAAACCCTGTGAAATTGTCCCTGCCTCTAACGCCTCGTACACCTGTTGCTACGACCGTTTGCACACACCAGCAGCTGAAACACAGAGTGTGCACTGTGCGACCCATCGCACGCTCTCGCGGTAGGTGTCAGCCAAATTCCAGGTGACACACACGCACATCTAACACCGCTTGCATGGCACATAGAAAATGTGTGGCCAGTCACACTCTTGGCACGATAACAGACTGCAGAAAACCACTGTCGTACTTGCAGAGAAATGTGTCCAAGTTCCTCATGAGTGTGGCTTTGGTGTGTGCGCTGAGAACTGACAGGAGGTGTGGCTATGACAGAAGCAGCTGTGGTGATCTGTCATTCTGGACATTCCAGTTGGACAACACCTACTGTGTTTGGACAGACATGGACTAACAACTGTCCACTGTGAGGCGCGTGTGGCTGATTACTGTACTTACATGGACATAAATAAAAACATATATTGCCATGGCGACAAGCTGCAGCAAGTGAGTGTGCACACAGAGCGGACACAGCCTGTTAGGTTTAAATGGACCATCAGATCAGAACACGCAGCGAGCAATCTGATCATCACGTCACCCATGTAAGGTCTGTTCCACATGACGTGGTGTCTGGCCTGCGGCGCCCCGTCCACAAGACGCGTGTCGGGCAGAACACGCGCGTAGCCGACTGGACGCACCGGAGCAGTAGATGTGGACATCAGAGCACACTGCTTCTCATTCATGTCATTTCATGGCTGTATGTCTGTCACCATGGGTCATCATCAGAGGAACAGACGGATCATATTTGTATTGCTCGCTTGATAAATGCAGCATTTTTATATGGTGTGTGATTTAAAAATTTTTTTGTAATACTTCCATGTCCTTCCTGATATGATGCAGATTCCCACAGCTTTCAAAGAACAGCTCCATAGCTTAGTGGAAAAGTTGCTGACTGCTCATCAGAGCTTTTGGAAGGCCTGGGTTCGCATCCAGTGGGCGGTATGTGTTTTTTTATTCATCTATTCCACATAAGTGGCGCGATGTGGTCCCACAGGTACCGGCGGGTTTTATTTTTTATTTATTCCACATAAGCGATGTGGTGTACCTCGCACTGTTCCTGCTCAAAAGACACTGTCACGTGCATGAACTGTTTTGCGCTGTTTTGCCGTATTTGTCCAAACGTCGTCCAAACTTCGCACTGTGTGTGAAGGGGTCTTAAAGAGTGCTCATCTTATTTTTATGCAAATACTGACATGATGCCCTGTGTCTCACATTTATTGATACGACTACAGCTAAACAAGATTCCTTTAAACTGCCCCCATATCAAATGTGTGAAGTTGAAGCTCTGCTTGAGTCCCCAGATGATGCTGAAACGGACTTGCCCGAAGAATTGGCCCCTGGCGCCATTGGACCATCCGCCGGGTGAAAAATCACCTCCTTCCACCTGTTATAGAAAGACTAGGGTCTACGATTAGGATTTACATTAACATTTACATTAACTGCTTGAAAGGTGCTGCAAACAGGAATGGACAAAACTGCCCAAAGATATGTGCACCAAGCTTGTGGGGTCATATTCAAGAAGCACCAAGCTTGTGGGGTCATATTCAAGAAGACTTGAGGCTGTAATTGCTGCCAAAGGTGCATCAACAAATTATTGAACAAAGGATGTGAATATTTTTTTATCGTTAATAAATTCCCAAAATGTTTTTCATGTTGTCATTATGGGGTGTTGTGAGTAGAATTTTGAAGGAAAAACTGAATTTACTCCATTTTGGAAAATCAAATCAATCAATCAATTTTTTTTTATATAGCGCCAAATCACAACAAACAGTTGCCCCAAGGCGCTTTATATTGTAAGGCAAGACCATACAATAATTATGTAAAACCCCAACGGTCAAAACGACCCCCTGTGAGCAAGCACTTGGCTACAGTGGGAAGGAAAAACTCCCTTTTAACAGGAAGAAACCTCCAGCAGAACCAGGCTCAGGGAGGGGCAGTCTTCTGCTGGGACTGGTTGGGGCTGAGGGAGAGAACCAGGAAAAAGACATGCTGTGGAGGGGAGCAGAGATCGATCACTAATGATTAAATGCAGAGTGGTGCATACAGAGCAAAAAGAGAAAGAAACACTGCATCATGGGAACCCCCCAGCAGTCTACATCTATAGCAGCATAACTAAGGGATGGTTCAGGGTCACCTGATCCAGCCCTAACTATAAGCTTTAGCAAAAAGGAAAGTTTTAAGCCTAATCTTAAAAGTAGAGAGGGTGTCTGTCTCCCTGATCTGAATTGGGAGCTGGTTCCACAGGAGAGGAGCCTGAAAGCTTAAGGCTCTGCCTCCCATTCTACTCTTACAAACCCTAGGAACTACAAGTAAGCCTGCAGTCTGAGAGCGAAGCGCTCTATTGGGGTGATATGGTACTACGAGGTCCCTAAGATAAGATGGGACCTGATTATTCAAAACCTTATAAGTAAGAAGAAGAATTTTAAATTCTATTCTAGAATTAACAGGAAGCCAATGAAGAGAGGCCAATATGGGTGAGATATGCTCTTCTTCTAGTCCCCGTTAGTACTCTAGCTGCAGCATTTTGAATTAACTGAAGGCTTTTTAGGGAACTTTTAGGACAACCTGATAATAATGAATTACAATAGTCCAGCCTAGAGGAAATAAATGCTGCCTAAGGGAAGCATGTATAAAGTGAATAAAATTGGTCCTAGCACAGAACCTTATGGATGGCTGTAACATAACAAAATGTGGAAAAAGTGAAGTGAAAAACCTTCAACCCAAATGACTGACCCAGAGTTCTCCCCAGACAATGGAATAATGGCACTGTACCACTATACTTAATGGCGTTATCTCGCAATGTTTTAGGGATTAGACCTGGTGGAATCTGATTGCGCGCAAACCCATTTTTGCTGGTAAATTTTACATAAACAACTTCAGCTCTTAATTTTATTCTCTTTATCCTGTTTACATCCAGATGACACAAACCATGACAAAACGTAAGCGTTACATGAACCCCAATGATGAGAGGATGATCTCTGCATTTTTTGTTTCTTCTTTGGCGGTGACCACAGCCTGTGTAGCCGAGGAGCAGCCAGAAAACATCCTAATGTGCGGGGCGCTGTGATTGCCGGTCCATCCGGGGAGGGGGCACAGCGGCACAACGTATCACGGAGGCTGGGCACGGTGCATAGCCGACTCAATTGATGCTGTCAGCCATGGCATTGACCAGTTCAAAGGCTAATAACAGTGCTGCAAACAGCGATTCCTTTATGAAGAAAACAACAGAACAGAAATCAAAATTCTTGAATTATGGAGACATACTTTCATTCTTTGAAATGTTGGTGCTGGATAGCGACCTGCATTACTTCCATTCTTCTGTACTTGTTTGTGGCTTATTTTTTAGATCTAAAGGATCATTTTTGGGATTATTATTCCATTCCATTTTTCCATTCTTCTTGCAAGAAGGAAGGTGTAAGTACTTTTTAGTCCGTATAAATTGGTTTCAATTTCAAATTTAGTTATTTCTTCTGTTGAAAGTTTATCATTAGCACTTATATTTTTTGGGGGAGGAAAGCTGGAACTTTTGTTTTTCTTTTTCTTCTTCTTTTTGTGTACAATACAGAGGGGCGTCAAAATCTGAATCACAAGGACAAAATGAGTGTTTCATTTCACACTTTGAAGTACAGATTTCATTAAGTGCGTCAGCGTCACTTGTGGCAGCGTCACTCCAACAGCGATAGACAGCTCAGAGGCGGTTCATCCAGGCCCGCGGTATCGGCGGAGGTGGTTCATCCAGGCCCGCGGCATCGGTGGAGGTGGTTCATCCAGGCCCATGGCGTCGGTGGAGGCGGTTCATCCAGGCCCGCGGCGTTGGTGGGGGTGATACATCCAGGCCCGCGGTGTCGGCTACATCCGAGGCTAGCGGCGGCTACATCCGCGGCAAGCAGCGGCTACATTCAGGCCCGCGGTATCGGCGGAGGTGGTTCATCCAGAAAAACAAATAAAAATCTTAATAAATATCTGCATTAAAAAAAATTAAAAGAAAAAAACAAAACCCCTCCAAAGAAAGTCCCCTAAGCATAGCAGTCACCTATACCAACTATGAACCGTTTTTCTGCCATTGCCAGGCCTGTTAATAAGCCTTCCATCTTACGGGCGACATCCACCCCCATCCCCAGGCCAAAACACCACATGTTCATGATTCTATCACCTGCAAAGTTAGGTTAGAGATGCCAGCTGCTATGAAATCTTTACCTTGGGCCAGACCATCCAACACTGCTTCTCATCTTAGGCTGCTAGCATTAGGTAAGGATAGACAAACTCAGGAACATGACACTAAATATGTTAACACTGTTACTCATGCTGACGCCAAAGATGTTGGGATACGACAGTCTGAGGTCAAATAGATGGACATAGAGATGACTAGTAACCTCACCATTTAGGAGGCTAACATCCTTAAATAGGTGGCTGACAAATTTCCATCAACAGCAGGGCTCTAGTTTTAGCAATAACTAGCCCTCTTTCTGGGGTCGCCATGGTTTGTTGATGTGGACAGCCTTCACCCTCCAAAGGAAGGTGCTGCCATCTTATCTGTGGACATAGACACTTAAAGGGAAAGCAACATTAGGACACCACAGCAGGTTATGCTGCAGGTGATTAGAGAGCCTGTAGGGCCTACTATAAATGTGAATGGGGAATTTGATAGTTTAGTGGAGAAATATGGTCATAGTTTAAGTCTATGTGACAGGAAGGAAAATTCAATTCTCTGAATCTTCTGATTATATTATGGACTGTAGATGATGGAACCAAACCGAAGCTAACGTTGATCTCAACGCTTTAAACAAAACACACCTGGAGCCACTGCTGGAGCAGTCTATGTCTGCATCCTGCTCTGCGTTCCAGGATCTGACCCATTGTGGATATCTGTGCACACGTTGGTGGATCCACCTGCTCTGGCTGCTCGTCCAGAACAACAGAGGGATCATCTCCTTCATCATCAGAATCCTCATTGTCTGGTTCAGACTGATGACGTGCTGCGCACTCCATCTTGCTCCAATTGAAAAAACTGAAGTGCATGCTCAACACTGACACCTCATTTGTACAAAACAAAACAAAAAAAAACCCAGCACCACCACACTAACCACACACGCTAAAAACTCCACCAAAATAATACACACTCCAAACACACTAAATATTTCTCAAATACCAAAACTCTAATTGCTGTCTGTATACCCGAAATGCGCACAAAATCAGCCTGTTTCGGGTGCATTTATAGATTTGCTTGCAGCTGCGTATGTTTGCTCTTAATGTACCGTTCTGTTGTGTGTAGCCCTTGCCGCACTCCTGCCTTCTGTTTTTTCTTTTTTTGTGTTGTAGAAATGTGCTCCATTCTCAAAATAAGGAAAATAAGGATTAATTTGTAAGTATTTTTATTGACTTGAAAAAGGCTTTTGATGTTATTGACCACTCAAGATTGCTTCACAAGTTACAAAAATATGGAATAAGAGGTATTGCACATCAGTGGGTAAAAAGCTACTTACAAAACAGAAAACAGTTTGTTCAGATAAATAATACTAAATCAGAATTGTGTAATATTACTTATGGAGTACCACAAGGATCGGTACTTGGACCCAAACTGTTTATTTTGTATATCAGTGATTTTGTGAATGTATCTAATGTGCTTGGTAGCATTTTATTTGCTGATGATACAACTCTGTTTTACTCTGGATCAGATATACAGGAAGTAGCACAAGTTATAAATACAGAATTGGAAAAGGTTAAACATTGGTTTGATATAAACAGACTGTCACTAAATATTAATAAGACAAATTTCATATTGTTTAATGACAGAGCAAAAAAGAAAGAAAGAAGTGTTATTACAAATAGATGGAATGGATATACAAAGGGTAAAAGAAACAAAATTTTTAGGAGTCATGATTGATGAAGATCTTACATGGAAGTCACACTTAAATTACATAAAAGGAAAAATAGCGAAAGCCATTTCTGTTTTGCATAAAGTAAAAAAAATCATTAAATAGTTGTGGTTTATTAACATTGTACAATTAATTGATTTTCCCATATTTAACTTATTGTGTAGAAATCTGGGCATCAACATATACAGCTTATATACAACCTTTGTTTATTCTGCAGAAAAGGACTTTAAGGGTGATTAGCAACAGTGGTTTTAGAGATCCATGTAATCCATTGTACATTAAGTATAGGGTACTTAAATTTCGTGATTTGGTTGATTTGAAAATATTACAAACAATGTACCAAGCTAATAAAAATGCTTTACCAACAAACATTCAAAATATGTTTGAGAAAAGGCTAAGTAGTTATAAATTGAAAGGAATAGAAGTTTTTAGAAAACCAAGATTTAGAACCAAAGTAAAGGAACGGAGTATTGCAGTAAATCTATTATCTATTATTATTTATTATTAAATCTATTATTATTATCTATTAAAATCTATTAAATAATGATCATAATTATGAAATAAGTCAGTGGTATGTGACAAGTTAAAAAAATACAATCTGTTAAATAATGTTGAATAATGACGCTGGATATTGAAAGATTGTATTGTAAAAATGGGCAGAAAATATAAGACTTCTTCTCTCTGCTCCTTTTCATTCTGGTAATTGAGATGCTTTATTTGTGCTTTTCTGTTTTTTTTTTCTTTTAAATGAATGAAATAAAAAAAATGAATGAATGAAAAAAATGGTAAAGCAAACGGCACTCATGTTTCCAGATGTACAGCGGGATGCACTGCTTCCTTGTCAGGGCTGGGAACATCAGGTCGCAAAGTTCAGAGTACTTATGTGTCGTGCCCCCCAAAGTAGAAAATATTGGCATTTAAAGTCACAAGCAAACTTAAAACTTCGCGTCTTGTTCCAGCATTGAGAGTGGGGGGGGAGAGATAGTGCTGTCTCTTTCTCTCTGCCTTTTTTTAAACCCTGGTGTTTCTGATCACTGATCAAAGCTGTTCATACGCAAATGTTTGCTGCTGCTGAAACCTTTTTAACACTTGATGCTCAAAGTCACACTTCTGGAAACTGCCACCTGGTTTGCACAAACTGAGGTGCAGTTCCCTCTGAGAGATCACCGCAGATGACATGAAATATTATTACGTTGTGTTGGCCCTCAGCTCCACCGCAATGAGGCTGATCGCGTTCCTGCAAAGCCCCCCACTGCAAACAAATACGCAGAGATCAAGGATCACCTCCTCAAATCTTTTGAACTGTCAGACTGAAAGAGCCAGCAGGCTCTTCTCTCTGCATGGGCTGGAGGACAACAAGCTCTTCAGAGTTCATGGACAGAATGCTGCAGCTCCTGACAGGACACTGGCCGGACGTTTTGTGCAGCAACTGTCTCCACGGCTGGACTGAAAGGTGCAGGAGCTGAAAATATCGCAGGAGTGCACAGGAGACCTAAAAAAAAACATTGCTGTGCTGTGGTGGCTGCTGTATCACTGTATTACGTTACTAAGCTATATATGTTGATTTATAACAGAAAAATGTCAAAAGGGGGAATAAAAATAAGTGTAAAGATGATTGAATATATCAGAGCTAATTGATCAGTCCGTATGAATGCCGCGTGTTGACTCCCCATGTGCGGGTATTTCCACCAGCTGCAGCTGATCCACAATGTGAATTCTGCCTTCGAGAACAGCTCTTATATCTGAATCATCTACCTGTTGCCACATGTACAGTAGGGCTGGATTGTCATTCCTACACTCATATTGTTATATTTAATAAAAAATAATAAGCACACGCAGGAGGCGATCTCAGCTGCTGCCGCTGCATTCAAGTACCGTAGGAAATTACACAACTTTTTTGTTGTTTCAAATTCAGCAGTTGCTTGTGCTAGGATTTTATTTTTGGTAAAATAATTCATTGTATCCACACAAAAGATTAATTCTGGCCTATATAAGGTGCCTGAGCCCAGTGAAGCTGACCCCCCACCCAGATAAAAAAAAAAAAAAAAAATCCAAGCTGAGTTTGCCCTGTAATTCCGGTACAGGAACACAGAGGCGCGCCGGCGGCAGCAGCAGCAGCACTCACAAACTGGCTTCTGCACTGTATGAAAACATTCAGCTGGTCAAATGAAGTTGAACTAAACACTAACGTTACAAAAACTAAGCAAACAATAAGAAACCAACAAGAATGACAGCAAACTGAAATACAGAGTAATACAGGTTTTCGGTGGCATTCGTTCAAATTTTTCTACAGTTTTTCGTCCGGGCCTTTAGTGACTTCTGTATCCATGGAAATAAGCACGCTGATCACCACAGCAAAGCATTTATGGACACAGCAGATTTATTGGGATTTTGTCAATACATTCAGGGACTGACCCACTGTAGGAGTAACGCTCTGGATTTGGTCCTCATTCACGATACTCCTGTTTCAGATGTTGACACTGTTTATCCAACATCAGCGGCCTCCACTCACTCACTTACTAGTTTCATTATCCTGTCCACTTGTATTGGATACCTGTATATTATCTCTGCATCACACGAGCTCGTTGATGATATCTGAACTTGGCACCAGACTGCCTGATAGTCTATTGTCACTTTCTGGACATGATCAATCAGTAGATAGCCTTGGGGATATCTTAAATTCAGAGCTCAAGTCTATTAGAATCAACTGCTCCATCTACTATAAAATCACATCACCCTACACTGCACACACCTGTGTTTAATGATTACTTACATGATCTCAAGGATAACAAGAGAACTAGGCCCTCTGTAAAACTCTGGCCAAGGGGTTAGGGTTGCATTAGGATTAGGGATAGGGTTAGGATTAGGTTTAGCCCCATGCCCAGTTTACACCTGGAGCCATGTTTGCATCAGGTCGACTTCTCCTTCATTCATCTCAAGCATAAATGTAGCTGTCTAGACTGGAAATAGCCTAGCCTGAAATATTGTATGCCTAGCAAATTCTGACTCTTAAATTCTAACAAGAGATGATGGTCATTGGTCCTGTGAAACACAAACATCAATTTGATCATGTAACATTAACCTTGGACTTGTGTGTTCTTCATCATAGCGATAAAATGATGTGATCACTGATCCCACACCGTCCTTTACCAAAATATCAGAGAAATCACTAAGAGTGCTTTTTCTATCACCTCTAATATTACAAGCATTCAATCTATTTTACCAATGGTAGATGCAGAGACACTGATTCATGTCTTTGTCCCTTTTAGATTAGATTACTATAACATCCCTTTTTTTTTGGTTTACCGCAGTCCCATATATAAAAGGTCTCCAGATAGTTCAAAATGTTACTGTTAGAGTTCTGATTAGGAGAACAAAGTTTGATCATATTACCCCAACTTTGACCTACCTCCACTGGCTTCCTGTTCATGCAAGGTCAGATTTTAAGGTTTTGTTACAAACATACAAAATTTTTCATGGACTAGCACCTCCCTATCTGGCTGCTCTTACTGATTCATGCTCTGCATTCTCAGGATGCAGGATTATTGTTTCTTCCAAAGGTTAAAAAAAGTCAGCTTGTGCATCTGTTCTGTGGAGAAGTCTTGCCTGCTGAGATAAACAATCTGATTCTGTGGAGTCATTCAAATCCAGAATAAAGATTCTGGATTTGACGGTTCTCTGTTTTGTATGACTAACATATGTTACATTGAACTACTGAACTTTTGTGACGTGGCTTGGGGTGACTTATACTGTGATTTGGCGCTATATGAATAAGTTGAATTGAACTGAATAGTGCACCCCTACATTGGTTTGTAGGTCACTACATGCAACATGCAAAAGTCTACAGGCCAAATATGAATGTTAATGCTACATGAATTACATACATACAATTACATTACAAATAAATGTAACGTATTTTATAGACAATTAAATTTGAATCTGAAATTAAATTTAAAAGTAATTATAAAACTACACTTTAATCTCAGGGTTTGTGAGACCTCCCACATAAAAATTTGAAATGGTGACATGCCCTGCCTTTTTTGTGCAGTTTGACAAGTTTCTGATTAATTAAAAAGTAGAAAATTACAAGACCCATCAAAATTCTACATATATATTTACCTTAGTCTTAACCTGTGTGAGGTATATGGGTGCATCTCAAAAAATGTGAATATCATGAAAATATCAATATTTTTTGTCAGGTATTTCAGAAGGTGAAAATATTATATATTTTAGAATCATTACATGCAAACTATAATGTTTCAAGTATTTTTTATTTTAATTTTGATCATTGACAGCTAAAAAAAAAAAATTAAAAAATATATTTTACAATATTATAATATTTAATTTAAAATCCATATTTATGCAGTATAAACACCCTGAATCTCTCAGACTGGTGTACACACAAACAGAATCATAGGGAAGACTGCTGAGTTGACAGATGTCCAGAAGACAACTGTTTTCTGGGTGTTCAGAGTGCTGTATCAAAGCATATTCATGGAAAGTTGAATGGAAAGGAAAAGCATGGTCAGAAAACATGCACAAGCAGCAGGGATGACTGCAGCCTTGATAAGACTGTCAAGCAAAGCCAATTCAAGAACTTGGGGCAGTATCAAGCAAGTATTGAGTGCACAAATAAAGATTCTTTTCATAAGTTTGACATTTCTTTATTATAATTCCTTTTTAATTGATCTTATGAAATATCTATAATACAAATATTGAATGCTTATGAGTTCAATACTATGAATGTTTCATGAGGTGAAATATTTGCTCCACTGAAAGAATGTAAAAATGTTCATTATTTGTTTTATATAACAGCTAAAATAGATCCTTGTCATTTGATATTAAAAGAGACATACATTTTGGTGTGCGTCACTGGTGCTTTAACATCAACAGTGCAACACAAATTTAAATCAGAGTCAAAAATTGTTCATTGTCAACTTGGAAAAATAGATGTAGTCTGTGATATTTCAAAAAAAAAAAAGTTTGTGTACTTCCTCAGTCCAGCGAAACATTGCGCCAGAAATTTGTCCAGGCTTCCATCCTATCAGCTCTTCATGCATTCAGATTTAGCACTGTCAATTAGCTCGTTCAAACTGTTGTCCGTCAGCAAAACAAACTTTGCCATGTTTAGCTAAACGCCACCCCCACTAGTGTATGCATGGGCAGGGTTCACATGCAATGGTACAAAACATATGGAACCAAATTTGCACGGTAAGCGGAACCATATTTGCACACTAAATGCAACGCAACACAAATGGGACGAATAATCCATGTCACGTGACATACAAAACACCAATCAAATGACAAAGATCCACTCAGCTGTTATAAAAATTATAATAGCCAAGTGGCTTCTATGTGTGTATGACTTCAATCACACAAAAACCAGGCAGAGCTGACATTTGCTGTTTGGCATGCTTATGTATTTGGGTCAAGGATAAATGCTGCAAAAACAAAAAGTTTATAGGACAAATATTTTTGGATAAATTACCAATTTTAGTGAACCAATAAACAATAGATGCTATGCTGCTCCATGGGAGCTCGGGGGTTTTAAGGTTTTAAATGTTGTGGTTTAATAGTGTTGATAGTGTTATTGAGTTATTGTGTTTTTGTAGCTCAATTGGTTTAGTCAGTTTAGATAAGTCTCATGTTGCTATTAGCATGAGTGACTTAAGTTTCATGTTGGTACAATGAGTGAAATGTTGAATGGTTTTAATGTCTTCCAGCAGCAGTGCATGCGTGCTAGACCTGTTCAGAATGTCAAATTTTACAAAATCTTTTGGGCCATATGTTGTTCTTGTTCGTCTAATAAAATAAAAGGTCTGTGACAAATTTTATTGTAATTGGACATTGTTTAGGGGTGCCCCACAAAGCAACAATTTTCCCTAAACAAGCAATGTCGTAATCCAGTAATGTTCTCTTCTGGGTGACCAATCATCAGCCACCACTTTTTGCAATTAGAAGCCATCGCATGTACCTGTAAAAGAAAAATAATGGCATCAGGGTCTTCCCCCGTTAGGGTGACGTTGCCTTGCCAGCGAAGGGAGAGGAAAATGTGTCACTCTGGGGGACCTCTAAATCTTATCTGATGGAGTTCAAATTTGGTCTGCACCTATAAAACCCCCCAGTGGAACAAAAACAACTTTTATTTTTTTCACTATACAGTATAACATCAAATCAAATCAATTTTATTTATATAGCATCAAATCACAACAGTTGCCCCAAGGTGCTTTATATTGCAAGGCAAAAGCCATACAATAATTACAGAAAAAACCCAACGGTCAAAACGACCCCCTATGAGCAAGCACTTGGCGACAGTGGGAAGGAAAAACTCCCTTTTAACAGGAAGAAACCTCCAGCAGAACCAGGCTCAGGGAGGGGCAGACTTCTGCTGAGACTGGTTGGGGCTGAGGGGAGAGAATCAGGAAAAAGACATGCTGCGGAAGAGAGCAGAGATCAATCACTAATGATTAAATGCAGAGTGGTGCATACAGAGCAAAAACAGAAAGAAACACTCAGTGCATCATGGGAAACCCCCCAGCAGTCTAAGTCTATAGCAGCATAACTAAGGGATGGTTCAGGGTCACCTGATCCAGCCCTAACTATAAGCTTTAGCAAAAAGGAAAGTTTTAAGCCTAATCTTAAAAGTAGAGAGGGTGTCTGTCTCCCTGATCTGAATTGGGAGCTGGTTCCACAGGAGAGGAGCCTGAAAGCTAAAGGCTCTGCCTCCCATTCTACTCTAGGAACTACAAGTAAGCCTGCAGTCTGAGAGCGAAGTGCTCTATTGGGATGATATGGTACTAAGAGGTCCCTAAGATAAGATGGGACCTGATTATTCAAAACCTTATGAGTAAGAAGAAGAATTTTAAATTCTATTCTAGAAGTAACAGGAAGCCAATGAAGAGAGGCCAATATGGGTGAAATATGCTCTCTCCTTCTAGTTCCCGTCAGTACTCTAGCTGCAGCATTTTGAATTAACTGAAGGCTTTTCAGGGAACTTTTAGAACAACCTGATAATAATGAATTACAATAGTCCAGCCTAGAGGAAATAAATGCATGAATTAGTTTTTCAGCATCACTCTGAGACAAGACGTTTCAAATTTTAGAGATATTGCACAAATGTAAAAAAAAGCAGTCTTACATATTTGCTTAATATGCGCACTGAAGGACATATCCTGATCAGAAATGACTCCAAGAGTTCTCACAGTATTACTAGACGTCAGGGTAATGCCATCCAGAGTAAGGATCTGGTTAGACACCATGTTTCTAAGATTTGTGGGGCCAAGTACAATAACTTCAGTTTTATCTGAATTTAAAAGCAGGAAATTAGAGGTCATCCATGTCTTTATGTCTGTAAGACATTCCTGCAGTTTAACTAATTGGTGTGTGTCCTCTGACTTCATGGATAGATAAAGCTGGGTATCATCTGCGTAACAATGAAAATTTAAGCAATGCTTTCTAATAATACTGCCTAAGGGAAGCATGTATAAAGTGAATAAAATTGGTCCTAGCACAGAACCTTGTGGAACTCCATAATTAACCTTAGTCTGTGAAGAAGACTCCCCATTTACATGAACAAATTGTAATCTATTAGATAAATATGATTCAAACCACCGCAGCGCAGTGCCTTTAATACCTATGGCATGCTCTAATCTCTGTAATAAAATTTTATGGTCAACAGTATCAAAAGCAGCACTGAGGTCTAACAGGACAAGCACAGAGATGAGTCCACT
Organism: Thalassophryne amazonica; assembly: GCF_902500255.1. Classification (NCBI taxonomy): domain Eukaryota; kingdom Metazoa; phylum Chordata; class Actinopteri; order Batrachoidiformes; family Batrachoididae; genus Thalassophryne; species Thalassophryne amazonica. The sequence goes on along the minus strand of NC_047110.1, from coordinate 12,539,135 downwards.
GTCTGAGGCCATAAGAAGATCATCTGTAACCTTCACTATTGCTGTTTCTGTACTATGATGAATTCTAAAACCTGACTGAAACTCTTCAAATAGACCATTCCTCTGCAGATGATCAGTTAGCTGTTTTACAACTACCCTTTCAAGAATTTTTGAGAGAAAAGGAGGGTTGGAGATTGGCCTATAATTAGCTAAGATAGCTGGGTCAAGTGATGGCTTTTTTAATGGTTTAATTACTGCCACCTTAAAAGCCTGTGGTACATAGCCAACTAATAAAGATAGATTGATCATATTTAAGATCGAAGCATTAATTAACGGTAGGGCTTCCTTGAGCAGCCTGGTAGGAATGGGGTCTAATAGACATGTTGATGGTTTGGAGGAAGTGACTAATGAAAATAACTCAGACAGAACAATCGTAGAGAAAGAGTCTAACCAAATACCAGCATTACTGAAAGCAGTCAAACATAAAGATATGTCTTTGGGATGTCTATGAGTAATTTTTTCTCTAATAGTTAAAATTTTATTAGCAAAGAAAGTCATGAAGTCATTACTAGTTAAAGTTAAAGGAATACTCGGCTCAATAGAGCTCTGACTCTGTCAGCCTGGCTACAGTGCTGAAAAGAAACCTGGGGTTGTTCTTATTTTCTTCAATTAGTGATGAGTAGTAAGATGTCCTAGCTATACGGAGAGCTTTTTTATAGAGCAACAGACTCTTTTTCCAGGCCATTTCCTCTCCAACTTACGGGTTATCTGCTTTAAGCTGCGAGTTTGTGAGTTATACCACGGAGTCAGGCACTTCTGATTTAGGCTCTCTTTTTCAGAGGAGCTACAGCATCCAAAGTTGTGCTCAATGAGGACGTAAAACTATTGACGAGATAATCTATCTCACTCACAGAGTTTAGGTAGCTACTCTGCACTGTGTTGGTATATGGCATTGGAGAACATAACAAAGAAGGAATCATATCCTTAAACCTAGTTACAGCGCTTTCCGAAAGACTTCTACTGTAATGAAACTTATTCCCCACTGCTGGGTAGTTCATTAAAGTAAATGTAAATGTTATTAAGAAATGATCAGACAGAAGGGGGTTTTCAGGGAATACTGTTAAGTCTTCAATTTCCATACCATAAATCAAAACAAGATCTAAAGTATGATTAAAGTGGTGGGTGGACTCATTTACATTTTGAGCAAAGCCAATTGAGTCTAATAATAGATTAAATGCAGTGTTGAGGCTGTCATTCTCAGCATCTGTGTGGATGTTAAAATCACCCACTATAATTATCTTAAATGAGCTAAGCACTAAGTCAGACAAAAGGTCTGAAAATTCACAGAGAAACTCACAGTAACGACCAGGTGGACAATAGATAACAAATAAAACTGGTTTTTGGGACTTCCAATTTGGATGGACAAGACTAAGAGTCAAGCTTTCAAATGAATTAAAGCTCTGTCTGGGTTTTTGATTCATTAATAAGCTGGAGTGGAAGATTGCTGCTAATCCTCCCTCTAGAGGTGATAGAGGTGATTCAGCAGAGGGAGTGCTTTAGTTAAGGCATGTGAAGATTACACTGTGAAACAAATCGTTATCTTGTTATCTAGATCAATCTAAATACACAGATTAAACAGCTAACAGATACAGCAAAACACCGCTGTGCTCTGGAACAGGAAGTGATACAATACCGCAGTGAGAGCCAACCACCAGTAGAGACCAGAAACATGAACAACCCTAATGCTTGTGTGTTGCGAGCTAATTTCTGGACTCACGCCATTCCACCAGGGGGCGGTAAGTCATCAAGTTCAATATATGTACATAATATAATTGTAATTATGTTAAAAATAAATGTATGACATAAGAAAGTGAAAACACTTATTTCTAATGTGATCCATTTAAAAGTAAAATAAAAAAAATAGAAGTAGAAATAAAATACTAGTGTTTATGATAACAAGAACCTAAACAATCTATAAATACATCAAGACAGAAAATTAACATTAAAAAAATTACATAATTAACCGGAACTAAAAGGTTGAGTTGTTCTAAAAGTTGTTGAGGTCTAAGGTTCTAAAAACATTCTGGACTCACACGCCATTCCATCTCATTATACAAGCTTTGCTTAATACCTGATGAAAAATATTGACCGTTTTCAAGATGATATAAAATTTTGAGATGCACTTGTCCATTCTCAGTACCCTGTCCAGAAAGTAAGCCAATTATTTCTGCCCTTGCTGCTCTCTAACTATGTTAACTGACCTCTCGCTTTGAGTAGGCTTGCTATCTGGCAGCCCTTTGTTCACAGACTCCAAATGACTATTTCACTCTGTGAAATTTTACTTTTGTACTGAGGGTGGTGTTAATCTAATGTCATAGACAACTAGCTTTACTTTTGTAGATCTTGTTCAATGGCATTGTTTTCTGATATTCTTGTCATGATTTCAAATGAGAAGCACATTACAATATGAACTGTATGTACATCATGAAATGTAATGCTCTGTATGAATACATTTCTATTTGTCCCTGTTGTGTTTTTTTTTTGTTTTTTTTTTTTTTGTGAAATGCTTTTATTACTACAATAATGAAATGCAAATTCCAAAAGTGGAATGTTAGAAAATATTTTACTTACCGATCAGTGGCACAGTCCCATGAATTTTGCCATCTTGTTTGAGGAGCTGCTGAAGGTGAAGCTGTCCCGTTGCCAGCATCTGCCACTCCAGTCCCCTAGCCCGATGAAGCTCGACAGTTAAACAAGAACTAGAAAGGTAACTGAGGAACTGTTCATCCATACGAACGATATACTGAGATGTGTAACCATATTCAGGTTTCTGGCCTGTCACCAGTGGTGTGGAGTGCCAGTCAAAGAAACAGAAGCGGTAGGTAAAGAATGTGGTGAGTTCACAGTCAGCCAAAGCCTCCTGAGCAGACGGCGACAGTGTGGCACTGACTATTTGAAACTCCAGAAGGCTCTCTCCACGCTTCAGGTCAAGTCTTTCAGGAAACGTATCTGCCCCATCTTCACTTGTAATATCTGGTTTGTAGGCATTGGATTTGGTGCTATAAGCATTATCTCTGAGTTGAGCTGAGGAACAGAGACACAAAAAAACAACGTTAAGTGATTTCAAACTGCTTCCAGAAAGTGCTGAGAGAGTTCAGATTTTTAATCTGGAAGGACAAATTAAATATGAGCCCTCAGATACGTCTGGTTCCCAGGCTAATGAAAACCCAAACTTTGCTCTTTCTGGAAAGAGTTTGAAGCCACTGACAAAGATTAGAAAATAAGACCTAATAAAAAAAACTTAAAAAAAAAACTAATCAGCATCATGCACTAAACCCTGATTTTTAATAAAATGTTGGCCAAAACAAAAAAGAAGAAAAGATATTTAAAAATCCATTGTTTCAAGATGAATCTATAAAGTGTGAGACATAGCTGGAGAATTGCAGCTTGTTTGAAAAGCTTTGATAGATGAAGACTAAAGTAAAACATGGATAAATACCTTGTAGTTTCTTGATCGTAATGTCCTTCATGTCAAGTAGTTGGGTTTGATGTTTCAACTTCTGTTCATACTCCATTTTGTCACTGTCTCACTTCCTTAACACTTCTTCAACCTCCACCTCATGAGCAACAGAAGAGAAGTGCTACTGAGCACTTTGAAGAATTTACCTTTCAGGCAGCCCAACATTAGATAAGAAACTTAAAATGAAACAGGAACAGGTTGTTGTGTGGCTGGGGGGCCTGGCTGCCTTTTGTTTCTGTTTTCTGTCCTGTCTTTTGTTTTTCCTTCCAGGTGGCTTGCATTTGGGACTGAGTGGCTGTGTAGCTGAGTTTATCAGGACCTCATCCTGATCACCTGAGGCTGATCACCTGCGGCTCGTCAGGACTCACAGCTGTGGTGCATCTACATGGATTGGAACATGGTGGCATTTAAGACTGGAGTACACAGTGTGTATTTGCCAGAGACTCGACCTTGTGACCAGACGGGTGAGATCGTCGTCTCAAGAGCCATCTCATCATCAGTGGATGCAGAGAACTTCCAGGTTTGATGCATGGTCTGTGAAAGAGGAGGGGGTGAGGTCTCACGCTCGTCAGCACACTTCCTGAGGTACGTTAGATTTTGTGACTAACATTTATACAGTCAGTAAATGTGGTGTCCCTCACACCTTATTATACTGAGCTGTATGTTGGTCGTTTAAATCAGCTTCCACTGCTGTGGAGTTTTGTGAACTGGATGTTCCATGCCTGCAGGGTGGGAAGCTGATTAGTAATTAAGCCAGGAAGTGTTTGCTGTTTGTACACCTTTGAGCGTTCTCTCTGTGTGTAGAGTGTGGACTCACATAATGATTCCTTCTTTCACAGACTCGGTTTGTCGCGGCCACCTGGGGGGTGTCGGCGGGGTCCTTGGGTCCGAACCAGTTCTGGCTCCGGACCGTTAGCGCTGCTGGGAGCGCACCGCAATCCACCACGCCAGACCGCGCACTTTTATATTTTTCACAGCACTGTTATGTTCATTAAATTCTGTTATCCTTTGTACCGTGCTCTGCTTATTTTATACTGGGTCCTTCAAACGCTGGTCGGTTCTCCGAGCTGCGTCCGACACATAACAGTAGTCTCTGGCCAAACATCACGGACCCAGTGGTAGCAGAGACGGTAACGCGCCGGGAAGGCGACAGCAGACGTTCAGAAGTTATCCGGATCAGTTGCGGGTGCTCTCCGCCCGGATGGTGCGCATTGGAGAACCCATTACTGAATACTGATTTGAGCGCTCGTGCAGCCGTGTTCCTGTGTTTGTGCCTTATCCGTGGGTCGTGGTGGAGTGTGACTGGCGACGGCTTCGCGTCACGCTCCGACCGGATAAGAGGTTTAAACGGGAGCTGCAAGAGTGGGTCTGTAATGGGTGCACGCGCACGGCGGAGCTCTGTGGCACGGGTCACTGTGCTTCCCATGTGACAGTTGTAGCCCCGTTTCCCCGGATGAAGATAACTACTGCGTCTGTTGTTTCAGCTCCGGTGTTATTTAGTTAAATCACATTTTTGGTTGTGTGTTACACAGAGCTGCGCACAGAAAGGCAGCATGAGTTTGTTTTCTCAGTTACCAAAGGGGGTTTTCATTTTTAGCACTTTGGCTCCCTCTTTTGGTGACTGAGTCACATTACCGTCAAGCTCTTAAGTTGGAACAGGTGTGTTCCATTTGTTTGAGCTTGACGGTATAAATCACTTATTAGTTTTGTGTGGGTGTTTTTTGAGTTGGTTTTTTTGTGTGGGGTTTTTATTTGTACACTATTTAGTGTCTGGGGTCGTGACCCTGCAGTTCTGTCTGGAGCAAAAAAAAAGGACCCAAGCAACTTTGTTAGTCTTTCTTTTTATTTCTTTCAGTTTCACCTCCCAGGGTTTGATGGGACGGTCCCCTGGGGGGTCATGGGGGGGTAATTGGGTTGTTTTTTCTTTTTTCTTTTTTTTTGTTTTGTTTTTTGTTATGCCCTCTCTTCTCCTCTGACTCCAGCCGGGTGAGCCGTAGAGTCGGCGTTGCTGGAGTGGTGCAGTTTGGTTATGCTGGGCGTTTCCCAGGTAACCTCTGCACCCGGGAGGGGGGGGGGTTTGGGGTATTTTCTTTTTGTTCCCTCTCTTCTCCTCTGGCTCCAGCCGGGTGAGCCGTAGTGTCGGCGTTGCTGGAGTGGTGCAGTTTGGTTATGCTGGGCGTTTCCCAGGTAACCTCTGCACCTGGGGGGGGGTGTTTTTGTTTGTTGATTCCCTGTTCCTTCAGCGCGCCTTTGAGCCGTCTGCCATCGGCGTGGCTGAGGTTTGGGGCAGTGGGATATACCCGCAGCTGGTGGCTGGTTTGGAAGTCGGAGGAGTGGCGCCGTTTTGTGCCGTCTGCCATAACCGCTGTTCCACTCCTCCCGGTTGGCTTCTGGGGTATAGTCACGGTTGGTGACACTGGACGTGCTTCCAGTTTCCACTGCGCCAAGGGGGTGGGGTTGGGGTTGTTTTGTTTGTATGTTTTTTTTTTCTCATTTTGTTTTCCCCCCAGTTTCCGCCCTCAGGGTTTGACTGTGGTGTCCTCTGGGGGGGAAAGGGCTGTGGGTCCATCTAGCCATAGACGGCCGGGGCTGGGTCCGTTGGTCATGAGGGGAGGCGTCTCCTGGGGTTGATGGAATGGTTAGCATTTTTATTTGTAAGCTTAAGTTTGGGTTGTGTTTTTCTTTTCTCCTCTTCCCGGGGTTTGATGGGACGGTCCCCTGGGGAGGGGGGGGGTGTTTTGGTTGTTTGTGTTTGTCTTTTTTGTTTTATGACTAATCAGACTGTGAACATGGTTGGACAAAGGCTGACCGCACAGGTTCAAGAACTCCTGGCCACACCTGTGTTAACTGACTGATAGAAACAAGGGCAAAGATGCAGCCAGAGGAGAAGACATCAACCGTTCTGTTAGATGAAGATTCTGTTAGAAGATGAATGCGGATACGGTTTCCAGCCATGGTCCCTGGAGGGGGGTGTTTCTCCTGGGCCAGGTTTGTGTGGTCGCCGGGAGGCTTCCCGTGAGGGTGGGGTACTGTTGTATGGCTGGGGGGGCCTGGCTGCCTTTTGTTTCTGTCCTGTCTTTTGTTTTTCCTTCCAGGTGGCTTGCATTTGGGACTGAGTGGCTGTGTAGCTGAGTTTATCAGGACCTCACCCTGATCACCTGCGGCTCGTCAGGACTCACAGCTGTGGTGCATCTACATGGATTGGAACATGGTGGCATTTAAGACTGGAGTACACAGTGTGTATTTGCCAGAGACTCGACCTTGTGACCAGACGGGTGAGATCGTCGTCTCAAGAGCCATCTCATCATCAGTGGATGCAGAGAACGTCCAGGTTTGATGCATGGTCTGTGAAAGAGGAGGGGGTGAGGTCTCACGCTCGTCAGCACACTTCCTGAGGTACGTTAGATTTTGTGACTAACATTTATACAGTCAGTAAATGTGGTGTCCCTCACACCTTTATTATATTGAGCTGTATGTTGGTCGTTTAAATCAGCTTCCACTGCAGTGGAGTTTTGTGAACTGGATGTTCCATGCCTGCAGGGTGGGAAGCTGATTAGTAATTAAGCCAGGAAGTGTTTGCTGTTTGTGCACCTTTGAGCGTTCTCTGTGTGTTGAGTGTGGACTCACATAATGATTCCTTCTTTCACACTCGGTTTGTCGCGGCCACCTGGGGGGTGTCGGCGGGGTCCTTGGGTCCGAACCAGTTCTGGCTCCGGACCGTTAGCGCTGCTGGGAGCGCACCGCAATCCACCACGCCAGACCGTGCACTTTTATATTTTTCACAGCACTGTTATGTTCATTAAACTCTGTTATCCTTTGTACCATGCTCTGCTTATTTTATACTGGGTCCTTCAAACGCTGGTCGGTTCTCCGGACTGCGTCCGACACATAACACAGGTTTAGTAATAAGTGTTGATGGACACATACAATGCAATCTGCTGAGATGGCTCCTCAACCTTTATTATACCACAACAATCCAAATGTTCATTGACAGTAGTTTTGCTTACTGATGGACTGAGGATAGCGAGTCAGTCCAGGCTGAAGCTGGGAGTCTGTGACCAGTGTTTCTGCACTGTGGAGATTGCCCTATGCAATGCTCAGTGCATGAATCTATCATCAACTCATAACTGGAGCTGTATTTCACAATAATGGCCACTTGTTCTTATTCTACTTTGGAGAATAAATCAGATGAAGAAATATGGATTTTGGTTGCACTGTATGTTGAGAAGTGAAGTTGTGAAGTTCCAGTCCCATGTACATTTGGGTCTGCAGTGATCAGGTCAATCAGTCTCCAATCAGCCCTCAACTGTGCCTGATTGCTAAGGGCCCCTTCACACATAGTACAAATGTGGATGAATTGCACACGAAGCAGGAATTGTATGCAATAGGCGAAAAATCGTAGCTGCCTCCAACGCCTCGTACACCTGTTGCTACAACTATTTGCACACACCAGCGGCTGAAAGATAGTGTGTGCCCTGTGAGAGCCCATTTGATTACTCATGCGGCAGGTGACGGCCAAATTCTAGATGACATACACGAACATCTAACACCGCTTGCTTAGCACTAAGAAAATGTGGTTCCATTCACGCTGTCAGCACAAAAACTTTGAGCAGATCACTTTTGAGCTGGCTATGAAATATGTCTAAGTGTCCCCACAAGTGTGGCTTTACTTTGCAAAACAGCAACACACGTGGTGTGCCACAGTGTCAGCTCCCCCCCACAACACATGTGCGAATTGCGCATGTGTTGCACTCTCCCCCATCCCCAACACATGCAGCAGATGTGTTGCAGATGGGGGGATTAACTAAAAAGCAGTAAAACTAAAAAGAAATGATCATATAACACAGAAACACAGTGATATGTTGGCGTGTGCGCGGAACTGACATGGGGTGTGTCCGTCGACAGCCGCAGCTGTTAGGATCTCTGGTTCTGGACGACCCAGCTGGGCAACACGTATCGTGTTTGGACGGACATGAACTTACAACGTCCACTGTGAGGTGCGTGTGTCTGCTTGCTGTCCTCATGTGGACATACAAATAGCATCGTTTTGACAAACTAGATGTTCTGATTAGGCAAAAAAAAGAGGTTACCTTACAAAAATGTAATTTATTCAACCAAATTTTCCAAGACAACAGTGAACAAAATGTGAAACATTTGTGACTCATTACATTTGTGATTATTTTCAGTTACATTGACCCCATTTTGAGTTTACTGTTGAAACTAAAACTTACTAATGGAACAAGGAGGTTCTTAGCTTTCTGAAGACATTAATTATCACTGCCAACCAGATATTAAAGACGAATCTCAACTGTGCAGAAAAAAGTGTCCCAGTTCACTAGTTTGTATCATGGCCTGGGAGGTGGACGAAGGTCACCCGCAACACTAACTTGTAGAATAGTAAATATTTTATTATTTAATTTCCAGGCATTTGCGGCCCACTCTGAGTCAACCAAAGGGCTGGATATGGCCCGCGGACCATAAAATGCCCAGATGTGCTCGAGAGCATGTCTCCACATCTGCAGGCTAGCCTCAATATAATCTATAGTCTCAGTTCAGATCAGAAAGTCATCTGTATACATCATAGGCTGTGGAGACTCCTGTCTGATCTCGCCTTCAACCTGTCCATCGCCACTGCAAACAAGAAAGCGCTCAGAGCTGATCCTTGATGCAATCTCACCCTCACTTTGAATATATCTGTCACTCCAGCTACACATCTCACCGCTGTCACACTGTCCTTGCACATATCCCGCACTGCCCCTGCATACTTCTCTGCCACTCTAGACTTCCTCATACAACACTTTCTTCCACTCGTTCTTTTGAACACAGAGTATGACCCACTTTTCCTATCCATCATATTATAATCTCACATCCACACTTCTAACTTTCCTCCTTTCCTGCTCTCTTCTGACACATTCTACTACTCTTCTTCGTCCAGCAGTAGCCTAATTTCCACTGGCACCATGTTGGGCAACAGCACCGGTGGCAGCATTGTTAACCTGGGTTTTGACTAATCCTTTATGGAAATTCGATTTGTGATGTGCATTTTTCTCCCCCCTCCCACTGGATGCCCTTCCTGACACAACCCTACTCATTTATGTGGTTTAGGGGCCGGCACTCAGAATATACTGGCTACACACCCAATGTGGCTGAGTTGAGTGAAGCTGCAACTATAGAATACAAAAAAAAACATAAAAACTACATAAATGCACAGTAGGTGCATCAACACACCCAAAGAGTGTCTCAGTCTGACGCTAATAATATACTCATTGACAGAGATAACATGTAACACCATTGGAAAGTGACAGTATATGACAGTATCTGTTACTCCTTCAGTACACCGATGGGGGGAAAAAAACATACCACAGTTAGGTGCATCCACCCACAACATTTAGCCACTTTAAAGGATGTGAGCCTCAAAAAGCTTGGCCATTGTATTGTGGAGTCTTCAAAGTTCCCTCAATAGCAGCTGAAAATGATGACCCTCAGGTTCAGACCTGGGCACCACTGTGCTGTGAATGACCCCTCAGCATCACACCATGTGTCACCTTCCAGGGGTGAGACTTCTGATACTCTCTGATGGCTTTGCCTATTCCAAAGATAAGAATCGAAACATTACTTTTATTCCTGTCTAAAACTGTCAATGTACTTTTAATTTAAATGTTTCAGTGTGTTTATAATTGTAAATTATGTTGATGTAAGGCACTTTGAGCTGCATTTCCCGAAAGTTTAGCAGCTGGAGAGATGAGACAGAGCACGCCCACAATGCTGTCTGTGAAAGTGTTCAATGCTTAACTGCATTTGAAGAACACCTGGGTTGTCTACATATGACTTCCTCTACCTTGTAGTCTTTATTGATCTTGCTCTCAATGTCCAGTAAGTTTCTGGTCTTCTGTAGCTCCTGGATGGTCTCAGCATGTGCGGCTCGCAGCTCCTTGATGGTTCTCTCTTTATCAACATCACTGTACTCCACCTCATTCAAGAAGTCCAACTTTCTGCTTTTCTGGGCTTTGCTCTCCTGTGTGGGAAACATGTTTACATTTTATAGGCAGGACACAGCAGTAATGGCAACAAAGTTTAACCTGTTACAACATGAGCAGACAATAACAAATCAACACTAGTCATTAACAGAATATTCATTTAGTCAACTCAAGTCTGGTAGCAGGAGCTGGTGTTGTGCATTGCCACATCCACCACAACATGGAACCGGCTTGGGAAATGGATGGCAATCAAACAGGCAGCAACGTAACCATCTATCAGCCACAGCTGGAAGAAACGTGGCTATATCTCAGTCTTTTCTAGCTGCTGGTGACCTCAACAATGATGCAGAGAAATGCTGACGTCCCATCACAATGCAAGTGATACTTTTCATCTGAGTCTCCCAAAGTAGTAGCTGCATGTCTGAGAAAGTCATTCCAGCAGTACCCAAGGATCCTCCAAAGAGAACTGCTACCAAAGACATCCAGTCTGTTATGTGTCGGATGCAGCTCGGAGAACCGACCAGCGTTTGAAGGACCCAGTATGAAATAAGCAGAGCACGGTACAAAGGCTAACTGAATTTAATACATAACAGTGATACATAAAAAACAAAGTGCGGTCTGGCGTGGTGCGCTCCCAGCAGCGCTAACGGTCCGGAGCCAGAAGCTGTTTGTACTCAAGGACCCCGCCGACACCCCCCAGGTGGCCGCAACAAACCGAGTCTGTGAAAGAAGGAACCATTATGTGAGTCCACACTCTACACACAGAGAGAACACTTAAAGGTGTACAAACAGCAAACACTTCCTGGCTTGATTACTAATCAACTTCCCAACCTGCAGGCATGGAACATCCAGTTCACAAAACTCCACTGCAGTGGAAGTCGATACATGACTAACATACAGCTCAATATAATAAAGGTGTGAGGGACACCACATTTACTGACTGTATAAATGTTAGTCACAAAATCTAACGTACCTCAGGAAGTGTGCTGACGAGCGTGAGACCTCACCCCCTCCTCTTTCACAGACCGTGCATCAAACCTGGACGTTCTCTGCATCCACTGATGATGAGATGGCTCCCGAGACGACGATCTCACCCGTCTGGTCACAAGGTCGAGTCTCTGGCAAACACACACTGTGCACTCCAGTCTTAAATGCCACCATGTTCCAATCCATGCAGATGCACCACAGCTGTGAGTCCTGATGAGCCGCAGGTGATCAGCCTCAGGTGATCAGGGTGAGGTCCTGATAAACTCAGCAACACAGCCACTCAGTTCCAAATGCAAACCACCTGGAAGGAGAAGCAAAGGACAGAAACAAAAAGGCAGCCAAGCCCCCCAGCCATATAACACAGTCATTTCATTTGCCATTGCAGCTAATACAGTAATAGCATTATAACACACTTTATATTGTAGAATACTTTACCTTAATAAGCAGCAGTGCCTCAGTGAGCTCAGTAACATCATGCTCATTCTCCTTCAAAATCATACATATTACAGTTACAGAAAGAGACAAAAAAATCAGCTATTAATGCAAAACAGAAGATGTATGTTGCACAACTTGAAAAGGGTTGTATGTGTGTGTGCCTTTCAGCTATGTTTTATGACAGATATAATACTCAACAATTAATTTATTTGGATTAGTCTTGCCCATTTTGAAATAACAGAATCGATCTGCTTTCACTGGAGCTGTCAGGTGAGCCTCCAACATGCTTACAAAGGAGCCAAGATTTCTTTTAGAGCTGGAAAGCACTGTCACATAACTGTTTTATTGTTGTTTGTTTGTTTGTTTGTTTGTTTAAAAAAAAAAACTGCTCAGATGTAGTCAGAAACTGTTGCTTGGTGCTTCTTGTCCTGTGGTGTGCTGCCGCAGACCGAGGAAGATTGATAGTCATCTTGTGTTTCTTCCATTTTCTAATAATTTCACCAGTTGTTGCCTTCTCACCAAGGTGCTTGCCTGTTGTCCTGTAGTCCATCCCAGCCTTGTGCAGGTCTACAGTTTTGTCCCTGGTACCCTTAGACAATGTTTTGGTCTTGGCCATAGTGAATAGGTTGGAGTGTGATTGATTGCTTGTGTGGACTGGTGTCTTTTATACAGGTAACCAGTTCAAACAGATGCAATTAATACAGGTAAAGAGTGCAGAATAAGAGGGCTTCTTAAAGAAAAACTTACAGGTCTGTGAGAGACAGAATTCTTGCATGTTGGTAAGTGATCAAATACTTATTTCATGCAATAAAATGCAAATTAATTATTTAAAAATCATACAATGTGATTTTGTGATATATATATACATATATATATATTTTTTAGATTCTGTCTCTCACAGTTGAAATCTATATAAAAATTACAGACCTCTACATTCTTTGTAGGTGGGAAAACTTGTAAAATCAACAGTGGATCAAATACTTATTTGCCTCACTGTATATATATATATATATATATATATATATATATATACATATATATATACTGTAATGGCAGGCGAAGCTGGGGAGCATCACATCCAGCACAAAGACAATCAGCACTGCTGCCCCTCAGGGGTCTGTGCTCTTCCCACTGCTCTTCTCCCTCTATATGAATGACTGCACCTCAGATGACCCATCTGCAAAAATCCTGAAGTTAGCAGATGATACCACCATCATTGGTCTCATCCATGATGGTGATGAGGCCGCATACAGACAGTAGGTGGAACAGTTTGTCCTCTTGTGTGGTCAGAACAAACTGGAGCTAAACCCGCTCAAGGCTGTAGAGATGATAGTGGACTTCAGGAGAAATTCCCCCCATCCTCAACAATACCGTGTCTACTGTGGACACTTTCTGATTCCTGAGATCCACCATCTCCCAGGATCTGAAGTGGACCTCCCACATAGACTCCATCAAGAAAAAGGCACAGCAGAGGAAACATCAGCATGACACATCAGAAACTACTGATCTACTGACATTTTCACAGAATCCCTCTCTATAATCAACAGAGAATGGTCTGAAAAAGACGAAACTTCCAGTGAGTGGCAGTTTTCTTTAGCTGAGGACCTAGCTGAGACATATATACACATCATTTAGGAGAGGATAACTTAACTGTTCTAGACGAATACAACCCCAGTGAACAACTTGGGATATGTGCCAAAATCTCGATCCGGGACGAACTGCCCCAAAATGACCACACCCTTTATCGTCCCAAGTGTTACTTCAAATGCAGCTGTATTTTCTAAACTGTAGCAGCTATAGATTTTCCGAGGTGTTCAAAATGTTCAGTGATTGCACAGAAAAACTTTACTAGGTTAAGAAATCAAATTAGCCTTTACTTTAACATCAAGCTGACGTACCTTGTTACTGTGTTTCAAACAATCATTGAATTCTTCCACTTTCTGCATCTGCTCAAAAGACTGAATAAGAAGCTGCTTATTTTCTTCTGTCAGCTTCTTAGTTATATCTAAAAAAAAAAAAAAACCCAAACAAACCAATTCTCAATTTCTTAAATCTGTTACTTTTATTCAGTGTGGGTGTTAAGTGTGATTTACACTGATCAGCCATAACATTGTGTAGGTCTCCTTTTGCCAAAAAAGCTCTGACTCATCAAGCCGTGAGACCTCTGAAGGGCTGCTGTGGTATGTGGCAGAGGTGGGACAAAGTCACTGTCAAGTCATTCTCAAGTCATCAATCTGCAAGTCCCAAGTCAAGTCTCAAGTCAGCTTGCAAACAATTGTTGGTCATTATGACTCGAGACTTGACTTGGGACTTGGTGATTCATGACTTGAGAATGACTTGATGTGACTTCGTCCCACCTCTGGTATATGGCACCAAAACTTTAGCAGCAGATCCTTCGATCTCCTGCCCAGTCCTTCTGTCTAGTCTATACTCCTCATGTGCATCAATGAGCCTTGGCCGCCCATGATCCTGTGTCCAGTTCACTATTTTTCTACCTTGGACCACTTTTGGCAAGTACTGACCACTACAGACTGGGAAGATCCCACAAGAGCTGTAATTTTGGAGTTACTCTGGCTCAGTAATCCAGCTATCACAATTTGGTCCTGATCAAAGTCAATCACATCTTTATGCGTCCCTGTTTTTCCTGCTTCCAACACATCACCTTCAAGGGAAAAACGTTAACTTGACGCCTAATATATCGTACCAACTGACATATGCCGTTGAAACAAAATAATCAATGTTATTCACTTCACCTGTCAGTGGTTGCAATGTTATGGCTGCTCGGTGTCCACTCCATTGCATCAGAAATAATTAATTTTCAAAGTGAAATAAACATAGTGGCAGCAACTCTACAACGATCAAATTTAATTTTTCTTGTAGACTTTCTGAACTTAAACCAAAGGAAAAAGAACCAATACTGTATGAAAATGCCAAACCTCTTAATTACCTCTTTCAGATGAGAGTTTAAGTATTTCATTTTTATCCACAAGTTCAGCTTTTAGTGCCATCTCTAGCTGGGTAATCTGTGATTTTAGTTGCATCTCTTGAAGATTCCTCTTTTGTTGATGTGATATATCAAAGGCACTGAAAAACAAAAATACGACAATTATAACTATTAAAGCAATGAGAATTTATTATCTACACAAGTTGAGTGTTTGACATACAAGGGTCAGCTGAAATGTTCTGCCTCCTAGGTGATTATTTCAATAACAAGCAAGATATTCACATGAATCATATCTCTGCCCAATGCTTGGTATGCTCTCTATCAACTATCATTACTTTTGCAAATAGTCACCTTACTTGTCCACACACTTACATCAATGCCAGAAATGTCTTTGCACGCCTTCATTAAAGAAACTGGGTGTCTTTTTATGCACCAGTGATGTCCAACTGCTTGCTCCTCTGTATCACTTGTGTCATGAGACTATTATACTTGTGTCAACTATTATTAGACTCTATCGGCTTTGCTCAAAAAGTAAATGAGTCCACCCACCACTTTAATCATATCTTAGATCTTGTTCTGACTTATGGTATGGAAATAGAAGACTTAACAGTATTCCCTGAAAACTCTCTTCTGTCTGATCATTTTTTAATAACATTTACATTTACCCTGATGGACTACCCTGCAGTGGGGAATAAGTTTCATTACACTAGAAGTCTTTCAGAAAGCGCTGTAACTAGGTTTAAGGATATGATTCCTTCTTTATGTTCTCTAATGTCATATACCAACACAGAGCAGAGTAGCTACCTAAACTCTGTAAGGGAGTTAGAGTATCTCGTCAATAGTTTTACATCCTCTTTGAGGACAACTTTGGATGCTGTAGCTCCTCTGAAAAAGAGAGCTTTAAATCAGAAGTGTCTGACTCCATGGTATAACTCACAAACTCGTAGCTTAAAGCAGATAACCCGTAAGTTGGAGAGGAAATGGCGTCTTACTAATTTAGAAGATCTTCACTTAGCCTGGAAAAAGAGTTTGTTGCTCTATAAAAAAGCCCTCCGTAAAGCTAGGACATCTTTCTACTCATCACTAATTGAAGAAAATAAGAATAACCTCAGGTTTCTTTTCAGCACTGTAGCCAGGCTGACAAAGAGTCAGAGCTGTATTGAGCTGAGTATTCCATTAACTTTAACTAGTAATGACTTCATGACTTTCTTTGCTAACAAAATTTTGACTATTAGAGAAAAAATTACTCATAACCATCCCAAAGATGTATCGTTATCTTTGGCTGCTTTCAGTGATGCCGGTATTTGGTTAGACTCTTTCTCTCCGATTGTTCTGTCTGAGTTATTTTCATTAGTTACTTCATCCAAACCATCAACATGTTTATTAGACCCCATTCCTGCCAGGCTGCTCAAGGAAGTCCTACCATTATTTAATGCTTCAATCTTAAATATGATCAATCTATCTTTGTTAGTTGGTTATGTACCACAGGCCTTTAAGGTGGCAGTAATTAAACCATTACTTAAAAAGCCATCACTTGACCCAGCTATCTTAGCTAATTATAGGCCAATCTCCAACCTTCCTTTTCTCTCAAAGATTCTTGAGAGGGTAGTTGTAAAACAGCTAACTGATCACCTGCAGAGGAATGGTCTATTTGAAGAGTTTCAGTCAGGTTTTAGAATTCATCATAGTACAGAAACAGCATTAGTGAAGGTTACAAATGATCTTCTTATGGCTTCGGACAGTGGACTTATCTCTGTGCTTGTTCTGTTGGACCTCAGTGCTGCTTTTGATACTGTTGACCATAAAATTTTATTACAGAGATTAGAGCATGTCATAGGTATTAAAGGCACTGCGCTGCGGTGGTTTGAATCATATTTGTCTAATAGATTACAGTTTGTTCATGTAAATGGGGAATCTTCTTCACAGACTAAAGTTAATTATGGAGTTCCACAAGGTTCTGTGCTAGGACCAATTTTATTCACTTTATACATGCTTCCCTTAGGCAGTATTATTAGACGGTATTGCTTAAATTTTCATTGTTACGCAGATGATACCCAGCTTTATCTATCCATGAAGCCAGAGGATACACACCAATTAGCTAAACTGCAGGATTGTCTTACAGACATAAAGACATGGATGACCTCTAATTTCCTGCTTTTAAACTCAGATAAAACTGAAGTTATTGTACTTGGCCCCACAAATCTTAGAAGCATGGTGTCTAACCAGATCGTTACTCTGGATGGCATTTCCCTGATCTCTAGTAATACTGTGAGAAATCTTGGAGTCATTTTTGATCAGGATATGTCATTCAAAGCGCATATTAAACAAATATGTAGGACTGCCTTTTTGCATTTACGCAATATCTCTAAAATCAGAAAGGTCTTGTCTCAGAGTGATGCTGAAAAACTAATTCATGCATTTATTTCCTCTAGGCTGGACTATTGTAATTCATTATTATCAGGTTGTCCTAAAAGTTCCCTAAAAAGCCTTCAGTTGGTTCAGAATGCTGCAGCTAGAGTACTGACGGGGACTAGCAGGAGAGAGCATATCTCACCCGTGTTGGCCTCTCTTCATTGGCTTCCTGTTAATTCCAGAATAGAATTTAAAATTCTTCTTCTTACTTATAAGGTTTTGAATAATCAGGTCCCATCTTATCTTAGGGACCTCGTAGTACCATATTACCCCATTAGAGCGCTTCGCTCTCAGACTGCGGGCTTACTTGTAGTTCCTAGGGTTTGTAAGAGTAGAATGGGAGGCAGAGCCTTCAGCTTTCAGGCTCCTCTCCTGTGGAACCAGCTCCCAATTCAGATCAGGGAGACAGATACCCTCTCTACTTTTAAGATTAGGCTTAAAACTTTCCTTTTCGCTAAGGCTTATAGTTAGGGCTGGATCGGGTGACCCTGGACCATCCCTTGGTTATGCTGCTTTAGACGTAGATTGTGGGGGGGTTCCCATGATGCACTGTTTCTTTCTCTTTTTGCTCCGTATGCATCATTCTGCATTTAATCATTAGTGATCGATGTCTGCCCCCCTTCACGGCATGTCTTTTTCCTGTTTTTTTCCCTCAGCCCCAACCAGTCTCAGCAGAAGACTGCCCCTCCCTGAGCCTGGTTCTGCTGGAGGTTTCTTCCTGTTAAAAGGGAGTTTTTCCTTCCCACTGTGGCCAAGTGCTTGCTCATAGGGGGTCGTTTTGACCGTTGGGGTTTTTCATAATTATTGTATGGCCTTGCCTTACAATATGGAGCGCCTTGAGGCAACTGTTTGTTGTGATTTGGCGCTATATAAGAAAAAAGTTGATTGAAAAAAAGTTGATTGATGATGTCACTTCAGGTGCTCATTCAGCTTAGAATAAAGAAAAAAGTCAAAGCAAAGCAAAAGCAGAAGAAAGAGTGACGGATGTCACCCTGCTGGGAGAAGCTTTCATCAGCGGCTGTCCAGAGTGAAGCTGAGCTGAAGGGGCCGGCCAGAACTGAGACAGCTGGTGTTCAAGCCAGAGTGAGACACACAGCACCCAGTGTGATCAACAGTTTTGGATATATACAGTAGTGTTCAGAATAATGGTAGTGCTATGTGCCTAAAAAGATTAATCCAGATTATGTATTTTGTAATCTCATCCACATAAAATCTTTAGAAGACTGCCTTGCATCAGTGAGAAGCTGGAGCTATATAAAATGGATAAACTGAATTGAAACTTTGTCTATAATTTTGTGCTTGGGGTTTTCTGTCACTGCTTCTCTTGTCTGTCACTTGGTGCTTGTAGTCCAGCGGCCAAGGGCTGAAAAAATACCCATACCCCTCCCGGCGGTAGAACAAAATGAGACCTGTTTTATTTGAAGGGTATTGATGTCTACTTTTAGAAAATCATGGTTGTACTAAATTAACATGTGTACAGTGCAGCAGACATGTTAATGTTTTGGCAAACAGGGGGTTACCCTGTTTGCCAAAACATTAACATGTCTTTGTACTGCAATATCTGATATATTCCCCTAACAAAAAAGGCACAATATGTAATCAGGGCATCAATTAACCCCATTTTTTAGGTGTAAGGCATACCACTACATACATTCTTAGGGTTTAATTAAGTTCTTACCCTACTATGGGGATATTAACCCTTTAGAATCCAAATTTTTTTTATGAATTTTCCCCCATATATTTTGTTGATTATTCATGAGTGAATGGGAATAAAATAAGTTGACGTTTACAACATTTGACAATTTTATGTCTTTTATTAGAAAATACCAGGTAGAATCATTTAAAATGGGTACAATGCTTCAAATTAACCCTTTGTTTGCGGTAAACCATCAGTTCACAGTTAGTTAGCTATTTGACTGATTGTGGCTGAGAATTCCTTTGGGGATGAAAGTACATGACATTTATATAAAAATCATCACAAAGAATGTTCTGAAGTCCTAACCTTACCAACCCCCAGAGCAACAGCAGTAAGGAAAAACTCCCTCTGAGGAAGAAACCTCAAGCAGACCAGACTCAAAGTTAATAAAAAAAAAAGCCAATGACTGCTCAATAATAAAATGAATAAAATGCTGTGAACCACCAAGGAGCTGCTGGATGAATCTCATTCATATATCCACAGCAAAACCTGAAGAGTTCTTTCTTGGTCAGTAACCAAATTAAGGTTTAAATTCATGTGAGGTCAGTTGCCCAGCAGCTGTGCAAAAACTTGAAAAGATGCACAGCAAGTGGTAAAATTATTATTTGCTGCCTCATTAATTAATGCACAATTGGTTTGCCATAGAAGCACAATGACCTTCTCAGAAACAATCTGTTGGCTTAATTAAGTTCATTGAAATTAAACTTTGTACCATCTCATTGTTTCTACTCTTACTTACCTTTGTTAGACCAATTAATACTATCTTATTATAACTTAATTATAACTTATTTTGGTCAAATTTGGTCATATTTTGTTCGTTTAGTCTGATTGAGATCAAATCCATTTCTTGAAACAAAGGATCAACAGCCAACTGCTCTTTAAGTTGCTGCGTGTTGTGTGGGCCGCTGAAGAGGAGGTACTGCTGGCCCACCACCACCAGAGGGCGCCCTGCCTGGAGTGCGGGCTCCAGGCACCAGAGGGCGCCGCCGCCTCACGTGAGCAGCTACGGTGACAGCTGTCACCCATCACCTGAGACAGCTGACGGCAATCATCTGTGGGGTATATCAGCAGGACGGCACCTCCACCTCATTGCCGAGATATCGTTTCTACCGGAGAGGTAACGTATCGAAGCTAACGGAGTGTATCTTTTTGGATTGTGCTAGTTTGTGGATTACTGTTCCAACGAGAGGTGGAGGTAACTTCCCTGCTGTTCGGAGTCTTGGGTGCAAACGCGCCCCCATCTAACTGTTCTTTGTTCCTCGCCAGCAGTACCAGGTCCGACACGCGGAGGCAGTGGCCACCTGGGAGTTCGGGACTTGGCGGCTCCAGTATTTCCGGGGTCCTGTGGCGGAGGAAGCCGTGTGGTTCGGGTCTTACCTTGGAGAGGCGTCTCCTATCTTCGAGCCTGCCCACACGACACTTTTGTGAATTGACTGTTGTCCATTTCGTGATTGGTTGTATTCGTTGTGCACGTTCACAACAGTAAAGCCTTGTTATTTGACTTTCTCCATTGTCCGTTCATTTGCGCCCCCTGTTGTGGGTCCGTGTACTGACACTTTCCCAACACTGCGTTCAGAAATACAGTGAATTAACTGGGCAAAACCACTGAAAGATACCTAAAACACTCCGTTGTTTGTATTAGTGGTTAATTTCAGAAAGGTTATCAAAACTGTACAGCCAGATGCATTCCGGCAAGTTTCAGAAGAATTCTTGATCAACATGTCATTAGCTGGAAAGGGGTTAACACTGTCTATACTGCCATTAAAAGGACTTCAGAACATTCTGTGTGATGATTTTTATATAAAAGTCGTGTACTTTCATCCCCAAAGGAAATCTCGGCCACAATCAGTCAAATTGCTTACTAACTGTGGACTGATGGTTTACCAGAAACAAACGGTTAATTTAAAGCATTGTACCCATTTTAAATGATTCTACCTGGTATTTTCTAATAAAAGACATCTAAAATTGTCAAATGATATACACAGCAACCTATTTTAATAACATCCACTCATGAATAATCAGAGCATCAACAAAACATGTGGGAAAATTCATAAAAAAAAATTGAGTTCTAAGGGGTTAATATCCCCACAGTAGGATAAAAACCACATTAAACCCTAAGAATGTGTGTAGTGGTATGCCTTACACCTGAAAGATGGGGTTAATTGATGCTCTGATTACATATTATGCCTCTTTGCCAGGTGAATATATCAAATATTGCAGCACAAAGACATGTTAATGTTTTGGCAAACAGGGGGTTAATCTGATGCATTGTACACATTTTAATTTAGTACAACCACGATTTTCTAAAAGTAGACATCCATACCCTTTAAATAAAACAGGTCTCATTTTGTTCTACCGCCGGGAGGGGTATCACCCTTTTCTAGCAGTCTTTTTTGGGCATGGCTGCTACTCTGTTGATGGTGGGCCTTTCTGTCTACTCTTCCACTCCCTCACACCTGTTTCTCAACACCTGCTCGTAGGGATGGGTATTGATAAGATTTTATTGATATCGACGCCATTATCAATTCCACTTATTGATCCGATTCCTTATCGATACCCTTATCAATACCTCCATTTTGAGATTGCCTTTTGGGATTGCTATGCTGATGATACTCAATTGTACATGCCGATAACTGCTGGTAATCTCATCCACATAAAATCTTTAGAAGATTGCCTTGCATCAGTGAGAAGCTGGATGTCTAGTAACTTCCTACTTTTAAACTCTGATAAGACTGAAATGATGTTTCTTGGTCCAGTGATACACCGGCATCAATTTGACCAACTAGCACTTAGCCTAGGTTCGTGTGTCATACATCATACAGACAAAGTGAGGATCCTGGGGTAATTTTTGATCCTACGTTGTCCTTTGACCTCCACATTAGAGATATTACGAGGACTGCTTTCTTCCATCTGCGAAATACAGCGATGATTCGTCCCATCCTGTCTATGGCTGATACTGAGACCCTGATTCATGCATTTGTCTCTTCAAGATTGGATTACTGCAATGTTTTATTTTCTGGGTTACCGCAGTCCAGCATTAGGGGTCTCCAATTCGTTCAAAATGCTGCTGCCAGACGTTTAACACAAAGCAGAAAGTTTGACCACATTACACCCATTTTGGCATCTACTGGTCTATAAAATTGTTCACGAACTGGCACCTCCCTACCTAGCTGATCTAATTAAACCCTATGTACCGGCCCAAGCTTTGTGTTCACGGGATGTAGGATTACTTTGTGTCCCTAGGGTGAATAAAAAGTCTGCGAGTCATAGAGCATTCTCTTATCGTGCCCCTGTTCTGTGGAATGATCTCCCTGCATCAATAAAGCAGTCAAATTCTGTGGAGACTTGCAAATCTAGGCTTAAGACGCACTTGTTTTCTCTGTGTTATGGCTAGCATATTGCTATGCTTTTTATTTTTATTTTTTTTACTCTTTTATTGTGCCTTTTAATCTTTTAATTCTGCTTTTTAATCTTATAATTCATTTTATCTTGGTTTTTTAATTATTTTGTGTGAAGTACCTTGAGGCAACACTTGTGAATTGGAGCTATATAAAATGAATAAACTGAATTGAAACTGAAATTATTATTATTATTAATTCTGACCGGACTCTATCTTTCTAACTTGACGCAGCAGAGAGCAGCGCAGCATTTGGAGCTGAGCGAAAGGATGGAGGACGAGTCTCATTTCTTGCCTGCAACAAGACAAGAGTCCCAATTCGTGACTTTAATCTGCACAAAGGTGACTCATGATTGCCATCTTTAAATGGCTTTGAGAGGGGTTAAGAAGCGGACTTTCTGCTTCTGAAAAGCAGCGAAGCAGAGAATCAACGAAGCAGCGGATCAGAGCACTGCTTTGTTGGTTCAAGCTTCAAAGTGGAGCCATTACAGAAGCGATTGATTGCAGACCAGTTGCAGGGTCTGTAATCAACGTAGAGAAACAATCATTTTCCCGACAAACACCCTTAAAAACAACGGCCGCTCTGAAGGACCGATAAGGGAATCGTTAAGTAAAAAGACTATCGATGTCAGTGGATCGAATAATTTCTTAATGATTCTCGAAAAGAACCAGTTCTTGATACCGATCCCTACTAGTTACACCTTGTATTTAAGCCTCACCCTGTTCACTTCCTCTCCGCCAGATTGTTGTTCTTTTTGCCTTCGCTTCCAGCCTTCTTCAAAGTTCTTGTTTTGATTGTCCTGCTGTATCTTTTTAACTTCCTGCCTTTTTCCTCGACCCCGCCTTAGCCTGATGTTTTTGATACTGTTGCTTATTCTGGACTGCCTACCTGTGTACCGATCTTCACAAGTATATTCACTAAAGCCTTTTAAATGTCAAACTCTGGTGTCTGTGTCCAGCAATTGTGTCCAGTCGTTTCCGGGTTCAGATTCTGATGCCTTTACATTGAAAATGATTCTGCACATGCCAGAAACTGCAGGTGTTCTGTTTGGCAGAGCCAAAAGCAATAAGTGAAGGATTATTCTCAAACCACTTTCACTTTACCATCTTGCTTGTTATTAAAACAATTGCGTTGGAGAACTTTCCAGCCATCCCTCACACATATAGCATGTGCTTCAGTGGAAGCAAGTCAAGTAAACCATCAGAACATTTGATCAGTATCGGTCATACAGCTCTCAGATGGCTCACCTGGATAACAGTTTGTCATTATTTTCCTTCAGCAAGTCACTTTCCTGCAGGGCTTTTTTTTGTGAATAAGTAATTTACATTTTTAATGGACTGTGCTTTATCTTTACTTCATCGATCACATTTCTGTCATAAGACATTAAGTGCAATTGCTTCAAGGTTTATTTAGGTGTGTGGATTTTTTTTTAACTTTATTGAAAAACGAACAGTATTATCATTTTTCTGTTGTTTGGCTTTCTGCAGGGTGGCCAAATTAGGTAGGTGGCTTGGCTCAGGATCTCCAACATCCACTGCTGCTTTTGCTGACCTCCACACAACTGGTTCCATCCTGCCTTCACACAGCTCTTTTGCAATCTGCTCACGCAGGTTTCCAGAAATGAACCGCTTGAAACGGCCAGTGTTCAGGGAGATATCTGTATTTAGTGTGTGACACTGGAGCATCATTGGGCTATTAATTGGTGGATCTCTGTCACATGTCATTTCAAAATGCCCATGACACTCCTTACAGTAGCCTCTAATCTCTGTGTAGTTATTGGTGACAGTTGGATAGACCTTGACTCTTTGGAACACAAATGTGCATGTGTGTTTTATCTTCTTCCAAATCAGGTCATTTATGACATATGTGTATTCCCTTTTCTGAGATGGAGAAAACTTGTCTTTGTATTCAACTTTCTCAGGAATGAATTTAACCCATTCCTCAAAAGGTACTTCAAGCTGAAAAGCCGACACTCTTTTTGTGCAGGGGAAATGCAACCTGAGTCTAACTCCATGTCAACAGTACTTTCAGGATCACTTTCACTGAGTTTCAAAACTTTCACTGAATTCCAAAGCTGACCAAATGTTGTGTCTGTTCAACTTCACAAAAGTGCACAGGGCCTTTGCAAACATCTTGCCTTCCAGCTGCTGACTCACCTCTGTCCAGATAGCAGCAGCTGGAGTGACTATTTTGACATTTATGATGATGGCCTCTTTTGAAGTGCAGAGAAATACAAGAACTGAATCCTTGTCTACTGATGGCTTTCGGGGCATCAAAGAATTAAAAAAAAACTAATCAGCATTGATCAAAAGATTAACCAATCAGTCTCCAGAAATAAAGACACAAATACCTGGGTCTTTACCTGTTGAATTTTGAAAATGTTAGCTATGTTATCATGTTAGTTATGTTCGCTGTATCAGGTGCAAACTCTGTACTTTACATAAAACCTCTGTATTGGACAAGTCGACTTACTTTGTCTTGACATCCGATTTAACTGAGGATTATATAAATACCACTGAGATAGTAAAATTGTGTAAAAGTCATTGATTTTTTTTTTTCAGAATACGTGTTGATTCGCTGTGAAAGACTTTTGTGTAGTTTTTAATGGGAGTATAGAATGATCTTACTACTGTTAATTTTTCAATAACGTTAAAAAAAACACTCCACAAACCTAAATAAACCTTGAAGCAATTGCAAATTGCAATTAGCAATTAGAACTGGTGCGGCCCAGGGGAATCCGACTGTTTAATTAAAACAAAGCATCACACTTGAAGCAAATGTCTTATGACAGAAATGTGATCGATGAAGTAAAGATAAAGCACAGTTCATTAAAAATGTAAATTACATATTAACAAAAAAAAGCCCTGCAATTTCCGATGGCACCTGAATGCAGCAGCAGCACAATGCGTGTCCCTGCCGTCTTCGCACAAAAATAAAACTCTCAGAAACTAAAGCAGCACAAATGAAAATTTTAATGGCACTAACCAGCACAAACGAAGCACTAAAAAAAATTGACCAGTCTGGTTCATTTTGGCACAAGCTGGGGGGAAGGTGACCTCTGAATGACCTAAAATTAATCTTTAATATCTCAAAAACCATAGCAGCACAAACGAAAATTGTAAGGGCACAAATCTGCACAAACAAAGCACTAACCACTCATTAAGTTTGCTTGGATTTTTACGTGGATGGGGGGGGGGTCAGCTTCACAGAGCTTTGATGTACACACTGTATTGCGCAGGAGAGTAAACTCGTCGTTAACGGGTGTGGACTGAACGTGAGAGGGGCGTCGGCGCGTGCAATGATTTTTTGAAATGTTCAAAAAATCTTTCACCCATAAATGTCGTGCAACAAATGTGAAGTGGTAGTGAACGTTGCGTGATCTACTCACCAACACTACGTGCAGCTCAATTCGATTTAAGAAGTGAACAGTGTGATTGCGCCAGCGCACCACATCAGAGCACAGCTCATCTGAACGATGATAACAAGATGTTAAATCTATCACAAACATACTTTTACAGCTGCACAGAAGAAGGAAAAAACATGCAGCTGTTTTTCCAAGCCATGACAACGTAAACATTACAAATACCTTTTTAGACTGCTCCAAATGCGTTCTCCCCCTCATTCAGCCCGTGTGAGACATGCAGCGGCTGGAGCGCTCCTCTGTGATTCAGGAAGTAATTCGAGCAGTTTTCAATAGCCAACTCGAAGAGAAAATTATTAATCCGCTATAAAATTATTTTACAGATGCAACATCCAGCACGTGGCAGCCAGTGGAACACAGCGGGTGGGATCATCATGATGATGTGTGTGCAAGTGCGCGGATCAAAGTCATGCAAGTGTCATGGCACCTCGACTCTCAACACCCAAAACGATCAAAGGGAATAATATGTTAACCATCAGATGACAAAGTAAAAGCTCTTAAATCATTCTAAAGTCAGTTTTAAGCAGGAACAAGGCGAATAACTATTGAATCACTACTGATGCTCTGAAATGACGTAGGCACAGCAGCAGCTGTGGCGCTCTGATTGGCCCGCCATATTTTATTTCAAAATAATGTTGAATTTATGTGGAAATGATTGTTGACAAAAGCTTCAGATATCTCACCGAGATGGATGATGACTGGAGCGCAGTTTGAAGCAGAAATGATGTGATAATCAGTGAATTGCTGGTGCCGCTCAGAAATGAGTCTGTTGTACAATGCTCACAGTGGCTCAGCAGGTGTTTCTCACAAAGCAAGCAAAGGTCCACATATGGACTTTGAGCATTGCCACAAAAGTCTAAAACAAATCTTTTCAGGTCTAAGTTGGCTTTTAGCAGAGATATTTCCACATGCACATAGACTTGTGGGACTCTGAGGATGTTTCACATGAAATCACAATTCATAGCTTATAAAAGTAAACCAGTACCTATTTTGCATAATGTCTTTTAAATACTAGTTTCTTTTATTGCTATTGTTTTGTGTATAATAATCAAAATAGAGTGTGCTATGGCTGTAAAATACAAATCTTAGTGTTAAGAGGCCAGTCTCTGTGGAGCTGCATGCCACATAGCAAAAGGTTAACAGCTTTCCCTCAAAAAACAAGTGATCGTTCTTATCTGAGCTTCCTAGGTAACCGTTTGGTTAATACACAAAGTCATTCCAGCAGCAGCCAAACCTCATCTGAAGAGACCTTGCACTAAAGTGGTGTCCAAAAGATGAGGTGGGCTTCATAGATAATTGGCAAAGCTTCTGGGGAAACCTGGTCTTGTTAGGAGAGACGGCATCCATCCCACTTTGGATGGAGCAGCTCTCTTTCTAGAAATCTGGCCAATTTTCTTAAATCCTCCAAACTGTGACTGTCTAGCGTTGGGACCAGGAAGCAGAGTTGTAGTCTTACACACCTCTCTGCATCTTCTCTCCCCCTGCCATCCCCTCATTACCCCATCCCCGTAGAGACGGTGCCTGCTCCCAGACCACCAATAACCAGCAAAAATCTATTTAAGCATAAAAATTCAAAAAGAAAAAATAATATAGCACCTTCAACTGCACCACAGACTAAAACAGTTAAATGTGGTCTATTAAACATTAGGTCTCTCTCTTCTAAGTCCCTGTTAGTAAATTATATAATAACTGATCACATATTGATTTATTCTGCCTAATAGAAACCTGGTTACAGCAGGATGAATATGTTAGTTTAAATGAGTCAACACCCCCCGAGTCACACTAACTGCCAGAATGCTCGTAGCACGGGCCGAGGCGGAAGATTAGCAGCAATTTTCCATTCCAGCTTATTAATTAATCAAAAACCCAGACAGAGCTTTAATTCATTTGAAACCTTGACTCTTAGTCTTGTCCATCCAAATTGGAAGTCCCAAAAACCAGTTTTATTTGTTATTATCTATCGTCCTCCTGGTCGTTACTGTGAGTTTCTCTTTGAATTTTCAGACCTTTTGTCTGACTTAGTGCTTAGCTCAGATAAGATAATTATAGTGGGCGATTTTAACATCCACACAGATGCTGAGAATGACAGCCTCAACACTGCATTTAATCTATTATTAGACTCAATTGGCTTTGCTCAAATGTAATGAGTCCACCCACCACTTTAATCATATCTTTGATCTTGTTCTGACTTATGGTATGGAAATTGAAGACTTAACAATATTCCCTGAAAACTCCCTTCTGTCTGATCATTTCTTAATAACATTTACATTTACTCTGATGGACTACCCAGCAGTGGGAATAAGTTTCATTACACTAGAAGTCTTTCAGAAAGCGCTGTAACTAGGTTTAAGGATATGATTCCTTCTTTATGTTCTCTAATGCCATATACCAACACAGTGCAGAGTAGCTACCTAAACTCTGTAAGTGAGATAGAGTATCTCGTCAATAGTTTTACATCCTCATTGAAGACAACTTTGGATGCTGTAGCTCCTCTGAAAAAGAGAGCTTTAAATCATAAGTGCCTGACTCCATGGTATAACTCACAAACTCGCAGCTTAAAGCAGATAACCCGTAAGTTGGAGAGGAAATGGCGTCTCACTAATTTAGAAGATCTTCACTTAGCCTGGAAAAAGAGTCTGTTGCTCTATAAAAAAGCCCTCCGTAAAGCTAGGACATCTTACTACTCATCACTAATTGAAGAAAATAAGAACAACCCCAGGTTTCTTTTCAGCACTGTAGCCAGGCTGACAAAGAGTCAGAGCTCTATTGAGCCGAGTATTCCTTTAACTTTAACTAGTAATGACTTCATGACTTTCTTTGCTAATAAAATTTTAACTATTAGAGAAAAAAATTACTCATAACCATCCCAAAGACATATCGTTATCTTTGGCTGCTTTCAGTGATGCCGGTATTTGGTTAGACTCTTCTCTCCGATTGTTCTGTCTGAGTTATTTTGTCTTACAGACATAAAGACATGGATGACCTCTAATTTCCTGCTTTTAAACTCAGATAAAACTGAAGTTATTGTACTTGGCCCCACAAATCTTAGAAACATGGTGTCTAACCAGATCCTTACTCTGGATGGCATTACCCTGACCTCTAGTAATACTGTGAGAAATCTTGGAGTCATTTTTGATCAGGATATGTCATTCAGTGCGCATATTAAACAAATATGTAGGACTGCTTTTTTGCATTTGCGCATATCTCTAAAATTAGAAAGGTCTTGTCTCAGAGTGATGCTGAAAAACTAATTCATGCATTTATTTCCTCTGGGCTGGACTATTGTAATTCATTATTATCAGGTTGTCCTAAACGTTCCCTGGAAAGCCTTCAGTTAATTCAAAATGCTGCAGCTAGAGTGCTAGCAGGGACTAGAAGGAGAGAGCATATCTCACCCATATTGGCCTCTCTTCATTGGCTTCCTGTTAATTCTAGAATAGAATTTAAAATTCTTCTTCTTACTTATAAGGTTTTGAATAATCAGGTCCCATCTTACCTTAGGGATCTCATAGTACCATATCACCCCAATAGAGCGCTTCGCTCTCAGACTGCAGGCTTACTTGTAGTTCCTAGGGTTTGTAAGAGTAGAATGGGAGGCAGAGCCTTCAGCTTTCAGGCTCCTCTCCTGTGGAACCAGCTCCCAATTCAGATCAGGGAGACAGACACCCTCTCTACTTTTAAGATTAGGCTTAAAACTTTCCTTTTTGCTAAAGCTTATAGTTAGGGCTGGATCAGGTGACGCTGAGCCATCCCTTAGTTACGCTGCTATAGACTTAGACTGCTGGGGGGTTCCCATGATGCATTGAGTGTTTCTTTCTCTTTTTGCTCTGTATGCACCACTCTGCATTTAATCATTAGTGATTGATCTCTGCTCCCCTCCACAGCATGTCTTTTTCCTGGTTCTCTCCCTCAGCCCCAACCAGTCCCAGCAGAAGACTGCCCTCCCTGAGCCTGGTTCTACTGGAGATTTCTTCCTGTTGAAAGGGAGTTTTTCCTTCCCACTGTTGCCAAATGCTTGCTCACAGGGGGTCGTTTTAACCGTTGGGGTTTTTCCGTAATTATTGTATGGCCTTGCCTTACAATATAAGGCGCCTTGGGGCAACTGTTTGTTGTGATTTGGCGCTATATTAATAAAATTGATTGAACTGATTGATTAAAGGACATCCAGCCGTTGTCTTACGCCACCGGTTCCCATCCAAGTCTCCCAGCCATACAGTCAGACAAGAAGCACCAAGACTCAAAAAGTAGACCATCATTCCGCTGCAAAGATATCGACATCCCCAAACACCGCTGTCCAACAACCTCATGACTCCATAAACTCCTTCCATGTTTCCCTCAATCTGAAAGGCCAAGGACCAGAGACATGAATGTCAATGACAACGTAAGTGAATGTCTCGACAAGTTCAACACTTTCACTGCATACATGGTGGCCAAACCAGGTTGTCACTGAAAGCTTGGATCTTGACTCAGAAAAACCACAAACACAGCTGGGTGTTTATTCCAGAAAGTTGATGTCAGTAAACCTTTTCTGGGTGACAAAGACACCTAAGGTGCCATTGTCCACAACACTACCAAACACCTAGTCAATATGAGTACTGAACAGTGTAGGAGCCAGAACACATCCCTGAGGAACACCAGAAGTCACTAAGAAGAGGTCAGAGATTTTGACACCTGCTCTGCACAACATTCACAGTCCCTTTGCAGGACTGGCTATGATGCAATATAATTTTGTAGCAGCATCTCTGTGAAGTCAGTGTTGCTATTTTTTGATCCTTGCCAGGTGAGCAGAAGTTACTGAGGGAAACAGCAATGAATAGTTAAACACATGATGGACGTACACAGTGGTTTTCCTCATATCTTGGACGCTCTGCAGTGGGTTAATGGTATCAGGGCAGCGAAGAATGCAGGGAGCAAAGACGATGGCGAGGGCATTAGCTGACATCCTGTTCGTCTCTTCCTGCAGGGTGATCCTGTACACAATCCAATCATGGTGAAGTCCTAATCCAAAAAATCATGTGGCACCCTGCAGATGTAATAGTACTATAGAAATACAAACGACAGTAATGAGAAAGGTGCTGGAGCCACCACCCTTTTGGAGCGCCGATGGTCATCTCATCATCAATCTATGAGAAAAGATGAACTGATTCTGTATCAGAATTTTGGAGGTAAAATGATGAAGAAAACTTAGATTTAATCCCCTGTTATTACCAATAGTGACACAAGATAAAGTCATGATGTTATGAACCTTCTGGATAATCCAGCATTTCTGATAACCTCGGGGGGGATCTGACATAACTGCCTCCAACATGACAAACCCTACATTCCAGATTCAATATGATAAACACACTTCACTTGGAGGATCCTTCGTATCCCATCACTGACCTGACTAGATGGTACAGAATACACCCTCAGATCACCTCACGGTTGTCTGGTTGACCTGAACAATAAAAAAAAAAAAAAAAAAAAACGACAACAATTTAACCAACCTGCTGAAAAAAGTGTGTCTGTCACAAGCAATAAGAGCTGAATTACATGCTTACCCATAGCCGTAAGGAACTCCTCATAAAGTTCAAAGGTCATGAGAGGACTGGGCAGGTCACGCAGCCACTGTTTGAGTACGCTGGCAATGACGTGGATGTTGTAGTCATCCAGTATCACAGTACTGACATCGAGCAAAGGAATATTCAAACATATTCAACAAATATTCAACATGAATTAACACTACCTTGTTGTGTGGGCCGCTGAAGAGGAGGTACTGCTGGCCCACCACCACCAGATGGCGCCCTGCTTGGAGTGCGGGCTTCAAGCACAAGAGGGCGCCAGAGCCACTGGGAGTGACAGCTGTCACTCATCCTCAGCACCAGCTGTCACTCATTCATCATCATCACCATCACCATAAAGGCCGGACTGCAACTCCACCTCCTCGCCGAGAAATCAGCTACCATTCAGGTAACTTTCTCTGCGGACTCAAAACATTGAGTAATAATCTGTACTTCTTTGCAGCCGTTTTCCTGTGGTGTGTCCTTATCTGTGGGATTGGCGTTTGGTGTGATCAGCGACGGCTTCGCTTCACACTCCAACCAGATAAGTGGTTAGACAGGAGCTGCACGAGTGTGTGATTGGAGGTGGAGGTTCTCCCTCCTTTACTGAACACTGACTGTGGGATTACTGAGTGTGCGAACTCACACTCATCAGGACTGTCTCTGTTTTCTGCCAGCAGTACTGGGTCTGACTGCTGAAGACAGCGGCCACCTGGGGCGCAGGGCTTGGCGGCTCCGGTGTTCTTCAGCTCCGTTGGTGGTGGAAGCTGTGTGGGGATCCAGCTCTCTCTCGCCAGGCGTCTTCTATCGTCGAGCCTGCCCACACGTCACCTGGTGTATGATTGACAGTCCACCATATTGTTATTGTCTGTGCGTCGTTGTGCGATTCACAACATTAAATTGTTACTTTTGGCTTATCCATTGTCCGTTCATTACCGCCCCCTGTTGTGGGTCCGTGTCACGACACTTTCACAACAGGATTTCTCGGCCAGCGTCATGGATCCCGAGGGGCGTCAACCATCGCTTGAACAGCCAATGGAAGAGCGAGGTGCACAGGCGCCAGCAGGAGGCGTGTTGGGTGAGCTGCAGCACATCTTAACCGCCTTTACCGCTCGGTTGGACTTAGTTACCGAGCAGAGCAGTGTTCTCAATCGTAGGATGGAGGCTGTCACCGCCCAGGTAGAAGCGCGGTGCTCCAGGGCGCTGCTGCAGCACCTCCTCCTGCTGACCGTGTGCCAGAACAGACATTCCGCTGGTCGTTCAACGAACCCCCCACCGTCCCCTGAAGCATACATAAGCCCTCCGGAGCCATACGGAGGCTGTGTGGAGACGTGCGCGGACCTTCTTGATGCAGTGCTCGCTCGTCTTTTCACAGCGTCCCGTCATGTACGCGTCAGACGCTAGCCGGGTGGCTTACGTTATAAATTTGCTTCGAGGAGAGGGCAACGCGCCTGGGCTACGGCGCTTTGGGAGCAGAATTCACGGCTCCTAACGGTTTATACTGAGTTTGTGAGGGAGTTCCGACAGGTGTTCGACCACCTCATAGAGGCGAGACCGCTTCAAGTGTGCTGCTGTCGATACGGCAGGGGCGTCGGAGCGCAGCGAAGTATGCAGTCGACTTCCGCATCGCGGCAGGCGAGCCGGCTGGAATGCTGTGCGCTCCGCGCCGCCTTTGTAAACGGACTGTCTCTGGTCCTTAAGGAGCACCTGGTGGCGAAGGACGAGCCGCGGGATTTAGATGGGCTTATCGACCTGGTTATACGGTTAGACAACCGATTAACGGAACACCGACGGCAGCGAGACGAGGGGCGTGGTCAGGTACAAGCCGTCCCTCTTCCTCACGTGTCTGAAAGGAAGCTGACTTCCCCACGCTCCACTGCCAGGGCTCTCCACGTGACAACAGCTCCCCCTGCTGACGTTGCTATGGAAATGAGCAGGGCCAAAAAACGATCAGATCAGAGACAAAGGAGACTGATCCGTGGAGAGTGTTTTCTCTGCAGCTCTACCGAGCACACAAATGCTCCAAACGGTCAAAACAGCAGCACCTCGTCCTTAGAGACTGGGCTAAGGGTGGGTCACAACACCCACGTGGGGAAACCCCGACGATCTGCACGAATCCCAGTCACGACCTGAGTGGGGATCTAACCCTTCACGCCCCAGCACTGGTGGACACGGGGTCGGAGGGGAATCTGCTGGATAGCAGATGGGCAAAGGAGGTGGGCTCCCCTCTAGTGGCCTTACCGTCACCATTGTCGTTGCGGGCACTAGATGGCACCCTTCTTCCACTAATCACACACAGACACAGCCAGTGACATTGGTGGTGTCTGGAAATCACAGGGAGGAGATTGTGTTTTATGTAACACCTTCTACCTCCGAGTGATTTTGGGTTTTCCATGGGTGTTAAAACACAATCCCCGGATTGATTGGCCGTCTGGGGTTGTGGTTCAGTGGAGCGAAAACCGGCCACCGGGAGTGTTTAGGATCCTCGGTTCCACCCGGTGTGACAGCTAAGGAGGAGGTTTTAGTCCCCCCAATCTGGCGGCGGTGCCGGCTGAGTACCACGACCTTGCTGACGTCTTCAGCAAGGATCTGGCACTCACGCTGCCCCCGCACCGTCCGTACGATTGTGCCATTGAATTTGATACCGGGCACTGAGTACCCATCCAGCAGGCTGTAACAACCCTCTCACGTCCGGAACGCGAATCAATGGAGACCTACATCCGGGACTCGTTAGCTGCCGGGTTGATCCGGAAACTTCCACCTCCCCGATGGTGCTGGTTTCTTTTTTGTGGGCAAAAAAGGACGGCGGACTCCATCCAGCCTTGATTACAGAGGGCTGAACGAGATCACGGTTCGCAACGAAACCCGTTACCTCTGTTGGATTCAGTGTTCACGCCCCCTGCATGGAGCCCAAATTTTCACGAAATTGGATCTTAGGAATGCTTATCACCTGGTTGCGGATCCGGGAGGGAGACGAGTGGAAGACGGCATTTAACACCCCGTTAAGTCACTTGAGTACCTGGTAATGCCGTTCGGCCTCACCAATGCGCCCGCGACGTTTCCAAGCATTGGTTAATGACGTCTGCGGGACTTCCTGCATCGGTTTGTCTTCGTATATCTAGACGATATACTCATCTTTCTCCGGATCCTGAGACCCATGTCAAAGCATGTACGTCAGGTCCTACAGCGGTTGTTGGAGAACCGGCTGTTTGTGAAGGGCGAGAAGTGTGAGCTCCACCGGCACTTCTTTGTCCTTCTTGGGGTTTCATACTCCTCCAACTCCGTCGCCCTGATCCGGCCAAGGTTGCGGCAGTGAGAGGATGGCCCCAACCAACGAACGGTTAGGAACTACAACAGTCCTCGGTTTTGCAAATTTCTAGCGGAGGTTCATAAGGGATCACGCAGGTAGTTAGGCCCCTGACAGCCCTGACCTCCACAAAGGTCACCTTCACCTGGCTCGGATCGGTGCAAAGCCGCGTTAGGGAGTTGAAACGCCGGTTCTCGACTGCACCGGGTTCTGGTGCAGCCCGATCCCAGTGCCAGTTGTTGTTGCAAGTGGATGCCTCTGATCAGGGATAGGAGCCGTGCTATCCCAGAGCGGGGAGTCTGATAAGGTTCTCCATCCATGTGCCTACTTTTCCCGCAGGTTGACCCCAGCTAAACGGAACTATGACGTCGGCAATCGGGAACTTCTTGCAGTGAAGGAGGCTCTTGAGGAGTGGAGACACCTGTTGGAGGGAGCATCAGTACCATTTACGGTTTTCACGGACCATCGGAACCTGGAGTACATCCGGACCGCGAAGCGTCTGAACCCCAGGCAAGCCCGCTGGTCGCTGTTCTTCGGGCGTTTTGACTTCCGGATCACCTACCGCCCCGGGACAAAGAACCAACGATCTGACGCCCTGTCCCGGGTGCATGAAGAGGAGGTCAAGACCGAGCTGTCAGACCCCCCTGAAACCATCATCCCCAGTCCACTGGAGAAGACCGTCCGGGAGGCCCTGACATGGAGCCCGGACCCGGGGAGAGGTCCAAAGGACAAACTGTACGTCCCACCAGAGGCCAGGGCTGCGGTCCTTGACTTCTGTCACGGTTCCAAGCTCTCCTGTCACCCAGGGGTGCGAAGGACCGTGGCAGTGGTCCGGCAGCGCTTCTGGTGGGCGTCTATGGAAGCCGACGTCCGGGAGTATGTCCAGGCCTGCACCACCTGTGCCAGGGGCAAAGCCGACCATCACAAGGACCAAGGCCTCCTCCAGCCTCTGCCTGTGCCTCGTCGCCCCTGGTCTCATATTGGCCTGGACTTTGTCACGGGCCTCCCGCCGTCCCAGGGCAACACCACCATCTTAACGATAGTGGACCGGTTCTCCAAGGCAGCCACTTCGTGGCCCTCCCGAAGCTCCCGACGGCCCAGGAGACTGCAGACCTCCTGGTCCACCACGTCGTGCGTCTGCATGGGATTCCAGCAGACATTGTCTCAGATCGTGGTCCTCAGTTCTCCTCCCAGGTCTGGAGGAGTTTCTGCAGGGAACTGGGGGCCACCGTCAGTCTCTCATCTGGGTACCACCCCCAGACGAACGGGCAGGCAGAGCGGACGAACCAGGAACTGGAGCAGGCCCTCCGCTGCGTGACCTCCGCGCACCCGACGGCCTGGAGTGACCATCTGGCCTGGATCGAGTACGCTCATAATAGCCAAGTTTCATCTGCCACCGGCCTCTCCCCGTTTGAGGTGTGTTTGGGGTACCAGCCCCCATTGTTTCCGCTAGTGGAGGGAGAGGTCAGGGTGCCCTCGGTCCAGGCCCATCTGAGGAAGTGCCGTCGGGTGTGGCGTACCGCCTGCTCTGCCTGCTCAGAGCCCAGATGAGGGCTAAGGCCCATGCAGACCGCCGGCGTTCCCCGGCCCCTGCATACCAGCCCGGGCAGGCGGTTTGGTTATCCACAAAGGACATACCTGTGCAAACGGAATCCCAAAAGCTGAAGGACAGATTTATAGGACCCTTCACCATCGTGAAGGTCCTCAGTCCAGCCGCAGTGAAGCTGAAGCTGCCAGCTTCACTGCGGATACATCCGGTATTCCATGTCTCCAGACTCAAACCCTGCCACACCTCTCCCCTCTGTGCCCCCGGACCGGCGCCGCTGCCTGCCCGGATCATGGACGGGGAGCCGGCTTGGACTGTGCGCCGACTCCTGGACGTTCGTCGAAAGGGCCAGGGGTTCCAGTATTTGGTGGACTGGGAAGGATATGGACCCGAAGAATGCTCCTGGGTGAAGAGGAGCTTCATCCTGGACCCGGCCCTCCTGGCCGAATTCTACGCCCGGCACAAGGCGGACAAGCCTGGTCGGGTGCCTCCTGGCGCCCGTTGAGGGGGGGGGTCCTGTTGTGTGGGCCGCTGAAGAGGAGGTACTGCTGGCCCACCACCACCAGATGGCGCCCTGCTTGGAGTGCGGGCTTCAAGCACGAGAGGGCGCCAGAGCTACTGGGAGTGACAGCTGTCACTCATCCTCAGCACCAGCTGTCACTCATTCATCATCATCACCATCACCATAAAGGCTGGACTGCAACTCCACCTCCTCGCCGAGAAATCAGCTACCATTCAGGTAACTTTCTCTGCTGACTCAAAACATTGAGTAATAATCTGTACTTCTTTGCAGCCATTTTCCTGTGGTGTGTCCTTATCTGTGGGATTGGCGTTTGGTGTGATCAGCGACGGCTTCGCTTCACACTCCAACCAGATAAGTGGTTAGACAGGAGCTGCACGAGTGTGTGATTGGAGGTGGAGGTTCTCCCTCCTTTACTGAACACTGACTGTGGGATTACTGAGTGTGCGAACTCACACTCATCAGGACTGTCTCTGTTTTCTGCCAGCAGTACCGGGTCTGACTGCTGAAGACAGCGGCCACCTGGGGCGCAGGGCTTGGCGGCTCCGGTGTTCTTCAGCTCCGTTGGTGGTGGAAGCTGTGTGGGGATCCAGCTCTTCTCTCGCCAGGCGTCTTCTATCATCGAGCCTGCCCACACGTCACCTGGTGTATGATTGACAGTCCACCATATTGTTATTGTCTGTACGTCGTTGTGTGATTCACAACATTAAATTGTTACTTTTGGCTTATCCATTGTCCGTTCATTACCGCCCCCTGTTGTGGGTCCGTGTCACGACACTTTCACAACAACCTACTGTATTCTCTTTATCTTTTGACTTTTTGCAGGATTATCCAAAAACAGCGAAAATAATAATAAAGTGCCTTAAAGCTGTATGGACTGTTTTTTTTTCTTTTTAAGATTTAAGTCATAATTTTCTTTGGCACTTTAATTTTATTCTTCAGCATTTAAATAAGGGATTCATAATATCATATTGCCAATATGATCAAAATTTGCTCTGTCTGGAAACAATATAGAATTTCGTCCCCTGAAGGGGACAAATTCAAACAATCAGACGCCATGACCTACATTTGTCAGCGATGACAGATTGCGTGAGGGCTTCCTCTGATCTATGTGAGGGATGCTGGAAGGAACAGGGTAACTGCCAAATGGAGTAAAGAAAGGCAGTGTGATGTCATTTGATGGAAAACGCTCTAATGGCCCGGTCACACGGCACTTAATGAAGGGCAACGAAGCCCAAATGAAACATGAAATCTGGACTTTCATTGACTTTTGTTGGAATTTAACCTTTGCGCAGCTTCCTTCCTGCAGTTGGCGCTTCGTCAGGATTTTTAAACTGTCGGAAAATTTGAACGAATGCTGTCAAAAACCTCAATTCATCTATATTCATTTTGCTGTCATTCTTCACAGTTTTTTATCATTTGCTTAGTTTCTGTAACATTAGCGTTTAGTTTGACTTTGTTCGACCAGCTGAATGTTTTCATACAGTGCAGAAGCCGGTTTGTGAGCGCTGCTGTGCAGGAGAAAGTTTTTTTTTATATATATACGAGGGCTGTCAATAAAGTTACGGTCCTTTTTATTTTTTTCAAAAACTATATGGATTTCATTCATATGTTTTTACGTCAGACATGCTTGAACCCTCGTGCGCATGCGTGAGTTTTTCCACGCCTGTCGGTGACGTCATTCGCCTGTGAGCACTCCTTGTGGGAGGAGTTGTCCAGCCCCTCGTCGGAATTCCTTTGTCTGAGAAGTTGCTGAGAGACTGGCGCGTTGTTTGATCAGAATTTTTTCTAAACCTGTGAGACACACGAAGTGGACACGGTTCGAAAAATTAAGCTGGTTTTCAGTGAAAATTTTAACAGCTGATGAGAGATTTTGAGGTGATTCTGTCGCTTTAAGGACTTTTCACGGTGTGAGACGTCGCGCAGCGCTCTCAGGCGGCGTCATCAGCCTGTTCAAGCTGAAAACCTCCACATTTCAGGCTCTATTGATCCAGGACGTCGTGAGAGAACAGAGAAGTTTCAGCAGAAGTCGGTTTCAGCATTTTATCGGATATTCCACTGTTAAAGGAGATTTTTTTAATGAAAGAAGTGCGGACGGGTCCGCGCGTCGGGACGCAGCCGACGCGGTGCGGCGGCACAGGAAAAACACCTCCGTGTTGATAACCATTTGTAAAATCCAGGCGGCTTTTGATGGCTTTCAGTGGAGTGAGTATATGAGAAATTGTTTAACAGGCAGGACATGTTCCAACTTGTCCTTAAGGCTTTCAACAGAGGTGTTTTTCCTGTGGAGGCGCGTCGCGGCGGCTGCGTCCCGCGCGGACTCGTCCGCACGTCTTTCATTAAAAAATCTCCTTTAACAGTGGAATATCCGGATAAAATGCTGAAACCGACTTCTTCTGAAACTTCTCTGTTCTCTCACAACGTCCTGGATCAATAGAGCCTGAAATGTGGATGTTTTCAGCTTGAACAGGCTGATGACGCCGCCTGAGAGCGCTGCACGACGTCTCGCACCGTGAAAAGTCCTTAAAGCGACAGAATCACCTCAAAATCTCTCATCAGCCGTTAAAATTTTCACTGAAAACCAGCTTAATTTTTCGAACCGTGTCCACTTCGATGTGTCTCACAGGTTTAGAAAAAATTTTGATCAAACAACGCGCCAGTCTCTCAGCAACTTCTCAGACAAAGGAATTCCGACGAGGGGCTGGACAACTCCTCCCACAAGGAGTGCTCACAGGCGAATGACGTCACCGACAGGCGTGGAAAAACTCACGCACGCGCACGAGGGTTCAAGCATGTCTGACGTAAAAACATATGAATGAAATCCATATAGTTTTTGAAAAAAATAAAAAGGACCGTAACTTTATTGACAGCCCTCGTATATAAATTGGAGCAAGATGGTGCGTGCAGCACGTCATCAGAGTCTAAACTAGACAGTGAGGATTCTGATGATGAAGGAGATGATCTCTCCTTTGCTCTGGACGAGAAAACAGAGCAGGTGGATCCACCGACGTGCACACAGATCTCCACAGTGGGCTGGATCACGCACTTGTGTTTGCAGCTTCTCCAGGACTCAGGCATTACATAGCTCCATCCCAGCGTCGAGTCCTGGAACACAGAGCAGGATGCAGACACACACTGCTCGAGCAGTGGCTCCAGGCGCATTTCATTTAAAGCCCCAAGATCAATGTTAGCTTGGGTTTCATTTGGTTCCTCTTTTGTTCCTTTTGCGCTCTTGATTCGCAGGCTTTTCGGTGATGGGAAAAGTCAAAGGCTCATTTGTCCACCTTTTCTCGATTTGTGGCTTTTTTACTTTTTTCCATTCATTCAGGAATCGTCCAACCCAGTCTCACGGCATGTCGTGACTCAACAGCACGAAATATACATTAATCTATTGGTTTGTAATATTGTCATGAAAAGCTCCTCATTTTCGTCACGGCAGTACTGGATATAGGGTCCCACCCCGTGACCCTTAACTGGAGTTAAGTAGGTATAGAAAATGGATGGACGGATACATTTTGTAAAAGTTTGTGAGAAATAAATACTTCCAAATCTAAAACTGCTGTTTGTGAAATGAGATAACACCTCTGAAGTCATTTACAACAATTAATTTATTTGGATTAGTCTTGCCCATTTTGAAATAACAGAATCATCTGCTTTGAGCTGTCAGGTGAGCCTCCAACATGCTTACAAAGGAGCCAAGATTTGTTTTAGAGCTGGAAAGCACTGTCACATAACTGCTTTTTTGTTGTTTGTTTGTTTGTTAAGAAAAAAGCTCAGATGTAGTCAGAAACTGCTGCTTGGTGCTTCTTGTCCTGTGGTGTGTTGCCCCAGACCGAGGAAGACTGACAGTCATCTTGTGTTTCTTCCATTTTCTAATAATTTCACCAGCAGTTGTTGCCTTCTCACCACGCTGCTTTCCTGTTGTCCTGTAGTCTATCCTAGCCTTGTGCAGGTCTACAGTTTTGTCCCTGGTACCCTTAGACAATGTTTTGGTCTTGGCCATGGTGGATAGGTTGGAGTGTGATTGATTGCGTGTGTGGACTGGTGTCTTTTATACAGGTAACAAGTTCAAACAGGTGCAATTAATACAGGTAAAGAGTGCAGAATAAGAGGGCTTCTTAAAGAAAAACTAACAGGTCTGTGAGAGACAGAATTCTTGCATGTTGGTAAGTGATCAAATACTTATTTCATGCAATAAAATGCAAATTAATTATTTAAAAGTCATACAATGATTTTGTGATTTTTTTGATTGATTCTGTCTCTCACAGTTGAAGTGTATATAAAAATTACAGACCTCTACATTCTTTGTAGGTGGGAGATTTGCAAAATCAACAGTGGATCAAATACTTATTTGCCTCACTTATATATATATATATATTATATATATATATATATATATATATATATATATATATATATATATATTATCCACTGACTGTAATGGCAGGCGAAGCTGGGGAGCATCACATCTAGCACAAAGACAATCAGCACTGGTGCCCCTCAGGGGTCTGTGCTATTCCCACTGCTCTTCTCCCTCTACATGAATGACTGCACTTCAGATGACCCATCTGCTAAAATCCTGAAGTTTGCAGGATGATACCACCATCATTGGTCTCATCCATGATGGTGATGAGGCCGCATACAGACAGTAGGTGGAACAGTTGGTCCTCTTGTGTGGTCAGAACAAATTGGAGCTAAACCCGCTCAAGGCTGTGGAGATGTTAGTGGACTTCAGGAGAAATTCCCCCCATCCACAACAATACCGTGTCTACTGTGTACACTTTCTGATTCCTGAGATCACCATCTCCCAGGATCTGAAGTGGATCTCCCACATAGACTCCATCAAGAAAAAGGCACAGCAGAGGAAACATCAGCATGACACATCAGAAACTACTGATCTACTGACATTTTCACAGAATCCCTCTCTATAATCAACAGAGAATGGTCTGAAAAAGAAACTTCCAGTGAGTGGCAGTTTTCTTTAGTTGAGGACCTAGCTGAGACATATATACACATCATTTAGGAGAGGATAACTTAACTGTTCTAGACGAATACAACCCCACTGAACAACTTGGGATATGTGACAAAATCTCGATCTGGGATGAACTGCCCCAAAATGACCACACCCTTTATTGTCCCAAGTGTTACTTCAAATGCAGCTGTATTTTCTAAACTGTAGCAGCTATAGATTTTCCGAGGTATTCAAAATGTTCAGTGATTGCACAGAAAAACTTTACTATGTTAAGAAATCAAATTAGCCTTTACTTTAAAATCAAGCTGACGTACCTTGTTACTGTGTTTCAAACAATCATTTAATTCTTCCACTTTCTTCTGCTCAAAAGACTGAATAAGAAGCTGCTTATTTTCTTCTGTCAGCTTCTTAGTTATATCTAAAAAAAAAAAAAACAAACAAACCAATTCTCAATTTCTTAAATCTGTTACTTTTATTCAGTGTGGGTGTTAAGTGTGATTTACACTGATCAGCCATAACATTGTGTAGGTCTCCTTTTGCCAAAAAAGCTCTGACTCATCAAGCCGTGAGACCTCTGAAGGGCTGCTGTGGTATGTGGCAGAGGTGGGACAAAGTCACTGTCAAGTCATTCTCAAGTCATGAATCTGCAAGTCCCAAGTCAAGTCTCAAGTCAGCTTGGAAACAACTGTTGGTCATTATGACTGAGACTTGACTTGGGACTTGGTGATTCATGACTTGAGAGTGACGTGATGTGACTTCGTCCCATCTCTGGTATATGGCACCAAAACCTTAGCAGCAGATCCTTCGTCTCCTGTCCAGTCCTTCTGTCCAGTCTATGCTCCTCATGTGCATCAATGAGCCTTGGCCGCCCATGATCCTATGTCCAGTTCACTATTTTTCTACCTTGGACCACTTTTGGCAAGTACTGACCACTACAGACTGGGAACATCCACAAGAGCTGTAATTTTGGAGTTAGTCTGGCTCAGTAATCCAGCTATCACAATTTGGTCCTGATCAAAGTCAATCACATTTTTATGCTTCCCCTGTTTTGCCTGCTTCCAACACATCACCTTCAAGGGAAAAACGTTAACTTACGCCTAATATATCGTACCAACTGACATATGCCGTTGAAACAAAATAATCAATGTTATTCACTTCACCTGTCAGTGGTGCAATGTTATGGCTGCTCGGTGTCCACTCCATTGCATCAGAAATAATTAATTTTCAAGTGAAATAAACATAGTGGCAGCAACTCTACAACGATCAAATTTAATTTTTCCTTGTAGACTTCTGAACTTAAACCAAAGGAAAAAGAACCAATACTGTATGAAAATGCCAAACCTCTTAATTACCTCTTTCAGATGAGAGTTTAAGTATTTCATTTTTATCCACAAGTTCAGCTTTAGTGCCATCTCTAGCTGGGTAATCTGTGATTTTAGTTGCATCTCTTGAAGATTCCTCTTTTGTTGGATGTGATATATCAAAGGCACTGAAAAACAAAATCCGACAATTATAACTATTAAAGCAATGAGAATTTATTATCTACACAAGTTGA
The DNA here is from genome assembly GCF_902500255.1 of Thalassophryne amazonica. NCBI lineage: Eukaryota > Metazoa > Chordata > Actinopteri > Batrachoidiformes > Batrachoididae > Thalassophryne > Thalassophryne amazonica. The sequence goes on along the minus strand of NC_047110.1, from coordinate 12,495,926 downwards.
GTGTTTGACATACAAGGTCAGCTGAAAGTTCTGCCTCCTAGGTGATTATTTCAATAACAAGCAAGATATTCACTGAATCATATCTCTGCCCAATGCTGGTATGCTCTCTATCAACTATCATTACTTTTGCAAATAGTCACCTTACTTGTCCACACACTTACATCAATGCCAGAAATGTCTTTGCACGCCTTCATTAAAGAAAACTGGGTGTCTTTTTATGCACCAGTGATGTCCAACTGCTTGCTCCTCTGTATCACTTGTGTCATGAGACTATTATACTTGTGTCAACTATTATTAGACTCTATCGGCTTTGCTCAAAAAGTAAATGAGTCCACCCACCACTTTAATCATATCTTAGATCTTGTTCTGACTTATGGTATGGAAATAGAAGACTTAACAGTATTCCCTGAAACTCTCTTCTGTCTGATCATTTTTTAATAACATTTACATTTACCCTGATGGACTACCCTGCAGTGGGGAATAAGTTTCATTACACTAGAAGTCTTTCAGAAAGCGCTGTAACTAGGTTTAAGGATATGATTCCTTCTTTATGTTCTCTAATGTCATATACCAACACAGAGCAGAGTAGCTACCTAAACTCTGTAAGGGAGTTAGAGTATCTCGTCAATAGTTTACATCCTCTTTGAGGACAACTTTGGATGCTGTAGCTCCTCTGAAAAAGAGAGCTTTAAATCAGAAGTGTCTGACTCCATGGTATACTCACAAACTCGTAGCTTAAAGCAGATAACCCGTAAGTTGGAGAGGAAAATGGCGTCTTACTAATTTAGAAGATCTTCACTTAGCCTGGAAAAAGAGTTTGTTGCTCTATAAAAAAGCCCTCCGTAAGCTAGGACATCTTTCTACTCATCACTAATTGAAGAAATAAGAATAACCTCAGGTTTCTTTTCAGCACTGTAGCCAGGCTGACAAAGAGTCAGAGCTGTATTGAGCTGAGTATTCCATTAACTTTAACTAGTAATGACTTCATGACTTTCTTTGCTAACAAAATTTTGACTATTAGAGAAAAAATTACTCATAACCATCCCAAAGATGTATCGTTATCTTTGGCTGCTTTCAGTGATGCCGGTATTTGGTTAGACTCTTTTCTCTCCGATTGTTCTGTCTGAGTTATTTTCATTAGTTACTTCATCCAAACCATCAACATGTTTATTAGACCCATTCCTGCCAGGCTGCTCAAGGAAGTCCTACCATTATTTAATGCTTCAATCTTAAATATGATCAATCTATCTTTGTTAGTTGGTTATGTACCACAGGCCTTTAAGGTGGCAGTAATTAAACCATTACTTAAAAAGCCATCACTTGACCCAGCTATCTAGCTAATTATAGGCCAATCTCCAACCTTCCTTTTCTCTCAAAGATTCTTGAGAGGGTAGTTGTAAAACAGCTAACTGATCACCTGCAGAGGAATGGTCTATTTGAAGAGTTTCAGTCAGGTTTTAGAATTCATCATAGTACAGAAACAGCATTAGTGAAGGTTACAAATGATCTTCTTATGGCTGCGGACAGTGGACTTATCTCTGTGCTTGTTCTGTTGGACCTCAGTGCTGCTTTTGATACTGTTGACCATAAAATTTTATTACAGAGATTAGAGCATGTCATAGGTATTAAAGGCACTGCGCTGCGGTGGTTTGAATCATATTTGTCTAATAGATTACAGTTTGTTCAGTAAATGGGGAATCTTCTTCACAGACTAAAGTTAATTATGGAGTTCCACAAGGTTCTGTGCTAGGACCAATTTTTATTCACTTTATACATGCTTCCCTTAGGCAGTATTATTAGACGGTATTGCTTAAATTTTCATTGTTACGCAGATGATACCCAGCTTTATCTATCCATGAAGCCAGAGGATACACACCAATTAGCTAAACTGCAGGATTGTCTTACAGACATAAAGACATGGATGACCTCTAATTTTCCTGCTTTTAAACTCAGATTAAAACTGAAGTTATTGTACTTGGCCCCACAAATCTTAGAAGCATGGTGTCTAACCAGATCGTTACTCTGGATGGCATTTCCCTGATCTCTAGTAATACTGTGAGAAATCTTGGAGTCATTTTTGATCAGGATATGTCATTCAAAGTGCATATTAACAAATATGTAGGACTGCCTTTTTGCATTTACGCAATATCTCTAAAATCAGAAAGGTCTTGTCTCAGAGTGATGCTGAAAAACTAATTCATGCATTTATTTCCTCTAGGCTGGACTATTGTAATTCATTATTATCAGGTGTCCTAAAAGTTCCCTAAAAAGCCTTCAGTTGGTTCAGAATGCTGCAGCTAGAGTACTGACAGGGACTAGCAGGAGAGAGCATATCTCACCCGTGTTGGCCTCTCTTCATTGGCTTCCTGTTAATTCCAGAATAGAATTTAAAATTCTTCTTCTTACTTATAAGGTTTTGAATAATCAGGTCCCATCTTATCTTAGGGACCTCGTAGTACCATATTACCCCATTAGAGCGCTTCGCTCTCAGACTGCGGGCTTACTTGTAGTTCCTAGGGTTTGTAAGAGTAGAATGGGAGGCAGAGCCTTCAGCTTTCAGGCTCCTCTCCTGTGGAACCAGCTCCCAATTCAGATCAGGGAGACAGATACCCTCTCTACTTTTAAGATTAGGCTTAAAACTTTCCTTTTCGCTAAGGCTTATAGTTAGGGCTGGATCGGGTGACCCTGGACCATCCCTTGGTTATGCTGCTTTAGACGTAGATTGTGGGGGGGTTCCCATGATGCACTGTTTCTTTCTCTTTTTGCTCCGTATGCATCATTCTGCATTTAATCATTAGTGATCGATGTCTGCCCCCCTTCACGGCATGTCTTTTTCCTGTTTTTTTCCCTCAGCCCCAACCAGTCTCAGCAGAAGACTGCCCCTCCCTGAGCCTGGTTCTGCTGGAGGTTTCTTCCTGTTAAAAGGGAGTTTTTTCCTTCCCACTGTGGCCAAGTGCTTGCTCATAGGGGGTCGTTTTGACCGTTGGGGTTTTTCATAATTATTGTATGGCCTTGCCTTACAATATGGAGCGCCTTGAGGCAACTGTTTGTTGTGATTTGGCGCTATATAAGAAAAAAGTTGATTGAAAAAAGTTGATTGATGATGTCACTTCAGGTGCTCATTCAGCTTAGAATAAAGAAAAAAGTCAAGCAAAGCAAAAGCAGAAGAAAGAGTGACGGATGTCACCCTGCTGGGAGAAGCTTTCATCAGCGGCTGTCCAGAGTGAAGCTGAGCTGAAGGGGCCGGCCAGAAACTGAGACAGCTGGTGTTCAAGCCAGAGTGAGACACACAGCACCCAGTGTGATCAACAGTTTTGGATATATACAGTAGTGTTCAGAATAATGGTAGTGCTATGTGCCTAAAAAGATTAATCCAGATTATGTATTTTGTAATCTCATCCACATAAAATCTTTAGAAGACTGCCTTGCATCAGTGAGAAGCTGGAGCTATATAAAATGGATAAACTGAATTGAAACTTTGTCTATATTTTGTGCTTGGGGTTTTCTGTCACTGCTTCTCTTGTCTGTCACTTGGTGCTTGTAGTCCAGCGGCCAAGGGCTGAAAAAATACCCATACCCCTCCCGGCGGTAGAACAAAATGAGACCTGTTTTATTTGAAGGGTATTGATGTCTACTTTTAGAAAATCATGGTTGTACTAAATTAACATGTGTACAGTGCAGCAGACATGTAATGTTTTGGCAAACAGGGGGTTACCCTGTTTGCCAAAACATTAACATGTCTTTGTACTGCAATATCTGATATATTCCCCTAACAAAAAAGGCACAATATGTAATCAGGGCATCAATTAACCCCATTTTTTAGGTGTAAGGCATACCACTACATACATTCTTAGGGTTTAATTAAGTTCTTACCCTACTATGGGGATATTAACCCTTTAGAATCCAAATTTTTTTTATGAATTTTCCCCCATATATTTTGTTGATTATTCATGAGTGAATGGGAATAAAATAAGTTGACGTTTACAACATTTGACAATTTTATGTCTTTTTATTAGAAAATACCAGGTAGAATCATTTAAAATGGGTACAATGCTTCAAATTAACCCTTTGTTTGCGGTAAACCATCAGTTCACAGTTAGTTAGCTATTTGACTGATTGTGGCTGAGAATTCCTTGGGGATGAAAGTACATGACATTTATATAAAAATCATCACAAAGAATGTTCTGAAGTCCTAAACCTTACCAACCCCCAGAGCAACAGCAGTAAGGAAAAACTCCCTCTGAGGAAGAAACCTCAAGCAGACCAGACTCAAGTTAATAAAAAAAAAAAGCCAATGACTGCTCAATAATAAAATGAATAAAATGCTGTGAACCACCAAGGAGCTGCTGGATGAATCTCATTCATATATCCACAGCAAAACCTGAAGAGTTCTTTCTTGGTCAGTAACCAAATTAAGGTTTAAATTCATGTGAGGTCAGTTGCCCAGCAGCTGTGCAAAACTTGAAAAGATGCCACAGCAAGTGGTAAAATTATTATTTGCTGCCTCATTAATTAATGCACAATTGGTTTGCCATAGAAGCACAATGACCTTCTCAGAAACAATCTGTTGGCTTAATTAAGTCATTGAAATTAAACTTTGTACCATCTCAATGTTTCTACTCTTACTTACCTTTGTTAGACAATTAATACTATCTTATTATAACTTAATTATAACTTATTTTGGTCAAATTTGGTCATATTTTGTTCGTTTAGTCTGATTGAGATCAAATCCATTTCTTGAACAAAGGATCAACAGCCAACTGCTCTTTAAGTTGCTGCGTGTTGTGTGGGCCGCTGAAGAGGAGGTACTGCTGGCCCACCACCACCAGAGGGCGCCCTGCCTGGAGTGCGGGCTCCAGGCACCAGAGGGCGCCGCCCGCCTCACGTGAGCAGCTACGGTGACAGCTGTCAACCCATCACCTGAGACAGCTGACGGCAATCATCTGTGGGGTATATCAGCAGGACGGCACCTCCACCTCATTGCCGAGATATCGTTTCTACCGGAGAGGTAACGTATCGAAGCTAACGGAGTGTATCTTTTGGATTGTGCTAGTTTGTGGATTACTGTTCCAACGAGAGGTGGAGGGTAACTTCCCTGCTGTTCGGAGGTCTTGGGTGCAAACGCGCCCCCATCTAACTGTCTTTGTTCCTCGCCAGCAGTACCAGGGTCCGACACGCGGAGGCAGTGGCCACCTGGGAGTTCGGGACTTGGCGGCTCCAGTATTTCCGGGGTCCTGTGGCGGAGGAAGCCGTGTGGTTCGGGTCTTACCTTGGAGAGGCGGTCTCCTATCTTCGAGCCTGCCCACACGACACTTTTGTGAATTGACTGTTGTCCATTTCGTGATTGGTTGTATTCGTTGTGCACGTTTCACAACAGTAAAGCCTTGTTATTTGACTTTCTCCATTGTCCGTTCATTTGCGCCCCCTGTTGTGGGTCCGTGTACTGACACTTTCCCAACACTGCGTTCAGAAATACAGTGAATTAACTGGGCAAAACCACTGAAAGATACCTAAAACACTCCGTTGTTTGTATTAGTGGTTAATTTCAGAAGGTTATCAAAACTGTACAGCCAGATGCATTCCGGCAAGTTTCAGAAGAATTCTTGATCAACATGTCATTAGCTGGAAAGGGGTTAACACTGTCTATACTGCCATTAAAAGGACTTCAGAACATTCTGTGTGATGATTTTTATATAAAAGTCGTGTACTTTCATCCCCAAAGGAAATCTCGGCCACAATCAGTCAAATTGCTTACTAACTGTGGACTGATGGTTTACCAGAAACAAACGGTTAATTTAAAGCATTGTACCCATTTTAAATGATTCTACCTGGTATTTTCTAATAAAAGACATCTAAAATTGTCAAATGATATACACAGCAACCTATTTTAATAACATCCACTCATGAATAATCAGAGCATCAACAAAACATGTGGGAAAATTCATAAAAAAAATTGAGTTCTAAGGGGTTAATATCCCCACAGTAGGATAAAAACCACATTAAACCCTAAGAATGTGTGTAGTGGTATGCCTTACACCTGAAAGATGGGGTTAATGATGCTCTGATTACATATTATGCCTCTTTGCCAGGTGAATATATCAAATATTGCAGCACAAAGACATGTTAATGTTTTGGCAAACAGGGGGTTAATCTGATGCATTGTACACATTTTAATTTAGTACAACCACGATTTTCTAAAAGTAGACATCCATACCCTTTAAATAAAACAGGTCTCATTTTGTTCTACCGCCGGGAGGGGTATCACCCTTTTCTAGCAGTCTTTTTTGGGCATGGCTGCTACTCTGTTGATGGTGGGCCTTTCTGTCTACTCTTCCACTCCCTCACACCTGTTTCTCAACACCTGCTCGTAGGGATGGGTATTGATAAGATTTTATTGATATCGACGCCATTATCAATTCCACTTATGATCCGATTCCTTATCGATACCCTTATCAATACCTCCATTTTGAGATTGCCTTTTGGGATTGCTATGCTGATGATACTCAATTGTACATGCCGATAACTGCTGGTAATCTCATCCACATTAAAATCTTTAGAAGATTGCCTTGCATCAGTGAGAAGCTGGATGTCTAGTAACTTCCTACTTTTAAACTCTGATAAGACTGAAATGATGTTTCTTGGTCCAGTGATACACCGGCATCAATTTGACCAACTAGCACTTAGCCTAGGTTCGTGTGTCATACATCATACAGACAAAGTGAGGATCCTGGGGTAATTTTTGATCCTACGTTGTCCTTTGACCTCCACATTAGAGATATTACGAGGACTGCTTTCTTCCATCTGCGAAATACAGCGATGATTCGTCCCATCCTGTCTATGGCTGATACTGAGACCCTGATTCATGCATTTGTCTCTTCAAGATTGGATTACTGCAATGTTTTATTTTCTGGGTTACCGCAGTCCAGCATTAGGGGTCTCCAATTCGTTCAAAATGCTGCTGCCAGACGTTTAACACAAAGCAGAAAGTTTGACCACATTACACCCATTTTGGCATCTACTGGTCTATAAAATTGTTCACGAACTGGCACCTCCCTACCTAGCTGATCTAATTAAACCCTATGTACCGGCCCAAGCTTTGTGTTCACGGGATGTAGGATTACTTTGTGTCCCTAGGGTGAATAAAAGTCTGCGAGTCATAGAGCATTCTCTTATCGTGCCCCTGTTCTGTGGAATGATCTCCCTGCATCAATAAAGCAGTCAAATTCTGTGGAGACTTGCAAATCTAGGCTTAAGACGCACTTGTTTTCTCTGTGTTATGGCTAGCATATTGCTATGCTTTTTATTTTTATTTTTTTTACTCTTTTATTGTGCCTTTTAATCTTTTAATTCTGCTTTTTAATCTTATAATTCATTTTATCTTGGTTTTTTAATTATTTTGTGTGAAGTACCTTGAGGCAACACTTGTGAATTGGAGCTATATAAAATGAATAAACTGAATTGAAACTGAAATTATTATTATATTAATTCTGACCGGACTCTATCTTTCTAACTTGACGCAGCAGAGAGCAGCGCAGCATTTGGAGCTGAGCGAAAGGATGGAGGACGAGTCTCATTCTTGCCTGCAACAAGACAAGAGTCCCAATTCGTGACTTTAATCTGCACAAAGGTGACTCATGATTGCCATCTTTAAATGGCTTTGAGAGGGGTTAAGAAGCGGACTTTCTGCTTCTGAAAAGCAGCGAAGCAGAGAATCAACGAAGCAGCGGATCAGAGCACTGCTTTGTTGGTTCAAGCTTCAAAGTGGAGCCATTACAGAAGCGATTGATTGCAGACCAGTTGCAGGGTCTGTAATCAACGTAGAGAAACAATCATTTTCCCGACAAACACCCTTAAAAACACGGCCGCTCTGAAGGACCGATAAGGGAATCGTTAAGTAAAAAGGACTATCGATGTCAGTGGATCGAATAATTTCTTAATGATTCTCGAAAAGAACCAGTTCTTGATACCGATCCCTACTAGTTACACCTTGTATTTAAGCCTCACCCTGTTCACTTCCTCTCCGCCAGATTGTTGTTCTTTTTGCCTTCGCTTCCAGCCTTCTTCAAAGTTCTTGTTTTGATTGTCCTGCTGTATCTTTTTAACTTCCTGCCTTTTTCCTCGACCCCGCCTTAGCCTGATGTTTTTGATACTGTTGCTTATTCTGGACTGCCTACCTGTGTACCGATCTTCACAAGTATATTCACTAAAGCCTTTTAAATGTCAAACTCTGGTATCTGTGTCCAGCAATTGTGTCCAGTCGTTTCCGGGTTCAGATTCTGATGCCTTTACATTGAAAATGATTCTGCACATGCCAGAAACTGCAGGTGTTCTGTTTGGCAGAGCCAAAAGCAATAAGTGAAGGATTATTCTCAAACCACTTTCACTTTACCATCTTGCTTGTTATTAAAACAATTGCGTTGGAGAACTTTCCAGCCATCCCTCACACATATAGCATGTGCTTCAGTGGAAGCAAGTCAAGTAAACCATCAGAACATTTGATCAGTATCGGTCATACAGCTCTCAGATGGCTCACCTGGATAACAGTTTGTCATTATTTTCCTTCAGCAAGTCACTTTCCTGCAGGGCTTTTTTTTGTGAATAAGTAATTTACATTTTTAATGGACTGTGCTTTATCTTTACTTCATCGATCACATTTCTGTCATAAGACATTAAGTGCAATTGCTTCAAGGTTTATTTAGGTGTGTGGATTTTTTTTTTAACTTTATTGAAAAACGAACAGTATTATCATTTTTCTGTTGTTTGGCTTTCTGCAGGGTGGCCAAATTAGGTAGGTGGCTTGGCTCAGGATCTCCAACATCCACTGCTGCTTTTGCTGACCTCCATACAACTGGTTCCATCCTGCCTTCACACAGCTCTTTTGCAATCTGCTCACGCAGGTTTCCAGAAATGAACCGCTTGAAACGGCCAGTGTTCAGGGAGATATCTGTATTTAGTGTGTGACACTGGAGCATCATTGGGCTATTAATTGGTGGATCTCTGTCACATGTCATTTCAAAATGCCCATGACACTCCTTACAGTAGCCTCTAATCTCTGTGTAGTTATTGGTGACAGTGGATAGACCTTGACTCTTTGGAACACAAATGTGCATGTGTGTTTTATCTTCTTCCAAATCAGGTCATTTATGACATATGTGTATTCCCTTTTCTGAGATGGAGAAAACTTGTCTTTGTATTCAACTTTCTCAGGAATGAATTTAACCCATTCCTCAAAAGGTACTTCAAGCTGAAAAGCCGACACTCTTTTTGTGCAGGGGAAATGCAACCTGAGTCTAACTCCATGTCAACAGTACTTTCAGGATCACTTTCACTGAGTTTCAAAACTTTCACTGAATTCCAAAGCTGACCAAATGTTGTGTCTGTTCAACTTCACAAAAGTGCACAGGGCCTTTGCAAACATCTTGCCTTCCAGCTGCTGACTCACCTCTGTCCAGATAGCAGCAGCTGGAGTGACTATTTTGACATTTATGATGATGGCCTCTTTTGAAGTGCAGAGAAATACAAGAACTGAATCCTTGTCTACTGATGGCTTTCGGGGCATCAAAGAATTAAAAAAAAAACTAATCAGCATTGATCAAAAGATTAACCAATCAGTCTCCAGAAATAAAGACACAAATACCTGGGTCTTTACCTGTTGAATTTTGAAAATGTTAGCTATGTTATCATGTTAGTTATGTTCGCTGTATCAGGTGCAAACTCTGTACTTTACATAAAACCTCTGTATTGGACAAGTCGACTTACTTTGTCTTGACATCCGATTTAACTGAGGATTATATAAATACCACTGAGATAGTAAAATTGTGTAAAAGTCATTGATTTTTTTTTTTCAGAATACGTGTTGATTCGCTGTGAAAGACTTTTGTGTAGTTTTAATGGGAGTATAGAATGATCTTACTACTGTTAATTTTTCAATAACGTTAAAAAAAACACTCCACAAACCTAAATAAACCTTGAAGCAATTGCAAATTGCAATTAGCAATTAGAACTGGTGCGGCCCAGGGGAATCCGACTGTTTAATTAAAACAAAGCATCACACTTGAAGCAAATGTCTTATGACAGAAATGTGATCGATGAAGTAAAGATAAAGCACAGTTCATTAAAAATGTAAATTACATATTAACAAAAAAAAGCCCTGCAATTTCCGATGGCACCTGAATGCAGCAGCAGCACAATGCGTGTCCCTGCCGTCTTCGCACAAAAATAAAACTCTCAGAAACTAAAGCAGCACAAATGAAAATTTTAATGGCACTAACCAGCACAAACGAAGCACTAAAAAAAATTGACCAGTCTGGTTCATTTTGGCACAAGCTGGGGGGAAGGTGACCTCTGAATGACCTAAAATTAATCTTTAATATCTCAAAACCATAGCAGCACAAACGAAAATTGTAAGGGCACAAATCTGCACAAACAAAGCACTAACCACTCATTAAGTTTGCTTGGATTTTTACGTGGATGGGGGGGGGGTCAGCTTCACAGAGCTTTGATGTACACACTGTATTGCGCAGGAGAGTAAACTCGTCGTTAACGGGTGTGGACTGAACGTGAGAGGGGCGTCGGCGCGTGCAATGATTTTTTGAAATGTTCAAAAAATCTTTCACCCATAAATGTCGTGCAACAAATGTGAAGTGGTAGTGAATGTTGCGTGATCTACTCACCAACACTACGTGCAGCTCAATTCGATTTAAGAAGTGAACAGTGTGATTGCGCCAGCGCACCACATCAGAGCACAGCTCATCTGAACGATGATAACAAGATGTTAAATCTATCACAAACATACTTTTACAGCTGCACAGAAGAAGGAAAAAACATGCAGCTGTTTTTCCAAGCCATGACAACGTAAACATTACAAATACCTTTTTAGACTGCTCCAATGCGTTCTCCCCCTCATTCAGCCCGTGTGAGACATGCAGCGGCTGGAGCGCTCCTCTGTGATTCAGGAAGTAATTCGAGCAGTTTTCAATAGCCAACTCGAAGAGAAAATTATTAATCCGCTATAAAATTATTTTACAGATGCAACATCCAGCACGTGGCAGCCAGTGGAACACAGCGGGTGGGATCATCATGATGATGTGTGTGCAAGTGCGCGGATCAAAGTCATGCAAGTGTCATGGCACCTCGACTCTCAAACACCCAAAACGATCAAAGGGAATAATATGTTAACCATCAGATGACAAAGTAAAAGCTCTTAAATCATTCTAAAGTCAGTTTTAAGCAGGAACAAGGCGAATAACTATTGAATCACTACTGATGCTCTGAAATGACGTAGGCACAGCAGCAGCTGTGGCGCTCTGATTGGCCCGCCATATTTTATTTCAAAATAATGTTGAATTTATGTGGAAATGATTGTTGACAAAAGCTTCAGATATCTCACCGAGATGGATGATGACTGGAGCGCAGTTTGAAGCAGAAATGATGTGATAATCAGTGAATTGCTGGTGCCGCTCAGAAATGAGTCTGTTGTACAATGCTCACAGTGGCTCAGCAGGTGTTTCTCACAAAGCAAGCAAAGGTCCACATATGGACTTTGAGCATTGCCACAAAAGTCTAAAACAAATCTTTTCAGGTCTAAGTTGGCTTTTAGCAGAGATATTTCCACATGCACATAGACTTGTGGGACTCTGAGGATGTTTCACATGAAATCACAATTCATAGCTTATAAAAGTAAACCAGTACCTATTTTGCATAATGTCTTTTAAATACTAGTTTCTTTTATTGCTATTGTTTTGTGTATAATAATCAAAATAGAGTGTGCTATGGCTGTAAAATACAAATCTTAGTGTTAAGAGGCCAGTCTCTGTGGAGCTGCATGCCACATAGCAAAAGGTTAACAGCTTTCCCTCAAAAAACAAGTGATCGTTCTTATCTGAGCTTCCTAGGTAACCGTTTGGTTAATACACAAAGTCATTCCAGCAGCAGCCAAACCTCATCTGAAGAGACCTTGCACTAAAGTGGTGTCCAAAAGATGAGGTGGGCTTCATAGATAATTGGCAAAGCTTCTGGGGAAAACCTGGTCTTGTTAGGAGAGACGGCATCCATCCCACTTTGGATGGAGCAGCTCTCTTTCTAGAAATCTGGCCAATTTTCTTAAATCCTCCAAACTGTGACTGTCTAGCGTTGGGACCAGGAAGCAGAGTTGTAGTCTTACACACCTCTCTGCATCTTCTCTCCCCCTGCCATCCCCTCATTACCCCATCCCCGTAGAGACGGTGCCTGCTCCCAGACCACCAATAACCAGCAAAAATCTATTTAAGCATAAAAATTCAAAAAGAAAAAATAATATAGCACCTTCAACTGCACCACAGACTAAAACAGTTAAATGTGGTCTATTAAACATTAGGTCTCTCTCTTCTAAGTCCCTGTTAGTAAATTATATAATAACTGATCAACATATTGATTTATTCTGCCTAATAGAAACCTGGTTACAGCAGGATGAATATGTTAGTTTAAATGAGTCAACACCCCCGAGTCACACTAACTGCCAGAATGCTCGTAGCACGGGCCGAGGCGGAAGATTAGCAGCAATTTTCCATTCCAGCTTATTAATTAATCAAAAACCCAGACAGAGCTTTAATTCATTTGAAACCTTGACTCTTAGTCTTGTCCATCCAAATTGGAAGTCCCAAAAACCAGTTTTATTTGTTATTATCTATCGTCCTCCTGGTCGTTACTGTGAGTTTCTCTTTGAATTTTCAGACCTTTTGTCTGACTTAGTGCTTAGCTCAGATAAGATAATTATAGTGGGCGATTTTAACATCCACACAGATGCTGAGAATGACAGCCTCAACACTGCATTTAATCTATTATTAGACTCAATTGGCTTTGCTCAAAATGTAAATGAGTCCACCCACCACTTTAATCATATCTTTGATCTTGTTCTGACTTATGGTATGGAAATTGAAGACTTAACAATATTCCCTGAAAACTCCCTTCTGTCTGATCATTTCTTAATAACATTTACATTTACTCTGATGGACTACCCAGCAGTGGGGAATAAGTTTCATTACACTAGAAGTCTTTCAGAAAGCGCTGTAACTAGGTTTAAGGATATGATTCCTTCTTTATGTTCTCTAATGCCATATACCAACACAGTGCAGAGTAGCTACCTAAACTCTGTAAGTGAGATAGAGTATCTCGTCAATAGTTTTACATCCTCATTGAAGACAACTTTGGATGCTGTAGCTCCTCTGAAAAAGAGAGCTTTAAATCATAAGTGCCTGACTCCATGGTATAACTCACAAACTCGCAGCTTAAAGCAGATAACCCGTAAGTTGGAGAGGAAATGGCGTCTCACTAATTTAGAAGATCTTCACTTAGCCTGGAAAAAGAGTCTGTTGCTCTATAAAAAAGCCCTCCGTAAAGCTAGGACATCTTACTACTCATCACTAATTGAAGAAAATAAGAACAACCCCAGGTTTCTTTTCAGCACTGTAGCCAGGCTGACAAAGAGTCAGAGCTCTATTGAGCCGAGTATTCCTTTAACTTTAACTAGTAATGACTTCATGACTTTCTTTGCTAATAAAATTTTAACTATTAGAGAAAAAAATTACTCATAACCATCCCAAAGACATATCGTTATCTTTGGCTGCTTTCAGTGATGCCGGTATTTGGTTAGACTCTTCTCTCCGATTGTTCTGTCTGAGTTATTTTGTCTTACAGACATAAAGACATGGATGACCTCTAATTTCCTGCTTTTAAACTCAGATAAAACTGAAGTTATTGTACTTGGCCCCACAAATCTTAGAAACATGGTGTCTAACCAGATCCTTACTCTGGATGGCATTACCCTGACCTCTAGTAATACTGTGAGAAATCTTGGAGTCATTTTTGATCAGGATATGTCATTCAGTGCGCATATTAAACAAATATGTAGGACTGCTTTTTTGCATTTGCGCAATATCTCTAAAATTAGAAAGGTCTTGTCTCAGAGTGATGCTGAAAAACTAATTCATGCATTTATTTCCTCTGGGCTGGACTATTGTAATTCATTATTATCAGGTTGTCCTAAACGTTCCCTGGAAAGCCTTCAGTTAATTCAAAATGCTGCAGCTAGAGTGCTAGCAGGGACTAGAAGGAGAGAGCATATCTCACCCATATTGGCCTCTCTTCATTGGCTTCCTGTTAATTCTAGAATAGAATTTAAAATTCTTCTTCTTACTTATAAGGTTTTGAATAATCAGGTCCCATCTTACCTTAGGGATCTCATAGTACCATATCACCCCAATAGAGCGCTTCGCTCTCAGACTGCAGGCTTACTTGTAGTTCCTAGGGTTTGTAAGAGTAGAATGGGAGGCAGAGCCTTCAGCTTTCAGGCTCCTCTCCTGTGGAACCAGCTCCCAATTCAGATCAGGGAGACAGACACCCTCTCTACTTTTAAGATTAGGCTTAAAACTTTCCTTTTTGCTAAAGCTTATAGTTAGGGCTGGATCAGGTGACGCTGAGCCATCCCTTAGTTACGCTGCTATAGACTTAGACTGCTGGGGGGTTCCCATGATGCATTGAGTGTTTCTTTCTCTTTTTGCTCTGTATGCACCACTCTGCATTTAATCATTAGTGATTGATCTCTGCTCCCCTCCACAGCATGTCTTTTTCCTGGTTCTCTCCCTCAGCCCCAACCAGTCCCAGCAGAAGACTGCCCCTCCCTGAGCCTGGTTCTACTGGAGATTTCTTCCTGTTGAAAGGGAGTTTTTCCTTCCCACTGTTGCCAAATGCTTGCTCACAGGGGGTCGTTTTAACCGTTGGGGTTTTTCCGTAATTATTGTATGGCCTTGCCTTACAATATAAGGCGCCTTGGGGCAACTGTTTGTTGTGATTTGGCGCTATATTAATAAAATTGATTGAACTGATTGATTAAAGGACATCCAGCCGTTGTCTTACGCCACCGGTTCCCATCCAAGTCTCCCAGCCATACAGTCAGACAAGAAGCACCAAGACTCAAAAAGTAGACCATCATTCCGCTGCAAAGATATCGACATCCCCAAACACCGCTGTCCAACAACCTCATGACTCCATAAACTCCTTCCATGTTTCCCTCAATCTGAAAGGCCAAGGACCAGAGACATGAATGTCAATGACAACGTAAGTGAATGTCTCGACAAGTTCAACACTTTCACTGCATACATGGTGGCCAAAACCAGGTTGTCACTGAAAGCTTGGATCTTGACTCAGAAAAACCACAAACACAGCTGGGTGTTTATTCCAGAAAGTTGATGTCAGTAAACCTTTTCTGGGTGACAAAGACACCTAAGGTGCCATTGTCCACAACACTACCAAACACCTAGTCAATATGAGTACTGAACAGTGTAGGAGCCAGAACACATCCCTGAGGAACACCAGAAGTCACTAAGAAGAGGTCAGAGATTTTGACACCTGCTCTGCACAACATTCACAGTCCCTTTGCAGGACTGGCTATGATGCAATATAATTTTGTAGCAGCATCTCTGTGAAGTCAGTGTTGCTATTTTTTGATCCTTGCCAGGTGAGCAGAAGTTACTGAGGGAAACAGCAATGAATAGTTAAACACATGATGGACGTACACAGTGGTTTTCCTCATATCTTGGACGCTCTGCAGTGGGTTAATGGTATCAGGGCAGCGAAGAATGCAGGGAGCAAAGACGATGGCGAGGGCATTAGCTGACATCCTGTTCGTCTCTTCCTGCAGGGTGATCCTGTAACACAATCCAATCATGGTGAAGTCCTAATCCAAAAAATCATGTGGCACCCTGCAGATGTAATAGTACTATAGAAATACAAACGACAGTAATGAGAAAGGTGCTGGAGCCACCACCCTTTTGGAGCGCCGATGGTCATCTCATCATCAATCTATGAGAAAAGATGAACTGATTTCTGTATCAGAATTTTGGAGGTAAAATGATGAAGAAAACTTAGATTTAATCCCCTGTTATTACCAATAGTGACACAAGATAAAGTCATGATGTTATGAACCTTCTGGATAATCCAGCATTTCTGATAACCTCGGGGGGGATCTGACATAACTGCCTCCAACATGACAAACCCTACATTCCAGATTCAATATGATAAACACACTTTCACTTGGAGGATCCTTCGTATCCCATCACTGACCTGACTAGATGGTACAGAATACACCCTCAGATCACCTCACGGTTGTCTGGTTGACCTGAACAATAAAAAAAAAAAAAAAAAACGACAACAATTTAACCAACCTGCTGAAAAAAGTGTGTCTGTCACAAGCAATAAGAGCTGAATTACATGCTTACCCATAGCCGTAAGGAACTCCTCATAAAGTTCAAAGGTCATGAGAGGACTGGGCAGGTCACGCAGCCACTGTTTGAGTACGCTGGCAATGACGTGGATGTTGTAGTCATCCAGTATCACAGTACTGACATCGAGCAAAGGAATATTCAAACATATTCAACAAATATTCAACATGAATTAACACTACCTTGTTGTGTGGGCCGCTGAAGAGGAGGTACTGCTGGCCCACCACCACCAGATGGCGCCCTGCTTGGAGTGCGGGCTTCAAGCACAAGAGGGCGCCAGAGCCACTGGGAGTGACAGCTGTCACTCATCCTCAGCACCAGCTGTCACTCATTCATCATCATCACCATCACCATAAAGGCCGGACTGCAACTCCACCTCCTCGCCGAGAAATCAGCTACCATTCAGGTAACTTTCTCTGCTGACTCAAAACATTGAGTAATAATCTGTACTTCTTTGCAGCCGTTTTCCTGTGGTGTGTCCTTATCTGTGGGATTGGCGTTTGGTGTGATCAGCGACGGCTTCGCTTCACACTCCAACCAGATAAGTGGTTAGACAGGAGCTGCACGAGTGTGTGATTGGAGGTGGAGGTTCTCCCTCCTTTACTGAACACTGACTGTGGGATTACTGAGTGTGCGAACTCACACTCATCAGGACTGTCTCTGTTTTCTGCCAGCAGTACTGGGTCTGACTGCTGAAGACAGCGGCCACCTGGGGCGCAGGGCTTGGCGGCTCCGGTGTTCTTCAGCTCCGTTGGTGGTGGAAGCTGTGTGGGGATCCAGCTCTTCTCTCGCCAGGCGTCTTCTATTGTCGAGCCTGCCCACACGTCACCTGGTGTATGATTGACAGTCCACCATATTGTTATTGTCTGTACGTCGTTGTGCGATTCACAACATTAAATTGTTACTTTTGGCTTATCCATTGTCCGTTCATTACCGCCCCCTGTTGTGGGTCCGTGTCACGACACTTTCACAACAGGATTTCTCGGCCAGCGTCATGGATCCCGAGGGGCGTCAACCATCGCTTGAACAGCCAATGGAAGAGCGAGGTGCACAGGCGCCAGCAGGAGGCGTGTTGGGTGAGCTGCAGCACATCTTAACCGCCTTTACCGCTCGGTTGGACTTAGTTACCGAGCAGAGCAGTGTTCTCAATCGTAGGATGGAGGCTGTCACCGCCCAGGTAGAAGCGCGTGCTCAGGGCGCTGCTGCAGCACCTCCTCCTGCTGACCGTGTGCCAGAAACAGACATTCCGCTGGTCGTTCAACGAACCCCCCCACCGTCCCCTGAAGCATACATAAGCCCTCCGGAGCCATACGGAGGCTGTGTGGAGACGTGCGCGGACTTCTTGATGCAGTGCTCGCTCGTCTTTTCACAGCGTCCCGTCATGTACGCGTCAGACGCTAGCCGGGTGGCTTACGTTATAAATTTGCTTCGAGGAGAGGCACGCGCCTGGGCTACGGCGCTTTGGGAGCAGAATTCACGGCTCCTAACGGTTTATACTGAGTTTGTGAGGGAGTTCCGACAGGTGTTCGACCACCCTCATAGAGGCGAGACCGCTTCAAGTGTGCTGCTGTCGATACGGCAGGGGCGTCGGAGCGCAGCGAAGTATGCAGTCGACTTCCGCATCGCGGCAGCGCGAGCCGGCTGGAATGCTGTTGCGCTCCGCGCCGCCTTTGTAAACGGACTGTCTCTGGTCCTTAAGGAGCACCTGGTGGCGAAGGACGAGCCGCGGGATTTAGATGGGCTTATCGACCTGGTTATACGGTTAGACAACCGATTAACGGAACACCGACGGCAGCGAGACGAGGGGCGTGGTCAGGTACAAGCCGTCCCTCTTCCTCACGGGTCTGAAAGGAAGCTGACTTCCCCACGCTCCACTGCCAGGGCTCTCCACGTGACAACAGCTCCCCCTGCTGACGTTGCTATGGAAATGAGCAGGGCCAAAAAACGATCAGATCAGAGACAAAGGAGACTGATCCGTGGAGAGTGTTTTCTCTGCAGCTCTACCGAGCACACAAATGCTCCAAACGGTCAAAACAGCAGCACTCGTCCTTAGAGACTGGGCTAAGGGTGGGTCACAACACCCACGTGGGGAAACCCCGACGATCTGCACGAATCCCAGTCACGATCCTGAGTGGGGATCTAACCCTTCACGCCCCAGCACTGGTGGACACGGGGTCGGAGGGGAATCTGCTGGATAGCAGATGGGCAAAGGAGGTTGGGCTCCCTCTAGTGGCCTTACCGTCACCATTGTCGTTGCGGGCACTAGATGGCACCCTTCTTCCACTAATCACACACCAGACACAGCCAGTGACATTGGTGGTGTCTGGAAATCACAGGGAGGAGATTGTGTTTTATGTAACACCTTCTACCTCCCGAGTGATTTTGGGTTTTCCATGGGTGTTAAAACACAATCCCCGGATTGATTGGCCGTCTGGGGTTGTGGTTCAGTGGAGCGAAACCGGCCACCGGGAGTGTTTAGGATCCTCGGTTCCACCCGGTGTGACAGCTAAGGAGGAGGTTTTAGTCCCCCCAATCTGGCGGCGGTGCCGGCTGAGTACCACGACCTTGCTGACGTCTTCAGCAAGGATCTGGCACTCACGCTGCCCCCGCACCGTCCGTACGATTGTGCCATTGATTTGATACCGGGCACTGAGTACCCATCCAGCAGGCTGTAACAACCTCTCACGTCCGGAACGCGAATCAATGGAGACCTACATCCGGGACTCGTTAGCTGCCGGGTTGATCCGGAACTCCACCTCCCCGATGGGTGCTGGTTTCTTTTTTGTGGGCAAAAAGGACGGCGGACTCCATCCATGCATTGATTACAGAGGGCTGAACGAGATCACGGTTCGCAACCGATACCCGTTACCTCTGTTGGATTCAGTGTTCACGCCCCTGCATGGAGCCCAAATTTTCACGAAATTGGATCTTAGGAATGCTTATCACCTGGTTCGGATCCGGGAGGGAGACGAGTGGAAGACGGCATTTAACACCCCGTTAAGTCACTTTGAGTACCTGGTCATGCCGTTCGGCCTCACCAATGCGCCCGCGACGTTCCAAGCATTGGTTAATGACGTCTTGCGGGACTTCCTGCATCGGTTTGTCTTCGTATATCTAGACGATATACTCATCTTTTCTCCGGATCCTGAGACCCATGTCAAGCATGTACGTCAGGTCCTACAGCGGTTGTTGGAGAACCGGCTGTTTGTGAAGGGCGAGAAGTGTGAGCTCCACCGCACTTCTTTGTCCTTCTTGGGGTTCATAATCTCCTCCAACTCCGTCGCCCCTGATCCGGCCAAGGTTGCGGCAGTGAGAGATTGGCCCCAACCAACGAACGGTAGGAAACTACAACAGTTCCTCGGTTTTGCAAATTTCTAGCGGAGGTTCATAAAGGGCTACAGCCAGGTAGTTAGGCCCCTGACAGCCCTGACCTCCACAAAAGTCACCTTCACCTGGTCGGATCGGTGCAAAGCCGCGTTTAGGGAGTTGAAACGCCGGTTCTCGACTGCACCGGTTCTGGTGCAGCCCGATCCCAAGTGCCAGTTTGTTGTTGAAGTGGATGCCTCTGACTCAGGGATAGGAGCCGTGCTATCCCAGAGCGGGGAGTCTGATAAGGTTCTCCATCCATGTGCCTACTTTTCCCGCAGGTTGACCCCAGCTAAACGGAACTATGACGTCGGCAATCGGGAACTTCTTGCAGTGAAGGAGGCTCTTGAGGAGTGGAGACACCTGTTGGAGGGAGCATCAGTACCATTTACGGTTTTCACGGACCATCGGAACCTGGAGTACATCCGGACCGCGAAGCGTCTGAACCCCAGGCAAGCCCGCTGGTCGCTGTTCTTCGGGCGTTTTGACTTCCGGATCACCTACCGCCCCGGGACAAAGAACCAACGATCTGACGCCCTGTCCCGGGTGCATGAAGAGGAGGTCAAGACCGAGCTGTCAGACCCCCCTGAAACCATCATCCCCGAGTCCACTGGAGAAGACTGTCCGGGAGGCCCTGACATGGAGCCCGGACCCGGGGAGAGGTCCAAAGGACAAACTGTACGTCCCACCAGAGGCCAGGGCTGCGGTCCTTGACTTCTGTCACGGTTCCAAGCTCTCCTGTCACCCAGGGGTGCGAAGGACCGTGGCAGTGGTCCGGCAGCGCTTCTGGTGGGCGTCTATGGAAGCCGACGTCCGGGAGTATGTCCAGGCCTGCACCACCTGTGCCAGGGGCAAAGCCGACCATCACAAGGACCAAGGCCTCCTCCAGCCTCTGCCTGTGCCTCGTCGCCCCTGGTCTCATATTGGCCTGGACTTTGTCACGGGCCTCCCGCCGTCCCAGGGCAACACCACCATCTTAACGATAGTGGACCGGTTCTCCAAGGCAGCCCACTTCGTGGCCCTCCCGAAGCTCCCGACGGCCCAGGAGACTGCAGACCTCCTGGTCCACCACGTCGTGCGTCTGCATGGGATTCCAGCAGACATTGTCTCAGATCGTGGTCCTCAGTTCTCCTCCCAGGTCTGGAGGAGTTTCTGCAGGGAACTGGGGGCCACCGTCAGTCTCTCATCTGGGTACCACCCCCAGACGAACGGGCAGGCAGAGCGGACGAACCAGGAACTGGAGCAGGCCCTCCGCTGCGTGACCTCCGCGCACCCGACGGCCTGGAGTGACCATCTGGCCTGGATCGAGTACGCTCATAATAGCCAAGTTTCATCTGCCACCGGCCTCTCCCCGTTTGAGGTGTGTTTGGGGTACCAGCCCCCATTGTTTCCGCTAGTGGAGGGAGAGGTCAGGGTGCCCTCGGTCCAGGCCCATCTGAGGAAGTGCCGTCGGGTGTGGCGTACCGCCTGCTCTGCCCTGCTCAGAGCCCAGATGAGGGCTAAGGCCCATGCAGACCGCCGGCGTTCCCCGGCCCCTGCATACCAGCCCGGGCAGGCGGTTTGGTTATCCACAAAGGACATACCTGTGCAAACGGAATCCCAAAAGCTGAAGGACAGATTTATAGGACCCTTCACCATCGTGAAGGTCCTCAGTCCAGCCGCAGTGAAGCTGAAGCTGCCAGCTTCACTGCGGATACATCCGGTATTCCATGTCTCCAGACTCAAACCCTGCCACACCTCTCCCCTCTGTGCCCCCGGACCGGCGCCGCTGCCTGCCCGGATCATGGACGGGGAGCCGGCTTGGACTGTGCGCCGACTCCTGGACGTTCGTCGAAAGGGCCAGGGGTTCCAGTATTTGGTGGACTGGGAAGGATATGGACCCGAAGAATGCTCCTGGGTGAAGAGGAGCTTCATCCTGGACCCGGCCCTCCTGGCCGAATTCTACGCCCGGCACAAGGCGGACAAGCCTGGTCGGGTGCCTCCTGGCGCCCGTTGAGGGGGGGGGGTCCTGTTGTGTGGGCCGCTGAAGAGGAGGTACTGCTGGCCCACCACCACCAGATGGCGCCCTGCTTGGAGTGCGGGCTTCAAGCACGAGAGGGCGCCAGAGCTACTGGGAGTGACAGCTGTCACTCATCCTCAGCACCAGCTGTCACTCATTCATCATCATCACCATCACCATAAAGGCTGGACTGCAACTCCACCTCCTCGCCGAGAAATCAGCTACCATTCAGGTAACTTTCTCTGCTGACTCAAAACATTGAGTAATAATCTGTACTTCTTTGCAGCCATTTTCCTGTGGTGTGTCCTTATCTGTGGGATTGGCGTTTGGTGTGATCAGCGACGGCTTCGCTTCACACTCCAACCAGATAAGTGGTTAGACAGGAGCTGCACGAGTGTGTGATTGGAGGTGGAGGTTCTCCCTCCTTTACTGAACACTGACTGTGGGATTACTGAGTGTGCGAACTCACACTCATCAGGACTGTCTCTGTTTTCTGCCAGCAGTACCGGGTCTGACTGCTGAAGACAGCGGCCACCTGGGGCGCAGGGCTTGGCGGCTCCGGTGTTCTTCAGCTCCGTTGGTGGTGGAAGCTGTGTGGGGATCCAGCTCTTCTCTCGCCAGGCGTCTTCTATCATCGAGCCTGCCCACACGTCACCTGGTGTATGATTGACAGTCCACCATATTGTTATTGTCTGTACGTCGTTGTGTGATTCACAACATTAAATTGTTACTTTTGGCTTATCCATTGTCCGTTCATTACCGCCCCCTGTTGTGGGTCCGTGTCACGACACTTTCACAACAACCTACTGTATTCTCTTTATCTTTTGACTTTTTGCAGGATTATCCAAAAACAGCGAAAATAAATAAATAAAGTGCCTTAAAGCTGTATGGACTGTTTTTTTTTCTTTTTAAGATTTAAGTCATAATTTTCTTTGGCACTATAATTTTATTCTTCAGCATTTAAATAAGGGATTCATAATATCATATTGCCAATATGATCAAAATTTGCTCTGTCTGGAAACAATATAGAATTTCGTCAAACAATCAGACGCCATGACCTACATTTGTCAGCGATGACAGATTGCGTGAGGGCTTCCTCTGATCTATGTGAGGGATGCTGGAAGGAACAGGGTAACTGCCAAATGGAGTAAAGAAAGGCAGTGTGATGTCATTTGATGGAAAACGCTCTAATGGCCCGGTCACACGGCACTTAATGAAGGGCAACGAAGCCCAAATGAAACATGAAATCTGGACTTTCATTGACTTTTGTTGGAATTTAACCTTTGCGCAGCTTCCTTCCTGCAGTTGGCGCTTCGTCAGGATTTTTAAACTGTCGGAAAATTTGAACGAATGCTGTCAAAAACCTCAATTCATCTATATTTCATTTTGCTGTCATTCTTCACAGTTTTTTATCATTTGCTTAGTTTCTGTAACATTAGCGTTTAGTTTGACTTTGTTCGACCAGCTGAATGTTTTCATACAGTGCAGAAGCCGGTTTGTGAGCGCTGCTGTGCAGGAGAAAGTTTTTTTTTATATATATACGAGGGCTGTCAATAAAGTTACGGTCCTTTTTATTTTTTTCAAAAACTATATGGATTTCATTCATATGTTTTTACGTCAGACATGCTTGAACCCTCGTGCGCATGCGTGAGTTTTTCCACGCCTGTCGGTGACGTCATTCGCCTGTGAGCACTCCTTGTGGGAGGAGTTGTCCAGCCCCTCGTCGGAATTCCTTTGTCTGAGAAGTTGCTGAGAGACTGGCGCGTTGTTTGATCAGAATTTTTTCTAAACCTGTGAGACACACCGAAGTGGACACGGTTCGAAAAATTAAGCTGGTTTTCAGTGAAAATTTTAACAGCTGATGAGAGATTTTGAGGTGATTCTGTCGCTTTAAGGACTTTTCACGGTGTGAGACGTCGCGCAGCGCTCTCAGGCGGCGTCATCAGCCTGTTCAAGCTGAAAACCTCCACATTTCAGGCTCTATTGATCCAGGACGTCGTGAGAGAACAGAGAAGTTTCAGCAGAAGTCGGTTTCAGCATTTTATCCGGATATTCCACTGTTAAAGGAGATTTTTTTAATGAAAGAAGTGCGGACGGGTCCGCGCGTCGGGACGCAGCCGACGCGGTGCGGCGGCACAGGAAAAACACCTCCGTGTTGATAACCATTTGTAAAATCCAGGCGGCTTTTGATGGCTTTCAGTGGAGTGAGTATATGAGAAATTGTTTAACAGGCAGGACATGTTCCAACTTGTCCTTAAGGCTTTCAACAGAGGTGTTTTTCCTGTGGAGGAGCGTCGCGGCGGCTGCGTCCCGACGCGCGGACTCGTCCGCACGTCTTTCATTAAAAAAATCTCCTTTAACAGTGGAATATCCGGATAAAATGCTGAAACCGACTTCTTCTGAAACTTCTCTGTTCTCTCACAACGTCCTGGATCAATAGAGCCTGAAATGTGGATGTTTTCAGCTTGAACAGGCTGATGACGCCGCCTGAGAGCGCTGCACGACGTCTCGCACCGTGAAAAGTCCTTAAAGCGACAGAATCACCTCAAAATCTCTCATCAGCCGTTAAAATTTTCACTGAAAACCAGCTTAATTTTTCGAACCGTGTCCACTTCGATGTGTCTCACAGGTTTAGAAAAAATTTTGATCAAACAACGCGCCAGTCTCTCAGCAACTTCTCAGACAAAGGAATTCCGACGAGGGGCTGGACAACTCCTCCCACAAGGAGTGCTCACAGGCGAATGACGTCACCGACAGGCGTGGAAAAACTCACGCACGCGCACGAGGGTTCAAGCATGTCTGACGTAAAAACATATGAATGAAATCCATATAGTTTTTGAAAAAAATAAAAAGGACCGTAACTTTATTGACAGCCCTCGTATATAAATTGGAGCAAGATGGTGCGTGCAGCACGTCATCAGAGTCTAAACTAGACAGTGAGGATTCTGATGATGAAGGAGATGATCTCTCCTTTGCTCTGGACGAGAAAACAGAGCAGGTGGATCCACCGACGTGCACACAGATCTCCACAGTGGGCTGGATCACGCACTTGTGTTTGCAGCTTCTCCAGGACTCAGGCATTACATAGCTCCATCCCAGCGTCGAGTCCTGGAACACAGAGCAGGATGCAGACACACACTGCTCGAGCAGTGGCTCCAGGCGCATTTCATTTAAAGCCCCAAGATCAATGTTAGCTTGGGTTTCATTTGGTTCCTCTTTTGTTCCTTTTGCGCTCTTGATTCGCAGGCTTTTCGGTGATGGGAAAAGTCAAAGGCTCATTTGTCCACCTTTTCTCGATTTGTGGCTTTTTTACTTTTTTCCATTCATTCAGGAATCGTCCAACCCAGTCTCACGGCATGTCGTGACTCAACAGCACGAAATATACATTAATCTATTGGTTTGTAATATTGTCATGAAAAGCTCCTCATTTTCGTCACGGCAGTACTGGATATAGGGTCCCACCCCGTGACCCTTAACTGGAGTTAAGTAGGTATAGAAAATGGATGGACGGATACATTTTGTAAAAGTTTGTGAGAAATAAATACTTCCAAATCTAAAACTGCTGTTTGTGAAATGAGATAACACCTCTGAAGTCATTTACAAGACGTCTTACAGATGTTAGTGTGCACGCCCTATGAATGTGCATCAATCAAGTGGGTCAGGTCACAGGTAATCCCAAAACCTCACACATGCACACATGCGGTTCCTCCTGCAGTCCGTCTGCATGATAGCATAACAACCAATAAACAATATTCACTATAAATGAGCTGTAATTTTGCATTTTACGTAAGAGAACTTTGGGAGGGTTGAGCCACATGCACGAGCTGCTGGGGGGACGACAGTCCATCCAACAAGGATCATTCTACTATTTGGTGAGTTCACTATCCACACTTTTGTTTCAGTTTCTTGTCGAAGTCATTCAATAAGACTCTGTTGCTCAGTCTGTTGGTTTGTTTCTTTAGATGTTTGTTTGTCTGCTCATCTTTTTCTGACTCCGTGTTGTGATGATTTATGGACTTTTTTCTGCCAATCGTATTTGTTCCATGATTGAAAACTATTAAATATGACGTGTGAGGAGGTTAAACGCAAAAGTGACAAACAGCCCTTGTGTATGGGAAGCCATGAATGCCACAAATACATCACAGTCATTCATGTATCACCAAAAATACACCGAAAAAAAAAGAGAAAGAAAACGCTGTTTTGTTTATGTTTGTCTGCTGGTTTGTTAATATATTAAGGATAAAGGATTTATGTACAGCTGTGATCAAAGGTTTACGTACCCTGGCAGAATTTTACATTTTGTGGCCATTTATCAGAGAATATGAATAACACAAATTTTTTTCACTCATTTTTTGTGGTTGTGTCAAGCCATTTATTGTGAAATAACTGTGTTTACTCTTTTTAAATCATAATGACAACAGAAACTACCCAAATGACCCTGATCAGAAGTTTACATTCCCCAGTCCTTCATACTGTGTATTCTGTCCCATTTAACATCAGTGACAGTTTGGAGTCTTTTGTGGAAGACGAGACTCTTTATTTACTCTGATGGTAAAGCTGACACTGAATATGTCTTGGACATCAGTTATGAAGAAATACAAACAGCATGGCACTCTATAATAAAAATAACAAGCTACAGGAGAGTTAGTTTCTCTGCAATGACAACATTTATTACACATTAGCTCCATGAGCTTCAGCCTCACATTAGCAATAAAGCTCGTAGCAACAACGCCTAAAGCTCCAAAACTATGCACAAGTAGATATAATAATAATAATAATAATAATAATAATAATCATAGGGATAGAACTTATGAAATTATTGTTCATTATTTTCCATTTCAGTCATACTCACAGGTAAAATGTTCGTCCTCAGCCTTTGAACTGGTGATTTGTGCAGTTTATAGCTGCACATGAAGGTATTTTTTAGGCAAACTCACGGTTGCGTCCACCTGCTTAAAGTTCGGTAGAAAAGCTCGTTCAGAGCGGTACATGGGAGTGGTAATATGGCGGCCGATTTGCTTCAAAAGTATTGGCCAAATCCCGCGATATCACGCAGTGTTCAAACGAGACTGCGCTGCAACGGGTGGGGGTGGGGGTGGGGGAGCGGGGTACACCCACAGGACTCCAGTCGGTAGGGGGCGGGGCTTAAGGCTCTTACGTCACGGCGTTAACGTCTTTTTTAACTGACGCTCTCCTTAATTCTGGGCCATTTCTGCTACAGGAACTGAAGAGAGAAGTCGTAAACATACTAAACTGTTAACACAACACAGAGGTGAGACTCTTTACATTTAACAATGTGTTCAAATAAAATAAAATATTACTGGTAATATCAGAGTGTATTTTGTGTTAGAATAGATTTAGATTTAGAAGAGATTTAGAATATTTGAAAAAGTAAACATTCAGTCCCCCCGTGGATCTGACCCTGAACACAATTCATTTCAATGTTTCACCCACAGCAAAGATAAGATTTTATTCAGCTGAACTACTTACTGAAACTTGATGCAAATTGTGAATTGTTTCTGATAGTAATTTTTAGAAAAAGAACTGATTTTAGCTGTTTCTTTCATTGTTGTCAAGTTAGACTCAGTCTCATTGAATAACACTGTGACTTTCACAGTAAAAGTCTTTCACCTACTTTTTGCATTCAAATATCTATTGTGAAATATTGGAAAAATGAACAATCTGAGATCTTATTTAACTTCACTAACAGTAACATCAGTGACCGAACCTTCATGCTATTATATGTACAAAAAACAAACATGGAAACAACACATTTAACTACTGCGGACCTCAAAACTCACCCTCATGGAGTTCTTATATTTATTTTGTTGATTATATATATATATGTCTGTGTGTGTGTATGTTTGTGTGTGTGTCTGTGTGTATTGGCCTCAAGTTGTCATTAAGTTTCTGTACATTTGCTAAAATTTGTGGTCTTTATTTACGGGGCTGAAGACAATGTACACAGTGTGCACAAAAGGAGATCTGACTTTGCTGCTCAGTTGTTTTTAGAGATTTTACTTATCAGGTGGATCTGAGGGTGTTTAATCTCATAACATCTGAATTTTGCACAGTGAAGTAGTTTTGATGTAATCCTTCAGAGCCTCGACAAAGTGAATTGCCCTATAAATCTGTCATTTCAGAACAAAATTAACAGATAAATTGATTTGAAGCGCTGTGATGTTTCCAAGACAAATTTAAAAATCTTCTATTTTATGGAATACTGAGATGCTATATGCTCTACACAGCTGTTCTATACTGCCGTGGTAATGATGTTGTGATCCAATAGATCAGCAGTATTTACCCTGATGGTGGTTATTGATTACTATCAGGGTACGCGGGTGTGGGATCTCATAGAGATTTGTGATTTCTTTACCTCTGATAGTCCAGTTTGTAGATCAAAGGTTCATGGTTTTGACAACTACATGTATTGTGTGACATCTGTGTGTGTGTGGGGGGGGAAGTCACTTTGATCAAAGTGCAGATTTGTCATGTTGCATTTAATGTTAAAAATGCTTAAGAGGTTTTTGAGAATTTGATAAAAATGTTTTAAAAAACCAGAACACACAGTGTTAAAGTTTAAAAAAAATCTGACTCATTATAGAGGTCTGCAGTTTTTATTTAATTAAAAAAAACATTTAACAGGGTTGAAAATGTTTCCTGAACGGTGTCGATGAAACCAATGTCAGATATCTAACTGTGCTGTTCTCCACTGTTCATTTGTTCTCAATTTTCACAGGAGATCATCTTGCAAAAATGATGACCAGCACCGCCAGTTTCCTGTCCAAACTTTCACACCTCCAGGATGTAATTGGGAGAACCTCCACAATGGACAACGACCAGAGTTCTGACTGTTTTTATGACATGTCAAATCTGAGCCTCCTGGAGGCGAGCACATGAACACATCTACATCCTCCAACACACGCAGAGGTCCAGGCAGGGTTGGACACTGTGATCAGGAGGAGATGGATTTGTAATGCATGAACATTTAAATTTGTTTTCAGATGAACCTTAGTGGCTGAAACTGTAATTTACTGAATGTACGTGAACACACTGCACAGGTACACCAAATCAAATCAAATCAATTTTATTTATATAGCGCCAAATCACAACAAACAGTTGCCCCAAGGCGCTTTATATTGTAAGGCAAGGCCATACAATAATTACGGAAAAACCCCGGTCAAAACGACCCCCTGTGAGCAAGCACTTGGCAACAGTGGGAAGGAAAAACTCCCTTTTAACAGGAAGAAACCTCCAGCAGAACCAGGCTCAGGGAGGGGCAGTCTTCTGCTGGGACTGGTTGGGGCTGAGGGAGAGAACCAGGAAAAAGACATGCTGTGGAGGGGAGCAGAGATCAATCACTAATGATTAAATGTAGAAAAGAGAAAGAAACACTCAGTTTGAGATGAAAAATGAAGCTAATCTGATTAATGAACATTATTTATCACCCAACCACAGTTCCAAGTAGACATGAGACATGAATAGACAATATTTGAAAGAAATAGGTCTTTTGTGTACGTAGAAAATGTTTTAGATCTTTGAGTTCAGCTCATGAATAAAATGGGAGCAAAAACAAAAGTGTTACATTTAGATTTTTGTTCAGTGTAGTTTGTCAAAATATCAGCTAGTCAGTGTAACTAATGATAACGATTACAAACAACAATATCAATACATCATACAAATACATTGTTGTATTTGCAAATGTTTTCTAGCATCCTCACAAAATTAATACTTCAAGTGTCTTTGATCAAAACGTCAGTGAAGATTCTCATTCATGCGGGTAAATGATATTTAACAGAGGAGTTCGTTGGTGTAGAAAGAACCTCCTCCAACACAGGCACAGGTACAGACAGGGACGAAAACTATGATAGAATGTAGAGAAGACACCCATCAGAAGACCATGATCAACCATAGAATAGTTATAAAGTGGTATTCAGGAGGAGATGGACGACCAATATTTAAACCTGCATTTGAGACGACTTTCAGCCACTTAAACTTATCAGCTACAACTGTAATTTCCTGAATGTTGATAATCACACTGTGTTCAATATAAAACACCAGTTTGATAGATGAATGTTTCTTTATTTCCCACTCATCAGCAGGACGACTTCACGCTGCAGACATCTTCCAAACTTGACCCAAAACAAGCCTTGACACAGAGGGAGGAGGAATTTCTATTACTGCTTCGAAACCTTGATGATGTGTACCACCTGAGCCAGGTTAGTCCGTTTGCAAGTAGAGGACACACACTGGTATCACTGAGTCTTTACTGCCCACATTGAACACATAAAACTTGTGACGTGTTAATTTTGGTAAGAACCTGTGAATGACAAAATATCAATCATTGGAATTTAGGACAAAGCCAGAAAACATTTCCACTTTAGAGAATTTTTCAGTTTTTTTTCAAAAATGTTCTTTGTGGAAAAAGTGAAATGTGACGATGTTTAAACCTGCATTTAAGACGACTTTCAGCCACTTCAACTTATCGGCTGCAACTGTAATTTCTTGAATGTTGATAATCACACTGTGTTCAATGTAAAACACCAGTTTGATTGATGAATGTTTCTTTATTGACACAGGCGGAGAAGGAATTTCTGTCCCTGCTTCCAGACCTTGATGATGTGTACCATCTGGACCAGGTTAGCCTGTTTGCACGTAGAGGACACACACTGGTATCACTGAGACTTTACTGCCCACATCGAACACATAAAACTTACTAATACCATCTCAGTCACTAACCATAACAATCAAGTCTAGTCAGGTCTGGGAGCATGTGCCATCTTAGGTCCTGGATGGCAACCACTTGTGCAGACAACCGGTTCATTCCCACACCTTGAAAATAGCCGTCTATCTGTAGTGTTATGACTGAATTTAGAGCAGTAACACGTTACAGACAAATGTAATGTGATTACAACAACATGTTACTAATTAATACGTTGCACCTCAGACTAAAAAAAGTAAAGTAAGTCCCTTCGGCTGCTCCCTTGTTTGCACTCGGGGTCACCACAGCAAATCCAAGGTGGAGCTGCATGTTGAATTGGCACAGGTTTTACACCGGATGCCCTTCCTGACGCAACTCCACATTACATGGAGAAATGTGGCAGGGGTGGGATTTGAACCCGGAGCCTTCTGAACTGAAACCAAGCGCATTAACCACTTGGCCACCTCAGACTGTTGGTGGTGAAACACACAACTCCTGCCCCAACACACCACAACAGGAGCTCAATGAGGCATCGCAGCTGAGAGCGACACAACGAGAACACACAGCAAGCAACTTCAGTTGACCAAACAGTAGGAAGACTAAATGAAGACTGACAGAGTCCCAAAATGTGACAATACTATTTTATTTATTTATTTTAATAGTTATTCACAGAGCTGGGTTCAATTGGGCAGCGCAGTCTCGTTTGACGGCGGGCGCTAAAGGGGTAATTTCTCTCCAGCGGAAAAAAACATAGTATTTTCTGAGTTTTTGAGGAAATTACATGCAAACAAAGTGAAAATGCAAAGAAAAAGTGACGATGTGGTGAGAAAGTAGACGTGCTGAGGTTTGTTTATGACCCGGAGCACAAACGTGTCGACGTTTTTGCAGGCGAGAGAACGTAGCTACTCTCATTAGGGCCCTGTCCCACTGGCATTTAGGAGGATTTGCGGATGGAATGCGCACAAAAGTGGCCCACATCCGCCAAACAACTACAATAACCGTGTAACATTCCTGTATGAGTCGGCCGCCATCCGAACACGTCCGTGATCATCCGCAGAGGCACGCATGTCCGCAGCCAGGATTTTTGAGCGGCTCAAAAATCCTGCTGCGGATGTGATCCGCATCACTGCCTGAACACCTACTGAAGACACACGCAGGACATACACAACCAACGCGCCGCATATCCCCTGTCATCCGCTGATATCCGCAACCGACGGGTTGGCGCGGGTTGGCGGCGGACCAGAACATCGTGCAAAACAGATATGACGCGTGCCCAGCATGGCCACATCACGGTCGTAAATGGTATGTCGCGCATGCAGACAGAGTGGGCACGGATGAAGCGAGTGCATCACGGCCGCTGTGCCCCTCATGGGGGTGCCTCCGTGGTCGCCTTCGCTTCTGTTCCCTGTTATATATGCTTTTCTTCCTCATGTATTCACTGATCCACCCTGGGACATTTGTCATTTCCGCCGACCTTTGTTGCGGACGCTCAGCTTTTGTCTCCTCATTTCATGTGCAAATCCTCCTAAACGCCAGTGGGACAGGGCCATTAGCTGTGTAGGCTAACACTTACTGACACGACGCGTCCCATTCGCCTCGTCTTCCCTTCTTCCACTGGGAACCGAAAAGAAACTTTTCGCGTCTGTTTCTGTGATTGCAGCCAAAAACAAAACAGCACCATGTGAAGTTCTGCTGTGTATATATTGCACAACGGGGCCGGCGCTCCCCGTAAGTGGTCAAATCCCGCGATATCACACAGGGTTCAAACAAGACTGCGGTGCACTATACCTGACTGGAGACTGTCAGCATTCAAAGGGGCAGAGATCATGACTGTCAGTATATTTACCATCTCCAACTCTTTTCCCAAAAGATATGAAATAATAAAAGTAATAATAAAATGGACTAATTTAAAGCAAAAAAAAAAAAAAAAGGAATATTAAGATGAACTTTGTCAAGCCTAAATAATCAGTAACATCCATGTTCTACATGCGCGTGTTAATTTTGGTAAGAATCTGTGAAGGACAAAATATCAATCATTGAAATTTGGTACAAAACCAGAAAACATTTCCACTTAAAGAATTTTTCAGAGGTTTTCTCAAAAATGTTCTTTGTGGAAAAAGTGAAACGTGACATTGACGATCCACTGGACACAACGTCACAGTGGAACCAGAGCCTGTGTTCCAGACTGGACTCAGCCAACCCACAACACCACGTTCCAGACCGGTGTAGGCCGCCGCCGGAAGACGACTACAAAGACATGCATCCACGCCCAAGTCCATCCTCCCAGCTTTATGACAAACATGACTTTCTGAAAGTTATTCTGACTAAGTGAGGGGGATTAATGTCACCTGGTTGATAAGCAGCACCGTGGCAGCTGGTAATCATTTACTGTATGTGTGTTTTTCCAGGTTTGTGATGTGCCAGCGGAGCAGCCCACCAAGACGACCCACCTGCAGGCACCAATCAGACCAACAGTGACACCGTACGTCAACTACCGCCAACTCTGACAAATCCATACTTTTATTTTTATAGGATTGGTTTGTATTCTTGGTTTGTCGCCTCCACGTGTTCATTCTAAAGGTTCAGTCAGACTTCTGTCCTGACAGCTCGTCATTTCACATTATAATAAATTCTATTTTTAAACAGCAGACAGAAAAGCCAAAGAGCAGTTTGTAGTATTAAATCTCTCTTTCTTTTACTCTCCAGTACACAGTAACCACAATATACATATGCATACAAAATAAATAATGGACAAAATTTTATAACAGCATGAAGAATATGAATATATATTCAGGTGGAATCAAAGTTTTGTATCTAAAGGATTAGATCAATAAAATCAGTTACAGTTTCATAAATAAATAAATAGTGACTCATTTTGTGAGGATAAATGTCTTAGATTATTTAGCGTATTTATTTCTGCAACACTCCCTTTTTTGTCATCATGTTGCACAATTGTAAAATGTATTCTGTGTTTCTTTCTGTGTAGAAAACACAAACACCAGACTAAAGAAAAGCCGTACGTGAAGAAACCACAATCTGCGTTCATGCTGTTTGTGACGGAGCAGACAGAAATCATCATGAACGAGCAGAAGATGTCTCGTGCTGCGGTGCTGAAGATTCTGCCAGAGAAAGTAAGTGTACAGCAGCGACACACTCAGTGTTACACAATGCACAGAACTCATTCCTGCTGCTCAGTGTACATACATGTGCATGTGTGTGTGTGTGTGTTCATACTAACAGACAGTGTGTTATTTGTCCACAGTGGAAAAAAATGTCAGCGGTGGAAAAAGCCAAATATCACAAGGAGGAAAACCAACTGAAAAGTCTCCACTCAAAGTTATATTCAACCGACTCATTCAAAGATGATCACGTGAGTATCCAACTCACACGTTACATACTAATATTTATACAACAGAATTGAAGGAAAAGATAAGACTGTATTTCTTTGCTGACACCACACAGAAAGTGTAATGTGTTTGTTTTTTGGTGCAGGTTGCAAAGAGGCAGAGGCACACACACACAGTCTGGAACAGCATCATGCACAGATCTTCCACTAAGATCAAAGGTGAGTGAGTTTTATTGTCAATGACAAAACATTTTTATGTAAAATTTAACATACTATCAGGGTCAGCGAGGGGAGAAAAAACATGATAATGTATTTGAAAAACCTGTTGTGTTGTCTGAGTGAACCCAAACTTTGTAAAAGAAGACTTCTGAGCTCAGGCCTTCACAAATCCACTACCCAAGTAACCAACATCTGGACCCAGATCTGAATCGGGTCAGGTCCAGATTTTATTTTGTTGAACTGGGGCACAAATCATTTTATTACTGCTGGATCCAACAGATTTGACTGTCAGCTGTGATCAGATAGAGCCTGATACCAGTATGTTTTTTTTATTTTTTATTTTTTTTAAGAACAGATGTTTTTGTAATTCTTACTGCTGCCATAGTTTGTAATATAACGAAGGCAAAGCATTGGACCAAACATCAACATAGGCTGATGTAAATATATTGTGTCGATTGCATGTGACAGCATAGTTCAAAATTGTTTGGGTGTATGAAGGTCTTGAGATGAAGGTACTTTAAACAGACTGACACTATTTGTTAATTATAAACTATTGTAGGCTTTAATGGTACAAACGTGTGGGTTTATTAAAGGTACTCATTAAAATATCATTGCTCAATAGAATATCAAGAACAGAAACGTCTGCATTCTCGAGATCGATAGATTTATTCAATGATCAATTTAATTTACAACAGTAAATATTATGTTTATGTTGCTGACATTAATGAGTGAAGCTACTCATCATGTCATTTAGGTCCTTCAGACTTTTTAACTAAAACCCTTCAGTTTCTGTATTGGAATGGGCAGGGACACCGGCAGGTTTGCCTTTGAAAAAGTAACCAATTAATGATTACTCCTTGAAAAACTAACTTAAGTTTCTTTACTGATTACTCAATTTTAAAAGTAAGTAAGTCATATTACTAGTAGTTACTTCATTAGTTACTCTCAGCAGCTGCCAACTCGACATGAAAATGAGAACCCGTTTTACCAGGACTCACTTTATAGTCACCTTTTCTTGACTTCAATGACCATAAACACTTGTTTTATAAAAAATAAAGTCAGTTTTTCTTGAGCTCATATTTAACTGTTGACAGCACTGTGATGGTAAAATGTGGTTCCTGTACTGAGTTTACATGTTGTTCCTGAGACTGCATGGATTTGATCAAATGAAGCATGTTTTGTTTATGACTCTCCAATTCTGAAGACATTCACACAGTTTGAAACCACATTAGTCAGTGTGGTGCTAAGGTGTCCTGTGGCCACATGCAACTAACCCAACATGAAGTTGAATGATCAAATCAAGCTGATTGATTGACACGTCTGTTCATGTTGCAGCAACTCAGACTGTGAGCTCTGGAGTTCCGCCCAGACACCAAAGTTTGAAAAGGCAGAGAGCAGCGCAGCACATCCGACTTGACTGAGGAAGAACAGACACGTTCACACTCTTCAGTCACTGTGCATGCTTCACTCCAGGGACGGATTCCTCCAAGGACAATCAGTGGAAACAGGATCCAAAACTTTTAACTTCATGGCAAAGGCAGAATAATGGACATGTTTTTTCTTTTAAATAAATTTGCAAAAATCTAAAAAAAAAAAAAAAAAAAACTTTTTTCACCTTGTCATTATGTTGTTTTGTGTGCAGAAAAAATAAAACAGAGTGTGGTTCCTACAAACCAGTATCACTTTTAATCATCAAATACAGAATATCTGCAACAATATTAAGTTGGATTTATCTTCATAGAGAATTGGTTTAATAGGCAAATTATTGGGTGCTTAAGGTCTTCATATTAGGTCATATAGGTCTTCTTCACGTGCCTTAACTAAAGCACTCCCTCTGCTGAATCACCTCTAAATTATTTACACATTATTCACTTTGTGTGTGTGTTTTAGGAATCCGCTAGCTTAGCGCAGCTACTAGCTCTTAGCCGGTTTAGCATGGCGGCTTCTCCTGTCTCTCCCGCACTTTTCTGCTCTAGGTGTGAAATGTTTAGTTATTCCTCGGCCTCCTTTAGCAGTAATGTTACTTGTAATAAGTGTAGCTTATTCGTAGCTTTGGAGGCCAGGCTGGGAGAATTGGAGACTCGGCTCCGCACCGTGGAAAATTCTACAGCTAGCCAGGCCTCTGTAGTCGGTGCGGACCAAGGTAGCTTAGCCACCGTTAGTTCCCTTCCAGCAGATCCCGAGCAGCCGGGAAAGCAGGCAGACTGGGTGACTGTGAGGAGGAAGCATAGTCCTAAACAGAAGCCCCGTGTACACCGCCAACCCGTTCACATTTCTAACCATTTTTCCCCACTCGGCGACACACCCGCCGAGGATCAAACTCTGGTTATTGGCGACTCTGTTTCGAGAAATGTGAAGGTAGCGACACCAGCAACCATAGTCAATTGTCTTCCGGGGGCCAGAGCAGGCGACATTGAAGGAAATTTGAAACTGCTGGCTAAGGCTAAGCATAAATTTGGTAAGATTGTAATTCACATCGGCAGTAATGACACCCGGTTACACCAATCGGAGGTCACTAAAATTAACATTGAATCGGTGTGTAACTTTGCAAAAACTATGTCGGACTCTGTAGTTTTCTCTGGGCCCCTCCCCAATCAGAGTGACATGTTTAGCCGCATGTTCTCCTTGAATTGTTGGCTGTCTGAGTGGTGTCCAAAATTGAGGTGGGCTTCATAGATAATTGGCAAAGCTTCTGGGGAAAACCTGGTCTTGTTAGGAGAGACGGCATCCATCCCACTTTGGATAGAGCAGCTCTCATTTCTAGAAATCTGGCCAATTTTCTTAAATCCTCCAAATCGTGACTATCCAGGGTTGGGACCAGGAAGCAGAGTTGTAGTCTTACACACCTCTCTGCAGCTTCTCTCCCCCTGCCATCCCCTCATTACCCCATCCACGTAGAGACGGTGCCTGCTCCCAGACCACCAATAACCAGTAAAAATCTATTTAAGCATAAAAATTCAAAAAGAAAAAATAATATAGCACCTTCAACTGCACCACAGACTAAAACTGTTAAATGTGGTCTATTAAACATTAGGTCTCTCTCTTCTAAATCCCTGTTAGTAAATGATATAATAATTGATCAACATATTGATTTATTCTGCCTTACAGAAACCTGGTTACAGCAGGATGAATATGTTAGTTTAAATGAGTCAACACCCCCGAGTCACACTAACTGCCAGAACGCTCGTAGCATGGGCCGAGGCGGAGGATTAGCAGCAATCTTCCATTCCAGCTTATTAATTAATCCAAAACCCAGACAGAGCTTTAATTCATTTGAAAGCACGACTCTTAGTCTTGTCCATCCAAATTGGAAGTCCCAAAAACCAGTTTTATTTGTTATTATCAATTTTCCACCTGGTCGTTACTGTGAGTTTCTCTGAATTTTCAGACCTTTTGTCTGACTTAGTGCTTAGCTCAGATAAGATAATTATAGTGGGCGATTTTAACATCCACACAGATGCTGAGAATGACAGCCTCAACACTGCATTTAATCTATTATTAGACTCAACTGGCTTTGCTCAAAATGTAAATGAGTCCACCCACCACTTTAATCATATCTTAGATCTTGTTCTGACTTATGGTATGGAAATTGAAGACTTAACAGTATTTCCTGAAAACTCCTTTCTGTCTGATCATTTCTTAATAACATTTACATTTACTCTGATGGACTACCCAGCAGTGGGGAATAAGTTTCATTACACTAGAAGTCTTTCAGAAAGCGCTGTAACTAGGTTTAAGGATATGATTCCTTCTTTATGTTCTCTAACGCCATATACCAACACAGTGCAGAGTAGCTACCTAAACTCTGTGAGTGAGATAGAGTATCTCGTCAATAGTTTTACATCCTCATTGAAGACAACTTTGGATGCTGTAGCTCCTCTGAAAAAGAGAGCCTTAAATCAGAAGTGCCTGACTCCATGGTATAACTCACAAACTCGCAGCTTAAAGCAGATAACCCGTAAGTTGGAGAGGAAATGGCGTCTCACTAATTTAGAAGATCTTCACTTAGCCTGGAAAAAGAGTCTGTTGCTCTATAAAAAAGCCCTCCGTAAAGCTAGGGCATCTTACTACTCATCACTAATTGAAGAAAATAAGAACAACCCCAGGTTTCTTTTCAGCACTGTAGCCAGGCTGACAAAGAGTCAGAGCTCTATTGAGCCGAGTATTCCTTTAACTTTAACTAGTAATGACTTCATGAGTTTCTTTGCTAATAAAATTTTAACTATTAGAGAAAAAATGACTCATAACCATCCCAAAGACATATCGTTATCTTTGGCTGCTTTCAGTGATGCCGGTATTTGGTTAGACTCTTTCTCTCCGATTGTTCTGTCTGAGTTATTTTCATTAGTTACTTCCTCCAAACCATCAACATGTCTATTAGACCCCATTCCTAACAGGCTGCTCAAGGAAGCCCTACCATTAATTAATGCATCGATCTTAAATATGATCAATCTATCTTTATTAGTTGGTTATGTACCACAGGCTTTTAAGGTGGCAGTAATCAAACCATTACTTAAAAAGCCATCACTTGACCCAGCTATCTTAGCTAATTATAGGCCAATCTCCAACCTTCCTTTTCTCTCAAAAATTCTTGAAAGGGTAGTTGTAAAACAGCTAACTGATCATCTGCAGAGGAATGGTCTATTTGAAGAGTTTTAGTCAGGTTTTAGAATTCATCATAGTACAGAAACAGCATTAGTGAAGGTTACAAATGATCTTCTTATGGCCTCAGACAGTGGACTCATCTCTGTGCTTGTTCTGTTAGACCTCAGTTCTGCTTTTGATACTGTTGACCATAAAATTTTATTACAGAGATTAGAGCATGCCATAGGTATTAAAGGCACTGCGCTGCGGTGGTTTGAATCATATTTATCTAATAGATTACAATTTGTTCATGTAAATGGGGAATCTTCTTCACAGACTAAGGTTAATTATGGAGTTCCACAAGGTTCTGTGCTAGGACCAATTTTATTCACTTTATACATGCTTCCCTTAGGCAGTATTATTAGACAGCATTGCTTAAATTTTCATTGTTACGCAGATGATACCCAGCTTTATCTATCCATGAAGCCAGAGGACACACACCAATTAGCGAAACTGCAGGATTGTCTTACAGACATAAAGACATGGATGACCTCTAACTTCCTGCTTTTAAACTCAGATAAAACTGAAGTTATTGTACTTGACCCCACAAATCTTAGAAACATGGTGTCTAACCAGATCCTTACTCTGGATGGCATTACCCTGACCTCTAGTAATACTGTGAGAAATCTTGGAGTCATTTTTGATCAGGATATGTCATTCAATGTGCATATTAAACAAATATGTAGGACTGCTTTTTTGCATTTGCGTAATATCTCTAAAATTAGAAAGGTCTTGTCTCAGAGTGATGCTGAAAAACTAATTCATGCATTTATTTCCTCTAGGCTGGACTATTGTAATTCATTATTATCAGGTTGTCCTAAAAGTTCCCTGAAAAGCCTTCAGTTAATTCAAAATGCTGCAGCTAGAGTACTGACAGGGACTAGAAGGAGAGAGCATATCTCACCCATA
The DNA here is from genome assembly GCF_902500255.1 of Thalassophryne amazonica. Lineage (NCBI taxonomy): Eukaryota > Metazoa > Chordata > Actinopteri > Batrachoidiformes > Batrachoididae > Thalassophryne > Thalassophryne amazonica. The sequence continues at coordinate 12,456,486 of NC_047110.1, read as the reverse complement.
TTGGCCTCTCTTCATTGGCTTCCTGTTAATTCTAGAACAGAATTTAAAATTCTTCTTCTTACTTATAAGGTTTTGAATAATCAGGTCCCATCTTATCTTAGGGACCTCATAGTACCACATCACCCCAATAGAGCGCTTCGCTCTCAGACTGCAGGCTTACTTGTAGTTTCTAGGGTTTGTAAGAGTAGAATGGGAGGCAGTTCCTTCAGCTTTCAGGCTCCTCTCCTGTGGAACCAGCTCCCAATTCAGATCAGGGAGACAGACACCCTCTCTACTTTTAAGATTAGGCTTAAAACTTTTCTTTTTGCTAAAGCTTATAGTTAGGGCTGGATCAGGTGACGCTGAACCATCCCTTAGTTATGCTGCTATAGACTTAGACTGCTGGGGGGTTCCCATGATGCACTGTTTCTTTCTCTTTTTTCTCTGTATGCACCACTCTGCATTTAATCATTAGTGATCGATCTCTGCTCCCCTCCACAGCATGTCTTTTTCCTGGTTCTCTCCCTCAGCCCCAACCAGTCCCAGCAGAAGACTGCCCCTCCCTGAGCCTGGTTCTGTTGGGGGTTTCTTCCTGTTAAAAGGGAGTTTTTCCTTCCCACTGTAGCCAAGTGCTTGCTCACAGGGGGTCGTTTTGACCGTTGGGGTTTTTACGTAATTATTGTATGGCCTTGCCTTACAATATAAAGCGCCTTGGTGCAACTGTTTGTTGTGATTTGGCGCTATATAAATAAAACTGATTTGATTTGATATAACTCGCCGTTTGCCAGGATCAAGATTTATGGTGATATTTACACACACACACACACACACACATATATATATATATATATATATATATATATATATATGTTTATATATATATATGGGGCAACTGTTTGTTGTGATTTGGCGCTATATAAAAAAAAAATTGATTGATTGATTGATTGATATATATATATATATATATATACGAGGGCTGTCAATAAAGTTACGGTCCTTTTTATTTTTTTCAAAAACTATATGGATTTCATTCATATGTTTTTACGTCAGACATGCTTGAACCCTCGTGCGCGTGCGTGAGTTTTTCCACGCCTGTCGGTGACGTCATTCGCCTGTGAGCACTCCTTGTGGGAGGAGTCGTCCAGCCCCTCGTCGGAATTCCTTTGTCTGAGAAGTTGCTGAGAGACTGGCGCGTTGTTTGATCAAAATTTTTTCTAAACCTGTGAGACACATCGAAGTGGACACGGTTCGAAAAATTAAGCTGGTTTTCAGTGAAAATTTTAACGGCTGATGAGAGATTTTGAGGTGATTCTGTCGCTTTAAGGACTTTTCACGGTGCGAGACGTCGCGCTGCGCTCTCAGGCGGCGTCGTCAGCCTGTTCAAGCTGAAAACATCCACATTTCAGGCTCTATTGATCCAGGACGTCGTGAGAGAACAGAGAAGTTTCAGAAGAAGTCGGTTTCAGCATTTTATCCGGATATTCCACTGTTAAAGGAGATTTTTTTAATGAAAGACGTGCGGACGGGTCCGCGCGTCGGGACGCAGCCGCCGCGACGCTCCGCCACAGGAAAAACACCTCTGTTGAAAGCCTTAAGGACAAGTTGGAACATGTCCTGCCTGTTAAACAATTTCTCATATACTCACTCCACTGAAAGCCATCAAAAGCCGCCTGGATTTTACAAATGGTTATCAACACGGAGGTGTTTTTCCTGTGCCGCCGCACCGCGTTGGCTGCGTCCCGACGCGCGGACCCGCCCGCACGTCTTTCATTAAAAAAATCTCCTTTAACAGTGGAATATCCGGATAAAATGCTGAAACCGACTTCTTCTGAAACTTCTCTGTTCTCTCACGACGTCCTGGATCAATAGAGCCTGAAATGTGGAGGTTTTCAGCTTGAACAGGCTGATGACGCCGCCTGAGAGCGCTGAGCGACGTCTCGCACCGTGAAAAGTCCTTAAAGCGACAGAATCACCTCAAAATCTCTCATCAGCTGTTAAAATTTTCACTGAAAACCAGCTTAATTTTTCGAACCGTGTCCACTTCGATGTGTCTCACAGGTTTAGAAAACATTCTGATCAAACAACGCGCCAGTCTCTCAGCAACTTCTCAGACAAAGGAATTCCGACGAGGGGCTGGACGACTCCTCCCACAAGGAGTGCTCACAGGCGAATGACGTCACCGACAGGCGTGGAAAAACTCACGCATGCGCACGAGGGTTCAAGCATGTCTGACGTAAAAACATATGAATGAAATCCATATAGTTTTTGAAAAAAATAAAAAGGACTGTAACTTTATTGACAGCCCTCGTATATATATATATATATATATATATATACATACACACAAACACACAGAATACCAAAAGACAGTGAAAAGATTCTCAGTCCTGAGAGACGGCTGTGTGGCCTCCACCTCCACGTCTTTGTGGAACATGCTATAAACGTTCTGAAGCACACACCCTTATGAAGCCCTCTGTGGCTGTCTCATCAAATTTCATGACTGCATCTGCACAAGTATAAAAAGACAAGTGATTAGAAAATTGAAGGCATTCTGCAGTCATATACAAAGTCCCCATATTTGTAAGCAAATATATGTTGTCTATGCATCAACTACCAATATTGGATTAATATAAAACCACCACAGCAAATGTTAGACTGTTTAAATTTGTATTTTTAATGTCGACAGGATGTTTTGTCTAATCAAGTTAATATTCATTCCCTTGTCACACACAGCTGGAATCACTCAGAGTGGCGTCAGACCTATGAATTGGTGCACATCCAAAAAGTGTCAGATTTCAGTTCCGTAATGTTCTGACAGCCATCTGTGTAAGTCGACAGTGTTGGTCAAAATCAGCCGGCGGCCCCGAGTGTGACACACATGTTCAAACCTCTCCGGGTGCCGGGACACCTATCACATGGCGGTCCATGTGTAATCTGACGACCATCTGACTGCAATTTACATATTCTGAGGGCATCAAAACAGCATCTTGAAACTGTTGTGTGTTGGGGGGTGTGGCTGGATATTTTGGTGTTCTTTTCTTTTCTTTGCTCTTCAGGTGGCATGGAAACTGATTTATCTGTGGAGAAGGTGCTGGCTGAAGAGTCCTCACCCTCATCAACATCATGTGTAGCACCTGTGACTGGTGCTCACATGCAACCTTAAAGACTTTCAGCTGAAGCAAATAATTGGATGGCGTTCTGCATTTAAGTCATGTGTGATTCAAACAGAACTGCCGGGAACTCGACCTTGTGATGTTCGTTTGTGAGACGCTGAGGACCGCGCCTGGGTTTGACACATTGAGCCCGTGAAGCAAGGAAGGGTGAGGGACACATGCTGTCAGCACACATCAAAGGTGATTAAGTGTTTGACTAATTGTTGATAGTAACTAGGTGTTTTGTTACGCAGTATACATGAATTGTGATGAGAATTGTGCAGCTTGCTTCTCACTGCTGTGGCGTGCGGATAATTGATCCTCCACCTGTTGTGAGAAGCTGCTCATTTGCATAAAGTTAAAAAAGATACAGACCTGAATGTGTTGCTGATAGCGTGTGTCTTTTGAAAGATATTGTTGTAACTGCTGACTTACCTCACCTCTTCTTTGCTTCACAGAGAGTCAGTTTGTCGTGTCCACCTGGGGGGTGTTTGGCGGTGGTAGTGAGTCCAGGAGTGCCGGGCTTTGATCCTTGCGGGCGCTGGAGAGCGTGCCAACAGTCACTCCACCAGAAAGACGCTGTTTAGTTTGTACACATTGTTATGCACCAAAGAGGGTAAAAAATAAATTGTTTTGTTTTGGAACCGCTTTCTGGTTATTTTTAGCGCTGGGTTCTGTCAGACGCAGGTCCGCTCCTCAACCCGCGTCGACACATAACAGAAACGATCTGATCGCAGTTGATTGAGCTCTGAGATCGATCGGTCACAGCAAAGCCTGCCAACATGCTGTGCCACGTTTGTCCACCTCCACTGGACCCCGGACAGGGAGCGCAAAGGAATTGTTTTGTAATAACATGTACAGTGAGGAAAATAAGTATTTGAACACCCTGCAATTTTGCAAGTTCTCCCACTTAGAAATCATGGAGGGGTCTGAAATTTTCATCTTAGGTGCATGAGAGACATAATCTAAAAAAAAAAAAAAAAAATCCAGAAATCACAATGTATGATTTTTTTAACAATTTATTTGTATGTTAATGCTGCAAATAAGTATTTGATCCCCTACCAACCAGCAAGAATTCTGGCTCACACAGACCTGTTAATTTTTGTTTAAGAAGTCCTCTTATTCTGCACTCTTTACCTGTATTAATTACACCTGTTTGAACTTATTACCTGTATAAAAGACACCTGTTCACACACTAAATCAATCACATGCCAACCTGTCCACCATAGCAAAGACCAAAGAGCTGTCTAAGGACACCAGAGCAGGCTTGGACTGATAATCTGTGATTTTGGGCATTTGCCCGGTGGGCCGCTGCACGTTTAGACGTGCGTGGGCCAGCCCTCCCATATTTATAGAGATTATGGAAATATACAGTGTTCTCGAACCGCGCGCTGCTGTCAACACGAGGAAAGTCCGTGATCGGTGAAGCTACAGCATTTAATCGGCGCAGCTGCAGAGCCACTTCCTGAATTTGTGTCAAAATAAAAGTTCTGCAGTGTTTCATACACGGCACAGTCTTATTCTAGGTTTCAGTTTTGTTTCCGTTTGATCACACAACGGAGACTTACATCGAGCACAATGATTGACATGACCAACAGCCAATGACAATGGAGAAGCATACAGGGTGGCCAATCAGATTGCAGGAAGAGCAGGCGGCCGCTCCCGCCCCTGTGAATGGATTGAGTCCTCGGCACCTGGACTTCTCTCCGCTCTCCTACTGATACAAGGTTGGAATCATTTCTTTTATCTTAATTAACTGTGCTTTACTTTGTTAATCTTTAAATGCAACAGCTACGGACTTCAGCTCCTTAATTTGCTGCTGTGTGAATCCTAGCAGTGGTTACACATTACCTCCCTCCCTCTCTCTCTCTCTCTCTCTCTCTCTCTCACTCACACACACACTTTGGAGACACAAAAACTTTTTTTTCCGCTTGTGTGCTTTTGCTTCTGTTTTGTCAGACCCGGCGCCAGAAAAAAATATATATATATCACAGGGGGCGGGGTCGCCCCCCCCCCCCCAAAAAAAAAGTGCTCACCGGAGGAGACGTGTGCTGCTGGAAAGCTTGTGTATTTATGCTGCACCATTGTAAGAGACTGACTAAGAGTGAAGAGTGATGACAGTATTTTTTTTAATTATTATTTGAACGTATAGACGCTCGGTCAAGTGATCTCTTGCATACCACAGAGCCGGTGTTCTGTCGAGATGAGATGCGCCAACTTTCAACACTCTGAGCTGTGACGTACCTTCGCATTGTCCAATAGGAATGTCGGGCCAAAACACGGAAGACTCGTGGCAGAAACCACTGATCTCTACAAAATGGATTGGACCAATCCGATTGGTGCAGAAACCACTGATCTGTACAAAACATTAATGTGTGACAGGACTGCTCATTTATAGAGCAGTTTTCTGAAGAAAAATCATTGGAAATGTTTTTTTGTTGTTGTTACCTCAAAATTTCTGATTACTATTAAAAAAAGTTTAGAACACTTGTAATTAAAACAGGTAAATAAATCAGTAAATGGTTCTTTAGAAACCTTTCATCTGTATTAAAACCACCTGTTATTTCAGATTAGATAATTTCTTGTTTAACATAAGGAACCTCAGACATTTATTTTTAGACAAATAAAATAACATGGAAACTTGTATATTTTTTTGAAGTCTGGTAGATTATTTATATCTTATTTCAAGCAGAAAAACCACAACCCCAACCACAATTTTTTTATATAGCGCCAAATCACAACAAACAGTTGCCCCAAGGCGCTTTATATTGTAAGGCAAGGCCATACAATAATTATGTAAAACCCCAACGGTCAAAACGACACCCTGTGAGCAAGCACTTGGCTACAGTGGGAAGGAAAAACTCCATTTTAACAGGAAGAAACCTCCAGCAGAACCAGGCTCAGGGAGGGGCAGTCTTCTGCTGGGACTGGTTGGGGCTGAGGGAGAGAACCAGGAAAAACACATGCTGTGGAGGGGAGCAGAGATCGATCACTAATGATTAAATGCAGAGTGGTGCATACAGAGCAAAAAGAGAAAGAAACAGTGCATCATGGGAACCCCCCAGCAGTCTACGTCTATAGCAGCATAACTAAGGGATGGTTCAGGGTCACCTGATCCAGCCCTAACTATAAGCTTTAGCAAAAAGGAAAGTTTTAAGCCTAATCTTAAAAATAGAGAGGGTGTCTGTCTCCCTGATCTGAATTGGGAGCTGGTTCCACAGGAGAGGAGCCTGAAAGCTGAAGGCTCTGCCTCCCATTCTACTCTTACAAACCCTAGGAACTACAAGTAAGCCTGCAGTCTGAGAGCGAAGCGCTCTATTGGGGTGATATGGTACTACGAGGTCCCTAAGATAAAATGGGACCTGATTATTCAAAACCTTATAAGTAAGAAGAAGAATTTTAAATTCTATTCTAGAATTAACAGGAAGCCAATGAAGAGAGGCCAATATGGGTGAGATATGCTCTCTCCTTCTAGTCCCCGTCAGTACTCTAGCTGCAGCATTTTGAATTAACTGAAGGCTTTTTAGGGAACTTTTAGGACAACCTGATAATAATGAATTACAATAGTCCAGCCTAGAGGAAATAAATGCATGAATTAGTTTTTCAGCATCACTCTGAGACAAGACCTTTCTGATTTTAGAGATATTGCGTAAATGCAAAAAAGCAGTCCTACATATTTGTTTAATATGCGCTTTGAATGACATATCCTGATCAAAAATGACTCCAAGATTTCTCACAGTATTACTAGAGGTCAGGGTAATGCCATCCACAGTAAGGATCTGGTTAGACACCATGTTTCTAAGATTTGTGGGGCCAAGTACAATAACTTCAGTTTTATCTGAGTTTAAAAGCAGGAAATTAGAGGTCATCCATGTCTTTATGTCTGTAAGACAATCCTGCAGTTTAGCTAATTGGTGTGTGTCCTCTGGCCTCATGGATAGATAAAGCTGGGTATCATCTGCGTAACAATGAAAATTTAAGCAATACCGTCTAATAATACTGCCTAAGGGAAGCATGTATAAAGTGAATAAAATTGGTCCTTAGCACAGAACCTTGTGGAACTCCATAATTAACTTTAGTCTGTGAAGAAGATTCCCCATTTACATGAACAAATTGTAATCTATTAGACAAATATGATTCAAACCACCGCAGCGCAGTGCCTTTAATACCTATGGCATGCTCTAATCTCTGTAATAAAATTTTATGGTCAACAGTATCAAAAGCAGCACTGAGGTCTAACAGAACAAGCACAGAGATGAGTCCACTGTCCGAGGCCATAAGAAGATCATTTGTAACCTTCACTAATGCTGTTTCTGTAAAAACAAACACTAAATAAATACAAATGTTTATTATAAATGCAAAAGGAAATAATTTAACAGTGACTGCAGTGTGATTGTAAAGTAGGATTTCTGTGACATAAACCTCATGATGTTTTATATATATATATATATATATATATATATATATATATATATATATATATATATATATATATATATATATATATAGTCATTTAAACTTGTAATTTCGTCAAAATATGTAATTGCCTTTAATGTTATCAGGACGCCCCCTAGTGGTGCCGGGTCCGCGTTTTGTACTATGATCAAGGTGAAATGACAGTGAAAGTGTGTATTTAGGTGTGTGTTCATGGTGTTTAGGTGCATAGTATTTGTTCATTGGGGTTCGGTATGGACGGGTGGGTGTGTGTGTTTGGGGGTGGATTCGTCGGGCCAATAGTGGGCTGGTCCAGAGGAAAAATGCCAGGGCCGAAATTTGTTCCCAGTCCGACCCTGCGGACAGCTGCCCGGCAACTGTAGCGGCTGGACCCGCAATGCAAACTCCCAGATTAGGTTTAGGTGTAAGAGAAAACATGTTCTTTATTCCAGGCTCTGGTTCACATGTGGTCAATCAGCGGACCAGAGGTACAATCAGGATCAGGCAAAAATGCAGTCATGGTTGAGCAGAGGTCAGAGGTACAAGCAAACACAGATATCCGGGATGAGGCAAGAGGCATGATCAAGGAGAACAGAGCAAAAAAATACAGTACAGGGCAAGGCAAAAATCAGGACTGAAAATGACAGCTGGAATGTGTGCAAAGACCACAAACTGGCAGGGGAGTGATGGCTGGGAGGTGTTTAAATAAGGCAGGTGTTAATTTTGTGCACCAGATGAACAATCTAGAAAGGGGCATGGCTAGTGGACAAAGATTATATGGGGAAGATGGTAAGGAGGGGAGTATACAGAATGGAAACACAAAGCAGACTGAATCAAAGTGTGAGAAGAGAGCACAGAGCTGGTGAAGTGGCATGACGTGAGAACACAAACAGAGATGCAAGAGGGACAAAGACAAAATGGCAGGTGCAGGATGTGGCGTGAACCTAATCAAAAGGGAATGAGGACAAACTGAGAAAGCTAAAACAGAATATAATACTACAATGAACAGGAACTAGACCAGAGCATGAACATGAGAACTAATCAGAGTAATAATAAAATAAAGAAAAGACAAAACAAGACTGGACTTGACGAATGACTGAAGTATATCAACAGATGACAAAACAAACAAAGGCTAATAATTAACAGAAAACAAAACCCGATACTTCAGCATAACTAATAACACAAATGAGAACAGCAGAACAAACAAGTGAGAAACTAATGAACAATAAATGAAAACACAACTGACAGAACACAACGAGAACGGAACTGAACTATGGCCGAAGTATAAAAGTAACAAAGAAACAAAGTGGCAAAGAAAAATAGAACATAGAATAAACACATTATGAAAATAAACAACTAATAACTCAAAGCAGAAGTAGCTAGTGGAAAAAGAAAGAGGTAAAAAAAATCAAAGCCTTGATCAGGGCCAAAACGTGACACAATATTGAGATACGATAATTTGGTCATATTGTGCAGCCCTGCTATCAACTACCTGAAAAGTTTGAATATTCATTTGCATCTACATTTTAAAGAAATGCTTAAAGTGGCAGTGGGTTAAGTAGTTAGTGGGATCTGGGGGGCCAGCCATGCTAATGCTCCCCAGAAACATTTACTGAAAATAACGTGTGAAGGACCTAAATGAGATGGTGAAGACTTTCCAGGTATGTGAGACACAAATAAAGAAAAAAATGGTTAAAATGGCAGGGGATAAGAGGGTCGTAATTAGGGGGTCTGGGGAGTGAAGCTCCCCCAAGAAACTGAAGATTTTTTAGCCATGCTAATGCTCCCCAGAGGCATTTACTGAAAAAAGTCTGAAGGGCCTAAATGACATGGTAAGATAATGAAGAGCTTTGTTCGTTCATGTCCATGACATATACATATTAAGTAAATGTTCGTCTTATAAATTACAGCAACACCCCTGCCTTTCTTCATAACATGACATACATGACTAAACCTGTATGCCGGTGGGCAGGATTCATTTAAGGGGAGGACAGCATTATTTTGAGGACAGTGACCTTATGTTAAAGAGACCCAAACTAAAGACCTCAGCGGGGTTGACAATTGGGATTTAGGGGTGGTTCCAGAGTAGTGTGTGTGTGTGTGTATATATATATATATATATATATATATATGACATGTTGCACTGAAATCATAACTGCTGTTAGTGACCATCCGATGATCCACCGGGATTACTTTGTTCATTTCCGCGACCAGTTTCAAAGTATATGGCATTTGCAGCAAACAGCTATGGAGACTTCCGAAAACATAGTATTCATGAGTACTCAGGTGTTTCGAAAGGTGACGTAGTTACCTGAAGCAGGGGCGTAGGTTTGCATATGGACCATAGGGACAAGTCACAACCAATATTTTGGGATGGCAAAATAGTCCCTACCAATATTTAGAATTTTTTTTATATAACAAAATCATTCACTATTTTTTTGCGAACTCGATACTATAATTTTAGTCGTCACGTTTTGTGTTTTCGACGTGTCAGAGTGACAGGGTTACCATGTTGCAATTTCATTGGCTCACGTTCTTCTCACATGGACGTAAACAAAGCGCATCTCGTGGCAGGCAGTGCTTCATTTGTAAAGTGGGAGGTCCCGGAGCGCAGAGGATGGGTGGCTCCGGTGCAGTGTTGCCAGATGTACGATAATTATCGTATTTGTACGATAGTTTTGCCCTCTGTACGATGTACGATCAATAAATGTACGATCAATAAATGTACGATCAATAATGGGAAAAAATCCAATATGTACGATAATTTCAGTTGGTTGCCCAAACACGCATCTCTCTCTGACACCCAAGAATCATTTTGCAGGTGTTGCACTCAGGCGGCATCAAATGCTGGCTTTGGGCGACCGGGACAGTCATTTGAAAGCCCGCCCCCTCTCATACAAAGTAATGAGTTCCCATCCAATCTGTACCGTGACAGGAAGATTCCCCAAACAACATCTTTTTTTTTTCGAAACTTTATTTCAACACATGCAATAACAAACGAACAAAACACAAGAGCAAAGAGATATACAAGAAAAATAAAAAAAAGTTCAAGTTCCTTATGGAGGTGTCAACATTTTTTTCTGTGTTCAACAAAATCTGCACAAGTGGCATCGGATGACGACAGCCACCTCGAGGTTGAATTCGACTCTTTCTAGTCTAGTAATTAACACGTTTGTGTCCCTTCACAGAAAGTGCATTTGCTTGTGCATTTGCGTTCTTTTTGTGCCATAGTTTCCCCATTACTATAATTACTGTTTAAAAATGTGACATAAAATTCTTTGTAAATTAAAAAAAAACGCTAAAATAGCTACGTTGTATGCGTTTTGTTTGTGTACGATAATTTCTCCCAAAATACGATAATTTTGAGGTTTTGGTACGATAGTTTCATATTTCATATCTGGCAACACTGCTCCGGTGCAGAAAAACAAGAAGGGCGGGGGGGAGGGGTTGCGAACAATGCTGTGCGCCACACTTAAAATAAACTGCACACCCACACAAACACGCACACACACCTTCACAAATGACACTAACACCCTGCCTTTTCCTCAAAAATTACTACATTTATGTTTGCTGTCTGTACTTTTCTGTCACTTTTGCGCTCTTTTTCATACTTTTCCCTCGTTTCAAAAGTCACCGAACGCACTTTACCGTAATATATGCAACATATAGCACACTGTTGGAAAGCACGGGTTCTTGGCTTGCTGTCAGTGTTGAAATTTTTCAGCGTGAGGGCTTACATGAGATCCTACGGTAATGAGAATCAGCGGCGCACTAGTGTGAAATTTCCGTGTTTTTCCTCTGTGTTATGACATCACAGGCTTACGTTTACCGTAATACACCCTATATATCATTGTAAAGCCCTTTTTTTTGTTGGCAAATTAGGTTGCCAGATACCTACAACTGCATTATTGATGAAGAGAATAGATTATACATCTTGGTTGCAAAAACTTTTTTTTTTTTGTTAGCTCCACAAGTATTTTTTTTTGTTGTCTTGTTCTCTCAGGTGTAGGCCTATAGAATAGATTCGTGATTTTGGGTTTGTTATTTAAGCTATTTCTTTGTCTGCCTACACACTTAATAATGTAAATAAAGTGTTAAATTATTCAGCATTATGTCGTCATATGTATTATGCTGTACTTGTGCGTCTAATGGTATGAGTGGGTTAGGGGGTGGTGGTGGGCAGGGGGGTGGTATTGTCCCTACCAAAGCTGAGACCAAACCTACGCCCTTGACCTGAAGTGTCCCAGCGTGCGCGTCAGTGGAATGTAGCTGCTGACATTAAGAACGGAGGCACAGATTAATTCTAAAGTTTACACAAGTGCGATGTTGTGCTATGGCGACTCGTTTTTAAGTGATAACTATTCATTTTGATGCAGTTACGCTAAAATGAGCAGCTGTGAGAAGGTTTTGTGCACCTGCAGCAATTAGTCATAAACACAGGTTGTTAAAGTGTTGTATATAACTGTGAAAAATCTAATAAAGAGCTGTGTCATCACTGAGACATTCCACGTCCATTTAAGCGGCAATAAACAGCTGACATGTGGGTTAAAACAGCATAACAGCTATTCTAACCCACATGTCAGCTGTTTATTAAGGGATTATTCAACATTAATTCTCTTTTAAAAAGTTCCTTATAGCAATTGACAGTTTTATGATATTTGAGAGTCTCCAAGCTTAATACTGATTACATGTTGTTCAAATTCAGCCAGAATTTGAACAATATATTAATTGTGGATTCAAACAGCTGCTGCTGCATGCGTGTGTCGTGCGCGCGGGTGCACACACACGCACACACAGACACACTTGTAAGTCCCTTTGGCTAAACAGTCTGTACAACTACAGTCTGTAGTTTTTAACACAGGATTTTGTGATTTTCTCCCATTTAGATCAGTGTCAGTTCTATTCTCTTTGTATTTTTGGACCATTTCATGGATGAAACATCATAAAGTCAATGTAAATTTTCACAAATATTTGACATTAAACACACTAAATTAATTCTGAAAACAATCAGAGTAATAATGAAAAGAATCAGCAGCTGCAGCATTAAACGCGGGGTACAGAACTAAAACATTTAGAAGGATATAAATTTGGAATTTTGAAATAAAATGTTCAATTACACACCAGTTAAGGCTTGTTTAACATCAGTGAGCATAAGTGGGAATTTAATTACACATGGAATTAAAAGCAAGTGTTTCAGAGCCCTGACTGTAAACAAAGGATCATTCAGCTCTCTGTAGCCTAATTCCAGAAAACATGATTCCAAAAAATGATCCGGGTGAGGAGGCACTAGAGACTATTAAAGTGATGCAAAAAAACATACAGTCTGGATCTGGAAAATACGAGTTCTTACATGAAAACCATCAGAAAGAAAACCCTCACTATCTTCCAAATCATTATACCTTCCTTCTCCTTAAATGTTAAAGACGAGAACAGCATGGTTTTCTTATTTAAAAAAAAAAAAAAATGGTAACATTCCGATGTGGCAACAATGATTCTGGTGCACAGCGGTTCTCCTAGGTTGAGAGAAGACAAGAGGAGAGCCCCACACTGTCTGCACTGCGGGGATCTCCTCTTGTCTGTAGCGTAGCGCTGAGACACGCGGGCTGCGGCAGCCTTTTTCGTCAGTGGAAAATTGTCTGCTGTGATGCAGGCGGTGACACACGCACAGAGGCTACTGATGCCGCTTCCTGCCTGCATGCCTCCTCCGATTACTCTTCTTTATACCTATTAACATGCTTTACACAAATTTTAGATGTATCGTTACTAGTAGCCTATTAGGATGATTTTTCATGAGCTTGTTTTTTTGGTGCCCCCAGGCAGCATGGTGCCCTACGTGCAGTGCATAATTTTTGTGTGCGTAATTTTTGTGTGCAGAGTGACGGCCCTGCCAGTAGGGCATCCTCAATTTTAAAGTTACCCAGTGTAGTACTGGGTATTAAGTTTACAAAACATGTCCCTCTGTTCTCTTTATGGGCATGTCTGCAGAAACCACAGTCTCAACTTGACGAATTTCCTTCCCTGCCACATAAACTGCACTGTCACCATAATGGAATTTCTGCACCAATTTCGGCATGAAACTAATGGATTCCACGTCCGCATTAATCCCAAGCCCTGCGGGTTTTCTGATGACCTGTTCCATGGCCTGCTGTAGAATCCTAATCCTAACCTCACCTGCCTTGAATACAAGCTTGCCTGTCTTAGGTACCAAGTCTGAAAAATGAACACCCGGGCTATTAATATGCATGTAGTTTTTTTCTTGAATTTCTTTAATATGTCCTGTTCATTTACAGTGCTACAGCCAGGTGTTTTGCATGTCTTCACAACACTGAATATATTGTTATGGTTTGGAGTTATGATGGCTAAACTGGAACCAGGACTTAGGCTGAACACAACCCCAGGATGCAGGACAGCCCAGACACAGGAAGGTAAAACAGTTCATTTGATACAGGGGAGTTTCACACAAACCCAGGAAATCATCTTCACGAAAGGTGTAGACAAAGTCAGGAAATCTTCAGAAAATCAGAGGTTGAGATGTAATGGATCTAAGGAAACACCAGAGGGCAGCAAACATACAGACACTACATGAACTGAAGATAATACTTGGAATAGAAATGATAATGCACATGCAGAGAATAATGAAAACCCAGAGAAGAGGAAAAATGCCTAGCTCTGATACTAGATCAGAAGCCGGGAAATGCAGAGAATAATAGACAATAGACAAGACAGCAGGTGAAAAGCCCAGATAAGAAGCTGAGAAAATACTGTGAGAAAATAAAGCGATGAGAACAGATGTAAAAACAGTGACTAACAAAAAGGAGACAGGAGACTAAACCAACTAAACCCTCACAGAGACAGAACCACAACACATAGCAATAGAATTTTGATCAAAAGTGTCCAAAAAGGTTTAAATCACTTCACTCCAAATGATACAACTGACCCACCCAGAACATGCAGAACCTCCGATGAAAAGACACGTATGTGCGTGTGCATGCGTGTGTTTTGTGGTGTGCATGGACAGACATCTCCATGTGGGCCTGTGCTTCTCACGTGAAGCACAGCAGTGGACATGAAGGCATTTATCTCCCCATCAAAAACCCCTGGCTTCATTAGCATTAGTCAACCACCACAATAACAGGACGGGGCGAATTAGCAGAGCCGCAATGAGATGGTTACAGCAGGAACTTCAAAGAGACAAGTCATCTAAGCTGACATCAAAGCCTGCACAGATAACGAATCAGCATCGCACTTCTGAGTCCGAGCCGCAAACTTTTAGCTCCTCAGCAAAAGTAAAGTTGGTGTTCGTGCTTGTGGAGAACATTACATAAGCTGTCTCTTTGAGGGAGCACAATACACTTTGTACTCAGTTTGCTAAGATGGTATTTTTATTCTTTTTTCCTCCATGTACGAGATTATCTGTAAATACTCCACATGTGCTTTGAGCGCTGCTCTGTTAAGTCGCTGTCTGCGGAGGTGCTTCTGCACGGGGCAAACAAAGTGACACATCAGTGATGACAAACACAACCATTTGACCTCTTTTCAATGTTTGACCTACAAGGGCAAAGGTCAAAACATACACCTGGTGTGTGGCTGAAACATGTTTTGTGCTTCACTAGCGGACAGCTTCAATCAGAAGCCGTCGGTCGCCATCACAGCACATTCATCACTGAGTTGTGTCGTCCAACCCACAGACAGAGGAGGGCGGAGGTGATGTCATCGCTCCTGGGTGTTAAAACTCAAACAAGGCAAACAAATTTTAATGATAATCTGAATTTGCCTCAGAGTTTTTAGTTTTATGTCTTTCTTAAATGTTAACTGTGAGCTAGATTTAATTTAATTTAATTAGCTTATAATGCACCAAATCACAGCAAAAGCCGTCTCATAAACAATATAAATAAAACTGATAAAAAAAAAATTAAAACTATTCATAAGAAAGAGAATAAAAAATGTTTTTTCAGTCTTGACTTAAAAATGTCCACGGACTCTGACTGCCTCACGGTCGATTTCCTTTGATCTCATGCTTTGGTCATCACAATGAATTCATGGGTACAAAAGCAGCGAGGTTTTATGAGAATGATGGGATTTGTGACGCGCATCAATATGATGCTGGCCATTATTACACTGACACGGCACATTTGACTGCTGAGATGCCATAGTAACAAAAATACAAAAGATGGTTAGCCTAAGCAGTTAGTGTTAACATATCAGAGTTAGTGCTAATCATGGCTGATGCTGGGGAATGCTGGCTGACCTTTCCAGTGAGTCCGTTGGAAAGTTTTGGCCATGCTCTAAACTTTATGTGGATGTCAGTTGGAGAGCTTCCCCGGTGGTTGCACGTTTGTTTTCAGTTTTGTCCTGTACTTGTTTGTTAGCTTGCCATTGGACATCCAGATGTGAGTTAGTTTTATCCATGAGTTATCTGTTCATCTTCTGTGTTCGTTGGAAAAGACGCAAATGTTCGGTGGTTGTCCACTCATTCCATGAGATCCCAAAATCTACTGGAGACTGGTGGATTAGATGATTTTTGACAGCTAATAGATGATTTCAATCTGTAACTAATCCTTTTACCTGGGTAGCTACTCTGTGTAAGGCTATTAAAGACTCACTTGACCAGTTGTTAAAATTTAGCATCAGACAAAACAATAACCATATGAGCCATTTTAAGAAAACCCAAGACTAAAGTTCTGTATTAAGTACTTTCCATGTAAATTGTCCAGAAACTCATTTTGTCTCTGTTGTAGTTTTGTCTTAGTAGTCATCCACACAAATTGTGCGCATGTGAAACTCTCAACACTTGCAATGAGTGGAAACGATGTGAAAAGGAAAAGAAATGACAATGTTCCCAACACTGAAACCCGCAACAAAAGACAGGAAAAGTTGATGAATATCAAAGAACACCTATTTGGAACATTCCACAGGTGAACAGGTTAATTGGAAACAGGTGAGTGTCATGATTGGGTATAAAAGGAGCCTACCCTAAAGGCTCAGCCATTCACAAGCAAAGATGGGGCGAGGATCACCACTTTGTGAACAAATGCGTGAAAAAAATAGTCCAACAGTTTAAAAACAATGTTTCTCAACATTCAATTGCAAGGAATTTAGGGATTCTGTCATCTACAGTCCATAATATAATCAGAGAACTCAGAGAATCTGGAGAACTTTCTACATGTAAGCGGCAAGGCTGAAAACCTACATTGAACGTCCATGACCTTCAATCCCTCAGGCAGCACTGCGTTTAAAAACCGACATCATTGTGTAAAGGATCTTACTGCGTGGGCTCAGGAACACTTCAGAAAACCATTGTCAGTTAACACAGTTCGTCGCTACATCTAAAAGTGCAAGTTAAAACTCTACCATGCAAAGCGAAAGCCATACATCAACAACATCCAGAAACGCCGCTGCCTTCTCTGGGCCTGAGCTCATTTGAAAAGGACAGACACAAAGTGGAAAAGTGTGCTGTGGTCTGATGAGTCCACATTTCAGATTGTATTTGGAAATCATGGATGTCATGTCCTCCGGACAAAAGAGGAAAAAGACCATCCAGATTCTTACCAGTGCAAAGTTCAAAAGCCAGCATCTGTGATGGTATGGGGGTGTGTTAGTGCCCATGGCATGGGCACTAACACACCCCATCATCTTTTTTCTGTGATGTCCCTGCTTATTTCAGCAAGACAATGCCAAACCACATTCTGCACGTTACAACAGCGTGGCTTTGTAGTAAAAGAGTGTGGGTACTAGACTGGCCTGCCTGCAGTCCAGACCTGTCCCCCATTGAAAATGTGTGGCGCATTATGAAGCACAAAACACGACAACGGAAACTGCTGAACAACTGAAGTCGTACATTGAGCAAGAATGGGAAAGAATTCCACCTACAAAGCTTCAACAATTAGTGTCCTCAGTTCCCAAACACTTATTGAGTGTTGTTCGAAGGAAAGGTGATGTAACACAGTGGTAAACATACCACTGTCCCAGCTTTTTTGAAACGTGTTGCAGTCATCCATTCCAAAATGAGCAAATATTTGCTCATTTGCAACTGTCAAGTGTTTGACAGTTGCAAGTCAGCTGTCAAACACTTGGTCATAATGACCAAGTGTTTGACAGCTGACTTGAGACTTGACTTGAGACTTGACTTGGGACTTGCTGATTGATGACTTGAGAATTGATTGATGAATTCCGTGGCAATTCATTGGTGCACAGGGCATGCAATGCACCTCTGATGCCTTTCATTTTAATTTAGACTATTTTGTTCGTGTTTCAAAAAGAACTTCCCCTTGAGGGACAGTGTGGGCAAAATTTCAAACTTTGGACCAAACAGTCTCTGGTTGTCTGTGGAAGGAAGAGTCAGGAGGTTGTCAAAATTAACAGGTTTATTATACAAAGTGCTTTGGACACACCAATGAACAGCACACAGCAAGTGTCTGAGTGCGCGCATGAGTGCGTGAGTGTGTGTGTGTAAATCAGCACTTGGAGGCACCCTTATGTACATGTGTCAGGACAGAGTTTGCGCACAAGTTCTCATGAGCTCATTTCCCCAAACAGATACTGGTAGCTATCTGAAAATGACTTAATCTGGAAACAGGCTGTGGAGAGACGAATTCCCACAGAAAATGTTTTTGTCTCAAGGCTGCAGTTAGGCGTGATCAGAACAGACTCTGTGTCACTCTGGGTCAGACAGAAACACGTGGCTATCAGTCTTTTTGCACAAACTGCATGAACATGTCTCTGGATTAAGCAAAGACATTTCACAGTGCTGAACACAATATGTAATAAACACGACGTCACATGAAGACAGTTATTTTGCTTTCACAATCCCTCCCTTTTGATCATATATGATCAATCAAATCATAGCAAAATAATAATAAGAACATAATAGAGCATCTGTATTGTCACACCTTTGCAAGTTTAAGACAACATGTCATAGGATTACATTCCTCAAAATCATAGACATTCCCGAAGCAAAATAATAAATTCTACCATGATGGATGGAGTGGGGTTGGTTGAAGTCTCTTTAGGTTGGTGGGGGAAAGGAATCAAGAACAAGGGCCAGTTCTTTCAGTACTTTTTTGCAGTGAGTTGCATGTATCCACGTCGTTCTCTCTGCGACCTTGATCATAATATGCATCGTCAATTGCACTTGGAAAGGGCCTATGCAGCGATGATCATTCCAGCGCTTCTTTCTCAGATTCTTAACAATCACGAAGTCTCCAGGGTGAATACCATGGAGTGGTTGTTCAGCTGACAACGGAAGGGCTGCCTTCACTCAAGACCCGCACACAGAAAGAACTTGTGAAAGCTTACTGCAATAAGACACAAGACTGTGATCATCTTCTCCTGTCAATACCTTGGAATGGAGTCCTGTGTGGGGTGGTCTTCCAAACAGGATTTCAAAGGATGATTAAGTCTCTGTTGTGTGCGAAATCTCATTTGCATCAGAGCCACTGGTAAGCATTTTACCCAATTTATGCCTGTTTCAGTGGTACATTTTACCACTTTGTTATTTTAATGTACCATCCTCCCTCTCTACAGCTCCAGCTGATTGCAGATGATAGCTGCAATGATTTTTAAGCTCAGTGTCCAAGACAACACTCAGCTCTTTGACCACTTCATTCACAAAGTGTGTACCATTGTCTGAAGAATGTTTTTCTGGAACTCCCCATCTGGGAATGATGTCTGTCATTAATACTTTTTGCTACTGCCTTTGCTGACACATGTTTTTTTTATTTTTTTATGACTTAACCTTTATTGTTTTCAGACAATAATAATAAACAGACAACAATCCATATAATATCAATCAATCAATCAATTTTTTTATATAGCGCCAAATCACAACAAACAGTTGCCCCAAGGCGCTTTATATTGTAAGGCAAGGCCATACAATAATTATGTAAAACCCCAACGGTCAAAACGACCCCCTGTGAGCAAGCACTTGGCTACAGTGGGAAGGAAAAACTCCCTTTTAACAGGAAGAAACCTCCAGCAGAACCAGGCTCAGGGAGGGGCAGTCTTCTGCTGGGACTGGTTGGGGCTGAGGGAGAGAACCAGGAAAAAGACATGCTGTGGAGGGGAGCAGAGATCGATCACTAATGATTAAATGCAGAGTGGTGCATACAGAGCAAAAAGAGAAAGAAACAATGCATCATGGGAACCCCCCAGCAGTCTACGTCTATAGCAGCATAAATAAGGGATGGTTCAGGGTCACCTGATCCAGCCCTAACTATAAGCTTTAGCAAAAAGGAAAGATTTGGTCCTTGACAAGTGACTTCAAGTGAATTGTAACAACATTTAACCCACAAATAAAATTAAATAATGAAGACAATACAAAACAGAAATGGTCTATAGATAAAATATACAAATATACATATGTATACATATCAGTATAAATAAAGTAGTAAACAAAGAAAAAAAAGGTGCCAAACAAAATCTGGACATACAGTTTCAGCTGTGTAAACCTATTCAGATGCCTAAAGTATTTGAGCTGGAAGACGTCGTTAATTGAATATAAGCCAGATAGGGGCCCCATTTGCGATTATAATCATCTAGTCTGTTCAGTAGTCTAAAAGATAACCTCTCTAGAGAAGCTAGTTGGCCGAGAGAAGTCTGCCAGTGAGTAAAAGATGGGGCTGAAGGAGACTTCCACTCCATTACTAATAATTTCCTTCCTAGCATAATCGCTGTTTGGGCCCACTGTGAAAGAAATTAAGGCAGAGCATTCATAATTGAGGGGTCCCCAAGCACGTAAAGTCTATTACAAAAGGGAATATCTTTACCAAGGATCTCCCCCACTACCCTATGAACTGATGCCCAGAAGATCTGAACTTCTGGGCACTCCCACAGCATATGTAACAATGTACCGTTATCCTCCTGGCACTTACAACATTTATGATTATCTGCTAATCCCACTTTGTGTAGCCTAAGAGGAGTCCAGTACATCCTATGTAATATTTTGAATTGGACTAATTGAGTCCTCAACTCTCTTGATATTTTCTTCCCATTTCTAAGTATCCCCTCCCATTCAGCCTCTAAAAAAGTACAATTTAAATCTTTCTCCCATGACTGCTTAGTGGGTGTCAAAGAGGTATCAGATTCCATTAGTAACATCTTATAAAATGTGGAGGCTGCATGCCCTTGCCTGAGTGCTTTCTTGAGATCTTCTAAGAGGCTACAAGTTGAAGGGGCTGACGCAGCAAACCCAAAAGTTTTAACTAATAAATGTCGCATCTGCAAATATTTCCAAAAATCCTGTCTAGGCAGATTGAATTCCCCAGCCAGGATTTCAAATGACTTTAATGTGCCATTGTCATATAGATCTCCCAATATTGACACACCTTTCAAAAGCCAAGATTTCCAAAGACATGGGGTTTTGTTGATACAGAGTTTTGGATTGTGCCACAGACCTGAAGTTTGATTAAGGTGTGGGTTAAATTTAAAAATCTGAGATATTCTTTTCCACACTATTTGAAGGTGCGACATGACAGGGTGCAGCCTATTTTGAGGGGCAAGGTTAGTGGACAAGCAGTAGAATGGAGTGAATGGAGCAGAGACCTCACTCTCAAGAGCAAGCCAAGGGGGTGCTCTCTCTGGGGGCATAAACCAGTGGGATAAATGCCTGAGAGAGAAGGCACAATAATAATACAGCAAGTTAGGGATTCCCAGTCCTCTACTATGCACCGGTCTCTGTAGTTTTTTCAAATTGAGCCTGGGTTTTTTATAGTTCCATATGAATTCTTTACACAACCTATCAAACTTTTTAAAATATAATGGTTGAATATACACCGGTAGAGCCTGCAGCAGATAGTTGAATTTAGGAGTACAAACCATTTTAATAATGTTCACTTTACCCCACATTGAAAGATACAGTTGATTCCAGCGTTCTATGTCCACCTTCATGCTCTCAAGTACAGGGTCAAAATTAATTTTTATAAGGTTAGATAGTTTTGGGGGAAATGTGATGCCTAGATATTTTAAACCTTTTATGGGCCAGGAGAACATACCGGAGGAAAAAAATGTTTTGGGGCAGTGAGCAGTGAGTGGAAGGGCCTGCGACTTTGTCCAATTGACCTTATAACCTGAAATATCTGAAAATGTATTGATTAGAAAGAACAATGCAGGAAGGGAATTTTGAGGATCAGACACAAACAAAAGAATATCGTCTGCATATAGCATTAGCTTATGACATCTTTGACCGATAGAGATGCCTGGGATTTTAGCTTCTCTTCGAATAGCCACCGCCAGCGGTTCAAGGGCTACTGTGAAAAGAAGGGGGGACAGGGGGTCCAAAGCTTTTGGACATATGTACATAAGCCGTATCCAATGAATAAAATTACTACTAAAACCAAAGTATTTGAGCGTTAAAAACAAGTATTGCCATTCAACCCTATCAAATGCTTTTTCAGCATCCAATGAAATGGCTGCAATAGGGTCCTGACAATCTTGAACTGCCACATAATGTCCAGCAACCTTCTAACATTATCAGCTGAGCATCGGGAGCGTATAAAACCCACCTGATCAGGATGGATCAGGTGAGTCATAATACGATCTAATCGATTGGCCAAAATTTTAGATAATATTTTGCTGTCGTAGGAATTCAAACTAATTGGCCGATAATTGCGGCAATCTGAGGGGTCTTTGTCTTTCTTTAGAATAAGTGTTATAATGGCTGCAGATAGCGATGGTGGAAGCATTTGTTTTTTGAAATGATTCATTATAAACCTCTAGGAGCATTGGGGCCAGTTCTTCAGGAAAAGATTGATAAAATTCGGCCGTAAACCCATCTCGGCCCGGCGCTTTACTGGAGGGAAGGTGTTTAATTACTGCAATTATTTCTGCTACAGTTATTGGTGCATCTAAACTCTCGATTTGGTCCTGGGTTACTTGGGGAAGGTTTAAGCTCTGCAAAAACTTGGTGCTATCTTCTTCTGAAGCCTGTGACTCCGAACTATAGAGATGAGCATAAAAATCTGTAAAAGTAGCATTCATTTTTTGGGGTTCTGTGTGGAGTTGTCCGTTTGTGTCCTTAATAGCAGAGATAGTGTTATGTGGGCCGCCCGAAGAGGAGGTACTGCTGGCCAACGCCAGAGGGCGCCCTGCCTGTAGTCGGGTTTCAGGCACCAGAGGGCGCAGTCACCACCCAGGAGCCAGGACTACCAGCTGTCAGAAATCATCTCATTATCATCCCATCCCATATAAGACTGGAGGAGACACCACATCTCTGCCGAGATATCAGTTTACCACTCAGGTAACCTCTCAGCCGTTTTTGACTGTGCTGTATGCACGTGATCTTTTTCTGAGTGTTTGCAGCAGATCCTGGTGACTGCTTTCAGCTGGTGCTGAGTTTTGTGGTCCGAGTAGGAGTGACGTTCTTCACCCCTCACGCCAAAACGGATAAGTAGCTCTCAGGCTCTGCACTACTGTGTTTTTGTGTCGGAGGTGGAGATTCTCCCACAAAAGGAACTGAACTGAATTGCTGATTGTTCTGCTGGGTGTGCACACACCCACCATTAACCTGTCTTCTGTTCCTGCCAGCAGTACCGGATCTGACAGCTGAAGTAGAGGCCACCTGGGGACTCGGGACTTGGCGGCTTCGGTTTGCTGCAGGTCTTCGTTGGCGGCGGAACCTTCTGGGCCCCGACTCTTCTCTGGATAGGCGTCTCCTACCCTCGGACCTGCCCACACGTCACCTGTTGACATTTGTAATTGACTGTCTAAAAATAGTATTCGACCTGTTGTGCACATTTGCCACAATAAATTGTATTTATTTGACTACCCATTGACCGTTCATTTGCGCCCCCTGTTGTGGTTCCGTGTCATTACACTTCCCCAACAGATAGCACTCTTGGCCTCTCTTTGTTTAATATACCTCGCCAGTAACCTTCTTGCCTTGTCTCCCTCCTCAAAGTACTTTTGTCTTGCCGAAAAAGACTAAATTCAGCTTTCTGTGACATTATTGTATTATATTCATATTTTAATTTTGTGAATTTGACCAAGTTGATTGAAGAGGAATCATTTTTAAAAGTTTGCTCAGTGGCTTCCTGTTAATTCTAGAATAGAATTTAAAATTCTTCTTCTTACTTATAAGGTTTTGAATAATCAGGTCCCATCTTATCTTAGGGACCTCGTAGTACCATATCACCCCAATAGAGCGCTTCGCTCTCAGACTGCAGGCTTACTTGTAGTTCCTAGGGTTTGTAAGAGTAGAATGGGAGGCAGAGCCTTCAGCTTTCAGGCTCCTCTCCTGTGGAACCAGCTCCCAATTCAGATCAGGGAGACAGACACCCTCTCTACTTTTAAGATTAGGCTTAAAACTTTCCTTTTTGCTAAAGCTTATAGTTAGGGCTGGATCAGGTGACCCTGAACCATCCCTTAGTTATGCTGCTATAGACGTAGACTGCTGGGGGGTTCCCATGATGCACTGTTTCTTTCTCTTTTTGCTCTGTATGCACCACTCTGCATTTAATCATTAGTGATCGATCTCTGCTCCCCTCCACAGCATGTCTTTTTCCTGGTTCTCTCCCTCAGCCCCAACCAGTCCCAGCAGAAGACTGCCCCTCCCTGAGCCTGGTTCTGCTGGAGGTTTCTTCCTGTTAAAAGGGAGTTTTTCCTTCCCACTGTAGCCAAGTGCTTGCTCACAGGGGGTCGTTTTGACCGTTGGGGTTTTACATAATTATTGTATGGCCTTGCCTTACAATATAAAGCGCCTTGGGGCAACTGTTTGTTGTGATTTGGCGCTATATAAAAAAAATTGATTGATTGATTGATTGATTGATTGATCTCAATTTCTTTCTCCAAATCAGCAAGCTGTTTAATATTTTCTTTCTTTTTGAAGGAGGCCTGTTGAATAATATAGCCCCTCAAAAAAGCCTTCAGTGCCTCCCAAGCCACTCCAGCTGAGGGGGCAGAAGGAATATTTGTCTCCTTGTACAAATTAATTTGTGATTTAAGAGAATTTATGAAAGCGTCCTCCATTAACAGACTGGAATTTAATCTCCACCTAGGAGTTCTAGTGATAGCATTAAACGCGATCAAGGAGAGATAAATTGGACTATGATCTGATAATATTATATTACAATACTGCTATTAACAACAGCTGGCATTAAAGATTGGGAAATTAAAAAGAAATCTATTCGCGAAAAGGAAGCATGTGGGGTGGAATAGAAAGTATAGTCCCTGCCCATTGGATTTTGTAACCGCCAAACATCTACTAGGGTGCAGGCATCAGACATTTCTCTGAGTGATTTCCTCTTGTTGTGCGAGTAAGACTTTTGCTTCGGTCTAATGTCCCATCCATCACCTCATTATAATCACCTGCCAACAAAACAGGATAGTCCCCCAGATCTGAAATCTTTTTTTCTAGCTGGCCAAAAAAAAGACGGATCATCAATGTTGGGAGCATAAATACTTGTAGCTCTGGAGCGAGTGGGCTGCTCACCATCCTGGCTTCTAGGCATGGCTCCAAGTCTATATGCTTTTTCAACTTCCAAACCTTTGGCGAAGCTGATGTCAGATAGCGTCGGAATGATCTCCTCCAGGAAAGAGACTACATCATTATTCTCACAAGATT
This sequence comes from Thalassophryne amazonica, assembly GCF_902500255.1. Taxonomy (NCBI): domain Eukaryota; kingdom Metazoa; phylum Chordata; class Actinopteri; order Batrachoidiformes; family Batrachoididae; genus Thalassophryne; species Thalassophryne amazonica. The sequence goes on along the minus strand of NC_047110.1, from coordinate 12,431,367 downwards.
CTGGGAAGCCAACAAAACGTAAGTTACATCTGCGTTCACGATTTTCAACATCATCCAGCTTCTCCCTGAGCACCTCAACCTCCTTGCTGGTAGCCGGGGGATTAGCCTCCAGCCTTTCCTGTGCGTCCTCCAGAAATCCCAGGCGGCTCTCCACGTTGCTGATACGGTTAGCAATGTCAGTGAGCTTACTCTCTGTGGCACTTGTTGCAACGCGAATCTCCTCAAGTTTCTTATCATGACTGTCCGACTTCTCCAGTATGAGTGCAGTGAGCTTAGCGAGCTCCCATGCTACCTCACCAGGGACACTGGGAGACTCCAGCGCGTGTGCCTCCTCCACCACAGAGCTTGGTGGAGAAGGGGGAGCCCTTGGGTTAGCATTAACATTAGCTTGACTCGCACTGGCAACCTCGGAACTTTTACCACTCCCGATTCCCATAGTCGTGGTCGGTTTGGTTGTGCTTCTCGTGTTGTTCGGCATATTAGCAGCAAAATAAGAGTACTACTGCGTAGTTATGGTCGCTCCTTGTTGAATTAAAATGTAAAATAAGGTGCGGGGGAGGCACAGATCACTCTCAAGCAGCCATACTTGCCAAGCGCGTCACGTGACTCCTGCTGACACATGTTTTGTTGGAAAGGCCTCAACCCATTTGGAAAACATGTCCACTATTACAAGGCAGTATTTCTTCCCCTCTGCTCGGGTTAATTCAATGAAATCCATCATAAGGTGTTGGAAAGGACCCAAAGGGGGAGGGTATGCACCCACAGAAGTCAGTGGAGTAGTTTTACCTGAATTGTTTTGGGCACAGATCAAACATCTTTTACAGAAGTCAGTTGCATAGGCCACAAAGCCTTTAGTGAACCAAAATTTGGGAATGTCAGCACACATTCCCCTGTTGGACACATGGTCATGACCAAGTGACAAATTAGCATAAATTTGGAAAAGGGCTGTAGGCATGTAAGGTTTAGGGGGCTCAGACAGGAGATGTGGACCGTACCAAATCCCATCAACCTTCTCAGCACAAGCTTTGTGCCAAATAGAGACATCAGTGGGAGTCACAAAGGATGCGATCGAAGCAAGCGCAACCACTGGAGTGGGAGGAGTGGAAACAGACCTGAAGATAAGAGCAGGGGCCTGAAGGGCAGCCTGCTTAATCAGCAAATTTATTACCGAAAGAAATTGGGTCAGTGTTGGAAGTATGGACTGAGCACTTGCAAACAGCAATTGAGGAAGGTAGCAAAATGGCATCCAAGAGAGCTGAAACTAGGGTTCCTTGATGAAGGATGGAAGAGCCATTGGACTTCAGAAACCCTCGGTGATGCCAGAGGGTGCCAAAATCATGCACAACACCAAAAGCATAAGCAGAGTCTGTGTAAATAGTAACGGACTGATCCGTGGCTAATTTGCACGCTTCTGTTAAAGCAACCAATTCTGCTGCCTGGGCAGAAAGGTTGGACAGAAGAGAACCCATGGACATAACCTCATGATCCGAAACAACAGCAAAACCCACACGATTAATACCAACAGAGTCACGAGAGGCAGAGCCATCTACATACAGGATCATGTCATTGTTTGAAATGGGGACGGAAGAAAGATAAGGTCTGGGAGTCAAAACCTCCTGAAGTGCCGCCTTACAGGACTGAGGTCCACCATCCTCAGGTAGAGGCAACAGAGTTGCTGGGTTCAAGGTGGAACAACGTTTGATGGTAACATCAGGTAAACCCAACACAGTTGTGTGATATTTCATCCAACAGGAAGAAGACGTGTAACGTCTTTTGATCATGCAGAATGGAAGAGACGCAGTGTGGAACATGAACGGTCAAGGGAGCATAACCCGTGAGTTCACGAACACCCAGGATTGCTTGATCTGTCGCAGCAACAGCATGCATACAAGGTGGAAAACCCGAGCCACAGGATCAAGTTTTCGAGAGAAGTAACCACAAGGGTGGTTACGACCCCCATGGGGTTGCGTCAGAATGGAGGTTATGCAACCTGCACGTTCATCCACATACAAGTGAAATGGTTTGGCAGAATCTAGGACACCCAAAGTGGGAGGGGTCTGTAAGGCCTTTTTTAATGCAGTGAAAGTGTCTCCGCATCAGGAGACCAGTGTAATCTGATGGCAGCAGAAAGCTTCACCACTGATCTCAATGGGACTTCCATGCAGGAATAATCAATTCCTACAATAATAATTCCTACAATAGGAGCACATCACCAGAAAAGACAACATTTGTTTTTTTGTTTGTGGGCGGGGCACATTAATGATGGCTTGAACACGTGTGGAGTGCAGACGTTTGCCTTCTGCTGACACTAAGTGGCGAATGAAAGTAACTTCGGGCTTTACAAACTGCAATTTTTTACTGACACCTTATGTCCCCCTTTGCCAGGTGTGAAAGAAGCAACAAAGTGCTGTGGTCAGACTGTTTCTTAGAAGGAGACGCCATCAGCAAATCATCCACATACTGTTGTGTGGGCCGCTGAAGAGGAGGTACTGCTGGCCCACCACCACCAGAGGGCGCCCTGCTTGGAGTGCGGGCTCCAGGCACCAGAGGGCGCTGCCGCCTCACAGGAGCAGCCGGGGTGACAGCTGTCACTTATCACCTACGACAGCTGTCACCAATCATCTGATCTGCAGTGGTATATCAGCAAGACGACATCTCCACCTCTTTGCCGAGATATCGCTCTACCGAGGAGGTAAAGTACTCAGCCGACTGTGTTTCTGACATTAATACTTTGTTACCTTGTGCGTTGGATAGCAGACATTTCTTCCGACGAGAGGTGGAGGTGGTTTTCCCACCATACGTGTTGCTGGGTGCAAACGCACCCACATTTAACTGTTTTGTTCCTCGCCAGCAGTACCAGATTCGACAAGCGGAGGCAGTGGCCACCTGGGAGTTCGGGACTTGGCGGCTCCAGTATTCCCGGGGCTCGGTGGCAGAGGAAATCGTGTGGTTCCGGTTCTGCTTTGGACAGACGTCTCTTATCTTCGAGCCTGCCCACGTGACACATTTTGTGAATTGACTTCTTTGTCTATTATTGTAATCTGCTGTGTTTGTTGTGCTTATTCACAACAGTAAAGTGTTGTTATTTGACTTCCTCCATTGTCCGTTCATTTGCGCCTCCTGTTGTGGGTCCGTGTTCCTACACTTTCACAACAGGATATCTCGGCCAACGTCATGGACCCCGAGGGGCGTCAACCGGCTGTTGAACGGCCAATGGAAGAGCAGGGCGCACAGGCGTCTGCAGGAGGAATGATCGGTGAGTTGCAGCGAATCCTCACCGCTTTTACGGCTCGGTTGGATCTAATGACCGAGCAGAACGTCCTCCTTAACCGCAGGGTGGAGGCTCTCGCCGCGCAGGTGGAAGCGCGCCCTCAGGGCACTGCTGCGGCTCCCCCTCCTGTCGATCCTGTGCGCAACAGTGACGTTCCACAGGTCGTTCAACGACCCCTCCCACCTTCCCCTGAAGCATACATAAGCCCTCCAGAGCCGTACGGGGGTTGTGTGGAGACGTGCGCGGACTTTCTTATGCAGTGTTCACTCGTCTTCGCACAACGTCCCGTCATGTACGCGACTGATGCTAGTAAGATAGCTTATGTGATTAATCTGCTTCGCGGTGAGGCACGCGCTTGGGCTACAGCGCTCTGGGAGCAAAATTCACGGCTCCTTCTGACATATGATGGGTTTGTGAGGGAGTTCAGAACCGTGTTCGATCACCCAAATAGAGGAGAGACCGCTTCAGCCGTGCTGCTGTCAATGAGACAGGGGCGCCGGAGCGCAGCTGCTTATGCAGTCGACTTCCGCATCGCGGCTGCGAGGTCCGGCTGGAATAGCACTGCCCTCCGTGCCGCCTTCGTAAACGGACTGTCGTTGGTCCTGAAGGAGCACCTGGTGGCCAAGGACGAACCGCGGGATTTAGACGGGCTTATTGATCTTGTTATACGATTAGACAATCGGTTAGAAGAACGCCGTCGGGAACGAGACGAAGGGCGTGGCCGGGCACGCGCCGTCCCTCTCCCTTCCGGTTCCGACCGAGTTCCGCCCTCCCCACGCTCCACGGCCTCTATGCTCCGTGTGGTTACAGCTCCCCCTGCTGATGAAGCTATGGACACGAGCAGGGCCACATTTAGGCCACCAGATAGACAGAGGAGGCTGGTCCGCGGAGCGTGCTTTGTTTGTGGCTCAATAGAGCATCAAGTGAGGGACTGCCCCGAGCGGTTAAACACCAACGCCCGCCCCTAGAAACTGGGCTAGGGGTGGGCCAAGACATTCACGTGGGACATACCCATATTGCCACACGACTCCCAGTTACAATCCTTTATGAGGATTTAACCCTGCAGGCCCCAGCACTGGTGGACACGGGCTCTGAAGGGAATCTGCTAGACAGCAGATGGGCCAGGGAGGCAGGGCTCCCTCTGGTGGTGCTTACTTCACCTGTGCAGGTGCGGGCACTAGATGGCTCCCTACTCCCTCTAATCACACATAAGACACCACCAGTAACTCTGGTGGTGTCAGGGAACCACCGGGAGGAGATCGAGTTTTTTGTGACTCCTGCCACCTCCCGTGTGATTCTCGGGTTCCCCTGGATGTTAAAACACAATCCCCGGATCGATTGGCCGTCCGGGGTAGTGGTTCAGTGGAGCGAGACCTGCCATCGGGTATGTTTAGGTTCCTCGGTTCCTCCCGGTTCCCAGGTTAGGGAGGAGGTCAGAGTCCCGCCCAATCTTGGGACGGTGCCAGTGGAGTACCATGACCTTGTGGATGTGTTCAGTAAGGATCTGGCGCTCACCCTTCCCCCGCACCGTCCGTACGATTGTACCATTGATTTGGTTCCAGGCGTTGAGTTCTCGTCCAGCAGGCTGTACAACCTCTCACGACCCGAGCGCGAATCAATGGAGACCTACATCCGGGACTCTTTAGCCGCCGGGTTGATCCAGAATTCCACCTCCCCGATGGGTGCAGGTTTCTTTTTTGTGGGTAAAAAGACGGCGGACTTCGTCCATGCATTGATTATAGGGGGCTGAACGAAATCACGGTTCGTAATCGATACCCGTTGCCCTTGTTGGATTCAGTGTTCACGCCCCTGCATGGAGCCCAGATATTCACTAAGCTAGATCTTAGAAATGCATATCACCTGGTTCGGATCCGGAAGGGAGACGAGTGGAAGATGGCATTTAACACCCCCTTAGGTCACTTTGAGTACCTGGTCATGCCGTTCGGCCTTACAAACGCCCCCGCGACGTTCCAAGCATTAGTTAATGATGCCTTGCGGGATTTCCTGCACCGATTCGTCTTCGTATATCTAGACGATATACTCATCTTTTCTCCGGATCCTGAGACTCGTGTCCGGCATGTACGTCAGGTCCTGCAGCGGCTGTTGGAGAACCGGCTGTTTGTGAAGGGCGAGAAGTGTGAGTTTCACCGCACCTCTTTGTCCTTCTTGGGGTTTATCATCTCCCCCAACTCCGTCGCTCCTGATCCGGCCAAGGTTGCGGCGGTGAGAGACTGGCCCCAACCCACCAGCCGTAGGAAGCTGCAACAGTTCCTCGGCTTTGCAAATTTCTACAGGAGGTTCATTAAGGGCTACAGTCAGGTAGTTAGCCCCCTGACAGCCCTGACCTCTCCAAAAGTCCCCTTCACCTGGTCGGATCGGTGCGATGCCACGTTCAAGGAGTTGAAACGGCGCTTCTCGTCTGCACCTGTTCTGGTGCAGCCCGATCCTAGTCGCCAGTTTGTGGTTGAAGTGGACGCCTCGGACTCAGGGATAGGAGCTGTGCTTTCCCAGAGCGGAGAGGCCGATAAGGTCCTTCACCCGTGTGCCTATTTTTCCCGCAGGTTGACCCCGGCCGAACGGAACTATGACGTCGGCAATCGAGAACTCCTTGCGGTGAAAGAGGCTCTTGAAGAGTGGAGACATCTGTTGGAGGGAACGTCCGTGCCATTCACGGTTTTCACTGACCACCGGAACCTGGAGTATATCAGGACCGCCAAGCGGCTGAACCCCAGGCAAGCCCGCTTTTCACTGTTCTTCGGCCGTTTTGACTTCCGGATCACCTACCGCCCCGGGACCAAAAACCAGAGATCGGATGCCTTGTCCCGGGTGCATGAAGACAAAGTCAAACCGGAGTTGTCGGATCCACCGGAACCCATCATCCCGGAGTCCGCTATCGTGGCCACCCTCACCTGGGACGTAGAGAAAACCGTCCGGGAGGCCCTGGCACAGAGCCCGGATCCCGGAACTGGGCCGAAGAACAAACTTTACATCCCACCAGAGGCCAGGGCTGTAGTCCTGGACTTCTGTCACGGCTCCAAGTTCTCCTGTCATCCGGGGGTGCGTAGAACCATGGCAGTTGTTTGGCAGCGCTTCTGGTGGGCATCCCTGGAGGCCGATGTCCGGGATTATATCCAGGCCTGCACCACCTGCGCCAGGGGCAAGGCTGACCACCGCAGGGCTTCGGGACTGCTCCAGCCGCTGCCTGTGCCTCATCGCCCCTGGTCCCACATCGGCCTGGATTTTGTCACGGGCCTCCCGCCGTCCCAGGGCAACACCACCATCCTCACGATAGTGGACCGATTCTCCAAGGCGGCCCACTTCGTGGCCCTCCCGAAGCTCCCGACTGCCCAGGAGACAGCGGACCTCCTGGTCCACCACGTCGTCCGGCTGCATGGGATTCCAACAGACATCGTCTCCGATCGTGGTCCCCAGTTCTCCTCGCAAGTCTGGAGGAGCTTCTGCCGGGAACTGGGGGCCACGGTGAGTCTCTCGTCCGGGTATCATCCTCAGACCAACGGGCAAGCAGAATGGGTCAATCAGGAGGTGGAACAGGCCCTGCGCTGCGTGACGGCCGCGCACCCGGCGGCCTGGAGTACCCATTTGGCCTGGATCGAGTATGCCCATAACAGCCAGGTGTCTTCAGCCACCGGCCTCTCCCCTTTTGAGGTGAGTCTGGGGTACCAGCCCCCGTTGTTTCTGGTGGTTGAGGGAGAGGTCAGTGTGCCCTCGGTCCAGGCCCACCTGCGGAAGTGCCGTCGGGTGTGGCGCGCCGCCCGTTCTGCTTTGCTAAAGGCCCGGACGAGGGCAAAAGCCCATGCAGACCGTCGGCGGACCCCGGCCCCTGCGTATCGGCCAGGGCAGGAGGTGTGGTTGTCAACAAAGGACATTCCCCTAAAAGTGGACTCCCCTAAACTGCAGGATCGTTACATCGGTCCCTTCAGAATCCTCAATGTCATCAGTCCAGCCGCAGTGAGGCTTCAGCTTCCGGCCTCACTGCGGATCCATCCTGTTTTCCATGTGTCCCGGATAAAGCCGCATCACACCTCACCCCTCTGTGCTCCGGGTCCGGCACCGCCTCCTGCCCGGATCATCGATGGCTCTTGGATGTCCGTAGGATGGGCCGGGGCTTCCAGTATTTGGTGGACTGGGAGGGGTACGGACCCGAAGAACGCTCCTGGGTGAAGAGGAGCTTCATCCTGGACCCGGCCCTCCTGGCCGATTTCTACCGCCGCCACCCGGACAAGCCTGGTCGGGCGCCAGGAGGCGCCCGTTGAGGGGGGGGTCCTGTTGTGTGGGCCGCTGAAGAGGAGGTACTGCTGGCCCACCACCACCAGAGGGCGCCCTGCTTGGAGTGCGGGCTCCAGGCACCAGAGGGCGCTGCCGCCTCACAGGAGCAGCCGGGGTGACAGCTGTCACTTATCACCTACGACAGCTGTCACCAATCATCTGATCTGCAGTGGTATATCAGCAAGACGACATCTCCACCTCTTTGCCGAGATATCGCTCTACCAAGGAGGTAAAGTACTCAGCCGACTGTGTTTCTGACATTAATACTTTGTTACCTTGTGCGTTGGATAGCAGACATTTCTTCCGACGAGAGGTGGGGGTGGTTTTCCCACCATACGTGTTGCTGGGTGCAAACGCACCCACATTTAACTGTTTTTGTTCCTCGCCAGCAGTACCAGATCCCCAGATCTGAAATCTTTTTTTCTAGCTGGCCAAAAAAAAGACGGATCATCAATGTTGGGAGCATAAATACTTGTAGCTCTGGAGCGAGTGGGCTGCTCACCATCCTGGCTTCTAGGCATGGCTCCAAGTCTATATGCTTTTTCAACTTCCAAACCTTTGGCGAAGCTGATGTCAGATAGCGTCGGAATGATCTCCTCCAGGAAAGAGACTACATCATTATTCTCACAAGATTCTGGGAAGCCAACAAAACGTAAGTTACATCTGCGTTCACGATTTTCAACATCATCCAGCTTCTCCCTGAGCACCTCAACCTCCTTGCTGGTAGCCGGGGGATTAGCCTCCAGCCTTTCCTGTGCGTCCTCCAGAAATCCCAGGCGGCTCTCCACGTTGCTGATACGGTTAGCAATGTCAGTGAGCTTACTCTCTGTGGCACTTGTTGCAACGCGAATCTCCTCAAGTTTCTTATCATGACTGTCCGACTTCTCCAGTATGAGTGCAGTGAGCTTAGCGAGCTCCCATGCTACCTCACCAGGGACACTGGGAGACTCCAGCGCGTGTGCCTCCTCCACCACAGAGCTTGGTGGAGAAGGGGGAGCCCTTGGGTTAGCATTAACATTAGCTTGACTCGCACTGGCAACCTCGGAACTTTTACCACTCCCGATTCCCATAGTCGTGGTCGGTTTGGTTGTGCTTCTCGTGTTGTTCGGCATATTAGCAGCAAATAAGAGTACTACTGCGTAGTTATGGTCGCTCCTTGTTGAATTAAAATGTAAAATAAGGTGCGGGGGAGGCACAGATCACTCTCAAGCAGCCATACTTGCCAAGCGCGTCACGTGACTCCTGCTGACACATGTTTTGTTGGAAAGGCCTCAACCCATTTGGAAAACATGTCCACTATTACAAGGCAGTATTTCTTCCCCTCTGCTCGGGTTAATTCAATGAAATCCATCATAAGGTGTTGGAAAGGACCCAAAGGGGGAGGGTATGCACCCACAGAAGTCAGTGGAGTAGTTTTACCTGAATTGTTTTGGGCACAGATCAAACATCTTTTACAGAAGTCAGTTGCATAGGCCACAAAGCCTTTAGTGAACCAAAATTTGGGAATGTCAGCACACATTCCCCTGTTGGACACATGGTCATGACCAAGTGACAAATTAGCATAAATTTGGAAAAGGGCTGTAGGCATGTAAGGTTTAGGGGGCTCAGACAGGAGATGTGGACCGTACCAAATCCCATCAACCTTCTCAGCACAAGCTTTGTGCCAAATAGAGACATCAGTGGGAGTCACAAAGGATGCGATCGAAGCAAGCGCAACCACTGGAGTGGGAGGAGCGGAAACAGACCTGAAGATAAGAGCAGGGGCCTGAAGGGCAGCCTGCTTAATCAGCAAATTTATTACCGAAAGAAATTGGGTCAGTGTTGGAAGTATGGACTGAGCACTTGCAAACAGCAATTGAGGAAGGTAGCAAAATGGCATCCAAGAGAGCTGAAACTAGGGTTCCTTGATGAAGGATGGAAGAGCCATTGGACTTCAGAAACCCTCGGTGATGCCAGAGGGTGCCAAAATCATGCACAACACCAAAAGCATAAGCAGAGTCTGTGTAAATAGTAACGGACTGATCCGTGGCTAATTTGCACGCTTCTGTTAAAGCAACCAATTCTGCTGCCTGGGCAGAAAGGTTGGACAGAAGAGAACCCATGGACATAACCTCATGATCCGAAACAACAGCAAAACCCACACGATTAATACCAACAGAGTCACGAGAGGCAGAGCCATCTACATACAGGATCATGTCATTGTTTGAAATGGGGACGGAAGAAAGATAAGGTCTGGGAGTCAAAACCTCCTGAAGTGCCGCCTTACAGGACTGAGGTCCACCATCCTCAGGTAGAGGCAACAGAGTTGCTGGGTTCAAGGTGGAACAACGTTTGATGGTAACATCAGGTAAACCCAACACAGTTGTGTGATATTTCATCCAACAGGAAGAAGACGTGTAACGTCTTTTGATCATGCAGAATGGAAGAGACGCAGTGTGGAACATGAACGGTCAAGGGAGCATAACCCGTGAGTTCACGAACACCCAGGATTGCTTGATCTGTCGCAGCAACAGCATGCATACAAGGTGGAAAACCCGAGCCACAGGATCAAGTTTTCGAGAGAAGTAACCACAAGGGTGGTTACGACCCCCATGGGGTTGCGTCAGAATGGAGGTTATGCAACCTGCACGTTCATCCACATACAAGTGAAATGGTTTGGCAGAATCTAGGACACCCAAAGTGGGAGGGGTCTGTAAGGCCTTTTTTAATGCAGTGAAAGTGTCTCCGCATCAGGAGACCAGTGTAATCTGATGGCAGCAGAAAGCTTCACCACTGATCTCAATGGGACTTCCATGCAGGAATAATCAATTCCTACAATAATAATTCCTACAATAGGAGCACATCACCAGAAAAGACAACATTTGTTTTTTTGTTTGTGGGCGGGGCACATTAATGATGGCTTGAACACGTGTGGAGTGCAGACGTTTGCCTTCTGCTGACACTAAGTGGCGAATGAAAGTAACTTCGGGCTTTACAAACTGCAATTTTTTACTGACACCTTATGTCCCCCTTTGCCAGGTGTGAAAGAAGCAACAAAGTGCTGTGGTCAGACTGTTTCTTAGAAGGAGACGCCATCAGCAAATCATCCACATACTGTTGTGTGGGCCGCTGAAGAGGAGGTACTGCTGGCCCACCACCACCAGCACATTAAGCACATTAAGCACATTATGAAAATTAACACACAAGGAACATTCAAAAATATCCAACCTAATTTTATCCCATAGAAACAAATGAAGTGTGCGAGTTATCAGGAGGTGTAAGGAATCTTCTTGCACATGGGTGAATTTCTTCCCACCTGCAGAGGAGAGCACATCAGTCAGTACCAGTCAGCCTTATAGTGAACACGTGCTGAACACCTATTGGATTCTCATTTGCTATAACGTGATGGAATGACTTGAGCAAAGGTATTGCATCAAATTTTGCCAAAAGCTTGGTGATGCCCAAGCGGAAACCATTTAAAAAATTCAGGAGGCTTATTTTGGCGATGATGCAATGAGCATAACACAAATAAAAGAGTGGTATAACCGCTTCAAAAATGGGTGCACATCATTGGAGCAAAGCATGTTCTGGTAGGCCATCCACAAGCTGAAATGGCCAAGCGATTGACAGAATATGGACTTTGGTCATGGTCATGGATGACCATTGTTTCAGTAAGCAAGAACTTGCAGATGAGGTGGGGATAAGCATATATTTGGTACCTTCCACTTTAACAGAGCCCATTCTGCTCAGCTGATTCAGGCTTTGCTGGTCAGACTCCCTACTCTACTGACATGGCTTCCTCCAATTTTTGCCTGTTCCTCAAGGTCAAAACAACACTAAAAGAGACTTGATTTGAGTCATGAGAAGTCATCATGTAGAACACAATGGCCCAACTGGACACATTCCATTAGAAGGCCTTCCAGAAATTCTTACAATGCAAAAATGCTGGGAGACATGTGTGCAGTCCCACGGAGAGTAGTTCAAAGGAGCTTAGGATTTCAGACCCCCAGGTAACTGTATTTTTTGCATCCAAAGGTTAGACACCCTTTGAATGTTCCTCATAAGCTACAAAGAACACATGCCTATGTGTGGTCAGTGGTTGAATTCTTGGGTGTGAAGCCAAACTGCTCCAACTGCTGGGTGGCAAATAACTGGAACTGGAGCTAATGGAAGAGTGCAGCAGAGGCATCTGTCAGGACCAAGCTGTCATCCACCATAACGGTGCTCTGTAGGCTTGGAGGAACAAAGCGCTTTGATTTCTTTGTAAGCAGGGTAAGGGTCACTGGACCACAGATGGCGAGTCACCTGATCACAGATTCCTCAAACAAATGTTTCCTTATCTACTCTCAGGGTCATCACAGCCTTTTTTCTTATCTCCCTAAACAGCCTCAAATTTCCATCAAGCAGTATGTAGGAGCACTACATACTGTGTAGTAGGAGCACTATGACTCCTCTGAATGACATGACATTCTGAGTGCCTTCAGATATGAGACAAACCCGATCTATAATCTCCCATTACTGCCACTGTTATTACGTCCGCCATCAGAGTTGTAGGAAGTTATGTTTTTGCTTGTTTGTTTGTTTGTTTGTGAGCAGCCTGGAGCCCACAATTTTTCATATATCATTATTAAATTTTTGTTATTGAAGATTCATATCCTAATAGGCAAGAAATAATTCAATTTTCAAGGTCATGGCTCTAAGGACAAAGTCAGGAAAAATCTTGGAAAATTGGAAAAATCCCTATCTCTTTGAACAAGTTTTCAAAAATGATCAAATTTCTTTCATATTTGAGAGCATTATGTAGGATAATATCCTATATTGACTGACAAAGTTCAACCCAGGTCTGATCCAGTTACAGAGTTTGTGGCCATTTAAATTTAAATTTATCATTGAAAACCCCATTTAATGCAAATTTTACATCTTATTCAAATGTGCCTCAATCACTCTCCTACTTGAAAGTGGGTGCAGACTGGCACTCACTAACGCCTGACAAAGTTTGATCTGGATCTGATTCGGATTGTGGATTTTGTGGACATTTGAATTCAATTTTGAAAAGCCCATTTGGGGTATAGTTTGTATTATTATTTGCAAAATTACATCAATGACTGTCATTTGAGGTGCAAACTGGCTCTCAGTGAATATGCTCAGTTTGATCTGCATTTGATCTGTATTGTGGCGCGTTTGTTTTATATTTTAGCTTATGAAAAACCACTTCTAACAGGACTTTGACCTAGAAAATGCTCTCCAAGGTAAAAAATGTGTGGAATTGGAATCTAGTGTTGGCGGAGTTTTGCCCTCTACAAGCGTGGTGTTACGATTATGTATTTATTTAGTTTTAAACAATAATTCCATCATTGTGTAACACCAATTTAAAATGACAAACCCCACCTGGTGCATCAGTTCAATCAAAAACAACTTTGTTTTGTTGATATATTATTCTGTAGACGTGGATCATGGAACGTATATTTTGCTGTAAAATACTGAATAAGGTTTTACTCTAATATGGTGAAAGCCATGTGGGAACCTTCCATGTTGAAGGTCATAGGAAAGTTTCTGTGCCCCCCCCCCCACACACACACACACACACATCAACCAGTACCACTCATATAAATTTAATCATGTTCAAAAACTCTACAGAATAGCTGTTGCAAGATTGAATCTCAGCCCAAACACAGTGTTGCATTTGTTGTGTTTACTGAAAGTTAAATCTCCATTTTTTTGGCCGGGTAGGGACACAGACTCTGTTCTTTGAGTCAAAAGCCCCATGGAACTGTGCACGCTGCAGAACTCGTGCTCAGTGTTTGATTTCTCTGCAGATGTTTTAAAGCCATTCAAGTGTTTTGTGACGTCACAACCTCAGCACGGTCCCGAGGCGCGAGGGGGCGGAGCGATGCAGAAGGATTCAAAAAGCCGCGCGGCACTTCCACAGCGAGCGCGTGTTCAGACAGCGTGGAACGGCTGAGAATCGTCTCGTGGACCTGAACTTTGCTCTTTAGACACGAGTTTTTGGCACCATGTGGGCGCAAGCTGTGCTGTGTACGGCGCTACTGTCTGTACTGTGCCCGGCGGGGCGTACGGAAGCCGAGAGGGACGAACGAGACGTGCAGGACAGACTGGTGCGTTTTTTTTTTGTTTAATTTAATATGAATAAATTACAATGGACTCGTGCGTTTTTTTAATTTAACATGAATAAAATACAACAGACTCGTGCGTTTCGATTAATATGAAGCAATATTAATACATTAAATTTCAACTACAGACTGGTGCGTTTTTAATTTAATATGAATAAATTGCAATACAACAGACTCGTGCGTTTCAAATGAATATTATGACAGACGGGAGTGTTTTCATTGTATATTAAATAATATTACTCAGTTAAAAAGCAGCTCCAGCAGACTGGTGCGTTTCAAATTAATATAAACAGTCCAACAGACGTGTGAGTTTTGTTAAGTGAATATTAAATAACAGTCCGACAGACTGTTAGTAGTAATTAAGAGCCTCCGGCTGCTCCCGTCTTTGCACTTGGGGTCGCCACAGGTGGTTCTGCATGTTGAATTGGCACAAGTTTTACGCCGGATGCCCTTTCTGACGCAACTCCACATTACACAGAGAAATGTGGCAGGGGTGGGATTTGAACCGGGAACCATCCACACTGACTAATAATATTAAACAGTCCAACAATGACAGACTGGCAGGTCTTTGTTATTTAACATTTACACCTTAAACGCACTAGTGGGATTAAAATTTGTTATATTAAATGATGAAACAATAAATTTATAATAATTAATTTAAATTTAGTACTGTAATTAATACTAGGTAAATAATAAATAATAGTAGATGAGGTACAGACGTTAATGCAAACACTATACTGATTTTATCTAAACGTGTTATGATAGTTATTTGTTACTGATTTACGAGTTTTCTTGTTTGTGAAATATTTATTTCTTGTGAAGCACCCTGTGATGACTTATGTTAGGATTTGGGCTACATAAACGAATTATAAAATGATTTCTATAAGTAAATTAATAAATCCTATATCCTGCATATGGCTATCTTCAACTCATTTTATTGCAAATATTAGATCATTGTACCATGTCGTGTCAGTAATACTGTTTGGAGTCAGATCCACAGAAATTGTGCTTTTTGGCCTCCAGCTTGTACTATGCACTACATTGTTTGACCAGTAGATGTCAGCAATCCCTCGAAAAAGGAAAAAAATACTTCTGTAAGAAGTCAAATGGTCAAGAGCATGTTCACTGTTAAATAAATATAATGCAGGATGGTGCTGTGCAAAAGCATGTGATAGGTGTGCAGATGTGCAGTACCTTTCAGCGCAGGAGTGACCAATCTGTACTTTGTGGAAGTGGGGAGGCAGGGTAAATGGGGATCTCTGGAATTATGCATTTGTCTAGCAAACAGATGGACTTACACAAGATACAAACTTCGTATTGACAGGCCGCCCCAGTGTTCAGTCAGATTTGAAGTGCATCGTTCTGATTTTTTATTTTTTTTTCTCGAGAGATTGACACAATAGATCCCCACTCCTTTTCTTTGTAAAAATCTTTTAAATTAGTTTTTATTGTCAAGTGTGTTAGCAGACGAAACTTCGGGCAGGCTGTGATCTTTAGCGGCCCTCTGGGGTGCCCGGGTTTTTGCACCTCAAAGAACACAGGGGTGCCTGAGATTTATCTTTTTAGTTAAACCATTGTAGAGAAGCATGAATCTTTGACTGGACTGGGTTGCTTGACAGGAGGACGTTTCGCTTCAAATCGCAGAAGCTTCCTCAGCTAAAATTCTTGCTCTGGTAGTCTTACTTCTGTCTTGACTCTTTTAAACCTAACCAGACCCTCCTACCAAGATGCTGGTTAGGTTTAAAACTCCAGCTTTAGTGGCTTCTGTTTATTCTTCTCTACAAGAGTCAAGACAGAAGTCAGACTCCCAGAGCAAGAATTTTAGCTGAGGAAGCTTCTGCGATTTGAAGCGAAACGTCCTTGCGTCAAGCAACCCAGTCCAGTCGAAGATTCAAGCTTCTCTACTATGGAAACCACCTGGACAACTGAGAGCCTACACAGAAAAATAGTTAAACCATTGCTGATCCAAACTGTTATGTCCTGAACGGGCCTCTGTGGTTTTTTTTTTTGTCAGCTTGGAGCTTTGCATGAAGTGCTGGAGAAACTGCAGACGAACAGGATTAACCCCTGGGAGAAGAAATACGGACAGATTCGCTCTGTATGTATAACAAAGGACACGTTGGTACTTCAGTCTCCATTTTAGTTTGGCACAAACTGAGTCAACAAAGCCTTAAGCAGCATCTGCAAGCTATTCAAAATGTTGGTTTTCATAAATTATATTGCTAAACTAAAAATACAAACTGAACTCACGTAACTGGAAAAAACACTTTTTCAGAAACAATTTGTCCATTTTCCCAATCCAGAGAAGTCACGTTCATCTTTAAATCACCACATTTCATAGGCAAAGAGTGTTTTGAGGGCATGTCTACATCCGTTGACAGCCACAAATGGGGGAAGACATTGGGCTCGTAGATGTGCGTACAGTACGTCTAATGATCAATATTATACAGGAGACGTGTATAGACACACACAGCTAACTGGTGAACAGTGTGTAAGCACGTCTATGTACATTTAGTTTTCAGTCGATTGTAGTTTTATGAACAAGACGGGAAGGGTAAATCAACGTGTGTCTGACAATGTCAACTGTGACAGTTAAAGAGTTCTGTGGCTGACTGGAGAAAGAGCATAAACACAGTGTGCTGCTTCACCAATCACTGCTTCATGGTGGAGAGGAACAAAGTAAAAGACCAAATTTAGGTTAGAGTCTCCCATGTGCCTTCTGGCAAAGGGTAGATAAAATGTCACCTCTTAAGAAAATCCTAATAAGCCACTATATCAGGAAGCTGCAGAACCTCTGAAGTAACAGACAAAAGTTAACGCACCTTGATAGTTGCACAAATTTGAGCCACACGCTGGCAGGCAATCTCATGTGCCAATGAGTAAACTCATCATAAACTACTTGCAAACTGTGCACGGCTGTGTGCCTGTGTGCCAGTGGGCAAAGAAAATTGTGAAATTTCAAATTTTCTGGCACTCAATTTCGTGAACATTGCACAACCTATTCAAAAACTGCATGTCACTGCGCGCAGGGCATCGGAGCCGGAAATTGAGATTATGACGAGATGGTACATCTATAATAAACATAACTTTACAGATACATTATCTAACTCAGAAGGAATGAAAATGCAACTGTTTAACCAATCCATTACAATACACAGTAGTGTTCAGAATAATAGTGCTATGTGACTAAAAAAATTAATCCAGGTTTTGAGTATATTTCTTATTGTTACATGGGAAACAAGGTACCAGTAGATTCAGTAGATTCTCACAAATCCAGCAAGACCAAGCATTCATGATATGCACACTCTTAAGGCTATGAAATTGGGCTGTTAGTAAAAAAAAGTAGAAAAGGGGGTGTTCACAATAATAGTAGCATCTGTTGTTGATGCTACAAACTCAAAACTATTATGTTCTGCTTTTTTAGCAATCCTGTGAATCACTAAACTAGTATTTAGTTGTATAACCAGTTTTTCATGATTTCTTCATATCTGCGAGGCATTAATTTTGTTGGTTTGGAACCAAGATTTTGCTCGTTTACTAGTGTGCTTGGGGTCATTGTCTTGTTGAAACACCCATTTCAAGGGCATGTCCTCTTCAGCATAAGGCAACATGACCTCTTCAAGTATTCTGACATATCCAAACTGATCCATGATACCTGGTATGCGATATATAGGCCCAACACCATAGTAGGAGAAACATGCCCATATCATGATGCTTGCACCACCATGCTTCACTGTGAACTGTGGCTTGAATTCAGTTTGGGGGTCATCTCACAAACTGTCTGCGGCCCTTGGACCCCAAAAAGAACAATTTTACTCTCATCAGTCCACAAAATATTCCTCCATTTCTCGTTAGGCCAGTTGATGTGTTCTTTGGCAAATTGTAACCTCTTCTGCACGTCTTTTATTTAACAAGAGGGACTTTGCGGGGGATTCTTGCAAATAAATTAGCTTCACACAGGCGTCTTCTGTCACAGCACTTACAGTTAACTCCAGACTGTCTTTGATCATCCTGGAGCTGATCAATGGGTGAGCCTTTGCCATTCTGGTTATTCTTCTATCCATTTTGATGGTTGTTTTCTGTTTTTTGTCCATTTTAAAGCATTGGAGATCATTGTAGATGAACAGCCTATAATTTTTTGCACCTGCCATTAACTTTTCCCCTCTCCAATCAACTTTTTAATCAAACTACGCTGTTCTTATGAACAATGTCTTGAACGTCCCATTTTCCTCAGGCTTTCAAAGAGAAAAGCATGTTCAACAGGTGCTGGCTTCATCCTTAAATAGGGAACGCCTGATTCACACCTGTTTGATCCACAAAATTGACTAACTCACTGACTGAATGCCACACTGCTATTACTGTGAACACCCCCTTTTCTACTATTTTTTATTTTTTTTTATTTTTTACTAATAGCCCAACTTCATAGCCTTAAGAGTGTGCATATCATGAATGCTTTGTCTTGTTGGATTTGTGAGAATCTACTGAATCTACTGGTACCTTGTTTCTCATGTAACAATAAGATATATACTCAAAACCTGGATTAATCTTTTTAGTCACATAGCACTACTATTATTCTGAACACTACTGTAATTCTTGAATTAAGATGGTTAAATCTAGAAATAAGCACATCAAACACTTAAGAAATTAACTCTCAAGACAAGACAAATTATCTAGCACAAGTTTTTTTTTTTTTTTTAATCTGGGTAAGAACCAAATCATTTGCAGTTGGTGTTTTGTGTTTGCAGTGTGACTTGGGAGAACAGTGTGCCATCAGGAAAGGCTCCCGCATTGGGAAGATGTGTGACTGCCCCCAAGGAGCTTTCTGCAATCTCTTCCTGTTGAAGTGCTTATGAGCAAAAGATGAGTTTATTTTGAAAATGAATAAACATTGTAACTGAATTGTAGAATGTATAAAGTGTTTCACTGAATTAAAATTAAATGTTTTCCCACTTACATTGCTGTCCTGAGATATTCTTTAAATCACTTGATATGCAACTTTTTAAAAGTTTTATTTGTATTCGTCATGTTATTCACATCTTCAGAAAGCCAAAATGGGTCAGCAAGCATCTGAAGCCTGGTTCACACGACAGGATTTTTAAATTATCTTCAGGTTTCCAAAACATGAGAGATCACACACGTGAAGATAAAAAATCATGACACTAATTATCTGCCTAATTATCCTGCCTTGTGAACCAGGCCTTAAACAAACATAAGCTTGCAGCTAAAAGTCACCCAGAAAACAAAAGAAAGGCCTTGAGTAACAGGTTTGATATGTTAACACAGGATCTACCTTTGGGGTCACAGACAGCTGACTTTACTGTGATGTTCCATTGAGATTTACCAGTTTTTGAATTTCACCAACAAAAAGAAAAGCATGGCACAGTGAATTTTCTCCATGGACCAGAGAATTTTATTTCAGAGATATTTTACAGATGTTTAGACTCCTCTGGGCTGTCTGAAGCTCACGCCGATGGGGGGCTGTGTAACCTGCAGGTTGGACAGACTGCCAAAGTCCTGACAAGAAAAAAAAAAAAAAATAGTGGGGTCAATATTCCAATGTCACATGACCAGAGGTCAGCAGATTTAAGAAAACAATCTGAGGAAACTGTCTGAGAGCGCCAGGGTCTGATGGGAACAGAGGTTCCCTCAAACACGGGAAAAGCCCTCGAGTTCATCTTCCTGTACTATCAATGACCTGGCAACGGGAACGCCATGATCACTTTCGATACAGGGTATGACATTTCCCCCAATGGTCCCCACAAATCAGTAATACAAAGTGTTGGGGGAATCACCCAAGTACATCCTTACGCTAACTATGAGTGAAACTGATCAACTGGTTCTTCAGATATCAAGCTAACAATGGTGGCAATGACAATATCTTGAATATCTCACTTTGACTTTGAAATTGACCTTAAGATCACCGTAATCAACTGGTGTCGGGGATCACCCAAGTACACCCTTATGTGTGTACTTATGACTGAGACATTATGCTAGACATAAATGAAACCATTTTTTGTTTTTTTTTGACCAGCCTCATTCCTTTTCCTTCACTTTCTGTCAAGTAATACCAAATTTGTAAAAAAAACAAACAAACAAACAAAAAAAAACTTCATGTTTTGATTTGGAATAGAATGTGCGGTATTCCAAATGCATAGAACATCGCACCGGAAATGTATGGAAATAAAAGCCATTACATGTCTGTGATCTGCTTTTTTTCTACAAAATTAAACAACTGAATGAACATCCTCCGAGGCCGGTGATTCCATAATTATTGCCAGGGATTTTTAGCTTTACTCACTTTTTAAACTTCTTTTGGCTGCTCCCGTTAGGGGGCGCCACAGCAGATCAATTGTTTCCATCTCACCCTGTCCTCTGTATCTTCCTCTGTCCCCCCAACCACCTGCATGTCCTTCTTCAGCACGTCCATAAGCCTCCTCTTTGGCCTCCCTCTTCTCCTCCTGCCTGGTGGCTCCATCCTCAGCATCCTTCTCCCTATATACCCTGGGTCCCTCCTCTGCACGTCTAAACCATCTCAGTCTCTCCTCTGACTGTCTCCAAACCGTCCCACCTGAGCTGTCCTTCTGATATGTTCATTCCTAATCCTGTCCATCCTCATCCAAAGAGAATCTCAACATCTTCAGCTCTGCCTCCTGTCTTTTTGTTAGTGCCGACGTCACTAAGCCGTGCAACATAGCTGGTCTCACTACTGTCTTGTAAACGTTCCCCTTCACTCTTGCTGATATTCTTCAGTCACAAATTACTCCTGCCACCTTTCTCCACCCACTCGACCCTATCTGCACTCTCTTCCTCACCTCTCTACCACACTCTCCATTACTTTGGATAGTTGACACCAAGTATTTTAAACACATCTACAGTCACCACCTCTACTCCTTGTAACAGCAGTATTCCACTGGGCTCCCTCTCATTCACACACATACTCAGTCTTGCTCCTGAAAATAGGAACCAGCACTTTGTTTCCACTCCTCAGGCATCCTCTTACTTTCCAAGATCTGGTTAGAAACTCCACTGCTATTGACATTTCAATGTCTCCACTGGAATGTCATCTGGACCAACTGCCTTTCCACTCTTCATAGCTGCCCTCACTTCATCCTTACTAATCTCTTGCACTTCTGATTTATTGTTTACAAAATTCAGCCTTTTCTCCCATTTTCCATTTTGCATTTGCTCCCATTTTCTTCATTCATCAGCTCTTCAAAATATTCCCTCCACCTTCTCAACACACTGCCATCTGAATCTTTTATCACCCCAACCTGCTGCACATCCTTTGTCTGGGCAATTGGTACAAGTCATTTTCTCCTTTAGTATTCAACTTGTTGTACAGCTCACAATATGCGTTTTCCTTAGATTTTGCCACTTCTCTTTTCACCTTACGCCATATCTCCTTATACTCCTGTCTACTTTCTTCATCTGTCTGACTATCCAAATTCTTTTTCACCATCCTCTCTCTCTTTATGCTTTCCTCGACATCATCTTTCCACCACAAAGTCTCCTTGTCTTCCTTACACTGTCCAGATGTCACTCCCAGTACCTTCCTAGCCGTCTTCCTCACCGCATTTGCAATACTTTTCCAACTGTCTTTTTTAAACACACTATTATTTTGAGCACAACTGTACATACATGAAATCATATCATATCAATCACCAGTTAAAAAATGTAAATGGCCCTTTGGTACTGAACACAATGGGCCTTTTACAATTTCAATGGCCCATTTGCCATAGAATTCACAGAAGTTTTTTTTTTAAATGAGATATAACTAAACTCCTTTGTATCCATGATAAATGTGACTGATGTAAAAAATGGTATGCATGTTTAATAATTTCGCTACTTTGTACTTACTTTTATAGTAAAATACATATCACTGTAATGGCACTTTTCAAGTTCTTCACATCAACTTTAAATTTAATGGTCCCGTGGTTGCGAACTGACCAACAAAGGTCAGTGTGATAAGAAAGACGATCATCTCGATACATCGGCCTTCCACGTCCGCAGGTAGGATTCTTTTTCTCAAAACACGATACATTGGATGTCCATGACTGAATACGTATCACAACATCGATACATTTATGTGCTTAAAACTGCTTATTTAAATTGTATTTAAATGCATTCATAAATTAGAGTCTGTGGTGTTCATGTTTAACATGTTTTTAATACAGGGGTCGAATTAGTACGTGCATGTGCTAGTTTGTGCACGTATTATTCGAGCGGTGAACATAATTTTATACTGCACTAACACTGATGCAAGTAACTTTATCCAAGTTTTATCAACTCTAAGCACCAGTAGAATGAACCAATTAGGCCTGGACGATATACTGATTTTATCAATTAACTCGAGTTTTTTTTTTTGTGTGGACGATTTAAAAAATAAAAAATTCAAGTTTTTTTTCTCCTCTTGCAACGGCGCACCTTTTTGTCCGCAGGACCTTCCGTAGGTCCCCCCTCCCCGTTCGGTTTTCTTCACACAATAACAAACATAGCTACCGCTAAGGAAGAGCGAGTTTCGTTACTGGTTTGGGATTGCTGTGACAGACGTGGAACAAGTGACTGCACGCTGCAAAGTTTGTCTAAAGCCAAGGTTCTCTTCAGACAATGGAACAACGGCGTAGTGCCGTTATATCTTTTTTTAATCCAGTCAGGCTGTTTGTGCTGAACGGGCTGCTGCCCGCTCAACCCGCACCTGCCGGCAGCCAGCCGAGCAGAGTCACAGCGTCTCCCAGTGAAAGAACAAAATCTCCATCAAAGTCTTCCAATAAAAACAGCTCCTTCTGCCTGCGTAGCAAGTGACACATTAAGGCTTTATTTTACAGAAGCAAGCCTTCATGTTTCCAAAGTTTGCCCAAATAAGCCGCAAAGAGAGTGTGAGAGTGATGAGTCATTCGCTCGCTCACAGGGAGGGAGGGGGACAGAGAGAGAGAAAGAGGGAGGAGAGAGAGGCGAGAGAGAGAGGGAGAGAAAGAGGGAGGAGAGAGAAGAAGAAAGAGTGTGAAAAGTGAAGAGTGTGTAGAGTATCTCGTCAATAGTTTTACATCCTCACTGATAACCCGTAAGTTGGAGAGGAAATGGCGTGTCACTAATTTAGAAGATCTTCACTTAGCCTGGAAAAAGAGTCTGTTGCTCTATAAAAAAGCACTCCGTAAAGCTAGGACATCTTACTACTCATCACTAATTGAAGAAAATAAGAACAACCCCAGGTTTCTTTTCAGCACTGTAGCCAGGCTGACAAAGAGTCAGAGCTCTATTGAGCCGAGTATTCCTTCAACGATCATCTTCACCATGCAGCTTCAGTGAAACAGTAAAGTGTGAAAAACTGATTCAGAAAGTTTTTCCATCCAGAGTTTCATCTTTAAAAGAGCAAATTTACTTCTTTACTTCTTACAGAAGTGTTTTTTTGTTATTGTTGTTTATGCACCAATGACACCTGGGGCCTGTATTACAAAGCGGGGTTACTGGCTTATCAGGGTAACTTCAGGAGTAAGTTGATGACATGTGGAGTAACTTCCCGGTTAACCCGTACTACAAAAGGTGGATAGGTTTTGATCGAGGTATGCTGCCATGGCAATTTACGCTGTGTGCCAAACCTGCTCCGAGCAGGTTATGTTCCAGGTTAGCTTGAGGTTATCTCTTAACCACTCCCTTTATAAGTACCGCCCATCCACCTTCAATCACTCTGAAGACAATGCCGGCCTACCTGGATGATCCATTTGATATTGAGGCACAAATTGTGAGGGGCTCTCCTCGCAGGGCGAGGGTTTTTAAAGACCGCCAGAATCCGCTGACATACCCGGACAATATTCTCTATGAAAGATATAGATTCTCAGCCGAGGGAATTCGTCATCTTTGTCAGCTGATTGGGCCAGAAGTCTGTAACATCACCCATCGTAGCAATGCCCTGACGATCGAGCAGATAATGTGCCTTGCGCTTAGATATTTTGCCAGTGGACAATTTATGTATTCCATCGGTGATGCTGAACATCTGAGCAAGAATACTGTATGTCGTATGATTCGCATGGTAGTACTTGCTCTATCTAAACTGTTGGATGCATTTGTCGTTTTCCCTGGCCATTTATCCGCAATGCAAATCAAAGAAGGGTTTTATGCAATCGTGGGTAATTACTAATATCAAAATAGGTCTAATGCATGTCCATTAATTAGGCGAAGTGGGGCTTATCAATGACAATTTCTCCTAGGTTTCCCAAGAGTAATAGGAGCCATTGATTGCATGCAAATCCCATCAGTGCACCCCTGGGAGAGCACGAGGGCGATTATGTCAATCGCAAATCTTTTCACAGTACCAATGTGCAGGTATAGCCGGTCTATTCGGCCTATTTCATATACCCATTATCGTGTAGTCCACTCTAAGCTCACCTTCTTTTCACTTATTTCAGCCACATAAGGGTTGCTTTGGTTTGGTTGATTTTTCTAAATATTCCAATATGCAATTACTATAATTACATATTTCACATTCTTTTTCTCCCCACATGGGGCTGTCCTGTTGGATAACCTTCATGCCAAAGTGATATATATGTACCTATGTTAACAGAATGACCATTAATGGCTTTAAATCCTTAGATGACATGTGAGCATTTACCCGATCAGCAATACGTTGCCTGTCTTGCTTTATTGACAGACGATGTGTTCGATTTCCCCCTTAACGTTAATTTAAATTCCTTCTTCAGTCAAGTAAGGTGACCGCGCCATCATTGAAAAATGGTGACGTGCACTGCAACCTGCCCCTTTTATGTGAATGTGCACAAACTCCAATTAGGTTAACACAGGTTCAACAAATCAACATCTTACTCAGCGTCATAGTACCGATTAACACCACTTGAGAAAACCAGGTTTTGTCAACCCCGGTTTAAGAGGTTGACAATGGGTTACATCTGAGTAAGTTAACCCCGCTTCATAGTACAGGCCCCAGATCAAATTACTTGTATGATTTGACAATCAAATTAGCCCAGGTTTAGGTCTTGTTCAAACAAGACAATTAGGGGTTATATTGATTTAAAAAGCATGCAATCCCAGTCAGAAATGTTAATAAGAAAAAACTAAACTCTCAATATAACAACAACAAAAAACTCTGCCTGTCTGACTGGATTAAAGGTACAGAGCGTCATTTTTGAAGAGGAGAGCAAATGTTATGTCCATCAAACATTAATGTGTTTTTAAACTTTTCAATGTTATTTATTAACTTAGACAGAAACATGCAAAAAAAAAACTCTGATATTACAACATAAGTGTCATTTTTTGTCTATTATTCTTGCTTTCAATGCATCTCAAACCAGTAAAAATGACTCACACCGCCTCGGGTGATAATTGCCAACAGCACCGCTACACTAAAAATATCTGGGGAGAACCCTGAAAGCCCATTGCAACAAAACACAGCTGCATAACAAACTTATTCCAGCATCTAAAACAGAGGCATCCGGCTGCATGGGAGAAAGGCCACACTTTACGAGGGGAACAAGAGCGCAAACTCCCACTAAAAAGCATCTTACTCTGGTGCAATCATTACCCAAGTGTATTTTTTTACACTTGGGTAAACAGTTGGAGCTTCAATTCCAGGAGGTATGTAGGCGTTAGTTTAAAGTTTTTGATAAAATAAAAGCAAGCCTTGTTTTGAGTTATCGCTGTCATTTGTACTAAATGTTTTCTTTATAAATGGACAAAAGACAAAATTTTTTTCTGAAAAAAATCTGAGATTTTATTTTTAGGCCAAACTACCCAGGCCTAGAACCAATAAAGGAATAAATAAGGAAAAAAAAACAATTTCCAGTTTGTTGTCTTCATCTTCCCTGCGTTTTATGACTCTCACACATGGAGCGAGTTGCTGTGCTCTATCTGTTGTGGAACGCTGACAAACGTCGCCAGCGGCGCCATCCCTGGGTTCACAACATCCTCATGAGACATTTCCAATTCGGGGAGTTTCATTATTTGCTACTGGAGCAGCAGGAGCTCCACTTGGAGGACCTCCTGTCCTGTTCGTGCGCGCACATGTAAACAAAGTAAAGAAAAAAATAAAACTGGCTGCCGCTGCGGTTCCTCGCACTCTCTCCCCTCAAACTCTGCCATAATTGTGTTATAAACCAGTCACCAATTATTTTATTATACGTCTGTGTAGTTAAATAAAATAATCTTCACGGACGATACGTTGGCATGCACACGTGACAATAAATAAATAAATAAACTGTCTGCCGCTGCTGCTGGTCTCCTCTCAAACTCTCCCCAGAGAGGAAGAGTCTGACACATCAGAGGAGGAGTTTTAAGGTTGATATAAGTCTGACTTTTGGTTGTGCAAGTAACTTTTTTTGTTGCAAGTAATTTTTTTGTTACTAGCACCAGTGCAAGTAGGTTAAAAAATGTATTTCGACCCCTGTAATACTTTATTTACACTGCTTAATTTGCACTGTAGCTATCTTTTTTGTTGTTGCATATTTTCATCTTTTCTTTGCCTTTATGCCAAATTGACATCACAGCCAACATGTGTGTTTGGTAGGATTACAAAAAGTAAAAATTTAAAACTTTGCTTGCAGCTCTAAAAGCAGGGGTGAAAATGTTCTGGATGAAGTAAACTGTGTGCTCAGGCACTTAAATGAAAGCATGAAGCTGTACCAGAGAACAAATGTAAAAGGTAGTGATAACTAGCAGTAGTTATGTGCACGACAGCGCTCCTCCTGATGTAAACAAACATACCAGCAGCTTCAGCATCTCCTTTGTGTCTGGATCAACTTCAATCAGTTCCTGGTCCAGAGCAGAAACCTGCAGACAAAACGAGTGAGACAAGAAAGTTGGTGCACAAGTTGGTTTTTGGGATTCTTCTGCAATTAAACACATGTATGTCAGCACTTATTAGACTGACCAACACACAGAACAGTGGGAAAGTTTCAGGCGCTCAGTGCAAGTCTGAGAAAGTGCTGATTTCAGAAAATCAAAAATGAATTTAAATTTGTACATGAAATGATCAAAGATGTGTGCAGTACAATTATTCTGTCCCAGAAACATGATAGTA
Organism: Thalassophryne amazonica; assembly: GCF_902500255.1. Taxonomy (NCBI): domain Eukaryota; kingdom Metazoa; phylum Chordata; class Actinopteri; order Batrachoidiformes; family Batrachoididae; genus Thalassophryne; species Thalassophryne amazonica. The sequence continues at coordinate 12,404,675 of NC_047110.1, read as the reverse complement.
CAAGAACACCATTAGGCATGAAATATTGCCATGTTGCCAAGCTGTGGTCATAAGTTGAAAATGACTGTATGTAAACTTATGACAAAAGCCTCAGTGTTTTGTTATGAATTTACTTATTTGTGGCAGCCCACCACAGAAATCAACATTAACTGCCACATACTTACAAAAGGGGATGAAAAAAAAAAATTACAACAGGTAAAATCTTATTTCATTGTAAAGGTGTACATAGAGCCTTGATACGCTGCTCCCCACGCCATGCACATTTACCATATCATGACGTGCTTCACAGGAGTGATATTGGATTGCACTGAACGCAGAAGATACCAGGAACACATTCACAAACAGTGTCATGTCTTCCTCTGTATACATTTTGTGAAAATACGTCCAACTTAACTTTTCAATTTATTTATATGTACAAAGATCAGCATTTCCTCAGTGTTCTTGGCCCGGTGGCACAATAGGCCATAAATATTTAAAGTAACATCACAGGGGGTGGGGGCACTGACAAATAGTTTTAATTTCATCAGACGAGACTTGACAAAATATATTTGTCAACTGCCATTTTTTTTCATGATGAAGATGACACCGAGTTCCATCACAGAACCTACTGTGGACAAACTGTATCTACATGAATTACCGACCAATTCCTATTTAAGTAAAAATGGGAGCCTTGCTACTTGCCAAGACATGAAGTTTGTAAAATGTGTAAACAAAGATTATAATTTTGCCTGGGCTCAAGAGGATTAATATGCATTATTTTTGACAAAAAAAAAAAAAAAAAGTGAGAGTAAAATATTTGCCATGAAATAAAATCTCTCCTCATATTCATCTACAATCACACTTTGAAAATGTTTTCAAAATGTGTTGCATTCAGCAGGATTTGAGATTACACTGTACTGACACAAAGTTAAGAAGGCTAGATCTAAAATGTACCCCAGCATGCACATTAAAAAAAGTTCAAAAATCAAACAGTCAACAACAACAACAAAAAAACCAGTCTCCATTTTGCTTGATTCTCCTGGCTGCTCTCTCCTTTAAACAGCAGGAGTTGGTCTGCTGTAGGTTTGAGCATAGATCTGTGAAGACCACTAGAGTGGACATCAGTCTGCACCCCTCTGTCCAGAAAGTTTGGAAGAATAAGTGGAATTGTTAACTTAGATTAAATTAACAGTGATGAAAGTGGGCCACTGGAAAAAAAAAAACTGAAAATTTCTGGCAAAGGCCCCAAGCCCCAAGCAGGGGGGTTCTCCCCCAGAAAAATGTGAGAATGTCAGATGCATTTTGGTGCATTTACTGGTCTATTTACCCACCAATAAAATATAAAAAAAGACCTGATCTATTGGGTCAGGTCAATTTTTCCACCCCAGTCTTTTCACACGTGTATTGTACTACCAGCCTTTAAATCCAAAAACCATACATTGTGGTTCAGAAAACTACACCATAAAAGAAATAATTCAAAGAACTCAAAAATAATAATGATTCTCAGTATCAATTCAAATGGAACAATAGGACTATTTATGGCACAAACCTGTTCAATCTTTACTTACTGCTGAGTTTTCCTACTTTTGGTCGGAGCTTTGGAGCTATTGATAATCTCTGTATTCAAATTATTGGCCACCTTAAAATTATTACAAATGTGTTTTTACTTCCAAGATAATTTCTGATTACTGTACATTTTGAAGGTAAAAAAAACAACCTTTTCTTACATGAGAAAACTTTATTTGTAGACAAATGAAGTAGCTGATAAATGGCTTGCAAACCAACACGGTGCATTACCGCCACCAACTGTTTGAGCGTGGAACTGAAATGAACTAAATGAATGGATTCTGGCGTATGTTGTCAAAAATAACCCGGAAACATTCACCACGTGAGTAAAACCTGGTTTTCCGGGAAACTTTCATCACTGAATTAAAACTGCAGAGTAAATTCATCTGCCAGGATGACAGACATTAATAAAAAAAAGGTTTACCTTTACTCTGTCTCATGGTGTTAAACAGTCTCATCAGCTCTCTGTGGCTCAAATTAAACATACTGTGTGTAGATTTTTTAACACAGTAGCAAGTGATATACCATCCATTATCAATTTTATTAACATTTTAAACATTATTTATGACTAATATATAATAAATGACATGAAATATAAAAAAATAATGAAATATGAAGCATGCATCCTATTTAAATGAAATTGGCTCAAGTTGTGGCTATTACAATTGATAAAAAAAACATAAATGTTGAATATGTTATTTTATTTCATTCTGCTTTGATTTAACACATTTCTGAATGTACAAACAAAATAACTACAGCCAATAAATGTATTTTAAAAGATCTGCGTCCCTACAGCATCATGGATTTACAAGAAACCCCAGCATCTAATTGTATCTGACAGGAAGCCTTGTGAATTTAAAGTATCTGAGAAAAACAACACAAACCTTCAATTATTCAACAAGTGTATTTTGTCAGGTAATGATAATAGTTGGTATACGAGAAGTGTGGAAAAAGTATATTGACTGAAATGTAATCAGAAATAATCTTTTTTTTTTTTTTTTTTTTTTTAAATCAAAAGACTAAAATGTCTCAACTGAAATGACTAAAACTAAAGCTGTGTTTCCACCGAGCACTCTGGGTCGGTACAGTATGGTACGGGTTAAAAAGGTTAAGTCTGGCTTGGCTTGCATTTCCACCACCAGCAGAACCTTTTGTTTGGTCTCTGAGAAAAGACCCCGTGTCTATGCTGTGGCTGCAACAAACTGCTCCCTCTCTCTCTAGAAGACTTTCTGTCTCACCTACAGACTGTGTGGGCAATTACACCAAATGAGGGAGTGTCTCACACAATCTCTATATGTACTGGACAAGTCCTCCATGATATCACTCAGGTTTTCTGAAGAGGGGTTTGAAGTTGTGGAAGTTGTCATCTCGGTGGTGTTTACTCCACCTAACTGCTGGCCAACCCATAAATGGGTAACAAGGTGAAGCATGAGCTCCCCTAATAACTTTTTATAAAATAGGAGGTTGTAGGATCAAATCTGGGCATTTCTGAGGCCAAATTCCAGAGTAAGAATTATATTTTTTTGTACAGAGAACATGAACAAACTGAAGCACTACTGGCTGTTTACTTAAGTTTGTTCATGTTCTCCGTAGTAGGTAACTTCTTTTAGTCTAACATATGGCATGTACATATGTTTTCACAACTAATCCGAGTATACACACACACACACACACACACACACACACACACACACACACACACACACACACACACACACACACACACACACACACACACACACACACACACACACACAAACAAAAGAAGACTAGCTATACCAACAGTAACACTGCAGTTTGTATTGCTGAAATAGCCTCAATTCAATACATCATACTACCAGCAAATTAATGTTAATGTCAATATTAATTTATTCCTGTGGCAATCAGGAACTCGAATGCACTGAACTGACAACTTTAAAAAAAATTTTTATACAGGATTTTTAAAATATTGCATTATTTTATTTTTTTATTCCTGTCCATGTTTATGATGACAGTTTTGTTTATTGTCCATTGGCTTCTGCCATTGGTTTTGGGGGAGGGAGGTTTTTTTTTATATTGTTGAGTGTCTTGTGTTGTGTATATAATTGTTGTGGTGGTCTGTTGTACATGCGTTTTGGACATCCTGTTGCACTCTAAATTTCCTTGTTATGGATTAAGTGAAAATCGTAAAAAGAATAATTCAATAGGAAACTGCACAAACTAGAAGCGTTTGGTGAGCGATATGAGATTGTCACATTGCACTTCAAGTTTCAATTTGGACCCCAGTTTATTTAGTAGACATATATAAAGATGTAGGTTTGATTATTTTATTGCTTTTTGATCACAGTAAATCACAAATTTATGGCAGGAGTCGCGCAGAAACAAACAAACAAAAAAAGCTGCTGATACCAACAACTCCAACAGAAAGGGTCAATTTTGACTGTAGTTTGTGGCGTTATGTCAATGATAACATCAAAAATAACATGAAGACTGTTTATATATCATTGTTCTATTACAGATTTGCTATTATTTAATTGCAGATGGCTAATAGATATATTGATTTATGCAACTTTTTTTATTTGACAGCTCATCTTATCATGGTTCCTCATGGTGTTTTAGGCAAATGCACATGCGTTGCTTGATTGTTGCTTGATTGACAGTTGATTGCTGAACCAAACAAAGCCTCAGTGTTTTGTTATGAATTTACTTATTTGTGGCAGCCCACCACAGAAATCAACATTAACTGCCACATACTTACAAAAGGGGATGAAAGGAAAAAAAAAATTACAACAGGTAAAATCTTATTTCATTGTAAAGGTGTACATAGAGCCTTGATACGCTGCTCCCCACGCCATGCACATTTACCATATCATGACGTGCTTCACAGGAGTGATATTGGATTGCACTGAACGCAGAAGATACCAGGAACACGTTCACAAACAGTGTCATGTCTTCCTCTGTATACATTTTGTGAAAATACGTCCAACTTAACTTTTCAATTTATTTATATGTACAAAGATCAGCATTTCCTCAGTGTTCTTGGCCCGGTGGCACAATAGGCCATAAATATTTAAAGTAACATCACAGGGGGTGGGGGCACTGACAAATAGTTTTAATTTCATCAGATGAGACTTGACAAAATATATTTGTCAACTGCCATTTTTTTCATGATGAAGATGACACCGAGTTCCATCACAGAACCTACTGTGGACAAACTGTATCTACATGAATTACCGACCAATTCCTATTAAAGTAAAAATGGGAGCCTTGCTACTTGCCAAGACATGAAGTTTGTAAAATGTGTAAACAAAGATTATAATTTTGCCTGGGTTCAAGAGGATTAATATGCATTATTGTTGACAAAAAAAAAAGAAAAAAAAAGTGAGAGTAAAATATTTGCCATGAAATAAAATCTCTCCTCATATTCATCTACAATCACTTACACTTTGAAAATATTTTCAAAATGTGTTGCATTCAGCAGGATTTGAGATTACACTGTACTGACACAAAGTTAAGAAGGCTAGATCTAAAATGTACCCCAGCATGCACATTAAAAAAAGTTCAAAAATCAAACAGTCAACAACAACAACAACAACAGTCTCCATTTTGCTTGATTCTCCTGGCTGCTCTCTCCTTTAAACAGCAGGAGTTGGTCTGCTGTAGGTTTGAGCATAGATCTGTGAAGACCACTAGAGTGGACATCAGTCTGCACCCCTCTGTCCAGAAAGTTTGGAAGAATAAGTGGAATTGTTAACTTAGATTAAATTAACAGTGATGAAAGTGGGCCACTGGAAAAAAAAAACTGAAAATTTCTGGCAAAGGCCCAAAGCCCCAAGCAGGGGGGTTCTCCCCCAGAAAAATGTGAGAATGTCAGATGCATTTTGGTGCATTTACTGGTCTATTTACCCACCAATAAAATATAAAAAAAGACCTGATCTATTGGGTCAGGTCAATTTTTCCACCCCAGTCTTTTCACACGTGTATTGTACTACCAGCCTTTAAATCCAAAAACCATACATTGTGGTTCAGAAAACTACACCATAAAAGAAATAATTCAAAGAACTCAAAAATAATAATGATTCTCAGTATCAATTCAAATGGAACAATAGGACTATTTATGGCACAAACCTGTTCAATCTTTACTTACTGCTGAGTTTTCCTACTTTTGGTCGGAGCTTTGGAGCTATTGATAATCTCTGTATTCAAATTATTGGCCACCTTAAAATTATTACAAATGTGTTTTTACTTCCAAGATAATTTCTGATTACTGTACATTTTGAAGGTAAAAAAAACAACCTTTTCTTACATGAGAAAACTTTATTTGTAGACAAATGAAGTAGCTGATAAATGGCTTGCAAACCAACACGGTGCATTACCGCCACCAACTGTTTGAGCGTGGAACTGAAATGAACTAAATGAATGGATTCTGGCGTATGTTGTCAAAAATAACCCGGAAACATTCACCACGTGAGTAAAACCTGGTTTTCCGGGAAACTTTCATCACTGAATTAAAACTGCAGAGTAAATTCATCTGCCAGGATGACAGACATTAATAAAAAAAAAGGTTTACCTTTACTCTGTCTCATGGTGTTAAACAGTCTCATCAGCTCTCTGTGGCTCAAATTAAACATACTGTGTGTAGATTTTTTAAACACAGTAGCAAGTGATATACCATCCATTATCAATTTTATTAACATTTTAAACATTATTTATGACTAATATATAATAAATGACATGAAATATAAAAAAATAATGAAATATGAAGCATGCATCCTATTTAAATGAAATTGGCTCAAGTTGTGGCTATTACAATTCATAAAAAAACATAACAAATGTTGAATATGTTATTTTATTTCATTCTGCTTTGATTTAACACATTTCTGAATGTACAAATAAAATAACTACAGCCAATAAATGTATTTTAAAAGATCTGCGTCCCTACAGCATCATGGATTTACAAGAAACCCCAGCATCTAATTGTATCTGACAGGAAGCCTTGTGAATTTAAAGTATCTGAGAAAAACAACACAAACCTTCAATTATTCAACAAGTGTATTTTGTCAGGTAATGATAATATTTGGTATACGAGAAGTGTGGAAAAAGTATATTGACTGAAATGTAATCAGAAATAATCTTTTTTTTTTTTAATCAAAAGACTAAAATGTCTCAACTGAAATGACTAAAACTAAAGCTGTGTTTCCACCGAGCACTCTGGGTCGCTACAGTATGGTACGGGTTAAAAAGGTTAAGTCTGGCTTGGCTTGCATTTCCACCACCAGCAGAACCTTTTGTTTGGTAGGTGAAGCATATAGATATCCACTTGCACATCACCGAGAGCGCGTATGCTGTCACGTGGACTCGCCCCCTCCACATGGAGTCCACACAATGTATTTAACATTTTTTTTAAAAACTTAATTTAAACTTATTTTTATTTTGTTTTTGTCATGGTGGATCATGGGATTTATTTTCATTCTGTGCAGATTGCTAAAGACTCAGCTGATGGTTGTGGTAAACGCTGGCATGAATGAATGAGGTGCTGACTTTTTCAACAAGCTAATTTTCTTGTTGTGGGACAAAGCGCCAGCGTCCTCTGGTTCAGGCTGAGGAACGCACAAAACACAGAAGGACTGCTTTTAAAACTCTGCGTTCTTCAGCAACAACAAGGAATTAAAGTATTTCTAGATGCTTTTTCCAAAATAAGGATGCTTTATGAGGATAACAGTTTTCGTCAGGCTGCGACGATGAATCTGACTGAAACGAACAGGTAAGATTAAGACTTTATATTTACACAGTGTGTGACACAGTGTGTGAATGGTTTTAATACCTGAAACAGTCTGAACTGTTCACATTTCATCTGCAGCTTTCACTTTTGCTCCTGAGCCAATCAATGCACAGCAGCAGGTTAGCGCACCCTTTTGTTACCGGCCCATTATTTTAGGACCCCAATGGCTCGTTTTAGGCTCGTTTTCACCAATTGGTCTGGGTCAGTACGGGATGGGATGATATGGGTCAGAGCGCTTAGGTCTGGCTTGGCTTGTGTTTCCACCGCCAGCAGTACCTTTTGTTTGGTCACTGGAGTATGTCAATGTAGATGTGTACACTGTTGCGGGGCCTCGGCCCCCCGCACAAACTTCACACAGTGCAATTTAAAATCTTTTAAATTTTATTTTATTTTAGTCTTGGTGGGTGATGAGATTTATTTTCATTTCGTGCAGAATGCTGAAGACTCGACTGATGGCTGTGGTAAACGTTGATGTGAATGAATAAATAAGGTAGCCAACTGTTGTAAGCTCAGTATGAAAAGCAGTGTATTTAGACAAGTGGTAGGAATGTGAGGATTATGAACAAAGGCAGATAACAGGAGATCGGTTCATTATGCAGTAGTGCTGCCACAAATGATTATTTTGATAATCGACTAGTCACCGATTAATTTTGCGATTAGACGACTAATCGGTGCGGTTTATCGCACCAGCATGCAGCTGCTCTTATATCACCATCATTATCTTCAAGCTTGAAGTGTTTAAGGTTTGTGCAAACTAAAAATAAAGACAATTAAGATAATAGTTCATTCAACTTTTACTTAGTAACAAAGTCATCCATTGAAAAGGAACGTTTTCTTTTTTAGCACTGTAACGTAGTGTTATAAAACATCAACATTGTCACATTACCTATTCAAACATGACATCGCTGTTATAACATTACAGCAAACACATATGTGTGCTAAGGCTAATGAAACTAATTGTTAATGTTTACAGCCAAGTAAGCAGCTCACTATAGATGTTAATGTTAGCGGCTAACTAGCCAATTAGCTTACTGAAACGACATTCTTCCTTCCTCAGCATCAGCCACAACATGTCTCCTTCTCAGATGCTCCTGCATCTCCGCTGTACTGCCGTGGAAGGCAAGTTACACCTTGCAGAGTTGGCATTGCACATTTTTCTCTTTAATTTGGTTAAAATGTTCCCAAACTTTTGAGCTTTGTTTCCGGCTTGCCATGATATTGTATGGGCATAACGTTTCTGGTGACATCACAGCTGACCCGGATTACCACTACTGCACATGTGTGTCAAGGACAGAAAGGCAGCAGAAGATACAGTGGCAGCTTTGAGAGAAAAACAAAGCTTAAAAAAAAAGAAACGATTACACTGATTGTTAAATTAGTCACCAATGATTTTGATAGTCGACTAATCGTGGCAGCCCTATTACACAGCAAAAGGTGCCTTGAGGTCATGTGCAGTAAAACCAGCATGTGGACTAACCTCTGGCACATAGTTATCCCTCCTCTCTCTCTCCTCCTCTTGCAGCTTGATGGAGATTCCTCTGACGGGTCCCCTCTGAATCCGCTTCATCAGGTGGGTAACATATCTGCACAGAAGAGTGTGATCAGAAATCAAAAGTTCTCAACATTTTAAGAATGTTGATTACACACTAATCCACTGAAAGTTAATTATGCCCATTTTTGGGTCTCTGAGAAAAGACCCCGTGTCTATGCTGTGGCTGCAACAAACTGCTCCCTCTCTCTCTAGAAGACTTTCTGTCTCACCTACAGACTGTGTGGGCAATTACACCAAATGAGGGAGTGTCTCACACAATCTCTATATGTACTGGACAAGTCCTCCATGATATCACTCAGGTTTTCTGAAGAGGGGTTTGAAGTTGTGGAAGTTGTCATCTCGGTGGTGTTTACTCCACCTAACTGCTGGCCAACCCATAAATGGGTAACAAGGTGAAGCATGAGCTCCCCTAATAAATTTTTATAAAATAGGAGGTTGTAGGATCAAATCTGGGCATTTCTGAGGCCAAATTCCAGAGTAAGAATTATATTTTTTTGTACAGAGAACATGAACAAACTGAAGCACTACTGGCTGTTTACTTAAGTTTGTTCATGTTCTCCGTAGTAGGTAACTTCTTTTAGTCTAACATATGGCATGTACATATGTTTTCACAACTAATCCGAGTATACACACACACACACACACACACACACACACACACACACACACACACACACACACACACACAGACACACACACACACACACACACACACACACACAGAGGAATACATACAACAAAAGAAGACTAGCTATACCAACAGTAACACTGCAGTTTGTATTGCTGAAATAGCCTCAATTCAATACATCGTACTACCAGCAAATTAATGTTAATGTCAATATTAATTTATTCCTGTGGCAATCAGGATCTCGAATGCACTGAACTGACAACTTAAAAAAAAATTTTTATACAGGATTTTTAAAATATTGCATTATTTTATTTTTTTATTCCTGTCCATGTTTATGATGACAGTTTTAGTTGTTTATTGTCCATTGGCTTCTGCCATTGGTTTTGGGGGAGGGAGGTTTTTTTATATTGTTGAGTGTCTTGTGTTGTGTGTATAATTGTTGTGGTGGTCTGTTGTACATGCGTTTTGGACATCCTGTTGCACTCTAAATTTCCTTGTTATGGATAAAGTGAAAATCGTAAAAAGAATAATTCAATAGGAAACTGCACAAACTAGAAGCGTTTGGTGAGCAATATGAGATTGTCACATTGCACTTCAAGTTTCAATTTGGACCCCAGTTTATTTAGTAGACATATATAAAGATGTAGGTTTGATTATTTTATTGCTTTTTGATCACAGTAAATCACAAATTTATGGCAGGAGTCGCGCAGAAACAAATAAACAAAAAAAGCTGCTGATACCAACAACTCCAACAGAAAGGGTCAATTTTGACTGTAGTTTGTGGCGTTATGTCAATGATAACATCAAAAATAACATGAAGACTGTTTATATATCATTGTTCTATTACAGATTTGCTATTATTTAATTGCAGATGGCTAATAGATATATTGATTTATGCGGCTTTTTTTATTTGACAGCTCATCTTATCATGGTTCCTCATGGTGTTTTAGGCAAATGCACATGCGTTGCTTGATTGCTGAACCAAACAGCGCTTTGATTCACTGTGAGAAAGACACGCCCAGGAAAAAGGTCCAATCAGGACTCTTGTGACATGCAGGAGATTGTTTACCAAAGTAAATGAAGCACATGGTTTGTCTACAGGCCGTGTGGAGTGGAGCTGGCCCCTACATCAAGCAAAGAAATTTACAGCGGATTTGCACTGATCTCAAAACTGTTTCCTGGCGATACAACAAATGCACAAAACCTCAGATCCATGGGAAACTGGCACCACTGAACATCAGGTAGTTGTGTTTGGACAAATACCTGCAGACAATGGCAATTAACTTTTTAAGATTTTATTAGTCAATACCAGTATTTTCCCTATATAACCATGCATGTTTCACTCTAGGATTAACAGAAATATTGCATAAGCCATTATGGAACTACAGCCATTTCCACCACTGTGGAACGTCACAGCCACAGAGGCCTGTAACTCCTTCAGAGTTGTCAGGGTGTCTCAGCAGCTTCCTTCATTAATTTCCTTCTTTCAGTCACTCCGTTTAGTTTTAGTGCAGTGCCATACGGTTTGTATTCATGACTGATGTAAATGAGTCTTTACTCCATCCTGACTTGTCGATAGAAGACTGTCTGTAAAAGTGATTATTTCTATCAGCAATCAGTTTGTCCAATTACGTATGGACTCTGACAATGGAGACACAGTGCATAAAAATGGCTGCAACTCCTAAATAGTAAAATAGATTATAAAAGCTCAAAGTCTAGACTACAAGGGCATCGTGACCATTTCATTTCAACTCTACTGTAGCGTAACAAAGGCAAAATTACAAAACGGTGTCACTGTATAATATCTATGTGGACTTCACTACAGCATTACAAAAACCATTCATTTTCTAGATCACAATGTTTTCCATAATAATCGCAATATGACTATTTCATCAAATCATGCAGCTATAGTAAAAATATTGACTGTTAGAATAAGAAGGCCTTGTTGTGTTGAGAATCAATATGATTCAAGACTCTTATGTATTGGACCACTTGTTTTGTCTTCAGTGAAGACACACAGTTTAATAAGTGCTTAATTACAATATCTAAACACAGGCTGTGCTTCTCTCCTCCAAAAGTCACTGGCCATCAGTAATGAACATTCTTAACTGTAAAAAAGTGTACATGTTTCTTAATTGTACGAAAGCATCAGGGTTTGACAGGAACAGACATGCCTCCAAACACGGGAAAGGCTCTCAGGTTTATCTTCCTGTACTATCTATGACCCTGGCGATGAGGACGCCATGACCACTTTCGATACAGGTTGAAGAAAAACACCACACATCATTTGCCATAAAAACACCACACATCATTTGCCATACGCCTGTCTCGTAGGCCTGGTGGTCAGGCCCACGAAAGCACACAAACAAAGGTACAAAATGTTAGTACCGAAATGATGAAACCTGGGCCACAATTTCCTTATAAAGCATATTAAACTAAAAAGGTAATCATAAGATCCCATTAAAAAAAAACAAAAAAAAAACTTTAGTTGCAACTAGCATGCAGTACAACAACTTTATTCAACATGGGTACAATATTTATTTGAAAAATAGCTGATATTTTCAGTTCCTAACTTGGTATGCAGGTGCTGTATGTCATTTTTCAGGTTTGAAATTACATCGTATATACCGGTTTCTACGAAATAAATAAATGAATTTTAAAAAATCTGCCTGCCTTCATCACTTTTTTCTGATGTCAAGGATGATAAACTGTTTTTTTTGTTTGTTTTTTTTAAATGGGGCCTAATGTATGCATTATTTGTGACTCAGCACTAGGATTGGGTATTGAGAACTGGTTCTTTTCAGGTATCATTAACAAAAATGATTCGATCCACTGATATCTACAGCCTTTTGCTTAACGATTCACTTATCGGCCTTCAGAGCAGCCGCTGTTTTTGAGGGTGTTTGTCAGGAAAATGATCATTTCTCTACACTGACTACAGACCCTGCAGCAACTCTGTAATCAACGGCTTCTGCAGCGCGACACCGCTTCGAAGCTTGAACCAATGAAACAGTGTTTAGATTCGATGCTCTTCAGAAGTGGCAAATCCGCTTCTTAACTCGTCTCAAAGCCATTAAAATATGTCAATCGTGAGTCACTTTTGTGCAGATGAAAGTCACAAACTGGGAGCAGTCGCGTGTTTTCTCACAAAACAAAAACAAAAACACTGCCTTGACTCCACATTTTGTAAGTGACTTCTGGTAAATCGTTTTGATAACAAGTCCATTTACTTTCAAAAACTACTTCTGAGTAAGCGCCAATGAACGTGTTAACTAATGTTAATGAACAGCTAAGAGATTGTGATGAATGCAGTAAAACTCTTTACTGTATGATTGTCACCAATTTCAATTTAAATTGATTTTATTTAAACATACCGTATTTTCCGGACTATAAGTCGCACCGGAGTATAAGTCGCACCAGCCACTTTATCCATTATAAAGAAAAATAAACCATAAATAAGTCGCACCGGAGTATAAGTCGCACCAGCCACTTTATCCATTATAAAGAAAAATAAACCATAAATAAGGTCCCCTGGACTATAAGTCCCATGGACATACAGGTATGTTAACATGAAAAGTTCAGATGATAATATTGTGACGGCTACCGTTTTCGGATGCATATTTCACCAGTCGCAACTTGTAATCTGCAGAGTATGATTTTCTTTTTGGTGGCATTTTTTCGGGCCTTCTCCGTTGTCTTGTTATGTTATCAGTAACGTTAAAATTTTTATTTTTCTATGGTAGTCAGAAGTCGCAGGAACAGTCACACAAGCCTCGAGTGCCCTCTCGTGAGCTGCATTTTACCTACGGATGTTTGTATTTTGCGGACCACATTGCGAGCCGAACCATGCAGCACCTACCTGCGCAGCTCATGACCTCCCAGCGGTGTCGATCCAGCTCCTTCCAAGTGCAGACGCTAATCCTCCGCCGTCGCTCACCCAATGCTCCCACGCAGCTCTCAGCGTCAACTTAAACACTCTGCTCAAACTGATATCCAAGGGTTGAAGCTGTTCTGTTCGCCATGCCGGAATAACAGCAAGCACCGTGTTTGTCAGCTTCACACGCTGTGGGTGAGGTGAGGAATACGCATCCAAAGTTCTGTTCTCTGATTGGTTATCGCGACCAGCGTGAACTATAGGATGGCCGTCATACTACAGTGCCCATGATGCATTGCATTTCCTTTTCCGGTGGCCATTTTAAAACATAGATCGACTCTGTCACGTAAAATTGTTTTGTTACAGTAAATTAATTGAGATCCTACCGGTATATTTTTCATTTATAAGTCGCACCGGAGTATAGGTCGCACCCCCGGCCAAAACATGTAAAAAAGTGCGACTTATAGTCCGGAAAATACGGTATTCGGATCAGCTGCAGACCTTTCTTCTGCTGTCTACAGTGACCGTCCACAGCAGCTTTAACGAGTCACTTTTCTACTGTGAAAATCTTATCTCAAATTTTTAGAAAGTACATTCTTAAAATCACTGCAAACACAAGACCTGGAAAAAAAAAAAATCAAATCTTCAACGATGGACTCACCCAGCAATCTTGTTGCGGAGCTTCTTGCTGGGGATGATGGCAATTTCTTCACAGACCCTCTTGTTGGTGTGGAAGTCGCTCCCCAGTCGGGTATAATATTTCTCAATTATGACCCGAGCAGCCTTCTTCACCGTCTTTGTCCTGACTCGCCCCTGCGGACACAACATAAGACAATAATCCATACAATCACCCCTGGGATTGGTAAATGTAAAAATAACTTCACAATGACTTCCCAACCTCTGTGCAACAGTGAACATTTCAAGCAAAAAGCTACAATTTGTCTGATGACAACATTACATTGAGCTGTTCCTTGTATCTGTTGATAGTTGGGCTCCAGATATAAAATATAATTAGTGGTCACTCATTGAAAACAAATATGATTAAATATCTTGACCATACAGCAAACATGCTGCTTAAAGTGGATATGACACCTAAAAAAATTAGGTAAAACTGATATAAATATCAAAATATACATACAGTACAGTAAGTTGAAAGAGGTTTTAATTATTATCACTGAGAAATAAAGTTTCTCAAAAGTGTGTTTCTTGGAAAGCGCGCTAGTAGCGTTCCATCAGCGGTCACGTGATGCCGTGACATCACAGCATGGAGAGTCCCGTCTTTGTCTGTTAGATTAACAACAGGAACAGATGACCTCAGACCTCAGCATGGACAGTGACGAGATCAAGAACTTTTCTGACTTCTCTTCAAGTGTGGATTATTTCTGACTCGGATCCTGAGGATGTTGCAGCAGTGATTAGACCCTACAGATTGGAGCCGTATCTTTCGGACGAACATTCAAACCAGGAGCATTCTGGCAGCGAAAATAATGCCGACTGTGCCGAAACAGAGGCAAGAGACGTGCCAATTCCGATGGATTTTGAACGGCTGCAGAATATGGAATGGTAAGGTAGACTTTGATTTTTGTTGCTGCTGTTTATAACACTCTAATTACTGTATAGCATTTTCGATTCGAGCGTCTGTTTACCGCCTGTTATTGTTCCGGAGCCGTGATAGTGTAGCTATTACTTGCGGACCACCGTCATTACCTTCGGGTTTTTGCTGTTTTCGAGTGCCTGGCATTGCATTCATCCGTGTTTAGTTACATTATTTTCACGAAAGAATAGGAAATAAATGGCGAAACTTTTGAAAAAGATCACTGAAAACAACAGTGAACGTGCCGCCGCTGTGTTTACTACGTAAGTTCCTTGACCATTTCAAGATTATTCTGAACATATTATTTGGGGCTGACATTTTATGTGTTCCTGTGAGCTGTGCGAGAACTTGGAGACGGTAGAGGAAAGTGTCTGCTGTCGGGAGCAAATGCGTGTGCGCGAGCGGAAGGAGTGGCAGCCTGACAATTCGTGCATCACACAACACCGTGGCTTTCGATCAATCTGCCTGGACTTGAAAAGGCTAAAACCTTTCGCCCTTGTGTTTGTGCAATATGCTGCGACACACTGGTCAGGCATATCGACAAACAAGTCCCTGAGAGCTGTGTTTATTCAAAGTTTTTGCCGCTAAAAAAAGTGTAAACATCAGGCGCGCAAACCGATACGGTCTACACGTAGTGACGTATTTTAGGCTTGGTGCTCAGCGGGAAGCTGATCACGAGGCATGCACATTTTTCAGTGGCAGGACGTTCAAATGTTATATATAACGGGAAAATCGCATCCATTTTCCCAAAACGCTTAGCTTGGCCGAATTATATAACCTCTGTTACATGTAATAAGACTATGTTGTCTTTAAGTGTCATATCCACTTTAAACAACATGAACAACTGCTCTCATGTGCTGCTACCAGATGTTTTGCCAACCAGGCAGCACACAGTGAAAAAACACAACATAAACAGTAACTGAGTGCATATTTCATACAATAGGATCCGCACATTAAAAAAAGACGTCTGCAATACCACCTATGAATTATACTGTCATGTTCAAATGTATGCTTTTAACTTTAACTACATAACGTCATGCAATGTCAAAACTTCATCCAGTATGCACTCTGTAGAACAGTCATTTGGTACTTTAACATTTCACATAATCCCCCTGCGCTTCCCAGACTGCACCATGGCGCCAGCAGAGTTCCGACGTCTCACCGCGCATGTAAACAATGGCTAGCGAGGATGTGGGTGGCAACAATTCAGCAAGTTCACATGCAATTATGATGATGACACATTCTCTCAAGTTGAGAGGGTTATCTAGAAGAGGTGTAGTTCCTGTGACGGACTTCTGTTGTGCCCAGATGTTGTTCATACTTCATGAGGTGTGTTTACATTGTGCCCTAAAACAGAGCTCTACTGAAACTGACCTCTTGCGTGAGTCATGGACCGCGAGACACGCAAGATTCACAACTGCGAAACAGCGAATAACGTCAACGTTTTCTCCTTCATCATGGTTGCTACGGTCACCAGTGACTCTGATGTTCAGGAAGATCTCGGATGACTGTCTTCCATCATTGCACCTGCGAGTACCAGATATGTTACGAAAACCAGATCCATGCTACACATTTGCACAATTACACATGCAAAAAAATGTGATGGGAAACTGGAATGACTGTCTTTCATGTTGATGCTGGTTGCAGCAAGCGTCTGTTTTGTGAAGAAATCATACTAGTTATCGCTGATCCAAAATTGTCTGCACATGCACAGAACTGATCGTTTGGAATCGGGTCCTGACAGCATCTCCACAGTTCAGTGTTGTCAAGGTGCATGTTGAAGTGCAACGCGCAGCGCATTGTGGGAGGCAAATCCTACACCTTCTATCTGCAGTCTTTTTAACTATAACATACAGTCAAAATGTACCACTAATTAAAACGCCAGACTGCGTTTTAATTAGACTGCTCAACTTTTGGCTGCGGCTAAACGTTGAACAGCTTCCTACCAAACACCGAGCTAGCAGAATTACCCGTTAGCTCCACAGACGGCAGACAAGCTCCTAAAATACAATAACTAAATAAAATAAAGCATCTGTCCTATCGTCTGTCAAGAAGATTTTCCACAATAACACGGCTATAAATACTAACACGTTGTAAATCCAACACAGCGGTGAACAAAATGTGAGTGACAAGCTTCATCAGCAGGTTCACTCCGACACCGAACAACACAGACGATAACCACTTCTTACAAACCCATCTACACTCAATATCGCACGAAACGAACAGCAACGACTCTCCGCTACCCGTAACCGGCACAACGGAGCCACGTAAATCTACGACGCTTTAAGATTATTTCAGATGTACTGAGTAAAAATCTTCAAATACCCACCATGTTGGATCTGCCTGGTAGAAAAGAACAAGCACACTTTCGACGGAAGCTTAAAACGGACAAATGGAACAGACACTATCCTGTGCTCTGTCGCCCCCTGTCGACCGGAGAGTAATCCTGCTCGACTGTGAAAGTAAATATATTGTAAAATGTGACTTTGTAGAACACAAATGTAAACTTGCATGTTTACACTGTTACTTGTGTTAAATATTAACACACTTATAAACAGATTTTTAAGTCACAATTTTGTGTAAGAAAAAGTTCTCACACCTGTGACAAAAATATTCATAAATATCCATCCATCCATCCATCCATCCATCCATCCATCCATCCATCCATCCATTTTCTATACCCACTTACCCCAATTAAGAGCTGGGGGTCCAGAAGTATTCACAAATATGTAATGACATAAAAATGCAATGGCAACTATAAACTTGAAATCCTACAGCAGTGTGGTGCTTCCACTCCAGTGCAATAACAATAACAATAATAATTAATCATTATCACGTTGCAATGTGATACTTTTCTCGTTTTAATATTAATGTGAAACATTTCATTTTAAAATTAGTTTTTCTTTGATTACAAGATACAAACTTAGAAACGTGATACTGTTTGCGACGTTAAAACATGAAACTTAACAAAATAAAATGTCTACAGTTTCATGTTCTAATGCAATAATTTGCTGTCAGATAATGTCACTGATCACAGCTGCAGACATTTCTGAAGTTGGTATTACAGTTTTTCTCCGTTGGTTTGGCTCATTTCTTGGAAAAGAAATGACATTCTTAAAACTAAAAGATCATTTGGCCTAACAGTCTTACAGTTCTGCGCACCATTGCAGTTCACTAGCAAAAGCTCATCTCTCTCCAAAACTGTTCACACATGCTTCAAAAGTAGATTCATTTCCCATATAAAGAGTCAGTACCATCAAAATTGCAAAGATCCTTCTCAATTGTTTTGGCTCATTTGGATTCACTTAGTGCGTTGTGCCAAAATAACCTGGATGGTTCAGCACAACACCATGGATCACCTGCAAAAGCTCATATCGCTCCCAAAATGGTTTAACCATGTATTCACCTGTATTCACCTGTACCGCGAGGAAAACCCTCACGGTAGCCGGGCTAGTAAGCCTTCCGGCTCTTAGCGCCCGTCCACCTTCTGCAGAGCTTTATCCAATTGCTTCTTGAAGCCATTACAGTAACTGAAGTTGCTGTGACTATGTGAGCGGGGAGCGAATTCCATTGGTTAATAACTCGCTGGATGAAGAAATTTTTTCTCAAATCAAGATTACATCTTGTCTTTTCCACTTTCATTGTGTGGCCTCTGGTCCCGTGGGTATTAGCTACTCTGCAGAAGAACTTGCCCGATTCAACACATTCGAAACCTCCCATGATTTTAAATGTCTCGATTAAGTCTCCTCTTGTTCTACGTACTTCTAGTGTAGTCAGCCTCAGTTTTTCTAGTCTTACTTCATACTCGAGGTTCTTCAAGTCTGGAATCATCTTTGTTGCTGCTCTTTGTACTCTCTCTAACAGGTTTCTATCTTTTCTATACCAAGGGGACCAAGCTTGTATGGCATATTCAAGATGTGGCCTAACAAGTTGTTTATATAATTTGCCCAGAATTTAGATTTACCCCTTCCATTGAATATTGGTAGTGGTTGTTTTTATTTCCCATATGCATTATCTTACATTTTTCAATATTGAAGACCATTTGCCAGTCTTCAGACCACTTTATTAACGTGTCAAGATCATTTTGAAGTTGCTGCCTATGATGTGGGCTAGGGACTTCCAAGTAAATTTTAGTGTCATCAGCGAATTTGATTATGTGAGATGATATATTCTGGTCGATATCATTGATATATATAATGAAGAGTGCTGGTCCCAGGACTGAGCCTTGGGGTACTCCGCTTAGGACCGGTATATTAGTTGATTTCTCCCCATGTAATACTACTCTCTGGGTCCTATTTAATAGCCACTTTTTTATCCATTTTGATGTGTCAAAACTAAATCCCTTTTTCATATAAATAGTCAGTGTCCCCAGAATGCAGCGTCCCTTTGGCATTGTCAAGTCAGAATGCCTCGATGTTTTGTCACTATGGCAGAGGTCTAGCTAACAGAGCACAATTATGTATAAAACTGAAGAAAAAGGATTTCACAGTAAGAGCAGCCTCCAACGTTTGACATCAAACACTGCACTCATACTGCAAAGGAAATTAGAACCATTTTTATTCACACACATAAAGTAACTTCCATAGATTGGAGTACATAAAGAAAATGGATAGAGTACTCTGTACATGTACAAAATATAAATAAAACAAAAAATATATCTAGCCTACAGTGCTGTAAATAAAGTTTCATAACTAAAGTAACACTTTCACTGGTCGCTGTCGTCACCCTCCCTCTCCTGACCACCATCCTGGCCATCCATGTGCTGCTCTCTGTGTGGCCATAGATTTTTGTCCACATCGCAGCGGATATTTTCCCTTGCGATGCAGCGAGAAAAGAAATGGCTGAATGTCTCAACCATCCCCAACACTGATCCCTTGTGATGTCCTCGCACGTAGCATCTATTGCATGGAGCAGGGACCTCTGATGTTGAGTCCGATGTTCATACACTCTCCATCTCCATGCGGAAAAAAACCTCCTCAATCGGATTGAGGAAAGGAGAGTATGGTGGTAGTAGCTCCATGAACATCCCTGGATGGGTAGTGAACCAGGCCCTGATGAGTGGGCCACAGTGGAAATTCACATTGCCCCACACAATCACTTAGTGTGGTAGGTGAGGCCCTTAGAGACCTTTCTCATTTTCTGGGACCAGATCAGTATAACGACGGTCATCATCCTTTGGATCTATGAAGCTTAAATATGAAAAAGTATCGGTATCAGTATCGATATCGGCGATACTCGGCCTGTATTTACTTGGTATTGGATTAATACCAAAATTCCCAGTATCGCCCACCTCTAGTGGGTAGACAAAATGAATATAATGATTTTAGATGGATTATCTGAATGATCTTTATGAACTCCATCAATCCAAAAGGCAGCTTTGTTTTTCTTATGTAGTACACTGTATACTTGTCTGCCAACTGCTGGACATGCCTGGGTTTGTTGCAGGGAATGATCTTATACATGATGGAAATGAGGAGCAGGTGTGGTTGGAGTTATATGTATCCTGAAATGAGTTTGGTTGTCAGTCTCTTCTATTTCCAAAGCTGAGGTCCACTGATCACCAAGACGGCTGCTGCTTGTGTAAACCTGTAAAGAAAGTTTTCCATGGTCTTTCTTTTCTTTAAATGTCTTGTGCTGTGTTCTGGGGGCTACTGGTGAGAATCTGAAGGTGAGCATAGTATCAAAATAGCTGAGACATGACAATAAACACATGCATGATGTTTTGTGATTCATTAGCCTGCAGGACGTCTTTGGTTTTTGAGTCGAGTTGAGTCGTCTTTGGGTGGATCATTGCTGTGGTTTTGGTTGAAGAGGTCAGCAGGTCATATATCCTGTTCACAAGCAGGGGAAGCTGATAAATATATGTTTCCTGTGTGTGTGTGTGTGTGTGTGTGTGTGTGTGTGTGTGTGTGTGTGTGTGTGTGTGTGTGTGTGTGTGTGTGTGCACCAGAGTGGGATATTTTGTGTCTGTTATGTGTTTGTGAAACACTGTAGCAGCTGCAGCGTTTCCACACACACACACGCGCGCACACACACACACACACACACACACACACACACACACACACACACACACACACACACACACACACACACACACACACACACACACACACACACACACACACAGAGTAAATAACACAGTAAATGTGGACTTTTGTTGTAGTGATATCATTGTCAGATTTGTCGTCATCACATCACGATGAGACCAAATTGTTTTGGTAACAGCTCACTGAGAGATGCAGATAACCAACAGACCACAAACTCTGCTCCCCTTTTCTGCACAGACAGACTTCTCATCTTCTTTGTCTTTCCCATGTGGCATTGATGGATCTTTTACATTTTTCCTTTTCTTTAAAGTCTTCCCTTCTGTCTATCCACCTGCACTTCAGCCTTCTTGTTGTGTGGGCCACCAGAAGAGGAGGTACTGCTGGCCCAACACCAGAGGACGCCCTGCCTGAAAGCGGGCTTCAGGCACCAGAGGGCGCAGCTGCCTCCCTGGAACACCTACTCCCTGGAACACCTACGGTGACAGCTGTCATTCATCACCCCTCATCATCCAACCATAAAAGCCGGACAGCGACTCCACCTCCCTGCCGAGATATCAGCTTACCCGACAGGTAACCTCTCAGCCGTTTTCTGTGCCGTACGCACATCATTGTTTCTGAACGTTTTGCAGTCGTAACTTTCTGTCACTTTCAGCTTGAAGCTGGTTTGTAGGAATTTGGAGGAGTTGGCGATTCCACTCCTAAATTTCTTAAGTGTTACAGTAGGCACTGCACGAACTGTGTTTTCCTGCTACATGGGAGTAGAGGACTTTTCCCTCAGGAAAGGAACTGTGAGTTTACTGACTGTTGCTGGGTGTTCACACACCCACATAATCTGTTTGTTCTTCCTGCCAGCAGTACCAGATCTGACAGCTGGAGGCAGTGGCCACCTGGGGACTCAGGACTTGGCGGCTCCGGTGTGTTGCAGGACTCCGTTGGCAGTGGAAATCGTGTGGGGCCTGGCTCTTCTCTGGACAGGCATCTCCTATCCTCGAGCCTGCCCACACGTCACCTGTTATTTAATTGACTGTTACTTAAAAGCAGCATCTGTATTCCGTTGTGCATTTTTCACAAAATTAAATTGTTATATTTTGGCATTTTCATTGTCCGTTCATTTACGCCCCCTGTTGTGGGTCCATGTCACTACACTTTCCCAACAGGATATCTCGGCCAAACGTCATGGATTCCAAGGGGTGTCAACCATCTTTTGGACAATCAGTGGAAACGCAAGGTGCACAGGTGCCAGCAGGAGGTGTGTTAGGTGAGCTGCATCAGATCTTAACCGCCTTCACTGCTCGGCTGGATTTAGTAACGAGTAGAATGTTATACTCAATCGGAGGATGGAGGCTCTCACCACGCAGGTGGAAGCGCGCGCGCAGAGCGCAGCTGCAGCACCTCCTCCTGCTGACCTGGTGCCGAATACAGACATTCCAGTGGTCGTTCAACGAACCCCCCCCCCCCCCCCCGTCCCCTGAAGCATACATAAGCCCTCCGGAACCGTATGGAGGTTGTGTCGAGACGTGCGCAGACTTCTTGATGCAGTGTTCGCTCGTCTTGGCACAGCGTCCCATCATGTACGCGTCGGATTCCAGCCGGGTGGCTTATGTTATAAATTTGCTTCGAGGTGAGGCACGCGCCTGGGCTACGGCGCTTTGGGAACAGAACTCACGGCTTTTATCAGCATACACTGAGTTTGTGAGGGAGTTCAGACAGGTGTTCGATCACCCTAATAGAGGCAAGACCGCTTCAAGTGTGCTGCTGTCGATAAGACAGGGGTGTCGGAGCGCAGCGGAGTATGCAGTTGACTTCCGCATCGTAGCAGCGAGAGCCGGCTGGAATGCTGTTGCGCTCTGCGCCGCCTTTGTAAACGGACTGTCTCTGGTCCTTAAGGAGCACCTGGTGGCAAAGGACGAGCCATGGGATTTAGACGGGCTTATCGACCTGGTAATACGGTTAGACAACCGATTAGCAGAACGCCGATGGGAGCGAGACTAAGGGCATGGTCAGGCACGAGCCGTCCCTCTTCCTTCCGGGTCCGAAAGAGAGCCGTCTTCCCCACGCTCCAAAGCCAGGGCACTCCACGTGACGACAGCTCCCCCTGCTGACGTTGCTAGGGAAACGAGCAGGGCCAAAAGAAAATCAGACCAGAGACAAAGGAGGCTGGCCCGTGGGGAGTGTTTTCACTGCAGCTCAACCGAGCACATGCAGAAAAACTGCCCCAAACATTCAAAACAACAACACTTGCCCTTAGAGACTGGGCTAAGGGTGGATTACAACACGCACGCGGGGAGTGCATGCAAATCTGCACGAATCCCAGTTATGATCCTGAGTGGGGATTTAACCCTTCACGCCCCAGCACTTGGCAGAGGCTGAGGCAGAGCCTTCAGCTTTCAGGCTCCTCTCCTGTGGAACCAGCTCCCAATTCAGATCAGGGAGACAGACACCCTCTCTACTTTTAAGATTAGGCTTAAAACTTTCCTTTTTGCTAAAGCTTATAGTTAGAGCTGGATCAGGTGACCCTGAACCATCCCTTAGTTATGCTGCTATAGACTTAGACTGCTGGGGGGTTCCCATGATGCACTGAGTGTTTCTTTCTCTTTTTGCTCTGTATGCACCACTCTGCATTTAATCATTAGTGATTGATCTCTGCTCCCCTCCACAGCATGTCTTTTTCCTGGTTCTCTCCCTCAGCCCCAACCAGTCCCAGTTGAAGACTGCCCCTCCCTGAGCCTGGTTCTGCTGGAGATTTCTTCCTGTTAAAAGGGAGTTTTTCCTTCCCACTGTTGCCAAGTGCTTGCTCACAGGGGGTCGTTTTGACTGTTGGGGTTTTTCCGTAATTATTGTATGGCCTTGCCTTACAATATAAAGCGCCTTGGGGCAACTGTTTGTTGTGATTTGGCGCTATATAAATAAAATTGATTTGACTTGTGGACATGGGGTCGGAAGGGAATCTGCTGGATAGCAGATGGGCAAAGGAAGTAGGGCTCCCTCTAGTCACCCTCCTTTCACCAGTGAAGATACAGGCACTATCAATCAATCAATTTTTTTTTATATAGCGCCAAATCACAACAAACAGTTGCCCCAAGGCGCCTTATATTGTAAGGCAAGGCCATACAATAATTATGTAAAACCCCAACGGTCAAAAAGACCCCCTGTGAGCAAGCACTTGGCTACAGTGGGAAGGAAAAACTCCCTTTTAACAGGAAGAAACCTCCAGCAGAACCAGGCTCAGGGAGGGGCAGTCTTCTGCTGGGACTGGTTGGGGCTGAGGGAGAGAACCAGGAAAAAGACATGCTGTGGAGGGGAGCAGAGATCGATCACTAATGATTAAATCCAGAGTGGTGCATACAGAGCAAAAAGAGAAAGAAACAGTGCATCATGGGAACCCCCCAGCAGTCTACGTCTATAGCAGCATAACTAAGGGATGGTTCAGGGTCACCTGATCCAGCCCTAACTATAAGCTTTAGCAAAAAGGAAAGTTTTAAGCCTAATCTTAAAAGTAGAGAGGGTGTTGGGAAAGTGTAGGTACACGGACCCACAACAGGGGGCGCAAATGAACGGACAATGGAGGTAGTCAAATAACAACACTTTACTGTTGTGAATAAGCACAACAAACACAACGGATCACAACAATAGACAATGAAGTCAATTCACAAGAATGTGTCACGTGGGCAGGCTCGAAGATAAGAGACGTCTGTCCAAAGCAGAACCGGAACCACACGATTTCCTCCGCCACCGAACCCCGGGAATACTGGAGCCGCCAAGTCCCGAACTCTCAGGTGGCCACTGCCTCCGCGTGTCGGATCTGGTACTGCTGGCGAGGAGCAAAAACAGTTAGAAGTGGGTGCGTGTGCACCCAGCAACACGTATGGTGGGAAACCACCTCCACCTCTCGTCGAAAAAAGAAACTGAATATCCAACTCACACAATCAACAGATATTCACAGTCAGCTGAGAATTTACCTCCTTGGTAGAGCGATATCTCGGCAGAGAAGTGGAGATGACGTCTTGCAGATATACTGCTGCGGATCAGATGATTGGTAACAGCTGTCGTAGGTGACAGCTGTCACCCCGGCTGCTCCTGTGAGATGGCAGCGCCCTCTGGTGCCTGGAGCCCGCACTCCAGGCAGGGTGCCCTCTGGTGGTGGTGGGCCAGCAGTACCTCCTCTTCAGCGGCCCACACAACAGGACCCCCCCCTCAACGGGCGCCTCCTGGCGCCCGACCAGGCTTGTCCGGGTGGCGGCGGTAGAAATCGGCCAGGAGGACCGGGTCCAGGATGAAACTCCTCTTCACCCAGGAGCGTTCTTCGGGGCCGTACCCCTCCCAGTCCACCAAATACTGGAAGCCCCGGCCCATCCTTCGGACATCCAAAAGCCGGCGCACAGTCCAAGCCGGCTCGCCATCGATGATCCGGGCAGGAGGTGGTGCCGGACCCGGAGTACAGAGGGGTGAGGTGTGATGAGGCTTAATCCGGGACACATGGAAAACGGGATGGATCCGCAGTGAGGCCGGAAGCTGAAGCCTCACTGCGGCTGGACTGATGACCTTGAGGATCTTAAATGGACCGATATACCGTTCCTGCAATTTAGGGGAGACCACTTTGAGGGGAATGTCCTTAGTTGACAACCACACTTCCTGCCCTGGCCGATATGTAGGGGCCGGGGTCCGCCGACGGTCTGCATGGGCCTTCGTCCTCATCCGGGCCCTCAGCAAAGCAGAACGGGCGGCACGCCACACCCGACGGCACTTCCGCAGGTGGGCCTGGACCGAGGGCACACCGACCTCTCCCTCAACCACCGGAAACAAAGGAGGCTGGTACCCCAGACACACCTCGAAAGGGGAGAGGCCGGTGGCTGACGACACCTGGCTGTTATGGGCATACTCGATCCAGGCCAAATGGGTACTCCAGGCCACCGGGTGCGCGGCCGTCACGCAACGCAGGGCCTGTTCCACCTCCTGATTGGCCCGTTCTGCTTGCCCGTTGGTCTGGGGATGATACCCGGATGAGAGACTCACCGTGGCCCCCAGTTCCCGGCAGAAGCTCCTCCAGACTTGTGAGGAGAACTGGGGACCGCGATCGGAGACAATGTCTGTGGTAATCCCATGCAGCCGGACGACGTGGTGGACCAGGAGGTCCGCTGTCTCCTGGGCCGTCGGGAGCTTCGGGAGGGCCACGAAGTGGGCCGCCTTGGAGAATCGGTCCACTATCGTGAGGATGGTGGTGTTGCCCTGGGACGGCGGGAGGCCCGTGACAAAATCCAGGCCGATGTGGGACCAGGGGCGATGAGGCACGGGCAGCGGCTGGAGCAGTCCCGAAGCCCTGCGATGATCAGCCTTGCCCCTGGCGCAGGTGGTGCAGGCCTGGATATAATCCCAGACGTCGGCCTCTAGGGACGCCCACCAGAAGTGCTGCCGGACGACTGCCACGGTTCTTCGCACCCCTGGATGACAGGAGAGCTTGGAGCCGTGACAGAAGTCCAGGACTGCAGCCCTATCCTCTGGTGGGACGTAGAGTCTGTTCTTCGGCCCAGTTCCGGGGTCCGGGCTTCGTGCCAGGGCCTCCCGGACGGTTCTCTCTACGTCCCAGGTTAGGGTGGCCACGATAGTGGACTCCGGGATGATGGGTTCCGGTGGATCCGACAACTCCGCTTTGACTTCATCTTCATGTACCCGGGACAAGGCATCCGATCTCTGGTTTTTGGTCCTGGGACGGTAGGTGATCCGGAAGTCAAAACGGCCGAAGAACAGTGACCAGCGGGCTTGCCTGGGGTTCAGCCGCTTGGCGGTCCTGATATACTCCAGGTTCCGGTGGTCAGTGAAAACCGTGAATGGCACGGACGTTCCCTCCAACAGATGTCTCCACTCTTCAAGAGCCTCTTTCACCACAAGGAGTTCTCGATTGCCGACGTCATAGTTCCGTTCGGCCGGGGTCAACCTGCGGGAAAAATAGGCACACGGGTGAAGGACCTTATCGGTCTTCCCGCTCTGGGAAAGCACAGCTCCTATCCCTGAGTCCGAGGCGTCCACTTCAACCACTAACTGGCGACTAGGATCGGGCTGCACCAGAACGGGTGCAGACGAGAAGCGCCGTTTCAACTCCTTGAACGCGGCATCGCAACGATCCGACCAGGTGAAGGGGACTTTTGGTGAGGTCAGGGCTGTCAGGGGGCTAACTACCTGACTGTAGCCCTTAATGAACCTCCTGTAGAAATTAGCAAAGCCGAGGAACTGTTGCAGCTTCCTACGGCTGGTGGGTTGGGGCCAGTCTCTCACCGCCGCGACCTTGGCCGGATCAGGAGCGACGGAGTTAGGGGAGATGATAAACCCCAGGAAGGACAAAGAAGTGCGGTGGAACTCGCACTTCTCGCCCTTCACAAACAGCCGGTTCTCCAACAACCGCTGCAGGACCTGACGTACATGCCGGACATGGGTCTCAGGAGCCGGAGAAAAGATGAGTATGTCATCCAGATATACGAAGACGAATCGGTGCAGGAAATCCCCCAAGACATCATTAACCAATGCTTGGAACGTCGCGGGGGCGTTTGTAAGACCGAACGGCATGACCAGGTACTCAAAGTGACCTAAGGGGGTGTTAAATGCCGTCTTCCACTCGTCTCCCTTCCGGATCCGAACCAGGTGATATGCATTTCTAAGATGTAGCTTAGTGAACATTTGGGCTCCATGCAGGGGCGTGAACACTGAATCCAACAAGGGCAATGGGTGTCGGTTACGAACCGTGATTTCTTTCAGCCCCCTGTAATCAATGCATGAACGTAGTCCGCCATCCTTTTTTCCCACAAAAAAGAAACCTGCACCCATCGGGGAAGTGGAATTCCGGATCAACCCGGCAGCTAAAGAGTCCCGGATGTAGGTCTCCATTGATTCGCGCTCAGGTCGTGAGAGGTTGTACAGCCTGCTGGACGGAAACTCAATGCCTGGAACCAAATCAATGGCACAATCGTACGGGCGGTGCGGGGGAAGGGTGAGCGCCAGATCCTTGCTGAACACGTCCACAAGGTCATGGTACTCCACCAGCACCGTCCCGAGATTGGGGGGGACTCTGACCTCCTCCTTAGCCTGGGAACCGGGAGGAACCGAGGAACCTAAGCATACCCGATGGCAGGTCTCGCTCCACTGAACCACTACCCCGGACGGCTAATCGATCCGGAGATTGTGTTTTAACATCCAGGGGAACCCGAGAATCACGCGGGAGGTGGCAGGAGTCACAAAAAACTCGATCTCCTCCCGGTGGTTCCCTGACACCACCAGAGTTACTGGAGGTGTCTTATGTGTGATTAAAGGGAGTAGGGAGCCATCTTGTGCCCGTACTTGCACAGGTGAAGTAAGTGCCACCAGAGGGAGCCCTGCCTCCCTGGCCCATTTGCTGTCTAGCAAATTCCCCTCAGAGCCCGTGTCCACCAGTGCTGGGGCCTGAAGGGTTAAATCCTCATAAAGGATTGTAACTGAGAGTCGTGTGGCAATATGGGTGTGTCCCACGTGAATGTCTCGGCCCACCCCTAGCCCAGTTTCTAGGGGCGGGCGTTGGTGTTTAACCGCTCGGGGCAGTCCCTCACCTGATGCTCTATCGAGCCACAAACAAAGCATGCTCCGCGGACCAGCCTCCTCTGTCTATCCGGGGGTCTAAATGGGGCCCTGCTCGTGTCCATAGCTTCATCAGCAGGGGGAGCTGTTACCACACGGAGCGTAGGGGCCGTGGAGCGTGGGGAGGGCAGAGCTCGGTCGGAGCTGGAAGGGAGAGGGACGGCGCGTGCCCGGCCACGCCCTTCGTCTCGTTCCCGACGGCGTTCTTCTAACCGATTGTCTAATCGTATAACGAGATCAATAAGCCCATCTAAATCCCGCGGTTTGTCCTTAGCCACCAGGTGCTCCTTTAGAACCAATGACAGTCCGTTTACGAAGGCGGCGCGGAGGGCAGTGCTATTCCAGCCGGACCTCGCAGCCGCGATGCGGAAGTCGACTGCATAAGCAGCTGCGCTCCGGCGCCCCTGTCTCATTGACAGCAGCACGGCTGAAGCGGTCTCTCCTCTATTTGGGTGATCGAACACTGTTCTGAACTCCCTCACAAACCCATCATATGTCTGAAGGAGCCGTGAATTCTGCTCCCAGAGCGCTGTAGCCCAAGCGCGTGCCTCACCGCAAAGCAGATTTATCACATAAGCTATCTTGCTGGCATCAGTCGCGTACATGACAGGACGTTGTGCGAAGACGAGCGAACACTGCATAAGGAAGTCCGCGCATGTCTCTACACAACCTCCGTACGGCTCTGGAGGGCTTATGTATGCTTCCGGGGAAGGTGGGAGGGGTCGTTGAACGACCTGTGGAACGTCACTGTTATGCACAGGGTCGACAGGAGGGAGAGCCGCAGCAGCGCCCTGAGGGCGCGCTTCCACCTGCGTGGCGAGAGCCTCCACCCTGCGGTTAAGGAGGACGTTCTGCTCGGTCATAAGATCCAACCGAGCCGTGAAAGCGGTGAGGATTCGCTGCAACTCACCGATCATTCCTCCTGCGGACGCCTGTGCGCCCTGTTCTTCCATTGGCCGTTCAACAGCCGGTTGACGCCCCTCGGGATCCATGAAGTTGGCCGAGATATCCTGTTGGGAAAGTGTAGGTACACGGACCCACAACAGGGGGCACAAATGAACGGACAATGGAGGTAGTCAAATAACAACACTTTACTGTTGTGAATAAGCACAACAAACACAACGGATCACAACAATAGACAACAAAGTCAATTCACAAGAATGTGTCATGTGGGCAGGCTCGAAGATAAGAGACGTCTGTCCAAAGCAGAACCGGAACCAGACGATTTCCTCCGCCACCGAACCCCGGGAATACTGGAGCCGCCAAGTCCCGAACTCTCAGGTGGCCACTGCCTCCGCGTGTCGGATCTGGTACTGCTGGCGAGGAGCAAAAACAGTTAGAAGTGGGTGCGTGTGCACCCAGCAACACGTATGATGGGAAACCACCTCCACCTCTCGTCGAAAAAAGAAACAGAATATCTGCTGTCCAACACACACAAGCAATAGATATTCCAGTCAGAAAGTCAACACAGTCAGCTGAGAATGTTACCTCCTTGGTAGAGCGATATCTCGGCAGAGAAGTGGAGATGACGTCTTGCAGATATACTGCTGCGGATCAGATGATTGGTAACAGCTGTTGTAGGTGACAGCTGTCACCCCGGCTGCTCCTGTGAGATGGCAGCGCCCTCTGGTGCCTGGAGCCCGCACTCCAGGCAGGGTGCCCTCTGGTGGTGGTGGGCCAGCAGTACCTCCTCTTCAGCGGCCCACACAACAGAGGGTGTCTGTCTCCCTGATCTGAATTGGGAGCTGGTTCCACAGGAGAGGAGCCTGAAAGCTGAACGCTCTGCCTCCCATTCTACTCTACAAACCCTAGGAACTACAAGTAAGCCTGCAGTCTGAGAGCGAAGCACTCTATTGGGGTGATATGGTACTACGAGGTCCCTAAGATAAGATGGGACCTGATTATTCAAAACCTTATAAGTAAGAAGATGAATTTTAAATTCTATTCTAGAATTAACAGGAAGCCAATGAAGAGAGGACAAGACCTTTCTAATTTTAGAGATATTGCGTAAATGCAAAAAAGCAGTCCTACATATTTGTTTAATATGCGCTTGAATGACATAATCCTGATCAAAAATGACTCCAAGATTTCTCACAGTATTACTAGAGGTCAGGGTAATGCCATCCAGAGTAAGGATCTGGTTAGACACCATGTTTCTAAGATTTGTGGGGTCAAGTGCAATAACTTCAGTTTTATCTGAGTTTAAAAGCAGGAAATTAGAGGTCATCCATGTCTTTATGTCTGTAAGACAATCCTGCAGTTTAGCTAATTGGTGTGTGTCCTCTGGCTTCATGGATAGATAAAGCTGGGTATCATCTGCGTAACAATGAAAATGTAAGCAATACCGTCTAATAATACTGCCTAAGGTAAGCATGTATAAAGTGAATAAAATTGGTCCTAGCACAGAACCTTGTGGAACTCCATAATTAACTTTAGTCTGTGAAGAAGATTCCCCATTTACATGAACAAATTGTAATCTATTAGATAAATATGATTCAAACCACCGCAGCGCAGTGCCTTTAATACCTACGGCATGCTCTAATCTCTGTAATAAAATTTTATGGTCAACAGTATCAAAAGCAGCACTGAGGTCTAACAGAACAAGCACAGAGATGAGTCCAGTGTCCGAGGCCATAAGAAGATCATTTGTAACCTTCACTAATGCTGTTTCTGTACTATGATGAATTCTAAAACCTGACTGAAACTCTTCAAATAGACCATTCCTCTGCAGATGATCAGTTAGCTGTTTTACAACTACCCTTTCAAGAATTTTTGAGAGAAAAGGAACGTTGGAGATTGGCCTATAATTACCTAAGATAGCTGGGTCAAGTGATGGCTTTTTAAGTAATGGTTTAATTACTGCCACCTTAAAAGCCTGTGGTACATGGCCAACTAACAAAGATAGATTGATCATATTTAAGATCGAAGCATTAAATAATGGTAGGGCTTCCTTGAGCAGCCTGGTAGGAATGGGGTCTAATAAACATGTTGATGATTTGGAGGAAGTAACTAATGAAAATAACTCAGACAGAACAATCGGAGAGAAAGAGTCTAACCAAATACCGGCATCACTGAAAGCAGCCAAGATACGATACGTCTTTGGGATGGTTATGAGTAATTTTTTCTCTAATAGTTAAAATTTTGTTAGCAAAGAATGTCATGAAGTCATTACTAGTTAAAGTTAATGGAATACTCAGCTCAATAGAGCTCTGACTCTTTGTCAGCCTGGCTACAGTGCTGAAAAGAAACATGGGGTTGTTCTTATTTTCTTCAATTAGTGATGAGTAGTAAGATGTCCTAGCTTTACGGACGGCTTTTTTATAGAGCAACAGACTCTTTTTCCAGCTAGTGAAGATCTTCTAAATTAGTGAGACGCCATTTCCTCTCCAACTTACGGTTATCTGCTTTAAGCTACGAGTTTGTGAGTATACCACGGAGTCAGGCACTTCTGATTTAAAGCTCTCTTTTTCAGAGGAGCTACAGCATCCAAAGTTGTCTTCAATGAGGATGTAAAACTATTGACGAGATACTCTATCTCACAGACAGAGGTTAGGTAGCTACTGTGCACTGTGTTGTTATATGGCATTAGAGAACATAAAGAAGGAATCATATCCTTAAACCTAGTTACAGCGCTTTCTAAAAGACTTCTAGTGTAATGAAACTTATTCCCCACTGCTGGGTAGTCCATCAGAGTAAATGTAAATGTTATTAAGAAATGATCAGACAGAAGGGAGTTTTCAGGAAATACTGTTAAGTCTTCTATTTCCATACCATAATTCAGAACAAGATCTAAGATATGATTAAGTGGTGGGTGGACTCATTACATTTTGAGCAAAGCCAATAGAGTCTAATAATAGATTAAATGCAGTGTTGAGGCTGTCATTCTCAGCATCTATGTGGATGTTAAAATCGCCCACTATAATTATCTTATCTGAGCTAAGCACTAAGTCAGACAAAGGTCTGAAATTCACAGAGAAACTCACAGTAACGACCAGGTGGACGATAGATAATAACAAATAAAACTGGTTTTTGGGACTTCCAATTTGGATGGACAAGACTAAGAGTCAAGCTTTCAAATGAATTAAAGCTCTGTCTGGGTTTTTGATTAATTAATAAGCTGGAATGGAAGATTGCTGCTAATCCTCCACCCCGGCCCGTGCTACGAGCATTCTGACAGTTAGTGTGACTCGGGGGTGTTGACTCATTAAACTAACATATTCATCCTGCTGTAACCAGGTTTCTGTAAGGCAGAATAAATCAATATGTTGATCAATTATTATATCATTTACCAACAGGACTTAGAAGAGAGAGACCTAATGTTTAATAGACCACATTTAACTGTTTTAGTCTGTGGTGCAGTTGAAGGTGCTATATTATTTTTTCTTTTTGAATTTTTATGCTTAAATAGATTTTTGCTGGTTATTTGTAGTCTGGGAGCAGGCACCGTCTCTACGGGGATGGGGTAATGAGGGGATGGCAGGGGGGAGAAGCTGCAGAGAGGTGTGTAAGACTACGACCTCTGCTTCCTGGTCCCAACCCTGGATAGTCACGGTTTGGAGGATTTAAGAAAATTGGCCAGATTTCTAGAAATGAGAGCTGCTCCATCCAAAGTGGGATGGATGCGTCTCTCCTAACAAGACCAGGTTTTCCCCAGAAGCTTTGCCAATTATCTATGAAGCCCACCTCATTTTTTGGACACCACTCAGACAGCCAGCAATTCAAGGAGAACTAGATGGCACCCCTCTTCCACTAATCACACCCCAGACACAGCCCGTAACATTGGTTGTGTCTGGAAATCACAGGGAGGAGATTGTGTTTTTTGTAACACCTTCTACCTCCCGAGTAATTTGGGTTATCCATGGATAATAAAACACAATCCCCGGATTGAGTGGCCATCTGGGGTTGTGACTCAATGGAGCGAAACCTGCCACCGGGAGTGTTTAGGATCCTCGGTTCCACCCGGTGTGACCGCTAAAGAGGAGGTTCAAGTCCCCCTCAATCTTGCGGTGGTGCCAGCCAAGTACCATGATCTTGCTGATGTCTTCAGCAAAGATCTGGCACTCACGCTGCCCCTGCACCATCCGTACGATTGTGCCATTGATTTGATCCTGGGCGTTGAGTACCCGTCCAGCAGGCTGTACAACCTCTCATGTTCTGAGCGCAAATCAATGGAGACCTACATCCGGGACTCTTTAGCTGCCAGGCTGATCCAGAACTCCACCTCCCCGATGGGTGCTGGTTTCTTTTTTGTGGGCAAGAAAGGCGGTGGACTCCGTCCATGCATTGACTACAGAGGGCTAAACGAAATCACGGTTCGCAACCGATACCCACTACCTCTGTTAGATTCAGTGTTCACGCCCTTGCATGGAGCCCAAATCTTCACTAAATTGGATCTTAGGAATGCATCCCACCTGGTTTGGATCCAGAAGGGAGACAAGTGGAATTCGGCATTCAACACCCCGTTAGGTCACTTTGAGTACCTGGTCATGCCGTTTGGCCTCACAAATGCGCCCACGACGTTCCAAGCCTTGGTTAATGACGTCTTGTGGGACTTCCTGCATCGGTTCGTCTTTGTATACCTGGACGATATTCTCATCTTCTCCCCGGATCCTGAGACCCATGTCATGCATGTACGTAAGGTCCTGCAGCGGTTATTGGAGAACCGGCTATTTGTGAAGGGTGAGAAGTGTGAGTTCCACCACACTTCTTTGTCCTTCCTGGGGTTCATAATCTCCTCCAACTCCGTCGCCCCTGATCCGGCCAAGGTAGCGGCGGTGAGAGATTGGCCCCAACCAACAAGCCGTAGGAAACTGCAACAGTTCCTCAGCTTTGCAAATTTCTATCAGAGGTTCATAAAGGGCTATAGCCAGGTGGTTAGCCCCCTGACGGCCCTAACCTTCCCTAAAGTCCCCTTCACCTGGTCGGATCGGTGCGAAGCCGCGTTTAGGGAGTTGAAACGTCGATTCTCAACTGCACCAGTTCTGGTGCAGCCCGATCCTAACCGCCAGTTCATAGTTGAAGTGGATGCCTCTGACTCAGGGATAGGAGCCGTGCTGTCCCAGAGTAGGGAGTCCGACAAGGTCCTCCACACTTGTGCCTATTTTTCCCGCAGGTTGACCCCGGCTGAAAGGAACTATGACGTCGGCAATCGGGAACTCCTGGGGGTGACAGAGGCCCTTGAGGAGTGGAGACACCTGTTGGAGGGAGCAGCGGTACCATTTACGGTTTTCACGAACCATCGGAACCTGGAATACATCCGGACTGCCAAGTGTCTGAACCCCAGGCAAGCCCGCTGGTCACTGTTCTTCGGTTGTTTCGACTTCCAGATCACATACCGCCCTGGGACCAAGAACCAAAGGTCCGATGCACTGTCCCGGGTGCACGAGGAGGAAGTCGGAACAGAGCTGTCAGATCCACCGGACACCATCATACCCGAGTCCGCTATCGTGGCCACCCTCACCTGGGACGTGGAGAAGTCCGTCCGGGAGGCCCTGGCATGGAACCCGGACCCGGGAACTGGACCCAGGAACAAACTGTACATCCCACCAGAGGCCAGGGCTGCAGTCCTAGACTTCTGTCACGGTTCGAAGCTCTCCTGCCACTCAGGGGTGCGGAGAACCATGGCAGTGGTCCGGCAGCGCTTCCGGGAGTATGTCCAGCCCTGTACCATCTGCGCCAGAGGCAAGGTGGATCATAAGAAACGTCAAGGACTCCTCCAGCCGCTGCACGTGCCTCATCACCCCTGGTCCCACATCGGCCTGGACTTCGTCACGGGCCTCCCGCCGTCCCAGGCCATGACAACCATCCTCACGATAGTGGACCGGTTCTCCAAGGTGGCCCACTTCGTGGTCCTCCCGAAGCTCCCGATGGCCCAGGAGACAGCAGACCTCCTGGTCCACCATGTTGCACGTCTGCATGGGATCCCGAATGACATCGTCTCAGATCGTGGTCCTCAGTTTCTCCTCACAAGTCTGGAGGAGTTTCTGCAGGGAAGCTGGGGGTCACCGTGAGCCTCTCGTCCGGGGTACCATCCCCAAACGAACGGACAGGCAGAGCGGGTGAACCAGGAACTGGAGCAGGCCCTCTGCTGCATGACCTCCACGCACCCGAAGGCCTGGAGCAACCATCTGGCCTGGATCGAGTACGCTCATAACATCCAAGTGTCCTCTGCCACCGGCCTCTCCCCGTTTGAGGTGTGCTTGGGGTACCAGCCCCCAATGTTTCCGATTGTGGAGGTAGAGGTTGGTGTGCCCTCGGTCCAGGCCCATCTACCACACCACACCTCAACCCTCTGCACCCCCGGACCAGCGCTGCCTCTTGCCCGGATCATCGACGGGGAGCCTGCATGGACAGTTCGAAGGCTCCTGGACGTCCGTTGAAAGGGCGGGGGGTTTCAGTATCTGGTGGACTGGGAGGGTTACGGACCCGAAGAGTGCTCCTGGGTGAAGAGAAGCTTCATCCTGGACCCGGCTCTCCTGGCCGATTTCTACAAACGACATCCCGACAAGCCTGGTCGGGCACCAGGAGGCGCTCATTGGGGGGGGGGGGGGGGGGGTCCTGTTGTGTGGGCCACTAGAAGAGGAGGTACTGCTGGCCCAAAACCAGAGGGCGCCCTGCCTGAAAGCGGGCTTCAGGCACCAGAGGGTGCAGCCGCCTCCCTGGAACACCTACGGTGACAGCTGTCATTCATCACCCCTCATCATCCAACCATAAAAGCCGGACAGCGACTCCATCTCCCTGCCGAGATATCAGCTTACCCGACAGGTAACCTCTCAGCCGTTTTCTGTGCCGTACGCACATCATTGTTTCTGAACGTTTTGCAGTCGTAACCTTCTGTCACTTTCAGCTTGAAGCTGGTTTGTAGGAATTTGGAGGAGTTGGCGATTCCACTCCTAAATTTCTTAAGTGTTACAGTAGGCACTGCACGAACTGTGTTTTCCTGCTACATGGGAGTGGAGGACTTTTCCCTCTGGAAAGGAACTGTGAGTTTACTGACTGTTGCTGGGTGTTCACACACCCACATAACCTGTTTGTTCTTCCTGCCAGCAGTACCAGATCTGACAGCTGGAGGCAGTGGCCACCTGGGGACTCAGGACTTGGCGGCTCCGGTGTGTTGCAGGTCTCTGTTGGCAGTGGAAATTGTGTGGGGCCCGGCTCTTCTCTGGACAGGCATCTCCTATCCTCGAGCCTGCCCACACGTCACCTGTTATTTAATTGAATGTTACTTAAAAGCAGCATCTGTATTCCGTTGTGCATTTTTCACAACATTAAATTGTTATATTTTGGCATTTTCATTGTCCTTTCGTTTACGCCCCCTGTTGTGGGTCAGTGTCACTACACTTTCCCAACACTTCTTCCCTATTTCACATCTTATCACACTTTTACCAAAATGTTCTTCATCTCTTCCCTCTGGTCCGAACCACTAACCTCTGCACTTTCTTACATACTTTTACTTTTGTTGGACCATTAATGCTCTCATTTCTCCTTCTGTCCACCTGCTGTCCGTCTCAGGTGGCTGTGTGGTGTGGTAGACGGACTTCCAGTTCCAGGTTTGTGTCCTTGGACCTGGTATTTTAACTGTATTGTCCCAGTCCTCTGGGTGCCGGTCTTGGAGCTGTCTGACACACAGACCGTGCTCGTGCTGTGTGAAGTGGGATCAGAGTCTCTGATTTCTTCCCTGTGAATTCTGGAAGTTTTCTGGCTCCTGCTCTGTTTGGTACTTTTCATGGACTGGGTCTTGGGTAGGGTTGTGAAAACCAATGACTGCGGTGCCTTTGTAGGTGTGGAAAGGTTGACTGACCTTGACTTCAGGGGTGGTGTGTCGGGGAAAATAACCTTTTCTCATAACACAGAAAATCTCAGGTTCCCTCCGTGAATCCGAGGGCAGTGGAAAGATAGAATACACAGACAACAATAAAATTATGAACACTAAACCTTTTATTCAGTTTGGTAACTTTTAGCATTGTTAGCATGCAAAGCTAATCATGAGTAAAATAGCATATATTTACATTTATTCTTTATAGGTGCCAGGATGTTCCTTAACGTTGCAGTTTGGGCCAAGACAAAGTTGAGCCCATTTTTGGTGTTGTTCTGAATTGGCTTTAATTTTCTGCATTATCTATCCTCAGTTTGGTTTGCTATAGCATTCTCTCCTTATGACATCACAAAGGTCTGCTGGTGGGAATAAAAACCTCCGTTCAAGTATGAATTCTGAAAACTGACTAAGGTGGGTCGAGGTTCTTTGAAAATCTTTCAAAATTAACAAATAGTTATTAATTATGTTTATGGAGAAATGACTTCATAGTAATCCAAATCTGCCTCACAATTTTAACTTTTATTTCTTGATGTCTTTATCATTAAAATATATTCCTCTTTTTTTTTTTATCTCATTTTATAGTACTTGTGTTCCTGTTTAACTCTTTGGTTTGTATAATTGTTGAAAATAGTGAAAAACTCATATTAACAGATAAAATGACTAATTTTGTCCACAACCTACAGATATTCAATTTACAAACCAATCATAAAATTGAAGAAGCTGGAACCTGTGGACATTAACTCCTGCAGGTTCGTTGTCTCAGCTGCATTCACTTGTAAAGGAGTTTTAAAGGCTTATTGGCACTGTGTTACATTAATAACAGAAAACCCAGTGTTTGCACAAAAGTATGAAAAATGATCACAACTTCATATTTCCTTCACTAAAATCCAGACGGTGTTACATCAAAAATAATGCAGCTGATGTACATCCCTTTAAATGATGACAAACAT
This sequence comes from Thalassophryne amazonica, assembly GCF_902500255.1. Classification (NCBI taxonomy): domain Eukaryota; kingdom Metazoa; phylum Chordata; class Actinopteri; order Batrachoidiformes; family Batrachoididae; genus Thalassophryne; species Thalassophryne amazonica. Next base: position 12,366,307 of record NC_047110.1, on the reverse strand, counting down.
CTTAATCCTGTCAGAAACAACATTTAGTTCAGTGTTCCAACAGTGTTCTTTGTTCGGCCAAGTACACGCCCCTTCTGTGCGCTGATTGGTTGTGTCGCGCTCTGTTAGGCCGCGTTCTCTCTTCCTATTGGTGGCAGTAAAGCGCTATCAAAGTGCAGCGGTGCATAAATATCAATGAAAAGTGTGGAGGACCTTCGAAATAAAAGTCGTGTAAAGAAAGGACAAGTGAACCAGGAAATAAAGCGACTCAGCCTTCGAATTAAAAAAGCAAGAAACAACAACAATTTTACTGCTTCGTATACAGCGGTTACTTTGTGTAGTTACAGTCATGTCGTAGCAGTCAAATAGTATTTAAATGGTAATTATATTTACCAAAATGTTTCTAAAATTCTGGGCCTCAGAGTAATATATATTTTTATGAAAATATATTTTAATATTGTTAAAGTCAGGTGTATGATAAGCACTTCAGTTACAATATGTACACATATGACGGTAGTCACATGGCACAAGGCCTATTTTTTTTCAGAATTAATTTAGTGTGTAAAATGTCAAATATTTGTGAAACTTTACATTGACTTTATGATGTTTCATCCACGAAATGGTCCAAAAATATAAAGAGAATTGAACTGACAATGACCTAAAATGGGAGAAAAGCACAAAATCCTGTGTTAAAAGCTGAAACATGAAAAAACATTAACATTTTTTTTTTCTGAGAGCGGTTTAATTAACTACAGACTGTAGTTATTAATTACATTTTTAAATAATGGTGGTGGTATTTATTCATTTAAAATTTTGTATTTATTTCTTGTCATGTTCAGTGCCATTGTTAATGTAAAATTATTTATTTGCACCCGTTTTCAAAACATTAATAAATTATTATTAAAATGACAACTTAATATTTACTTAATGTTGCGTATTGAGACGTTCTTTTGGAAAAAAAAGAGAACCACGCTGACAAATTCTAAATTATTTGTGCTTAGGACACCCAAAAGGCTAGCACCGGCCCTGTTCATGCAACAACCACTCATACTTCATAAATGGCTATTAAAGGAGTGATTTAATAGTATTTCCCACAGTCTCCCATTTTATTCCATTTTATTCCATTTTGTAGGTAAAAACAAATCTATGAGAGGTCCAGACCTGCAGAAGGGGTTGTGTGTGATTAGTCTGTTGTCATCCAAATCTATGTTTTCAGTAACAGATTGTTTCTTTCATTATTTTGAAGCAGTTTTAGTTTAAAAATTTCACATAAAATTATACATAAAATGATGTTGAATTTCTTCTTTTTAACTCTACTGTTTGAAATGTGGTATAAATGTAAATCTATTCAAGCCTAATATATCATTAATGTGAAACCCCAAATCAGAACAAGTTGGGACAGTGTGGATAATAATAATAATAATAATAATAATAAATTAAAACAACAATAAACAAGCAAACAAACCAACAAAAAGCCTCCCCAAAAACAACAAGACAAACAACATCAAAAAACAAGCTAACAAACAAACAAAAGGCAGCTACACTGAAAAAAGAGAATAGTTGAGCCAACTTAAAAAAGCGTTACAATTGGTAAAGCCTGAATGAATTAAGTTGTTTGTACTTAAGTTTGTAAGTTCAATCAACTCTAAATTACAAACTTAGGTTCAAACTGAATTCATTCAGGTTTTACCAATTGTAACACTTTTTAAAAGTTGGTTCTTTTTTCAGTGTAGTGTTCCGGACAGTTACCTTGATTTCTGTTTCATTGCAGAAAGAATGAACCCGAAATGTTTCATTTTTTAATGTAGTCAACTTCATTCCATTTGTTAATATACATCCATTCCTGCATTTTCAGTCTGCAACACATTCCAAAAACGTCCAGGTGGGGGCAATTTACATATTAAAATTAAGTCATCACTTTTACAGCCAGTTTTCTTGAGACGAGTCAGGGGATGGATACATGAACATCTCCAAGTCATTGAATGTGCCTCGGACTTCATTTACACTTTCATAATTCTAAGAGAATAAAGTCATAATATTACGAGAATAAAGTCATAATATAATATTGACTTTTTTTCTTGTAATATTATGACTTTTTCTCATAAAATTACGACTTTATTCTCGTAATATTATGACTTTTTTCTCGTAATATTACGACTTTATTCTTGTAATATTACGACTTTTTTCTCGTAATATTACGACTTTATTCTCGAAGTCCCCCCCCAAAAAAGAAATTCAATGTGGCCCTAAAACGCTGTCATATTATTCTGCCACTTTAATGTTATCTGCCATTATTTTACGTTTTATATAGGTAGACTGAACGTCTCATCAAATTTCGTGAAATTTGGTTTATTTTAAGTAACGATGTCGGATATTTTAATTTTGAAAGTACGCACCGGAAGGTTGCGCTCGGTTTATCGAGCTTGACAGTTGCACTGGCCCAGAACTGTGTGAAGAAAAAGCGGAGACTTTTATGTTAATCTTAACTCAGTTTTTGTTTCGAACATCTGGTTGATTATCGGTTCGTTTCCTCGCTTGGTCCTGATCAGGGAGCGGTGTGTGCTGACAGACGAAATGGAGATCGAAAAGGAAGTGAAGAAGGTAAGTTTGTCGGTGTTTGAGGTTAACGCCCTGAGAAGGTGAAACACGCAGGTGGCAACAAAAGTAACAACACGCTGGTTTTTAAGACTTTTCTTTACAAAAGTCTTTATCTTAATTTTCTGCACCCCTCAAATGAACAGAAGTAAAAACATAAATACAACAGCAGGTTATGTTTGAGCACTTTACTGTTTTTTTTTTTTTTGCTTTGTCAAACTAACTCTGAAATATGTTTTTGCATTTATTATATTTTAGATATTATACAACATAGAGGATAGTTTTTTTTTTTTTTTTGTAAAGTCTTTGCAAAATACATCTTGTCAGTTGAACATCCAGGGGCGGTTCCAGGATTTTTAGTCTCAAGTGTCACAGAAGCCGCTCGATGCTAAAACCTGTGACAGGATTAGAACAGATACACTGACGTCTCGACTCTCCTCTTGTGGTTTTAGTATCTTAGTTTATGGAGTGGCTATACGCCCAACCGTTGGTTCAATAAAGTAAATACGTGAGCATATACATGCCCAACCACAACTGACCAGTGAGCACGCTTGTAAGTTTACTTTCTGTTTCAGTGCAGGGAAAAAAGGCAGATATTTTCTCACCGGCTGCGGGAGGGTTCGCAGCCCGCGGAGGGGCTGTGATCTAAAGCTGTTCTGTTTGGCTCATTGCACCCAGGGAGCTGTGTCAAACTAACACCATCTTACAGGCAACAAGCAGCATTTTGTTCAAAAAAACTGTTTTGTTGTCATTAACAGGCTTCAGTTCAAAATGCTTATGAAGTTTGTCTACTTTCATCCATTGCAGTGTTTTTTTTTTTTCAGTAATTAAAGACGTCGCCGTTAAATGTGTCAAACATACGCTGCAATAGAGCCTTAAAGTGGTGTAAAAAAAAAGAAGCGTAGTTTAGATGTACAAAACGTGTCAAATACACCATCACGGTTGGGCGAGTAAGGTAAGACATTATATTTATCTGCCCAATGGTTGGGTGAAGAGCCTTTGCCCTTACTTTAACAGCCTATTTTCACCAAATTTTAATGCATTTTAAAAAATCCTTTATAACCTTTTAGCACTTTGAAAAGGTGTACTTTACCCAGAGGTGGGGGAGTCCAAAGTAATTTCCCAGTACATGACAGTCAGACTGACTCAGGACTTGTGTACGATGGATCACTGTTGTTCTTTACGTTCTGTTTTTCTGTTGTGCGCTGCCTGGCACACCAACATTGGTCTAGTTGTCGCACTTTTCAAATTGGCAGGCAGACTCAATGTTACAGTCGCCAGGTTTTATTTGTTTGATTGATGTCAATTTTAAAGTCCGATAGAGTCATAGCAGGCTAATGCTTGTTTAGCATGACATTATCCCGCATGGTAAACAGCATTTTGGTTATGCTTGCTGATTGAGTACCAAGCAGTAAATTGCACAAATCACAAATTCTTTTTCAACGCAGCACGACGTATTCCACGTCAGCGCAAACGAGGACTGCCCACGATGGGGGTTAGACATGTTCAGTAGTTTATCACTTTTATTCACATTTGCCAGAGCTGTTAGCTAACTCTTAGCACTGTGCACCTATGACTTGACCAAGCGGGCGGTAGGTGATACAGATTGACTTTAAACCCATTTTGCAGCCCATTTTGCTTTTTGCTAATGACAGTTATTATTTTAAATGAGCATGACTGATAATTGTATGTTATTACTGTGTTAAAACACTTGGAAGGTCAGAGATTGCGACTGCTAGCTTGGGGAAAAATGCCTTGACTGCTCTGTCGGGCCGTAATTTTCAGTTGGAAACTCTTGAGTAAATTGGGCCACCTGAGGTTTCAGAGTTGACGTCACAGCCACGGCAGCCATATTTGTGACTAAAGAGCCAACAATGTTACTAATGCTAAAAGTTTCTCTCCACATAATGTGGAGTTGCGTCAGAAGGGTATCTGGTGTAAAACTGGTGCCAATTCAACATGGAGATCCACCTTGGATTTACTGTGGCGACCCTGAGTGCAATCAAGGGAGCAACCGAAGGGACTTACTAACCCTTTGATGCGTGAATTATAAACGCTTTGGTCAAGATTTTTTCCTGAAGTGTTTTTATTCTTCTCAGGACATGAAAAAACATGGTCAACTTTTTTCTCTCAAAATAGGATTTTTTTTTTATAAAGTTACATACATAAATATTAGGAACTAACTCTAAAAATGAATAAACTTGTGATTTATCATAAATATACAAACACTTGTTCTTTTCATGCTTGGAAAAAAACATAAAAAAAATTGGGGGAAATTTTTAACACTGTATAGGTTCAATGTTTAGGCCTAAATAAGAAACCAATGACATTCATAGCTGGAAATCTTGCGCCTAAATAAAAACCATCTCCAACAGGAGAAACAATATTGTGTGTCTCTACACTCTAAAATATTGCAGCGTCATTTAGTTCTGTCCACTTGCTACCTCTCTTTAACATAAAGACCTCTTACAAGTTTTGGATGTTGAACTCAACTTTACAACTCAACTCAACTTGTAAATTTGAGTTCAACCATAGAAACCATTGCATTTAAGAGAAAATGACTTTTTAGTAGCTGTCCACTAGGCATGTGAATCTCATCACTGACAACGAATTGATGCGCACCTGGATACACTACCAGCGATATGATGCATACAGTGATACATGACGATGTGATACGATTCGCCCCTGTTCCCGATTCGATGTATTTGATGGCGATTCAATTCCTCACAATGCAGTTCGATTTGGTGCGATATGATTAGGGATGGGTATTGATAAGATTTTATCTATCGATGCCATTATCGAGTCCATTTATTGATCCGATTCTTTATCGATTCCCTTATCAATACCTTTTTCGAATTTTCTGTGTACAAAAAGTAGGCTTTACAGGTTTTCTATGTCAGCAACATTTTATTGAGTCTTAATGTAAATAAATATGAAATTGGTCACTGGATCCTTGATCTCTGGACATAAATAAAAATCAATAAAATCTATACGTGGTGTACATGTACATACTTGATGTACATGGTGGATCCTAGATCTCTGGACATAAATAAAATCTGTACATGATGTATCTTTGATCTCTGGACAGAAATAGAAATAAACAAAATCTGTAGTTTTTGTCAAAAGCATTTCCTTTCAGACGTTAATGACACAAATTAAACTCCATAGACTCACCTGAGCTCTTCAGCCGGCTGGCTGCACGTCAGGATATAATTCATAAAAAACAGATGATGTCTCATTTTGGGGAAAAAACGTAGTTTTGGTCAGTTGCCATTTATTGTTTGTATTCTAACATTTGTAAAGAGGTGCCATTTGATTTAAAACAGCAATTCGCTCTGAAGTTATTAATTCTGACTGAAATCTGCCTGATTCTTTGGAGCTGCACACTAATCCCACAAAACAGAGGATATTATTATTATTTTCTTTACTTGATGGACAACTCGGAAAAAAAACGATGCAACCAGGCATTGAGCGATGCAACATGATTCAACCTGTCAATTGAATCGATGCACACTGAATGAATCGATGCACTCGCATTGCGCACTTTTGTATCTTGATACCAATTCGTATCGATTAATCTCGACATGCCTACTGTCCGCTGTAGTGACCACTATGCACCAGAGACATTAATAAGACATTACTGCTATATGTAATATATTCACATTCTATGTACAATTATTTATCAGCAACACACATCAGCAAAAATGTCTTTGACAAGTTTATTTAGCCCAAAAGATATTAGCCTAGCTCTACTGTGCTAAGTAGTTGATCCATATTTGTCTCCAAGATAATCTCATGAACGCACTTTTTTCTGAAGTAGGTTTTTTTTCTTTGTCTTCTTTTATGTCTGGTCTTTCTGAGCTTCTGAGGGCCAAGACGTCACAGTTGATGTTTCCTCACAATGCAAGTGTTACTCCTCTTCAGTCTCCCTCACTAATTGTTCATTTGACAAAGTCATCCCACCAGTATCTCATCATCATCAGTATCCCATCAGTATCATTGGGTCTCTTCCCAAGAGACCCAATGACAAGGAAATCTAGTCAGCACTGGTTTATGTCCAGGTCTCACAACCATACAGGAAGAACCAGGAATCAAAGGACTTAGATCTTCCTTCTTCTACAGAAGTGTCACCATCACTAAACACCTCTGTCCCAGGACCCAGAGACATGAATATCGGTGCTGACATGGCTGAGTCCAGGAAGCCTTTGTAACCCTGGGTATTAGGCTTGATCGTAGACAGTATATAAACTGGACAAACCATGTGTGATGCCAACAATAGTGTTTCTTTAGAGACCCTGAACTGGTGCTATGAAGACCATCTCTGGGAGTCACCATGTTGGCAGTAGTGGCCAACCCATAAATGATAAAATGTTGTGACTACATCTTCAGTCCAGTTACTCTGTAAAAACCTTTTAACTGTGAGAATGACCTAAGAAGTGGGTCACCCCTCTAAGTCTGATCTGCTTGAGGTTTCTTCCTCAAATCATCAGAGGGGGTTTTTTCCTTACCACTGTCACCTGTGTGCTTGCTCTAGGGGTTGGTAAGGTTAGATCTTACTCATGTGAAGTGCCTTGAGGCAGCTTTGTTGTGATTTGGCACTATATCAATGAAATAAATTGAATTGAATAAAGGCATGGTGTGTGGGTTGCTCGGTGTGTGACGAAAGAAGCCTGAACACACATCTATCTTCGAGTCAAGACCAGCTAAGCTAACAGGCTAACCTTGGTTAGCCTGTTAGCCAAATAACCAGTTTTATTTGTTATTATCTATCGTCCACCTGGTCGTTACTGTGAGTTTCTCTGTGAATTTTCAGACCTTTTGTCTGACTTAGTGCTTAGCTCAGATAAGATAATTATAGTGGGCGATTTTAACATCCACTCAGATGCTGAGAATGACAGCCTCAACACTGCATTTAATCTATTATTAGACTCAATTGGCTTTGCTCAAAAAGTAAATGAGTCCACCCACCACTTTAATCATATCTTAGATCTTGTTCTGACTTATGGTATGGAAATAGAAGACTTAACAGTATTCCCTGAAAACTCCCTTCTGTCTGATCATTTCTTAATAACATTTACATTTACTCTGATGGACTACCCAGCAGTGGGGAATAAGTTTCATTACACTAGAAGTCTTTCAGAAAGCGTTGTAACTAGGTTTAAGGATATGATTCCTTCTTTATGTTCTCTAATGCCATATACCAACACAGTGCAGAGTAGCTACCTAAACTCTGTAAGGGAGATAGAGTATCTCGTCAATAGTTTTACATCCTCATTGAAGACAACTTTGGATGCTGTAGCTCCTCTGAAAAAGAGAGCTTTAAATCAGAAGTGTCTGACTCCGTGGTATAACTCACAAACTCGTAGCTTAAAGCAGATAACCCGTAAGTTGGAGAGGAAATGGCGTCTCACTAATTTAGAAGCTCTTCACTTAGCCTGGAAAAAGAGTCTGTGGCTCTATAAAAAAGCCCTCCGTAAAGCTAGGACATCTTTCTACTCATCACTAATTGAAGAAAATAAGAACAACCCCAGGTTTCTTTTCAGCACTGTAGCCAGGCTGACAAAGAGTCAGAGCTCTATTGAGCTGAATATTCCATTAACTTTAACTAGTAATGACTTCATGACTTTCTTTGCTAACAAATTTTTAACTATTAGAGAAAAAATTACTCATAACCATCCCAAAGACGTATCGTTATCTTTGGCTGCTTTCAGTGATGCCGGTATTTGGTTAGACTCTTTCTCTCCGATTGTTCTGTCTGAGTTATTTTCATTAGTTACTTCATCCAAACTATCAACATGTTTATTAGACCCCATTCCTACCAGGCTGCTCAAGGAAGCCCTACCATTATTTAATGCTTCGATCTTAAATATGATCAATCTATCTTTGTTAGTTGGCTATGTACCACAGCCTTTTAAGGTGGCAGTAATTAAACCATTACTTAAAAAGCCATCACTTGACACAGCTATCTTAGCTAATTATAGGCCAATCTCCAACCTTCCTTTTCTCTCAGAAATTCTTGAAAGGGTAGTTGTAAAACAGCTAACTGATCATCTGCAGAGGAATGGTCTATTTGAAGAGTTTCAGTCAGGTTTTAGAATTCATCATAGTACAGAAACAGCATTAGTGAAGGTTACAAATGATCTTCTTATGGCCTCGGACAGTGGACTCATCTCTGTGCTTGTTCTGTTAGACCTCAGTGCTGCTTTTGATACTGTTGACCATAAAATTTTATTACAGAGATTAGAGCATGCCATAGGTATTAAAGGCACTGCGCTGCGGTGGTTTGAATCATATTTGTTTAATAGATTAGAATTTGTTCATGTAAATGGGGAATCTTCTTCACAGACTAAAGTTAATTATGGAGTTCCACAAGGTTCTGTGCTAGGACCAATTTTATTTACTTTATACATGCTTCCCTTAGGCAGTATTATTAGACGGTATTGCTTAAATTTTCATTGTTACGCAGATGATACCCAGCTTTATCTATCCATGAAGCCAGAGGACACACACCAATTAGCTAAACTGCAGGATTGTCTTACAGACATAAAGACATGGATGACCTCTAATTTCCTGCTTTTAAACTCAGATAAATCTGAAGTTATTGTACTTGGCCCCACAAATCTTAGAAACATGGTGTCTAACCAGATCCTTACTCTGGATGGCATTACCCTGACCTCTAGTAATACTGTGAGAAATCTTGGAGTCATTTTTGATCAGGATATGTCATTCAAAGCGCATATTAAACAAATATGTAGGACTGCTTTTTTGCATTTACGCAATATCTCTAAAATCAGAAAGGTCTTGTCTCAGAGTGATGCTGAAAAACTAATTCATGCATTTATTTCCTCTAGGCTGGACTATTGTAATTCATTATTATCAGGTTGTCCTAAAAGTTCCCTAAAAAGCCTTCAGTTAATTCAAAATGCTGCAGCTAGAGTACTGACGGGGACTAGAAGGAGAGAGCATATCTCACCCATATTGGCCTCTCTTCATTGGCTTCCTGTTAATTCTAGAATAGAATTTAAAATTCTTCTTCTTACTTATAAGGTTTTGAATAATCAGGTCCCATCTTATCTTAGGGACCTCGTAGTACCATATCACCCCAATAGAGCGCTTCGCTCTCAGACTGCAGGCTTACTTGTAGTTCCTAGGGTTTGTAAGAGTAGAATGGGAGGCAGAGCCTTCAGCTTTCAGGCTCCTCTCCTGTGGAACCAGCTCCCAATTCAGATCAGGGAGACAGACACCCTCTCTACTTTTAGGATTAGGCTTAAAACTTTCCTTTTTGCTAAAGCTTATAGTTAGGGCTGGATCAGGTGACCCTAAACCATCCCTTAGTTATGCTGCTATAGACGTAGACTGCTGGGGGGTTCCCATGATGCACTGTTTCTTTCTCTTTTTGCTCTGTATGCACCACTCTGCATTTAATCATTAGTGATCGATCTCTGCTCCCCTCCACAGCATGTCTTTTTCCTGGTTCTCTCCCTCAGCCCCAACCAGTCCCAGCAGAAGACTGCCCCTCCCTGAGCCTGGTTCTGCTGGAGGTTTCTTCCTGTTAAAAGGGAGTTTTTCCTTCCCACTGTAGCCAAGTGCTTGCTCACAGGGGGTCGTTTTGACCGTTGGGGTTTTACATAATTGTTGTATGGCCTTGCCTTGCAATATGGAGCGCCTTGGGGCAGCTGTTTGTTGTGATTTGGCGCTATATAAAAAATAAAATTGATTGATTGATTGATTGGTTTGGGTGTCTATTAAATCATATTTTTGGGGACTGTGCAGTGGTTCTCATAACAGTTTGCTTTCCAGCTGGTTTGGGAATGCCTCATTATTCCCTGGAAAGACTTCCAGGACTTGCCTGAGAATAAGAACGTGTGGGAAGAGCTGCTTAGTCTGTTGCCACCGTGACACGGATAAGTGGCAGAAAATGATGAATGAATGAATGAATGAATTTATGGTTTACAGCAACGTAACCGAAGAAGTTAGGGAAAAAAATTCATCCCACCCCGTATGGTTGTCATGGAAGGGGAACCGGTTTGCCAGACATTGCTGGCAATGCGAGAAGAACAGCAGCAGCTTCTTCCACCTGGACGACCTCATCTCCTTCTCTGTTCATCTGCATTTAGTGAGGATGAGTACAACCCCTGGCAAAAATTATGGAATCACCGGCCTCGGAGGATGTTCATTCAGTTGTTTAATTTTGTAGAAAAAGAGCAGATCACAGACATGACACAAAACTAAAGTCATTTCAAATGGCAACTTTCTGGCTTTAAGAAACACTATAAGAAATCAGGAAAAAAAAATTGTGGCAGTCAGTAACGGTTACTTTTTTTTAGACCAAGCAGAAGGAAAAAAAAAATATGGACTCACTCAATTCTGAGGAAAAAATTATGGAATCATGAAAAACAAAAGAACGCTCCAACACATCACTAGTATTTTGTTGCACCACCTCTGGCTTTTATAACAGCTTGCAGTCTCTGAGGCATGGACTTAATGAGTGACAAACAGTGCTTTTCATCAATCTGGCTCCAACTTTCTCTGATTGCTGTTGCCAGATCAGCTTTGCAGGTTGGAGCCTTGTCATGGACCATTTTCTTCAACTTCCACCAAAGATTTTCAATTGGATTAAGATCCGGACTATTTGCAGGCCATGACATTGACCCTATGTGTCTTTTTGCAAGGAATGTTTTCACAGTTTTTGCTCTATGGCAAGATGCATTATCTTGAAAAATGATTTCATCATCCCCAAACATCCTTTCAATTGATGGATAAGAAAAGTGTCCAAAATATCAACGTAAACGTGTGCATTTATTGATGATGTAATGACAGCCATCTCCCCAGTGCCTTTACCTGACATGCAGCCCCATATCATCAATGACTGTGGAAATTTACATGTTCTCTTCAGGCAGTCATCTTCATAAATCTCATTGGAACGGCACCAAACAAAAGTTCCAGCATCATCACCTTGCCCAATGCAGATTCGAGATTCATCACTGAATATGACTTTCATCCAGTCATCCACAGTCCACAATTGCTTTTCCTTAGCCCATTGTAACCTTGTTTTTTTTTCTGTTTAGGTGTTAATGATGGCTTTCGTTTAGCTTTTCTGTATGTAAATCCCATTTCCTTTAGGCGGATTCTTACAGTTCGGTCACAGATGTTGACTCCAGTTTCCTCCCATTCGTTCCTCATTTGTTTTGTTGTGCATTTTCGATTTTTGAGACATATTGCTTTAAGTTTTCTGTCTTGACGCTTTGATGTCTTCCTTGGTCTACCAGTATGTTTGCCTTTAACAACCTTCCCATGTTGTTTGTATTTGGTCCAGAGTTTAGACACAGCTGACTGTGAGCAACCAACATCTTTTGCAACATTGCGTGATGATTTACTCTCTTTTAAGAGTTTGATAATCCTCTCCTTTGTTTCAATTGACATCTCTCGTGTTGGAGCCATGATTCATGTCAGTCCACTTGGTGCAACAGCTCTCCAAGGTGTGTTCACTCCTTTTTAGATGCAGACTAACGAGCAGATCTGATTTGATGCAGGTGTTAGTTTTGGGGATGAAAATTTACAGGGTGATTCCATAATTTATTCCTCAGAATTGAGTGAGTCCATATTTTTTTTCCCTCTGCTTGGTCTAAAAAAGTAACTGTTACTGACTGCCACAATTTTTTTTTCTTGATTTCTTATAGTGTTTCTTAAAGCCAGAAAGTTGCCATTTGAAATGACTTTAGTTTTGTGTCATGTCTGTGATCTGCTTTTTTTCTACAAAATTAAACAACTGAATGAACATCCTCCGAGGCCGGTGATTCCATAATTATTGCCAGGGGTTGTATTAGGGACAGAGGCAATCGGAGGCAGAATAGGAGTGGGTCTTTGCAGAATCTGGGTGGGGTGTGGGGGCACATATATTTGCGGAGATGGACCACATGGGACCATTTTGGTCATATTCTAGAGTGTTGCACATGTTCCAGTATTTTTGCTGGCCCCAAACTTGAGTGCAATATTTGCTGCAGTATAAATTGCACCAAAAAATGCTAAAGGTGCACATTTTTCCTGTATTATCAGCTCTAATTTAGGATTTTTGTGCATTTTTGTCTTTGTGATGGAGAAAGAATCTTTCCTGCCTTAGTTTACTAGCAGGAGTTAGTTTATGCTCCTCAGTTGTGAATGTCTGCAGGGGTTTGTGTTGGAGTTTGATATCCAGTATAGTTGGCCATAAATGGTCTCAGACAGCGGTGCTGTAAACATCAGGATTGTCAAAGCCTGAAAAACCGTGCAGCTGTTCCTCAGAGAATCACAGCACAGAGTGAACGGGCTTCAGTACACGAGCTCGAAGACTGTCTTGTGCATTTCATTTTGACAAAAACAAACTGCAAGTAGTTTAAAAAGTTTTTCTTTTTATTAAGAGCCATAGTCTGTAACTGGAATGGTTTATAGAAGGGGGTGATATATCATGTTTCAGTAGGCCACTGAAGTTTTTTTTGTTTTTGTTTTAAGGGAAGATATATTGTCCAGACTGACAAAAATTCCATTTTTTTTATCCAAAGATCCCGTCGGGCGGAAAATTATGGCCCTTTTCAGGGTTGGAGTTAAAGGGGTTGAAACATTGACATAGTCAAAATGTGGATTTTGACCTTTGAATATCTTTGTGTGCCCTCAGTAATTAGATTAGATATACTTTGCTACCTCAGACAGCAATTAGTCCACAATTATTACTTGTTTACCGTAATAATGGCACACATCAGAATTAAAGGCAACACATACACATTTGACATTGTTTATGTGCACTAAGTTTAAAGAAGTTCGTTATCCGAATTGAGCCATGTGGGTGAAGGCCACGCAGCAACCCTGAGTTGCGCGCCATCATCAGCTTGGGGGGGGGGGATGTGGGCTTGCAGCTAAAACTGCACCGCCCCCGCCGAAGGGAAAAGGAATGACGTTAGCGGCACCGGAAAGGGTGGATGTTGATGGAGGTGGGGGGGAGAGAATGGAACATGCTTCAGTCCTTTGAAAAGCAGTTTGTCTTTGTGAGATGAGTTAAGAAACAGCCAATGTTCCCCAGGCCAAAACAAATCCCTCTAGAGGAGACAGTCGAGCAATTTGACCTTCAGGCTTGATAAGCCTGTAATGTTATTGTTACAGCAGTGAAACCACTTTTTAACAGTTCCACTTGCACAACCAAATCCCAATTATGTATTAAGAATATTCCCAGTTATGAATTAAGAATATTCACTGGCTTCTGAAATCTTCAGCTTCAACTGCAAGGCACGCATCTGCTCCAAGATGTGATCCAATTTGCATCTGAGAATGCACTGCCTTGCCAACCTCGTTAATCATGACGGACAAGCGAGGGGCCGTGGTTCTTGATGCCGCCATCTTGCCAATTTTCCGGTAGATCAGGGCAGCACATAAGCCAAAAAGTACCAGCCCTGCTACCATGAGACCAAAAATGAATAAATCCTCGATGTCCTCAACGGAGAAAGGCGCCAAGCATGCAACACGCCAAGACCCCCAGGAGTCGAGAACATAGCCCGCAGGATACGTTCCATCTGGGCAGGTAGGATCCCCCAGTCCTGACCTTGTAGAAAAAATGGTGTCAATAGTGTTCAGAGACCAGCTGATCAATTCCATGGTTAATCCAGTAGTAGTCCAATAGATCCAGAATCCAATATAATTTGAGGAATTCACAGTCTGGTGAAGTAGGGACTTGAAGGTCAAAGGCAGAGAACAGAGATAAGGGAGAGTGGAGGAAATGCGACCGCCCTCGTCAGAGTCCCAAGCTGAAGCCTCATTGATCTTATGGTATAGGAATGTATGGATGGAGTTCTCCCATTTAGTGTTCTATTTTTCAAGGCTAACTGAGGGCGCCGCCTGTAGGTGGTGCTTCAAGTCACAACTTTTGGCATTTTGGGTTACATTTGGGACTCTCCCAGGGCCTGCACCCTGAATAAGCCTTGCTCATTTATGCATGTTTGGATACACTGGGACAAGTTCTTTCCAAATTTGCATAAATGGCGGTGGCTTAGTTAGGGTGCTTTTGCATAGGTGGCACTCTATATGTTAAGAACGCGATATTTGGTGATTTTCATTTGGCCATATCTCGGTGTGCCCCCTATGGATTTCAGTGAAACTTGTTTTGTTATTTTCCTCTGTATCTCTGCTATTCATGATAAAGATATCAAGAAGGTGTTTTGCCTCATGAAACCTTCCTGATATCTTTATCCTTTTTTTTTGGCAAAAAAAAAAGTAATTTTTGTCTGTTTGGACAATACATTTTCCCCTAAAAATACTTCAGTGGCCTACTGAAACATGATATATCACCACCCATTTGAAAGTTACAGATTTCGGCTCTTAATGAAAAGACTGAATTGAACCTTGATGCTAAAAGGATTTTTGATGTGTTAAAGTTCAGCTTTTTTTACTGCACCTTTGATACATTCACACAAGTCTGAAATGAATCTCAGAAATATTTCTGACAGCATCTCTTTGCTGTGATGTTAACATGTGTCTGTGTAATAACCACTGACAAACATCTTGACCTCTGTCTGCTGATGTCAGGTACAGCTTTGTCACCGTTAAATGTTTTTAAGGCGTTCCTGGATGTTGGTAGCTTTGGCTCTTTGTCAGATGATTCACATTTGCACTTGAGAAATACCACTTTTTACATTATTTATTTTTTTTCCACAAGCTGTGTGTTTTAGTGGTCGTGTTAAAATGGGCGTGGCACTTGCAGAACTAAACAGGAGTGATTGGTTTGGTGCTAGTTGTCAATAGTAGTGGACAGGGTAGTTTTTTGTCACCAGTGTTGGTTTTCCCAATCAAAATTTCAAAAAGTTTTTCATGAATTTATAGAAAGAAACTGGAGAGATTTTACTGTTGTTGATGCACTGAGATGAAGAAAACTGCTCTGTTTTTTCTGACACTCTTCAAAGTCACTTACTTTACACGCTGGTGTGGCTGATCACACAGTTGTGGTGTCGTCAATTTATGTTCATGTTTGGTTAATAGCAGCTGTGCGGTAATTTGGCTTTTGTTCGCCTCTGTTGGGTAGTATTTAATGTATTATGTACGAGGTCTGTGAGAAAAGTAGCCGACCTTATTATTTTTTTAAAAACCATATGGATTTGAATCACGTGTGATTACATCAGCCAAGCTTGAACCCTCGTAAGCATGCAAGAGTTTTTTCATGCCTGTCGGTGACATCATTCGCCTGTGAGCACGCCTTGTGGAAGGAGTGGTCCAGCCCCCTTGTCGGAATTCCTTTGTCTGAGAAGTTGCTGAGAGACTGGCGCTGTGCTTGATCAAACTTTTCAAAAACTGTGAGGCACATCCGAGTGGACACCATTCGAGAAATTCAGCTGGTTTTCGGTGAAAATTTTAACGGCTGAGAGATTTTGGATTGTTTCTATCGCTGTAAGGACTTCCCACGGAGCGGGACGTCGCGCAGCGCTCCGAGGCGACGTCGTCATCCTGTTTCAAGCTGAAAACCTCCAAATTTAAGCCTCTGTTGACCCAGGACGTCGTGAGAGAACAGAGAAGTTTCAGAAGAGGTCGGAATCAGCAGTTTATCCGGACATTCCACTGTTAAAGGAGATTTTTTTTTTTTTTTAACGAAAGACATGCAGACGGATTGGCGCGTCGGTTCGCAGCCGGCGTGGCGCGCCTGCCACAGGAAAAACACCTCCGTTGGAAGCCTTAAGGACAAGTTGGAACATGCCCTTCTGTTAAACAATTTCTCAGATACTCACTCAACTGAAAGCTACCAAAAGCTGCCTGGATTTTACAAATGGTTATCAACGCAAAGTGTTCTTTTTTTAAATGACATTGTGCAAGTTTTATAAGACCGCGGAAGTCCGCGAACACTGATTTAAAAAAAAAAAAATCAGTGTCCTCGGAGGAAAAAAAAGCCTGGCTGTTGTGACAGTTGTCGTAAAGTGAGACTGGTTGGTTGCTGCGGCGACACTGTGTGTCTCCTGCACCAAGCTTTTGCTAAAGGTAGCATGTGGACGTCGCAAACCTTTAGAGCACTAAAGTTTTTAAAAGAAGACTTCTGCAGCATGTCTCTGTCACGGACCGACGTCGGACAGAGAGAAGATGGCGAAAAAGACTGTTTGAAAAAGTCTGATAAGGACAAGAATCCGTGGAATCATCGCTGGCTTCATCAACACACCTGAAAGATAAAAGAAACGGGAAAAGTGAAGTGTGCCGTCAGGAAACACGGTAAGAATTTCTCTCTCTAGAAAATAAACATTCTGCTGTTCAAACAGGATTTTAGAAAAGATTATGTGAGGTTTTTTCATTAATCTAGACTTTTTCATTGGGGAAAAAAGACTGGCTTTGAATGGATTTAGGATGCATGAATTTCCACAAGAATGTAAATGAGTTTTTATTAATGTAGACGTTTTTCATGGGAAAAAGACACTGTGGCTTTGAGTGGATTTACAGGAATTTACACAAGAATATGTGGCTTTTTTACTATAAGGTATGTCAATCAGTAAATAAATTTATGTATAAAATAAAAAATAAATTTGGGTTCTCATTCTTAGAGGTGTTTGGGCTCAGACTGAGATGGATAATTTAAACAAATTTAACATTTTATTGTTATGCATTATTGAATAATAGTAATCGAGTGGCTTCAGTATTATGGCATGATATTATGATATATCTCTTTACCTAGTCTGAAAGCAGTTATGAAGTTATTTATAACATTTTAGTTGAGAGTTATGATTTTTAATTGCCTAGTCTTTGAGCCCAATCACAAACAAACTAAATAAAGTTTTCATGAAGATTTAGCTATGCTTGTAAACTGTTGTGTTGTTATATTCTGTACATGCTCCTACAGGATGCACAACATGCATTCAAAAGCCACATGTTGTGCCATACTGCATGAGATCACAAGAGAAATTTAACAGCTGTTTCAGGTCCAAATTTAGTCCAAAGAATGCACCAGAATGCACCACAGGGCACTTGAATTGTCAAAAGTTAGCTTTACAAACACCCATAGCATTCAGGGTAACTTTTGCTGTCTTGAATATTATAGATGAATCACATTGCTGTCTTTTTTCTTTTTTTCTCCTAAACATTCATGTCCTCCCTATTCAGCTGTTTGGTAACACCATGGTATCAATTAGTTGTGCAAAGAAAAACTGCCAATACTGTGCAAGATTTGTTACATGGTGGTGTTTGCACCATAAGACAAAGCAGAGCTCTGCCCCCAGTTGGTTTTGATAGCGTACTACAATATTTGATCCAATTTATTTCTGTATTTATCTTTTTATATGTTGAATATAAGTTTAGTAGTTTTTAGCAGAGGCAGACCCATACATCGGTTGGCTGATATCAGTCGATGTGTGCCTGTCACGAACCGATATTTATCAGTGTTATCTTTGTCAATATGAAAGCTTTTTATTTTACCAAACAGACAAAGCAGAAAAACACTTTGGCCATTGAAATGGTGTCTTTACAAAGCTTGTCCTAACTGGATTGTGAGCAATGCAGTCAGGAGTGGCTGGGACCCTCATCACCCCCTGGTCACCAAGGCTACACGAGACAGATTTTGTGTGTTAGTGAAACATATGAAGCAAGCATCAAAGCTTTCAATGAACTCCAGCCTGAATCCCTGAGTTGCTCCCGGTGTGTAGTGAGCGCCTTGCATGGCATCACCCTGACATTGGCGTGTGAGTGTGAATGGGTGAATGTGAGGCATAATTGTAAATCACTTTAAGCATCTGATGCAGATGGAAAAGTGCTATATAAATGCAGTCCATTTAACGGCTTCACTTTGACACCAAACAAAACTTGAATGAAATGACCAATTTCTTTGGCCAGGTTTCATTTTTATTCCCAGTGAAAACATTGCATCGTGGCTAACTGTCCTCACTCCACTATGTCTATTAGCGAGGTGACATAGCATCTCACAAAACATCACTCTGTATAGTTTTAAAGTCAGCGTATGCAGCATCACCATTTTGGTGAACATTCTGTCTGTGAAATCTTAGTAATTCATAGAAAATGTCAAATTGTGTAACCAGCTTCGTAGCACAGTTGTCTTTCTCTGTTCGGTGGCAGTAAGGCGGAGTGACAACTGTTTGCAAGTATAGATAATAATACAATACAATACAACAATAATACAAAAAATTGTTTGATACCTAGTCCTCACAGCAGTTCACCACACCTTGTAGGTGAGCTGCAAATGCAACACTGAGCTCAGCGAGAGCCACTGAGGACCGAAGTGAATGGTGTCGAAGCACACGTCTGCTTTCCTCAATCCAGCCAAAAATCACACGAGAAACACAGTGACGGATCAGCACACCAAAACACTCCCATGCACAGTGTAGATTTGTGAAGTTTGGAGTCTTGGTTCATCCTCAAACTGTTCCCTTGTCTTTGTTTACAGATGACTCTGGGCCACGAGTTTGGAGCAGGAGCCCCCTGCCTGAAGTGCAAGGACAAATGTGAGGGCTTTGAGCTACACTTCTGGAGGTTGGTACATCTGCATCCTTTAACATGTCACAGGTTTCCTTCAGAATGCCAACTTGCCATTTGACTTTTTGTTTTTGCACAGGAATTGTGAAAAATTAAATGAAAAATGCTGATTGATTTAAAGCAGATGTATCTTTTTTTTTAAACTAGTAATGTAATTCAGATTGCCTTAATTTTATGCAAATTACAGACTTGTACATTAGTTCATTATGACAGTACAATAGTGCCATTACAGAGTTATTGTGTTCTTATATACAGCTGGAGGATTTGAAGAAAAAGTTGTATTGCATTGATTATGGAAAATATTATGTGATAAATGTATGGTTTTTGTTGTAATTTTAGTGTGCTTTCACACCTGAGCATCCAGAATTCGGTTTCTGTCCAGGTTCATGTTGTCATACCTGTTCTTTTGGATTCACATTGCAATTTGCATTTGCACTATAGAACTTTTCATGATGTACTTCCACCTTGTTTTCATCATTTCCGTAGCCTACGTCTCCCCATTCTTAACACTGATCGACTTTATGCATCTTTTTAAGTTGAGTTAAACTTCATCTTACCAAATCACAATTCAAAATTCCTCCTCTCCAACTGCTGTTACAGCTAATTTTTGTTGCTTTCATGTTTTCATCTTCTACTTTTTAATGAGTGACAATAACCTGCCTCAGCTTCTTGCAACTGGTCCAAACATCCAAAATCTAATTACCATTTAAGGATTACAGTAATTTTATGCATAGTCCCTCATTTTTCAGAGCCTATAAGTAAATGAACAAACTTTTAATACAATTCATCACTTTTGCTGTCAGTTTTCTCTCAGGAAGTGGATCCATGAACATTCTAGGTCACTGAATATGTCTTGGACTTTATTTATCTCAGTCATTAGTACAGATAGTGTGGTACTATGGTAAATTTGTCTGGAGTAGACTGTTTTCAAAACTGAGTGACTGTACAAGGAGACTAGGGTGTATTGTACTTATTATTAGTGTTCATTGTTATATTATTCATTTTTGTTAGTGCATTGATTCCTAGGAAAGACCACTATAATAATAATAATAATTATTATTATTATTAACCATGGATGTGTGAATTATTATTTTCGTGGATATAAATTGCACTAGATTATAAATTGTACGACTTCCCAAACTAGTAAAAACAAAACCGTGACTTGTGTGCATAGTGCTCTAAAGAGCTGTAATTCCTAAATGGTTCCTCAGCATTTCCATTCACTCACTGAAATGAGCATGCACGTAAAATGATAACTCTGTGTGCATGTTTAATTGGTACCAGGTGGGGTTGCGGGTGGATAATCATTAAAAAGTTATCTACATTGTCTGAAATATGAACATTTTTCAAACTTAATTTTTCCTCACACACAAATTAGCTGTATAGTTGCAGGGTCCATTGGAAACACATTCACTTGAATATCACAAAAAACAAACAAACTTTGAGTGGGTGCTAGGTGAATGTTCAGAATACACGCTAAGACTCCAGCCACTGTAATCGCATTATGTGCTGTCATCTTTACGTGGCTCCATTCTTTGAAGAATGGAGCCACGTAAAGATGCCTTTGGGAGACACATTTGTGATCCAAATTCTTAGGCTTTATGGCATTGCTGGTGCTCCGTAAGAGGCGGCCTGTGAAGCCAGACGCACGTCGTTGTCCATATTCACTAAGAACTCTCAGGAAGTTGAGGATAAAATGTGAGCACTGTTAGCTCTAAGCTCAATCAGCCAGTCTGTGCTGTGCCGTCCTCAGCAGCAAACGCATGAGGCTTTTGCTTCATGGTACTGATCCTGAAAGTACTATATGTATCTTTGGGTCATCTGTCTGTTGTCACTAAAATGAACATGTGTAACCATCTTCTTCTCAGAAATTGCTGGACCAATGAAGCTAAAACATGGAGTGCATGTTTCTACTCGTGAGGACACCAAAGTTTGTTTGAGGTGTTCCGATCTGATGTGTGGTGTCCATCTTTAAAATCTCATATGTAGCCATTTATGCAGCAATTGAGCTGGGTAGGAATCAACAAGCTCCCAAAAAAATATCAGATGGGGTTTGTGAAATTTTCAGTTTTGACTTTGATATGACCCCTGGACTGTAATCACACCCACTTTTACAGTTGTGACTTTAAACCTCTTTTTCTCAGAAACCAGTGAAGCTATAACTTGGTGCACATGTTCGTACTGACGAGGACACGAGGACACCAAACTTTGAAATTTGGTACAAGGGTGGATAGTCAGTAGCTCCAAAGATTAAGATTTTACATTTTGACCTTGACACAACCTTTGGAGTTTGGCCACACCCACTTTTCTAGTTGAAACTGTGATGTCAGGTGAGCTATAGTGCTATGGAGCTAAATCCAGGCCAAACGTTTTGTAATCTGAAAATAAAAAAAGATTGAAAAAATAAATTTTGAAACTGAAAAGTCAATGTTTGTTCTTGAATTTTATAATCATTTAAAACATATTATTAAAATAAAAATAAGTGTAAGATATATATTTTTCAGTTTAAATATGTTTTTGATTCAGATCTGTAATTTTTTTTGATCATATTTATTTTCATTCATATTTCTTTTTTCACCTTCATATCTTTTTTCCACTTTCAGATCTTATTTTTTCAGTTTCAAACTTTTGGCCCCGTTCTGGCGTGGGAGGGCATGGCTTCGATTGAGAGGGGCGTGGAATTGTGAGTGACAGCAGAGCAATCGGTCCTCACATGATGTTGCCATCTGAAAGTGAAAAAAGAAATATTGTATATAAACCATACACATATATGTATGGTTTTCTTCAGGGTGCATAAAACCATATTCATTCGTAAAACAACTTGATAATGATTTTATCATATACCTATAAATGATAAATGCACGCAGAACACAATGTGTGTGCTGTCCCTTCGCTCACTGCCTCCGGGGGTACGGATGTGGGACCCGCAAAGGATCTAAGTCATGGCCACGGAGCTCTGCAGCTGCAGTTACCGAGACCATGCAGCGGGTGCTGTGCATCAAAACAACGAGCGTAGTCTCTGGACCTGGTGCTGGAGTTGGATGCAGCTCGGCACAGCAGACGGGGGCGGTGTGAGTGGCCCGCTGCGGCGCTTACCGAGCCTGCACACTCTGTAAGCGCATCGGAGGCAGTGAGAGCAATCGCGGTGATGCCGACTAGTGCCGCGATCGGCCCGCCTGATAAGGACGCATAACACAATGCGCTGGAAAAAAAAGTATGCAAAATTGCACTAAAAAAATCTGCGAAACTGCGAGGCCGCGAAAGGGAGTTACGTTCTAAAAATAACCCGTGATAGGCGAAATCCGCGAAGTAGTCAGCGTTATTTTTTACAATTATTAAACACTCAAAGTTCAAACCTTAGTAGAAAAAAAATAGAACGTTTTCCTGTAAATAATTATGATGGCTTTTAGAACTAACGAATTTAATTTTAACGATCAACCTACGAGGTTGGACACGTAAGAAATTATTAATAGTGACTCGTGGCGCCGCTCCGCTGTCCGGATTGGCTGATTACTCGGGTGGTATGAAAAATATTACCCGTCTGCGAAAAGGGTGTATTGCTATTTATTCTTTAGTGTTTTATCCAATCGTATTGGCGTATCATTTATAGGTATATGATAAGTATAATTATTGCCCAAAAAAGCAGAGATATTAAAGATGTTACACAGCTGTTGGGTTGCATAAGATGAGCACAAGGCCAGAATTAGTGAAGTATAAGGTGCACGGTACATTCACATGAAAGCAGAGGATCATGTAAGCAAATGTTCATTACTTTACATGCATTCAACACAAAATTAACAAATACAATGTTGATTGAATACATGCACATGATGTGATGATTAATGGTACGCTGAGGCTCACCATCGGAGGCTCTGAGCTTACAAATACCCGGGGCCACTACCTTAGACCAGGAGGACCAATAACAAAATTGGTACTACTGGTCCTGACCAGTAGGCTAAAAAAAAAATCTATTTTCACAGTTGATCCATTGAGAAAATATTGACTGATTAATTGATTAGTTGTTTGGTCATAAAATGGTCAAAAATAATGAAAAGTTTCTGTGTTTTCCAGAGCTCAAGAAGATGCCTTCAAATGTCTTGTTTTGTTCACAACTCTGAGATATTCCTTTACTGCCAGATAGGAGTAAAGAAACCAGAAAAATAAACCAGAAAGTATTCACATTTAAGAAGCTGGAATCAGAAAATATGGCTATTAAAAAAACTCATCATTTATCAGAATAGCCCTTGAATAATTTAAAAGTTCTTTTATAATCACTTTGCTGTAGCTCCAGTTCATGTCTGTTCTGTTGTCAGTGCTGATTCACATTGTAGCGTGTTGTAGCCTTTAGTCTCCTCTGACTGAACTCTGTGGTTCCTTAATACACTTTGTGTGGTATGTCGACATTCATGTGGAGTTGTGGTCACGAGTGGACTAAAGGGATATGAATCAAAAGGTCCCGGGTCAAAAAGGGCCCCCATGTAATGGGCCTGAGTCAGTTATTTATAACTGGTTTATAAAAACTGCAAAGACTTTGAGCAATTTAGGCATCTTTCCAAATATGACATTAATCAACTTTTCGTTCTCCATTTGGTTGATCTTCAAGCTGTGAGTGCACCATTGTGTACAAAGCTTAGACAAACTGAGTCCTCTAGAGAGACTGAATATGACAACCGCACTCGTCTATTTATTGGAGACCCGCGGGCATCGCTCCTCCTTCGACTTTTTTTATTTATTTCATTCCCAAGACATGGTTTTCTATTGGAAGCGTCCTCTAGTGAACCCTAAGCAGGTGTTAGGCCATTATTTCAATGTGACAAACGCTCCCATTAAAACATGAAGGATTTACAACTGATTTTTTTAAAAGACCTTCAGCCACAAGTGCAGCTGGCCTGAGGCCCCCTCCGCACGTGGCCTCAGCCACACGTGCAGCTGGCCTGAGGCCCCTGCACGCGGCCTGCGGGAAAGCACCTAAAAGGCCTTGGAAAGCCCCTGACAGACTAAATGACTAATAGAGCCCTTTTTTTGGGTTGAACACCTGCTAGTTCAACCAGAGGACATACAGTTCGGATCAGGACACTTGATAGTTCATCACAGTTCAAATATGGACCTAAAAATTCTTCTGCAGTCCCTCCTCTGGGACTCGAAAGAGTCCCATTACATCAACTATACTCTTGGGTTGTTTACTGACAAGACATCCTCATTTGTGCATTGCAATAAAAAAGAAAAACACAGCACTCGACTTACTGATAACTCTGGTGCGGATATGAATATCAGTGATACTTCACACGGTAAATATATTGCAGTGCAGGTGAACCTACATACTAAGGCACAAGGTGAGCAATTAGCTGGATTATATCAACACAAGGTGACATTCAAACATTGAGTTTTGGTGTAATTCAAGGCACTTAAAATGGCCACATAAAACAAGTTACATCAACCTCTTAATCATGGCAAAGTAAAGGCTTCACATTGACATCAGTGCAACCAATCATCTTCTGGCATCTATTGACTCACTCAACCAGAGGCCCCAACCCATTATACTTGGTTCTACATATTATTTTGTTAAAGCGTCACACATTTATTATTTAAATGCATCAAATAACCCCTACGTTACCACTATTTAGTCAACCAATCAAGTAACTATTCTAAGGTTAGCGCAGCTATGTCTAGTTAAATGATAAACACAATAAATGGTTTCCCTTCATGTCCGTCCTTAAGTCATTTGCCTTAGTCAATCGTATAATGGTTTTCATTATAGGCCATTTCTCAACATTCTCCACTTTGTTTTTCTTCTTTTTCAGCTTGTTTTCTAATGCCCGTTTTGGCCAGACACCAAATTTAGGCAATGCATGTCTCTTGAGGCATGCTATAATTTAAGAAAAAAGGGGTCCCTATGGTGCATCTTTACTACTAAATCTACAAACACGCCGTGTAAGGGTTCCCTTTTTATAACTTTGCAATGTGATATCTGTGTATGCATTTAGCTTTATCTGTGTTACGCAGATGATGGTAAGGACAGACATTTACCCAACCTTCGTTACTAACATATATCCTTCTTTGTTTTATTTACACTCAGATTTCTGAAACCAGTCCGCAATTCAAACTCAAGAACCAAGATCATAGTCCGTGTTCAGTGCCATTACGTCAGTCCGCGCTCCTCAGCATTTACTCAGCATCTGAAGTTTTGGGAGAAGTTGGGGAACATGGGGAGGTTGGCCTTTCAGGGGTAGTGGGGGAAGGATCAGGAATTCTGGCTTTCAGACAGTCGTGCAGTTCTCTGATGGATCTTTCCAGCTCCTTGTGCTGCTTGGCCAGGTTGTACAGGGCCCCCAGAGAATTCTTGCCCACATTCAGGGTGGTGGTGGCCAGCCCTAGCTGTTCCCTTTCCATATGCTCCATCATGCAGGCTAGCATGTCCATACTAGACTGAAGACCACACAGTTGAGTATGGAGGCCCTCCTGAGCACAAGAGATGTTGGCATTGTCATGGTGTATCCTGAACAGGTATGCAGCTGTCTGACTTAGTTGTGGCATGATTTCCTCAAATAGCTCATGGGGAATGTGATTTGTGAGGGGCAGGAGCTGCTCCAAGGTTTTTGGAACAGACTCTTGTGGAAGACGAAGCTCTCAAACCAAGATTGCCATGTCCTGTGGGGTGACCATGACCAGATTAAGGTTGTGCAGTCCAGGGGACAGGAAGTACAAGGGGGAAGGCATTTCGTGTGTGGGGGGAGTATTGTTGATGTCGCACAGGCAAGTGGGTGGGACACTCTGGGCATTTAGCAGCCTGTACAAAGCTCCCCTCTGTCCTGGTGGGTGAGTTCGGCTAAGGTCTACCCCTGCTGATCCTCCTCCAGAGGTACTGGGCTGATCAGAATATCTCTCCTGCCTTGGGGGTGGAAAGCTGGGGACAGGTCCTAGCAGCGAATTGGGTCTAGGATGCACTCGGGCGGTTGCTGCATATGGCCGACCTTGGCTGCCTCCCCTGGAGGGTATCGTTGCCACTGGCACATGTGACTGTCTCCATGGCATCTGCGGAAGGGGTGTGTTCCTGAGTCCAAAGGGTCCTTCAGGTGATGGTGGAGTCCTCGGGCCGACTCTTGCTGCAGGCAGATTCTGTGAAGCTGTCATCGCTAGGTGCTGGAACGATGAAGATCCTTCTGTTGCCAACTGGTTTAGCTGCTGGATGGATGGCGGCTGTGGCGACCAATCATGTCTCGACCATCCCTCCTGTATATCCTCTTCTCCAAACAGTTCTGAGAGTCCAATCAGACTTGATAGAGGCAGATCAGGCATAGGTCCCTGATCAGGGGAGTCTGGTCTCTCAGCCATACTCCTGTGTCCTAGTAATATACATATACGTTCATTATTACAGCTCCATGTCATTCTTTCAGATATTGTCTATCCTATCCCTCATTTTTGTGGGTGCATGAGTGTGAATGTAAATGTGCGTGCATGTCTTCTTCCTCGTCTACAATATCACCAAGCACGGTCCATCCCAGTCCTCCCTATCTGGGGTGTACGCCACAATATTAGGGAGCTGGGGGCTGTCGGGGAGGATAATTGGTATTTCATCCATTTCCATATATTCTGGTTCTCTGTCTGTTTCGTTTGTGCTTTCGTCTAGGGCTCGGATGGCTAACAGTGGGAGCTGTCCTACTGTGGATGAAAGCAATTTATTGACCAGAAATTTTATCAAGGGAATACCACAACATATTACCAGCAAGACCGCCACCCCTGTTAGTGCCAAGATTACACCTATCTGGTATAACCAGTCTTTCCATGATATCCACCCTCTCCTTAGAGTCCCAAACAGTGAAAACAGTGGGCCAATATTCATTCCATTCCCTACAATGTATCCAGAATCGTCAGTTTCATTTCTCCCTCCTATGGAGTTACTTAACAGTTCCTGTTGCATCTCTTCAAGTGTGATTAAGAGCTCTGTCAAATTTCCGTCTTCCCCTGTACGCATGGGAATAGCTGTGCAACATTCGGTGGCTTTGATCATAATACAAACTCCTTGTTCATCAGCCATCATCATCTCGATAGCTAATCTATTTTGCATTGTCATTAGCGAGGTGGCATGCAGTTGTTCGGTTAAGGCTCCTACTGCTGCCAATGTCCAGTTCAGGTATCTTTGCTGATTATACCACAAGTAATTAATCCACTGCACCTCCTGGAACCTAGAACGGATTTTTGGAGTAACCCCAAACAGAGCCAATGCCCATCCCCATTTATCCGCATCTTCATCTGCTTTAACTCTGCTACTGTCTATGGCTTCTAACTGTCGGGGTATCCCTTCTGGTATCCCGTTTCTTACTGTGATGTTGTAGTCTGTTTTAAACGTCATTATTCCTCTTTTCTTACGAAGTTTCTGTGGCATGGGTTGTATTGAATTTGGCATTTCAATTACTGTTATTGCTCCTGTGAGCATCACAGGAGCACAAAGGCCTTTCCAATTCGGGGACAGCGATGACA
Source organism: Thalassophryne amazonica (assembly GCF_902500255.1). Lineage (NCBI taxonomy): Eukaryota > Metazoa > Chordata > Actinopteri > Batrachoidiformes > Batrachoididae > Thalassophryne > Thalassophryne amazonica. The sequence goes on along the minus strand of NC_047110.1, from coordinate 12,338,779 downwards.
GGAGTTTCCTTTTTTGTCCGCATATCCAAAAGATGTCAGCTAAGGGTACCGTTCCCTTAGCTAAATTTGGAGTAGATACCCATGAAGCATGGGTGAGATTCAGTCCAATTACAGACCCCCCTGTGGCCGGTACTATTTGTTCACACTGTATGCCTGCTGCTGGCAGGGTGTGACAGACGGTAATGTTCCATGCTGTTTTGGCCGGTTTGTATTCTTGCTGCTTTTGCATACACTGTATGTGGTGTTTTGGCTGGGTCGTCCCTACCTGCCAATCGCTTATGTATTGTGCTACTAAGCCTTTAGCTATACAGAATGGGTGTATCATCCCTTTCTCTATTTTAATCATAGGTGGAACGGTTCCTTCTGTACTTAGGGGCACTGGACAAAGTTTACTGTCGGCAGCATATTTTTCATCACCTACTGCCATTTTCATAACACATTGTGTATAGCATTCTGCTTGGTCTGGGTTATGTTGGGGGCTCCTATAACAGTTGTTGATATCAGGTAGGGGTTTAGCCTGAGGTATCACACCTTTCCGGTGACAGGCTATGCAAGGCTTTTCACTGATCTGCCTAGCCGAAAATTTCAACCATTGGTAAAATAAATTGGTCTTCAACCCTTGTGTGCGGGCTAGGTCTGTACTGGGATCCCATCTCCCTAAGTGACTGCTTGTTTCTAGGCTTCTAATTGTCCTCTTTTTCCTTGGTTTGATTTTTACCCATTTTGTGGCTTCATGTACTGTAACAGTTACGTCTTGCTTGGTTTCCCTGCATCCTCTTTTATCACAAATTACCTCTATGTTGAGTGTTCCCTCCTCTTCACATTTGATGCTAATGGCTTCGCCTAATATGTAATCCCCCAGCTTTCCCTGTATTCCTATGTTCTTGTAGGCTTTTGATTTAATGTATACCAAATTATATGTTTTTCCTGTGTTTAGAATGCCTTGTTTAGCTGCTATTGCGGCCATGGCCACGGCACAGTCCGTTGTATGTTTTGGATGTCTATTTTCTCCCATACTGACCACCAGTAGTATTGTCAATCCCTTGAATAATTCCTTAATCATTGCTCTGATGACTGTTGAGATGTGCTACTAGATGTGCTACTAAGTGAGCCGTCACTAGATGAGCTGTCACTAGGGATGTGTGGTGTATCTGTGCTTTGTCTGGGTTGTACTTCCTGCGGTTCTTCTGTCGGTAAATCTACTGAGTTGCTGTCCGAGTCTGATGTCTCCTGTGGCCTGTCTATCCGTCGGTCTGTATTTCTGTCTGTCTGTTGGCCTGCGTCTCCAGTTGTCTCTGAGTCTGCATCTGAGTCTGTCGCTGCTCTATCTGGCAGGGATCCACTACTCTCTGAAGCTGTGCGTCGTCTTTGTTCAATCAGTCTCTGTGAGTGCCTTGGCCAGTGTTCGCCTGGCCGCAGGGAGGCGTGGCCTTCCCTCGGTGCTTCTTCTGGCTGCAGGGAGGCGTGGCCGTCCCTCGGTGCTGCTGTAGGGTCTCTGGCTTCTCCTGCTTCCCCCTTGGCCCGGCGGCTCTGCCAAGACGAGCTTGCCGAGGCCGCAGGGGCGCTGGGCCACCAACCCTACAGCAGTGGTTTAAATGAAACCAAGTGTCCTTACCGTCTACTTTGACTGCTGTACGTGAGGCAAGAATAACTTTGAAAGGACCTTCTCGGCGGGGCCTGTCCCACTTCTTTTTGAACACCTTGACGTAAACCAGATCACCAGGCTGGATGCTCTGATTTTCAAGTGGAATCTCTGCTTCTCTGTCTTCTGTAGCACCTTTGACCTGCAAAAAGATAGTTTTGTGTATTTGGGTTAACTGTCTCAGATAATTATGCCATTCGTCTTGTAGCTGCTCCAGCGATGGTCCTTCGTAGGGTCCTCTCAGGTATGGAATAGGCATCGGCCGACCTGTAAGAGCTTCAAATGGTGTCAAATGGGTTAGTCGGTTAGTTTGTGAGCGCATTGACAATAAAGCAAGCGGCAACGCATCCAGCCAGGTTAGTTTGCCATTGCTGTCTGCTATGATTTTTGCTAGTTTGTTCTTTAAAATGCCATTAGCCCGTTCCACCGCCCCATTTGATTGGGGGTGATAAACACACCCAAACTTCTGTTTGATACCCAATTGTTTGAATGTTTCTTGTGTAACCTTGGCTACAAAAGCCCTACCGTTGTCAGATGAGATAGTATCTGGAATGCCAAATCTTGGAAAGACATCTCGGCACAAGAATTTGGCTACCGTTTTATGGTCTTGATTTGCAGAGGCTACTGCCTCAATCCATCGGCTGAATCTGCATATCACTACCAAAACATATCTCATTCATTTAACTCGATTTTCAGCTCCCATGTCTATGAAATCCATCATAAGATGTCTGAATGGCCCATCAGGGACCGGAATGTGGGCTAAAGGGGCTGTGAATGATTTCCGGACATTGTACTGTGCACATACCTCACACTCATTCAACAAACGGTCCACTGTTGCTGCCATATATGGTGACCACCAGACAGCTTTTAGTTTGTTCATAATTTGGACTCGCGAACAATGATCAGGTCCGTGGGCCCAAATGATTGCATGTCGTAATAAATTGGTGGGTAACACAAAATGTCCATGACTACTGCGCCACAGCTTGTCCGCTGGCCCCTGACTGCGTGTCTCAATAGCGCCTCGTTTAACCCACATTCGTTTTTCTTCTCCACTGGCCCTACTTTGAGCCACTATCAGTGCGTCAAGTGAAACCAGTGGGGCACAATCTTGGATGGTTAGCAGGGGAAACATATTTTCTCCTTGTGCTCCTTTGCGAGCTGCGTCATCTGCTAGGTTGTTACCTTGAGCTATGATGTTATTATTCTTTTGATGACCTGCACATTTAATGATGGCTACCTCAGACGGTAATTGGAGAGCTTGTACAGTTGGGAAATCGCGTCTCCATGAAGTGACAGGGGTGCCATCTGCTCTCAGGAATTCCCCTTTGTTCCAAATGGTTTGCATGTTAACATGAACATACCGGCCATAAGCGTAGTCTTGGAGTCTGGTGTAGACATATTAACACGTTGATCTTTAGGCTAGCTGGCAAGCCATAGTTAAGGCTTTGATCTCTGCCAGTTGGGCTGAACAAGGCTGATCAATTCCTTGGGACTCCATTAATTCAAAGGTCTCGCCATCGTGTTTAGTTTAACTATCCCCATACCCGCATGCAATCCCGCGGCATCCCGAAAGCATGAGCCATCCACGAACAGGGTTAGATCTGCATCTATGGCGTGATTATACAAATGTTCTCTGGCTCTCAAAATTTCTCTGTCCTCTGACACCAGTTGTGTGAGTACCATCTAACGGTGTGGTCAATTTGGTGGCGGGATTCACCTGGTGACAACGTTGTATGTTATTCTGGAGCGGACAACACAACTTCATATCCAGTGCGTCTAGCTTGTGTTAAGACACAAACGTTGACTGGTTAGCAGGGCATGTAACTGATGCGACGTTTTCAACGTTACTGCATGTCCCATGATTATGGATGATGCTTTTGAAATGCAAAGGCAGCTGCTGCTAGACCCTGATAGCATGGTGGCAATCCTGTTTCAATGTTGTCAAGCTTTGTACTATAATAGGCCAATGGTTGTTTTGCCTTCGTTTGTTTCCTGCATTAGTACAGCACAAGCATATCCAGTTTTTTCAGTAACATACAAATGGAAAAGGTTTCCCATAATCTGGGTTACCTACCGCGGGAGCAGATGCATGGTCTGTTTTTAGGGCCTCAAAGCTCCCCGTTGCCTCATCTGTCCAGACCGAGGAGAGCTGCATTGCTTGTTTGCCCCCTGCTCTAATCATGGCACGCAAAGGTGCAGTTTTTTATAGCATAATCACAAATCCATGGCCGACTGTACCTGCCATGCCCAAGGAATGAAAGCATCTGTCCCACTGTTTGGGGTTGGGAGCCTTGAATTATAAGCCTCCACCTTGGCTTGGGTGCTATACATCGCGTGGATCCCCACACAACTGTCTTCCCAAGGTATTCTACTTGTTGTTTGCAGAACTGCAATTTTGGCCTTACTTACTTTATGACTCCATCTGCCATGCATGCAATACAATTAATTGAATCTTGTTTCACACACTGTTCTTGAGTCCTATGATGCAATAAGGCGATCATCCATATATTGCACCATGTCGGGGTATGTCAAGGTGTTGTAAATTCTTCAAGCCAGGACTTGTTAAAGATGGCTGGGGACAGGTTCAGTCCCTGAGGTAGCCGTGTATACGTTAGCTGTTGTCCCAGAAATGTGAATGCAAACAAATGTTGTGAGTCTGGGTGCACAGGCACACTGAAATAGGCTGAACACAGATCGATTACTGTGTACCATTTTGCTCCAGCAGGGATGCTTGATAGTATAGTATGCGGATCAGGTACTATAGGTGCATCCATTTCTATTATTGCATTGATAGGACGCAAATCATGTACCAGCCGATACTCTTTGGTATTGTTTTTAGGGATAGGATAGATAGGAGTATTGCATGGGCTTGCAGTTTTTATTAGAACTCCAGCTGCCATTAGTCCCTTAATTACTGGTTTTATGCCTTCAATAGCCTGAGGTTTTAATGGATACTGCCTTTGGTGAGGCAGTTTTGCTCCCGGTTTTACTTTTATTTTTACTGGTAAGGCTGTTTTTACTAGTCCTACATCCGTTTTGCTTTTGGACCACACCACTGGTGGTATTTGCTCTAACAATTTCTCTTGTTGGGCCGATAACACCATCTGTCCCTCTGGTCTAGGATTGAGCTCCACTTTTTGAGCTATAGCCTCATCATTTACTTTTAAATTAATTCGTACAAACTGCTGGTCTTTTGACAGATGTACTTGTGGACTTTCCATGTTTTGCCATTCTTCAACTTCTGAGGCTGTCTTTACCATTGGACCTAGGTCATGGGATTCGTACTTTTCAGAGACTAAAAGGGTCACATGAGGCCTGGCATTCGGCACTTGATACCATTGTTGTTCAGCTGAAGTTAGCTTGACAGAAGCTGCGGCCCCTTGGGGACCTAAATAAATTTCTGTAGTGGTTATGTGAAACAGCCGTTGATTCATCAATGCATCCCAGCAGCATGCATAGTCAGTTTGTTCTTGTTTGGCGTCGAACATCAGGGTGACATGTAAAGGTAAACTAGGTGTACATACTGCTTCATAGTGTTGTTCTGCCCAGGGCTTCCATTTTTCCCATTCCAGTTGGAGATTTGAATTTTCTGGTTGTAACTTCAGCCAGTATACCATGGGTTGCACAGGTCGGCCCTTGTTTTCCATGTCCATAAGCACCATAATGTTGGCGAGTGCTTCGTCAGGAAAGTGTATTTGCAGTCCTTGATGGGTACACACTATCTGGGTTTGTAGCTTACATAAAATGTCTCTTCCCAGCAAATTCACAGGTGTATTTTGTGAGTATAACAGGGGTGCTTCAATTGTTTTTCCTGCAATCGTTACAGGAAGTGGGCGTGTAAACGGTATTATTTGAGTCTTCCCAGAGAAGCCGATGGTCTTAATTACAGACCCAGAGAGGGGGAGATGAGCGCCCATTTTCCCTATGCAAGAGTATGTTGCCCCTGTATCCACCATGAACGGGAAATCTCTGTTTTGTATATTAACAGTGACGGTTGGCTCTTCCTTAGGTATCATCGAAATAGCCAATGCCACCGTTTCCCCCTCTGTCTTCTCTAGGCCTCCCTATTGCCAATAGGCAGAGGGTCCAACCCAAGGTCGGGCCGGACAATTTCTCATTCGATGTCCAGGTTGTCCACAGCTCCAACACTCATTAGAGGGTTGATCCCCTATTGGGGGTGTTGGTCCCATAGGCGGTCCCGCTTGACTGTTCCTGGGAGCTGAGTTTTGGAATCTGCTTCCAAATGAAGGTTGGCGAGATCCTCTTCACCACCCTCCTCTTTGACCTTGAAAGTTCCGTGACTCTCCTCTCCACCCATGACTGTAGGTGGGTCCATTTCCGGGTGTGCCAGTGCTATGGTAGTGATAGTGATGCTCCACTGGTGCTGAGACTTCTCCTGCAGCAGTGCTCCCTGCTGCTCCTTGGGGCTCTGTGTGGCTGTTACCACAGGTGCCTGTATGGTGGCAGCAGTGTTTGCCGTAGGGCCTGTGCTTGCCGACTCAGAAGGAACAGGGGTCATCATTGGTGCCTGGGTCTTTGTTTTTTCTTTCTTGACTTTGGTTAGCTCTCCCAACTGCATCTGCACCAATTTTTTCGTCAGGGATTTTGCTGCATCTTCTTCTTTTTGTTTTTCTTTCTTGTAGATTTCAAGATGGTGACAAATATGCTCAGAGTATAAAGCCCAATTCATTTTTGATAGTCCCACAACTCCATCTAGGGCTTTCTGAACCTCATCTGGTAGAGCCTTTTTTACAGTTATTTTAAACAGGATTTCAGTTGCTGGAGAATGGTTCCATGCATTTCCTGTTTCCTCGGTGCAGGAACTTCTTTGGGCACTCTTCAGGTGTCCACTCCTCATCATCCAATTTAGAGGGATCCAAGACCTCAGGGTACTTTCTTCTCAGTCCTTCCCACATGGAGTTTCTATAGCGATTAAAGGGGGCTTCATCATGTTGATTTGTGCCCATCATCTGTGTTAGTCCAACCTTTCCTGCTAATTCTTCAGTGTCATGTTTTCCCATGACATGCATTAGCAAGGCTTTTATGTCACCTAAAGACAAGGTTACCCCTGCAGTGCCTTCTTCTAAGGCAGTTATCCATCTCCCAGCTCCTTGGGTGATGTCTGGCAGCCTGTTGGCCAGCCCCACCATGTCTGTCCAGCTCCATGGGGTATACACATGATGACCATTTCTAACCACCAATGGGCATATGAGGTCTTCGTCCTCCTCTTCTTCTGTGGGGGCTCCATACTGTCTTCCAGATCGAGTGCGACTGACTGGTTCCAGGCAGTCCATCCAGTCGGTTATATTCTGTTCTAAAGCCGCTATGTCTTTGGCTACACATCGTTGTCTTTGCCTGAGTCGGGCCTCTTTTGCACTCTCAATGATGATCTCACCAGAAATCTTTCGGGTGGGTGGCTGTATAATGTGATTCCCTTGATTGGGCGTCGACTGTTGTAATATTCTTCTTTCCTCGGTGTCCCTATGTCTTTGTATTCTTTCCTTCGCTAGCCGAAGTTGCTCAGCTAGTTCTTCATTATCTCTTCTGACCAGATCCAGTGTGTCACAGAAGCTCTTGTGCCACTCTTCGGAGCCTCTATAGCCTGTGAAGGTCCAGTCGGCTGACTTATGGTGGGAGGGGACGGTTTTCAGTGGACCTCGATGTGCAGGCGGAGCCTTCAGGTCTCTCTCTTTATCCTCGTCTGCCAGACCAATAACTTGCTGGCTGTAACACCTGTTTTGTATTTTAAACCCTTAAAAGGATTAAATTTCCAACTGCTATGCCCGTCTTCTTTTTCTTTAACTAAATATGAAAATTTACCTGTTTCCCACCGAACCTTCCTTGGGACCACAGTCAGAGTCAACCTAGGAAACAGTTCTTCACCTGGATCGGTTGGTAGTGTTACTAAATGATTTAATGGTATGCTAAGTTCTTTATTAGGGTCAGCACAAAGCAGCTCCAGCCACGGGGTTAAACCCTGATGCCACAGACGTCTTATCAGCAGCTCCCAATTAATTAGAGGGAATTGTTCTTTCTTTTGCTTCAGATTGATTACCTTAGTAATCTGCCATAATTTCTGATTGATCTCTTGTTCGTCCTGCCAATGTTCTGCTCCTACCCTGTCAAAATAGGTCCTTTCCAGCCAAAAATGTGTCCTGATTCCCTGGGTTTCGATGTCTCCGTCAGTCAAGTAATGTTCTGGGAGTATTATTTCATCATCACTTAAGTCTCCCATCAATGACTGTCCCAAGCATTGATCAGTCTGTCAGCTTTTTTACTATAATCTAAGCTTTATCTCTTTTGATTTATAACCAATTTTATTTATTTAATCCTCTTACAACCCTAACACCTCCTAATGTCTTTGCTCCCGACTTTCTATTTCCCTTCTAATTTTTTTTTTTTAACTTTCTGCTTCTCGTCTTTTTCTGCTGTTTGTTTATTAGTTTTCTCTCTTTGAAATAATATCTACCTTCTCTGTATTACATAGCACTCTTCTCCTGTCTTTTTCTTCACTGTCCTCTGTTTCACACTTTCCTCTCTGCCTGTCATGCACCTCCCAAGTCCTACCTGTTGGGTCTAAATACCTCCCCCCTCGTACTCTTTCACATTAATCTTGTATGTCAGCCAGCTTGCCAAGCCCTCACAGCTTTTGCTTGCACCTCCCCGCTTACTCTCCACTCTCCCACACACAATTTCAACAGCTTTATACACAAAAATTATTAAAAACAACTTTCTATATCTCTCTATCTAGACTTTCTGCCACTTTTCACTCCGCGGCTTTAAACAACCTTTTTATTCACTTAACACCAATGTGTTCTGTTTAAGCATGTATCTCTTCTTCACGTTAGACAGCTTCTCCGCGCTGTCAGCAACTTCATATATACTTTTTTTACAAGCCCTCTTTGAGCGTACAATATTTCATTACTTCTACGCCTTACCGCGCCTCGCGTGCGTATCCTGTGCTTATATATTATTTTTCACCAGCTCCTTTCTGAGCATACAATATTTCATTTACTTCTAACGCCTTACCGCACCTCGCGTGCGTATCCTGTTGCTTACTATATTATTTCACAAGCTCCTTTCTGAGCATACATATATTCATTTATTTCTACGCCTTACCGCGCCTCGCGTGCGTATCCTGTGCGTACTATATTATTTTCACAAGCTCCTTTCTGAGCATACAATATTTCATTTATTTCTACGCCTTACCGCGCCACGCGTGCGTATCCTGTGCCTTTCTGCACTTTCTTCTACCTTTTTTTTTCACTTACTGAGCTCCTCGTGAGCTTAATGTGCCTTTGCACTGAAAATATTCTTTTTCTTTTCTTATAAAAAAAAAAAACTCATATTACTGTGTACTTAATTACTTATTCTTCTCCCACGCCCCACAAGCGTGTATTTGGTGCCTTACTGCACTATTTTCTGCTTCATTAATTCTCATGTATTCTGCACTAACTCTCAATTTATTTTATTATTTTTTTATAGTTTTTCTCTTTTCTTAAAAAATGACGTCCTTTATTGAGCTCTTTTACTTACTGTCAGCTGTGCTTCTTTGCACTTTTCTCTTTAAATCTCTTTATCACGTACGGTATTTCTACTGCGCCCCCTCAGGCGCTTATCTTGTGCTTTCTCTGCACGTATTCTCTTGTTAAACTCTTTTTTCTCACTTATTTCACTTCAGTCTCTGTTAAACTCTTTAAATAACCTTGTATAACCTTGTATCTATTTGTCAGTATACTCCCCTAAATTAACCCCTACAGCGCATGCTATCAGCCGGCACGTTAGTAATGAATTTCAACACCAATTATTCCCCAAGCATCCAGGTTAGTTCTCCACGCACTCTTTCCGCACCAGAGTTCATGAACATTCCTGACCTTTCACTCACACAGACATTCTTTTTCCCGGGAACACACACACCTTCTGAGCATTTTATCTACAAGGCCTGATAATTTTCAATCTTATCTTTTTTTTAGTCTCTTATCAATTTTCTTAGTCCAGGTTCTTTTGGGTAAGAGGCAATTAAAAATATCACCTGTCAACTTGGGCGGAAATCCTGACTCACTCCTCCAGATCGTGCAGAAATTATAAAAGGTTTCTGCTTACCTTTTAGTCGTGATCACTGTTATTTACGGTCTGGAGGGATGAGCTGGACTGCCCCAGGCTGCCGGAATGCCCCTGGACCCTCCTGAAGCTGGCTCGCCAAGTTCTGTCGCGGCTCGTCTTTTTGGTCTTCTCAGGATGTCGTCTTTTAGATAACACAAACTAATTGCAAGTGATATGCTAGAAAGAGGATACAACACTTTAGAATAATTCAGCCTTAAGCAAGATAAAATGCACAGAGTTTTTAAGTTTATTTAAGCCTTCGACACAAAGCTTAGACAAACTGAGTCCTCTAGAGAGACTGAATATGACAACCGCGCTCGTCTATTTATTGGAGACCCGCGGGCATCGCTCCTCCTTCGACTTTTTTATTTATTTCATTCCCAAGACATGGTTTTCTATTGGAAGCGTCCTCTAGTGAACCCTAAGCAGGTGTTAGGCCATTATTTCAATGTGACAAACGCTCCCATTAAAACATGAAGGATTTACAACTGATTTTTTTAAAAGACCTTCAGCCACAGGTGCAGCTGGCCTGAGGCCCCCTCCGCACGTGGCCTCAGCCACACGTGCAGCTGGCCTGAGGCCCCTGCACGCGGCCTGCGGGAAAGCACCTAAAAGGCCTTGGAAAGCCCCTGACAGACTAAATGACTAATAGAGCCCTTTTTTTGGGTTGAACACCTGCTAGTTCAACCAGAGGACATACAGTTCGGATCAGGACACTTGATAGTTCATCACAGTTCAAATATGGACCTAAAAATTCTTCTACAAAACACTCATGCAATTGTGAAACTTTGAGCATGTTGAACCTAAAAGCACAAACACATTAAAATATTCCAGTGGTCCCTCGTTTATCGCGGGAGTTCCGTTCTAAAAATAGCCCGCAATAGGTGAAATCCGCAAAGTAGTCAGCGTTATTTTTTTACAATTACTATAGATGTTTTAAGGATGTAAAACCCCTCACTACACACTTTATACGCTTTTCTCAAACAGGCATTAACATTTTCTCACTTTTCTCTCATGTGTAAACACTTTCAAAGTTCAAACCTTAGTAGAAAAATAAGACCAACCTGTTTTCACGCCCAAACATTTGTTTGAGAAATAAAAATAGAACGTTTTCCTATAAATAATTATGATGGCTTTTAGAACTAACGAATTTAATTTTAACGATCAACCGACGAAGTTGGACACATAAGAAATTATTAAGTGACTGACCAGTATTTCACGGTTCCACTGACCGCGCGTCTTTGTCGTGGCGCTGCGCTGCTGTCGCGCCTTTTTCCACTGAGTCACACCTCAGTGCAGGTGTCTTTTTCCGAGTGAAGAACACAGTTATGGGTAGTTGTTGATGCTCTTTTTTTCTTCTGGGTGAGAAGATTCTTATAAACAGACACGCAGAACACAATGCGCGTGCTCTGCCTTCGTGGTGCCGTGACCGGCCTGCTTGATGAGGAAGCAGAACACAATGCACTGTTTAAAAAAAAAAAAAAAAAAAAAAAGCATGCAAAATTGGACTAAAAAAATCCGCGAAACTGCGAGGCCGCTAAAGGTGAACCGCGTTATAGCGAGGGACCACTGTACTGGGTTTGCACAAAATGACCCCTTTAATAATGACCTTTTTGATGAAGAGTTTCATCAGGGCTACTATCATTTCCAAATTTGCCCCTTGAAAGTTAAAACCTTAATGAAAACCTTCAGGACCCGGTTTTCCACACAGTTCTAAATTTGGTCTGTTTTGTTGTATGAAGCTGTGAGTGGTGATGCAACAAAAAGGACGAGGTCATGTAGAATAATGTAACACAGAGCAGTTGTTCTTCTCACAGAAATGATCTTTGGCTGAGCTTTGAATACATCTGCACACAGATGTACTGTTGACCTTCCCAGCTTGGTAAAATGTTGTTTGCGCTGGCAGATAGAGATGAATTAAAACCATTGTGATGTTTTTAAAATATTGTGCATTCAAATGACCATTTTGCTTAAAAACAGTTCAATGAATTATTACTAGAAACTGTTGAGAAAACTGCCTGTTGGACACACTAGTAAATGTGCACACAGTAGACAACTGGTTGTGTTGAGCAATGACTGGCAGTTAACGAACACTTTAAGGAAGAAATATGTGCCGAGTCATCAGAGACTGAAATAATTCAAATGCACAAAACCCCTCCATGTATGGGCAGATGTGTGACGTAGAACTTCTTGTTTTTTATGTGAAACACCAATGGCAACAACAATTAAACAAAGGCACAGTGCTCAAGGAAGAGATCCTGACCATCCTGAATATGTTGAAATTATTTCAAATTTTGGTATTCAAATCTCAGATGCACTTCTTGTGTGGTTACTGGAATGAACATTTGAACATCAGCAAGTCCTTTAACTCTTCCTGGGGGATCCTGAGGCATTCCTAAGGCAGTTGGGAGATATAATCCCTCGAACATGTCCTGTGTCTTCCCTGGGGGCCTCCTCCCAGTTAGATGTGCCTGGGAGACTTCCCTTGGGAGACAACCAGAGACCATACTTGCCAGATGCCTATATAGTCAAACATCTCACCCTCTCCTTGAGTGCAAGTCCAGCTACCCAAATGAAGGAACCTAATTTACGGCACTTCTATCTATGACCTTCTTTTGGTCATTACCCAAAGCTCATGGCCTAGGTGAGGATAGGAGCATAAATCAACTGCTAACTTGAGCATCATCTTGACCTTAAACGTAGCCCCAATCCATCTGTTGGTCTCGCTCTCCTTCTTGCTCCCACTCATGAACAAGACCCCACAATACTTGAACTTCTCCACTTGAGTCAGTAACTCTGCTGACCCAGAGGGGACAATCCACTATTTTCTGACAGAGGACCATAGTCTCAGATTTGGAGGTGCTGATGGTTATCCCAGTGCACATTGGTGGTCATTGTCTGAAGCCAACAGAACCACATAATCAGCAAAAGGCAGAGATGCAATTCTGAGGTCACCAAACTGGACACAATCCTTGACTGTGCCTTCACACCCTGTCCATGAAAAACACAGAGGATTGGTGACTGGGGAACTGGTCTGTGATGCCCAGAATGTGGACACAGCTGATACTTTAGTTTTTTAGAAATCGTGTCATGCGTTCGCAGTGGTCCCGGTGCACCATACTCCCATGGCACCCCCACAAGACACATTGAAGGTTGCCATTTTCAGTTCCACAAAACACATGTAGACTGATCAGGTATACTCCTAAGCCCTGCCTAATATATTTGTGCAAGGGTAGAGAGCAGGTCCACCATTCCTCAACCAGAATGGAACCTGCATTGTTCCTTCTGAGTCTGCTTTGAGTAACCTGAGATAGGCTTTCCCGGAGAGACTGAGAAGTGTGATTCCTGTATACCAAGGGTGAGCAGCAAGGGCCAAGACAGTGCAGGTTTTCCTTGCGAACAATCACTTTAGCAGGTGGTTTTACTGATAAGCTGCTCTCGACTTGAAGTCCTGATAATCTGTAAAATCACCTGTTGAGGTGAGCAGTAGTAAAGAAAACCTGTACTGACTTGACCCTTCCAGGCACAGAACTGTCCACCTCTGCTCTCTGCAGTAATTGGAACACACTCTTGTTTTTTAAAGATGGGAACGACCAGCTCAGCTTTCCAATCCAGAGGTACTGTCCCAGACTTCATGCAACATTGTGTGGGGCTCTCAGCCATGACCGCCCAACAACATCCAGAGATTTCCAGAGTGTCATAATGCATCAATCAGTCGCTCTGTGAGGTGTCATAGCATCAAGCCTGGTTCACATGGCAAGATAATTAGGCCGATATCGGACCCGATCTTCCCCTTCCGACAATCTTAAGGACACCCCAACAATCGTGATGACGCTATATATAATCTTATCAGTTATTCCTGCCGTGTGTTAAGGATGTGAGGAGCTATATGTGACATGCAGCCAATCAGAAAGCGAGGTGTCTGACCTGGGAATGTTTGTGTGTGAAATCTGTTTGTGTGTGTTGTTGTTATCAGGGGGCTGACACCACACACTGTCAGATCTATGATTTTTATTTATTTTTTTTTTTTATCTCCACGTGTGGGGTCTGTCAGGTTTTGGAATCGTACAGATAATTTTAAAAACCTGGGGTCGATATAACCAGTCGCTAGTAGATGGCAGTGTTGTATGCAATTTGACGCCGGTTATATCACATGGCCTGAATCACAATTTAACACACTTTTTGGCTTTTGGAGGAAGCAACCTGGGCTTCTTCTGGCATTTTTACATAAAACAAACACAATAACAATATCTATAAACCCAGAGAATATATTCACAAGAGTTTTAGGCACAATATACAAAGAGTTTAATGCTGTTGTCCGTGTGGAGCCTGATCAGAGCCTCTCAAATGCATTTCTTCTGTCATGACTGTACCCATAATGCACTGGGCACAGCTGCATGTCCACATTAAAACCCTTAAAATTAGTGCATTACTTTAAAAGTAAAACATATATCTGATATTCTCACTTGACGCTAATTTAAATAACTTGTTCGAAATTAGTTTGGTTAAAATTCTAACCATAAGTTAAAACTCTATGCCTCTGGATGACTTGGGTGATATTGCCAGCATATTAGTATGGGGTCAAAAGAAATGAGTTTTTTTTCCTTTTTTTTTTTCCTTTCTATGGCCAGTTCTCCTTTGCCTGCAGAGTATAGAGCGGTTTCTTCTAGAACCAGCTCTTCTCTACTTATAGAGGATAGAACTGCGCATCTACTACAAAAAGCTACATCTGCAAAAATGTTAGCGGTCTGAAAATTATCGGACCAAAACTTATCAGAAGATAATTGGTCCAGTGATGGTTTTCAAAGTTATCTGAAAAGCTAATCCGATAATGTAAACATTATCTTCGATAATTGGCGGTTAGCTGATTAGCGGAACTGTGCCAGCCACTGCAGCAGTACAATGTATGGTTGGAATGATTGATGGGTTCAAGTCGGACATGGGATTAAATCTGAGCTCATCAAAAAAAAAAAAAGCCAGAAAAGAAAAACATTGTAACTTAATCAGTTAATGAGGGGTATAAACCTTGTTTGACTATGTTGGAATGGGAATGTTTGTTTGTTCCACATGCGATTTTCAATTAACCCACTGATGCAGGGGGAAAAAAACCATCAAACACTTCATTTTTATATTAAAATTCTGCTATGCCTAAACTTTGCAGTCATCATTAATGTGATCTGTGCCCTTTTTAATTTGTCTGTATAAAGCGAGACATCGAATGAAACATGCTGTTCCTTTCTCTGTGTTATCCGTGGGCCTGGTCCTGTTGTGGCATGCTGAGGTGATAAATTTAAAGCACAGTTGCTTTCCAAATGCAAAACGCATTTTGTCATGACACGCACAAACTGTAGACACTGGAATTTAAAGTGTACCACTGATACTCACTTTTACAGTAGTAATTTTAATGAAATGATAAATTCTTCCTTTATGTTGTGCTTGACAGTGCACATCTATATCAAATTCAGTGTGTGATGCAGCCACGTGTACACAGCAGGAATAAAAATACTCAAGTTATCAGGGCACATTAAATCCCAATCTGAATACAGCCTGTTTTAAATGTCATGCCAAAACATTTTTTTAGTTGATCAAATTTTGGAGGAGGAACTTAAAGCATTTATAAATTATTAATGAATTTTTTTATGGAATGCTTAATGGATATATTTATTTTATATATAGTTTTTTTTTATTCTCAATCTGTCAATTCTTTGGTGTTACACAACATTTTTTTTCTTTTTTAGATTAATTATGTGTACAGTTGTTAATTTATTTTAACTGTTTTAATTGTTCATCTTTGCTTTTATTATTTGTACATTTTTAGGTATTTACTTTTATGTGTGGATCACTGGAAATAAGTGTTTTCACTTCATATATATATATATATATATATATATATATATATATATATATGCTTCTAGTATGTACATTGAATTTTACTAAATAAATTCAGTTATTCATGTCCATTTCCCTTTACAAAATGTCCAAAATATTTCCTTTTCTTTCTTTCACATTTATGCCAAAGTTGTCAAAAAATTATTCTGTAGCACATGCTAAAGTTTACATCATTTTCATTGACTCTCAATTAAACAAAATGCTGATATGCTGAAGTTACTAAATGCACAGACATCCAGAGGTGGCTCCTGTGTGTGTGTGTGTCTCTCTCTCTCTCTCTTTCTCTTTCTTTTGGTTTTGGCTAAATTATTTAATGGTAGAGGGATAGAATGTGTAATAAAAGTGCAAATTCAGGAACACTTAAATGCCTACGAGTTAATTGTTATCTGATTGAAGTCAGTTGTTTAAAATCATAATAATCACTTGTTAGATGGGACATAAGTATAAATTGGGACATTTGTGAATGCTTACTGACAGAATAACATGAAAAACTATGCAACAGACAGTTTGGTTAAAGCTGCTGTCCTTTAGGTGGCGCAATACTGTTTTGCTCTTTCTGAATGTTGGATTTTGAGTTACAGTTACTCAAATTCACCAGGTTCTGGATACTGTAGGGAGTTATTTTACAATAAAATAATTCATTTTGAATCATGGTTGCATACCAACGCAAAGTAAACAAAATCAATCTGAGATTTCTGACATCTGCCAATCCGGATCCAGACCACCTTCAAAATTCAGTGGAGTCTTCCGGGTTCTAACACCTATCTGTGGTGGAAATTTGGTGAGAATCTGTGAAGCAGTTTTGACGTAATCCTTCAATAAAGTGAAATCTTGATTCAGAATCACCTCCAAAATTTAATGGGGTCTTCCATGGCCTAATATTTATCTGTGGTTGAAAATGTTGTCAAAATACGTGCAGGAGATTTGATGTAATCCTGCTAACAGGCAGACAAATAAATAAACATTGATTTTATTACATCCTTGGCGGAAACCAAGGATGTAAACCAAACCCATGTCAAGATATTGGTAGACCAGGTCCTTATCGACTCAGCTACCTGCTCAACATATAGTTAAGCTAAGATAAAACTTTATAACTAGTGGTAAGATCCACAGGCAGTCTTCCACAGTGTAGTAGCATGGTAGGTAAAATCTACTCAGTGGCAACCCTGGGAATGGGAAGCTCACATCCTGTGATGGCAAGGCACGCCAAGGTTTGACAAGTTCAGAAAGCGCACTTGTGCTGGTATTTGTATCAGCAGTTGTGTATCTGAGTCATATTGGAAAATGTGGATCAGTCCACCTCGAGAAATAGTTGTTACATTAAGCAATAATAAATTAAAAAATGTATTTCTTGTCCGACTGTTTCTGCCACCATCAAGCCAAATGAAGCTCTCTGAATCTTTTTTGTACTTCAAAAAGCAGAGTAATGCTTGTTTGTCTTTTTATCCAGAAAAATCTGCAGAAACTGCAAATGTGGTCTGACTGAGCACGATGTCCAGATGAACTCTGAGGAGAATAAGAAAGTGGGGAAGCTGTTTGAGGACACCAAGTACACTGGACTCGTTGCCAAACTGAAGACTGATGGCATCCCCAGCTACCAGGGCACCATGGTGACCATCTCTCTCCCAGCCTCTGCTACTGCACATGTAGTACCGCCCAGTGCTGCCTCCACTGTGGTTCCTCCGAAAGCCACGGCCAGTTCTGTTCAGCCTGCTGCTGACTCGGTGGTCACCCAGCCCGCCAACACCCAGAGGGTATCAGGTGGTGTCACACCTGCAACGAGCAACAAGGCACCTGTTAGTGCTGTGCCAGCCAGTGTGGTGCCAGTACCACAAGATGTGCCCGTGACCTCTGTCACCTACGAGTGGGCCCCACCAGTGCCCAATAAGTATCTGGTAAGAGCTGAAGCACAAAAAAATGGTTTTATCTGTACAAAACATCTTCATTCATTGTTGGAGTGCAGCACCACCTTGAAAAACATTTTCACTGCTTCCATACAAAGGTAAAAATAGATCTGTTCAGAAAGTAATCAAATGTTATTGAAGTCCGGTCCAAAGTTACCTATGGTTACTTCAGCAAATGCTGTGGAGAAAGATCAAAGATCATTCAACAGATGTTCATCAAAGGACCTGTGGCGTATGTGCTTGTTCTTTCTGTGCACATGAGAAGAGCATGCACACATTAATTTTTATTGGACTAAGGCAGGGGTGCCCAAGTTCGGTCCTCGAGATCTACCTTCCTGACACTCTTAGTTGTCTCCCTGCTCCAACACACCTGAATCAATGAAAGACTCGTCAGCGGGCTTTTAATGAGCCTTTCATTGGATTCAGGTGTGTTGGAGCAGGGAGACAACTAAGTGTCAGGAAGGTAGATCTCGAGGACCGAACTTAGGCACTCCTGGACTAAGGACTTATGGTGGTGTCCCTCTCTGTCACCTTCTCATAGTGGCACCATCTGGTGGAAGTTTGAGGTAATTGTGAATTTTCAAAAAGTCATTTGGAAACTTGGAACTCAAAATCACAAATTTCAGGGCTCCAAACTAACTTTATTTATGAGGAGCACTGACTGAAAATGTTAGGAGTGCAAGCAGAAAATTTAGGCGCACAGCCCATAAATAGACCTGGAATGCAATTATTCACCTTTTCACTCATTTTAACTGTTAATGATGAATGCTTTGGAATAAATTAGCTCCCTCAGCCACCCCTGTCAGAAACATTATTTTCTTACTATTTTTATTTTATTTTATTTTTTGCCAAACCCTTCCCATCTCTCAAGCATTGGCCTCAGGCTGTGAAACGAGGATCTCATTATATAACTAATTTCATATCCCTATTAACAAGTCTATTAATATTATTAATATACAGTACATTTTCTGTAAATTTGATGAATTTGTTTTATATACTGTTTAAAGTAAATAAAGGCGCACCATCATTTACTTAATATCAGCTATATATATATATATATATATATATATATATACAGTGAGGAAAATAAGTATTTGCGGTTTTGCAAGTTCTCCCACTTAGAAATCATGGAGGGGTCTGAAATTTTCATCTTAGGTGCATGTCCACTGTGAGAGAAACACAAGATGACTGTCAATCTCCCTCGGTCTGGGATTCCATGCAAGATCTCACTTTGTGGGGTAAGGATGATTCTGATAAAGCTCAGAACTGCACAGGAGGACCTGGTCAATGACCTGAAGAGAGCTGGAACCACAGTCACAAAGATTACATTAGTAACACATGATGCTGTCATGGTTTAAAATTCTGCAGGGCAGCAAGGTCCCCCTGCTCAAGCATGTCCAGGCCTGTTTGAAGTTCACCAGTGACCATCTGGATGATCCAGAGGTCATGTGGTCAGATGAGATCAGAATAGAGCTTTATGGAATCAACTCCACTTACCATGTTTAGAGGATGAGAACAACCCCAAGAAGACCATCCCAACCGTGAAGCATGGGGGTGGAAACATCATACTCTGGGGGTGCTCTTCTGCAAAGGGGACAGGATGACTGTACCGTATTGAAGGGAGGATGGATGGGGTCATGTATTGCGAGATTTTGGCAAACAACCTCCTTCCCTCAGTAAGAGCATTGAAGATGGGACACGGCTGGGTCTTCCAGCATGACAATGACCCCAAACACACAGCCAGGGCAACTAAGGAGGGGCTCCATAAGAAGCATTTCAAGGTCCTGGAGTGGCCTGGCCAGTCTCCAGACCTGAACTAAATAGAAAATCTTTGGAGGGAGCTGAAACCCCAAACCTGAAATATCTGGTGAAGATCTGTATGGAGGAGTGGACCAAAATCCCTGCTGCAGTGTGTGAAAACTTGGTCAAGAACTACAGGAAATGTTTGACCTCTGTAATTGCAAACAAAGGTTTCTGTACCAAACATTAACATTGATTTTCACAGCTGTTGAAATACTTATTTGCTGCAGTAACATACAAATAAATTATTTAAAAAAATCATACATTGTGATTTCCAGAATTTTTTTTTAGATTATGTCACCTAAGTTGAAAAAAAAAAATAAATAATATATATATATATATATATATATATGCCTCTGGTGATTTTCCACGACTGACCCTGTTTTAACGAAATGGGCTACAAATATGCATTGATGTTGTTGGTCTCAGTGCAAACTCAGATAGTTCATCCTTGTTAGAGTTACTAATATTAGTTATATAGTGGTATGTAAAAGTTTGGGCACCCCTGATGATTTCCATGATTTTCCTTTATAAATCATTGGTTGTTTGTATCAGCAATTTCAGCTAAATATATCATATAGCGGATGAACACAGTGATATTTGAGAAGTGAAATGAAGTTTATTGGATTTACAGAAAGTGTGCAATAATTCTTTAAACAAAATTAGGTGGATAAATTTTGGGGACCCCAACAGAAAAAAATACATCAATATTTAGTAGATCCTCCTTTTGCAGAAATAACAGCCTCTAAATGCTTCCTATAGCTTCCAGTGAGAGTCTGAATTCTGCTTGAAGGTATTTTGGACCATTCTTTTACAAAACATCTCCAGTTCAGTCAGGTTTGTTGGTTTCTGAGCATGAACAGCCCGCTTAAAATCACACCACAGATTTTAAATAATATTCAGCTCTGGGGTCTGAGATTGTCATTCCAGAATGTTGTACTTGTTCCTCTGCCTGAATGCCTTAATAGATTTTGAGCAGTGTTTAGGGTCGTTGTCTTGTTTAAAGATCCAGCCCCAGCACAACTTCAACTTTGTCACTGATTCATGAACATTGTTCTCAAGAATCTGCTGATATTGACTGGAATCCATGTGACCATCAACTTTAACAAGATTCCCAGGACCTCTACTGGCCACACAGCCACACAGCATGATGGGACCACCTCCAAATTTTGCTGTAGGTAGTAGCGAGTGTTTTTCTTGGAATGCTGTGTTCTTTTTCAGCCATGCATACCGCCCCTTATTATGTCCAAATAACTCAATTTTAGTTTCATCAGTCCACAGCACCTTGTTCCAAAATGAAGCTGGTTGTTCAAATGTGCTTTAGCATACCTCAAGCAACTCGTTTGTGGCATGTATGCAGAAAAGGCTTCCTTTGCATTACAGCATCATACAGCATCTCTTTGTGCAAAGTGCACTGTATAGTTGAACGATGCACAGAGACACTATCTCTGTCTATCATGTTGTAGGTCTATGGAGCAGGTCTGTGGGTTGACTGACTGTTCTCACCATCCTTCGCTTTAGATTATGACATTTTTCTTGGCCTGCCACTTCAGGCCTTAACTAGTACTGTGTCTGTGGTCTTCCATTTCCTCACTATATTCCTCACAGTGGAAACTGACAGCTGAAATCTCTGAGATAGCGTTTTGTATCCTTCCCCTAAACCATGATGTTGAACAATCTTTGTTTTCAGGTCATTTGAGAGTTGTTTAGAGGCTCCCATATTGCCAGAGGGGAAACATTTACAAATGGCCACCTTAAATACCCTTTCTCATGATTGGATTCACCTGTGTAAGGAGGTCAAGGGTCAGTGAGCTTACAAACCAATTTTCATGTTCCAATAATTAGTGCTGAATATATTTAAATCAATAAAATGACAAGGGTGCCCAAATTTATGCACCCGTTTATGCAATTGTTTAAATAATTATTGCACCCTTTCTTTAAATACTAGAAACTTTATTTCACTTCTCAAATATCAGTGTGTTCATCTGCTATATGATATATTTAACTTAGATTTCTGATCCAGACAACCAATGATTTATAAAGGAAAATCATGAAAATTATCAGGGGTGTCCAAACCTTTGCATACAACTGTATATGTGAAACTCCACAGCTCAGCAGATTTTTTTGACATCCGCTTGTAAATGTTTTTTTAAATGGTGTCCGCTGTTAGAATTATTCTCCTGTTTGGATTTATCAGCCACCAATAGTTGAGGTCCCTGAGTCAGAACTTAACATCCTCCTTTGTGTGTCTTTGTTTAGTCTGGTGTTCTATCAGCAGAACCTTTGTTTGTCTTTTACTTTCAATGTTGCGTTCCCTTCCGTCGCCTCCTGATTTTTCTTAACCATTTTCTGTCTGTACTACTTTACAGGCTGTCTTTTTTCCTCACTTGA
This sequence comes from Thalassophryne amazonica, assembly GCF_902500255.1. Classification (NCBI taxonomy): domain Eukaryota; kingdom Metazoa; phylum Chordata; class Actinopteri; order Batrachoidiformes; family Batrachoididae; genus Thalassophryne; species Thalassophryne amazonica. The sequence goes on along the minus strand of NC_047110.1, from coordinate 12,317,050 downwards.
TAAAACATTGTGTGTGTGTGTGTGTGTGTGTGTGTGTGTAGGCTGTGCGCTACATTGAGCTGCTCCCAGCAGAGAAGCGTCCAGTCGCGGGCTCAGTGGGTGCTTCTTATCGTCGCCAGCAAATGGCACACCAGCTACCTGAACATGACCAGGACCCCTCCAAATGCCACGAGCTGAGCCCCGCTGAGGTCAAGCAAATGCAGCAGTACGTCCGAAAGTACAAGGACGAGGCGCTGGGTGTTGGCGATGTGAGGCTGCCTGAAGAGATGGCTCTGATTCAGGCAGGAGGGCCGGCTGGGGCTCCCGCTGGAGGAGCTGGTGCAGGTTTGCCTTCTGGCACAGGGGCTCCTGGAGCTGGTTCTGGACGTGGTCCAGAAGGTGCTCAGCTTCAAGTTGGCTCAGCTGGCTTTGGACCTGGAGCTGCAGCTGCTGGTGTTAAACCAGTTTTGACACCTGTAACTGGAATCTCTGCAGGTACTGGACCAGCAGCTGGAGAGGAGATGTTGGTACGACTGCTCCTGCTGGAGCCATGGGTGTCCCTGGAATGCAACAAGCCGGACTGCCATCACCAAACTTTGTAAGTTGTCTAAATTTAATTTGTCTTTTTTTGTCATTTGCCACTAACCCCTTCTTTATTCATCAATTTCCAAAGTGTCATGGGTTTTCAAACTGTTTTGTTTGGAGGTGTTGGGGCTGTATCATGATAATACCAGCCCTTGCTGTATTATCATGGTACAGTCTTAGGCACTCAATTGTAGACCACAGGGCCTCCACTTCAGAGGTTATCTCATCAGTCGTGTGCAACTACAAAATACCATGGAGCTGTATATAAGAACTAGAGAGCGCAGTAGCGCTGCGCCGTGTGCCGACAAGGAGGCGTGATCGCCATTTTATTCCGGGCAAGTCAAGTGATTTGCGTGCATAGAAGTTCACTTAGTCTCGTCAAGAAACAGGGTGAATATGCTGAAAGCTGTGCATGTTGGTAAAGCCATAATGGAGGAACAAGGGAGACAATATTTCCTTCCATAATAAGTGGTTTTGGTTCTTCTTGTCACTTTGTCCGTGATATTTTGGTTGATTAAACAGCTGTATGTTTCCTGCCGTACCTGTGTCGCCCGATGACACGGACCATTAACTCTTCACTTATGTCTAGTTGATGTTTCCACTGCTAGACGAATGTCCAGTTAAAATACTTGTTAGTGATTAAAATTGTTTGACAAGACTGGGGATTTTTTTTTTTTTAATTTGCACCTTAAAATAATGAGATTATAATGACCCGTGCTGTGCCGCTCACAGTCACACCCACACATAGAGATGTGTACCCACACACTGACTCATGAATGAAACTCGGTCAATAAAGGATAATTGTGTAAAAATATAATATATATAAATGTATTGTAATGGTTTTAGGAGCCACGCAGCGTTGAACACAGTAGCAGCTCAGCTTCGCAGTGCAGCTTAACAGCGCAGATCCGTGTAACTTTCAACACTAATATTTGGGAATGTGTGAGTGTCAGAGTAAGTTTAATACTTTCCTGACATAATTTAATGTAACTTAATTTTACTGGCTCGATATCCAGGTCAAAATGGCATTTTAACACGTATTTTATGAGCATTTTTCTGTGTGTTCAGTCGCGAATCTCCATTGAAATGCTTAACATCCGGGTACTTCATCAATTTTTTGCCCGGTTAGGAGACGTCATGTCGCTGTTCATGAAGGGACGTTTTTGTTTAGTGTGCAGCAATGGGACTGCGCTCTCTAGTACTCATATACAGCTCCATGAAAATACCTTACTTAGACTTGTGGATGTAAACTTGCATGCGCCTTAGTTAAAGACTCACTCATTCATCGTCAAGTGCTTACGGCAATTAAGGGACATGGCGGGGTGTGGGTGTTGGGCTTGAGCCTATTCCAGTAGTCACAGGCGTTGAGGCGGGATAGGATAGATAGAATAATTCTTTATTGTCCACCCATGTGGAAAATTGTCTTTGGCTCACCAGCACAAAAAAGATAAAAAAAAACAGTCATAAAACATTCATGCAAACACACGAATAAAACAAAAATAAGATACATAAAATACATGGAAGTAAAAAGTAAAGCAGTTCAGGTTTAATTTGTGAAGTGGTCACTTTTGAGTTCATTATGGTGATGGCATTTGGTATAAAAGATTTTTTGAAAGAACCTTTGGCCAGAGGAGTTCTGTAGCGCCTCCCAGACTTCAAGAGCTCAAACTGACAGGACAGAGGATGAGAGCTGTCTGCCAGGACTCTCTCAGCTTTCCTCCTCATCCTGTCAGTGTAAATGTGGGCCAGAGTCTTCTGGGGTTTTCTCACAATTTTCCCCGCCCTTTTTACAATTCTATTTCATTTGTCCTTACATTTACAACTCTAAGTGACCAAACCAAACACAAAGATGAAATGTTAAAATACTCTCAATATGTTGCAGAATACACAAGCTCTAAAATCTGCGGATTAACACCAAGACAACTCAATCTTCTGAGAAGACTGAGTCGCTGTGAACATTTCTTAAAGATAAAATCAGTGTTTTCAAAGAAGCTCAAGTGACGATCAAGAACTGTACCAAGATATTTAAAAGTTTCAAACCATTTCAACAAGCTGGCCATCGAGTGAAAACTGGCTGCACGGGTCAGTTCTTGCTTTGTGTGAAAAACAAGGCTCCTTTGTCTTAGACACATTGATTTCCAGCTGGCTGTCAAGACACCAAGCTTCAAGAGCCTTAGTGTGAGCGAGATAGGAGGCTTCGCCAGAGGAGTCACACTTCTGTAGCAGGCCGACTAGGGCCATGTCATCCGCGTATTTAATCAGTTTAAAGTTTGTGTCATTAACTGCAAATTCGTTTGTAAAAAGAGAGAAGAGCAGAGGTGAAAGAACGCTACCCTGTGGGCAGCCAGTGCTTAGTGATGAGCTCTCCTGACAGAATGTTGTTAGCACAAACTCTTTGAGGGCGACAAGACAGAAAGTCTCTGATCCAGAGCATCAGGCCCTTTTCAACATTTAAATCAGCCAGCCTTTTCAGAAGAATATGTAATTTCATAGAATTAAAAGCTGCACTGAAGTCTACAAACAAAACCCGAGCATATGTTTTAGCAAGTGAAAGCTGCTTTGAGATCATGTCCAGCAAGATCAATCCGGCATCATCAGTACCTCTGTCCCTCTTATAGGCAAACTGCAGAGGGTCTAGTTCACTGACCACTGTGGTGGTCAGGACGTCAACTAAAACTCTCTCCATAGTTTTACATAATATGGAGGTTATGGCCAATGGGCCGAAAATCTTCAAGTTTGCTTGCCCCTGGCTTTTTTGGTATAGGCCTTATTATGGAGAATTTCCAAGATTTGGGCACTCCTGTGACAAGAAGGAATTAAACAATCTGGAAAAAGACTCCTTTTAATTGAGAGCACAGTCTTGAGTAGACGGGCTTTCAGGCCATCTGTGCCAGTGGCCTTGTTTGGCTTCAGTTTAGAAAGACTTTTAGGCCACGTCATCCTCAGTGATGGCTGTGGGAACTCCTGCAGGAAGATTTTTACAGATCTCATTCACATTCCTGTTATCATCCACTTTATCAAATCTACAGAAGAAACGGTTTAAAACTCATCAACAAAACATTGATTAATGGTTGTAAGAGCATCACATTTCTTACTGGATTTGTCCATCAAGTGTATTCAGACCTTCCCAGGCTTGTTTTTATATTGCCACTGAAAAATTTACTTCTACTTTATCTTGTACTCAATTTTTGCCTTAAATATATTCTCCTCTCCTTTTTTTCCTGCATTAATTGCACATTACCAGAGCAGAAGGCTGCCTTCTTTTCATTAAGACAAATTTTCAATTGTTTGGACACCCAAGGTTTGTTATTTGGGAATATTTTCACAGTTTTAGTCTCTGACACGTTATTCTCACAGAACTTAATATAAGATGTGATGGTGTCAGTGAGTTCGTCTCCATCCAGACAGGATTCAAAGAAAATGTCCCAGTTGTTTCATCAAACAGTCTCTGAGTTGCTCTTTGCTTTCCTCGGACCACACCTGTACCTGCTTATTAACTGTTTTAATTCTTTTGACCACAGCTTTGTATTTAGGCAAAAGATGAATCACATTGTGGTCAGATTTTCCAAGAGGCGGTCTGCATACCGCTTTATAAGCCTCTGGGATGTTGCCATAGCAACGGTCAAGCGTGCGATCAGGACGTTAGGGCAGTCTACATATTGCTGTAGAGTGGGCAGGTGGTCAGACAGACTGCAGGAGTTAAAGTCACTCAGAATGAAAACGGGCTGGTCAGCAGAGCAGGTGAGTGCATTATTATAGCTCATCTGCTTTCTCTCTCCTGCTGCATTGTCATCTGGACCGGGCACGTATAGCGAGAATGACAGTGATCTGTCCGAACCTACTCCCGCGAAGATAAAAAGGGGTCTAAAAGATACAGTCAGTATCTCATAGTCAGGTGTGCATACTTGCTCTCGTATCTGTATTGAGTGGCCCAGCTGTTACCACAAACAACACAGACCACCCTCCGATGGATTTGTGCGCAGTGCGCGCGTCCCTGTCCGCTCTGACAGCGGTGTAGCCTGACGGCTCGGTGTATCGTGATGATCTTCTTACTAACCCTGGACAGGACACCAGTCTGTCGCAGGGCCCATATAGACAAACAAACACATTCACACCCACACACACACCTACGGACAATTTAAAGTTTCCACTTCACCAAACCTGCAGTCTTTGGATGTACCTGCGCATGCGCATACACTCGCAGTTCCTCTCTACCCTGGACCTTTAACACCTTCTCTCCCTTTTGAGTTTAACTACCTTCTCTTTACTGACGGGGCGCAAGCATACATGCGCATCTCTTCTCACAAACCGCACTTTTTTAACACCTCACACGTGGGTCGAGCTTCCCCACCGAAGAAAACCCACATAAGTTTTGTCTTCACAGAAAAATACAGCAATAACTGTCTTTTAAAATTTTAAAAAGTAAAGATTGCATGTACACACTGTCTTTTTAAAGACAGAATATTGTCATTAGGTGACAATAGTACAACAGTACATTTTATTGTAGCTAAAGCTAGTAGTTTTTATTGTGATACGGTTTATCACAATAATAAAAAATAGCCTCCAGGTTAGAATATTTATCTTTTATCCTGAGTACATTTTACACATTACTACATTTGGATTAACAATTTATACATTTATTTGCCCATCAAAATAAGATGACTTTAAGAATCATATACAACCCCTGGCAAAAATTATGGAATCACCGGCCTCGGAGGATGTTCATTCAGTTGTTTAATTTTGTAGAAAAAAAGCAGATCACAGACATGACACAAAACTAAAGTCATTTCAAATGGCAACTATCTGGCTTTAAGAAACACTATAAGAAATCAAGAAAAAAAAAATGTGGCAGTCAGTAACGGTTACTTTTTTAGACCAAGCAGAGGGGGGAAAAAAATACGGAATCACTCAATTCTGAGGAAAAAATTATGGAATCATGAAAAACAAAAGAACGCTCCAACACATCACTAGTATTTTGTTGCACCACCTCTGGCTTTTATAACAGCTTGCAGTCTCTGAGGCATGGACTTAATGAGTAACAAACAGTACTCTTCATCAATCTGGCTCCAACTTTCTCTGATCAGCTTTGTAGGTTGGAGCCTTGTCATGGACCATTTTCTTCAACTTCCACCAAAGATTTTCAATTGGATTAAGATCCGGACTATTTGCAGGCCATGACATTGACCCTATGTGTCTTTTGCAAGGAATGTTTTCACAGTTTTTGCTCTACGGCAAGATGCATTATCATCTTGAAAAATGATTTCATCATCCCCAAACATCCTTTCAATTGATGGGATAAGAAAAGTGTCCAAAATATAAACGTAAACTTGTGCATTTATTGATGATGTAATGACAGCCATCTCCCCAGTGCCTTTACCTGACATGCAGCCCCATATCATCAATGACTGTGGAAATTTACATGTTCTCTTCAGGCAGTCATCTTTATAAATCTCATTGGAACGGCACCAAACAAACGTTCCAGCTTCATCACCTTGCCCAATGCAGATTCGAGATTCATCACTGAATATGACTTTCATCCAGTCATCCACAGTCCACGATTGCTTTTCCTTAGCCCATTGTAACCTTGTTTTTTTCTGTTTAGGTGTTAATGATGGCTTTCGTTTAGCTTTTCTGTATGTAAATCCCATTTCCTTTAGGCGGTTTCTTACAGTTCGGTCACAGACGTTGACTCCAGTTTCCTCCCATTCGTTCCTCATTTGTTTTGTTGTGCATTTTCGATTTTTGAGACATATTGCTTTAAGTTTTCTGTCTTGACGCTTTGATGTCTTCCTTGGTCTACCAGTATGTTTGCCTTTAACAACCTTCCCATGTTGTTTGTATTTGGTCCAGAGTTTAGACACAGCTGACTGTGAACAACCAACATCTTTTGCAACATTGTGTGATGATTTACCCTCTTTTAAGAGTTTGATAATCCTCTCCTTTGTTTCAATTGACATCTCTCGTGTTGGAGCCATGATTCATGTCAGTCCACTTGGTGCAACAGCTCTCCAAGGTGTGATCACTCCTTTTTAGATGCAGACTAATGAGCAGATCTGATTTGATGCAGGTGTTAGTTTTGGGGATGAAAATTTACAGGGTGATTCCATAATTTTTTCCTCAGAATTGAGTGATTCCATATTTTTTCCCTCTGCTTGGTCTAAAAAAGTAACCATTACTGACTGCCACAATTTTTTTTCCTGATTTCTTAGTGTTTCTTAAATCCAGAAAGTTGCCATTTGAAATGACTTTAGTTTTGTGTCATGTCTGTGATCTGCTTTTTTCTACAAAATTAAACAACTGAATGAACATCCTCCGAGGCTGGTGATTCCATAATTATTGCCAGGGGTTGTATATAAGGGAAATGCGACAGGGAGCTCATCTCGACACACGTAACTGTTGATTTATACTTTGAGGAGCTCATTTCAGTGGGTCAGCTCATCTCGACAGAATACCTGATCTGATCCGGATTACAGATTTTTGTGGCCATTTAAATGTGACATTGGAAACCCAATTTAATGTATATTTTACATTATATCTTAATCAAAAGTGCCTCAATCACTCTTTTTTTTTTCTCTGTTCGGGATTTTCCTACACCACCAAAATTGGATGGAGGTTCCAATTTTCTGCCTGTTCATCTGTCTTCCAGTTATCAGTAGGAAACTAAGTGCCAAAAAGCAATGGCAAATTGTGCATAGCAGAGATAACCAGTGTTCTGTGAAAATGATCTGAACAGTAATTCAGAAACTGAAAAAGTATATATAAAACAAAAACTGACAACCCCACAAAATACCTTGATTTAAGTACATGAACTAAATACATACTCCTGCCATTTGATCACATCTAATTTATGTTATGAAAAACCACTTCAGAAAGGACTTTGACCTTAAATTTTTTTCCAAGGTAAAAATTTGTGGAATTGGAAACTACAAATCTACGAGCGCAGTGCTTTAGTTTGAAACTATAACTATCTGATCTACCTGAATGGGTAGGATAGAGAATGGAAGTCAAATCAACCAGTATTATTAATGTAAACTTGATGGCACACTTACAGTTGCTTGTGAGGGTTTTTTTTTCTTCTGTATTGTTTTATGCATTTTTTTTTTTTTTTTTGGTCAGGATGTGGTTATTTTCTTTCCAAACACTAGATGGAGCCGGTGGACCAGCCATGAGTCTCTCTTCTTATTTTAATGGTTTAATTCAATGAGTCACTCTTTCAGTTGCAGTTATTTATTTATTTATTGTTTTACTTTTTGCTTGATATGAGATCTTATGAGTTATTCCTGCTTTTGAATGTACTTTTATAGATTTTTGGAGTTATGTAATTATGGATGAAATGATTTGTCTCGTGACCATATTAACCCTTAAGAATGTAGACTGGTGACAGATTACAGGTAAATCCTGGATCCCAGTGAATGGCCCCATCTTTCAGGCAGGAGGGGGTCACTGAGTGCTTTAATGAGTGTGTACCACAACATCCCACCAGAACATCTGTGGGAGATTTTGAACAGCTCTGTCCACCACCATCATCAAAACTCCTCCTGTATGTTTCAGAAGAATGTTGGTCCACTCTCCAGTAACATTCACCTGAATTCTGGCAACACGTGGCGGTGAACACCTCACTCAGACGCTTCCTGTTGGTTTTTACTTTAATATTTAACCTGTATGTATGTCGTGCACACTTCACTCTAGGTATTTCCTGGGCAGCAGTGTGTGTGTGTGTGTGCATGCATGCATGCGTGTTAGTAAGGTGTAAATGTTGTGTTCTCACAGATATGTTGACTTGGGTTAACTAGGATGCTGATTGGCCATCGGTATATTTTTGTAGAATTCTGTGGTCTTGATAAGCAGGCAGGACATCATGCAGCTCATGTGCTGAATATTAAACTATTTAAAATTTGAATAACTCATTATTGAAATTGCTGTTCTCTCTATAACAGGGTGTAAATGCTCAGGACTTGTAAACCTGCAAGCAGTAATTAACGAGTGCAATCTCTGTGGTTAAAGTCATTGTAATTGGGCCCAAATTCCCCAAAATTTAATATAAAGCATATTTTTATTAAAGGTATTCAATGAAATTAATGAAGTATCAAATATATCCCAGTTAACAGTAGCTTACTAATTTAGTAGGTTTCTGTAGTCATAGTATTTCTTTTATGAACATGAGTTGATAAATAAATATTACTTGATTATGAGCACAGTCATTAATTTGCTGTAATCTGTTGAATCGTTTGTCTTTTTTAGAGCAGTTTTTGGGAAAATATTGAGAAACATGTTCCAAAGTCCTTTGAACTATATATTTATCCAGTTGCATTTCATAATGCTGTTATTGTGTTGCCGCACTGGTTTCTTAATTTTAGTAAAGTTACAGTCTTTATTTAATTGGCTTGGCACTATCTTTTGAGTTTTTTGTTGGATAGAGTAATGTATAACAGACACTGATTTGGGTTTCAGATACATGATACATTCATGAGTGAATAAAGAGAATTATGGGATAGATATTTTGCCACAATGCTGAGAAAGAAGCAGCATTGGAGCCAACAAACCTGAACTATTTCATATCTGTATTATAGACTGTGTATATTTACTGGACAAAACCTGCATGACGTCACCTGTAGGTTTTCTATAGACACCTATAGTAACTAACTAGAGGGCTACATTGGGACTGGGTCCCACCAGATCCAATGGAAATCTTACAGGAGCGGGTGATTAGAACTTCACTGGAGGCGGGAACAGGTGGCTAAAGAACAGTGCTGGACGGGAGGCGACAGGATGACTCAGTCAGCAAAGAAGAATAATGTATATGGTGTCCACACGCTACTTTCAGCATAAATAGAGCATCTTTAATTTAAATGGAACAGTGGACAACAGGAGCAGACAGCAACAGATATGGAGACAGACGCAGCCACAGTGGGAAGTACCGCAGCACCCCACTGCATGCCCACATATGGCACATCTACATAACAATAGAATATGAAATTGTCTTTAAACTAATTGAAAACAACAAAATAGGAGCACTGTTCCTGACCAGTGCATCAAAAGAAATACAGGCCAGGGAAACAAAACAAACAATCCCAAGAATCTCTTTATTAAAAGCCTAAATGACTTTTTCTCCTGTGGGATAGGAAAAGAAACAAAATCAGTGCATCTCTATTACTTTGTGGGCATAAATTGTCAGAGTTTCACGGGTGCGGGCGGGAGTGGAAATACACATCACGGGTGTGGGTAGGGGTAGTAATTGTCCGAAATTCAGCAGTAGCAGGATGAAGAAAATAGTTCTGCGCAGGGCTCTACAACAAAAATGAAGCCCATATCTGAGCATCGCCATGTTGGCAGCGCTGATTCTGGCTATGTGACACTTAATGCATAAACGGGTGGAGCGTATGTGGCTCTTTGTGTGAATAAGAAGCCTGGCCATGCCCCTATTTCTGATTCCAGTCCACCTAAGTTACAGTAGCAGGCTAACCCTCAGTTGGGTGTTTGTTAAATCATATTGTTGTAGAATGCATGGTCGTTTTAATGATTTATTTTAGGGTGGACATTAAAAGTTATGAGCCGCTTATTTTCTCAGTAACGGTGGATTAATGAGGCTTAATGGATCGGCTATGAATAGCTGGTAAAAGTGCCAACACCATTGGCATACAGCATTAAATCTGACCACAGTTTCACTTTGCGTGAATATTGCAGCAGGGACATCTTAGCAGATCTATTATTCTTATAGGTATTTGTAATAAAATACTCCAAACAAAATAGACAGCCTCCACAATAGTGAGCAGCTGCTGCCAGCAGACTCTGAAGTTACTGACAGTGAAAATCAGAACTCCGCACAGCCGCTGTCACTCAGAGCGGCCACATCCACAATTTATTGCTTAAAATGTCTTAAACTAAGATATTACAAAAAAATTCACTTGTCCATACAGCTGTCATGGAGGAGGAATATCTGCAGACACCAAAACCCTTTTGTACAGGTGTAAACATGTAACATTTTGGCTCTAAATGGGACATTTTAACACGTATACCTATGGCAATGTGCTGTGTTTCGGAAGGCCAGCCTGAAGCAGTCAGTCAAGGGAACTTATTCTTCCAAGCGGTAAGCTTCAGTGACCTCAGATGAAGCCCCGCTGGAAGAACAAGTTCCTCAGATGAAAAACTTTGTCTTCTTCCTGTGGGGCTTCATGGATGCTTACCGCTGGGTATTGAGCAGTCAGGCAGTATTGTAGCCGTCATTATGAATGTTAAATTAATTCCACCTCTGTGACACTATGTCATTTGTCCTTTTTCCAGTCATGTCACCGCTGCCAGAAACCATGTCTCTGGCGTGAACAGCGGTCTATGCTGAGCGTGCCGGCTTATGACAAGCTGTGGCACCCAGCCTGCTTTGTGTGTTGTACCTGTGAGGAGCTGCTGGTGGACATGATCTACTTCTGGAAGAAAGGCAAGCTGTACTGCGGACGCCATTACGGAGACAGTGAGAAGCCGCGTGCCTTGGCTGTGACGAGGTGAGATGGCAGACCTGCTTCAGTTAATTATAGGGGGACACGAGACGGTTTACTGCAGGTGTTTTCCTGTCCTGATCATTAGAAAGGTTTTGACTGTCTACTGCATAAATCACATACTGACAGGCTGAGATGTTTCAGAACAGAAGAAATGTTTCTGGAGCGTGTTTTACTATTATTTATTTTTTTTTTTGGTATGTGTGTCTTTCCAAATAGTTTCCCAAACAACTGCCAACAAAAATAAGCAACAAAAAATCTATACATTTTTGGATCTGATAACATTATCTTGAAGCATATCTCAGGGAATTTTTTCCGTGGTGTTCATTGTAATTTCACCTCAGTTCTGTAAAAGTTTTGGTATTACAAGATGTGGTCATATGTGCAGCGCTCCCCTGGTTTCAACCAGATCTCCCTTTAACATTTTGAACAGTTTGAGCCAGTCATCAATTTTGGCCTTATTCGGTACCATGTAAGGTCTCTCAGCTGACACTGACCGATGTGAACACAACGTGCTAAATTAAAACAAAGAACAATAAATAATATAGTAAAACAATGTCAGTATGTCATGAGAGCCCGAAAACACTGTGCACTGTTGTGGCATGTTGAGAGGTGATGTTATTCATGGCCGATATGTGTTCTCCAGCTGTGAATTGCACCGGACAGATGCAACTCATCAGCGAGCCGCTGCAGCTCAGCACTGTCTTTGCTACTCACAGCTGGAGAACACATATCGTGCCATGTAGAACATCACCTCTAACACCCCACTGTGATGCACACATGTTGGCATGCTCTCCTGAGATGGTAAAAAATAAAAACATCACCTTTCCAACGTTTCAGCAGCACCTCACTCCACACTGCAGACTCCATCAGCCAGCCTGCCCCATGTGAATATATGCGTCTGATCATATGAATGCTCAGCTGACGATTCATGTCCACCACGAGTTATAGTCTACATGATGCGGTGCCCTTTGGCATGGTGGATACGCGGAGCTGGCTGTTGTGTTCATAAGAGCATTCATTCATGTCAGTTCACTAATTCCTTGTTTACATCCATGGCCATGGTTCATGTATATGAAGGAACAGAAGGACGATAATTGTGTATTGTCTGCTCTTTATAACCGGGAATTAATTATTTTAACAGACAAAACGAAATCCCATTTGTTTCCTCAGGGGAGGTGATGTCTAGTGGCTAAGCGTTGGGCTTCAGACCAAAGGATTCTTGTTTCAAAACCCAGCAAGACTGGAAAATCACTAAGGGTTCTTGGGCAAGGTCCTTAATCCTCTAGTTGCTCCTGGGTGTAGTGAGTGCCTTGCATGGCGCACCCTGACATCGGTGTATGAGTGTATCTGTGTGAATGGGTGAATGTGAGGCATAATTGTAAAGCGGTTTGAGCTTCTAATGCAGATGGAAAAGCTGTATATAAATGCATTCCAGTCCTCATTTTCAACACAGACAGTCAAGCCAACAGGCATCACTTACAAATCATTACCAGTAAAATGGTTGTCTTACATTTAAACAGTACCTTCATTGTTCTTATAATGTTCTGTGCTCTCATGTTTTTGTTCATACACATTTTTGTCGATTTATGTACATTTGTCCAACATGTAACTGCTGCTGCTGTGTGAGCGTGATGTGGTATCACACCTCGTGCTCGCACTGTGTGCGTGCGCAGGCACAACAAGTGTGCAGAAAACCGTCGCTGCGGGATCGTTCCCTCTCTCCTGACAGTGGCTGGAATTTTTCGCGATTCACCAAATCATTTTTTTTTTCTTTTTCTTTTGGGGGGGCTTTTTGGCCGGTTTTCTGCCTCTCACCCCAACTTCATGTTATGTGTGACGGGGCCATTAAGGTTTGAGCTATTACTTGAGAAAGTATCAAAAGAAATCAGTTTAGACTTGAGAAAAATAATTGATGCTCACAAAGCAGGAGAAGAATATACAGAATTATCAGTGTTTCCATGTGTCAAGCACTGGAGTGAGAAGTATCATCAAGAAATTCAATGAGGGCCATACAGTATAGAACAAGCCTGGCAGAGGTAAAAAAAAAAGAAAGAAAAGATTTTGAAAGACTCTGGAAAGAAAACTAGTGAGAGATGTGGCCAAACACTCCACAACAACTGGCAAGACACCAAATGAATGACTAACCAAGTCAGGATTGGGCTGTTTTACAATCAGGGTACATAAGTGGATTTTAAAGATAACGTTTGGTTTAATGACTAGGGGAAATGACCAAGAAAGTGAGTTTGCCATACATGGATAACTACATACTCGCTATCCAGCAGCAATGGTCATTTGCTTTGAGATCCCCATTTGTTTACCAGCAGAACCCTAATTATACCAGTTTTTACCAAAATGTCATTTCCATGATGTCTAATTTTGATGGACGTCCAAAACTATTATTTATTTAGTAGGTAACCACTAAATGGACTCATTTTCCCATCAAATTGTACTGTATAACAGTGTAATTCCCATGATCATAGCCCAGTTGGGAAATGACTGGAAACAGGCCTTCAAAAATGTCTGCCAAAAATGGAAGAAGGCTGCATTTCATACTCAAGCACCAGTGTTATGTGAATTATTTTTTTTGTTTTGAAAGAGGTAATCACTATCTGTGATACCACAAAAGGATGTGTACCTAATTCCACTTCAAATGTCTTTATTATTATAATATTGGGGTAACGCTCCACCTGTCAAAACTGTCCTCTCCAGAAATGCATCACTATTTGAGGATGCAGAAACACAATAGCAGTTGTATACTCTGAGCACATACTTTCTATCTTTTTTTTTTTTTTTGTAGATGTTATATTTGGGTAGATTGCACTAATCTTAGTCTGGCTAATTTACACTACAGTTATCTTAGTCAAACAAAGTCCTCTCCAGACAGTATAGCAGATCATATCTTGAACTCATATATGCAACATCTGAGAGTTCTGAAACTTTAAGTATTTAAATTCCCCAGTCAGCAGTTAGATATGGATGAATAACTTGACCAAAGTAACCACTTAGATTTTTTTTATTTTATTATTTATTTTTGTGCCAGTGACACATACTTGTGTACTGTGGCGGTGAAAGGATTTTAGACTAAGCAATCTCAGCCTGTCTGTGGAAAGGTAGAGTCAGGACATTGACCATTTGTAAAAATAACAGGCTCTTTAATACGAAGCTTTGGACACTGTCAGACGGTTTGTTCTGATTGAACAGTGTGAAGTGTGGCACTCTGGGCTTTGCTTTTATGCACATGTCAGGGCTGGGGGGCCCATTGTGGGCAGTTATGTATGCAGTGTCTAAAGAATGCATCTATCAAACATAAACACAGAGTTGATTAAAAAACAGGTTGTTAAAACAGAGTCACTTCTGAAAGGCTAAATGATTGTCCTTTTTGTCTACAAGAATGATGGATTTTCTCAGTGTTTGTGGTTTGCAGTATTGTGATTAAAGGGTTGTTTTTCATCTGAGAATGTCTTTTCATCACAGTGCTGATCAGAGGTCACTTGGAGGTTTAACAACGTCTCACTGTGAAGATATCTTTATTTAAGACAGTGCCTTTTCTTCTGCATTGTAATTGATCACAATCTGGAGTTATTTCTGCTTGCAGCCGTTTGTCACTGAGGTTATTTGTGTGATAAGGCTCAAAGGATGACTTTATCAGATGCTACCCAGGGGTCATTCAGATGCTGTAAACCTGAAGATGTTTTGCCTACTGAGCATGGGGTCACATGCAGACAAACAGAACATTTAGTTAACAGAAAAACAATATTTATCATTTTGTTTCCACAGTACCCTGACTGTGATACAGCTCAATTGCAGTCTCAAAGACGATCACTGGAGGGTTGCAGACCAAGAATAATTCCACTTCTGCAGAAGAGACACCTTCAAACCAGACTACAGTATGCTAAGGACAACTTAGCATTATGCATACTTTGGTCAGATGAGACAAAACTACAGTTCTTTGGCCATAGAGACATTGCTTACTATATTTGGACGAAAGCAACCCAAAAACATGGCGGTGGGAGTATTATCATCCTGTGGGGTTGCTTCAGTATGCCTGGAACTGGGAATCTCCTCAAGGTGGAAGGAATCATGAAGGAAGGATATGTGAAGATTTTGAAAGAAAACCTCAAACAGTCAGCAGCAAAACTGGATCTGAGTCGTTGCTTTGTCTTCCAGCACGACAGCAACCCCAAACAAACGTCGCTCAAGGTGAAGAACTACTTACTTCCAGAAAACCAAAGTGAACGTTGTTGACTGGCCTGCAGAAAGCCCTGACTTGAATCCCACTGAAAATCTGTAGGAACAACTGAAGAGCAAGATCCATGATAGAAGACCTCAGTTGTGGGGGGGAGCTTGAGAGATTTGTCAAAAAGTAATGAGCTTGGAGTCCTCAGGAGACATGTCTGAGACTTATTGAAAACTACAACAAATGACTGCAGGTTGTTAAGAGAACACACAACTGACTATTAACTAACTATTAACCATCCCTTAGTTATGCTGCTATAGACGTAGACTGCTGGGGGGTTCCCATGATGCACCGTTTCTTTCTCTTTTTGCTCTGTATGCACCACTCTGCATTTAATCATTAGTGATCGATCTCTGCTCCCCTCCACAGCATGTCTTTTTCCTGGTTCTCTCCCTCAGCCCCAACCAGTCCCAGCAGAAGACTGCCCCTCCCTGAGCCTGGTTCTGCTGGAGGTTTCTTCCTGTTAAAAGGGAGTTTTTCCTTCCCACTGTAGCCAAGTGCTTGCTCACAGGGGTCGTTTGACCGTTGGGGTTTTACATAATTATTGTATGGCCTTGCCTTACAATATAAAGCGCCTTGGGGCAACTGTTTGTTGTGATTTGGCGCTATATAAAAAAATTGATTGATTGATTGATTGATTGATTGATTACAGGTGGGCTAATAATTTTGACTGTTTTTTTTTTTTTTTGTAAAATAATTTTGTTTCTGTGTGCAAAGTAAAATAATTTAGGCATTTAAAATAAAATGAGGATGTTTACATTACAAATGCTGTTAAAAATTTCTTGCTCTGTTATAAACACTTAAATTTCACAGGGGTCCTAACACATTTATCCTCATCAGTACATTTCCACCGTGTAAGGCTTTAGCGCAGGGGTGGGCAATCATGTGCCATGAAGGGCCGAAGCACTGCAGGTTTTCCTTGCTACCAATCACCTCAGCAGGTGATTTCATTAATGTTCAGGTGTTTCAGCAGGTGATTTCATTGACAACCAGGTGGTTATGTTCAGGGGAGATCATCAGCAACCCACCTGCTGAGGTGATTGGGTGCAAGGAAAACCTTCAGTGTCTCGGCCCTCGTTGCCCACCCCTGCTTTAGCGGGACATTAGTCATTTTTCTTCTTTTTGTCTTTACGTCTTCATGAGACAGATATTGTGCTTTTACCAAAAAAAAAGCACAATCGTGATGACTGAAACAGATTTTTATCCTACACCATGATGCAGACAGAAGACGTGGGCAAAGCATGATGAAGTTATCTCAGCTCAGGATGGAATTTCTGTTGAAGGTTGCTGGCACTTTAATTATGATAACAGCACTGTGTTGCTTCTCTAATTATTGTTCTTGTTGCACCTGTCAGTCTGGGTGTTCATTCAAGGAATAAAAGTGTATTTGCATGTGTGTCCACAGCTGATCTTCAGTAACGAGTACACTCAGGCTGAGGGCCAGAACTGGCATCTGAAACACTTCTGCTGCTTTGACTGTGACTGCATCCTGGCCGGCGAGACCTATGTGATGGAGCAGGACAAGCCTGTGTGCACATCGTGCTACATGAAGAACTACGCTGTGGTGAGACACGCTTTAAATCTGGACACACATTTTTCCCGGAGCAGCTGGGGAACCAGCACTTAGCCAGAACAACAGCTTCACTGTTTCTTCTTCTTTAATGTTACTCCTCGAGCAGAGCATCGGGAGACGGGTGGCACTCACGCCACACTACCAAACCACGCTGCTGTCAGCTCAGGCGTATTTATTTGACTTGGAAAGAGACTTTGGATTCATGTTTCAACATTTACTTTAGCACAACCACATTGTGGCACAGTGAGGATAAGATTCATTTATTTCAAGAATATCTTGTGTTTATTTTCCAGTTGTAATAAAATTCAGTTGGTGTTAAATCACCACTAGTTTCAAACAACCACCCAAAAACAGTATGAGTGAACAGCCATCAAGAAGATTACACGTTAAGAACTTTCCAGAAGATCAAATGATCATCATTAAAATTCAGGAATCTTCATATATATGGTCATTAATTTCAAAGTGTGAATCAATCTCTACAATATGATTTCACCGAAGTTAAAAAGGATAATGTATTTCATAACTACACACCTTTAACATTAATGCATCATCACTTTTACAGCCTCTGCTTCAGACAGGTGAGTCGGTGAGTAAAAGAGCGTTTCGTCAGTGTCCGGCAGAGTTCAGCTACAGTAAATCAATCAGTAAGAAATAAACCATGGAACAAACATTTTTTAATTAATTTACATCATGTTCTATAGATTTTTAATTTTGAGATTAAAGAGCATAATTTGGAAAATGTTTGGAATGTGACGATTAGAGAATAACCAGGATGGTTGTATAGGTACAGTAGGACCAAGAGAAGAGAGGAAAATGTGGCTTTTTCACATCTGTCATGTTCTTCACAGAAATGTTCAGCCTGCCACAAGGCGGTGGAGCCTGAAGCCCAGCGGGTTTCCTACGGCGAGCACCACTGGCACGCTGAGCCGCAGTGCTTCCAGTGCTCTGGCTGCTCCAAGTGCCTAATGGGCCAACGCTTCATGGCAGTGAAGGGCTTCCTCTTCTGCTCTGTGGAGTGCAAGAAGAAAATTGTGGTCTAGCAGGTCAAGATGATGTCCTCAGTCTTCTCCAAAACCACTCACTGTACCAGCACCATTGTTCAGCTGAAAGTAGAAGCAGGAAGAGAAACCTGTACCACGGGTCCCGATAAACGCCAAAACCACGAGTGTTGCTCCATAAAGTGCTTTAAAAAATCCATTCTGCTGCACTGAGAACACCTCAGTGACACAAACACTGGCACAGTCATGGGTTCACCGCTGTGTTACATCATCTCTTTTGTGTGACATTCCCACATTCACCTTTTACTCAGGTTTTCAGCTGCACTTCAGTATGTAGTGTCACTGAATCATGCCTCACACATCCTCAGGCAGCCAGGGACCAGAACTTGTTCTGCTGGATTCTCAACCCAAGTCCCTGGAACAACTCCAAAAAAAAAAAAATGTTGACTTGTCAACATCACAAACTCTATTCCACTGTGCCACTGACCCTCTCAGAATTTAAAGTTTGAATGATTAACTCACACTTCTCCTGGTAAACTGGTGCACCTTCAGTTTTCTTTACACAGGACTGAAGGTCCAGCCATTTTTTTTTGGATGTTCCATGTGTATGTACCTGTGTGTGTGCGTGTGTGTGCGTGTGCGCTCCTCATACAGTGAGGAAAATAAGTATTTGAACACCCTGTGATTTTGCAAGTTCTCCCACTTAGAAATCATGGAGGGGTCTGAAATTTTCATCTTAGGTGCATGTCCACTGAGAGACATAATCTAAAAAAAAAAAAAAAAAATCCGGAAATCACAATGTATGATTTTTTTTTTTTTTTAAAGAATTTATTTGTATGTTACTGCTGCACATAAGTATTTGAACACCTCTGAAAATCAATGTTAATATTTGGTACAGTAGCCTTTGTTGGCAATTACAGAGGTCAAACGTTTTCTGTAGTTTTTCACCAGTTTTGCACACACTGCAGCAGGGATTTTGGTCCACTCCTCCATCTTCAAATCTTTCAGGTTTGGAGTTTCAGCTCCCTCCAAAGATTTTCTATCGAGTTCAGGTCTGTAGACTGGCCAGGCCACCCCAGGACCTTGAAATGCTTCTTCCGGAGCCCCTCCTTAGTTGCCCTGGCTGTGTTTGGGGTCATTGTCATTCTGGAAGACCCAGCCATGACCCATCTTCAATGCTCTTACTGAGGGAAGGAAGTTCTTTGCCAAAATCTCGCAATACATGACCCCATCCATCCTCCCTTCAATACGGTGCAGTCATCCTGTCCCTTTTGCAGAAGAGCACCCCCAGAGTATGATGTTTCCACCCCCATGCTTCACAGTTGGGATGGTTTTCTTGGGGTTGTTCTCATCCTCTAAACATGGTAAGTGGAGTTGATTCCAAAAAGCTCTATTCTGGTCTCATCTGACCACTTGACCTTCTCCCATGCCTCCTCTGGATCATCCAGATGGTCACTGGTGAACTTCAAACAGGCCTGGACATATGCTGGCTTGAGCAGGAGGACCTTGCTGCCCTGCAGGATTTTAAACCATGACAGCATCATGTGTTACTAATGTAATCTTTGTGACTGTGGTCCCAGCTCTCTTCAGGTCATTGACCAGGTCCTCCTGTGTAGTTCTGAGCTTTCTCAGAATCATCCTTGCCCCACAAAGTGAGATCTTACATGGAATCCCAGACCGAGGGAGATTGACAGTCATCTTGTGTTTCTTCCACTTCTAATAAATAATCATAACAGTTGTTGTCTTCTACCAAGCTGCTTGCCTGTAGTCCATCCCAGCCTTGTGCAGGTCTACAGTTTTGTCCCTGGTGTCCTTAGACAGCTCTTTGATCTTGGCTATGGTGGACAGGTTGGAGTGTGATTGATTGTGTGTGTGAACAGGTGTCTTTTATACAGGTAACAAGTTCAAACAGGTGCAATTAATACAGGTAAAGAGTGCAGAATAAGAGGGCTTCTTAAAGAAAAATTAACAGGTCTGTGTGAGCCAGAATTCTTGCTGGTTGGTAGGTGTTCAAATACTTATTTGCAGCAGTGACATACAAATAAATTCATAATTGTGATTTCTGGATTTTTTTTTTTTTTAAAGATTGTCTCTCTCAGTGGACATGCACCTAAGATGAAAATTTCAGACCCCTCCATGATTTCTAAGTGTGAGAACTTGCAAAACCACAGGGTGTTCAAATACTTATTGTCCTCACTGTATCTCTGTTGTGGACAGCAGGTTGCTCAATGGGACGAGGAGTTGGAATACTAATATGTAGTCCTTGTATTCCTCATCTGCACTGTCTCAGTCCACTCAGATGTGAGTGTGTACGGGCTCTTTAGGTGTGGGACTAATGTGATGGACTGGTGCTGTGGTCTGTCATCAGTAGACCTCAAGGCCTATGCAGGACTCACTACTTCTCATTACGCACTGTAACACAGTTAACTCACTTATGTAACATCACATTATTATTTCAACTCCTCATTGTTACCAGCTTGAAACTTTCTGAAAATGTGTAGTTTTAAAATGAGGTACATTTACATATAGCAACCCCCTCCACGCCCCAGTATAAAAAACAAAAAGTGTTCTCAGTACGCTGGAGGAGGAATGGATTTTGTAAAGTATTTTCTCTACTGTAACATCTTTTTGTGATTGTATTAATAAATGAAAAAAGTGTCCGATATCTCCGATATAGAGACTGACTGTAGTAACAATGAGTTTAACGGCATCTGGCTGCACTTTGCTTTGGAAAACTGCAATATTAGTAAATGTCAACCTGAACCACGAGGAGACGCCAATCAGTCTGAATATCCACTTTTCTACCTTAAATCAGCAAACTTGAACTCTCTTCTTTTGAGGTTTTGCACTGTTGGTTTATATTTGAGATTAATGTTGGTTCTTAGAGGTGTAATGTGGATTTTTTTTTTTTTTTTTTTTTTACGTTAAAACCTGTTTGATATTTTTGTGCTTTTATTTCGAATGAAACTGCTGTTAAAGTATCACTTTTCATTGCTTCCTCTGAAGAAATTGAACTTTGTCGTCTTTACGCAGAAATATTAAAGAACATTAACTCACTTTGAGCTTCACATAATCACTGGTCAGCTGTTCTCTTTTCTGCAGTTTTCTTGACTTTTAAAGATGCAGTTTTGTCACATAAGGATGTTTTATTCCAAAGAGTAGTTTTAAAGTATAGAAAAATCTGCTGTAAATTCTATGTTTTACGCATTTTCCTCTTTAAAATGTCCTCACTGACCTGCTGAAAATACTTAATAGCTTCTCTTTCCTCAGGAAGATGGATGGCATATGAAAATTAATTGTATGCAAATTAAGCAGCACATGAGCCGTACTTGCTGCTCCGGTTTCTCAGTCTGTTTGCAAAGTGGGCTGAGACTGGAGTTTTCACATTTGTGGTGCAGGAAACTGGGTTTGTCCATGTAAATCACCCCACTGCCTTCAGCAGAGGATTGTAGGGAAAAAGTGCTCTAATGACAAACTGTAGACATAAAACTACAAATGAAACATGGCATTGTTGAAGTGGATATTCTACTAATTTTTAAATAATGAAAATTCATTATAAAGTTAATGTTGAGGATGCCAGACTGTCGCAGGGCCACAAATAGACAAACACAGACACCCACACACACCTACGGACAATTTTAAAGAGTCCAATCCACCTAACCCACATGTCTGGATGTGGGAGAAAACCCCGCAAACACGGGGAGAACATGCAAACTCCACACAGAAAGGCCACGGGAATTGAACCACGACCTTCTCGCTGTGAGGCAACAGTGCTAACCACTAAGCCACCATGCTGCCCTACCTTCATAATATCAGATGGTTTTGCAGATTGTTTGTGTTGTGATATTTGACTTTCTTGTGCAGACAGCAGTCGTCTCTTTGCTTTTTCATCTTTAAATGGGGTGAGTTTGTGGAAGCCATTGTTCACATAACGTATTTTCCCTAACTATAAGTCGCAGCTTCTTTACCATTTTGGGAGGTCCTGTGATTTATAATCCGAAAATACTTAGATAGGGGGAAAAAAGTACTGTATTATCGGGTACTGTGCATCCAGAAAGTATTAACAGCTCTTCACTTTTCAACATTTATGTTACAGCCTTCTTCCAAAACTTAGCAAATTAATTTTTCCTCCAAAATTTTACTCACAACACCCCATAATGACATGATTTTTTTTGTTAAATTTTAGCTAATTCATGAGAGATGACAAAAAACAATACAGCCCCCCCAAGAAATCCCACATACAGTAGTGTTCAGAATAATAGTAGTGCTATGTGACTAAAAAGATTAATCCAGGTTTTGAGTATATTATTGTTACATGGGAAACAAGGTACCAGTAGATTCTGTAGATTCTCACAAATCCAACAAGATCAAGCATTCATGATATGCACACTCTTAAGGCTATGAAATTGGGCTATTAGTAAAAAAAGAAAAGGGGGTGTTCACAATAATAGTAGTGTGGCATTCAGTCAGTGAGTTCGTCAATTTGTGGAACAAACAGGTGTGAATCAGGTGTCCCCTATTTAAGGATTAAGCCAGCACCTGTTGAACTTGCTTTTCTCTTTGAAAGCCTGAGGAAAATGGGACGTTCAAGACATTGTTCAGAAGAACAGCGTAGTTTGTTTAAAAAAAGTTGATTGGAGAGGGGAAAACCTATACACAGGTGCAAAAATTATAGGCTTTTCATCTACAGTGATCTCCAATCCTTTAAAATGGACAAAAAAAAAAAAAAAAGTGTGGAAGAAAATGGAAAACAACCATCAAAATGGATACAAGAATAACCAGAATGGCAAAGGCTCACCCATTGATCAGCTCCAGGATGATCAAAGACAGTCTGGAGTTACCTGTAAGTGCTGTGACAGTTAGAAGACGCTTGTGTGAAGCTAATTTATTTGCAAGACTCCCCCGCAAAGTCCCTCTGTTAAATAAAAGACGTGCAGAAGAGGTTACAATTTGCCAAAGAACACATCAACTGGCCTAAAGAGAAATGGAGGAATATTTTGTGGACTGATGAGAGTAAAATTGTTCTTTTTGGGTCCAAGGGCCGCAGACAGTTTGTGAGATGACCCCCAAACTCTGAATTCAAGCCACAGTTCACAGTGAAAACAGTGAAGCATGGTGGTGCAAGCATCATGATATGGGCATGTTTCTCCTACTATGGTGTTGGGCCTATATATCGCATACCAGGTATCGTGGATCAGTTTGGATATGTCAAAATACTTGAAGAGGTCATGTTGCCTTATGCTGAAGAGGACATGCCCTTGAAATGGGTGTTTCAACAAGACAATGACCCCAAGCACACTAGTAAACGAGCAAATTCTTGGTTCCAAACCAACAAAATTAATGCCTCGCAGATGTTAATAGATTACAATTTGTTCATGTAAATGGGGAATCTTCTTCACAGACTAAAGTTAATTATGGAGTTCCACAAGGTTCTGTGCTAGGACCAATTTTATTCACTTTATATATGCTTCCCTTAGGCAGTATTATTAGACGGTATTGCTTAAATTTTCATTGTTACGCAGATGATACCCAGCTTTATCTATCCATGAAGCCAGAGGACACACACCAATTAGCTAAACTGCAGGATGTCTTACAGACATAAAGACATGGATAGACCTCTAATTTCCTGCTTTTAAACTCAGATAAAACTGAAGTATTGTACTTGGCCCCACAAATCTTAGAAACATGGTGTCTAAACCAGATCCTTACTCTGGATGGCATTACCCTGACCTCTAGTAATACTGTGAGAATCTTGGAGTCATTTTTGATCAGGATATGTATTTCAAAGCGCATATTAAACAAATATGTAGGACTGCTTTTTGCATTTACGCAATATCTCTAAAATCAGAAAGGTCTTGTCTCAGAGTGATGCTGAAAAACTAATTCATGCAATGTTATTTCCTCTAGGCTGGACTATTGTAATTCATTATTATCAGGTTGTCCTAAAAGTTCCCTAAAAAGCCTTCAGTTAATTCAAAATGCTGCAGCTAGAGTACTGACGGGGACTAGAAGGAGAGAGCATATCTCACCCATATGGCCTCTCTCATTGGCTTCCTGTTAATTCTAGAATAGAATTAAAATTCTTCTTCTTACTTATAAGGTTTTGAATAATCAGGTCCCATCTATCTAGGGACCTCGTAGTACCATATCACCCAATAGAGCGCTTCGCTCTCAGACTGCAGGCTTACTTGTAGTTCCTAGGTTTGTAAGAGTAGAATGTGAGGCAGAGCCTTCAGCTTTCGTGCTCCTCTCCTGTGGAACCAGCGCCCAAGTCAGATCAGGGAGACAGACACCCTCTCTACTTTTAAGATTAGGCTTAAAAACTTTCCTTTTTGCTAAGCTTATAGTTAGGGCTGGATCAGGTGACCCTGAACCATCCCTTAGTTATGCTGCTATAGACGTAGACTGCTGGGGGTTCCCATGATGCACTGTTTCTTTCTCTTTTTGCTCTGTATGCACCACTCTGCATTTAATCATTAGTGATCAGATCTCTGCTCCCCTCCACAGCATGTCTTTTCCTGGTTCTCCTCCCTCAGCCAACCAGTCCCAGCAGAAGACTGCCCCTCCCTGAGCCTGGTTCTGCTGGAGGTTTCTTCCTGTTAAAAGGGAGTTTTTCCTTCCCACTGTAGCCAAGTGCTTGCTCACAGGGGGTCGTTTTGACCGTTGGGGTTTTACATAATTATTGTATGGCCTTTGCCTTACAATATAAGGCCTTGGGGCAACTGTTTGTTGTTGATTTGGCGCTATATAAAAAAAATTGATTGATTGATTGATTGACAGAAATGAAAAACAACTAAAAAACTTATACAACTAAATACTAGTTTAGTGATTCACAGGATTGCTAAAAAAGCGGTTTTGAACTAATAGGGTTGAGTTTGTAGCGTCAACAGCAGATGCTACTATTATTGTGAACACCCCCTTTTCTGCTTTTTTTTTTTTTTTTTACTAATAGCCCAATTTCATAGCCTTAAGAGTGTGCATATCATGAATGCTTGGTCTTGTTGGATTTATGAGAACCTACTGAATCTACTATCTTGTTTCCCATATAGCAATAAGAAGTATACTCAAAACCTGGATTAATCTTTTTACTCACATAGCACTACTATTATTCTGAACACTACTGTACATAAGTATTCTCAGCCTTTGCTATGAAGCTTAAAACTGAGCTCAGGTGCACCTGTTTTCACTGATTATCCTTGAGGTGATCAGTGGAAAACAGCTTAATGAAGACCACCTGGGGTAAATATGGCATTCAAGCCATAGAGTTCTAGCTTTGTCTCATCAAACCAGAGAATTTTGTTTCTCCTGGTCTGAGAGTCCTTCAGGTGCCTTTTGGCAAACTCCAGGTGGGCTGCCATGTGCCTTTTACTGAGGAGTGTTTTCCGTCTGGCCACTCTACCAGGGCCTGATTGGTGGAATTACTGCGAATGGTTGTCCTTGTGGAAGGTTCTCCTCTCTCCACAGAAGAATGCTGGAGCTCTGACAGAGTGACCATCAGGTTCTTGGTCACCTCTCTGACTAAGGTCCTTCTCCCCGATCCCTTAGTTTAGATGGGCGGCAGCTCGAGGAAGAGTCCTGGTGGAGCTGAACTTCTTCCATTTACAGATGATGGAGGCCCCTGTGCTCATTGGGACCTTCAAAGCAGCAGAAATGTTGCTGTACTTTTCTCCAGATTTGTGCCTTGAGACAGAATAATGAAGAAGATTCCTGTCTCAGAAGTCTGCAGGCAATTCCTTTGACTTCATGCTTGGTTTGTGCTCTGACATGCACTGTTAGCTGTGGGACTGTATATGAAGAGTTCAGATGCAAAACCATAAATTTTTTTGTTGAGGACAACATGTACTTGGCTGTCAAGGGGACCATCAGTGTGCAAAATATGACAGAATTTGAACAAACTATTTTCATTTTATTGATGAACGTCTGTGCATTTCTGAATATGGTTTCCTTAAAATCTCCATTTTCAACTACATTTTTCTCCATTAAAAAAAACAAACACTTACTGGGTTTTGCATCTGGACTCTCTCTCCGATTGTTCTGTCTGAGTTATTTTCATTAGTTACTTCATCCAAACCATCAACATGTTTATTAGACCCCATTCCTACCAGGCTACTCAAGGAAGCCCTACCATTATTAATGCTTCGATGCTTAAATATGATCAATCTATCTTTGTTAGTTGGCTATGTACCACAGGCTTTTAAGGTGGCAGTAATTAAACCATTACTTAAAAAGCCATCACTTGACCCAGCTATCTTAGCTAATTATAGGCCAATCTCCAACCTTCCTTTTCTCTCAAAAATTCTTGAAAGGGTAGTTGTAAAACAGCTAACTGATCATCTGCAGAGGAATGGTCTATTTGAAGAGTTTCAGTCAGGTTTTAGAATTCATCATAGTACAGAAACAGCATTAGTGAAGGTTTACAATTATCTTCTTATGGCCTCAGACAGTGGACTCATCTCTGTGCTTGTTCTGTTAGACCTCAGTGCTGCTTTTGATACTGTTGACCATAAATTTTATTACAGAGATTAGAGCATGCCATAGGTATTAAAGGCACTGCGCTGCGGTGGTTTGAATCATATTTGTCTAATAGATTACAATTTGTTCATGTAAATGGGGAATCTTCTTCACAGACTAAAGTTAATTATGGAGTTCCACAAGGTTCTGTGCTAGGACCAATTTTATTCACTTTATACATGCTTCCCTTAGGCAGTATTATTAGATGGTATTGCTTAAATTTTCATTGTTACGCAGATGATACCCAGCTTTATCTATCCATGAAGCCAGAGGACACACACCAATTAGCTAAACTGCAGGATTGTCTTACAGACATAAAGACATGGATGACCTCTAATTTCCTGCTTTTAAACTCAGATAAAACTGAAGTTATTGTACTTGGCCCCACAAATCTTAGAAACATGGTGTCTAACCAGATCCTTACTGTGGATGGCATTACCCTGACCTCTAGTAATACTGTGAGAAATCTTGGAGTCATTTTTGATCAGGATATGTCATTCAAAGCGCATATTAAACAAATATGTAGGACTGCTTTTTTGCATTTACGCAATATCTCTAAAATCAGAAAGGTCTTGTCTCAGAGTGATGCTGAAAAACTAATTCATGCATTTATTTCCTCTAGGCTGGACTATTGTAATTCATTATTATCAGGTTGTCCTAAAAGTTCCATAAAAAGCCTTCAGTTAATTCAAAATGCTGCAGCTAGAGTACTGACGGGGACTAGAAGGAGAGAGCATATCTCACCCATATTGGCCTCTCTTCATTGGCTTCCTGTTAATTCTAGAATAGAATTTAAAATTCTTCTTCTTACTTATAAGGTTTTGAATAATCAGGTCCCATCTTATCTTAGGGACCTCGTAGTACCATATCACCCCAATAGAGCGCTTCGCTCTCAGACTGCAGGCTTACTTGTAGTTCCTAGGGTTTGTAAGAGTAGAATGGGAGGCAGAGCCTTCAGCTTTCAGGCTCCTCTCCTGTGGAACCAGCTCCCAATTCAGATCAGGGAGACAGATACCCTCTCTACTTTTAAGATTAGGCTTAAAACTTTCCTTTTTGCTAAAGCTTATAGTTAGGGCTGGATCAGGTGACCCTGAACCATCCCTTAGTTATGCTGCTATAGACGTAGACTGCTGGGGGGTTCCCATGATGCACTGTTTCTTTCTCTTTTTGCTCTGTATGCACCACTCTGCATTTAATCATTAGTGATCGATCTCTGCTCCCCTCCACAGCATGTCTTTTTCCTGGTTCTCTCCCTCAGCCCCAACCAGTCCCAGCAGAAGACTGCCCCTCCCTGAGCCTGGTTCTGCTGGAGGTTTCTTCCTGTTAAAAGGGAGTTTTTCCTTCCCACTGTAGCCAAGTGCTTGTTCACAGGGGGTCGTTTTGACCGTTGGGGTTTTACATAATTATTGTATGGCCTTGCCTTACAATATAAAGCGCCTTGGGGCAACTGTTTGTTGTGATTTGGCGCTATATAAAAAAATTGATTGATTGATTGATTGAACTCTTCATATGTAGACAGGTGTGCGTCTTTCCAAATCATGTCCAATCAACTGAATTTACCCCAAATGGACTCCAATTAAGCTGTAGAAACATCTCAAGGATGATCAGTGAAAACCGGATGTACCTGAGCTCAATTATGAACTTCATGGCAAAGACTGAGTACTTATGTACATGTGATTTCTTAGTTTTTATTATTATTTTTAAATAAGTTTAAAAAATACCTATTTTTTTCACACTGTCATTATGCAGTATTGTGTGTAGAATTTTGAGGGAAAAAAATAAATTTCATCCATTTTGGGATAAGGCTGTAACAAAAGGTGGAAGAGCATATGTGGCAGTGAAGCGTTGTGAATACTTTCTGACTCCTGTGGAGGCAAAATTTCAAACTTTGGTCCAAGCGGTCTCTGGCTGTCATGGAAGGAAGAGTCAGGAGGTTGACAGTTTGTCAAGATCAGCAGGTTTATTATACAAAGCGCTTTGGACACACCAATGAACAGCATACAGCAAGTGTCTGAGTGTGTGTGTGTAAATCAACACTTAGAGTGCACCCTTATGTCAGGACAGAGTTCGTTCTCATGAGCTCATCTCCCCAAACTGATACTGGTAGTTATCTGAAAATGACTTCATCTGAATGAGATGTTTTTGTCTCAAAGCTGCAGTTAGGCTCGATCAGAACAGACTCTGTGTCACTCTGAGCCACACAGAAACATGTGACTATCAGTCGTTTTGCGCAAACTGCATGAACAGTCTCTGGATTAAGCAAGGACTTGTCATAGTGCTGAACACAATATGAAATAATAATATGAAATAAACATGGCGTCACATGAAGACAATTATTTTGCTTTCACAATCTCTCCCTTTTGATCATATATGATCAATCAAATCATAGCAAAATAATAAGAAGAACATAACGGAGCATCTGTATTGTCACACCTTTGCAAGTTCAAGACAATGCATCATAGGATTACATTCTTCAAAATCATAGCCATTCCCTCGGCAAAATAATAAATTCTGCCATGATGGATGGAGTGGGGTTGGTTGAAGTCTCTTTAGGTTGTTGGAGGAAGGGGATCAAGAACAAGGGCCAGTTCTTTCAGTACTTTTTTGCAGTGAGTTGCGTGTATCCACGTTGATCTTTCTGCAACCTTGATCGTGGTATGTGTCATCAATTGCACTTGGAAGGGGCCTATCCAGCGATGATCATTCCAGCGCTTCTTTCTCAGATTCCTTATGATCACGAAGTCTCCAGGGTGAATATCATGGAGTGGTTGTTCAGCTGACAACGGAAGGGCTGCCTTCACTCGAGACCTGCACACAGAAAGAGTTTGTGAAAGCTTCATGCAGTGAGACACAAAATTGTGATCAGTAAACGATGCATCTTATCCTGTCAACACCTTGAGACGGAGTCCTGGAGTAGGCTTCATTTTAGCTTTTGGATTCAGCACACTCAAAAACCCCTATATGCAAAATTTTATGCTTTCTGCCAGAAGTGAACATCTATTTCACATATCTGCCCCACTAATCAGAGTTGAGGGTCCAAAAACATTCTCATACCTTTCAGTCGGCTCTCTTCTCTCTCACTTGTGTGTTTAATCACACTCTGTTCCCAAACAAACTGATAACACTTTGTAGCAGTTTTTCTCAGCAGTGGTGGAGGTGTGGAGAGGCGGGAAGAGGAGGGGTGGGGTGGGCATGAAAATTTGAAGTTTCCCTCAGCATTTGTGCATGTGCACGTGTACGCTTCTCCCCTGACACTTTCAAGATCAGTTCTCTGCTCACAGTCTGAAAAAAGCTTTTGAACACAAAGTTTCCCTGTTTCTCATTTTGACCAATGAAAGTAACTTCGGACTTTAAAAACTGCAATTTTTTTTAGTGACACCTTATGTCCCCCTTTGCCAGGTACAAAAGACACAACAAAGTGTTGTGGTCACACTGCTTCTTTGAAGGAGACACAATCAGCAAATCATCCACATACTGCAAGAGGGTGGTTCCCTGTGATAAGGTCAAAGAGGTCAAGCTGTCAGCCAAAGCCTGATAGAACATGTGAGGGCTACGAGTGAACCCTTGAGGTAGGCGGGTCCAGGTATACTGTTAACCCTTGAAAGTAAAAGTGAACCAGAATTGAGAATCTGGATGCACAGGAACAGAAAAGAAATCATTAGAGAGGTCGACCACGGAGAAGAAGTGAGAATCAGCCGGGATGATTGCAGCATTTACTGCTTGCAAATCTTGAACAAAACGCCATTCAGTAGGTTGTCCAACAGGACGACTCTTTTTCCCCAGGTTCGAGACCTTCAAAATCAGAGGTCTGTATTAAAGATCTTCTGGCACCAGTATCAAGCATAAATTTCAGCTTTTTTCTCCCATTTACAGTTAGAACAGCTGTTGGCAAAATTTCAAAAGGTTGGGGTTTTAAAAATATATGATATGGATTAGAGAGTTTTTCTAATTCAGCAATCTTATTTAAAAACATTTGTTGGACCTCCGGACGGATTTGTTTTGTTTTTTGACTTAAATAATCATTTACTTTACTCTCAAACTTTATATTTGTGTGGTGTTCCGCGGTGGGTGTGACTGTGTTGTGTTTGTTTGATTCACCGTGTGCCGTGCTGGCTGTCTGTCGTGGTCAGTCCACGAGGGTGTCCTGAGTCTGCTGGGCTGGACCCTGTCCCCCTCCGTGTCTGCCTTGCCCATGACGGAAGCCTCCACGTCCATGTTGTGCTCTGGACGGCATTATGGGCACTTCAGTGGACCAGCGGCCAAACGTCCCACAAATAAAACAGCTGTCTGGATCTTCAGTGTCTCTGGGTCGAAGGCTGTTGTCGGCCTCCGATCAAAGTTCTGTCGGCACATTGACAAGGACGCCCCCTCTCAGCAGACATCATGGTGAGGACGGCTGCAGCTGTCTCTAGGGCATTCATCATGGTGTAATGATCAGAGTCCTTTTTCTTGGTGGTTTTCCTCTCAACATTTGCGATAAAACAAAGTTATTTAACAACTAAGTGATGACTAAATTAGTTAACTATTTTAATAATCGATTAAATCGATTAGTTGTTTCAGCATTACTAAACACCACCTCTTTCTGTCAGATCCCATTTGGGACGTGTGTGTGGGGCAGAGTGCCACCCGTGCGCCTGGACTAAACCATTGTACAACTGTGCAGGGGTGGGAAGGGCCCTCAGAGATCTTTCAGTATTATTGTTAGAGCAGAATTATGTTTTGCAACATTTATACATTTATTCTAATTACGAGGTCTGTGAGAAAAGTATCCGACCTTTTTATTTTTTTCAAAAACTATATGGATTTGAATCATGTGCGCTTGCATCAGACAAGCTTGAACCTTCGTGCGCATGCGTGAGTTTTTTCACACCTGTCGGTTGCGTCATTCGCCTGTGGGCAGGCTTTGAGTGAGCATTGGTCCACCCCTCTCGTCGGATTTTTATTCTTTAGGAATGGTGGAGCGACTGCCGCTTTGTTCCATGAAAAGTTTTCAGAAACTGCCAGACAGCCAGATGGAAACCATTTGGAAGATTCAGATGGCTTTCGGTGAAGATTCTATCGGTATCACACAGATTAAGGACCATTAAAACTGGATTAAAAACGGCCCACAGCGGTGGAGGGCGCACCGCGCCTCGAGCGGCCATCGACAGGCTTGAACGAGCAGATCACTTCCAAATTTAAGGCTCTGTTGATGCAGGATGTCGTGTGACTAGCAGAGAAGTTTCAGAAGAGGTCGGGATCAGCACTTTATCGGCACATTCCACTGTTAAAGGAGATTTTGTAATGAAAGATGTGCGGACGGATTCGCACGTCGGGATGCAGCCGCTCATGGCGCGGGACAAACAACACCTCCGTGTTGGAAACCATTCATAAGATTCAGACGGCTTTCAGTGGCTTTTCAGTCGTGTGACTATCCGAGAAATTGTGCATGAGCTGGACATGCCAGAACATGTCCTGTGAGGCTTCATCACGGCGTTGCTTTGCGCCATGCGGCTCCACCGTGACACGCGGAATTCCTCCGCTCCTCTTTCCATGACAAAAACTCCTGTAACAGTGAAATGTGTCGTTCATTTCGACACTGGACACTGTGTTGATCCGGGACGTCGTCTGACTTCCACAGGAATTGCGGAAGACGTCGACATCTGCACTTTTTCGGCACATTGAGACAGACGTGTGGAGGAATTCTGCACGTCGCGGTGGAGCCGCATGGCGCAAAGCAACGCGGTGATGAAGCCTCACAGGACATGTTCTGGCATGTCCAGCTCATGCACAATTTCTCAGATAGTCACACGACTGAAAAGCCACCGAAAGCCGTCCTGTGAGACCAACACAGAGGTGCTTTTGTCCCGTGCCGTGAGTGGCATGGTGGCGCATCCCTCCGCTTCTCTTTCCATGATAAAACTCTTGTAAGAGTGGAATGTGCTGAAAAAGTCTTGATGTCCACGTCTTCTGCCATTTTTGTGGAAGTCAGACGACATCCCGGATCAACAAAGCCTTTACTTTGGAACTGATCTGGTTGTTTCAGCGGGGTGTCAGCCTGTCGATCGGCGCTCGGAGTGCGCCGCACTCTCAGACGCTGTGGGCGGTCTTTAAACCGGCTGGAGCACTCCTTAATCTCTGTAATCCCCATAAAATCATCCCTGAAAGCCATCTAAATTTTCCGAATGGTGTCCACCTGGAGGTCTCTCACAGTTTCTGGACAAATTTGATGCAGCAAAGCTCCAAATTGTTCAGAAATTTATTCGCAATAAAAATCCAACGGGAGGGGTGGACCACTGCTCACACAAAGCCTGCTCACAGGTGAATGACGCAACCGACAGGCGTGAAAAAACTCACGCATGCACACGAAGGTTCAAGCTTGGCTGATGAAATCACACGTGATTCAAATCCATATGGTTTTTGCAAAAAATAAAAAGGTCGGATACTTTTCTCACAGACCTCGTATATTCTTTTACAACATGAATTGTATGGACATTAATGACATGCAACACAAAAAATATATTTAATGCCAGTTTTTTGTGGGCCTCCCCCATGCTCTGGGCCCTGGGTACATAGTACCCTTTACCCCCCAGTCCGACGCCCCTGTGTATGGAGTGAGGGTGATCTGCAAACAATGATGCAAACACTTATTTGTCAAAGAAATTAGAACATTATCTACCATCTTGACAAATCAAGTGTTTCTACTCCAATAAGAGTTGAATTTGCACTGTGATAGAGTTGATTTAGTGCTGTAATAGAGTATATCTAACTATATGGACTGGGACCAAATGTTATCCCAGCAGAGTAAATTTTACTCAGCAAAATTTACTCTGCTGGGATAACAACAGTAAATTTTACTCAGCAAAATTTACTGTGTACCAACCAACACAGTTGACAATACAAATATAAAGGAAATTGTTGTCTTTTGTTTCTATCTGCACCTCCATGAATGACTTATCAGTCCAATGTACGAGTGACAATCTCTGCTGCATTTGTTGCCCGTGCACTGTGATGCCTGCTGAGGTTGCCACTGTCACTCCTTCCTTCTAGGACGTTGCTCAACAAGACCTTGGTTCCTCTCCTGCTCAGCCCTTCGTGCACCTGTTCTGACAGTAAGATTCCAGGCTGCACGGTCCTCTGCACACTGCTCCCATGTGTTGTGACATTGATGCTGCACATTTTCATATCCTTCTTGCAGACATCCTTGAAGCACAGGCGCGGTCGACCAGCCAACGAGTGGCCCTGTCTTTCTTTCTTTCTTTCTTTCTTCATTTGTTTGTAAAGGGACCATGTACAATAAAGAACATAAATGTTTCCATTTGATGCATTGTACCAGAGTTAGCTTAAAGCTAGTTTACATCTGCAGTCCCTTGGCAGGTCACAATTAAAACATAACTAATAAAACATTACAAAAGCACAAGCTCAAAGCTGCAGAGCTGTAAATCACCCACACAGACAAAAACACTCATATACACACCTTCTACCAGCTCACTGTACAGTAGATCTTTCGGGATGTGGCCTGGATCCATTCTCCTGACATGGCTAAGCCAACAAAAGTGCCTTTCGCCAAGAATGGTGAACATGCTGCTCATGTTGGTGCATTCCAAGACCTCTGTGTTGGCCAACTTGTCCTGCCATCCAAGATGTTGTCCTGCTTTTTTTCATATCTGGTGTAGGCGGTCCATGCCTTAGCTGAGCATACAGGTCTGGTAGACGCACAGTTCTCAGTGAGGCTGGAGTTGTTCCAGACTCTGTGGCTTAGTCTTGGCATAACTGCTGCTGCATTCGCAAAACTGCTGTTCATCTCTTAGTTAGTTCCCCTCCGGCAGATCCCGAGCAGCCGGGAAAGCAGGCCGACTGGGTGACTGTGAGGAGGAATCGTAGTCCTAAAGAGAAGCCCCGTGTACACCGCCAATCCATTCACATTTCTAACCGTTTTTCCCCACTCAGCGACACACCCGCCGAGGATCAAACTCTCGTTATTGGCGACTCTGTTTTGAGAAATGTGAAGTTAGCGACACCAGCAACCATAGTCAATTGTCTTCCGGGGGCCAGAGCAGGCGACATTGAAGGAAATTTGAAACTGCTGGCTAAGGCTAAGCGTAAATTTGGTAAAATTGTAATTCACGTCGGCAGTAATGACACCCAGTTACGCCAATCGGAGGTCACTAAAATTAACATTGAATCTGTGTGTAACTTTGCAAAAACAATGTCAGACTCTGTAGTTTTCTCTGGGCCCCTCCCCAGTTGGACCGGGAGTGACATGTTTAGCCGCATGTTCTCCTTGAATTGCTGGCTGTCTGAGTGGTGTCCAAAAAATGAGGTGGGCTTCATAGATAATTGGCAAAGCTTCTGGGGAAAACCTGGTCCTGTTAGGAGAGACGGCATCCATCCCACATTGGATGGAGCAGCTCTCATTTCTAGAAATCTGGCCAATTTTCTTAAATCCTCCAAACCGTGACTATCCAGGGTTGGGACCAGGAAGCAGAGTTGTAGTCTTACACACCTCTCTGCAGCTTCTCTCCCCCTGCCATCCCCTCATTACCCCTTCCCTGTAGAGACGGTGCCTGCTCCCAGACCACCAATAACCAGTAAAAATCTATTTAAGCATAAAAATTAAAAAGAAAAATAATATAGCACCTTCAACTGCACCACAGACTAAAACAGTTAAATGTGGTCTATTAAACATTAGATCTCTCTCTTCTAAGTCCTGTTAGTAAATGATATAATAATTGATCAACATATTGATTTATTCTGCCTTACAGAAACCTGGTTACAGCAGGATGAATATGTTAGTTTAAATGAGTCAACACCCCCGAGTCACACTAACTGCCAGAACGCTCGTAGCACGGGCTGAGGGGAGGATTAGCAGCAATCTTCCATTCCAGCTTATTAATTAATCAAAAACCCAGACAGAGCTTTAATTCATTTGAAAGCTTGACTCTTAGTCTTGTCCATCCAAATTGGAAGTCCCAAAAACCAGTTTTATTGTTATTATCTATCGTCCACCTGGTCGTTACTGTGAGTTTCTCTGTGAATTTTCAGACCTTTTGTCTGACTTAGTGCTTGGCTCAGATAAGATCATTATAGTGGGCGATTTTAACATCCACACAGATGCTGAGAATGACAGCCTCAACACTGCATTTAATCTATTATTAGACTCAATTGGCTTTGCTCAAAATGTAAATGAGTCCACCCACCACTTTAATCATATCTTAGATCTTATTCTGACTTATGGTATGGAAATAGAAGACTTAACAGTATTCCCTGAAAACTCCCTTCTGTCTGATCATTTCTTAATAACATTTACATTTACTCTGATGGACTACCCAGCAGTGGGGAATAAGTTTCATTACACTAGAAGTCTTTCAGAAAGTGCTGTAACTAGGTTTAAGGATATGATTCCTTCTTTATGTTCTCTAATGCCATATACCAACACAGGGCAGAGTAGCTACCTAAACTCTGTAAGTGAGATAGAGTATCTCGTCAATAGTTTTACATCCTCATTGAAGACAACTTTGAAATGCTGTAGCTCCTCTGAAAAAGAGAGCCTTAAATCAGAAGTGCCTGACTCCGTGGTATAACTCTCAAACTCGCAGCTTAAAGCAGATAACCCGTAAGCTGGAGAGGAAATGGCGTCTCACTAATTTAGAAGATCTTCACTTAGCCTGGAAAAAGAGTCTGTTACTCTATAAAAAAAAGCCATCTGTAAAGCTAGGACATCTTACTACTCATCACTAATTGAAGAAAATAAGAACAACCCCAGGTTTCTTTTCAGCATTGTAGCCAGGCTGACAAAGAGTCAGAGCTCTATTGAGCCGAGTATTCCTTTAATTTTAACTAGTAATGACTTCATGACTTTCTTTGCTAATAAATTTTAACTATTAGAGAAAAAATTACTCATAACCATCCCAAAGACGTATCGTTATCTTTGGCTGCTTTCAGTGATGCCAGTATTTGGTTAGACTCTTTCTCTCCGATTGTTCTGACTTATTTTCATTAGTTACTTCCTCCAAACCATCAACATGTCTATTAGACCCCATTCCTACCAGGCTGCTCAAGGAAGCCCTACCATTAATTAATGCTTCAATCTTAAATATGATCAATCTATCTTTATTAGTTGGCTATGTACCACAGGCTTTTAAGGTGGCAGTAATTAAACCATTACTTAAAAAGCCATCACTTGACCCAGCTATCTTAGCTAATTATAGGCCAATCTCCAACCTTCCTTTCTCTCAAAAATTTTTGAAAGGGTAGTTGTAAAACAGCTAACTGATCATCTGCAGAGGAATGGTCTATTTGAAGAGTTTCAGTCAGGTTTTAGAATTCATCATAGTACAGAAACAGCATTAGTGAAGGTTACAAATGATCTTCTTATGGCCTCAGACAGTGGACTCATTTCTGTGCTTGTTCTGTTAGACCTCAGTGCTGCTTTTGATACTGTTGACCATAAAATTTTATTACAGAGATTAGAGCATGCCATAGGTATTAAAGGCACTGCGCTGCATTGGTTTGAATCATATTTATCTAATAGATTACAATTTGTTCATGTAAATGGGGAATCTTCTTCACAGACTAAAGTTAATTATGGAGTTCCACAAGGTTCTGTGCTAGGACCAATTTTATTCACTTTATACATGTTTCTCTTAGGCAGTATTATTAGACGGCATTGCTTAAATTTTCATTGTTACGCAGATGATACTCAGCTTTATCTATCCATGAAGCCAGAGGACACACACCAATTAGCTAAACTGCAGGATTGTCTTACAGACATAAAGACATGGATGACCTCTAATTTCCTGCTTTTAAACTCAGATAAAACTGAAGTTATTGTACTTGGCCCCACAAATCTTAGAACATGGTGTCTAACCAGATCCTTACTCTGGATGGCATTACCCTGACCTCTAGTAATACTGTGAGAAATCTTGGAGTCATTTTTGATCAGGATATGTCATTCAATGCGCATATTAAACAAATATGTAGGACTGCTTTTTTTGCATTTGCGCAATATCTCTAAATTAGAAAGGTCTTGTCTCAGAGTGATGTTGAAAACTAATTCATGCATTTATTTTGTCTAGGCTGGACTATTGTAATTCATTATTATCAGGTTGTCCTAAAAGTTCCCTGAAAAACCTTCAGTTAATTCAAAATGCTGCAGCTAGAGTACTGACAGGGACTAGAAGGAGAGAGCATATCTCACCCATATTGGCCTCTCTTCATTGGCTTCCTGTTAATTCTAGAATAGAATTTAAAATTCTTCTTCTTACTTATAAGGTTTTGAATAATCAGGTCCATCTTATCTTAGGGACCTCATAGTACCATATCACCCCAATAGAGCGCTTCGCTCTCAGACTGCAGGCTTACTTGTAGTTCCTAGGGTTTGTAAGAGTAGAATGGAGGCAGAGCCTTCAGCTTTCAGGCTCCTCTCCTGTGGAACCAGCTCCCAATTCAGGATCAGGGAGACAGACACCCTCTCTACTTTTAGAATTAGGCTTAAAACTTTCCTTTTTGCTAAAGCTTATAGTTAGGGCTGATCAGGTGACCCTGAACCATCCCTTAGTTATGCTGCTATAGACTTAGACTGGCTGGGGGGTTCCCATGATGCACTGAGTGTTTCTTTCTCTTTTTGCTCTGTATGCACCACTCTGCATTTAATCATTAGTGATTGATCTCTGCTCCCCTCCACAGCATGTCTTTTTCCTGGTTCTCTCCCTCAGCCCCAACCAGTCCCAGCAGAAGACTGCCCTCCCTGTACCTGGTTCTGCTGGAGGTTTCTTCCTGTTAAAAGGGAGTTTTTCCTTCCCACTGTCACCAAGTGCTTGCTCACAGGGGGGTCGTTTTGACCATTGGGGTTTTTCCGTAATTATTGTATGGCCTTGCCTTACAATATAAAGCACCTTGGGTCAACTGTTTGTTGTGATTTGGCGCTATATAAATAAAATATTGATTTGATATATATATATATATATATATATATATATATATATTCATTCATTCATTTCATTCATTTAAAAGAAAAAAAAACAGAAAAGCAGAAATAAAGCATCTCAATTACCAGAATGAAAAGGAGCAGAGAGAAGAACAAGTCTTATATTTTCTGCCCCTTTTTACAATACAATCTTTCAATATCCAGCGTCATTATTCGACATTATTTAACAGATTGTATTTCTTTAACTTGTCACATACCACTGACTTATTTTATAATTGTGACCATTATTTAATAGATTACATCTCTGACAGGTTACATTTTTAAACTTAAAACATTTTAAACATTATTAACAAATTACCTTTTTGACTTCCTTACAGCCCACTGACTTATTTCATAGTTTCATACTTACTTAATACATCTAGATTAATACGTCTTTTAATAATTTAAGGGACCTTAATTCTTTAATTTCTTTGTTGAGATTGTTCCATAATTTTACACCATTTACTGCAATACTCCATTCCTTTACTTTGGTTCTGTATCTTGGTTTTCTAAAGACTTCTATTCCTTTCAATTTATAACTACTTACTCTTTTCTCAAACATATTTTGAATGTTTGTTGGTAAAGCATTTTTATTAGCTTGGTACATTGTAATATTTTCAAATCGACCAAATCACGAAATTTAAGTACCCTGTACATAATGAACAATGGATTAGATGGATCTCTAAAACCCACTGTTGCTAATCACCCTTAAAGCCCTTTTCTGCAGAATAAACAAAGGTTGTATATAAGTTGTATTGTTGTGGGCTGGGGTGTTTGGCTGGCTTTGTTTTTGTTTTCTGTTTCTCCCACCAGGGTGTATGCGTTCAGGACTGAGTGGCTGACGTGGGGCTGAGTTTGAGGACCTCACCCTGATCACCTGGAGGCTTGTTATCACGTGCAGTTCATCAGGACTCACAGCTGTGGGCATCTGTCTTGATCAGGGCATGTTGCATTTAAACCTGGAATACACAGTGTGTATTTGCCAGAGACTCGACTTTGTGACCAGACATGTGAGATCGACGTTGGGAGAACAATCTCATACTACGGACGCAGAGAACGCTCCAGGTTTGACGCCACGGTCTGTGAAAGAGGATTGGGTGAGGTCTCACGCTCTTCAGCACACTTCCTGAGGTATTTTGGTTTTTGTGACTTTCATGAAGTAAAGTCAGTAAATTTGGTGTCCCTCACACCTTGTTATATTGAGCTGTTATGCTATGCTAATCGTCTAAATCAGCTTCTACTGCAGTGGAGTTTTGAACTGAGTTGTTCCGTGCCTGCAGGGAGAGAAGCTGATTTTACATTTAGGCCAGGGAAGTGTTTTGCTGATTGTGTGCACCTTTGAGCTGTCTCTCTGTGTGGAGAGTGTTGGACTCACCTTACGGTTTCTTCTTTCACAGACTCGGTTTGTCGCGGCCACCTGGGGGGTGTCGACGGGGTCCTTGGGTCCAGAATTGCTGTGGCTCCGGTCCTTTTGCGCTGCTGGGATGCGCGCCGTTTTTCCACCTCGCCAGACTGTTGACTTTTGGGTTATTATCACTTAATACACTATGTTAATTAAACTTGTTTTCCTTTGAACCATGCTCTGCTTCTTTATGCTGGGTCCTGTCAAATGCTGGGTCGGTTCTCTGCCACGTCCGGACACATAACATGTATATGTTGATCCCCAGATTTCTACA
The DNA here is from genome assembly GCF_902500255.1 of Thalassophryne amazonica. Taxonomy (NCBI): domain Eukaryota; kingdom Metazoa; phylum Chordata; class Actinopteri; order Batrachoidiformes; family Batrachoididae; genus Thalassophryne; species Thalassophryne amazonica. Next base: position 12,277,051 of record NC_047110.1, on the reverse strand, counting down.
CAATAAGTTAAATATGGGAAAATCAATGAATTGTACAATGTTAATAAACCATAACTATTTAATGAATATTTTACTTTATGCACAACAGCAATGGCTTTCGCTATTTTTCCTTTTATGTAATTTATGTGTGACTTCCATGTAAGATCTTCATCAATCATGACTCCTAAAAATTTCTTTTTTTACCCCTTTGTATATCCATTCCATCTATTTGTAATGACACTTTTTTTTTTTGCTCTGTCATTAAACAATATGAAATTTGTCTTATTAATATTTAGTGACAGTCTGTTTATATCAAACCAATGTTTAACCTTTTCCAGTTCTGTATTTATCACTTGTGCTACTTCCTGTATATCTGATCCAGAGGTAAACAGCGTTGTATCATCATCAAATAAAATGCTTAGAAAGCACATTAGATACATTCACCAAAATCATTGATATACAAAATAAACAGTTTGGGTGCAAGTACCGATCCTTGTGGTACTCCATAAGTAATATTACACAATTCTGATTTGGTATTATTTATCTGAACAAACTGTTTTCTGTTTTCTAAGTAGCTTTTTACCCACTGATGTGCTAATACCTCTTAATCCATATTGTTGTAACTTGTGAAGCAATCTTGAGTGGTCAATACATCAAAAGCCTTTTTCAAGTCAATAAAAATACTTACAAAATAATCCTTAGTTTCTATGTTGTTGATATTTTCTCTATTAATTCCATTAATTTGCCATAGCTGTCGAATGTTTTGTTCTGAATCCATACTGAGCATTATTTAAAATATGATGTTTCTCAATGAATTTATCCAACCTTGTCACAAAAAACTTTTCCCATAATTTTAGAAAACTGTGGGAAGCAATGATACTGGCCTGTAATTAGAGAAATTATGTTTGTCTCCATTTTATATTAATGGGACTACCTTGGCAATTTTCATTTCATCTGGAAAATCCCGTTAACAGAGACAGATTGCAAATATAAGTGAATGGTTCAATAACAGTTTCTATTATACTTTTTACAGCCATGTCTAAATCTTCCATGGTCAGTTGATCTTTTGCTTACACAATTTTTTTTTAACAATATTTCTTATTGCATCTTTTCCACATTGTCCAGGAAAATACTATTGACGGTATTTACAAGTGTATGTAATGTATCTTCTACTATTGGTTTATTCCCACCAGACTTGATCCTACATTTGAAAAATAATCATTAAACCATTTGCCACTTCTTTTATGTCATATATCTCAAGTAATTTGGAAATCACTTTCCATCACACTTTTTACAATTCCCCATGTTGCCCTCATATTGTCTTTACTCTTATTTAATTGTTCACTATAATAATCTTTTTTTTTGTTTCCTAATTATTGTCAATAGTTTATTTTTATATTTTTTGTATCTGTGTTCTGTTTCCTTTGTTTGCATTGTTAAAAAGCAACTGTATAAATACTTTTTCTTTGCACAAGCATTTTTATTCCCTTTGTCAGCCATGATTTATTTACTCTTTTCTTACTAATTTCTATTAATTTACAGTTTTTATTATATGATTTCATCAATATTTCATAAATGAGTATATGCTACATTAACATCACTGACATAAACTTCTTCTCCCCTAATTTTGATTTTTAAGATCATATTTTAATGCCTCTAAGGCTTTTACTGACTTATCTCTTTAAAGTTTTATAACAGTTTTTTTCTTGTACCTATTTTTATATTTAAATATTGAAAAGACTGGTAAATGATCACTAACATCTGTCATCAAGATCCCATTCCTGATAATATTGTTGTGTGTGGTATATATATATATATATATATATAATATATATACGCTTCTTTTATCTTCTCCTCAAATACTGCCTTTTTTCTCCTGCCCCAACTTCTCATGTCTTGAGTAAGCGAAGCAGTAGAAGATTGTTTTCTTCTCTTCAGTGGTCCAAGTAACAGTGGCGTATTTTCCGTTAGATTTCTTTTTGGCCTTTGAGGGTGTTGCTGCTTGGAGTCCAGGATCAGAGCTATGCTGATCTGATGGGTTATCCAGTTGAGTGCTCTCGCAGGGGAGATCATTCCCTGCAGCACTAAGAGAAGTTGCACCATTACTTTCCTCACACACCCTGCTGCCTAGGCGTGATTTGGGGACCTTTTTATCCTGGGAGACATCCGGCCAGTACAATTTGCCATTTTTCGACTTTTCCATATTTGCTTTGTGGAGTTTTTAGCTAGGGTTCGTTTTCACTGAAACGTCCTCATACAGAGATCTCTCCCCGCAAACCCTCTTCACAGTGGGACCGAGGACATTTGAGGCAAATGTCCAGTAGGACTCCAAACCCACCCCATATATATATGTATGTATGTGTGTGTGTGTGTGTGTGTGTGTGTGTGTGTGTGTGTATATATATATATATATACGAGGTCTGTTAGAAAAGTATCCGACCTTTTATTTTTTTTCAAAAACTATATGGATTTGATTCATATGTTTTTACGTCAGCCAAGCTTGAACCTTCGTGCGCCATGCGTGAGTTTTTCCACGCCTGTTTGGTTGCGTCATTCGCCTGTGGGCAGGCTTTGAGTGAGCACTGGTCCACCCTTCTCGTCGTTTCATTGCGAGGAAATGGTGGAATGATTTGGACTTTTTTTCCATCAGAATTTTTTTCAGAAACTGTTAGAGACAGGCAGCTGGAAACCATTCGAAAAATTTATCTGGCTTTCGGTGAAATTTTTACGGGCTTCACAGAGAATAAGGACTGTTACTACAGCTTAAGGACGGCCCACAATGGCGCACAGCACGCCGCACTCCGAGGCGCCATCGAGAGGCAGAAACACCACATCATTTCTAAACGGATGGCTGTTGTGGAGCCAGGACCGTTGTGTGCAATTTCTCTGGTTATCACAAGAGCTGGACATCAGCCATTTTCCGGCAGAATTTCACTTTTAACAAGAGATTTTGTCACGGAAAGCCGCACGGAGGCTTCGCGTGTCACGACCGATTCGCTGATGAAGCGAGACAAAGGAACACCTCCGTTTCGGAGTGTTAGAGGACAAGTTGGGACATGCCTATCTCGGCTTTCAGTGCTTACCAGTCGAGTGGAGTATAAGAGAAATTGTGGAGAGCTGGGCAACGCGCCGTCTCGAGCAGCGTGTGAAACAAAGGAATTCAGCCGAGAGGGCGGGACCACATCTCACTCAAGGCCTGCCCACAGGGAAATGACGTCACCGACACGCATGAAAAAACTCACGCATGCGCACGAGGGTTCAAGCATGATTGGTGTAATCGCACGTCCATTCAAATCCATATAGTTAAAAAAAAAGGTTGGTTTATTATCTAATAGACCTTGTATATATGTGTATGTGGCACAGTTTGTGTTTGGGGTGAACTAAGCAATCGACACCAAACTTGGTATGGTGACTGGGAAAGGAGATGTCTCTGGGGTCCTTAAGTTGAAGGCGCATGTGTGCGAACACACACAACACACAACACACACAACACACACACACACACACAACACAACACACCACAACACACACACACACACACAACCACACATCAAACACCAACACACACAGTCACTATATAGGCTTTGGAGGTTTGCGTCGAAACTACTTCAGGGATTTCTCACCAACTTTCACCATGGATATCATTAGGCGATGGAAGACTCCAATAAATTCTGGAGGTGATCTGGATCCGAATCCGGATTCGGATCAAGATTCACTTTATATAGGCTTTGAAGGATTTCTTCAAAACTACTCACAGATTCTCACCAAATTTGTACCACAGAAGATATTTAGGGCATGGAAGACTCCATGAATTTTGGAGGTGATTGGATCTGAATCCAGTTATGGATCACGATTTCACTTCTATACTGTTTTGAAGGATTACGTCAAAACTACTTCACGGATTCTCACCAAATTTGCACAACAGATAATATTCGGACACGGAAGACTCCCCAGTATTTTGGAGGAGCACCTCCAGATCCAGCAGCATCACAAATTACTTACTACATAGTGGTGGGTGGTGAGGGCGGCTTTTAGATTCTTAACGGGCCAGTGTGCACCTGCATGCGAGTTAAGGTGTGCATTTTTTGACTTAAAAGGTACCTGCTGTGTACAGCATGAAGACTGTCGATATGCCTCCCAAGAAGCAGGGGGTGGTTAGGTCGTAAAAACCCAAGTGCTCAATGGATGAAATGTAATAAAGCTGATGAAACATCTGCAGACACTAACAACAGTATATGTCCCTCAGCATTGCCATGATATGACATGCTGTCACCTTTTTAATCATCATTCACTTGCGTTTCACGAATGTCACAAATAGCTCTATGAAAATTAATGATGACAGCATACACACATGCAATGCAACTTACTATACCTTAACTAAAGTGACATGAAATATACAAAGCCATGGATAAAATTCTTCATTACCATGTGTAGAACAGGTAATTCAGTTAGTCTGTATATGTATAAAGCAAGTGTCTGTGTGTGTGTATGTGGCTCACATATCTCTCTGACTGTTTGTCGATTGACCTCAGCTTTCAGATATGGCTTGCACATGGCCGATGATGTGCATCCTGTACTCTGAAAATTTTGGGGAATAATTTTCAAAACCTTCATTTACCATTACAGGGTTGGTCCGTTCGGGAATACATTGCTTCTTGAAACGTGCCTGTGAATAAATCAAGCACATCCTCTTTTCTTCTGTGGTGCACCAGTTTAATTGGCTAACGGTAAGCCCCTTTCACACCGGGCCTGCTTCAAGTTGCATATGCTGTGTATCTAATAACACAGGATTGTCTATGTCAATTTGAGTGGTATAGTTTTAATGCATTGTGTACACGGTCTAAAAGTTCAACAACAATCCTGCTTGATTTATAGCTTAGCAACAATGGAGCACAGCAGGAATCATAAATTGGTGTTGGGTAGCGTTATATTGTGTGGGTTTGGCATCCAGTCACGTTAAGCACTGTTATGTTGCCTCAACATGCGTGAAACTACTTCCTTTCATGGTGCTGCATGACACAACTCGAAGCAGGCCCGGTTGTGAAAGGGGCTGTAGCTTAGCCTTAGGTGAACAATCAATGGGTCCCACGATTTACCCAGACTGACTGCAAATAAGAGTAAATTAAGTACTTTTATTTAATTTTAATTATTTAATTGTTTTTTGTGGCATTTTGTTAATGCTGAAATGTGCTCCGTCCTACCACTGTGAACAAATCCAGCACACCTCTCTCCTTCTATTGTGGATAACAGCATCCTTATTGTTGCATTGCTGCCACCTTCTGCATCATTGTGTTATAGCAGTACTAAACCCTATTAATGAGTCCAGTGTCGTTCTAGCCCAACAACTGGCCTGGCTATGAATTGGGCCGGATACTGGCCTCCATCTTGGAGTGAGATTTCCCACTCCCAAATGACCAATAGGAGAGCAGTGCTTGCGCCACACCCCCCAAACCTGCCCAAAGTGAGGCTGACCAACGTTGACGTCAGCCGCCAACCAATCATAGGCAAGGAGAGAGAATTGGGCCAATATTTGGCCCAATTCAGGGCCGGTCATCGGGGCTAGTATCTTTGAAGTACAACCCCAATTCCAATGAAGTTGGGATGTTGTGTAAAATGTAAATAAGAACAGAACAGAATGATTTGCAAATCCTCTTCAACCTATATTAAATTTAATACACCACAAAGACAAGATATTTAATGTTCAAACTGATTACCTTTATTGTTTTTGTGCAAATATTTGCTAATTTTGAAATGGATGCCTGCAACACGTTTCAAAAAGTTGGGACGCGGCAACAAAAGACTGGCAAAGTTGATGAATGCGCAAAGAACATCTAATTAGAAACAGGTGAGTGTCATGATTGGGTATAAAAGGAGAATCCCCAAAAGTCTCAGCCGTTCACAAGCAAAAAGGGGTGAGGATCACCACTTTGTGAAAAAACCATGAACAAATGGTCCGACAGTTTAAGAACAATGTTTCTCAACGTTCAATTGCAAGGAATTTAGGGATTCCATCATCTACTGTCCATAATATAATCAGAAGATTCAGAGAATCTGGAGAACTTTCTACACATAAGCAGCAAGGCAAAAAACCAACACTGAATGCCCGTGACCTTCGATCCCTCAGGCGGCACTGCATTAAAATCCAAGATCATTGTGCAAAGGATCTTACCAGCGTGGGCTCAGGTACACTTCAGAAAACCATTGTTAGTTAACACATTTCATCGCTACATCAACAAGTGCAAGTTAAAACTCTACCATGCAAAGTGAAAGCCATACATCAACAACATCCAGAAATGCCGACGCCTTCTCTGGGCCTGAGCTCATTTGAAATGGACAGATGCAAAGTGGAAAAGTGTGCTGTGGTCTGATGAGTCCCACATTTCAAACATCCCAACTTCATTGGAATTGGGGTTGTATTTAAAAAGCCAACACTTTCCCCTCCCACTTGACCTTTTGCCTAAGATTGTCTGCAGATCACCTAAACAAATTCATACTTATTACAATATTCCACCATACATCATACAATATTCCTAAAATGAAATCTAACCAGATTGAGCTTTCAAAACACTTTAAAAAAAATTGTGCTGTTGCATTACTTTTTTGCTTTTCCCCAATGGCCAAAAAAGTAAAAGGCACCGGTTGTGATCCTTTCACATTAGTGGAATCTGGTTCAACTCCCTACAGTGTCCTTGCTAAAATATATGACAACACAACAGTTTTCAATCGATCCACACATTTCACAACAAACCTAACTAAATGTCCCTGACTCACATTGTCAGTAACTACTATATTCACATCCATGTGTTTGTGCTTCCTGTACACGAAATGTGTTTATTCCTTCCTATATTCTATGTGCCCATATATGTCTGACCATGTTGGATGAATGTCAATGTTTTCTTAAAGTAACTATTTGCGTCTCTGTATCTCAGTGTTATCCCTGTCTTAACAGACGTACACTTTGGCTGTTAAAACTATGTAAGCGTAAGCACACCTCTTGGTACATCCCACCTTCAAAGACAGCCTCATACGACCCTCCATGAAAAATCTACTTTAGCTCCCAATTTTCTAGAGGAATGCAAGCTTCCTATGAGGGCACTGCAGTAATGTTTTGTGTGTGTTATCTCTCTCTCTCTCTCTCTCTCTCTATATATATATAGATTCACGGTGTGTTCAACTGTGTATGAGGCTCGTGAGAATAAAGACCATGAACCATCAGTTAAAGACTCTGATCATCATTCAGCTACCGACATCTCCTGCTCACCTCCATCACACACGCATGCTGTTTTCTACGAAGATTCTCTCCAGCTGCCTTCCCAATATATTGGGAATATGTTTGAAAGCTAACTCTTCACTTTGCAAAAACACTAATGTCTCCCCCACCTGACTTCTCTGTGAAGTTCAGCTGGTCTGGACCCAATACTTTACCACTGAGATATCAGCTTCTGTCTCTGCTGATATTTAATAAAGAAGTTAAAAACCCCAGCTTGGCCGCTGCATATCATCGCTGCATATCATCGCTGCATATCACTTAAAATTCATCTGGAGCAAGTGGAAGAAGCTCAGTTTCCTGAGGCAGTATAGTAATTAATTCGTAACACTTTGAAGAGTAGAATTGGTCACTGTTGTTTGATCTCAATCATTGTAAGTCACCCTGAGTCCCACAGGACCCAAGGTGCCCGCTGGTCTGACGTTGCATCGGCCGGCCACGATGGAAAAAGCAGCTCAGTGTTCATGTTTTCTTTCATATTGTGGAAGCGGAGCACAATTCAAGGAAGCCCCGTCTCTGAGGAGTCCTATTGTCTTCAGAAGCAGTTGGGCCAAAGCTGTGCTGCTATTTCCCTTCTTTCAGCCACAAGTCCACCAGACCTGACGTGACCCACTTACTTTTTCTCGTCACACATTCCTTCACATCCCTGATGTTCTTCCCTCACACTTATCTTTGAAGAGTAATTTATTCAGTTTGATTTACAGTGAGGCAAATAAGTATTTGATCCACTGTCGAGTTTTAAAAGTTTTGCCACCTACAAAGAATGGAGAGGTCTGTAATTTTTATCGTAGGAACACTTCAACTGTGAAAGACAGAATTCTGTTTCCTGTAGTTCTTGACCAAATTTGCACACTGCAGCTGGGATTTTGGTCCACTCCTCCATACAGATCAGCTCCCTCCAAAGATTTCCTATTGAGTTCAGGTCTGGAGACTGGCTTGACCACTCCAGGACCTTGAAATGCTTCTTACAGAGCCCCTCCTTAGTTGTCCCAGCCATGACCCATCTTCAATGCTCTTACTGAGGGAAGGAGGTTGTTTGCCAAAATCTCGCAATACATGACCCCATCCATCCTCCTTTCAATACAGTGCAGTCGTCCTGTCCCCTTTGCAGAAAAGCACCCCAAAAATGATGTTTCCACCCCCATGCTTCCTGCATGGGATGGTTTTTCTTGGGGTTGTTCTCATCCTCCAAACATGGCGAGTGGAGTTGATACCAAAAAGCTCTATTTTGATCTCATCTGACCATATGACCTTCTCCCATGCCTCCTCTGGATCATCCAGATGGTCACTGGTGAACTTCAAATGGGCCTGGACATGTGCTGGCTTGAGCAGGGGGACCTTGCTGCCCTGCAGGATTTTAAACCATGACGGCGTCTATTGTAATCTTTGTGACTGTGGTCCCAGCTCTCTTCAGGTCATTGACCAGGTCCTCCTGTGTAGTTAATCATCCTTACCCCACGAAGTGAGATCTTGCATGGAGCCCAAAACCGAGGAAGACTGGCAGTCATCTTGTGTTTCTTCCATTTTCTAATAATTATGCAACAGTTGTTGTCTTCTCACCAAGCTGCTTGCCTGTTGTCCTGTAGTCCATCCCAGGGCCGTATATAGGAATGTGAAAGGGGGGTTCAAATCCTTGAGTTGGGGGTCCAGTGGGCTGCAGGGCCCCGGTGGGGTCGAGGGGCAACGCCCTTATGGGGGGCTCAGGGGGGCAAAGCCCCTTGAAGCAGAAGCTTTTTGAGGATTTCGAGGGTGTAAAAAGCTACATAAATTTAATTTGAAACCCAAATGTATCATTTTAGGAAATACATTTTTATATACAAATAGTCCTTGCTTGGGATTGGATCAGTTGCCATAAGAACCACCCAGGAAGAACCAAGGTAACATTAATGCAAACTTTATACCTGCCTGTCGGTTGCGAATGACACAACTGACAGGCGTGCAAAAACTCACGCATGCGCACGAAGGTTCAAGCTGGCTGATGCAAGCGCACATGATTCAAATCCATATAGTTTTTGCAAAAAATAAAAAGGTCGGATAGTGTCTAACAGACCTCATATTTAGCGGTATATATTCGCGTTTACATTATGAATATGTACGTATATGTACGTTATGTATTAAAATAGCGGTATTTAATTTGGCGACCTTGTTTAACTCGCGAAATTCGCATAATAAATCCCACGTGAATATTTGCACCTTTACAGTATTTGCAACAGGAAGGAGAAGCTCCCTTTATTTCTCAGCTTCTACATACAAACATGTTTTTACAAACCAGACAAGTGTAATTGTGTGTCTACATGGGTATTTACAAGCCTACTAATCTGTTTGATATCAGAGGAGGATAGGGACCAGGGAGCAAAAATTCTCAACCCCCATGGGAAGGTTTATCTAGCAGTTTCCCCTTTCATCACTTAAGGGATTACTCTGGCAGAGGAAATTGAAACTTGAGGGTGTGTGATAATAGCTGTGTAACAGTTAGTGCTTGTTGCTTATTATCAATGAAAAGAAAATACATAATGTTGATATCCAGATCAGAAAAAAATCAGCAGAAAAAAATCAGCAGAATTCTCAGGGGGGTTTTGGTTGAACCCCCTGAACCCCCTCTATATACAGGCATCTTTGGTCTTGGCTATGGTGGACAGGTTGGAGTGTGATTGAGTGTGTGAACAGGTGTCTTTTATACAGGAAACAAGTTCAAACAGGTGGCAATTAATACAGGCAAAGAGTGCAGAACAGGAGGACTTCTTAAAGAAAACAACAGGTCTGTGAGACACAGAGTTCTTGCTGGTTGGTAGGCGATCAATACTTATTTCATGCAATAAAATGCAAATAAATTATTTAAAAATCAAACAATGTAATTTTTCAGATTTTTTTTTTTTTTTTTTAGATTCTGTCTCTCACAGTTGAAGTGTACCTACGATAAAACTTATAGACCTCTCCAGTCTTTGTAGGTGGGAAAAATTGCAAAATCGACAGTGGATCAAACACTTATTTGCCCGACTGTATATTACACCTTCAAGGCAAAGGCCACTGAGTGCTGGAAGGTGTCACCAGAAAAAATAACCAAGGAGACAGTAAAAATAGCTATTATTTAAATAAAATACATTTATAAATGCCAGATATGAAAAAGAAAACACTGAGCAACAAATAAAACCTCAAAGTCACAAGAGTACTACAATCCAAAGGCTTGTCTGAACACACCACACACACACAACACACACACACACACACACACACACACACACACACACACACACAAACACACACACACACAACACACACACACACAACGTGTAGCGGCTGCACTCTGCGCTGTATGACTCCGCCCATTCGCTCCCCTCGGGACGCGAACTCCGATCCTCGGCATGGAGTCGGACTCCTTAACCAGAAGGCTAAAACCCTGGGCTCTGGCCTTGTGACCAGAGATCCTTTTGATCTGTTGGGAGTGAGGTTTACTAACTACATCTGCCACAGCGACACCTGCTGGCCTCCGTTACACTCATCATCTTCAGCCTGTTATCCAAGACTGGGTCGTGGGGCTTGTCTGAACAGATTTTAAACTCTTTAAAAGGATTCCATGCAACAAGGTGATGGAGCTCTGGGAAGGGAATGTTCCACAATGTTGGAACAAAGATCCATCCATCCATCCATTTTCTTCCGCTTTATCCGGAGTCGGGTCGCGGGGGCAGCAGCTCAAGCAAAGCCGCCCAGACCTCCCGAGCCACACACACCTCCCCCAGCTCCTCCGGGGGAACCCCAAGGTGTTCCCAAGCCAGCCGAGAGATGTAGTCCCTCTAGCATGTCCTGGGTCTTCCCCGGGGCCTCCTCCCAATGGGATGTGCCCGGAACACCTCTCCAGCGAGGCGTCCAGGGGGCATCTGGAAAAGATGCCAGAGCCACCTCAACTGACTCCTTTCGATGTGGAGGAGCACGGCTCGACTCCGAGCTCCTCCTGACCTTTTTCCGGTCGAGAACCATGGCCTCGGATTTGGAGGTGCTGATTTTCATCCCGGACGCTTCACACTCGGCTGCAAACCGCCGCAGTGCACTCTGAAGGTCCTGATTTGACAAAGCCAACAGAACCACATCGTCCGCAAACAGCAGAGACGAGATTCTGTGGTTCCCAAACCAGACCCCCTCTACACCCTGGCTGCGCCTAGAAATTCTGTCCATAAAAATAATGAACAGAACCGGTGACAAAGGGCAGCCCTGGTGGAGGCCAACGTGCACTGGAAACAGGTTTGACTTACTACCGGCAATGCGAACCAAGCTCCTGCTGTGGTCGTACAGGGACCGGATAGCCCTTAGCAAAGGACCCCGGACCCCGTACTCCCTCGGGGCACCCTGTGGTGGGCCCCGAGGGACACGGTCCAACACCTTCTCCAGATCCACAAAACACATGTGGACTGGTTGGGCGAACTCCCATAACCCTCGAGCACCCGATGGAGCGTGTAGAGCTGGTCCAGTGTGCCACGACCAGAACGAAACCACACTGCTCCTCCTGAATCCGAGGTTCGACCATTGGTCGAATTCCCCTCTCCGTACTCTGAATAGACCTTACCGGGAGGCTGAGGAGTGTGATCCCCCTATAGTTGGAACACACCCTCCTGTCCCCCTTCTTAAACAGAGGGACCACCACCCCAGTCTGCCAATCCAGAGGTACTGTCCCCTCGCCATGTGATGTTGCAGAGGCGTGTCAGCCAAGACAGTCCTACAACATCCAGACAGACTTAAGGTACTCAGGACGGATTTCATCTAACCCAGGAGGATTGCCCGAGGAGCTTTCTAACCACCTCGGTGACTTCGGCCTAGGTAATGGGTCCGCCTCTGAGTCCCCAGTCTCTGCTTCCTCTTCGGAAGATGTGACAATGGATTGAGGAGATCCTCGAAGTACTCCTTCCACCGCCCGACAACATCCCCAGTCAGGGTCAACAGCTCCCACCCGCCCGTAAACAGTGGTATGAGAGCTGCTTCTGCCTCCTGAGGCGTCGGACGGTTTGCCAGAACTCCTCGAAGATGACCGATAGTCCTCCTCCATAGCCTCCCTGAACTCCTCCCAGACCCGAGTTTTTGCCTCTGTGACCGCACAGGCTGCGGCATGCTTGGCCTGCCTATCCGGTCAGCTGCCTCTCGGGTCCCACCTACCAACAAAGATAAGTAGGACTCCTCTCTTCAGCTTGACGGCATCCCTTACTTCCGTGTCCACCACCGGGTTCGGGGATTGCTGCCGTGACAGGCACCAGAGACCTTGCGACCACAGCTACTTGGAACAAAGATTTTAAGTTTAAATCCAGTGGTGGGCAAAGTTCCACTAATCCACCAACTGCTAATTAGCGAAGCTAACTTTTTTGTTCGTGTATTAGCCTTTCAGCTAACTTCAAAAACCATCAGCAGACCAATTAGCTTCCACAAATTGATCCTCTGCTTGGGCCATGATACAGACACAAATTACAAAACAATTCACAAAACAAATATACAGGAAATGTTGCAGGTGAACAGGACAGGAGGGTGCAGAAACAGACACCACACCCATCTCTGGATGGAGCCACATCTCAAACGGAGAAAAAACAAAATCATTCATCAGAAAGATAACAAATACAGTATAATTTGTCAGCATTAGTGTAACAGTGTTCCATGATGCATAACACAAAATGGCTGATGCACATCCAAATGTCCTTGTAACTATTTGTTATCTTAGCTGCCTTTTAAAATGGCTGACGCACAAAATGTCCTTGTATTTGGTAAACTATCACATCCTCTTACAGCTGTCTAATTGATAAAACCACCTGATCTTTTTATATATGTTTAATTGATACAAAAAATTCATGTCTGTTTGGAAAAAGAATCAGCGTGAAACTACACTACATACATAACACACACTATAAGATTTTTACATTACAACCGTGAACGCACCGCGAACAGACACCACCCACTTTCACCACCCTGCAGCCAGCTCACATAGACACTGATTCAATCCAGGTTAAGACCTGCCCATATAGTGGTGGCTTAGGCTAAGATAATAAAAGTTAGAGAACAAAGGAAGTCGGGGTTCTTTGTTCCTGTGTTTACATGCGACCGGTTCAATATCGCAGTGCTGAGATGTGGCTTTGCAAACAGACACAGTGACATGTTGTGTGTGCTGAACTGAGAGGGGGTGTGTCCGCTGACAGGAGCAGCTGTGGAGAACTGTGGTTCTGGATGTCACGGCTGGAGAACACTTACCGTGTTTGGACGGACATGAACTAACAACTTTCCACTATGATGCACGTGTGTCTGCTTGCTGTCCTCATGTGGACATGCATAAAACATATTGCTGTTGTGACGGGCTGCAGCGAGCGCGCACATGCCGCACACATTAACAGGCTGTCCCACGTGAAGCAGACCATCAGATCAGTAGGTGATCTGAATGTCATGTCACCCACGTGAGCTCTGTTCCACATGATGTCGTGTCAATCCCGCGGCGCGCCTTCCACAAGACGCGTGTCGGGCAGGACATGCTCACGGGGCATGCCGCCAGCTGGACACGCCACCAGCAGGACACGCCACCAGCGATGTCGACATGATAAGAGCGCCCTGCTTCTCATTCATCTGAGTTCATGGGTCACAGACGTTAGCTATATTTCGCAGGTGGGAGAAAGCAGTCCTCATAATATCTCTAATGTGGAGGTCAAAGGACAACGTAGGATCAAAATGACCCCAAGGTTCCTCACTTTGTCAGTGTGATGTATGACACACGAGCCTAGGCTAAGCGTTAGCTGGTCAAATTGATGGCGATGTCTCACTGGATCAAGAAACATCATTTCAGTCTTATCAGAGTTTAAAAGTAGGAAGTTGCTGGACATCCAGCTTTTCACTGATGCAAGGTGATCATCTAAGAATTTTATGTGGATGAGATCACCAGCAGTTATCAGCATGTATAACTGAGTATCATCAGCATAGCAATGAAAGGTAATCCCCCCCCCAAAAAAGTCATTTACATTCACAGCATACAGTGCCCCTGACGTGGGCAAAAGGCATAAACAGAAAAGGAGGTTTGACTTATGGTTTGATTGAATAAACAAACTAATTCTGGACAGTTGTTGACTCTCTCATTTCTACTAAGTGAAAATATCACAAATATCTTTTAGTTTTAAAGTAATGCACTCATTTTGAAAGTTTGAGCATTAAAACTCATAGATGCCAAAAGTCATTATGGAAAATTGAGCCTTCTCGTCACTGGTTGGTTGGTTGTAAAAAAAAAAAAAAAAACCCCACACATGTTACTGTAACGTGTGTTGATCTTTACAAATAAATCTGTATTTGTAAATATGTAATTTTTTTCATTGTTAAAAAAGGCATTTGCAAAACTGAAAATTCTGTTTAAGTGTGATAGAGTGCATCGAATGATGACCATATGACAGTTGTATTCTATTTAGACTCCCATCCAGTAGATGGCGGTGTTCTATGAATTCTGGGTCAGAATTAGTGCATTACTTTAAAACTAAAAGATATTTGTGATATTTTCACTTTGTAAAAATGACAGTTATCCGGAATTAGTTTACTTTTCTGTTTATGCCTTTTGCCAACATCCGGCGGACTGTATCCTGTGAATGTAAATGACTCTTCCTTATAGCAGTGAGCAGGGCGCACAAACAGAACCTCTGACTCATTGTTGTGTTGGGTTTGTGATCGTCTTTACTCAGTAGCATCGGCAGTGCTTAAATTCAAAACTGGTTTGTTATAGCTGACAGTGTACCAGAGTCAATACTAAAAGTTAGTGGTTATCAGTTAGCTGTAGCTTCCACTAATTTTTTTTTATCAGTTTATCATTATGAAAGTTAACTTGTCAGTTAGTAGATTTGTGGTTTATCGAAGGTAATTTTTTGGTTAGCTGTGCCCACCACTGTTTAAACCTGAATTTAACTGGAGGTCAGTGGAGCTGTGATGAGGTCAGTATTACATGTGATCTTTGACCAAACCAGGTTTAAAGGCTGGCAGCTGTTTTGTGTAGGTTTGGGCAAATTTGCTTAGTGATGTAAACATCGAGTCAAGACGAGTTAAAGAGTTTTTTTAATCTCTGACCCACAGACCAACATCCTAAACTTACACAGTAAAATCACCAGTGTTAAATTAACACTGACAGTGTACATATGGTCCCACTCTGGCCAGAGTAGGACCATATGTACAGTGGCATTGTTAGTTTAACACTGTCAGTGTTGGTTTTACACTGGTGATTTTACTGTGAAAGATTGGAAGTTTGACTAATATCAGCATCAAAGACGAGGGGCTAAAACAGGACTCCCTAGTTGTGAATAACCCATGGAGTAGATGTTGATATTTGCGTAATTTTCTGACTGGTCACAGAATACAGGTCAACAACAACAACAACAACAACAACAACAATAACAACAAAGACCTCAGTGATAAGGAGCATAACTGCCCATATGTAGACCAATTTTCAAATCCAGCTCATGTTATGTATCTATCTTTGTCTTAGTCCATCCAGATGTAAAAATGCGCAGTGGCCTTGGCTGGTGAAGTAAATGTGAGGTATTGTAAAGCATCTTTAGTTTCTGCTGGATGAAAAAGCGCAGTCGAACTGCAGTCCTTCCATCCTTCCTCTTTTGTTTCCTTCAGCGTTCAGTTGTAGGTAAATTGTTGTTCTTTAACTTTGGTCTTAACTCTGACGTACTGTTGATATTTTGTGCCTTCAAGGTACGACACGGTGCAACTTAGAGCCGGACCAGTAAGTGTCTATGCTGAATTTTGAACTACAGATAGATTTAGAATGTACAGTCTATCTGACATCGATAACTAGATGGCTAATTAATTAACATTTTGGAGAGCAGGAATAATGTATTTTTTAAGTTTTTCAACATTCATTTTTTTGAGAGAGAGAAGAACAAAACAAAACATCAACTACCACACAATATTATGTCCTGTCTTACATAAACCATGAAAACACAACAGTCAGACTCTTGCTGCAGATATTTGGCACCGGGTTTGGTACATTTTTGTAAAGAAATTGTTCACCAAACCGGTGTCTGAAAATGGGTCTAATCTGTAATTAAAAGTTGGACCCTAGAACATTTTGAGCACTCTGAAAGGTCTTAAGTATAATTTTAAAAAAATTGTGATATCAGGACATTGTGATCAACAAAACATAAATAAGGTGTAATTAGCACAGATAGGGAGTAATACGTGTGTTACAGATGGCTTTGTGGTATATTTTGTGATTGCATCATTTTGCTTGAATTTTAATTTGGCTGCTCAGTTATTCTGATGCCAGGTTAAAAATAAACTAAACACAGTCAGCCAGATTGTTGTGTTTGTACACTTTCCAGCGCCATTTATCAGTCCTGTTTTTGCCAAGCCGTGTATCGAACTATTGCTCTGTGTTACCTCGACCATGCCTCTTGCCTCTTCCGGATGTCTATGTTTGCTCGTGCCACTGAACCCTGTTTGTGCATGACTGCGTCTCAGCCTGACCCTGCTAGTACCTTTGCTCTGCTGACTGACCACATGTGTACCGTACCTGAGCCAAGACCATGTTTTCTCTTATATCAAAGCCTAGTCTGGGAGTTTGCATTGCGGATTCTACCGCTCCTGGGTCGCCGCCTGCCCTGACAACATTTTCCATTGTGCTATAAACTCGGGGAAAAATCTCATTTGTTTCACTTGAGGGAAATTATTGCTACATTTGTGTGATGTTTTCAGATTTTTTTTTTTTTTTTTTGGTTTTAGGGGCCAATTCCAAAGATGGTGCCATACCTGTACCAGAACAAGCAAGGATAACCGTCGGCAAGAAGAACAAGCCAAACCAGCTGGAAGTGTTGTGTGGGCCGCTGAAGAGGAGGTACTGCTGGCCCACCACCACCAGAGGGCGCCCTGCCTGGAGTGCGGGCTCCAGGCACCAGAGGGCGCTGCTGCCTTATGGGAGTAGCCTGGGTGACAGCTGTCACCCATCACCAGACACAGCTGTTCCACTCAGCACAGAGGTATATCAGGAGGACGGCGTCTCCACCTCAGTGCCGAGATATCGCCTAAGACTGAGGTAATATTCTCTGCATTTACATTCTGAACAACCAGCTAAACTTGTTAAACCTTTTCAGGACTGTTGACTACTGGTAGCTTCATTGCTTGGATAAGTACTCACCTTCCTGCTGTACATTGACAAGAGGTGGAGGCGGCTTCTCCCCTCTCCGTTACTGGGTGCGGTCGCATCCACACCTGTGTGTTGTTGCTTCTCTCCCGCCAGCAGTACCGGATCCGACGAGCGGAGGCAGTGGCCACCTGGGAATTCGGGACTTGGCGGTTCCAGTATTCCAGGGTTCGGTGGCAGAGGAGATCTGGGTGGTTCCGGTTCGACTGAGACGGACGTCTCCTACCTTCGAGCCTGCCCACACGACACCAGCGGATTCGACCCCAAGTTGTGATTGTTGTATTTATTGTGCTCGTTTCACAATAGTAAACCTTGTTATTCACCTTCCTCCATTGTCCGTTCATTGCGCCCCCTGTTGTGGGTCCGTGTTCCTACACTTTCACAACAGGAAGCCATCCAAAATCATGTCTCAAGATTCCATAAATGTTGTTGAATGAGAATTTATGTGGAAAATTATTGGAGAACAGTATTATCATTGTCAGAAACATGACTGTCACATGTGAATACGTAAATGTTTTGTTTATGTTGTTTATGTTTTTGTAAATGTTAAGTTTATGTTTTGAATTGCTACGGAACAAATGTAAAGCTCTCCAATTCACAAATGAATGTGAGACAATATAAGCTCAATTCTATCAATATAAATATTTGCAAGTTTGCTTATCTACCTAACAGGGGCATGCTGGGAACATTTTTTACCCACAAAAGGATGATCAGTGAAAACCGGATGTACCTGAGCTCAATTATGAACTTCATGGCAAAGACTGAGTACTTATGTACATGTGATTTCTTAGTTTTTATTATTATTTTTAAATAAGTTTAAAAATACCTATTTTTTTCACACTGTCATTATGCAGTATTGTGTGTAGAATTTTGAGGGAAAAAAATAATTTCATCCATTTTGGGATAAGGCTGTAACAAAAGGTGGAAGAGCATATGTGGCAGTGAAGCGTTGTGAATACTTTCTCTGACTCCTGTGGAGGCAAAATTTCAAACTTTGGTCCAAGCGGTCTCTGGCTGTCATGGAAGGAAGAGTCAGGAGGTTGACAGTTTGTCAAGATCAGCAGGTTTATTATACAAAGCGCTTTGGACACACCAATGAACAGCATACAGCAAGTGTCTGATGTGTGTGTGTAAATCAACACTTAGAGTGCACCCTTATGTCAGGACAGAGTTCGTTCTCATGAGCTCATCTCCCCAAACTGATACTGGTAGTTATCTGAAAATGACTTCATCTGAATAGATGTTTTTGTCTCAAAGCTGCAGTTAGGCTCGATCAGAACAGACTCTGTGTCACTCTGAGCCACACAGAAACATGTGACTATCAGTCGTTTTGCGCAAACTGCATGAACAGTCTCTGGATTAAGCAAGGACTTGTCATAGTGCTGAACACAATATGAAATAATAATATGAAATAAACATGGCGTCACATGAAGACAATTATTTTGCTTTCACAATCTCTCCCTTTTGATCATATATGATCAATCAAATCATAGCAAAATAATAAGAAATAACGGAGCATCTGTATTGTCACCCTTTGCAAGTTCAAGACAATGCATCATAGGATTACATTCTTCAAAATCATAGCCATTCCCTCGGCAAAATAATAAATTCTGCCATGATGGATGGAGTGGGGTTGGTTGAAGTCTCTTTAGGTTGTTGGAGGAAGGGGATCAAGAACAAGGGCCAGTTCTTTCAGTACTTTTTGCAGTGAGTTGCGTGTATCCACGTTGATCTTTCTGCAACCTTGATCGTGGTATGTGTCATCAATTGCACTTGGAAGGGGCCTATCCAGCGATGATCATTCCAGCGCTTCTTTCTCAGATTCCTTATGATCACGAAGTCTCCAGGGTATCATGGAGTGGTTGTTCAGCTGACAACGGAAGGGCTGCCTTCACTCGAGACCTGCACACAGAAAGGTTTGTGAAAGCTTCATGCAGTGAGACACAAAATTGTGATCAGTAAACGATGCATCTTATCCTGTCAACACCTTGAGACGGAGTCCTGGAGTAGGCTTCATTTTAGCTTTTGGATTCAGCACACTCAAAAACCCCTATATGCAAAATTTTATGCTTTCTGCCAGAAGTGAACATCTATTTCACATATCTGCCCCACTAATCAGAGTTGAGGGTCCAAAAACATTCTCATACCTTTCAGTCGGCTCTCTTCTCTCTCACTGTGTGTTTAATCACACTCTGTTCCCAAACAAACTGATAACACTTTGTAGCAGTTTTTCTCAAGCAGTGGTGGAGGTGTGGAGAGGCGGGAAGAGGAGGGGTGGGGTGGGCATGAAAATTTGAAGTTTCCCTCAGCATTTGTGCATGTGCACGTGTACGCTTCTCCCCTGACACTTTCAAGATCTTCTCTGCTCACAGTCTGAAAAAAGCTTTTGAACACAAAGTTTCCCTGTTTCTCATTTTGACCAATGAAAGTAACTTCGGACTTTAAAAACTGCAATTTTTTTTAGTGACACCTTATGTCCCCCTTTGCCAGGTACAAAAGACACAACAAAGTGTTGTGGTCACACTGCTTCTTTGAAGGAGACACAATCAGCAAATCATCCACATACTGCAAGAGGGTGGTTCCCTGTGATAAGGTCAAAGAGGTCAAGCTGTCAGCCAAAGCCTGATAGAACATGTGAGGGCTACGAGTGAACCCTTGAGGTAGGCGGGTCCAGTATACTGTTAACCCTTGAAAGTAAAAGTGAACCAGAATTAGAATCTGGATGCACAGGAACAGAAAAGAAATCATTAGAGAGGTCGACCACGGAGAAGAAGTGAGAATCAGCCGGTGATTGCAGCATTTACTGCTTGCAAATCTTGAACAAAACGCCATTCAGTAGGTTGTCCAACAGGACGACTCTTTTTCCCCAGGTTCGAGACCTTCAAAATCAGAGGTCTGTATTAAAGATCTTCTGGCACCAGTATCAAGCATAAATTTCAGCTTTTTTCTCCCATTTACAGTTAGAACAGCTGTTGGCAAAATTTCAAAAGGTTGGGTTTTAAAATATATGATATGGATTAGAGAGTTTTTCTAATTCAGCAATCTTATTTAAAAACATTTGTTGGACCTCCGGACGGATTTGTTTTGTTTTTTGACTTAAATAATCATTTACTTTACTCTCAAACTTTATATTTGTGTGGTGTTCCGCGGTGGGTGTGACTGTGTTGTGTTTGTTTGATTCACCGTGTGCCGTGCTGGCTGTCGTCGGTCAGTCCACGAGGGTGTCCTGAGTCTGCTGGGCTGGACCCTGTCCCCCTCCGTGTCTGCCTTGCCCATGACGGAAGCCTCCACGTCCATGTTGTGCCTGGACGGCATTATGGGCACTTCAGTGGACCAGCGGCCAAACGTCCACAATAAAACAGCTGTCTGGATCTTCAGTGTCTCTGGGTCGAAGGCTGTTGTCGGCCTCCGATCAAAGTTCTGTCGGCACATTGACAAGGACGCCCCCTCTCAGCAGACATCATGGTGAGGACGGCTGCAGCTGTCTCTAGGGCATTCATCATGGTGTAATGATCAGAGTCCTTTTTCTTGGTGGTTTTCCTCTCAACATTTGCGATAAACAAAGTTATTTAACAACTAAGTGATGACTAAATTAGTTAACTATTTTAATAATCGATTAAATCGATTAGTTGTTTCAGCATTACTAAACACCACCTCTTTCTGTCAGATCCATTTGGGACGTGTGTGTGGGGCAGAGTGCCACCCGTGCGCCTGGACTAAACCATTGTACAACTGTGCAGGGGTGGGAAGGGCCCTCAGAGATCTTTCAGTATTATTGTTAGAGCAGAATTATGTTTTGCAACATTTATACATTTATTCTAATTACGAGGTCTGTGAGAAAGTATCCGACCTTTTTATTTTTTTCAAAAACTATATGGATTTGAATCATGTGCGCTTGCATCAGACAAGCTTGAACCTTCGTGCGCATGCGTGAGTTTTTTCACACCTGTCGGTTGCGTCATTCGCCTGTGGGCAGGCTTTGAGTGAGCATTGGTCCACCCCTCTCGTCGGATTTTTATTCTTTAGGAATGGTGGAGCGACTGCCGCTTTGTTCCATGAAAAGTTTTTCAGAAACTGCCAGACAGCCAGATGGAAACCATTTGGAAGATTCAGATGGCTTTCGGTGAAGATTCTATCGGTATCACACAGATTAAGGACCATTAAAACTGGATTAAAAACGGCCCACAGCGGTGGAGGGCGCACCGCGCCTCGAGCGGCCATCGACAGGCTTGAACGAGCAGATCACTTCCAAATTTAAGGCTCTGTTGATGCAGGATGTCGTGTGACTAGCAGAGAAGTTTCAGAAGAGTCGGGATCAGCACTTTATCGGCACATTCCACTGTTAAAGGAGATTTGTAATGAAAGATGTGCGGACGGATTCGCACGTCGGGATGCAGCCGCTCATGGCGCGGGACAAACAACACCTCCGTGTTGGAAACCATTCATAAGATTCAGACGGCTTTCAGTGGCTTTTCAGTCGTGTGACTATCCGAGAAATTGTGCATGAGCTGGACATGCCAGAACATGTCCTGTGAGGCTTCATCACGGCGTTGCTTTGCGCCATGCGGCTCCACCGTGACACGCGGAATTCCTCCGCTCCTCTTTCCATGACAAAAACTCCTGTAACAGTGAAATGTGTCGTTCATTTCGACACTGGACACTGTGTTGATCCGGGACGTCGTCTGACTTCCACAGGAATGCGGAAGACGTCGACATCTGCACTTTTTCCACATTGAGACAGACGTGTGGAGGAATTCTGCACGTCGCGGTGGAGCCGCATGGCGCAAAGCAACGCGGTGATGAAGCCTCACAGGACATGTTCTGGCATGTCCAGCTCATGCACAATTTCTCAGATAGTCACACGACTGAAAAGCCACCGAAAGCCGTCCTGTGAGACCAACACAGAGGTGCTTTTGTCCCGTGCCGTGAGTGGCATGGTGGCGCATCCCTCCGCTTCTCTTTCCATGATAAAACTCTTGTAAGAGTGGAATGTGCTGAAAAAGTCTTGATGTCCACGTCTTCTGCCATTTTTGTGGAAGTCAGACGACATCCCGGATCAACAAAGCCTTTACTTTGGAACTGATCTGGTTGTTTCAGCGGGGTGTCAGCCTGTCGATCGGCGCTCGGAGTGCCCGCAACTCTCAGACGGTGGCGGTCTTTAAACCGGCGGGAGCCTCCTTAATCTCTGTAATACCCCATAAAATCATCCCTGAAAGCCATCTAAATTTTCCGAATGGTGTCCACCTGGAGTCTCTCACAGTTTCTGGACAAATTGATGCAGCAAAGCTCCAAATTGTTCAGAAATTTATTCGCAATAAAAATCCAACGGGAGGGGTGGACCACTGCTCACACAAAGCTGCTCACAGGTGAATGACGCAACCGACAGGCGTGAAAAAACTCACGCATTGCACACGAAGGTTCAAGCTTGGCTGATGAAATCACACGTGATTCAAATCCATATGGTTTTTGCAAAAAATAAAAAGGTCGGATACTTTTCTCACAGACCTCGTATATTCTTTTACAACATGAATTGTATGGACATTAATGA
This sequence comes from Thalassophryne amazonica, assembly GCF_902500255.1. Taxonomy (NCBI): domain Eukaryota; kingdom Metazoa; phylum Chordata; class Actinopteri; order Batrachoidiformes; family Batrachoididae; genus Thalassophryne; species Thalassophryne amazonica. The sequence continues at coordinate 12,254,119 of NC_047110.1, read as the reverse complement.
CATGCAACACAAAAAATATATTTAATGCCAGTTTTTTGTGGGCCTCCCCCATGCTCTGGGCCCTGGGTACATAGTACCCTTTACCCCCCAGTCCGACGCCCCTGTGTATGGAGTGAGGGTGATCTGCAAACAATGATGCAAACACTTATTTGTCAAAGAAATTAGAACATTATCTACCATCTTGACAAATCAAGTGTTTCTACTCCAATAAGAGTTGAATTTGCACTGTGATAGAGTTGATTTAGTGCTGTAATAGAGTATATCTAACTATATGGACTGGGACCAAATGTTATCCCAGCAGAGTAAATTTTGCTGAGTAAAATTTACTCTGCTGGGATAACAACAGTAAATTTTACTCAGCAAAATTTACTGTGTACCAACCAACACAGTTGACAATACAAATATAAAGGAAATTGTTGTCTTTTGTTTCTATCTGCACCTCCATGAATGACTTATCAGTCCAATGTACGAGTGACAATCTCTGCTGCATTTGTTGCCCGTGCACTGTGATGCCTGCTGAGGTTGCCACTGTCACTCCTTCCTTCTAGGACGTTGCTCAACAAGACCTTGGTTCCTCTCCTGCTCAGCCCTTCGTGCACCTGTTCTGACAGTAAGATTCCAGGCTGCACGGTCCTCTGCACACTGCTCCCATGTGTTGTGACATTGATGCTGCACATTTTCATATCCTTCTTGCAGACATCCTTGAAGCACAGGCGCGGTCGACCAGCCAAACGAGTGCCCTGTCTTTCTTTCTTTCTTTCTTTCTTCATTTGTTTGTAAAGGGACCATGTACAATAAAGAACATAAATGTTTCCATTTGATGCATTGTACCAGAGTTAGCTTAAAGCTAGTTTACATCTGCAGTCCCTTGGCAGGTCACAATTAAAACATAACTAATAAAACATTACAAAAGCACAAGCTCAAAGCTGCAGAGCTGTAAATCACCCACACAGACAAAAACACTCATATACACACCTTCTACCAGCTCACTGTACAGTAGATCTTTCGGGATGTGGCCTGGATCCATTCTCCTGACATGGCTAAGCCAACAAAAGTGCCTTTCGCCAAGAATGGTGAACATGCTGCTCATGTTGGTGCATTCCAAGACCTCTGTGTTGGCCAACTTGTCCTGCCATCCAAGATGTTGTCCTGCTTTTTTTCATATCTGGTGTAGGCGGTCCATGCCTTAGCTGAGCATACAGGTCTGGTAGACGCACAGTTCTCAGTGAGGCTGGAGTTGTTCCAGACTCTGTGGCTTAGTCTTGGCATAACTGCTGCTGCATTCGCAAAACTGCTGTTCATCTCTTAGTTAGTTCCCCTCCGGCAGATCCCGAGCAGCCGGGAAAGCAGGCCGACTGGGTGACTGTGAGGAGGAATCGTAGTCCTAAAGAGAAGCCCCGTGTACACCGCCAATCCATTCACATTTCTAACCGTTTTTTCCCCACTCAGCGACACACCCGCCGAGGATCAAACTCTCGTTATTGGCGACTCTGTTTTGAGAAATGTGAAGTTAGCGACACCAGCAACCATAGTCATTGTCTTCCGGGGGCCAGAGCAGGCGACATTGAAGGAAATTTGAAACTGCTGGCTAAGGCTAAGCGTAAATTTGGTAAAATTGTAATTCACGTCGGCAGTAATGACACCCAGTTACGCCAATCGGAGGTCACTAAAATTACATTGAATCTGTGTGTAACTTTGCAAAAAAACAATGTCAGACTCTGTAGTTTTCTCTGGGCCCCTCCCCAGTTGGACCGGGAGTGACATGTTTAGCCGCATGTTCTCCTTGAATTGCTGGCTGTCTGAGTGGTGTCCCAAAAAATGAGGTGGCTTCATAGATAATTGGCAAAGCTTCTGGGGAAAACCTGGTCCTGTTAGGAGAGACGGCATCCATCCCACATTGGATGGAGCAGCTCTCATTTCTAGAAATCTGGCCAATTTTCTTAAATCCTCCAAACCGTGACTATCCAGGGTTGGGACCAGGAAGCAGAGTTGTAGTCTTACACACCTCTCTGCAGCTTCTCTCCCCCTGCCATCCCCTCATTACCCCTTCCCTGTAGAGACGGTGCCTGCTCCCAGACCACCAATAACCAGTAAAAATCTATTTAAGCATAAAAATTAAAAAAGAAAAAATAATATAGCACCTTCAACTGCACCACAGACTAAAACAGTTAAATGTGGTCTATTAAACATTAGATCTCTCTCTTCTAAGTCCCTGTTAGTAAATGATATAATAATTGATCAACATATTGATTTATTCTGCCTTACAGAAACCTGGTTACAGCAGGATGAATATGTTAGTTTAAATGAGTCAACACCCCCGAGTCACACTAACTGCCAGAACGCTCGTAGCACGGGCTGAGGGGGAGGATTAGCAGCAATCTTCCATTCCAGCTTATTAATTAATCAAAAACCCAGACAGAGCTTTAATTCATTTGAAAGCTTGACTCTTAGTCTTGTCCATCCAAATTGGAAGTCCCAAAAACCAGTTTTATTTGTTATTATCTATCGTCCACCTGGTCGTTACTGTGAGTTTCTCTGTGAATTTTCAGACCTTTTGTCTGACTTAGTGCTTGGCTCAGATAAGATCATTATAGTGGGCGATTTTAACATCCACACAGATGCTGAGAATGACAGCCTCAACACTGCATTTAATCTATTATTAGACTCAATTGGCTTTGCTCAAAATGTAAATGAGTCCACCCACCACTTTAATCATATCTTAGATCTTATTCTGACTTATGGTATGGAAATAGAAGACTTAACAGTATTCCCTGAAAACTCCCTTCTGTCTGATCATTTCTTAATAACATTTACATTTACTCTGATGGACTACCCAGCAGTGGGGAATAAGTTTCATTACACTAGAAGTCTTTCAGAAAGTGCTGTAACTAGGTTTAAGGATATGATTCCTTCTTTATGTTCTCTAATGCCATATACCAACACAGGGCAGAGTAGCTACCTAAACTCTGTAAGTGAGATAGAGTATCTCGTCAATAGTTTTACATCCTCATTGAAGACAACTTTGAAATGCTGTAGCTCCTCTGAAAAAGAGAGCCTTAAATCAGAAGTGCCTGACTCCGTGGTATAACTCTCAAACTCGCAGCTTAAAGCAGATAACCCGTAAGCTGGAGAGGAAATGGCGTCTCACTAATTTAGAAGATCTTCACTTAGCCTGGAAAAAGAGTCTGTTACTCTATAAAAAAAAAAGCCATCTGTAAAGCTAGGACATCTTACTACTCATCACTAATTGAAGAAAATAAGAACAACCCCAGGTTTCTTTTCAGCATTGTAGCCAGGCTGACAAAGAGTCAGAGCTCTATTGAGCCGAGTATTCCTTTAATTTTAACTAGTAATGACTTCATGACTTTCTTTGCTAATAAAATTTTAACTATTAGAGAAAAAATTACTCATAACCATCCCAAAGACGTATCGTTATCTTTGGCTGCTTTCAGTGATGCCAGTATTTGGTTAGACTCTTTCTCTCCGATTGTTCTGACTTATTTTCATTAGTTACTTCCTCCAAACCATCAACATGTCTATTAGACCCCATTCCTACCAGGCTGCTCAAGGAAGCCCTACCATTAATTAATGCTTCAATCTTAAATATGATCAATCTATCTTTATTAGTTGGCTATGTACCACAGGCTTTTAAGGTGGCAGTAATTAAACCATTACTTAAAAAGCCATCACTTGACCCAGCTATCTTAGCTAATTATAGGCCAATCTCCAACCTTCCTTTTCTCTCAAAAATTTTTGAAAGGGTAGTTGTAAAACAGCTAACTGATCATCTGCAGAGGAATGGTCTATTTGAAGAGTTTCAGTCAGGTTTTAGAATTCATCATAGTACAGAAACAGCATTAGTGAAGGTTACAAATGATCTTCTTATGGCCTCAGACAGTGGACTCATTTCTGTGCTTGTTCTGTTAGACCTCAGTGCTGCTTTTGATACTGTTGACCATAAAATTTTATTACAGAGATTAGAGCATGCCATAGGTATTAAAGGCACTGCGCTGCATTGGTTTGAATCATATTTATCTAATAGATTACAATTTGTTCATGTAAATGGGGAATCTTCTTCACAGACTAAAGTTAATTATGGAGTTCCACAAGGTTCTGTGCTAGGACCAATTTTATTCACTTTATACATGTTTCTCTTAGGCAGTATTATTAGACGGCATTGCTTAAATTTTCATTGTTACGCAGATGATACTCAGCTTTATCTATCCATGAAGCCAGAGGACACACACCAATTAGCTAAACTGCAGGATTGTCTTACAGACATAAAGACATGGATGACCTCTAATTTCCTGCTTTTAAACTCAGATAAAACTGAAGTTATTGTACTTGGCCCCACAAATCTTAGAAACATGGTGTCTAACCAGATCCTTACTCTGGATGGCATTACCCTGACCTCTAGTAATACTGTGAGAAATCTTGGAGTCATTTTTGATCAGGATATGTCATTCAATGCGCATATTAAACAAATATGTAGGACTGCTTTTTTGCATTTGCGCAATATCTCTAAAATTAGAAAGGTCTTGTCTCAGAGTGATGTTGAAAAACTAATTCATGCATTTATTTTGTCTAGGCTGGACTATTGTAATTCATTATTATCAGGTTGTCCTAAAAGTTCCCTGAAAAACCTTCAGTTAATTCAAAATGCTGCAGCTAGAGTACTGACAGGGACTAGAAGGAGAGAGCATATCTCACCCATATTGGCCTCTCTTCATTGGCTTCCTGTTAATTCTAGAATAGAATTTAAAATTCTTCTTCTTACTTATAAGGTTTTGAATAATCAGGTCCCATCTTATCTTAGGGACCTCATAGTACCATATCACCCCAATAGAGCGCTTCGCTCTCAGACTGCAGGCTTACTTGTAGTTCCTAGGGTTTGTAAGAGTAGAATGGGAGGCAGAGCCTTCAGCTTTCAGGCTCCTCTCCTGTGGAACCAGCTCCCAATTCAGATCAGGGAGACAGACACCCTCTCTACTTTTAGAATTAGGCTTAAAACTTTCCTTTTTGCTAAAGCTTATAGTTAGGGCTGGATCAGGTGACCCTGAACCATCCCTTAGTTATGCTGCTATAGACTTAGACTGCTGGGGGGTTCCCATGATGCACTGAGTGTTTCTTTCTCTTTTTGCTCTGTATGCACCACTCTGCATTTAATCATTAGTGATTGATCTCTGCTCCCCTCCACAGCATGTCTTTTTCCTGGTTCTCTCCCTCAGCCCCAACCAGTCCCAGCAGAAGACTGCCCCTCCCTGTACCTGGTTCTGCTGGAGGTTTCTTCCTGTTAAAAGGGAGTTTTTCCTTCCCACTGTCACCAAGTGCTTGCTCACAGGGGGTCGTTTTGACCATTGGGGTTTTTCCGTAATTATTGTATGGCCTTGCCTTACAATATAAAGCACCTTGGGTCAACTGTTTGTTGTGATTTGGCGCTATATAAATAAAATATTGATTTGATATATATATATATATATATATATATATATATATATATTCATTCATTCATTTCATTCATTTAAAAGAAAAAAAAACAGAAAAGCAGAAATAAAGCATCTCAATTACCAGAATGAAAAGGAGCAGAGAGAAGAACAAGTCTTATATTTTCTGCCCCTTTTTACAATACAATCTTTCAATATCCAGCGTCATTATTCGACATTATTTAACAGATTGTATTTCTTTAACTTGTCACATACCACTGACTTATTTTATAATTGTGACCATTATTTAATAGATTACATCTCTGACAGGTTACATTTTTAAACTTAAAACATTTTAAACATTATTAACAAATTACCTTTTTGACTTCCTTACAGCCCACTGACTTATTTCATAGTTTCATACTTACTTAATACATCTAGATTAATACGTCTTTTAAATAATTTAAGGGACCTTAATTCTTTAATTTCTTTGTTGAGATTGTTCCATAATTTTACACCATTTACTGCAATACTCCATTCCTTTACTTTGGTTCTGTATCTTGGTTTTCTAAAGACTTCTATTCCTTTCAATTTATAACTACTTACTCTTTTCTCAAACATATTTTGAATGTTTGTTGGTAAAGCATTTTTATTAGCTTGGTACATTGTAATATTTTCAAATCGACCAAATCACGAAATTTAAGTACCCTGTACATAATGAACAATGGATTAGATGGATCTCTAAAACCACTGTTGCTAATCACCCTTAAAGCCCTTTTCTGCAGAATAAACAAAGGTTGTATATAAGTTGTATTGTTGTGGGCTGGGGTGTTTGGCTGGCTTTGTTTTTGTTTTCTGTTTCTCCCACCAGGTGGTATGCGTTCAGGACTGAGTGGCTGACGTGGGGCTGAGTTTGAGGACCTCACCCTGATCACCTGGAGGCTTGTTATCACGTGCAGTTCATCAGGACTCACAGCTGTGGTGCATCTGTCTTGATCAGGGCATGTTGCATTTAAACCTGGAATACACAGTGTGTATTTGCCAGAGACTCGACTTTGTGACCAGACATGTGAGATCGACGTTGGGAGAACAATCTCACTACTACGGACGCAGAGAACGCTCCAGGTTTGACGCCACGGTCTGTGAAAGAGGATTGGGTGAGGTCTCACGCTCTTCAGCACACTTCCTGAGGTATTTTGGTTTTTGTGACTTTCATGAAGTAAAGTCAGTAAATTTGGTGTCCCTCACACCTTGTTATATTGAGCTGTTATGCTATGCTAATCGTCTAAATCAGCTTCTACTGCAGTGGAGTTTTGAACTGAGTTGTTCCGTGCCTGCAGGGAGAGAAGCTGATTTTACATTTAGGCCAGGAAGTGTTTTGCTGATTGTGTGCACCTTTGAGCTGTCTCTCTGTGTGGAGAGTGTTGGACTCACCTTACGGTTTCTTCTTTCACAGACTCGGTTTGTCGCGGCCACCTGGGGGGTGTCGACGGGGTCCTTGGGTCCAGAATTGCTGTGGCTCCGGTCCTTTTGCGCTGCTGGGAGCGCGCCGTTTTTCCACCTCGCCAGACTGTTGACTTTTGGGTTATTATCACTTAATACACTATGTTAATTAAAACTTGTTTTCCTTTGAACCATGCTCTGCTTCTTTTATGCTGGGTCCTGTCAAATGCTGGGTCGGTTCTCTGCCCACGTCCGACACATAACATGTATATGTTGATCCCCAGATTTCTACACAATAAGTTAAATATGGGAAAATCAATGAATTGTACAATGTTAATAAACCATAACTATTTAATGAATATTTTACTTTATGCACAACAGCAATGGCTTTCGCTATTTTTCCTTTTATGTAATTTATGTGTGACTTCCATGTAAGATCTTCATCAATCATGACTCCTAAAAATTTCTTTTTTTACCCTTTGTATATCCATTCCATCTATTTGTAATGACACTTTTTTTTTTTGCTCTGTCATTAAACAATATGAAATTTGTCTTATTAATATTTAGTGACAGTCTGTTTATATCAAACCAATGTTTAACCTTTTCCAGTTCTGTATTTATCACTTGTGCTACTTCCTGTATATCTGATCCAGAGTAAAACAGCGTTGTATCATCATCAAATAAAATGCTTAGAAAGCACATTAGATACATTCACAAAATCATTGATATACAAAATAAACAGTTTGGGTGCAAGTACCGATCCTTGTGGTACTCCATAAGTAATATTACACAATTCTGATTTGGTATTATTTATCTGAACAAACTGTTTTCTGTTTTCTAAGTAGCTTTTTACCCACTGATGTGCAATACCTCTTAATCCATATTGTTGTAACTTGTGAAGCAATCTTGAGTGGTCAATAACATCAAAAGCCTTTTTCAAGTCAATAAAAATACTTACAAAATAATCCTTATTTTCTATTGTTGTTGATATTTTCTCTATTAATTCCATAATTGCCATAGCTGTCGAATGTTTTGTTCTGAATCCATACTGAGCATTATTTAAAATATGATGTTTCTCAATGAATTTATCCAACCTTGTCACAAAAAACTTTTCCCATAATTTTAGAAAACTGTGGAAGCAATGATACTGGCCTGTAATTAGAGAAATTATGTTTGTCTCCATTTTTATATAATGGGACTACCTTGGCAATTTTCATTTCATCTGGAAAAATCCCCGTTAACAGAGACAGATTGCAAATATAAGTGAATGGTTCAATAACAGTTTCTATTATACTTTTTACAGCCATGTCTAAATCTTCATGGTCAGTTGATCTTTTGCTTACACAATTTTTTTTAACAATATTTCTTATTGCATCTTTTTCCACATTGTCCAGGAAAATACTATTGACGGTATTTACAAGTGTATGTAATGTATCTTCTACTATTGGTTTATTTCCCACCAGACTTGATCCTACATTTGAAAAATAATCATTAAACCCATTTGCCACTTCTTTTATGTCATATATCTCAAAGTAATTTGGAAATCACTTTCCATCACACTTTTTACAATTCCCCATGTTGCCCTCATATTGTCTTTACTCTTATTTAATTGTTCACTATAATAATCTTTTTTTTTGTTTCCTAATTATTGTCAATAGTTTATTTTTATATTTTTTGTATCTGTGTTCTGTTTCCTTTGTTTGCATTGTTAAAAAGCACCTGTATAAATACTTTTTCTTTGCACAAGCATTTTTTATTCCCTTTGTCAGCCATGATTTATTTACTCTTTTCTTACTAATTTCTATTAATTTACAGTTTTTATTATATGATTTCATCAATATTTTCATAAATGAGTTATATGCTACATTAACATCACTGACATAAACTTCTTCCCAATTTTGATTTTTAAGATCATATTTTAATGCCTCTAAGGCTTTTACTGACTTATCTCTTTTAAAGTTTATAACAGTTTTTTTCTTGTACCTATTTTTATATTTAAATATTGAAAAGACTGGTAAATGATCACTAACATCTGTCATCAAGATCCCATTCCTGATAATATGTGTGTGTGTGTGTATATATATATATATATATATATATATATATATACGCTTCTTTTATCTTCTCCTCAAATACTGCCTTTTTTCTCCTGCCCCACTTCTCATGTCTTGAGTAAGCGAAGCAGTAGAAGATTGTTTTCTTCTCTTCAGTGGTCCAAGTAACAGTGGCGTATTTTCGTAGATTTCTTTTTGGCCTTTGAGGGTGTTGCTGCTGGAGTCCAGGATCAGAGCTATGCTGATCTGATGGGTTATCCAGTTGAGTGCTCTCGCAGGGGAGATCATTCCCTGCAGCACTAAGAGAAGTTGCACCATTACTTTCCTCACACACCCTGCTGCCTAGGCGTGATTTGGGGACCTTTTTATCCTGGGAGACATCCGGCCAGTACAATTTGCCATTTTTCGACTTTTCCATATTTGCTTTGTGGAGTTTTTAGCTAGGGTTCGTTTTCACTGAAACGTCCTCATACAGAGATCTCTCCCCGCAAACCCTCTTCACAGTGGGACCGAGGACATTTGAGGCAAATGTCCAGTAGGAACTCCAAACCCACCCCATATATATATGTATGTATGTGTGTGTGTGTGTGTGTGTGTGTGTGTGTGTGTGTGTGTATATATATATATATATATACGAGGTCTGTTAGAAAAGTATCCGACCTTTTTATTTTTTTCAAAAACTATATGGATTTGATTCATATGTTTTTACGTCAGCCAAGCTTGAACCTTCGTGCGCATGCGTGAGTTTTTCCACGCCTGTTGGTTGCGTCATTCGCCTGTGGGCAGGCTTTGAGTGAGCACTGGTCCACCCTTCTCGTCGTTTCATTGCGAGGAAATGGTGGAATGATTTGGACTTTTTTTCCATCAGAATTTTTTCAGAAACTGTTAGAGACAGGCAGCTGGAAACCATTCGAAAAATTTATCTGGCTTTCGGTGAAATTTTTACGGGCTTCACAGAGAATAAGGACTGTTACTACAGCTTTAAGGACGGCCCACAATGGCGCACAGCACGCCGCACTCCGAGGCGCCATCGAGAGGCAGAAACCACCACATCATTTCTAAACGGATGGCTGTGTGGAGCCAGGACCGTTGTGTGCAATTTCTCTGGTTATCACAAGAGCTGGACATCAGCCATTTTCCGGCAGATTTCACTTTTAACAAGAGATTTTGTCACGGAAAGCCGCACGGAGGCTTCGCGTGTCACGACCGATTCGCTGATGAAGCGAGACAAAGGAACACCTCCGTTTCGGAGTGTTAGAGGACAAGTTGGGACATGCCTATCTCGGCTTTCAGTGCTTACCAGTCGAGTGAGTATAAGAGAAATTGTGGAGAGCTGGGCAACGCGCCGTCTCGAGCAGCGTGTGAAACAAAGGAATTCAGCCGAGAGGGCGGGACCACATCTCACTCAAGGCCTGCCCACAGGGAAATGACGTCACCGACACGCATGAAAAAACTCACGCATGCGCACGAGGGTTCAAGCATGATTGGTGTAATCGCACGTCATTCAAATCCATATAGTTAAAAAAAAAAGGTTGGTTTATTATCTAATAGACCTTGTATATATGTGTATGTGGCACAGTTTGTGTTTGGGGTGAACTAAGCAATCGACACCAAACTTGGTATGGTGACTGGGAAAGGAGATGTCTCTGGGGTCCTTAAGTTGAAGGCGCATGTGTGCGAACACACACACACACACACACACACACACACACACACACACACACACACACACACACACACACACACACACACACACACACACACACACACACACACACACAGTCAGCCTTATATAGGCTTTGGAGGGTTGCGTCGAAACTACTTCAGGGATTCTCACCAACTTTTCACCATGGATACATATTAGGCGATGGAAGACTCCAATAAATTCTGGAGGTGATCTGGATCCGAATCCGGATTCTGGATCAAGATTCACTTTATATAGGCTTTGAAGGATTTCTTCAAAACTACTTCACAGATTCTCACCAAATTTGTACCACAGATAGATATTAGGGCATGGAAGACTCCACTGAATTTTGGAGGTGATCTGGATCTGAATCCAGTTTCTGGATCACGATTTCACTTTATATATGTTTTGAAGGATTACGTCAAAACTACTTCACGGATTCTCACCAAATTTGCACAACAGATACATATTCGGACACGGAAGACTCCCCAGTATTTTGGAGGAGCACCTCCAGATCCAGCAGCATCACAAATTACTTACTACATAGTGGTGGCTGGTGAGGGCGGACTTTTAGATTCTTAACGGGCCAGTGTGCACTGCATGCGAGTTAAGGTGTGCATTTTTTGACTTAAAAGGTACCTGCTGTGTACAGCATGAAGACTGTCGATATGCCTCCCAAGAAGCAGGGGGTGGTTAGGTCGTAAAAAACCCAAGTGCTCAATGGATGAAATGTAATAAAGCTGATGAAACATCTGCAGACACTAACAACAGTATATGTCCCTCAGCATTGCCATGATATGACATGCTGTCACCTTTTTAATCATCATTCACTTGCGTTTCACGAATGTCACAAATAGCTCTATGAAAATTAATGATGACAGCATACACACAATGCAATGCAACTTACTATACCTTAACTAAAGTGACATGAAATATACAAAGACATGGCTAAAATTCTTCATTACCCATGTGTAGAACAGGTAATTCAGTTAGTCTGTATATGTATAAAGCAAGTGTCTGTGTGTGTGTATGTGGCTCACATATCTCTCTGACTGTTTGTCCGATTGACCTCAGCTTTCAGATATGGCTTGCACATGGCACGATGATGTGCATCCTGTACTCTGAAAATTTTGGGGAATAATTTTCAAAACCTTCATTTACATTACAGGGTTGGTCCGTTCGGGAAATACATTGCTTCTTGAAACGTGCCTGTGAATAAAATCAAGCACATCCTCTTTTCTTCTGTGGTGCACCAGTTTAATTGGCTAACGGTAAGCCCCTTTCACACCGGGCCTGCTTCAAGTTGCATATGCTGTGTATCTAATAACACAGGATTGTCTATGTCAATTTGAGTGGTATAGTTTTAATGCATTGTGTACACGGTCTAAAAAGTTCAACAACAATCCTGCTTGATTTATAGCTTAGCAACAATGGAGCACAGCAGGAATCATAAATTGGTGTTGGGTAGCGTTATATTGTGTGGGTTTGGCATCCAGTCACGTTAAGCACTGTTATGTTGCCTCAACATGCGTGAAACTACTTCCTTTCATGGTGCTGCATGACACAACTCGAAGCAGGCCCGGTGTGAAAGGGGCTGTAGCTTAGCCTTAGGTGAACAATCAATGGGTCCCACGATTTACCCAGACTGACTGCAAATAAGAGTAAATTAAGTACTTTTATTTAATTTTAATTATTTAATTGTTTTTTGTGGCATTTTGTTAATGCTGAAATGTGCTCCGTCCTACCACTGTGAACAAATCCAGCACACCTCTCTCCTTCTATTGTGGATAACAGCATCCTTATTGTTGCATTGCTGCCACCTTCTGCATCATTGTGTTATAGCAGTACTAAACCCTATTAATGAGTCCAGTGTCGTTCTAGCCCAACAACTGGCCTGGCTATGAATTGGGCCGGATACTGGCCTCCATCTTGGAGTGAGATTTCCCACTCCCAAATGACCAATAGGAGAGCAGTGCTTGCGCCACACCCCCAAACCTGCCCAAAGTGAGGCTGACCAACGTTGACGTCAGCCGCCAACCAATCATAGGCAAGGAGAGAGAATTGGGCCAATATTTGGCCCAATTCAGGGCCGGTCATCGGGCTAGTATCTTTGAAGTACAACCCCAATTCCAATGAAGTTGGGATGTTGTGTAAAATGTAAATAAGAACAGAACAGAATGATTTGCAAATCCTCTTCAACCTATATTAAATTTAATACACCACAAAGACAAGATATTTAATGTTCAAACTGATTACCTTTATTGTTTTTGTGCAAATATTTGCTAATTTTGAAATGGATGCCTGCAACACGTTTCAAAAAAGTTGGGACGCGGCAACAAAAGACTGGCAAAGTTGATGAATGCGCAAAGAACATCTAATTAGAAACAGGTGAGTGTCATGATTGGGTATAAAAGGAGAATCCCCAAAAGTCTCAGCCGTTCACAAGCAAAAATGGGGTGAGGATCACCACTTTGTGAAAAACCATGAACAAATGGTCCGACAGTTTAAGAACAATGTTTCTCAACGTTCAATTGCAAGGAATTTAGGGATTCCATCATCTACTGTCCATAATATAATCAGAAGATTCAGAGAATCTGGAGAACTTTCTACACATAAGCAGCAAGGCAAAAAACCAACACTGAATGCCCGTGACCTTCGATCCCTCAGGCGGCACTGCATTAAAATCCAAGATCATTGTGCAAAGGATCTTACCGCGTGGGCTCAGGTACACTTCAGAAAACCATTGTTAGTTAACACATTTCATCGCTACATCAACAAGTGCAAGTTAAAACTCTACCATGCAAAGTGAAAGCCATACATCAACAACATCCAGAAATGCCGACGCCTTCTCTGGGCCTGAGCTCATTTGAAATGGACAGATGCAAAGTGGAAAAGTGTGCTGTGGTCTGATGAGTCCACATTTCAAACATCCCAACTTCATTGGAATTGGGGTTGTATTTAAAAAGCCAACACTTTCCCCTCCCACTTGACCTTTTGCCTAAGATTGTCTGCAGATCACCTAAACAAATTCATACTTATTACAATATTCCACCATACATCATACAATATTCCTAAAAATGAAATCTAACCAGATTGAGCTTTCAAAACACTTTAAAAAAAAATTGTGCTGTTGCATTACTTTTTTGCTTTTCCCCAATGGCCAAAAAAGTAAAAGGCACCGGTTGTGATACTTTCACATTAGTGGAATCTGGTTCAACTCCCTACAGTGTCCTTGCTAAAATATATGACAACACAACAGTTTTCAATCGATCCACACATTTCACAACAAACCTAACTAAATGTCCCTGACTCACATTGTCAGTAACTACTATATTCACATCCATGTGTTTGTGCTTCCTGTACACGAAATGTGTTTATTCCTTCCTATATTTCTATGTGCCCATATATGTCTGACCATGTTGGATGAATGTCAATGTTTTTCTTAAAGTAACTATTTGCGTCTCTGTATCTCAGTGTTATCCCTGTCTTAACAGACGTACACTTTGGCTGTTAAAACTATGTAAGCGTAAGCACACCTCTTGGTACATCCCACCTTCAAAGACAGCCTCATACGACCCTCCATGAAAAATCTACTTTAGCTCCCAATTTTCTAGAGGAATGCAAGCTTCCTATGAGGGCACTGCAGTAATGTTTGTGTGTGTGTATCTCTCTCTCTCTCTCTCTCTCTCTATATATATATAGATTCACGGTGTGTTCAACTGTGTATGAGGCTCGTGAGAATAAAGACCATGAACCATCAGTTAAAGACTCTGATCATCATTCAGCTACCGACATCTCCTGCTCACCTCCATCACACACGCATGCTGTTTTCTACGAAGATTCTCTCCAGCTGCCTTCCCAATATATTGGGAATATGTTTGAAAGCTAACTCTTCACTTTGCAAAAACACTAAATGTCTCCCCCACCTGACTTCTCTGTGAAGTTCAGCTGGTCTGGACCCAAATACTTTACCACTGAGATATCAGCTTCTGTCTCTGCTGATATTTAATAAAGAAGTTAAAAAACCCCCAGCTTGGCCGCTGCATATCATCGCTGCATATCATCGCTGCATATCACTTAAAATTCATCTGGAGCAAGTGGAAGAAGCTCAGTTTCCTGAGGCAGTATAGTAATTAATTCGTAACACTTTGAAGAGTAGAATTGGTCACTGTTGTTTGATCTTCAATCATTGTAAGTCACCCTGAGTCCCACAGGACCCAAGGTGCCCGCTGGTCTGACGTTGCATCGGCCGGCCACGATGGAAAAAGCAGCTCAGTGTTCATGTTTTCTTTCATATTGTGGAAGCGGAGCACAATTCAAGGAAGCCCCGTCTCTGAGGAGTCCTATTGTCTTCAGAAGCAGTTGGGCCAAAGCTGTGCTGCTATTTCCCTTCTTTCAGCCACAAGTCCACCAGACCTGACGTGACCCACTTACTTTTTCTCGTCACACATTCCTTCACATCCCTGATGTTCTTCCCTCACACTTATCTTTGAAGAGTAAATTTATTCAGTTTGATTTACAGTGAGGCAAATAAGTATTTGATCCACTGTCGAGTTTAAAAGTTTTGCCACCTACAAAGAATGGAGAGGTCTGTAATTTTTATCGTAGGAACACTTCAACTGTGAAAGACAGAATTCTGTTTCCTGTAGTTCTTGACCAAATTTGCACACTGCAGCTGGGATTTTGGTCCACTCCTCCATACAGATCAGCTCCCTCCAAAGATTTCCTATTGAGTTCAGGTCTGGAGACTGGCTTGACCACTCCAGGACCTTGAAATGCTTCTTACAGAGCCCCTCCTTAGTTGTCCCAGCCATGACCCATCTTCAATGCTCTTACTGAGGGAAGGAGGTTGTTTGCCAAAATCTCGCAATACATGACCCCATCCATCCTCCTTTCAATACAGTGCAGTCGTCCTGTCCCCTTTGCAGAAAAGCACCCCCAAAAATGATGTTTCCACCCCCATGCTTCATGCATGGGATGGTTTTCTTGGGGTTGTTCTCATCCTCCAAACATGGCGAGTGGAGTTGATACCAAAAAGCTCTATTTTGATCTCATCTGACCATATGACCTTCTCCCATGCCTCCTCTGGATCATCCAGATGGTCACTGGTGAACTTCAAATGGGCCTGGACATGTGCTGGCTTGAGCAGGGGGACCTTGCTGCCCTGCAGGATTTTAAACCATGACGGCGTCTATTGTAATCTTTGTGACTGTGGTCCCAGCTCTCTTCAGGTCATTGACCAGGTCCTCCTGTGTAGTTAATCATCCTTACCCCACGAAGTGAGATCTTGCATGGAGCCCAAAACCGAGGAAGACTGGCAGTCATCTTGTGTTTCTTCCATTTTCTAATAATTATGCCAACAGTTGTTGTCTTCTCACCAAGCTGCTTGCCTGTTGTCCTGTAGTCCATCCCAGGGCCGTATATAGGAATGTGAAAGGGGGGTTCAAATCCTTGAGTTGGGGGTCCAGTGGGCTGCAGGGCCCCGGTGGGGTCGAGGGGCAACGCCCTTATGGGGGGCTCAGGGGGGCAAAGCCCCTTGAAGCAGAAGCTTTTTGAGGATTTCGAGGGGTAAAAAGCTACATAAATTTAATTTGAAACCCAAAATGTATCATTTTAGGAAATACATTTTTATATACAAATAGTCCTTGCTTGGGATTGGATCAGTTGCCATAAGAACCACCCAGGAAGAACCAAGGTAACATTAATGCAAACTTTATACCTGCCTGTCGGTTGCGAATGACACAACTGACAGGCGTGCAAAAACTCACGCATGCGCACGAAGGTTCAAGCTTGGCTGATGCAAGCGCACATGATTCAAATCCATATAGTTTTTGCAAAAAATAAAAAGGTCGGATAGTTGTCTAACAGACCTCATATTTAGCGGTATTAATATTCGCGTTTACATTATGAATATGTACGTATATGTACGTTATGTATTAAAATAGCGGTATTTAATTTGGCGACCTTGTTTAACTCGCGAAATTCGCATAATAAATCCCACGTGAATATTTGCACCTTTACAGTATTTGCAACAGGAAGGAGAAGCTCCCTTTATTTCTCAGCTTATACATACAAACATGTTTTTACAAACCAGACAAGTGTAATTGTGTGTCTACATGGGTATTTACAAGCCTACTAATCTGTTTGATATCAGAGGAGGATAGGGACCAGGGAGCAAAAATTCTCAACCCCCATGGGAAAGGTTTATCTAGCAGTTTCCCCTTTCATCACTTAAGGGATTACTCTGGCAGAGGAAATTGAAACTTGAGGGTGTGTGATAATAGCTGTGTAACAGTTAGTGCTTGTTGCTTATTATCAATGAAAAGAAAATACATAATGTTGATATCCAGATCAGAAAAAAATCAGCAGAAAAAAATCAGCAGAATTCTCAGGGGGGTTTGGTTGAACCCCCTGAACCCCCTCTATATACAGGCATCTTTGGTCTTGGCTATGGTGGACAGGTTGGAGTGTGATTGAGTGTGTGAACAGGTGTCTTTTATACAGGAAACAAGTTCAAACAGGTGCAATTAATACAGGCAAAGAGTGCAGAACAGGAGGACTTCTTAAAGAAAAACAAACAGGTCTGTGAGACACAGAGTTCTTGCTGGTTGGTAGGCGATCAAATACTTATTTCATGCAATAAAATGCAAATAAATTATTTAAAAATCAAACAATGTAATTTTTCAGATTTTTTTTTTTTTTTTTAGATTCTGTCTCTCACAGTTGAAGTGTACCTACGATAAAACTTATAGACCTCTCCAGTCTTTGTAGGTGGGAAAAATTGCAAAATCGACAGTGGATCAAACACTTATTTGCCCGACTGTATATTGCACCTTTCAAGGCAAAGGCCACTGAGTGCTGGAAGGTGTCACCAGAAAAATAACCAAGGAGACAGTAAAAATAGCTATTATTTAAAATAAAATACATTTATAAAATGCCAGATATGAAAAAGAAAACACTGAGCAACAAATAAAACCTCAAAGTCACAAGAGTACTACAATCCAAAGGCTTGTCTGAACACACACACACACACACACACACACACACACACACACACACACACACACACACACACACACACACACACACACACACACACACACACACACACACGTGTAGCGGCTGCACTCTGCGCTGTATGACTCCGCCCATTCGCTCCCCTCGGGACGCGAACTCACGATCCTCGGCATGGGAGTCGGACTCTCTAACCAGAAGGCTAAAACCCTGGGCTCTGGCCTTGTGACCAGAGAATCCTTTTGATCTGTTGGGAGTGAGGTTTACTAACTACATCTGCACAGCGACACCTGCTGGCCTCCGTTACACTCATTCATCTTCAGCCTGTTATCCAAGACTGGGTCGTGGGGCTTGTCTGAACAGATATTTTAAACTCTTTAAAAGGATTCCATGCAACAAGGTGATGGAGCTCTGGGAAGGGAATGTTCCACAATGTTGGAACAAAGATCCATCCATCCATCCATTTTCTTCCGCTTTATCCGGAGTCGGGTCGCGGGGGCAGCAGCTCAAGCAAAGCCGCCCAGACCTCCCGAGCCACACACACCTCCCCCAGCTCCTCCGGGGGAACCCCAAGGTGTTCCCAAGCCAGCCGAGAGATGTAGTCCCTCTAGCATGTCCTGGGTCTTCCCCGGGGCCTCCTCCCAATGGGATGTGCCCGGAACACCTCTCCAGCGAGGCGTCCAGGGGGCATCTGGAAAAGATGCCAGAGCCACCTCAACTGACTCCTTTCGATGTGGAGGAGCAGCGGCTCG
Organism: Thalassophryne amazonica; assembly: GCF_902500255.1. NCBI lineage: Eukaryota > Metazoa > Chordata > Actinopteri > Batrachoidiformes > Batrachoididae > Thalassophryne > Thalassophryne amazonica. Next base: position 12,235,749 of record NC_047110.1, on the reverse strand, counting down.
ACTCCGAGCTCCTCCTGACCTTTTTCCGGTCGAGAACCATGGCCTCGGATTTGGAGGTGCTGATTTTCATCCCGGACGCTTCACACTCGGCTGCAAACCGCCGCAGTGCACTCTGAAGGTCCTGATTTGACAAAGCCAACAGAACCACATCGTCCGCAAACAGCAGAGACGAGATTCTGTGGTTCCCAAACCAGACCCCCTCTACACCCTGGCTGCGCCTAGAAATTCTGTCCATAAAAATAATGAACAGAACCGGTGACAAAGGGCAGCCCTGGTGGAGGCCAACGTGCACCGGAAACAGGTTTGACTTACTACCGGCAATGCGAACCAAGCTCCTGCTGTGGTCGTACAGGGACCGGATAGCCCTTAGCAAAGGACCCCGGACCCCGTACTCCCGGGGCACCCTGTGGTGGGTGCCCCGAGGGACACGGTCAAACACCTTCTCCAGATCCACAAAACACATGTGGACTGGTTGGGCGAACTCCCATGAACCCTCGAGCACCCGATGGAGCGTGTAGAGCTGGTCCAGTGTGCCACGACCAGAACGAAAACCACACTGCTCCTCCTGAATCCGAGGTTCGACCATTGGTCGAATTCTCCTCTCCAGTACTCTGGAATAGACCTTACCGGGGAGGCTGAGGAGTGTGATCCCCCTATAGTTGGAACACACCCTCCTGTCCCCCTTCTTAAACAGAGGGACCACCACCCCAGTCTGCCAATCCAGAGGTACTGTCCCCAATCGCCATGTGATGTTGCAGAGGCGTGTCAGCCAAGACAGTCCTACAACATCCAGAGACAGACTTAAGGTACTCAGGACGGATTTCATCTACCCCAGGAGGATTGCCACCGAGGAGCTTTCTAACCACCTCGGTGACTTCGGCCTAGGTAATGGGTCCGCCTCTGAGTCCCCAGTCTCTGCTTCCTCTTCGGAAGATGTGACAATGGGATTGAGGAGATCCTCGAAGTACTCCTTCCACCGCCCGACAACATCCCCAGTCAGGGTCAACAGCTCCCCACCCGCACCGTAAACAGTGGTAGTGGAGAGCTGCTTCTGCCTCCTGAGGCGTCGGACGGTTTGCCAGAATCTCCTCGAAGATGACCGATAGTCCTCCTCCATAGCCTCCCTGAACTCCTCCCAGACCCGAGTTTTTGCCTCTGTGACCGCACAGGCTGCGGCATGCTTGGCCTGCCGGTATCCGGTCAGCTGCCTCTCGGGTCCCACCTACCAACAAAGATAAGTAGGACTCCTTCTTCAGCTTGACGGCATCCCTTACTTCCGGTGTCCACCACCGGGTTCGGGGATTGCTGCCGTGACAGGCACCAGAGACCTTGCGACCACAGCTACTTGGAACAAAGATTTTAAGTTTAAATCCAGTGGTGGGCAAAGTTCCACTAATCCACCAACTGCTAATTAGCGAAGCTAACTTTTTTGTTCGTGTATTAGCCTTTCAGCTAACTTCAAAAACCATCAGCAGACCAATTAGCTTCCACAAATTGATCCTCTGCTTGGGCCATGATACAGACACAAATTACAAAACAATTCACAAAACAAATATACAGGAAATGTTGCAGGTGAACAGGACAGGAGGGGTGCAGAAACAGACACCACACCCATCTCTGGATGGAGCCACATCTCAAACGGAGAGAAAAAACAAAATCATTCATCAGAAAGATAACAAATACAGTATAATTTGTCAGCATTAGTGTAACAGTGTTCCATGATGCATAACACAAAATGGCTGATGCACATCCAAAATGTCCTTGTAACTATTTGTTATCTTAGCTGCCTTTTAAAATGGCTGACGCACAAAATGTCCTTGTATTTGGTAAACTATCACATCCTCTTACAGCTGTCTAATTGATAAAACCACCTGATCTTTTTATATATGTTTAATTGATACAAACAAAGTATTCATGTCTGTTTGGAAAAAGAATCAGCGTGAAACTACACTACATACATAAACACACACTATAAGATTTTTACATTACAACCGTGAACGCACCGCGAACAGACACCACCCACTTTCACCACCCTGCAGCCAGCTCACATAGACACTGATTCAATCCAGGTTAAGACCTGCCCATATAGTGGTGGCTTAGGCTAAGATAATAAAAGTTAGAGAACAAAGGAAGTCGGGGTTCTTTGTTCCTGGTGTTTACATGCGACCGGTTCAATATCGCAGTGCTGAGATGTGGCTTTGCAAACAGACACAGTGACATGTTGGTGTGTGTGCTGAACTGAGAGGGGGTGTGTCCGCTGACAGGAGCAGCTGTGGAGAACTGTGGTTCTGGATGTCACGGCTGGAGAACACTTACCGTGTTTGGACGGACATGAACTAACAACTTTCCACTATGATGCACGTGTGTCTGCTTGCTGTCCTCATGTGGACATGCATAAAAACATATATTGCTGTTGTGACGGGCTGCAGCGAGCGCGCACATGCCGCACACATTAACAGGCTGTCCCACGTGAAGCAGACCATCAGATCAGTAGGTGATCTGAATGTCATGTCACCCACGTGAGCTCTGTTCCACATGATGTCGTGTCAATCCCGCGGCGCGCCTTCCACAAGACGCGTGTCGGGCAGGACATGCTCACGGGGCATGCCGCCAGCTGGACACGCCACCAGCAGGACACGCCACCAGCAGATGTCGACATGATAAGAGCGCCCTGCTTCTCATTCATCTGAGTTCATGGGTCACAGACGTTAGCTATATTTCGCAGGTGGGAGAAAGCAGTCCTCATAATATCTCTAATGTGGAGGTCAAAGGACAACGTAGGATCAAAAATGACCCCAAGGTTCCTCACTTTGTCAGTGTGATGTATGACACACGAGCCTAGGCTAAGCGTTAGCTGGTCAAATTGATGGCGATGTCTCACTGGATCAAGAAACATCATTTCAGTCTTATCAGAGTTTAAAAGTAGGAAGTTGCTGGACATCCAGCTTTTCACTGATGCAAGGTGATCATCTAAGAATTTTATGTGGATGAGATCACCAGCAGTTATCAGCATGTATAACTGAGTATCATCAGCATAGCAATGAAAGGTAATCCCCCCCCCAAAAAAGTCATTTACATTCACAGCATACAGTGCCCCTGACGTGGGCAAAAGGCATAAACAGAAAAGGAGGTTTGACTTATGGTTTGATTGAATAAACAAACTAATTCTGGACAGTTGTTGACTCTCTCATTTCTACTAAGTGAAAATATCACAAATATCTTTTAGTTTTAAAGTAATGCACTCATTTTGAAAGTTTGAGCATTAAAACTCATAGATGCCAAAAGTCATTATGGAAAATTGAGCCTTCTCGTCACTGGTTGGTTGGTTGTAAAAAAAAAAAAAAAAACCCCACACATGTTACTGTAACGTGTGTGTTGATCTTTACAAATAAATCTGTATTTGTAAATATGTAATTTTTTTCATTGTTAAAAAAGGCATTTGCAAAACTGAAAATTCTGTTTAAGTGTGATAGAGTGCATCGAATGATGACCATATGACAGTTGTATTCTATTTAGACTCCCATCCAGTAGATGGCGGTGTTCTATGAATTCTGGGTCAGAATTAGTGCATTACTTTAAAACTAAAAGATATTTGTGATATTTTCACTTTGTAAAAATGACAGTTATCCGGAATTAGTTTACTTTTCTGTTTATGCCTTTTGCCAACATCCGGCGGACTGTATCCTGTGAATGTAAATGACTCTTCCTTATAGCAGTGAGCAGGGCGCACAAACAGAACCTCTGACTCATTGTTTGTGTTGGGTTTGTGATCGTCTTTACTCAGTAGCATCGGCAGTGCTTAAATTCAAAACTGGTTTGTTATAGCTGACAGTGTACCAGAGTCAATACTAAAAGTTAGTGGTTATCAGTTAGCTGTAGCTTCCACTAATTTTTTTTTTATCAGTTTATCATTATGAAAGTTAACTTGTCAGTTAGTAGATTTGTGGTTTATCGAAGGTAATTTTTTGGTTAGCTGTGCCCACCACTGTTTAAACCTGAATTTAACTGGAGGTCAGTGGAGCTGTGATGAGGTCAGTATTACATGTGATCTTTGACCAAACCAGGTTTAAAGGCTGGCAGCTGTTTTGTGTAGGTTTGGGCAAATTTGCTTAGTGATGTAAACATCGAGTCAAGACGAGTTAAAGAGTTTTTTTAATCTCTGACCCACAGACCAACATCCTAAACTTACACAGTAAAATCACCAGTGTTAAATTAACACTGACAGTGTACATATGGTCCCACTCTGGCCAGAGTAGGACCATATGTACAGTGGCATTGTTAGTTTAACACTGTCAGTGTTGGTTTTACACTGGTGATTTTACTGTGTAGAAAGATTGGAAGTTTGACTAATATCAGCATCAAAGACGAGGGGCTAAAACAGGACTCCCTAGTTGTGAATAACCCATGGAGTAGATGTTGATATTTGCGTAATTTTCTGACTGGTCACAGAATACAGGTCAACAACAACAACAACAACAACAACAACAACAACAATAACAACAAAGACCTCAGTGATAAGGAGCATAACTGCCCATATGTAGACCAATTTTCAAATCCAGCTCATGTTATGTATCTATCTTTGTCTTAGTCCATCCAGATGTAAAAATGCGCAGTGGCCTTGGCTGGTGAAGTAAATGTGAGGTATTGTAAAGCATCTTTAGTTTCTGCTGGATGAAAAAGCGCAGTCGAACTGCAGTCCTTCCATCCTTCCTCTTTTGTTTCCTTCAGCGTTCAGTTGTAGGTAAATTGTTGTTCTTTAACTTTGGTCTTAACTCTGACGTACTGTTGATATTTTGTGCCTTCAAGGTACGACACGGTGCAACTTAGAGCCGGACCAGTAAGTGTCTATGCTGAATTTTGAACTACAGATAGATTTAGAATGTACAGTCTATCTGACATCGATAACTAGATGGCTAATTAATTAACATTTTGGAGAGCAGGAATAATGTATTTTTTAAGTTTTTCAACATTCATTTTTTTGAGAGAGAGAAGAACAAAACAAAACATCAACTACCACACAATATTATGTCCTGTCTTACATAAACCATGAAAACACAACAGTCAGACTCTTGCTGCAGATATTTGGCACCGGGTTTGGTACATTTTTGTAAAGAAATTGTTCACCAAACCGGTGTCTGAAAATGGGTCTAATCTGTAATTAAAAGTTGGACCCTAGAACATTTTGAGCACTCTGAAAGGTCTTAAGTATAATTTTAAAAAAATTGTGATATCAGGACATTGTGATCAACAAAACATAAATAATAAGGTGTAATTAGCACAGATAGGGAGTAATACGTGTGTTACAGATGGCTTTGTGGTATATTTTGTGATTGCATCATTTTTGCTTGAATTTTAATTTGGCTGCTCAGTTATTCTGATGCCAGGTTAAAAATAAACTAAACACAGTCAGCCAGATTGTTGTGTTTGTACACTTTCCAGCGCCATTTATCAGTCCTGTTTTTGCCAAGCCGTGTATCGAACTATTGCTCTGTGTTACCTCGACCATGCCTCTTGCCTCTTCCGGATGTCTATGTTTGCTCGTGCCACTGAACCCTGTTTGTGCATGACTGCGTCTCAGCCTGACCCTGCTAGTACCTTTGCTCTGCTGACTGACCACATGTGTACCGTACCTGAGCCAAGACCATGTTTTCTCTTATATCAAAGCCTAGTCTGGGAGTTTGCATTGCGGATTCTACCGCTCCTGGGTCGCCGCCTGCCCTGACAACATTTTCCATTGTGCTATAAACTCGGGGAAAAATCTCATTTGTTTCACTTGAGGGAAATTATTGCTACATTTGTGTGATGTTTTCAGATTTTTTTTTTTTTTTTTTGGTTTTAGGGGCCAATTCCAAAGATGGTGCCATACCTGTACCAGAACAAGCAAGGATAACCGTCGGCAAGAAGAACAAGCCAAACCAGCTGGAAGTGTTGTGTGGGCCGCTGAAGAGGAGGTACTGCTGGCCCACCACCACCAGAGGGCGCCCTGCCTGGAGTGCGGGCTCCAGGCACCAGAGGGCGCTGCTGCCTTATGGGAGTAGCCTGGGTGACAGCTGTCACCCATCACCAGACACAGCTGTTCCACTCAGCACAGAGGTATATCAGGAGGACGGCGTCTCCACCTCAGTGCCGAGATATCGCCTAAGACTGAGGTAATATTCTCTGCATTTACATTCTGAACAACCAGCTAAACTTGTTAAACCTTTTCAGGACTGTTGACTACTGGTAGCTTCATTGCTTGGATAAGTACTCACCTTCCTGCTGTACATTGACAAGAGGTGGAGGCGGCTTCTCCCCTCTCCGTTACTGGGTGCGGTCGCATCCACACCTGTGTGTTGTTGCTTTCTCCCGCCAGCAGTACCGGATCCGACGAGCGGAGGCAGTGGCCACCTGGGAATTCGGGACTTGGCGGTTCCAGTATTTCCAGGGTTCGGTGGCAGAGGAGATCTGGGTGGTTCCGGTTCGACTGAGACGGACGTCTCCTACCTTCGGGCCTGCCCACACGACACCAGCGGATTCGACCCCAAGTTGTGATTGTTGTATTTATTGTGCTCGTTTCACAATAGTAAACCTTGTTATTCACCTTCCTCCATTGTCCGTTCATTGCGCCCCCTGTTGTGGGTCCGTGTTCCTACACTTTCACAACAGGAAGCCATCCAAAATCATGTCTCAAGATTCCATAAATGTTGTTGAATGAGAATTTATGTGGAAAATTATTGGAGAACAGTATTATCATTGTCAGAAACATGACTGTCACATGTGAATACGTAAATGTTTTGTTTATGTTGTTTATGTTTTTGTAAATGTTAAGTTTATGTTTTGAATTGCTACGGAACAAAATGTAAAGCTCTCCAATTCACAAATGAATGTGAGACAATATTAAGCTCAATTCTATCAATATAAATATTTGCAAGTTTGCTTATCTACCTAACAGGGGCATGCTGGGAACATTTTTTACCCACAAAACCCGGCAGAACCCACCTGACAGGACAGGGACAAAAAGGCCAGTGGTAAACAACTACAACCAGAGGGACCCGGGGCAAGAAGCCATATGGCTGACCGAAATCAGGAACACCTGCTGAAATGTAAGGCAACTTTGAGTCCGTGGGGTGGCTCTGTGACCCAATGAACCCTACGGATGAACCCCAAGAGTGGCCACTTGGCTTAGTGGGGGCTGGTGGAGGAACAGGGCATGACCAAAACTGAAAAGGCCAACCCAGGAAAGTGGATGTTACACGCCAACGAAGCTGGGCGAGGTGTCTCAACTGACCTATTGACCCTAAGACGATGCCAGTGAGTGCTGGAAAGTAATAACTAAAATGATAAGCAAAATAACACAAAAAACAAAGCAACAAAACAAGCCACAGAGTAGGGAATGAACCAGGGAAGGGCACAGAGAGTGCAAACCCAACAAAACCATGAGACAAGGGGTGGTCTGGCCAAAGGGAAGTGACCTTCCAGAGGGAACACATACCCAACAACCCCACCGCAGAACAAAAAATGAAGACAATACATATGGACCTGACAAGCCATCTGAAAAAACAAAAAGTGGAACACCACGCGGGCCAAGAACGGCTGAAAAACCCAGGCAAACCCTACAAAAAGAGCCAAAGTGACCAAAAAATGAACAAATAAACGAGCAAAACAGTTGGAGTGGGAACAAAACAGAAAACATCAGGGACCTGGGAAAGACCATAATATTATTACTATATCATGAAGTCATTATACAATATTTATTGTATATAAGTACATATTTATAATATTCAATCAAACTTAACTCATCTCCTAAGGGAGAAATTATCCCAAGTGAGGCTTTTAGCCTTATTGAATTTTGAGGAGCACTGATACTAAATTAATGTGGGGGGGAAAAAAAAATACATTTCATGGTCATCAATCAATCAATCAATCAACTTTTTTCTTGTATAGCGCCAAATCACAACAAACAGTTGCCCCAAGGCGCTCCACATTGCAAGGCAAGGCCATACAATAATTATGAAACACAGTCTACGTCTAAAGCAACATAACCAAGGGATGGTCCAGGGTCACCCGATCCAGCCCTAACTATAAGCCTTAGCGAAAAGGAAAGTTTTAAGCCTAATCTTAAAAGTAGAGAGGGTATCTGTCTCCCTGATCTGAATTGGGAGCTGGTTCCACAGGAGAGGAGCCTGAAAGCTGAAGGCTCTGCCTCCCATTCTACTCTTACAAACCCTAGGAACTACAAGTAAGCCTGCAGTCTGAGAGCGAAGCGCTCTAATGGGGTAATATGGTACTACGAGGTCCCTAAGATAAGATGGGACCTGATTATTCAAAACCTTATAAGTAAGAAGAAGAATTTTAAATTCTATTCTAGCATTAACAGGAAGCCAATGAAGGGAGGCCAACACGGGTGAGATATGCTCTCTCCTGCTAGTCCCCGTCAGTACTCTAGCTGCAGCATTCTGAACCAACTGAAGGCTTTTTATGGAACTTTTAGGACAACCTGATAATAATGAATTACAATAGTCCAGCCTAGAGGAAACAAATGCATGAATTAGTTTTTCAGCATCACTCTGAGACAAGACCTTTCTGATTTTAGAGATATTGCGTAAATGCAAAAAGGCAGTCCTACATATTTGTTTAATATGCGCTTTGAATGACATATCCTGATCAAAAATAACTCCAAGATTTCTCACAGTATTACTAGAGATCAGGGAAATGCCATCCAGAGTAACGATCTGGTTAGACACCATGCTTCTAAGATTTGTGGGGCCAAGTACAATAACTTCAGTTTTATCTGAGTTTAAAAGCAGGAAATTAGAGGTCATCCATGTCTTTATGTCTGTAAGACAATCCTGCAGTTTAGCTAATTGGTGCGTATCCTCTGGCTTCATGGATAGATAAAGCTGGGTATCATCTGCGTAACAATGAAAATTTAAGCAATACCGTCTAATAATACTGCCCAAGGGAAGCATGTATAAAGTGAATAAAATTGGTCCTAGCACAGAACCTTGTGGAACTCCATAATTAACTTTAGTCTGTGAAGAAGATTCCCCATTTACATGAACAAACTGTAATCTATTAGACAAATATGATTCAAACCACCGCAGCGCAGTGCCTTTAATACCTATGACATGCTCTAATCTCTGTAATAAAATTTTATGGTCAACAGTATCAAAAGCAGCACTGAGGTCCAACAGAACAAGCACAGAGATAAGTCCACTGTCCGAAGCCATAAGAAGATCATTTGTAACCTTCACTAATGCTGTTTCTGTACTATGATGAATTCTAAAACCTGACTGAAACTCTTCAAATAGACCATTCCTCTGCAGGTGATCAGTTAGCTGTTTTACAACTACCCTCTCAAGAATCTTTGAGAGAAAAGGAAGGCTGGAGATTGGCCTATAATTAGCTAAGATAGCTGGGTCAAGTGATGGCTTTTTAAGTAATGGTTTAATTACTGCCACCTTAAAGGCCTGTGGTACATAACCAACTAACAAAGATAGACTGATCATATTTAAGATTGAAGCATTAAATAATGGTAGGACTTCCTTGAGCAGCCTGGTAGGAATGGGGTCTAATAAACACGTTGATGGTTTGGATGAAGTAACTAATGAAAATAACTCAGACAGAACAATCGGAGAGAAAGAGTCTAACCAAATACCGGCATCACTGAAAGCAGCCAAAGATAACGATACATCTTTGGGATGGTTATGAGTAATTTTTTCTCTAATAGTCAAAATTTTGTTAGCAAAGAAAGTCATGAAGTCATTACTAGTTAAAGTTAATGGAATACTCAGCTCAATAGAGCTCTGACTCTTTGTCAGCCTGGCTACAGTGCTGAAAAAAAAACCAGGTCTCTGCATGTGCATGTGATAATAGAAATAAAATTTTGGGGATTGAAGTGAATTACTGACAAGAAACTGACAAATAATATACAGTTAAACAATGTCATACAATTATTATTATTCTAGGTCACACTTCTTTAAAATAATCCATTACCGGTCGTTTTGACCGTTGGGGTTTTTACGTAATTATTGTATGGCCTTACCTTACAATATAAAGCGCCTTGGAGCAACTGTTTGTTGTGATTTGGCGCTATATAAATAAAATTGATTGAATTGATTGATTGATTACCGTGGCAATTATGGTCCTATATTTTGGACATAAAAATGTCACACTGATGCAAAACGTTGGTGAATTATCTGTAAAATGACAATATCCACACCTACAGACAAACTAAAGTCTGTGAGATACATATGAACCTGTTTGAAATCGGGTCTCTCAAATCCTCGCCGACACCTTCTTTGAGGGATGCCGTTCTAATTTCCAAAATAACTGGGGTGAGGCTCTTTTGAAGAAGGTTCTTGGTCCATTTTCAGTTTGAACATGTCGTTTTCTTGGCAGCAGCGTGACTCCAAAACTGACAGCGTAATAAATTATGCATCCATCCATCCATCCATTTTCTTCCGCTTATCCTAGGTTGTGTGTTGCTGCTGCCACAGGGGCAACAGCTCAAGCAAAGCCGCACAGACCTCCCGATCCACACACACCTCCCCCAGCTCTTCCGGGGGAACCACGAGGCGTTCCCAAGCCAGCTGAGAGACATAATCCCTCCAGTGTGATCTGGGTCTTCCCCGGGGCCTCCTCCCGTTGGGATGTGCCTGGAACACCTCTCCAGCGAGGCGTCCAGGGGGCATCCGGAAAAGATGCCCGAGCCACCTCAGCTGGCTCCTTTCGACATGGAGGAGCAGCGGCTCGACTCCAAGCTCCTCCCGAGTGACAGAGCTCCTCACCCTATCTCTAAGGGAGCGCCCAGCCACCCTGCATAAATAAAGATAATAAATAAATTTATCCCCGGAGATAAATTATGCAAAGTTTCTATAGAGGTCAGCTTGTCACTGACCTCTACTGGTGGTTGGCTCTCACTGTGGTATTGTATCACTTCCTGTTCCGGAGCACAGCGGTGTTTTGCTGTATCTGTTAGCTCTTTAATCTGCGTAGTTAGATTGATCTAGATAAATAGATAACGATTTATTTCACAGTGTAATCTTCACGTGCCTTAACTAAAGCGCCCTCTCTGCTGAATCACCTCTAAATTATTTTCACATTATTCACTTTGTGTGTTTTAGGAATCCACTAGCTTAGCGCAGCTATTAGCTCTTAGCCGGTTTAGCATGGCGGCTTCTCCTGTCTCTCCCACATTTTTCTGCTCTGGGTGTGAAATGTTAAGTTAGTCCTCAGCTTCCTTTTGCAGTAATGGTACTTGTAATAAGTGTAGCTTGTTCGTAGCTTTGGAGGCCAGGCTGGGCGAATTGGAGACTCGGCTCCGCACCTTGGAAAATCCTACAGCTAGCCAGGCCCCTGTAGTTGGTGCGGACCAAGGTAGTTAAGCCGCCGTTAGCTGTCCCCCAGCAGATCCTGAGCAGCAGGGAAAGCAGGCCGGCTGGGTGACTGTGAGGAAGAAGCGTAGTTCTAAACAGAAGCCCCCTGTACACCACCAACCCGTTCACATTTCTAACCGTTTTTCCCCACTCGGCGACACACCCGCCGAGGAACAAACTCTGGTTATTGGTGACTCTGTTTTGAGAAATGTGAAGTTAGCGACACCAGCAACCATAGTCAATTGTCTTCCGGGAGCCAGAGCAGGCAACATTGAAGGAAATTTGAAATTGCTGGCTAAGGCTAAGCGTAAATTTGGTAAGATTGTAATTCACGTCGGCAGTAATGACACTCGGTTACGCCAATCGGAGGTCACTAAAATTAACATTGAATCGGTGTGTAACTTTGCAAAAACAATGTCGGACTTTGTAGTTTTCTCTGGGCCCCTCCCCAATCGGACCGGGAGTGACATGTTTAGCCGCATGTTCTCCTTGAATTGCTGGCTGTCTGAGTGGTGTCCAAAAAATGAGGTGGGCTTCATAGATAATTGGCAAAGCTTCTGGAGAAAACCTGGTCTTGTTAGGAGAGACGGCATCCATCCCACTTTGGATGGAGCAGCTCTCATCTCTAGAAATCTGGCCAGTTTTATTAAACCCTCCAAATCGTGACTATCCAGGGTTGGGACCAGGAAGCAGAGTTGTAGTCTTACACACCTCTCTGCAGCTTCTCTCCCCCTGCCATCCCCCCAATACCCCATCCCCGTAGAGACGGTGCCTGCTCCCAGACCACCAATAACCAGTAAAAATCTATTTAAGCATAAAAATTCAAAAAGAAAAAACAATATAGCACCTTCAACTGCACCACAGACTAAAACAGTTAAATGTGGTCTATTAAACATTAGGTCTCTCTCTTCTAAGTCCCTGTTAGTAAATGATATAATAATTGATCAACATATTGATTTATTCTGCCTTACAGAAACCTGGTTACAGCAGGATGAATATGTTAGTTTAAATGAGTCAACACCCGAGTCACACTAACTGTCAGAATGCTCGTAGCACGGGCCAAGGGGGAAGATTAGCAGCAATCTTCCATTCCAGCTTATTAATTAATCAAAAACCCAGACAGAGCTTTAATTCATTTGAAAGCTTGACTCTTAGTCTCTACCATCCAAATTGGAAGTCCCAAAAACCAGTTTTATTTGTTATTATCTATCGTCCACCTGGTCGTTACTGTGAGTTTCTCTGTGAATTTTCAGACCTTTTGTCTGACTTAGTGCTTAGCTCAGATAAGATAATTATAGTGGGCGATTTTAACATCCACACAGATGCTGAGAATGACAGCCTCAACACTGCATTTAATCTATTATTAGACTCTATTGGCTTTGCTCAAAAAGTAAATGAGTCCACCCACCACTTTAATCATATCTTAGATCTTGTTCTGACTTATGGTATGGAAATAGAAGACTTAACAGTATTCCCTGAAAACTCCCTTCTGTCTGATCATTTCTTAATAACATTTACATTTACTCTCATGGACTACCCAGCAGTGGGGAATAAGTTTCATTACACTAGAAGTCTTCCAGAAAGCGCTGTAACTAGGTTTAAGGATATGATTCCTTCTTTATGTTCTCTAATGCCATATACCAACACAGTGCAGAGTAGCTACCTAAACTCTGTAAGTGAGATAGAGTATCTCGTCAATAGTTTTACATCCTCATTGAAGACAACTTTGGATGCTGTAGCTCCTCTAAAAAAGAGAGCTTTAAATCAGAAGTGCCTGACTCCGTGGTATAACTCACAAACTCGTAGCTTAAAGCAGATAACCCGTAAGTTGGAGAGGAAATGGCGTCTCACTAATTTAGAAGATCTTCACTTAGCCTGGAAAAAGAGTCTGTTGCTCTATAAAAAAGCCCTCCGTAAAGCTAGGAAATCTTTCTACTCATCACTAATTGAAGAAAATAAGAACAACCCCAGGTTTCTTTTCAGCACTGTAGCCATGCTGACAAAGAGTCAGAGCTCTATTGAGCTGAGTATTCCATTAACTTTAACTAGTAATGACTTCATGACTTTCTTTGCTAACAAAATTTTAACTATTAGAGAAAAAATTACTCATAACCATCCCAAAGACGTATTGTTATCTTTGGCTGCTTTCAGTGATGCCAGTATTTGGTTAGACTCTTTCTCTCCGATTGTTCTGTCTGAGTTATTTTCATTAGTTACTTCATCCAAACCATCAACATGTTTATTAGACCCCATTCCTACCAGGCTGCTCAAGGAAGCCCTACCATTATTTAATGCTTCAATCTTAAATATGATCAATCTTTCTTTGTTAGTTGGCTATGTACCACAGGCTTTTAAGGTGGCAGTAATTAAACCATTACTTAAAAAGCCATCACTTGACCCAGCTATCTTAGTTAATTATAGGCCAATCTCCAACCTTCCTTTTCTCTCAAAAATTCTTGAAAGGGTAGTTGTAAAACAGCTAACTGATCATCTGCAGAGGAATGGTCTATTTGAAGAGTTTCAGTCAGGTTTTAGAATTCATCATAGTACAGAAACAGCATTAGTGAAGGTTACAAATGATCTTCTTATGGCCTCGGACAGTGGACTCATCTCTGTGCTTGTTCTGTTAGACCTCAGTGCTGCTTTTGATACTGTTGACCATAAAATTTTATTACAGAGATTAGAGCATGCCATAGGTATTAAAGGCACTGCGCTGCGGTGGTTTGAATCATATTTGTCTAATAGATTACAATTTGTTCATGTAAATGGGGAATCTTCTTCACAGACTAAAGTTAATTATGGAGTTCCACAAGGTTCTGTGCTAGGACCAATTTTATTCACTTTATACATGCTTCCCTTAGGCAGTATTATTAGACGGTATTGCTTAAATTTTCATTGTTACGCAGATGATACCCAGCTTTATCTATCCATGAAGCCAGAGGACACACACCAATTAGCTAAACTGCAGGATTGTCTTACAGACATAAAGACATGGATGACCTCTAATTTCCTGCTTTTAAACTCAGATAAACTGAAGTTATTGTACTTGGCCCCACAAATCTTAGAAACATGGTGTCTAACCAGATCCTTACTCTGGATGGCATTACCCTGACCTCTAGTAATACTGTGAGAAATCTTGGAGTCATTTTTGATCAGGATATGTCATTCAAAGCGCATATTAAACAAATATGTAGGACTGCTTTTTTTGCATTTACGCAATATCTCTAAAATCAGAAAGGTCTTGTCTCAGAGTGATGCTGAAAAACTAATTCATGCATTTATTTCCTCTAGGCTGGACTATTGTAATTCATTATTATCAGGTTGTCCTAAAAGTTCCCTAAAAAGCCTTCAGTTAATTCAAAATGCTGCAGCTAGAGTATTGATGGGGACTAGAAGGAGAGAGCATATCTCACCCATATTGGCCTCTCTTCATTGGCTTCCTGTTAATTCTAGAATAGAATTTAAAATTCTTCTTCTTACTTATAAGGTTTTGAATAATCAGGTCCCATCTTATCTTAGGGACCTCGTAGTACCATATCACCCCAATAGAGCGCTTCGCTCTCAGACTGCAGGCTTACTTGTAGTTCCTAGGGTTTGTAAGAGTAGAATGGGAGGCAGAGCCTTCAGCTTTCAGGCTCCTCTCCTGTGGAACCAGCTCCCAATTCAGATCAGGCAGACAGACACCCTCTCTACTTTTAAGATTAGGCTTAAAACTTTCCTTTTTGCTAAAGCTTATAGTTAGGGCTGGATCAGGTGACCCTGAACCATCCCTTAGTTATGCTGCTATAGACGTAGACTGCTGGGGGGTTCCCATGATGCACTGTTTCTTTCTCTTTTTGCTCTGTATGCACCACTCTGCATTTAATCATTAGTGATCGATCTCTGCTCCCCTCCACAGCATGTCTTTTTCCTGGTTCTCTCCCTCAGCCCCAACCAGTCCCAGCAGAAGACTGCCCCTCCCTGAGCCTGGTTCTGCTGGAGGTTTCTTCCTGTTAAAAGGGAGTTTTTCCTTCCCACTGTAGCCAAGTGCTTGCTCACAGGGGGTCGTTTTGACCGTTGGGGTTTTACATAATTATTGTATGGCCTTGCCTTACAATATAAAGCTCCTTGGGGCAACTGTTTGTTGTGATTTGGCGCTATATAAAAAAATTGATTGATTGATTGATTGATAGTGGGTGATTTTAACATCCACACAGATGCTGAGAATGACAGCCTCAACACTGCATTTAATCTATGACTCAGGTGGCTTCGCTCAAAATGTAATGAGCCCACCCACCACTTTAACCTCACTTTAGATCTTCTGACATTTGGCATAGAAATTGAAGACTTAATAGTATTCCCTGAAAACCCCTTTTTGTCTGATTATTTCTTAATAACATTTACATTTACTTTAATGGACTACCCAGCAGTGGGGAATAAGTTTCATTACAGTAGAAGTCTTTCTGAAAGCGCTGTAACTAGGTTTAAGGATATGATTCCTTCTTTGTTATGTTCTTCAATGCCATATACCAACACAGTGCAGAGTAGCTACCTCAACTCTGTGAGTGAGATAGATTATCTCGTCAATAGCTTTACATCCTCATTGAGTACAACTTTGGATGCTGTAGCTCCTCTGAAAAAGAGAACCTTAAATCAGAAGTGCCTGACTCCGTGGTATAACCCACAAACTCGCAGCTTAAAGCAGATAACCCGTAAGCTGGAGAGGAAATGGCGTCTCACAAATTTAGAAGATCTTCATTTAGGCTGGAAAAAGAGTCTGTTGCTCTATAAAAAAGCCCCCCGTAAACCTAGGACATCTTACTATTCATCACTAATTGAAGAAAATAAGAACAACCCCAGGTTTCTTTTCAGCACTGTAGCCAGGCTGACTCTTTGTCAGAGCTCTATTGAGCCGAGTATTCCTTTAACTTTAACTAGTAATGACTTTATGACTTTCTTTGCAAATAAAATTTTAACTATTAGAGAAAAAAATATTCATAACCATCCCAAAGACATATCTTTATGTTCAGCTGCTTTCAGTAATGCTGGTATTTGGTTAGACTCTTTCTCTCTGATTGTTCTGTCTGAGTTATTTTCATTAGTCACTTCCTCCAAACCTTCAACATGTCTATTAGACCCCATTCCTACCAGGCTGCTCAAGGAAGCCCTACCATTAATTAATGCTTCGATCTTAAATATGATCAATCTATCTTTATTAGTTGGCTATGTACCACAGGCTTTTAAGGTGGCAGTAATTAAATCATTACTTAAAAAGCCATCACTTGACCCAGCCATCTTAGCTAATTATAGGCCAATCTCCAACCTTCCTTTTCTCTCAAAAATTCTTGAAAGGGTAGTTGTAAAACAGCTAACTGATCATCTGCAGAGGAATGGTCTACTTGAAGAGTTTCAGTCAGGTTTCAGAATTCATCATAGTACAGAAACAGCATTAGTGAAGGTTACAAATGATCTTATGGCCTCAGACAGTGGACTCATCTCTGTGCTCGTCCTGTTAGACCTCAGTGCAGCTTTTGATACTGTTGACCATAAAATTTTGTTACAGAGATTAGAGCATGCCATAGGTATTAAAGGCACTGCGCGGCAGTGGTTTGAATCATATTTATCTAATAGATTACAATTTGTTCATGTAAATGGGGAGTCTTCTTCACAGACTAAGGTTAATTATGGAGTTCCACATGGTTCTGTGCTAGGACCGATTTTATTCACTTTATACATGCTTATCTTAGGCAGTGTTATTAGAAAGCATTGCTTAAATTTTCATTGTTACGCAAATGATACCCAGCTTTATCTATCCATGAAGCCAGAGGACACACACCAATTAGTTAAACTGCAGGATTGTCTTACAGACATAAAGACATGGATGACCTCTAATTTCCTGCTTTTAAATTCAGATAAAACTGAAGTTATTGTACTTGGCCCCACAAATCTTAGAAACATGGTGTCTAACCAGATCCTTACTCTGGCTGGCATTACCCTGACCTCCAGTAATACTGTGAGAAATCTTGGAGTCATTTTTGATCAGGATATGTCATTCAATGCGCATATTAAACAAATATGTAGGACTGCTTTTTTGCATTTGCGTAATATCTCTAAAATTAGAAAGGTCTTGTCTCAGAGTGATGCTGAAAAAGTAATTCATGCATTTATTTCCTCTAGGCTGGACTATTGTAATTCATTATTATCAGGTTGTCCTAAAAGTTCCCTGAAAAGCCTTCAGTTAATTCAAAATGCTGCAGCTAGAGTACTGACGGGGACTAGAAGGAGAGAGCATATTTCGCCCATATTGGCTTCTCTTCATTGGCTCCCTGTTAATTCCAGAATAGAATTTAAAATTCTTCTTCTTACTTATAAGGTTTTGAATAATCAGGTCCCATCTTATCTTAGGGACCTCATAGTACCATATCACCCCAATAGAGCGCTTCGCTCTCAGACTGCAGGCTTACTTGTAGTTCCTAGGGTTTTTAAGAGTAGAATGGGAGGCAGAGCCTTCAGCTTTCAGGCTCCTCTCCTGTGGAACCAGCTCCCAATTCAGATCAGGGAGACAGACACCCTCTCTACTTTTAAAATTAAGCTTAAAACTTTCCTTTTGCTAAAGCTTATAGTTAGGGCTGGATCAGGTGACCCTGAACCATCCCTTAGTTATGCTGCTATAGACTTAGACTGCTGGGGGGTTCCCATGATGCACCCAGTTCTTTTTATTCACCTCTTTTTGCTCTGTATGCACCACTCTGCTTTTAATCATTAGTGATTGATCTCTGCTCCCCTCCACAGCATGTCTTTTTCCTGACTCTCTCCCCTCAGCCCCAACCAGTCCCAGCAGAAGACTGCCCCTCCCTGAGCCTGGTTCTGCTGGAGGTTTCTTCCTGTTAAAAGGGAGTTTTTCCTTCCCACTGTCGCCAAGTGCTGTTCATAGGTGGTCGTTTTGATTGTTGGGGTTTTTCTATAATTATTGTATGGCTTTTGCCTTACAATATAAAGCGCCTTGGGGCAACTGTTTGTTGTGATTTGGCGCTATATAAATAAAATTGATTTGATTTGATAGTGAGTTGGAATGGTGTGAGTCCAGAATGTTTTTAGAACCTTACAACCCAGACCTCTACAGTTTTAGACAGAAGAACTCAACCCTTTTTTCCTGTTAATTATGTAAGTTTTAATGTTAATTTTATGTTTTAATGTATTTATACATTGTTTAGGTTCTTGGTATCATATACACACTATTCTTCTTCTTATTATTATTATTATTATCAGTATTATTGTCGTTAATTTGTTTTATTATTATTTCTATTTTGAAATTTGATTTTTAAATGGACCACAATAGAAATAAGTGTTTTCACCTACTTGTGTCATCCATGTTGCTCTGCTGTCAGCTCAGTGGGGCCAAAATAGACCTGAAATGTATTTAATGCAAATACTGAACGACGTCAGCGTTAATAGGCAGCGCTACTTCAGTGTTACTTTGCTCAAAAAAAAAAAAAAACAATCCAATGGTGGAATATACTGAAACAGTTGCGTTTCTGCATAAAGCAAATATGTTTCTCATATATTTTGAAAACATTTGTGAGAAATAAACACTTCTAAATCTAAAAATGTTGTTTTTGTACCCAGATAACACCTCTGAAGTTATTTACATTTACAGTTATTTAAATGCAGCGGGCATGACCCGGGAGCACCCATCAA
Organism: Thalassophryne amazonica; assembly: GCF_902500255.1. Classification (NCBI taxonomy): domain Eukaryota; kingdom Metazoa; phylum Chordata; class Actinopteri; order Batrachoidiformes; family Batrachoididae; genus Thalassophryne; species Thalassophryne amazonica. The sequence continues at coordinate 12,216,715 of NC_047110.1, read as the reverse complement.
TGGACAAAACCAGCTGCCTGCCACCATCATTAAAGATGGACCTGTATAAGGGGGTGGGGGGGGGGGGTGCAGTGGAACCTAGACCTCTTTATCAGCATTGTATGGACTATAACATTCATTCATTCATCTTCTACCGCGTAGTCCAATTAAGGGTCGTGGGGGGCTGGAGCCTATCCCAGCAGCCACAGAGCGTGAGGCGGGGTACACCTAGGACAGGACGCCAGTCTGTCGCAGGGCCACAACCAGTCAAACAAACACAGACACACCCACACACACACCTACAGACAATTTAAAGATTCCAATCCACCTAACCCGCATATCTTTGGATGTGGGAGGAAACCCACGCAAACACTGGGAGAACATGCAAACTCCACACAGAAAGGCCACGGGAATTGAACCCACGACCTTCTCGCTGTGAGGCAACAGTGCTAACCACTAAGCCACCGTGCTGCCCGGACTATAACATGCACAGCACAAATAGATAGTCAAGGACCCCAACAAACATTGATGTTGATAGAAAATCTCATGAAATGTGAGATGATTTTAGTCTTAGAAACAAGATCAGATCCACTTATAAAACTGGGAGAAAATTAAAAATGGAATCAAATTTCCATAACTTTGGTAACAAAATGGCCATGGAGACTCTCTCTCTCTCTCTCTCTCGCTCTCACACACACACACACACACACACACACACACACACACACACACACACACACACACACACACACACACACACACACACACACACACACACACACACACACACACACACACACACACACATTATGTCATTACTGCTGTTCCTGAGGTTAAGAGTTCAGCAGTGGTGAGATGGGCGGGTCTGTTTCCTGTCGTGTTGGACGCCTGTTGGACGTTTGCATGTAATTTGTTTCATGTTCACATTTGTTTTGTTGTGCAAATGAGCACAGGAGGTTACATGATGTTTTAACTCAGGAGAATTTGCATTGCTGCGTTCTGTTTCCTTCGTCTCTGCAGTTTTTCTCTCCAGCTGAACATTTGGAGTACAAAAATGTCATCATCAAAACTCGATGACTTGCTTTGATTATGACGTCAAACTGAGTAAACAGGCTGACGAACCTCTGGACAGTCCTCTGCTCTCCGCATATCCCAGCATGCCTCATTTCTCTTCATGTTTTTCCTCGTCTACTTGGGGTCGGTGTGTCTAATGGAATTGTTCCATACAGTCCATTCTTGCATCTCCACCCGCTCAGACTCTTTCCCTTCATGCCTTCCTTTATCCATCCATGTCCACTTTGACCTTCCTTCAGAGCTGCCAACATTTGAATGTACCAATGCGGGACGGTTGGCAGCTCTGCTTCCTTCCCGTCTCTTCCTCTTGACTTTCATTCTCGTGAATCTTTTACAAACAGTCGTCTCTTCTGATCGCACCTCGGCCTGCTTCCTGTACCTCCAGAGATGGTTCTTCTTCTTCTGTTGTTCCGCCGGCTGTGACAGTGGTACCCTGCGATACGACGAGTCATAGAAACGTTAAAAATTTTAAAGGTTTCTGCTTTTCACAGCTTTACTTTTGGGGACTGGTAGCAATTCTCCCTACCACATATAGGAAAAATCAACCCAGAAAAACTTGTTCCCTAGTAACAATGCCACAGTTTTGTTTATTCGATTCGCCACTGTGGAGATTCACAAGCAAACTCGACTCATTATAGCAAAAGAAACGTGTGAAAAGCAAAACTGGCCCACTGGTCCATTTGGACACTTGATGCCTGGGCCAGTCTCTCTCACACGTATGTTGTTTGTCTTGATTTCACTCATGCACGTGCGTGTGTAAAGGCGGACCGTGCAAGGAGCTTTTTCTTGTGCAGGTAGGCAAACGTTACATTCAGTGACCAGTCAATCACAGCGGGAGCTTAGATGGTGATGTTTATTGGAAACAGGTGTGAGCCAATTGTGTGTGTGTGTGTGTGTGTGTGTGCTCAAATGTTTACATACCCTGGCAGAATTTTTGGGTTTTGACCATTTCTCAGACAATATGAATAATAACACAAGTTTTTTTTTTTCACTCATGGTTAGTGGTTGGGTGAAGCCGTTTATTGTCAAACAACTGTGTTTACTCTTTTTAAATCATAATGACAGAAACTACCCAAATGACCCTGATCAAAAGTTTACATCTCCCTGTTCTTAATACCATGTGTTGCCCCCTTTAACATCAATGATACCTTGGAGTCTTTTGTGGTTGTTGTGGACGAGGCTCTCTGATGGTGAAGCTGCCACTGAATATGTCTTGGACTTTATTTGCATCAATTATGAAGAAATACAAACAGTATGTCACTCTATGGTAAATCTGTGTGGAGTAGACAGTTCTCAAAACTGAGTGACTGTGCAAGAAGCAGAAGAGCGAGGAAAGCCACCAAGACACCCTGACAACCCAGAAGAAGTTATAGGCTTATGTGGCTGTGATTGGAGAACTTGTGCACAGTGCAAGCTTTGCATTTTGTATCACCAGTTATACAGCTTCATGATGAAGTGGCACAGAGGAGGATTTTCTTAAAAGAAAACCTGAAAGTTTAGCTACAAATTGCCAGAAGGTACATCTGAGATGCAAGCCGCGATTTGATGTGTTTTGGTTAAAGAATATCCTTCTTCACTTTACTCCACTATGAAGCTAAGAGTGTTCCTCTAAGTCTCTAAGTCCTGATGGAAGACACTCCTGAAGGTGGTTGAGAATGACGGGGCTAAGGTCCTGTGGGACTTCAAATTCCAGACAGACAACCAGCTGCTGGCCAACCAACCAGACATAGTGGTGGTTGACAAGAGAAAGAAAACCACAGTTGTGATCAATGTGGCAAGCAACATCAGAAAGAAGGAGCACGAGAAAATCCAGAAGTACCAAGGGCTGAAGGACCAAATGGAGCAGATGTGGAAGGTAAAGTCCCAGTGGTAAGAGTGGCTCCAGCAGATTCCAGGCACACCAGAGGTTTCTGTCCAGAATAATGTACTCCTGGAAACATCTGAGATAATCCCAGGGCTCTGGTAGAGGACCTGAGCTTGAGGAACACACATACCACTCCCCCGGGGGAGGTGACTGCTGCTACAAAAAACACACGCACACAGACCTTTTTTACCTGCCAGATGGCTTTCCTAGATGTCCATGCCTTTCCATCTCCCAGCATTTTCCTGAGACAAGATATGTGTGTCTCAAGCCATATAGCTGCTTGGACCATCATACTCTTGCAAAGGTGTAAGTATCACCAAATACCTCATTCTGGTGACCTCATGACTCCATACGCTTTTCTCAGGGATTTTTTGATCTCACAAGCCAAGGGCCCAGAGACATGATATGGTAATGCTTAAATTTTGAAAACTATTCCAAAAATGATACAATGAGGTACATTGTGAGAGCAGGAGATCACTGATATCTTTGAATGTTTTGAAAGGTGGTACATGTCATCTTTCTCTTCTCCATTTTTGACTGGAGTTGCTCAGGAAGGGCATTCGGCTTAAAACCTGTGCCAGATTCCAATGCAGATTTGTATTCCATCTGCTGTTATGATCCCCAGCACCCAGGAACAGCTGAAAGTCAAACAATATGTGATCTTTCTGTTGTTGGGTACAACAATAATAAGAAGAAATACACCAAAAATTGTAAAAGAGGAATCTTAAAATAAGACAGGAACTCAGATATGGAGGCTACACAGTTACATTTGACAGCAACTGTATTAATAATTTTGTTGGGATTGTTTGTCTATCGTGATGCCTGGAACTTGTGCCACGAAATATAATCACCACCATTCTTCACGACGTCGATGAGTCTTGTTCCCATTTGTAAACTCCAACAATCAGCAATCAAACAATGATGAGATCTACATCACACAACCTAGACAATGCAAGACGTGAACACACCAGAAGTGTGTATATGTGTCTCGGACTCAATCCACATCCATTATTTTGTATCACCTGATCCTGAATTAGACACCAGTACTTACTGTCGTAACTTGGTATTTTTTCTCCTCATTAGTAATGTTTCGAAGTATGCTCATAAATCTTGAGTAAAATCACTTTAGACTGACAACCCCAATTCCAATGAAGTTGCGACATTATGTAAAATGTAAATAAAAACAGAATACAATGATTTGCAAACCCTCTTCAACCTATATTCAATTGAATACACCACAAAGACAAGATATTTAATGTTCAAACTGATAAACTTTATTGTTTTGTGCAAATATTTGATCATTTTGAAATGGATGACTGCAACACATTTCAAAAAAGCTGGGACAGTGGTATGTTTACTTTGTGTTACATCACCTTTCCTTGTAACAACACTCAATAAGCGTTTGGGAACTGAGGACACTAACTGTTGAAGTTTTGTAGGTGGAATTCTTTCCCATTCTTGCTTGATGTAGGACTTCAGTTGTTCAACAGTCCGGAGTCTCCGTTGTCGTATTTTGTGCTTCTTAATGCGCCACACATTTTCAGTGGGCGACAGGTCTGGACTGCAGGCAGGCCAGTCTAGTACCCGCACTCTTTTACTGCGAAGCCATGCTGTTGTAACACGTGCAGAATGTGGCTCGTATTGTCTTGCTGAAATAAGCAGGGACGTCCCTGAAAAAGATGTTGCTTGGATGGCAGCATATGTTATTCCAATTTCAATTTCAATACATTTTTCAATTTATTTTCATATATATAACGCCAAATCACAACAGAGTTGCCTCAACCCCCAGAGCAACAGTGGTAAGGAAAAACTCCCTCTGAGGAAGAAACCTCAAGCAGACCAGACTTGGGCCATGCTACAAACATAAATTACAGAACAATTCACAGAACAATTCACAGATGAATATACAAGAAATGCTATTGGCGCACAGGACAGGAACAAATACAACTCCTATCTCTGGATGGAGCTGCACCTTAAACAGAGAGAAAAAAACAGAATCAGGCATCAGAAAGACAATAATTAATATTGTATAATTTGCCAGCATTAAATGACAAGAAAAACAGAAGAAATACTAAGGAGACCAAACCTGGATGTACCTTTCAGCATTGATGGTGCCATCACAGATGTGTAAGTTGCCCATGCCATGGGCACTAACACACCCCCATACCATCACAGATGCTTTTGAACTTTGTGCTGGGAACAATCTGGATGGTCTTTTTCCTCTTTTGTCCAGAAGACACAATGTTCAATTTCCAAAAACAATTTGAAATGTGGACTCATCAGACCACAGCACACTTTTCCACTTTGCGTCTGTCCATTTCAAATGAGCTCGGGCCCAGAGAAGGCGGCAGCGTTTCTGGATGTTGTTGATGTATGACTTTTGCTTTGCATGGTAGAGTTTTAACATGCATTTGTAGATGTAGCGATGAACTGTGTTAACTGACAATGGTTTGCTCAAGTGTTCCTGAGCCCACGCAGTAAGATCCTTTACACAATGATGTCGGTTTTTAATGCAGTGCCGCCTGAGAGATCAAAGGTCAAGGGCATTCAATGCTGGTTTTGGGCCTTGCCGCGTACGTGTAGAAAGTTCTCCAGATTATCTGAAACTTCTGATTATATTATGGACTGTAGATGATGGAATCCCTAAATTCCTTACAATTGAATATTGAGAAACATTGTTTTTAAACTGCTGGACTATTTTTTTTTATGCAGTTGTTCACAAAGTGGTGATGCTTGCCCTGTCTTTGCTTGTGAACGGCTGAGACTTTTGGGTATGCTCCTTTTATACCCAATCATGAGTGTCCTCAGTTCCCAAACGCTTACTGAGTGTTGTTAGAAGGAAAGGTGATGTAACACAGTGGTAAACATTCCACTGTCCCAATGTGTTGTAGGCATCCATTTTAAAATGAGCAAATATTTGCAGAAAACAATAAAGTTTATCAGTTTGAACTTTAAATATCTTGTCTTTGTGGTGTATTCAATTGAATATAGACTGAAGAGGATTTGCAAGTCATTATATTCTGTTGTTATTTACATTTTATACAACGTCCCAACTTCATTGGAATCGGGGTTGTATTTAGCTACAGGTGACTGCTTGTCTTTATCAATCTTTTCTAGTTACATGTGGTTATTTGATGTTAAATGTCAGTGAAGTTTCAGTCGGTCGACACGGTCGTGGTTCGCACTGGTGCCTCACAGAGCCATCACTTACTGCCTGTTCGTTTGCATGTTGTCCTCGTGTTTCTTCCCACTTCCAATGACATTCAGGTTAGGTAAACTGTAAACTTTAAATTGACTGTAGATGTGAGTGAAATTGTGTTTTTCTGTCTATATGTGGCCCTGCGATAAACTAGCGTCCTGCAGGGTGTTCCCTGTCTCCCGCCCAATGAATACTGGGATAGGGTCCAGCCCCTGTAACACTTAGCTGAAATAACAGATATAGAAAATAAATGAATGACATTCCACTATATCTGTGCATGTTGAAACTCTTTAGCTTGAAAAAAGCTTTAGAAATTTATTTCTGAAAGGATTTTTTAAATTCTGTGACATATTTCCATGTCTGATCTCTTGTTTGTTGTGTGAGTCACACCGCCACAGTCTGTAGGACAGATGCTTCCTTTCAAAAGAGAAGAGGATGTGGCAGACACCAGGTTGTTTCCATTTAAAGCGACAGGCACAGAAAGTTGTAGCTGAAAGTATTTTTAAAATGCATCACCGCAGTGTCAATCAATCAATCGATCAACATTTATTTATAGGGGGCTTTACAGCACCAACAGAACATGTCACCTCCCCACTAGGTGTTAAAAGCCAGTTTAAATAAATAAGTCTTTAACTTAGATTTAAAAAGTGCGAGGTCAGGAATAGTATGTAATTCAAGAGGTAGCTTGTTCCACAGTCTGGGGCCAGCTACTGCGAAAGCATGATCACCCCAGCGTTTGTATCTTGACCTCGGAACATCTAAGTAAAGCTGACCAGACGTCCGTAATGTCCTACTGCGCAGTTAAAATTTCAGACAAGTAGGGAGGTGCAAGGCCATAAATAGCTTTAAAAACAAACACTAAAATCTTAAAATCAGTTCTACAAGTAAAACGAACTGGAAGCCAGTGGAGTGAGTACAGGACGGGAGTAATATGCTCACGTCTAAAAGTGGAGCTGATGAAAGCATGAATGGCCGTCTCAAGATCACGTCTACTGAGGAAGTGCTTTATTTTAGCCAAAAGACAAAGCTGGAAAAAACTTACTTTGACAACAGAATTTGTCTGTTGATCGAACCTCAAAGAGCTGTCAAATATCTATCACATACACTCAACAAAAATATAAACACAACACTTTTGGTTTTGCTCCCATTTTGTATGAGATGAACTCAAAGATCTAAAACTTTTTCCACATACACAATATCACCATTTCCCTCAAATACTGTTCACAAACCAGTCTAAATCTGTGATAGTGAGCACTTCTCCTTTGCTGAGATAATCCATCCCACCTCACAGGTGTGCCATATCAAGATGCTGATTAGACACCATGATTAGTGCACAGGTGTGCCTTCGACAGTCCACAATAAAAGGCCACTCTGAAACGTGCAGTTTTGTTTTATTGGGGGGGGGGGGGGGATACCAGTCAGTATCTGGTGTGACCACCATTTGCCTCATGCAGTGCAACACATCTTCGCATAGAGTTGATCAGGTTGTCAATTCTGGCCTGTGGAATGTTGGTCCACTCCTCTTCAATGGCTGTGCGAAGTTGCTGGATATTGGCAGGAACTGGTACACGCTGTCATATACGCCGGTCCAGAGCATCCCAAACATGCTCAATGGGTGACATGTCCGGTGAGTATGCCGGCCATGCAAGAACTGGGACATTTTCAGCTTCCAAGAATTGTGTACAGATTCTTGCAACATGGGGCCGTGCATTATCCTGCTGCAACATGACGTGATGTTCTTGGATGTATGGCACAACAATGGGCCTCAGGATCTCGTCACGGTATCTCTGTGCATTCAAAATGCCATCAATAAAATGCACCTGTGTTCTTCATCCATAACAGACGCCTGCCCATACCATAACCCCACCGCCACCATGGGCCACTCGATCCACAACATTGACATCAGAAAACCGCTCACCCACACGACGCCACACATGCTGTCTGCCATCTGCCCTGGACAGTGTGAACCGGGATTCATCCGTGAAGAGAACACCTCTGCAACGTGCCAAACACCAGTGAATGTGAACATTTGCCCACTCAAGTTGGTTACGACGACGAACTGGAGTCAGGTCGAGACCCCGATGAGGACGGCGAGTATGCAGATGAGCTTCCCTGAGACGGTTTCTGACAGTTTGTGCAGAAATTCTTTGGTTATGCAAACCGATTGTTTCAGCAGCTGTCCGAGTGGCTGGTCTCAGACGATCTTGGAGGTGAACATGCTGGATGTGGAGGTCCTGGGCTGGTGTGGTTACACATGGTCTGTGGTTGTGAGGCTGGTTGGATGTACTGCCAAATTCTCTGAAACGACTTTGGAGACGGCTTATGGTAGAGAAATGAACATTCAATACACGAGCAACAGCTCTGGTTGACATTCCTGCTGTCAGCATGCCAATTGCACGCTCCCTCAAATCTTGCGACATCTGTGGCATTGTGCTGTGTGATAAAACTGCACCTTTCAGAGTGGCCTTTTATTGTGGGCAGTCTAAGGCACACCTGTGCACTAATCATGGTGTCTAATCAGCATCTTGATATGGCACACCTGTGAGGTGGGATGGATTATCTCAGCAAAGGAGAAGTGTTCACTATCACAGATTTAGACTGGTTTGTGAACAATATTTGAGGGAAATGGTGATATTGTGTATGTGGAAAAAGTTTTAGATCTTTGAGTTCATCTCATACAAAATGGGAGCAAAATCAAAAGTGTTGCGTTTATATTTTTGTTGAGTGTAGCTGTCTGTTGGGTATTTGTAGCTTTTCACTTGCTTATGTAAAACACTGGAGGGGTCATTCACAAATCTCTGTGGAATCACAACAAAAGCTTTGTATCTGTTTGCACAAAGGCAGAATATGCATTCTTCACCAAAGTTATAAAGGCGTGCATGTTCACGGTTCTCCTTTATGAGTATCACTTATCATTAGATAGATAGATAGATAGATAGATAGATAGATAGATAGATAGATAGATAGATAGATAGATAGATAGATAGATAGATAGATAGATAGATAGATAGATAGATAGATAGATAGATAGATAGATAGATAGATAGACAGACAGACTTTTAATGTCCCCATGGGGAAATTTGTCTTGGACCTCTCAAAAATCATGACCCATACAAAGATACAGAACAAGACATAAACAGTTCATAACAATAAATAAATAAATACATAAATAAAGAATAAAAAAAAAATTAAAAAACATACAAATACTAAAACCTCCTAATGTGCCTGATTGTTAGCTGTGTTTATTATGATATTTGTTAAGGGCTATGATTGATATAGGAACAAAAGAGTTCCTATATCTATTCAGTCTGCAATGGGGGACTCTGAAACACCGGCCCAATGGTAGCAACTCGTATTGCGTGTGCAGAACATGGGAGGAGTCAGAAAGAATTCTGTCCGCTTGCTTCATCACGCACTGATCAAAAATTGACTGAGGATTGTTATACTGTTTCAAACCAATGATTTTCATTGCTGTGAGAACAAGGTAGTTTAATTTTGATCTTAGGGACACAGGAAGGTTCCCAAACCAAGTGGTTATGTCATATCTTAGAATGCTTTCAAGAACTGCCTGATAAAACAGTAACATAATTTTTTGGTCGACTCCATGAAAACGCAAACGCCGTAGAAAATAGAGTCGTTGATTCAAGCGGGAACATAACCAGTCAACTTGAGTGTTCCATGTAAGGGAACTGTCTATACAGACACCAAGATATTTGTACGATTGCACCTGTGTGATTGGTTGCTGGTGTATAATTACAAGGTTGTGATTGCCAACTAACTTTGGGTCAAAAATGACTTCCTCTGTCTTTTTAACATTTAAAGTAAGGTAACTGGAATCACACCACTCAACAAACTGCCTCACCTCTGAATGATAGATATTCAAATCATCATTCTGTTGAAGTATAAGCACAGAAGTGCTGAGTCGTCTGAATATTTAAAAATATAGTTCCCAGGGTGCTTGGCTGAACACTCATTAGTATATAAAGTAAAAAGGACAGGTGAGCTCACACATCCCTGTGGTGCTCCAGTACTGATGTCTTTGATTTGGGACAGGCTAGAATTTACCTTAACCTGCTGTGTTCTGTTTGTCAAAAAAGAGTGAAACCACTGTATAAGTGACGGGTTGACATCCAACGCTTTAAGTTTCTGAATTAGTAAGTATGGCTGAAGCGTATTAAAGGCAGAGCTGAAGTCAATAAAAAGTAATCGGGCATATGATGACTTGTCATCAAGATGTTTTAAAACAAGATGCATGATGGTGGAAATCGCATCATCTGTGCATCGCCCTCGTCTGTAAGCAAACTGAAATGGATCTAATTTGCCATCTACATCTATTTTCAGCCTGCTCACAATGTATTTCTCGAAACATTTCATCACAACTGATGTCAATGCTATAGGCCTAAAATCATTGTCTTTGATGGGGTTTGCCTTCTTGGGCACCGGGATGATCATAGAACGTTTCCACAGGGCAGGGACTGTATGGGTGTCTATAGACTGTTGAAAAACAGGACACCAAGCTGCAGTAAGCTCCTGTGCAAATGTTTTTAACAAAAATGATGAAATCCCATCTGGCCCTGCAGCCTTTTTTAACGGAGCATGCTGAAAGAGACGTTCGACCTGTTGTGGATCAATCCACAGTCTATGTGACGCATTATCAGAGGGGGGTAGGGAGTCCAGCTCCTTATTACACTTTTCAGAGAAATCATGTGTCTCAAATCTCAAATAAAAATCATTTAACTCATTGGCCATTTTGGAGTCATCAAGTGATATAAAATGCTTTTTATAACGGTTCATGTTTGTGATAGCCTTCATAGAATCCCGGACTCTCTTGGTGTCTGAAATATTAAGTTCTAAAAGCTCTTTATGTTTTCTCCTTGCTACACGCAATTGCTGATTAAGTTCTTTTTGTGCTGATATCAGTGCAGCCTTATCATGAGTTTTAAAAGCAATTTTCTTTCTGTTAATACAGTCTTTGATTTGCTTAGTAATGAAGGGTTTGTTATTTGGATATATAACAACATCCTTTTTTATGACAACACTTTCAATACAGAAATGAATATAGTCTGCAAGTGTTTACATTAAAATGTAAACACTTGCACAAACTGACTTTCCAATCCCATATTTAGCCCTGAATGGATGCACACACTCTCAGTTGTTTGAGGGAGCTATCAGACCTGTGGAAAAAAGAAATATGTTTCATTTACTGGTCTTGGTTCTGCAATCACAAATGAAGGAAAAGCTGCTGAACCTGAAAAAGAAGAACTATTCACGTGCAACACAGCTGCAACAATTTTTAACATCCACAGCCAAGAAAACAAATAAATGTTAATAAGAGGAGTGATAAAACGTAGTACACAATTATTTAGTTCGGGTGTTTATTAAATCATATTTTTTGAAAGCTGAGTGGTTGTTCTCATAACAGTTTTGCATTGTTGTGGACATTGAAAATTAGTACCCACTTATTTTAACATCCACACAGATGCTGAGAATGACAGCCTCAACACTGCATTTAATCTATTATTAGACTCTATTGGCTTTGCTCAAAATGTAAATGAGTCCACCCACCACTTTAATCATATCTTAGATCTTGTTCTGACTTATGGTATGGAAATTGAAGACTTAACAGTATTCCCTGAAAACTCCCTTCTGTCTGATCATTTCTTAATAACATTTACATTTACTCTGATGGACTACCCAGCAGTGGGGAATAAGTTTCATTACACTAGAAGTCTTTCAGAAAGCGCTGTAACTAGGTTTAAGGATATGATTCCTTCTTTATGTTCTCTAATGCCATATACCAACACAGTGCAGAGTAGCTACCTAAACTCTGTAAGGGAGATAGAGTATCTCGTCAATAGTTTTACATCCTCATTGAAGACAACTTTGGATGCTGTAGCTCCTCTGAAAAAGAGAGCTTTAAATCAGAAGTGCCTGACTCCGTGGTATAACTCACAAACTCGCAGCTTAAAGCAGATAACCCGTAAGTTGGAGAGGAAATGGCGTCTCACTAATTTAGAAGATCTTCACTTAGCCTGGAAAAAGAGTCTGTTGCTCTATAAAAAGCCCTCCGTAAAGCTAGGACATCTTTCTACTCATCACTAATTGAAGAAAATAAGAACAACCCCAGGTTTCTTTTCAGCACTGTAGCCAGGCTGACAAAGAGTCAGAGCTCTATTGAGCTGAGTATTCCATTAACTTTAACTAGTAATGACTTCATGACTTTCTTTGCTAACAAAATTTTAACTATTAGAGAAAAAATTACTCATAACCATCCCAAAGACGTATCGTTATCTTTGGCTGCTTTCAGTGATGCCGGTATTGGTTAGACTCTTTCTCTCCGATTGTTCTGTCTGAGTTATTTTCATTAGTTACTTCATCCAAACCATCAACATGTTTATTAGACCCCATTCCTACCAGGCTGATCAAGGAAGCCCTACCATTATTTAATGCTTCGATCTTAAATATGATCAATCTATCTTTGTTAGTTGGCTATGTACCACAGGCTTTTAAGGTGGCAGTAATTAAACCATTACTTAAAAAGCCATCACTTGACCCAGCTATCTTAGCTAATTATAGGCCAATCTCCAACCTTCCTTTTCTCTCAAAAATTCTTGAAAGGGTAGTTGTAAAACAGCTAACTGATCATCTGCAGAGGAATGGTCTATTTGAAGAGTTTCAGTCAGGTTTTAGAATTCATCATAGTACAGAAACAGCATTAGTGAAGGTTACAAATGATCTTCTTATGGCCTCGGACAGTGGACTCGTCTCTGTGCTTGTTCTGTTGGACCTCAGTGCTGCTTTTGATACTGTTGACCATAAAATTTTATTACAGAGATTAGAGCATGCCATAAGTATTAAAGGCACTGCGCTGCGGTGGTTTGAATCATATTTGTCTAATAGATTACAATTTGTTCATGTAAATGGGGAATCTTCTTCACAGACTAAAGTTAATTATGGAGTTCCACAAGGTTCTGTGCTAGGACCAATTTTATTCACTTTATACATGCTTCCCTTAGGCAGTATTATTAGACGGTATTGCATAAATTTTCATTGTTATGCAGATGATACCCAGCTTTATCTATCCATGAAGCCAGAGGACACACACCAATTAGCTAAACTGCAGGATTGTCTTACAGACATAAAGACATGGATGACCTCTAATTTCCTGCTTTTAAACTCAGATAAAACTGAAGTTATTGTACTTGGCCCCACAAATCTTAGAAACATGGTGTCTAACCAGATCCTTACTCTGGATGGCATTACCCTGACCTCTAGTAATACTGTGAGAAATCTTGGAGTCATTTTTGATCAGGATATGTCATTCAAAGCGCATATTAAACAAATATGTAGGACTGCTTTTTTGCATTTACGCAATATCTCTAAAATCAGAAAGGTCTTGTCTCAGAGTGATGCTGAAAAACTAATTCATGCATTTATTTCCTCTAGGCTGGACTATTGTAAATCATTATTATCAGGTTGTCCTAAAAGTTCCCTAAAAAGCCTTCAGTTAATTCAAAATGCTGCAGCTAGAGTACTGACGGGGCCTAGAAGGAGAGAGCATATCTCACCCATATTGGCCTCTCTTCATTGGCTTCCTGTTAATTCTAGAATAAAATTTAAAATTCTTCTTCTTACTTATAAGGTTTTGAATAATCAGGTCCCATCTTATCTTAGGGACCTCGTAGTACCATATCACCCCAATAGAGCGCTTCGCTCTCAGACTGCAGGCTTACTTGTAGTTCCTAGGGTTTGTAAGAGTAGAATGGGAGGCAGAGCCTTCAGCTTTCAGGCTCCTCTCCTGTGGAACCAGCTCCCAATTCAGATCAGGGAGACAGACACCCTCTCTACTTTTAAGATTAGGCTTAAAACTTTCCTTTTTGCTAAAGCTTATAGTTAGGGCTGGATCAGGTGACCCTGAACCATCCCTTAGTTATGCTGCTATAGACGTAAACTGCTGGGGGGTTCCCATGATGCACTGTTTCTTTCTCTTTTTGCTCTGTATGCACCACTCTGCATTTAATCATTAGTGATTGATCTCTGCTCCCCTCCACAGCATGTCTTTTTCCTGGTTCTCTCCCTCAGCCCCAACCAGTCCCAGCAGAAGACTGCCCCTCCCTGAGCCTGGTTCTGCTGGAGGTTTCTTCCTGTTAAAAGGGAGTTTTTCCTTCCCACTGTAGCCAAGTGCTTGCTCACAGGGGGTCGTTTTGACCGTTGGGGTTTTACATAATTATTGTATGGCCTTGCCTTACAATATAAAGCGCCTTGGGGCAACTGTTTGTTGTGATTTGGCGCTATATAAAAAAATTGATTGATTGATTATTTCCTCAGTGTTCATGGATTCAGTTGGATGAAAGTCTTTGAGCTGCTGATAGTTGCTTCAAATGCAAACACCATTAGCACCATACAGACAAGCTCGGCTAACAGGCTAACCTTGGTTCAGGTGTTTATTACATCATATTTTGGGGGGGGGGGGGGGCTGAGTGGTAGAGTGCCTTTATTAGAGAGAGTGACGACATGAAGAGTAAAAAAAAAATCAGTCACGTGACTCATGGTGCCATCTCGGGGCAAAAATAGCGTTGGCTGTTAATATGTCTGCATGTAAATCCAGCTATTTTAATTATTTATCCGCTGAAAATGATGGATTGCTGCGCATTTGGATGCACAAATACAGTAGTGTTCAGAATAATAGTAGTGCTATGTGACTAAAAAGATTAATCCAGGTTTTGAGTATATTTCTTATTGTTACATGGGAAACAAGGTACCAGTAGATTCAATAGATTCTCACAAATCCAACAAGACCAAGCATTCATGATATGCACTACTGTATATATAGTCACAGCAAGGGCTTCAAGATGTACAGATTATCTTCAGATCCGAACAGAAGAAACATTTGGGAAATTAAGGTCAGCCGTGTGGGATGGAAGCCGACATCATCGTCAAAGATTTGAGAGGTAAATTTATTGTTCAGTCCCATTTACAGTAAAACTCACCTAACTGTCATCATATAAACTGGATATTCACAGTCACTGGACAAAAAAAGTCCCAATGTTTTTGTGTTGTTTTCCATGTAATAAACATTGTATATAATGGATTTTGTACAGCGGATTTTTCGCTCGCATCATATAAAATGTCCTGTCCAGTCGCAATGTATTTCCATTAAAAACTCCGATCAGTCTGGACATGCAGAGGTACAAATTAAAGTTCAACCCTGACACTCGCCGATTTGTGGAAAGTGGGAGAGGAATCATTTCTGTGATTAAAAGCCCGACCGTTTAGTTTATTCAAACGGTGTTCAGACTCGGCCCCACGCCCTGATGTGCACCTGTTAAATCAGACGCAAAAGGCTGTGATTTGACACTTTCCTGCTTCTACCCCTTCATCTGCCATCATACGAGGTCTGTTAGAAAAGTATCCGACCTTTTTATTTTTTTCAAAAACCATATGGATTTGAATCACGTGTGATTGCATCAGCCAAACTTGAACCTTCATGCGCATGCATGAGTTTTTTCACACCTGTCGGTTGCGTCATTCGCCTGTGAGCAGGCTTTGTGTGAGGTGTGGTCCACCCTCTGTGGGCTGTGGGCGGTCTTTAAACCGGCTGGAGAACTCCTTAATCTGTGTGATCCCCATAAAATCGTCCCTGAAAGCCATCTGAATTTTCCGAATGGTGTCCACCTGGAGGTCTCTCACAGTTTCTGGAAAAAATTGATGCAGCAAAGCTCCAAATCGTTCAGACATTTATTCGCAATAAAAATCCGACGAGAGGGGTGGACCACTGCTCACAAAGCCTGCTCACAGGCGAATGATGCAACCGACAGGCGTGAAAAAACTCACGCATGCGCATGAAGGTTCAAGTTCGGCTGATGCAATCACACGTGATTCAAGGTCGGATACTTTTCTAACAGACCTCGTATTATAACAGTTTTTACAATGCACACTGCTTAAAAATGGATCAGAAAAGTCTGCAACTTTACAGCACACAGTTAGTAAAAGAGGAAAATGTACAGCTTACCGTTGATTTGGAGGTGATGATTGTAGAAAGAAAAGCTTGTTGAGGGTCAAATTAGTCCATAATAAAGCATAATCCAGAGACAGAGAACTTTAAAACTGTTGTGTACGTCATTGCATGAGAGAGAGTTACAGCAGCTGCATAAATCAGGTTTTAAATTCATTAAATAAATCATCAAAAACTGTACATTTCTGTACATTTGATAGCTTAACTATTTTTATATTTATTTTGATAGCACCTGTACCTGGATGTGTTGCTGTATGTGGTTAAATGATTTTAAAAAATGCTGAAAACATAAAAGGTCCATTCAGCAGTTCAGCGCAGTTGGAACCAAAATGGCACCATATTCTGAGTTGATGCCACTCTCTTCAATCAAGGCACTCTACTGAGTGGTGGTCCTCATAATGCTTTTGATTTGGTGTGGCCATTACAAATAATGACCTATCCTAGAGTCGCAGGGCGGGAGGCGGGGTACACCTTGGACAGGACGCCGGTCTGTCACAGAGCCACATATAGACAAACAAACACCCTCACTCCAGCATGTACACCTACAAACAATTTAACCTGCACGTCTTAGGGGAGGTGAGGGCTAGTGGTTAAGCGTTGGGCTTGAGACCAGAGGATCTTCGGTTCAAATCCCGGCCTGACCAGAAAAAAATTAAGGGCCCTTGGGCAAGGTCCTTAATCCCCTACTGCTCCCGGTGTGTAGTGAGCGCCTTGCATGGCAGCACCCTGACATCGGGGTGAGTGTGAGGCATTAGTGTGTGAAGTGCTTTGAGCGTCTGATGCAGATGGAAAAGTGCTATATAAATGCAGCCCATTTACCATTTATGTCTTTGGATGTGAGAAAAAGCCGGAGCACCCGGAGGGAACCCACGCAAACACGGGAAGAACATGCAAACTCCACAAAGAAAGGCCACAAGTGGAAATCTATCCCATGACCTTCTTGATGTGAGGCAACAGTGCTAACTAGGGATGTCCTGATCCGATCACGTGATTGGAAATCGGGCTCAATCACGTGGTTTCAGACTTGATCGAAATCAGACATTGCATAGTTGTGTAGATTTTATCCTCATTATTTTGATCAGCGCTATTTCAAGCTCATTATTGCAAATTAATGGGCCTTTCACGCAATCAGTGTAAAAAGCATTATTTTCAATGAGACGCGTTGCTTTTCAGAAGCATCGTGTCAAAAGCTGAGCTAAAGCGATGCTTCTGACGTGAGCGCGCATTGCCACTTGTCGGCAGGCTGACGCGGTCAAAGTTCAACCCAGTCTTTTTTTTTATTGAACAAAAGAAAAAACATAAGTTCAACCCAATCCAACTTTCGATGCTCTGAGCTGTGACGTAGCTTCGTGCTGTACAATAGGGACGACACGTCGGGCCAAAACATGGAAGACGAGTGGCAGAAACCACTGATCTGTACAAAAGAGATCGGTGCAGAAACCAATGATCTATACAAAACAGATCGGTGCAGAAACCACTGATCTACTCATTTATAGAGCAGTTTTCTGAAGAAAAATCCTTGGAAATGTTTTTTGTTGTTGTTGTTTGTTACCTCAAAATTTCTTATTACTGTTTAAAAAAGTTTAGAACACTTGAATTAGCTAAATCAGTAAATGGTTCTTTAGAAACCTTTCATCAATAAATTAAAACCACCTGTTATTTCAGATTAGATCATTTCTAATCATCATCATAGATCATTTTTAACATAAGGAACCTTGGACATTTATTTTTAGACAAATAAAATAACATGGAAATTTGTACATTTTTTAAGTCTGGTAGATTATTACTTGATTGTTCAAGCTACCTCAAGGAGAAGTGCACTGTTTAAGTGATAAATAATAAAATAAGGTGATTAAAATGAATATATTATATATTTAGCATTTGTTCATTGTTCATTCAGTTTTTTTAAAGTATCGGCTCGGGACTCGGTATCGGCAGATACTCAAAATCAGATGACTTGGAATCGGATAGGGGCCAAAAAAACCTGATCGGGACATCCCTAGTGCTAACCACTAAGCCACCATGCTGCCCATATTATGGTAACTGCATTATTTTGTCTTTTGCATTATGCATTAGCACATATCAATATTTCTGCTAGTTATGTCTAAAAAGACATTTATAGAAAAAGTTAGGACATTGAGCGCTTGAAAGGCAAAACAGTTTATGAAGATATATCCCTGATTTAAATTCCTTCAAAGTGTGGACACTATATCTGTAAAATGCCAACTCCTTGGACTGTGGCAATGAAGAGAAAGTGCAGCAGAATGAGATGTTCCTGCAGAGTGACTGTGAGCAAGAACCGTTCAGTTCTGAGGAACGTCATTATTGAGTCGACATGGAATTATAGAGCTAAAGCAGCAGACAGCAGTTTACACAACATGTGTACACGTCTGGTCCTGAGGTGAAACCTTCATCTGATGTAACGCTGCGTTTCCACACTGTGTGTGTGTGTGTGTGTGTGTGCATCATTCATAGCTGGATGTAATTTAAAAGTGGTTTTCAAGAGATGATACCTTGTAATTATGAAAATACTGTGTTTGGCTTCCAGAAAGGTTTAGAGAGGAATTGCTTCATGTGGCCAAAGGACAATGACAATTTTAAGAACTAGCAAGTTAAAAGACAAGTTTATTTTTTGCAACTTTTGTCATATTGTTAACAATCTCTATTTTTCAGCATTGTACAATGAAATCAGTTTCAGAAGTTGTGTCTGTGGTGATATTATTTGCTGTGATTTACTACTTATTAAAACTACTCATATTTAGGTTTGAAATTTGTGTTCTGATAGATACAGAAGACCAGAGAATCTCCTGTTTTGGGCCATTTTGACGTGTTTTTAACAGGCATAGTGACCATCACGTACAAGAAAGACACACCCGGGAAAGTCTTTTTCTTTGGTTACAGGCTCCAGATGCATCATGGGATAGCGTAGTGCAATCTGTTTACACACTATGAATGTAGTAGATCATCAAGGTACCATTTGGCTCCTACTTAATGCCTACTGAGTATTCGGACACCCCATGGAATGTGATGCACTGCTCTTTGTTGACTGTAGTCAGCTATTGTGAGCATTCAGATGAAGCATAAGAGAGACACTCGGAGCTCAGACTGCTTTATGTGACATCATGTGCATTCTTCAAGTTCTTCTGAACTTGTTTTGCTTTTTATTTCTGGAAAAGTTATCATTTCAGGTCATAAATTTAATTTGGAAGTTAATTTAAAGATGTGTACTGTTCCTTTAGCCTGTATATTTATTTTATTGTATTTTTTAAAGCAAAAATTGATCACTAAATGCATTCTAAATGGAAGCTGTTTCCGAAGCTCCTCAGCATCTCACCATGTCATTTAGGTCCTTCAGACTGTTTTTCAGTAAATTGGGCAGCATTAGCATGGCTAAAACCATTTAGCTTCTGGGCAGCTTTACTCCCCCAGACCCCCTACCCCCCAAATACAGCCATTTTAAGATGCCCTGACACTTGCATGCATTTTGCCTCAGCACTCTCGCGCACTTTGTCCTGACAATCCCACTCGCTATGTTCCCAGCTGGATGCCATGCTTTGGCAAATTGATTGAAAATTGATTGATTGATTGTTCTGCTGGATGCCACATGTTGTGCACGGAACACTGCATATATAAATAATTATTTCGTAGTGGATTAATCATTTTCTTTCCGGGTTGGCTGTTGAAAACACCTCGAATCGCTGCCGGAATCACAGAGGACTGTTTCAGCTGTAGCGTTTTTTCCTCTCTCTCTTACCTGTGCTTTAGGCAGAGAATGCATTTGGAACCATCTAAAAGGTCATTATTTGTAATGTTATATTGTAATGGCTTGGTAAAACAGTTCCTTCTTTTGAGCAGCTGTAAAAGTATGTTTATGATAGCTTTAACATCTCGTTATAATTGTTCAGATGAGCTGCGCTGTGATGAGCTGCGCTGATCCAATCTCTCGCACTCACACGAAGTGTTTTTTTAATTGTTTGCGCAATGTTCACATGAAGTTCACGTAATTAATGCGTGACAGAGATTTTGAACATTTCAAAATTTTCTTTGCGCACTTGCACAAAGCCGCATACATTTTACAACAGTTTTTGATTGACTGACTAAAATGTTTATTTCGAATATCAAGGCACAAAATAAATAACAACAATAATAACATAAAATATAAAGAAAACTATAATCAATGGATATTCAAAAAGGAGTGAGAAGAAGTAAAACTTGTTTACTCCCACCCCTTGTCCTTAAGTAAATAACATAATTAACTTATACACATGATATATGCATTAATACATATAAACATACACACATAATCAAGTACATCCATCCATCAGCACATGTATCGTCCCACATATAAATCCAACATAATACAAGGAAACACCACAAAAAAAAGACTAGCAAGGCTAGCCAAAGCAAGGAAAGAAAAGAACTAAGTAGAAATAACCAAAAAACAACAACATAATAATAACAATAATAATAATAACTAGACATTTGCCCCTAAAACACCTGGTGACTGGCCACAACTCCTTCATACCTTTTGAAATTCCTATTTTTATACAGCATTTTGAACTGTCTCATATTTGAACATTGCTTCCACACAAAATCCATTCAGAAGTCTCACCCCGCAGACTGATAGACAAAAAGGTTTCCTGGTTGTTCATTTCTGTAGTTATTTCCTCCTGTAATTGTACTATATTATCTCCTGAATGAAAAATATTGGTAACATCAGCAAACAGTACAAAATGCAGTACCTTAGAAACTTATACATATCATTTATATACAAAATAAAGAGTTTGGGGCCTAATACTGACCCCTGGGGGGCACAAACAATGTCCAAACATGATGAGGAACAATTATCCAACTTTACAAATAGTTGTCTGCCACTTACCGTATTTTCCGGACTATAAGTCGCACTTTTTTACATGTTTTGGCCGGGGGTGCGACCTATACTCCGGTGCGACTTGTAAATGAAAAATATACCGGTAGGATCTCAATTAATTTACTGTAACAAAACAATTTTACGTGACAGAGTCGATCTATGTTTTAAAATGGCCACCGGAAAAGGAAATGCAATGCATCATGGGCACTGTAGTATGACGGCCATCCTATAGTTCACGCTGGTCATGATAACCAATCAGAGAACAGAACTTTGGATGCGTATTCCTTACCTCACCCACAGCGTGTGAAGCTGACGAACACGGTGCTTGCTGTTATTCCGGCATGGCGAACAGAACAGCTTCAACCCTTGGATATCAATGTGAGCAGAGTGTTTAAGTTGACGCTGAGAGCTGCGTGGGAGCACCGGGTGAGCGACGGCGGAGGATTAGTGTGTGCACTTGGAAGGAGCTGGCGTCGATGATTGTGAAAAGCGTTTGAAGCAGACGAACATGGTGTTTATTCCGGGACGGCTAACAAGACAGCTTCAACCCTTGGATATCAGTGTGAGCAGAGTTGACGCTGAGAGCTGCATGGGAGCACTGAGCGACGGCGGAGGATTAGCGTCTGCACTTGGAAGGAGCTGGATCGACACCGCTGGGTGGTCATGAGCTGTGCAGGTAGGTGCTGCATGGTTCGGCTCGCAATGTGGTCCGCAAAATACAAACATATCCGTAGGTAAAATGCAGCTCACGAGAGGGCACTCGAGGCTTGTGTGACTGTTCCTGCAACTTCTGACTACCATAGAAAAATAAAAATTTTAACGTTACTGATAACATAACAAGACAACGGAGAAGGCCCGAAAAAATGCCACCAAAAAGAAAATCATACTCTGCAGATTACAAGTTGCGACTGGTGAAATATGCATCCGAAAACGGTAGCCGTCACAATATTATCATCTGAACTTTTCATGTTAACATACCTGTATGTCCATGGGACTTATAGTCCAGTGGACCTTATTTATGGTTTATTTTTCTTTATAATGGATAAAGTGGCTGGTGCGACTTATACTCCGGTGCGACTTATTTATGGTTTATTTTTCTTTATAATGGATAAAGTGGCTGGTGCGACTTATACTCCGGTGCGACTTATAGTCCGGAAAATACGGTAAATAGCTTTTGACCCAGTTGTGCACTAGTCCCCTGATACCATTTCTTTCCAGGTTACTGATTAATATGTCGTGGTTGATTGTGTCAAATGCTTTCTTCAAGTCTATGAACACCCCATGCAGCATATTTCTTGTGATCTATAGCATTTTTAGTTAGCACTATTGCTTCTGTTATTGCCAGTGTTGTTGCTCTATCTGACCTACAGTGGGGCCAAAAAGTATTTAGTCAGTCTCTGATTGTAGAATTTTTAAAGAATTTATTTGTAAATTATGGTGGAAAATAAGTATTTGGTCAGTAACAAAAGTTCAACTCAATACTTTGTAACATAATCTTTGTTGGCAATGACAGAGGTCAAACATTTCCTGTAAGTCTTCATCAGGTTTGCACACAATGTAGCTGGTATTTTGGCCCATTCCTCCATGCAGATCTCCTTTAGAGCAGTGATGTTTTGGGGCTGTCGCTGGGCAACATGGACTTTCAACTCCCTCAACAAATTTTCTATGGGGTTGAGGTCTGGAGACTGTCTTGGCCAATCTTGAAATGCTTTTTATGGAGCCACTCCTTTGTTGCCTGAGCGGTGTCTTTGGGATCATTGTCATGCTGGAAGACCCAGCCACGTAGCATCTTCAATGTTCTCACTGATGGAAGGAGGTTTTGGCTTAAAATCTCATGATACATGGCCACGCTTCTTCTTCCCTTAACACGGATCAGTCGTCCTGTCCCCTTTGCAGAAAAACAGCCCCAAAGCATGATGTTTCCACCCCCATGCTTCACAGTAGATACGGTGTTCTTGGAATGCAACTCAGCATTCTTCTTCCTCCAAACACGGCAAGTTGAGTTTTTACCAAAAAGTTCTATTTTGGTTTCATCTGACCACATGATATTCTCCCAATCCTCTTCTGGATCATCCATATGCTCTCTGGCAAACTTCAGACGGGCCTGAACATGTACTGGCTTAAGCAGAGGAACACGCCTGGCACTGCAGGATTTGAGTCCCTCTCTGCATAGTGTGTAGCCTTTGTTACTTTGTTCCCAGCTCTCTGCAGGTCGTTCATCAGGTCCCTCCATGTAGTTCTGGGATTTTTGTTCACTGTTCTCATCATCATTCTGACCCCACGGGATGACATCTTTCGTGGAGCCCCAGATCGAGGGAGATTATCAATGGTCTTGTATGTCTTCAATTTTCTTACAATTGCTCCCACAGTTGATTTATTCACACCAATCTGCTTGACTATTGTAGATTCACTCTTCCCAGCCTGGTGCACATCTACAATTTTCTTCCTGGTGTCCTTCGACAGCTCTTTGGTCTTGGCCATGGTTGAGTTTGGAGTCTGACTGTTTGAGGCTGTGGATAGGTGTCTTTTATACAGATAAGGAGTTCCAACAGATGCCATTAATACAGGTAACAGGTGGAGGACAGAAGAGCTTCTTAAAGAAGGAGTTACAGGTCTGTCAGAGCCAGAAATCTTGCTTGTTTGTGGGTGACCAAATACTTATTTTCCACCATAATTTACAAATAAATTCTTTAAAAATCTTACAATGTGATTTTCTGGATTTTTTTTTTCATTTTATCTCTCACAGTTGAACTATTACTATATTACAGACCTCTCTCATCTTTCTAAGTAGGAGAACTTGCACAATCAGGGACTGACTAAATACTTTTTGGCCCCACTGTAAATCCATACTGATTCTCTGCAAGTATGTTGTGTTTTTCTAAAAATGAGTCCACTCTGTTATTAAAAACTTTTTTCCAGTATTTTTGAGAATTGTGGTAATAATGAGATCAGTCTGTAATTAGTGAAATGCTGCTTGTTCCCAGTTTTGTGCAGAGGTATGACCTCGGCTATTTTCATTTTACCTTTGGAAATGAACCAGTTTGAAATGAAACATTACATATATATGTTAATGGTTTGGAGATACTCTCAATTACCTTTTTCACTAGTGACATGCAAATATCATTATAATCTGTAGATTTTTTTTATTCTTACTTTTCAATCAATCAATCAATCAATTTTTTTTATATAGCGCCAAATCACAACAAACAGTTGCCCCAAGGCACTTTATATTGTAAGGCAAGGCCATACAATAATTATGTAAAACCCCAACGGTCAAAACGACCCCCTGTGAGCAAGCACTTGGCTACAGTGGGAAGGAAAAACTCCCTTTTAACAGGAAGAAACCTCCAGCAGAACCAGGCTCAGGGAGGGGCAGTCTTCTGCTGGGACTGGTTGGGGCTGAGGGAGAGAACCAGGAAAAAGACATGCTGTGGAGGGGAGCAGAGATCAATCACTAATGATTAAATGCAGAGTGGTGCATACAGAGCAAAAAGAGAAAGAAACAGTGCATCATGGGAACCCCCCAGCAGTCTACGTCTATAGCAGCATAACTAAGGGATGGTTCAGGGTCACCTGATCCAGCCCTAACTATAAGCTTTAGCAAAAAGGAAAGTTTTAAGCCTAATCTTAAAAGTAGAGAGGGTGTCTGTCTCCCTGATCTGAATTGGGAGCTGGTTCCACAGGAGAGGAGCCTGAAAGCTGAAGGCTCTGCCTCCCATTCTACTCTTACAAACCCTAGGAACTACAAGTAAGCCTGCAGTCTGAGAGCGAAGCGCTCTATTGGGGTGATATGGTACTACGAGGTCCCTAAGATAAGATGGGACCTGATTATTCAAAACCTTATAAGTAAGAAGAAGAATTTTAAATTCTATTCTAGAATTAACAGGAAGCCAATGAAGAGAGGCCAATATGGGTGAGATATGCTCTCTCCTTCTAGTCCCCGTCAGTACTCTAGCTGCAGCATTTGCATTAACTGAAGGCTTTTTAGGGAACTTTTAGGACAACCTGATAATAATGAATTACAATAGTCCAGCCTAGAGGAAATAAATGCATGAATTAGTCTTTCAGCATCACTCTGAGACAAGACCTTTCTGATTTTAGAGATATTGCGTAAATGCAAAAAAGCAGTCCTACATATTTGTTTAATATGCGCTTTGAATGACATATCCTGATCAAAAATGACTCCAAGATTTCTCACAGTATTACTAGAGGTCAGGGTAATGCCATCCAGAGTAAGGATCTGGTTAGACACCATGTTTCTAAGATTTGTGGGGCCAAGTACAATAACTTCAGTTTTATCTGAGTTTAAAAGCAGGAAATTAGAGGTCATCCATGTCTTTATGTCTGTAAGACAATCCTGCAGTTTAGCTAATTGGTGTGTGTCCTCTGGCTTCATGGATAGATAAAGCTGGGTATCATCTGCGTAACAATGAAAATTTAAGCAATACCGTCTAATAATACTGCCTAAGGGAAGCATGTATAAAGTGAATAAAATTGGTCCTAGCACAGAACCTTGTGGAACTCCATAATTAACTTTAGTCTGTGAAGAAGATTCCCCATTTACATGAACAAATTGTAATCTATTAGACAAATATGATTCAAACCACCGCAGCGCAGTGCCTTTAATACCTATGGCATGCTCTAATCTCTGTAATAAAATTTTATGGTCAACAGTATCAAAAGCAGCACTGAGGTCTAACAGAACAAGCACAGAGATGAGTCCACTGTCCGAGGCCATAAGAAGATCATTTGTAACCTTCACTAATGCTGTTTCTGTACTATGATGAATTCTAAAACCTGACTGAAACTCTTCAAATAAATAACTTTTAAGGACAATATCCAGTATTTCCTGTTCTGTCACAGCTTTAAGAAATAAAGAACAAGGATTTCTCTCTGGCATATACGAGGTCTATTAGAAAAGTAGACATTATTTTTTTCAAAAACCGTATGGATTTGAATCATGTGTGATTGCATCAGACAAGCTTGAACCTTCGTGCGCATGCGTGAGTTTTTTCACGCCTGTCGGTTTCGTCATTCGCCTGTGAGCAGGCTTTGAGTGAGGTGTGGTCCACCCTCTCGGCGGATTTTTATTGCGAATAAATGTCTGAACGATTTGGACCTTTGCTGCATCAATTTTTTTCCAGAAATTGTGAGAGACCTCCAGGTGGACACCGTTCAAAAAATTAATATGGCTTTCAGGGACGATTTTATGGGGATTATACAGATTAAGGAGTGTTACTGCCGCTTTAAGGACGGCCCACAACTCCTGAGAGCACGGTGCACTCCCAGCCCCCATCGACAGGCTGACACCCCGCTGAAACAACCAGATCATTTCCAAAGTGAAGGCTTTGTTGATCCGGGACCTCGTCTGACTTTCACAAAAAGGCAGAAGATGTGGACATCAGCACTTTTTCCGGCACATTCCACCGTTACAGGAGTTTTTTTCATGGAAAGAAAAGCGGAGGAATGCGCCACGGAGCCATTCATTACGCGGGACAAAACCACCTCAGTGTTGGTCTCTCAGGACAGCTTTCAGGTGGATTTCAGACGGATTCCGATTGCTTTCCAGTCGTGTGAATATCCGATTGTGATTGTGCATGAGCTCGACATGCCAGAACATGTCCCGTGAGGCTTCATCACGGTGTTTCTTTGCGCCGAGCGGCTGCACTGCGACGCGCGGAACTCCTCCGCACGTCTGTCTTAATCTGCCGAAAAAGTGCTGATGTCCACGTCTTTTCACAATTCCTGTGCTAGTCAGATGACATACTGGATCAAGACAGCGTCCAGTTTAAAAATGAACGGCACATTTCACTGTTACAGGAGTTTTTGTCATGGAAATAGAAGCGGCTCCACCGTGCGTGTTATAATTTTCTATATCCTTATCAATAAAATACTTAGGTAAACTACTGTGCATATTGCTATTTGTTATAACATTATTTAGTACCTTCCATGTTCCTTTAATATTATTTTTATTGTCCTCTAATATCCTCTTATAATAATCTTTCTTACTAGCTCTTACAATATTAGTTAACTTATTTTTATATTTTTTATATGTACATTCTGCCTCCATAGTTCTCTGTCTAATAAAAGCTTTGTATAGTGTATTCTTCTTTTTACATGCATTTTTAACCCTCTTGTCATCCATGGGGAAATATTATATGCCAGTTTCTTGCTGTATTTCTTAATTGGACAGTGCTTATCATATAATGATGTGAATACTGGAAGATGGCCACTAATGTCATTAATTGATAATCCACCAATTGCCTTCTTATCAATGTCATTTGTAAATATGTTGTCAGTGAGAGTAGCAGAAGTACTGTAGATGTAATCCCACTGGGTCTTGTGATTCTGGGAAAAAGCACATACTGCACATTGTATCAATAAATTCATTTGTAGGTTTATGCTTGTTGGCATTTAACAGGTCAATGTTCCAATCTGCATATATGAAAATTGTTTTGTTACCTATATTAGAAAACATACTTTCCATCCATTCACTGAAAAGTCCAATGCTAGAATCTGGTGTTCTGTATATACAGCTCAGAATAATAGTTCTGTTTTTATTTTTCTTGCAGATTTCAACTGATAAACATTCCTATAACCTTAAAATCTAAGGGAGGCTTGGCTCATTTTTGGGGGAGCTTAAGCCCCCCAAGCCCCCCCTTGACACCGCCACTGAGTGACATTCACTGTATTTGTCCAGTTCAGTGATGCTTCCTCAGGGGTCCACTTGCAATTTGAAGTCCATGTGTTTTGAATTTTTTTGTTTTTGTTTTTTTGAGTTGTCATGCTTTCCAGGTTATATCAGAGTTGTGTTTGGCTAGGTGCTCATTCATGAAGACATTTGTTCCATTCAGCTTTCTTCCTTGTTTCAGCAGAGCGATTTTGTATTTCTGTTTGTGAACCTGAGTATTACAGTTTACCACGATTTGCGATGAGTTTACGCTCCTGCATGGCAGAGTGCGTGCAAGTGTGCGGATCAAAGTCGTACTGTCAAGGGACCTTTAACCCACCCCCACTTTAAGCATTTTTCTTTGTTTGCCTCTCACATGCCTCGAAAGTCCTCACCATCTCATTTAGGTCATTCAGACTTTATGTTCAGTAAATGCTTCTGGTGAGCATTAGCATGGCTAAAAACCTCAAGCTTCTGAGGGGCTTCACTCCCCACATGCCCCCAACTACAGCCCTGCCCCCCCCCCCACAATTTAAGCATTTTTATTCATTTCTCACATACCTGGGAAGTTCTCACAATCTAACGATGTCATTTAGGTCCTTCAAACTTTATTTTCAGTACATGGTCCTGGGGAGCATTAGCATGGCTCCGGCACTGAATTCCCACAAGATCTCCTCTATTGTCAATCCAGAAAGTGTTGATCCGGGACATGTTCAACATTTGACATTTCCTGTTTCACTGTGGATTCAAAATACGGAAATTCCTGTTTGGGACACCCTGTACCATAAGAGAGCTTGCGCCGCTACTTCTTCACAACAAAAAGTGCCAGCTGAGGTGGTTGAGGCATTTGGTCAGGATACCCTCTGGTAATCTTCCCAGGGAGGCCTTCCAGACTTGTGCAACAGGGATGAGGGCCCAGGGAAGACCCAGGACATCCCGGAGGTTATTACATCTCCCAGCTGGTTTGGGAATGCCTCGGGATCCCCCAGGAAAAATCTGAGGATTTGTCTGAGGATAGGGAAGTGTGGGTTGAGCTGTGGTCTCTTGCCAGCATGACCTGGACATAGATAGGTGGCAGAAAATGGATAAATGAGTGAACTCCAGTCTTTAATCAGTTGTTAAATGAGGCTTTAATTGCCAAAGCTTTTAGTGAAGCAACTGGCTGGGAGGCCTGTTGAAGTGATTAAACCTCTGCGTTCTCTGTGCCACTCCACCATGAAGCTGTATATCTGGTGATACAAAGGCAGCCCAGTCTCATGTTTATTGTGCTCCCATCACGAAATGAGTCAAATTTTTGTGATGGGGTTTTTTTTTTTAACTCACTATGACTAACTGTACTCCTTCCCCCCACCCTAACCATAACCACCCCGACACGCCCACTTCACTTTTAATTTTGTGCAGCCATCACGGAATGTATTAGAATGAATTTGTGCTGTCATGACGAAAAGGTGGCGCTTTTCGTGACAATATCACAAATCAATAGATTAATGTATATTTCATGCTGCTGAATCACGAATTGCTGTGAGACTGGGTTGTGCAAAGGTTAACAGTTACTGTGTGCTCAGATACTACAATCACAGCCACAAATGCCTATAACTTCTTCAGAGTTGTCATGTGTGTCTTGGTGGCTTCTCTTGCTAGTCTCCTTCTTGTACCATCACTCAATTTTTGAGAACTGCCTACTTCAGACAGGTTTACCGTAAAGTACCGTACAGTCTGTATTTCTTAAAGACTGACGTAAGTGACACCAGTGACACATTCAGTGACTTGGAAATGTCCATGTATCCATCCCCTGACTTGTCTAAAGAAACTGGCTGTAAAAGTGATGATTTACCATAAATTCTTCAAAGGGTGCCGGTGTCCCGTCGAGATGAGTTGAAAATCGAGATGAGGTGCATCGCGCTACTGCACATGCATGCGCATGCGCACATCGTTCTATCTTGGACTTGAAGACGTCACCCGTCGAGATGAGGTGCCTCGCGCAACTGCACATGTGGAGATGATGTAACTCGCTCGAAGTGCAACTGCGCATGCGCATTTTTTTTTCTGTCAAAGTTATTTTTTTTATTAATTGTATTCAGTGTATTTATAGCCTAGTAAGTAAAACATTTTCTGTAGTTTACGTTAGGAGCATAAATTATGTTTCGGACGCGGTCGGAGCACCGACCCAGCTTTTGAAAGGACCCAGCATAAAATAAGCAGAGCACGGTTCAAAAGATAACAGAATTTAATAAACATAACAGTGTGTGCAGTGCTAAACAACTAAAAGGTCTGCGGTCTGGTGAGGTGGAAACACGGCGCGCTCTCAGCAGCGCAAACGGTCCGGAGCCACAGCAGTTCGGACCCCGGGACCCCGCCAACACCCCCCAGGTGGCCGCGACAAACCAAGTCTGCGAAGAAAGAAAACATGAGGTGAGTCCAACTCCACACAGAGAGACACAACTCAAAGGTGCACACAATCAGTAAACACTTCCTGGCTTAAATCTATACATCAGCTTCTTACCCTGCAGGCACGGAACAACTCAGTTCAAATCTCCACTGCAGCAGAAGCTGATTAGACAATTAGCATAACGTGACAGCTCAATACAACAAGGTGTGAGGGACACCAAATCCACTGTCATTACTTCATAAAAGTCACCAAAACCAAATTACCTCAGGAAGTGTGCTGAAGAGCGTGAGACCTCACCCAATCCTCCTTCACAGACTGTGGCGTCAAACCTGGAGCGGTCTCTGCGTCCGTGATGGTGAGATTGTTCTCCTGACGTCGATCTCACACGTCTGCTCACAAAGTCGAGTCTCTGGCAATCACACACTGTGCATTCAAGGTTTAAATGCAGCAATCTCTGATCAAGACAGAATACACCACAGCTGTGAGTCCTGATGACAAGCCTCAGGTGTTCAGGGTGAGGTCCTAATGCTCAGCCACTCAGTCCTGAATGCATACCACCTGGTGGGAGAAACAGAAAACAAAAACCAAGCCAGCCAAACACCCCAGCCCACAACAATAAATGTATGTATATGTATATTTTGCCTGTCGAAATGAGCTAACTCCAGGTTAAAAATACTTATCATTTTATAGTGAGTAGATTTTATACATTACTACGTTCGGATGAACAATTTATATATTTACTTGCACATCAAAATAAGCGAACTTCGTCAAGTAATTTTTTCAGTGCACACATATGCAGTTACGCGACATACCTCATCTCGACAACACCGGTAATTGTGTCCAGCACACATTTAAGATCAGAATTTTTAGTTTCACTTTATGAAAGCATTTTGTTTTGTTCTTTGAACATTTCATTTTTTTTTGATCAAAGAAATTTTTTTAAAATTTGCATTTATGAGGTCTATTAGAAAAGTATCTGACCTTATTATTTTTTTCAAAAACCATATGGATTTGAATCACGTGTGATTACATCAGACATGCTTGGACCCTCGTGGGCATGCGAGAGTTTTTTCACGCCTGTCGGTTACGTCATTCGCCTGTGGGCAGTCTTTGAGTGAGGAGTCGCCCACCCTCTCGTCGATTTTTTCATTGTTTAGGAATGGCTCAGAGACTGCTGCTTTGTTTGATCAAAATTTTTTCAAAACTGTAAGGCACAACTGAGTGGACACCATTCGATAAATTCAGCTGGTTTTCGGTAAAAATTTTAACGGCTGATGAGAGATTTTGGTGTGTAAGTGTCGCTTTAAGGACGGCCCACGGTGCCTGACGGCGATCTGCACTTCGAGGCGGCAGCGTCTCGTCATTTCAAGTTGAAAACTTCCACATTTCAGGCTCTGTTGACCCAGGAAGTCGTCAGAGAACAGAGAACTTTCAGAAGAAGTCGGCATGAGGAGTTTATTCGGACATTCCATTGTTAATGGACATTTTGTAATGAAAGAACGTGCGGGCAGAGTCGCATGTTGGGCCGGACCCGACCGCGGGGGGTCGCGACAGGAAAAACACCTCCGTTGGAAACCTTAATGGGCAAGTTGGAACATGCCCAAGCTGTTAAACAATTTCTCAGTTACTCACTTGTTGAAAGCCATCAAATCAGCCTGAATTTTACAAATGGTTTTCAACACGGAGGTGTTTTTCCTGTCACGGCGCACATAGATTTGCCGAGTCGTCACGGAAACGACTCGGCAAATTTGCGCGCACGTCTTTCATTAAAAAATGTCCTTAAACAGTGGAATGTCCGCATAAAGTCCTCATGCCGGCCTCTTCTGAATCTTCTCTGTTCTCTCACGACGTCCTGGGTGAATTAAGCCTTAACTTAGGATGTTTTCAGGTCGAAACAGGCTGACGACGGCGCCTGGAAGCGCTGCACGACGTCCCGCTCCGTGGGAAGTCCTTACACCGACAGAAACACCCCATAATCTCTCATCAGCCATTAAACTTTTCACCGAAAACTAGCTTAATTTCTCGAATAGTGTCCACTTGGATATTCCTCACAGGTCCAGAAAAAAGTTTGATAAAGCAACGCGCGCCGTCTCAAGCAGCGTGTGAAACAAAGGAATTCAGCCGAGAGGGCGGGACCACATCTCACTCAAGGCCTGCCCACAGGGAAATGACGTCACCGACACGCGTGAAAAAACTCACACATGCGCACGAGGGTTCAAGCATGATTGGTGTAATCGCACGTCATTCAAATCCATATAGTTTTTGAAAAAATAAAAAGGTCGGTTTATTATCTAATAGACCTCGTATTTCTGACAATGTATTGAATTGTGTATGTAAAATGTACAGGTACCAGTAATTCTGATCACAACTGTATGTGCAAGTAAGTATACCTAATTTCATCATCATCAATTTTATTTATATAGCGCCAAATCACAACAAACAGTTGCCCCAAGGCGCTTTATATTGTAAGGCAAG
This sequence comes from Thalassophryne amazonica, assembly GCF_902500255.1. Classification (NCBI taxonomy): domain Eukaryota; kingdom Metazoa; phylum Chordata; class Actinopteri; order Batrachoidiformes; family Batrachoididae; genus Thalassophryne; species Thalassophryne amazonica. The sequence goes on along the minus strand of NC_047110.1, from coordinate 12,184,180 downwards.
GCCATACAATAATTACGTAAAAACCCCAACGGTCAATTTACCATGATTTACCATGGTAAATTTTTGAATGTGTATGATTTCATCATATCACGTCTCTGTGATATGATGTGACTCCCCCTCTAGCTGCCACCTTATCGTGGTGGGGGAGTTTGCGTACACGGATGATCCTAGGAGCTATGTTGTCGGGGAGGTTGGAGACATGGAGTCCGAGTGGACCATGTTCTCCACCTCCATTGTTGATGCGGCCGCTCGCAGCTGTGGTCACAAGGTCTCTGGTGCCTGTCGCGGCGGCAATTCCTGAACCCGGTGGTGGACGCTGGAAGTAAGGAATGCCGTCAAGCTGAAGAAGGAGTCCTACTTATCTTTGTTGGTAGGTGGGACACCGGAGGCAGCTGACAGGTACCGGCAGGCCAAGTGTGCAGCAGCCCGTGCGGTCGCAGAGGCAAAAACTCGGGTCTGGGAGGAGTTTGGGGAGGCCATGGAGGTGGACTATTGGTCGGCCTCGAAGAGATTCTGGCAAACCATCTGACGCCTCAGGAGGTGGAGGCAGCTCTCCACCAGCACTGTTTACGGTGCGGGTGGGGAGCTGTTGACCCTGACTGGGGATGTTGTCGGGCGGTGGAAGGAATACTTCGAGGATCTCCTCAATCCCATCGTCACGTCTTCCGAAGAGGAAGCAAAGACTGGGGACTCAGAGGTGGACTCATCCATTACCCTGGCCGAAGTCACCAAGGTGGTTAGAAAGCTCCTCGGTGGAAGGTTCCTGGGGTGGATGAAGTCCGTCCTGAGTACATTAAGTCTCTGGATGTTGTGGGACTGTCTTGGCTGACACGCCTCTGCAACATCGCGTGGCATTCGGGGACAGTGCCTCTGGATTGGCAGACCGGGGTGGTGGTCCCTCTGTTTAAGAAGGGGGAACGGAGGGTGTGTTCCAACTATAGGGGGATCACACTCCTCAGCCTCCCCAGTAAGGTCTATTCCAGAGTACTGGAGAGGAGAATTCGATCCGATGGTCAAACCTCGGATTCAGGAGGAGCAGTGTGGTTTTCGTCCTGGTCGCGGCACACTGGACCAGCTCTACACGCTCCATCAGGTGCTCAGGGGTTCATGGGAGTTCGCCCAACCAGTCCATATGTGTTTTGTGGATCTGGAGAAGGCATTCAACCATGTCCCTTGGGGCACCCTGTGGAGGGTGGTCCGGGAGTACGGGGTCTGGGGCCCTTTGATAAGGGCTATCCGGTCCCTGTACGACCACAGCAGGAGCTTGGTTCGCATTGCCAGTAGTAAGTCAAACCTGTTTCCAGTGCACGTTGGCCTCCACCAGGGCTGCCCTTTGTCACCGGTTCTGGTCATTATTTTTATGGACAGAATTTCTAGGTGCAGCCAGGGTGGAGAGGGGGTCTGGTTTCGGAACCACAGAATCTTGTCTCTGCTGTTTGCGGACGATGTGGTTCTGTTGGCTTTGTTAAATCAGGACCTTCAGCGTGCACTGCGGCGGTTTGCAGCTGAGTGTGAAGCGTCTGGGATGAAAATCAGCACCTCCAAATCCGAGGCCATGGTTCTTGACTGGAAAAAGACAGACAGAGCTTTAATTCATTTGAAAGCTTGACTCTTACTCTTGTCCATCCAAATTGGAAGTCCCAAAAAACAGTTTTATTTGTTATTATCTATCGTCCACCTGGTTGTTACTGTGAGTTTCTCTGTGAATTTTCAGACCTTTTGTCTGACTTAGTGCTTAGCTCAGATAAGATAATTATAATGGGCGATTTTAACATCCACACAGATGCTGAAAATGACAGCCTCAACACTGCATTTAATCTATTATTAGACTCAATTGGCTTTGCTCAAAATGTAAATGAGTCCACCCACCACTTTAATCATATCTTAGATCTTGTTCCGACTTATGGTATGGAAATTGAAGACTTAACAGTATTCCCTGAAAACTCCCTTCTGTCTGATCATTTCTTAATAACATTTACATTTACTCTGATGGACTACCCAGCAGTGGGGAATAAGTTTCATTACACTAGAAGTCTTTCAGAAAGCGCTGTAACTAGGTTTAAGGATATGATTCCTTCTTTATGGTCTCTAATGCCATATACCAACACAGTGCAGACTAGCTACCTAAACTCTGTAAGTGAGATAGAGCATCTCGTCAATAGTTTTACATCCTTATTGAAGACAACTTTGGATGCTGTAGCTCCTCTGAAAAAGAGAGCCTTAAGTCAGAAGTGCCTGACTCCATGGTATAACCCACAAACTCGCAGCTTAAAGCAGATAACCCGTAAGCTGGAGAGGAAACGGCATCTCACTAATTTAGAAGATCTTCAATTAGCCTGGAAAAAGAGTCTGTTGCTCTATAAAAAAGCCCTCCGTAAAGCTAGGACATCTTTCTACTCATCACTAATTGAAGAAAATAAGAACAACCCCAGGTTTCTTTTCAGCACTGTAGCCAGGCTGACAAAGAGTCAGAGCTCTATTGAGCCGAGTATTCCTTTAATTTTAACTAGTAATGACTTCATGACTTTCTTTGCTAATAAAATTTTAACTATTAGAGAAAAAATTACTCATAACCATCCCAAAGACGTATTGTTATCTTTGGCTGCTTTCAGTGATGTCAGTATTTGGTTAGACTCTTTCTCTCAGATTGTTCTGTCTGAGTTATTTTCATTTGTTACTTCATCCAAACCATCAACATGTCTATTAGACCCCATTCCTACCAGGCTGCTCAAGGAAGCCCTACCATTATTTAATGCTTCGATCTTAAATATGATCAATCTATCTTTATTAGTTCGCTATGTACCACAGGCTTTTAATGTGGCAGTAATTAAACCATTACTTAAAAAGCCATCACTTGACCCAGCTATCTTAGCTAATTATAGGCCAATCTCCAACCTTCCTTTTCTCTCAAAAATTCTTGAAAGGGTAGTTGTAAAACAGCTAACTGATCATCTGCAGAGGAATGGTCTATTTGAAGAGTTTCAGTCAGGTTTTAGAATTCATCATAGTACAGAAACAGCATTAGTGAAGGTTACAAATGATCTTCTTATGGCCTCAGACAGTGGACTCATCTCTGTGCTTGTTCTGTTACACCTCAGTGCTGCTTTTGATACTGTTGACCATAAAATTTTATTTCAGAGATTAGAGCATGCCATAGGTATTAAAGGCACTGCCCTGCGGTGGTTTGAATCATATTTATCTAATAGATTACAATTTGTTCATGTAAATGGGGAATCTTCTTCACAGACTAAGGTTAATTATGGAGTTCCACAAGGTTTTGTGCTAGGACCAATTTTATTCACTTTATACATGCTTCCCTTAGGCAGTATTATTAGACGGCATTGCTTAAATTTTCATTGTTACGCAGATGATACCCAGCTTTATCTATCCATGAAGCCAGAGGACACACACCAATTAGCTAAACTGCAGGATTGTCTTACAGACATGAGGACATGGATGACCTCTAATTTCCTGCTTTTAAACTCAGATAAAACTGAAGTTATTGTACTTGGCCCCACAAATCTTAGAAACATGGTGTCTAACCAGATCCTTACTCTGGATGGCATTACCCTGACCTCTAGTAATACTGTGAGGAATCTTGGAGTCATTTTTGATCAGGATATGTCATTCAATGCGCATATTAAACAAATATGTAAGACTGCTTTTTTGCATTTACGCAATATCTCTAAAATTAGAAAGGTCTTGTCTCAGAGTGATGCTAAAAAACTAATTCATGCATTTATTTCCTCTAGGCTGGACTATTGTAATTCATTATTATCAGGTTGTCCTAAAAGTTCCCTGAAAAGCCTTCAGTTAATTCAAAATGCTGCAGCTAGAGTACTAACAGGGACTAGAAGGAGAGAGCATATGTCACCCATATTGGCCTCTCTTCATTGGCTTCCTGTTAATTCTAGATTCGTGAACAAGACCCCGAGATACTTAAACTCCTCCACTTGAGGCAAGGACACTCCACCGACCTGAAGAGGGCAAAGTACCTTTTTCAATCAAACAGTCAATCAATTTTTTTATATAGCGCCAAATCACAACAAACAGTTGCCCCAAGGCGCTTTATATTGTAAGGCAAGGCCATACAATAATTATGTAAAACCCCAACGGTCAAAACGACCCCCTGTGAGCAAGCACTTGGCTACAGTGGGAAGGAAAAACTCACTTTTAACAGGAAGAAACCTCCAGCAGAACCAGGCTCAGGGAGGGGCAGTCTTCTGCTGGGACTGGTTGGGGCTGAGGGAGAGAACCAGGAAAAAGACATGCTGTGGAGGGGAGCAGAGATCGATCACTAATGATTAAATGCAGAGTGGTGCATACAGAGCAAAAAGAGAAAGAAACAGTGCATCATGGGAACCCCCCAGCAGTCTACGTCTATAGCAGCATAACTAAGGGATGGTTCAGGGTCACCTGATCCAGCCCTAACTATAAGCTTTAGCAAAAAGGAAAGTTTTAAGCCTAATCTTAAAAGTAGAGAGGGTGTCTGTCTCCCTGATCTGAATTGGGAGCTGGTTCCACAGGAGAGGAGCCTGAAAGCTGAAGGCTCTGCCTCCCATTCTACTCTTACAAACCCTAGGAACTACAAGTAAGCCTGCAGTCTGAGAGCGAAGCGCTCTATTGGGGTGATATGGTACTACGAGGTCCCTAAGATAAGATGGGACCTGATTATTCAAAACCTTATAAGTAAGAAGAAGAATTTTAAATACTATTCTAGAATTAACAGGAAGCCAATGAAGAGAGGCCAATATGGGTGAGATATGCTCTCTCCTTCTAGGTTAACAAAATATATATTAACATATAACATATATATATTAATATATTAACAAAATATTTTGAGACTGCTTTGTCAAGAGTTGGTTATTAGTCCACGATACCAGGGTGGTGCCCAGTAATTAATTTTCTGTACCCACGTATTCCAACTAAAGATCACTTGGGCTGGAGCCTTTCCCAACAGTCAGTGGCAGGAAGCTGGAGCACCCAAAGGGAAACCCACACAAACACAGAGAGAACATGCAAACTCCACACAGTAGAGACCAGGTTGGAAGCGAACCTGGGATCTTCTTGCTTGTGAGCAACGGACACAAGAAAGCCACCATGCTGGTGTGTAATTAATAAATTGATAAATTAATTTATTTTGTAATACATTTCTGTAATATTAATGGTTGTCATTGGCACCTCTCCCACCTTCCTCAAAATAGTTTTACTTCATCTTCATTGTGGTGATGCTGTCAGGCTTAAGGATTTTGTCAGGTGTTGAGGATTAATTCTGCCTTTTGTCTTTTACTTTTGTGCTTGGTTTCACTGCTTTCTCTTGTCTGTCACTTGGGTGCTTGGTGGTGGGCAGTTCCCTTTCTGTTTCCCACGCCCTCCTTTGGATCTTTCCTTCACACCTGTTCCTCACCACCCACTCATCACACCAGGTATTTAAGCCTCTCTTGGTAGATTTTTGTCTTGCTTGCCTTACTGTGGTTTTGGTGAATTGCCTGCTTGTTTTTGGACCACGCTTCTGCCTCATGATTCTGTTATCGTTGCTGATTTTGAATTGCCTTTTTGTGTACCAAACCCTGCTTGTGCTCTCAGTAAATCCCTTTGAATGAATCCTGTTTGTGTTTGAGCAAAGCATTTGTGTCCAGCCATTTCATGTCATGAAACTTGATAGATGCACAAAGGAAAAATGACAAAAATTGTCACTATACAAATTCTTATAGACCTGATTGAATAAAATTTACCAGAGACTACTTTATCCCTGGTGCGAGGGTGGTGCCCATTAATTTTATAAATTCATTTATGAATACTTTTTCAATATTAACAGTTAAAATCATCACCAGTAATATTTTTATGTGACAAGTTACTAGAATAATCTTTGCATAAAGAAAATGGTAAAACCGTTTGGTCTAGTCTGCAAGAGAGACTATTACTAGTTGAGATATGTTCAGGTTGGGGAAGGAGGGAGATCAGTGTTGTTTCTTTTTGGACCTTTGTGCAGTTGTTACTGTTGTTCTTCCTCATCTTCTCGTGTTCTCCCTCCTTACCTTCATCCACTTCCTTCTCTTGCTATTTGCTTCTTGGCCTTGGCCACATTCCATCATTCTATCACCTCCCTCTTCAGCTTTTAAATGCTCTCCTTCTTTATCATATCACCTCTTACATCTTCTGAATTCTCCTTGTGATGCGTTCTGACCTCTGTTCATACCATCCACGCCCTCTTTCTCCTCCTCCTCCTTATAGAGACAGACACCTCAATCCTCTATCTGCTCTTCCTCCCTATTTCCTTGATGAGATCCTTCACGGTCCTCCCCATCCACCTCCTCCTCATCCATTGCCCTTATCCTGCTTTCTTAGCAGGCTGATCCAAACCAGAGAGCTTTAATGTGAGTTATGTCTTTGCACCCTTTTTCAGAACCACACCTTCTCTTGGAAAGTGTGTGCTCACATTGACTGAGTTTGTGTGCAAGCCTGGAGGAGAGATACAATCACACACACACAGCGATGCATCAGCTAAGCTGTGTTGATCATATGGCTTCCAGAGTTTTGCTCAGAGGCCAACAGAATATAGCGATCTGTGGCTGAACACACTCTGAATGTACCTGCTCCAAACATTAATTTTTAATCTAATTCTGGATACATGCTCACGTCAACAGGCGTCAGCTGCAGCTACTATTAAAATCTGTGGGAAAACTAAACACCATCCCAGACAAAAATAAGAAAAGTAAGACAACTGATTGAACTCACAAAAAATATGAAAATAAATAAACAAACTTCATGGTGTCACAGTGAACTCAACCACTTGGGGTGTACAGCCATTGCATTCTCAGTGCTGGTCCCTGATGAATGAGCAGGGTTGCATGAGGAAGGGCACCTGGCATAAAATTTTTACAGACCAAAGACAGATAGCACAAATCAAATTTGCATACCAGATTCGCCGAGGTCTGGGTGAACAATGACCTCCACTGATACTGTCAAGCAGGCTACAGTCAGAAACTGTGCTACTGTTTCTACAACCCCAATTCCAATGAAGTTGGAACATTGTGTGAAATATAAATAAAAACAGAATGCAATGATTTGCAAATCCTCTTCAACCTATATTCAATTGAATACACCACAAAGACAAAATATTTAATGTTCAAACTGATAAAATTTATTGTTTTTGTGCAAATATTTGCTCATTTTGAAATGGATGCCTGCAACACATTTCAAAAAAGCTGGCACAGTGGTAAACATACCACTGTGTTACATCACCTTTCCTTCTAACAACACTCAATAAGCACTTGGGAACTGAGGACACGAATTGTGTGTCAAAGGAGCATCCCCATAAGGCTCAGCTGTTCACAAGCAAAGATGGGCGAGGATCATCACTTTGTGAACAACTGTGTGAAAAAATAGTCCAGCAGTTTAAGAACAATGTTTCTCAGCGTTCAATTGCAAGGAATTTAAAGATTCCATCTACAGTGCATAATATAATCAGAAGATTCAGAGAATCTGGAGAACTATCTACATGTAAGCGGCAAGGCCGAAAACCAACATTGAATACCCGTGACCTTCGATCCCTCAGGCAGCACTGCATTAAAAACTGACATCATTGTGGAAAGGATCTTACTGCGTGGGCTCAGAAACACTTCAGAAAACCACTGTCGATTAGCACAGTTCGTCGCTACATCTACAAGTGAAAGTTAAAATTATACCATGCAAAGCGAAAGCCATACATCAACAACATCCAGAAACGCCGTTGCCTTCTCTGGGCCTGAGCTCATTTGAAATGGACAGACACAAAGTGGAAAAGTACGCTGTGGTCTGATGAGTCCACATTTCAAATTGTTTCTGGAAATCATGGACATTGTGTCCTCCGGACAAAAGAGGTAACAGACCATCCAGAACAAAGGGTTGTATAAAAAAATGTCTGAAATATGTTTTGCGTTTATTATATACCACACAGGTTAAATGTAGCAGACACGGATTATTTGGAATATTTGTTTTAGCAAGTTTTCAGGGTCTCATGCAGCAGTCTCTTATAAATGTGATGAAAAGCATAAAAAAATTACATTTTGGTAGTATAATGTTCATTTACAATTGTCCTCATGTGGATTTTCTACAAGGTGTAGGATCACCTACACCTTGATCCTACACTTTGCAAGCAAATCCTGGCCAGCATCCATTTTGAACACCAGTCCATCCCAATGCAGGCACTTCCTGACTCTGGGGCTGATACCAATTTCCTCGACAGCAGAGTTATCACTCAAGCTCACATTCCAGTGGCAGCACTCAATACCCACATTTTGGTTAATGCACTTGACGGTGCACAGTTACTTGCAATAACTCACCAAGCCATTCAGGTCACTTTGCTGGTGTCGGGTGTTCACCGTGAGACTATTCAGCTTTTTGTTTACTCTTCCTCCCCTCCACTGGTTTTAGGACACCCCTGGCTCTCGCTTCACAATCCTGATATCAACTGGCCCACCAGTACTGAAAATAATCTGAAATAATCTGATAATAATCTGAAAATAATCCCTCCCAAATATCATTCTGGAGCATTATTACGATTTAGGAGAAGCTCAGCAAGGGTGGAGCACTCTCACTACCACCTCATAGGCTCTACAACTGCTCCACTGATTTGCTTTCAGACATGTGCTTACCCTAAAGCCAACTCTACAACCTGTCTCGCCCAGAAAGGGAATCAATGGAGCAATAGTGTATCAAAGACTTCCTGGCCATGGGGCAGATTCAGCCCTTGTGATCTCCTCTGAGGGGCAGGCTTCTTCTTCATAGGGAAGAAGGATGGGACCTTGCACCCATAATAGACTTTCATGGTTTGAATGCCATCACCATACAGAACAAGTACCCACTCCCATGACTTTATTCGGCATTCGACTCCTTACATGGGGCCTCAATTTTTACCAAGTTATAGATTTGCGCAATGTGTGCCATCTGGTCAGAGTTAAGAAGGGAGATGAGTGGAAGACCACGTTCAACACACCTTTTGGTCACTTTGAATATTTGGTCATGCCCTTCGGTCTTATCAATGCTCCCGCCACATTCCAGGTTTTAGTCAGTTATGTGCTTAGGGAATTCCTCAACTGGATTGTTTTCATTTAACTCAATGACATCTTTATCTTTTCCAAGAACATCTCTGAACATATCTGTCATGTCCACTTAGTTCTCAACCGTCTCCTGGAAAACCGTTTATTCCATAAGGCTGAAAAGTGTGCCTTCCACCAGGATTCTGTTTCATTCCTCTGGTTCATATTCCACCATAACAAGAATAGACCTGACCCCACCAAAATTAGTGCAGTCTGTGCCCGGCCTACACCCACCAATGTCAAGCAGTTACAACAGTTCTTTGGTTTTGCCCATTTCTACTGCTGTTTAATTCGAAATTTCAACCAGGTCGCCGCACCACTTAGCAGACTCACAGCTCCCAAAACTCCATTCCTCTGGTCCTCGGATGCAGAACATGCATTTCAAACACTCAAACTCCAGTTTTTCACAGAACCAATTCTCATTAAGCCCGATTCGGATTGCCAGTTCATCGTAGAGGTCGATTACTCTGACATCGACAGCAGGGCCCTTGTGTCTCAGCAGCTGAGGGTGACCAATAGCTACACCCCTATGCTTTCTTATACTGGCATCTGACTGCCACTGAGCATAACTATGATGTGAGAAGCGGGAACTACCGGCGGTCAAAGAGGCGCTGGAGGAATGGAGACATTGGCTTAAAGGTACTGCCGGTCCATATATTGTTTGGACAGATCATAAAAACCTTGCTTACATTCTAACAGCTAAAAGACTGAACTCCAGACAGGCCAGGGGGTCGCTGTTTTTGGGTCAATTCAATTTTTCCATCACATACCGTCTAGGATCAAAAAATACAAAACCTGATGCTCTCTCTCACCAGTTCTGCCTTCCTGACCAACCACCACTTCCGGATCACATCCTACCTGATAATATGGTCACCAGTTCCACCACCTGGGACATAGAAAGAGTCATCCGGGAGGTGCAGAAGAACCACCCAGATCCTGGAGGAAGGCCCCCTGGACGGCTCTTTGTCCCACCTTCTACCCGATCAGCAATAGTGCAATTCATCCATTCATCCAAGTTCGCCTGCCGGCTGTTCTCCTCCAACTTCTGCCTATGCTGAGTTGCCACTGGTCGCACATCTACTTGGACTTCATGACTAGATTTCCAACATCCAAGGGTCATAACACCATTCTCACAGTTGTGGACAAATGGCACCCTCTAGCAGCTCGAACGCTTCGCGATGAGAGGCAGCAGGTGTTGTGTGGGCCGCCAGAAGAGGAGGTACTGCTGGCCCACCACCAGAGGGCGCCCTACCTGAAGTGCCGTCTTCAGGCACGAGAGGGCGCTGCCGCCACGGACACAGCCGGGGGTGACAGCTGTCACTCATTATCTCATGACAGCTGTCACCCACCTACACTTCATCATACCACTCCATAAAAACCGGACGTCATCTCCACCTCGTTGCCAAGATATCATCGACCTGTGAAGATAATATTCTCAGCCTTAAAACTAACTGTGTCTTAGTCTGAACTCGTTTTACAGCTGTTTTCCTGTGGAGTGCCTTATCTGGGAGATTGGCGTAATCAGCGACGGCTTCGCTTCGCACCCCAGCCAGATAAGTGTTTGAGACAGGAGCTGCACGAGTGTGTGTGAGAGGTGGAGGTGGACTCTCCACCATTGTTGCTACTGGGTGTGCACACACCCACATCTTATTGTTTCTGCTCCTTGCCAGCAGTACCAGATCCGACATTTGGAGACGGTGGCCACCTGGGGACTCGGGACTTGACGGCTCCGGTATTCTCCAGGTTCGGTGGCAGAGGAAATTGTGTGGTTCCGGTTCTTCTCAGGACAGACGTCTTCTATCCTCGAGCCTGCCCACACGTCACCTTTGTGGATTGACTGTTTGCAAAATTCTGTATTTCTCTGTATTGTGGTTGTGCTCATTCACAACAGTAAAGTGTTCATATTTGACTCTTTCATTGTCCGTTCATTTACGCCCCCTGTTGTGGGTCCGTGTCACTACACTTTCCCAACAGGATATCTCGGCCAAAGTCATGGATCCCGAGGGGCATCACCCATCTGTTAAACAGCCAATGGAAGAGCAGGGTGCACAGGCGTCTGAGGTGTGATTGGTGAGTTGCAGCAAATCCTCACCGCCTTTACCGCTCGGTTGGATCTGATGACCGAGCAAAACGTCATCCTTAATCGCAGGATGGAGGCTCTCACCGCACAGGGCACTGCTGCAGCTCCTCCTCCTGCCGACCCAGTGCAGAATAAAGACGTTCCACTGGTCGTTCAACGACCCCCCCCCACCATCCCCCAGAGCCATACGGACGTTGTGTGGAGACGTGCGCGGACTTCCTTATGCAGTGTTCGCTCGTCTTTGCACAACGAAACCATAATGTATGCGTCTGACGCCAGTAAGGTGGCTTATGTAATTAACTTGCTTCGTGGTGAGGCACGCACTTGGGCTATGGCGCTTTGGGAGCAAAAGTCACGGCTCCTTACCACTTATACTGGGTTTGTGAGGGAGTTCAGAACAGTTTTTGATCAACCTAACAGAGGAGAGACTGCTTCAACAGTGCTACTGTCAATGAGACAGGGGCGCCGGAGCGCAGCCGAATATGCAGTCGACTTCCGCATCGCGGCTGCGAGGTCCGGCTGGAATAATGTTGTGCTCCGCGTCGCCTTCATAAACGGACTGTCGTCGGTCCTTAAGGAGCACCTGGTAGCGAAGGAAGAACCGCGGGATTTAGATGGGCTTATTGATCTCATTATACGGTTAGACAATCGGTTGGAGGAACGCCGTCGGGAGCGAGACGAAGGACGTGGCCGGGCACGCGCCATCCCTCTCCCTTCCGGGTCCGAAAAGGTTCCGCCCTCCCCGCGCTCCACAGCCTCAGCGCTCCGTGTGGCAACAGCTCCCCCTGCTGACGAAGCTATGGACACGAGCAGGGCCACATTTAACAGACAGAGGAGGCTGGCCCGCGGGGAGTGCTTTGTCTACGGCTCGAGTGAGCACCAGCAGAGAGACTGCCCCAAGCGGTTTAAACACCAATGCCCGCCCCTAGAAACTGGGCTTAGGGTGGGCCAAGACATTCACATGGGACACACACATATTTCCACACTCCCAGTTATAATCCTGAGCAGGGATTTAACCCTTCAAGCCCCAGCACTGGTGGACACGGGGTCAGAAGGGAATCTGCTAGACAGCAGATGGGCTAGGGAGGTAGGGCTCCCTCTGGTGGCGCTCCCTTCGCCATTGCAGGTGCGGGCACTAGATGGCACCCTTCTCCCTTTAATCACGCACAAGACACAACCTGTAACTCTGGTGGTGTCTGGAAATCATAGGGAGGAGATCGAGTTTTTTGTGACTCCTTCTACCTCCCGAGTGATTTTGGGCTTCCCGTGGATGTTGAAACACAATCCCTGGATTGATTGGCTATCTGGGGTGGTGGTTCAGTGGAGCGAAACCTGCCATCGGATGTGTTTAGGTTCCTCGGTTCCTCCCGGTTTACAGGCTAAAGAGGAGGTCAAAATCCCTCCCAATCTGACGGCGGTGCCGGTTGAGTACCACGATCTTGCTGACGTCTTCAGCAAGGATCTGGCACTCACCCTTCCCCCGCACCATCCGTACAATTGTGCCATTGATTTGATTCCAGGCGTGGAGTTCCCGTCCAGCAGGCTGTACAACCTCTCACGACCTGAGCGCGAATCAATGGAGACCTACATCCGGGACTCATTAGCTGCCGGGCTGATCCAGAATTCCACCTCCCCGATGGGTGCAGGTTTCTTTTTTGTGGGCAAGAAAGATGGCGGACTCCGTCCATGCATTGATTACAGGGGGCTGAATGAGATTACGGTTCGCAATCGATACCCGTTGCCCTTGTTAGATTCCGTGTTCACCCCCCTGCATGGAGCCAAAATCTTTACAAAGTTGGATCTTAGGAATGTGTATCACCTGGTTCGGGTCCGGAAGGGAGATGAGTGGAAGACAGCATTTAACACCCCATTAGGTCATTTTGAGTACCTGGTCATGCTGTTCGGCCTCACTAACGCCCCCGCGACGTTCCAAGCTTTGGTTAATGATGTCTTGCGGGACTTCCTGCACCGATTCGTCTTCGTATATCTGGATGATATACTCATCTTTTCTCCGGACCCTGAGATTCATGTCCAGCATGTACGTCAGGTCCTGCAGCGGTTGTTGGAGAACCGGCTGTTTGTGAAGGGCGAGAAGTGCGAGTTCCACCGCACTTCTTTGTCCTTCCTGGGGTTTATCATCTCTTCTAACTCCGTCGTCCCTGATCCGGCCAAGGTTGCGGCGGTGAGAGATTGGCCCCAACCAACAAGCCATAGGAAGCTGCAACAGTTCCTCGGCTTTGCAAATTTCTACAGGAGGTTCATTAAGGGCTACAGTCAGGTAGTTAGCTCCCTGACAGCCCTGACCTCTCCAAAAGTCCCCTTCACGTAGTCGGATCAGTGCAAAGCCGCGTTCAAGGAGTTGAAACGACGGTTCTCGACTGCACCAGTTTCTGGTGCAGCCCGACCCTAGCCGCCAGTTTGTGGTTGAAGTGGATGCCTCTGACTCAGGGACAGGAGCCGTGCTATCCCAGAGCAGAGAGACCGATAAGGTTCTTCACCCGTGTGCCTACTTTTCTTGCAGGTTGACCCCGGCTGAACGGAACTATGACGTCGGCAACCGAGAACTCTTGCGGTGAAAGAGGCTCTTGAGGAGTGGAGACACCTGTTGGAGGGAGCGTCTGTGCCGTTCACGGTTTTCACTGACCATCGGAACCTGGAGTATATCAGGACCGCCAAGCGGCTGAACCCCAGGCAAGCCCGCTGGTCACTGTTCTTCGGACATTTTGACTTCCGGATCACCTATCGCCCCGGGACCAAGAACCAGAGATCGGATGCCTTGTCCCGGGTACACAAAGATGAAGTCAAAACTGAGCTATCGGATCCACCGGAGCCCATCATTCCGGAGTCCACTATCGTGGCCACCCTCACCTGGGACGTGGAGAAGACCGTCTGGGAGGCCCTGGCACAGAGCCCGGATCCCGGAACTGGGCCAAAGAACCGACTTTACGTCCCACCAGAGGCCAGAGCTGCAGTCTTGGATTTCTGTCACGGTTCCAAGCTCTCCTGTCATCCAGGGGTGCGAAGGACCGTGGCAGTTGTCCGGCAGCGCTTCTGGTGGGCGTCTATGGAGGCCGACGTCCGGGAGTATATCCAGGCCTGCACCACCTGTGCCAGGGGCAAGGCAGACCACAAAAGGTCCCAAGGACTTCTCCAGCCGCTTCCTGTGCCTCATCGCCCCTGGTCCCATATCGGCCTGAATTTCGTCACAGGCCTCCCGCCGTCCCAGGGCAACACCACCATCCTCACGATAGTGGACCGATTCTCCAAGGCGGCCCACTTCGTGGCCCTCCCGAAGCTCCCAACGGCCCAGGAGACAGCAGACCTCCTGGTCCACCACGTCGTCCGTCTGCATGGGATACCAACTGACGTAGTCTCGGATCGTGGTCCCCAGTTTTCCTCTCAAGTCTGGAGGAGTTTCTGCAGACAACTGGGGGCCACCGTGAGCCTCTCGTCCGGGTACCACCCACAGACGAACGGACAGGCAGAACGGGCCAACCAAGAGTTGGAACAGACCCTCTGCTGTGTGACATCCGCTCACCCGACGGCCTGGAGTAACCATCTGGCCTGGATCGAGTATGCACATAACAGCCAGGTGTCTTCTGCCACGGGCCTCTCCCCATTTGAGGTGTGTCTAGGGTACCAGCCCCCATTGTTTCCCGTGGTGGAGGGAGAGGTCGGTGTGCCCTCGGTCCAGGCCCACCTGCGGAGGTGCCGTCGGGTGTGGCGCACCGCCCGTTCTGCCTTGTTGAAGGCCCTGACGAGGGCTAAGACCCATGCAGACCGCCGGTGGTCCCCGGCCCCTGCATACCAGCCCGGGCAGGAGGTGTGGTTATCAACGAAGGACATCCCCCTCCAAGTGGACTCCCCTAAGTTGAAGGACAGGTACATCGGACCATTTAAAATCCTCAAGATCCTCAGCCCTGCCACAGTGAAGCTCCAACTCCCAGCTTCAATGCGGATCCACCCTGTTTTCCATGTGTCCAGACTGAAACCACACCACACCTTACCCCTCTGTGCTCCCAGTCCGGTGCCGCCTCCTGCCTGGATCATTGACGGGCAGTCGGCTTGGACAGTGCGCCGGCTCCTGGACGTCCGTCGAATGGGCCAGGGTTCCAGTATTTGGTGGACTGGGAGCTTTAATTAGACAGAGCTTTAATTCATTTGAAAGCTTGACTCTTAGTCTTGTCCATCCAAATTGGAAGTCCCAAAAACCAGTTTTATTTGTTGTTATCTATCGTCCTCCTGGTCGTTACTGTGAGTTTCTCTGTGAATTTTCAGAACTTTTGTCTGACTTAGTGCTTAGCTCAGATAAGATAATTATAGTGGGCAATTTTAACATCCACACAGATGCCGAGAATGACAGCCTCAACACTGCATTTAATCTATTATTAGACTCAATTGGCTTTGCTTAAAATGTAAATGAGTCCACCCACCACTTTAATCATATCTTAGATCTTGTTCTGACTTATGGTATGGAAATTGAAGACTTAACAGTATTCCCTGAAAACTCCCTTCTGTCTGATCATTTCTTAATAACATTTACATTTACTCTGATGGACTACCCAGCAGTGGGGAATAAGTTTCATTACACTAGAAGTCTTTCAGAAAGCGCTGTAACTAGGTTTAAGGATATGTTTCCTTCTTTATGTTCCCTAATGCCATATACCAACACAGTGCAGAGTAGCTACCTAAACTCTGTAAGTGAGACAGAGTATCTCGTCAATAGTTTTACATCCTCATTGAAGACAACTTTGAAACTTTGAAACTCTCTGAAAAAGAGAGCTTTAAATCAGAAGTGCCTGACTCCGTGGTATAACTCACAAACTCGCAGCTTAAAGCAGATAACCCGTAAGTTGGAGAGGAAATGGCGTCTCACTAATTTAGAAGATCTTCACTTAGCCTGGAAAAAGAGTCTGTTGCTCTATAAAAAAGCCCTCCGTAAAGCTAGGACATCTTACTACTCATCACTAATTGAAGAAAATAAGAACAACCCCAGGTTTCTTTTCAGCACTGTAGCCAGGCTGACAAAGAGTCAGAGCTCTATTGAGCCGAGTATTCCTTTAATTTTAACTAGTAATGACTTCATGACTTTCTGCGGTGGTTTGAATCATATTTATCTAATAGATTACAATTTGTTCATGTAAATAGGGAATCTTCTTCACAGACTAAGGTTAATTATGGAGTTCCACAAGGTTCTGTGCTAGGACCAATTTTATTCACTTTATACATGCTTCCCTTAGGCAGTATTATTAGACGGCATTGCTTAAATTTTCATTGTTACGCAGATGATACCCAGCTTTATCTATCCATGAAGCCAGAGGACACACACCAAGTAGCTAAACTGCAGGATTGTCTTACAGACATAAGGACATGGATGACCTCTAATTTCCTGCTTTTAAACTCAGATAAAACTGAAGTTATTGTACTTGGCCCCACAAATCTTAGAAACATGGTGTCTAACCAGATCCTTACTCTGGATGGCATTACTCTGACCTCTAGTAATACTGTGAGAAATCTTGGAGTCATTTTTGATCAGGATATGTCATTCAAAGCGCATATTAAACAAATATGTAAGACTGCTTTTTTGCATTTACGCAATATCTCTAAAATTAGAAAGGTCTTGTCTCAGAGTGATGCTGAAAAACTAATTCATGCATTTATTTCCTCTAGGCTGGACTATTGTAATTCATTATTATCAGGTTGTCCTAAAAGTTCCCTGAAAAGCCTTCAGTTAATTCAAAATGCTGCAGCTAGAGTACTGACGGGGACTAGAAGGAGAGAGCATATCTCACCCATATTGGCCTCTCTTCATTGGCTTCCTGTTAATTCTAGAATAGAATTTAAAATTCTTCTTCTTACTTATAAGGTTTTGAATAATCAGGTCCCTTCTTATCTTAGGGACCTCATAGTACCATACCACCCCAATAGAGCGCTTCGCTCTCAGACTGCAGGCTTACTTGTAGTTCCTAGGGTTTTTAAGAGTAGAATGGGAGGCAGAGCCTTCAGCTTTCAGGCTCCTCTCCTGTGGAACCAGCTCCCAATTCGGATCAGAGAGACAGACACCCTCTCTACTTTTAAGATTAGGCTTAAAACTTTCCTTTTTGCTAAAGCTTATAGTTAGGGCTGGATCAGGTGACCCTGAACCATCCCTTAGTTATGCTGCTATAGACTTAGACTACTGGGGGGCTCCCATAATGCACTGAGTGTTTCTTTCTCTTTTTGCTCTGTATGCATCACTCTGCATTTAATCATTAGTGATTGATCTCTGCTCCCCTCCACAGCATGTATTTTTCCTGGTTCTCTCCCTCAGCCCCAACCAGTCCCAGCAGAAGACTGCCCCTCCCTGAGCCTGGTTCTGCTGGAGGTTTCTTCCTGTTAAAAGGGAGTTTTTCCTTCCCACTGTCGCCAAGTGCTTGCTCACAGGGGGTCGTTTTGACCATTGGGGTTTTTACGTAATTATTGTATGGCCTTGCCTTACAATATAAAGCGCCTTGGGGCAACTGTTTGTTGTGATTTGGCGCTATATAAATAAAATTGATTGAATTGATTGATTGGGAGGGGTATGGACCCGAAGAACGCTCCTGGGTAAAGAGGAGCTTCATCCTGGACCCGGCCCTCCTGGCCGATGTCTACCGCCGTCACCCGGATAAACCTGGTCGGGCGCCAGGAAGCGCCCGTTGAGGGGGGGGGGGTCTTGTTGTGTGGGCCGCCAGAAGAGGAGGTACTGCTGGCCCACCACCAGAGGGCGCCCTGCCTGAAGTGCAGGCTTCAGGCACGAGAGGGCGCTGCCGCCACGGACACAGCCGGGGGTGACAGCTGTCACTCATTATCTCATGACAGCTGTCACCCACCTACACTTCATCATACCACTCCATAAAAACCGGACGTCATCTCCACCTCGTTGCCGAGATATCATCAACCTGTGAAGGTAATATTCTCAGCCTTAAAACTAACTGTGTCTTAGTCTGAACTCGTTTTACAGCTGTTTTCCTGTGGAGTGCCTTATCTGGGAGATTGGCGTAATCAGCGACGGCTTCGCTTCACACCCCAGCCAGATAAGTGTTTGAGACAGGAGCTGCACGAGTGTGTGTGAGAGGTGGAGGTGGACTCTCCATCATTGTTGCTACTGGGTGTGCACACACCCACATCTTATTGTTTCTGCTCCTCGCCAGCAGTACCAGATCCGACATTCAGAGACGGTGGCCACCTGGGGACTCGGGACTTGGCGGCTCCGGTATTCTCCAGGTTCGGTGGTGAAGGAAATCGTGTGGTTCCGGTTCTTCTCAGGACAGATGTCTTCTATCTTCGAGCCTGCCCACACATCACCTTTGTGGATTGACTGTTTGCAAAATTCTGTATTCCTCTGTATTGTGGTTGTGCTCATTCACAACAGTAAAGTGTTCATATTTGACTCTTTCATTGTCCGTTCATTTACGCCCCCTGTTGTGGGTCCGTGTCACTACACTTTCCCAACAGCAGGTACCGGTTCTTAATTGTAATGTCATTGAGGTCAGTGACATTACAATGACATGGAAAGAGAGTTTTGTCTTTCTTCTCAACAAAAAAGAACCCCGCCCCGGCGGGCGAAGATGAGGGTCGAATCAAACTCATCTCCAACGACTCCTGAATGTACTTGTTTATAGCAACACATTCTGGTGCTGACAGAGAGAATCATTTGCCCCAAGGGAGACTAGTTTCCAGCAGTACCTCAATGGCACAATCGTAAGAGTGATGTGGTTGTAAAGATTTATCCTTTGCTTTGCTAAAGACCTCGGCTAAGTCATGATAATGCTACGGGACTCTGGAGAGATCTGGAGTCAAGCATGGCACCTTAGTGGTGGAACTAGGCAGACAACATCCAGCACAAGTGGGTCCCCAGGAACTAATCTTCCCGTAGACCAGTCAAATTTTGGGCTGTGTTTCTTCAGCCAGGGGTGCCCCAATATTGCTGAATGATTCATTTTATCAAAAACATGAAAACTAATTGTCTCCAAATGATTTTCAGCTATATTTAAATAGACTGGGTACGATGGGTAATTTGACCAAGTTCGTGGCCATCCACTGCATGCACCACCAGAGGGCGTGAGAGTTGATATAACTTAAGGTGCAGGGACCTGGCGAGAGAAGACAGCAGCAAATTAGCATCAGAACCAGAGTCTATAAAAAACAGAACAGATTCAGACGAGTGTTCGGAGATGAGTTTAACTGAGATCACATTCTGAGGTGACAAGGAAGCAATGGAGCTTTGAATCACCTGCAGTACCGGTTTTGACTGCGTTGGGACAACCCTGACCAGGCAATCGGAGATCACGTGCCCTGCCTGCCCACAATAAAAATACAGACCCTTGTACATACGGCGCTGGCATTCCTCCATTGATAAATGAGTAAGAACCAACTGCTTCGGTTCGTCAGGGGAGCTGTGAGGAAAGGTGCTGTGAGGAGAGCTGGAGCCGAGATGATTCAGGACAATCGCTTGTGCAGGTGATGTGACAGAACGCTGAACCATGAGGAGAGGCTCTCGTCGAGGTCATGTGATGGTCGGTGCGGATGGCTAGAGCGATGAGCTTGTCCAGCTCCTGTGGGAGGTTGACAGCGATGAGCTGGTTCTGGATGTGGTCAGCCAGACCCTGGAAGAACACATCCTGGAGGGCAGCTGGATTGCACTCACTCTTGGACGCCAGTATGCGGCCGTCTTACGTGTAGTCGGGACTCATCTGTTTCCCTGCTGTAGCTTCATTAGGTATCATGCTGCTTCATGTCTCAGCCACGCATGTTGGAATACTTGCAGGAGTGCTGTTTTGAATGCTTGGAAGGAGATACATGAGGAAGACTGCCTGCTCCACTCTGCCACTGCCCACGTCTCAGCCTGGCCAGTAAGATGAGTTATCATGAATGCTATCATCGTCCTTTCAAACAAGTTGCTCCATCTGTGATCTCACAGACAACATGAATGAGTCTTGCCATTTAGCAAGGTCGCTGAATCCAGAGGTTAGTGCTGTAAGGCGGTCTTCTTCAGAATCAGAAGAAGTTTATTGCCATTGCCAGTGAACAGGATTCACAGACTAGGAATTTGCTTCGGTACAATGGTGCAACATTAACAAGAGATAAAATGCTAAGATAAAATATAACATATGTGTCAAAATAAGATAAAATCTAAGATAAAAAAAAAGAAATATGAAATATGAAAGGCTGTGTGCAACAGAAAAACAGAGAAACAGAAAAAACAGTGCAGTGGGAGGAGTGCAATTAAAAACCAAAGTACACTGTCTAAAGTGACCCGTGATAAAATGATAAAGTGACAGAGTTAAGCTTAAGGTGAGGGGAAGAAACTGTTCTTATGGCGGGAGGTTTTGGCCCGGATGGACCGTAGCCTCCTGCCCGAGGGGAGTGGTTTGAACAGACCGTGTGCAGGGTGAGCTGTGATCCGACCTGCTCGGCCCAGAGTCCTGGAGACGTGTAGGTTGTGGAGAGATGGAAGGCTACAGCCGATCACCTTCTCAGCAGAGGCCACAATGCGCTGCAGTCTGTGTCTGTCCCTGGCTGTGGCCCCGGCGTACCACACCGTGATGGAGGAGCAGAGGATGGACTCGATGATGGCAGTGTAGAACTGCACCATCAGCTGGACAGGCAGCTTGGCCTTCTTCAGCTGCCGCAGGAAGTACATCCTCTGCTGGGCCTTCTTGATGAGGGAGCTGATGGTTGACTCCCACTTGAGGTCCTGGATGATGGTGGTGCCGAGGAAGCGGTGACAGTCCACAGTGGTGGATTTTATTACAGAGATTAGAGCATGCCATAGGTATTAAAGGCACTGCGCTGCGGTGGTTTGAATCATATTTGTCTAATAGATTACAATTTGTTCATGTAAATGGGGAATCTTCTTCACAGACTAAAGTTAATTATGGAGTTCCACAAGGTTCTGTGCTAGGACCAATTTTATTTACTTTATACATGCTTCCCTTAGGCAGTATTATTAGACGGTATTGCTTAAATTTTCATTGTTACGCAGATGATACCCAGCTTTATCTATCCATGAAGCCAGAGGACACACACCAATTAGCTAAACTGCAGGATTGTCTTACAGACATAAAGACATGGATGACCTCTAATTTCCTGCTTTTAAACTCAGATAAAACTGAAGTTATTGTACTTGGCCCCACAAATCTTAGAAACATGGTGTCTAACCAGATCCTTACTCTGGATGGCATTACCCTGACCTCTAGTAATACTGTGAGAAATCTTGGAGTCATTTTTGATCAGGATATGTCATTCAAAGCGCATATTAAACAAATATGTAGGACTGCTTTTTTGCATTTACGCAATATCTCTAAAATCAGAAAGGTCTTGTCTCAGAGTGATGCTGAAAAACTAATTCATGCATTTATTTCCTCTAGGCTGGACTATTGTAATTCATTATTATCAGGTTGTCCTAAAAGTTCCCTAAAAAGCCTTCAGTTAATTCAAAATGCTGCAGCTAGAGTACTGACGGGGACTAGAAGGAGAGAGCATATCTCACCCATATTGGCCTCTCTTCATTGGCTTCCTGTTAATTCTAGAATATAATTTAAAATTCTTCTTCTTACTTATAAGGTTTTGAATAATCAGGTCCCATCTTATCTTAGGGACCTCGTAGTACCATATCACCCCAATAGAGCGCTTCGCTCTCAGACTGCAGGCTTACTTGTAGTTCCTAGGGTTTGTAAGAGTAGAATGGGAGGCAGAGCCTTCAGCTTTCAGGCTCCTCTCCTGTGGAACCAGCTCCCAATTCAGATCAGGGAGACAGACACCCTCTCTACTTTTAAGATTAGGCTTAAAACTTTCCTTTTTGCTAAAGCTTATAGTTAGGGCTGGATCAGGTGACCCTGAACCATCCCTTAGTTATGCTGCTATAGACGTAGACTGCTGGGGGGTTCCCATGATGCACTGTTTCTTTCTCTTTTTGCTCTGTATGCACCACTCTGCATTTAATCATTAGTGATCGATCTCTGCTCCCCTCCACAGCATGTCTTTTTCTTGGTTCTCTCCCTCAGCCCCAACCAGTCCCAGCAGAAGACTGCCCCTCCCTGAGCCTGGTTCTGCTGGAGGTTTCTTCCTGTTAAAAGGGAGTTTTTCCTTCCCACTGTAGCCAAGTGCTTGCTCACAGGGGGTCGTTTTGACCGTTGGGGTTTTACATAATTATTGTATGGCCTTGCCTTACAATATAAAGCGCCTTGGGGCAACTGTTTGTTGTGATTTGGCGCTATATAAAAAAACTGATTGATTGATTGATTGATTGGTGATGGGGCTGTTGGTGAGGGTGAGGAAGGGCGGGGGGGCTGTGGCTTTCCTGAAGTCCACAATCATCTCCACTGTTTTCTGGACGTTGAGCTCCAAGTTGTTGCTGCTGCACCAGGTCACCAGCCGGTCCACCTCCCTCCTGTAGGCAGACTCATCCCCATCCAAAATGAGTCTGATGAGGGTGGTGTCGTCCGCAAACTTGATGAGCTTTACAGAGTCGTGGCTGGAGGTGCAGCAGTTAGTGTACAGGGAGAAGAGCAGAGGGGAAAGGACACAGCCCTGTGGAGATCCTGTGCTGAGAGCCCGAGTGTACGAAACATTTTTTCCCAGCCTCACACGCTGACTCCGGTCCGTCAGGAAGTCTGTGATCCACCTGTAGGTGGAGTTGGGCACGTGGAGCAGAGAAAGCTTGTCCTGGAGCAAAACTGGAAGGATGGTGTTGAATGCAGAGCTGAAGTCCACAAACAGGATCCTAGCGTAGGTTCCTGGGGAGTCCAGGTGCTGCAGGATGGAGTGCAGGGCCAGGTTTATGGCGTCATCTACAGACCTGTTGGCTCTGTAGGCAAACTGCAGGGGGTCCAGGAGGGAGTCGGTGATGGACTTCAGGTGGGATAAAACCAGGCGTTCGAAGGTCTTCATGACTACAGACGTGAGAGCCACAGCCCTGTAGTCATTAAGTCCAGTGATGCGTGGTTTCTTGGGGACTGGAACTATGATTGAGGACTTGAAACAGACTGGAACATGGCATGACTCCAGGGAGGTGTTGAAGATCCCTGTGAAGACTGGGGCCAGCTCATCAGCGCAGTGTCTCAGGGTGGCAGGAGAGACACTGTCTGGGCCCGGGGCCTTACGTGGATTCAGCCTTTTAAAATGTCTCCTCATGTCCTCCTCTTGGACCAAGAGGGCAACAGGGGGAGTGGGGAGGGCAGCAGTGAGAGGGGGGATGTCCAGAGTGTTTGAATATCCAGTTGTGTGGGGGGTGGGGAGGTGTGAGTCCTTGACTTCAAACCGTGAATAGAAGATGTTCAGGTCATTGGCCAGCTTGAGGTCGTCAATAGAACGAGGTGCTTTGGGCTTGTAGTTGGTGATCTCTTTCAACCCCCTCCACACAGAGGCCGAGTCGTTGGCAGAGAACCTTTGCTGCAGATGTGAACTTTACATGGATTTAGCCTTTGCCACCTCCTTGCTAAATCTGTACTTTGCACCTCTATAGCTGTCTCTGTTTCCGTCTCTGAAAGCCACCTCTTTCTGCTGACGGAGCTGCTGGAGTTTAGGTGTGAACCAGGGCTTGTCATTGTTATATCTCACCCTGGTACGCTGTGGGATGATGCTGTCTTCACAGAAATGAATATATGACGTCACAGTGTCATCTAGTCATCTAGACTGTCTGTTGAAGCCTCAAACATATCCCAATCAGTGGTGGCCAAGCACGCGCGTAGCTCCTCTACAGCTTCATTGCTCCACACTGTAGATGTCCTCACAACAGGTTTAGAGAGTTTAAGTCTCTGGGGGATCAAGTGGACCATCACGTGATCTGAGAGTCCCAAAGCTGCACGGGCCACCGCGCGGTAGGCACCGCTCACTGTCGTGTAACAATGATCTAATGTGCTCCCTTCTTTTGTCGGGCATTTAACAAACTGTTTGTATTTTGGTAATTCCTGACTGAGATTCCCTTTGTTAAAATCACCGAGAATTATAACAAGAGAGTCCGGAAAGTCTCTCTCCACACTCATAATCTAATCCGCGAGCGCGCGCTCGACCTCGTGCACGTCCGCGCTCGGTGGAATATACACAGAGCAAAGTATAAAAGAGTTAAACTCTTGCTGTGCTAGCTGACGGCTATCATGGTGTACTGCCAACTGGAACACGTTAGAGTCTGCTGTGTCCATTGTTGGCCAGATCAATCAATTCAATTTTTTTTTTTTTTATATAGCACCAAATCACAACAAACAGTTGCCCCAAGGCGCTTTATATTGTAAGGCAAGGCCATACAATAATTATGTAAAACCCCAACGGTCAAAACGACCCCCTGTGAGCAAGCACTTGGCTACAGTGGGAAGGAAAAACTCCCTTTTAACAGGAAGAAACCTCCAGCAGAACCAGGCTCAGGGAGGGGCAGTCTTCTGCTGGGACTGGTTGGGGCTGAGGGAGAGAACCAGGAAAAAGACATGCTGTGGAGGGGAGCAGAGATCGATCACTAATGATTAAATGCAGAGTGGTGCATACAGAGCAAAAAGAGAAAGAAACAATGCATCATGGGAACCCCCCAGCAGTCTACGTCTATATCAGCATAACTAAGGGATGGTTCAGGGTCACCTGATCCAGCCCTAACTATAAGCTTTAGCAAAAAGGAAAGTTTTAAGCCTAATCTTAAAAGTAGAGAGGGTGTCTGTCTCCCTGATCTGAATTGGGAGCTGGTTCCACAGGAGAGGAGCCTATCAGGTTGGGTGGACAGAGACATCTGGACACAAATGCAGGACTCAACAAAGCAGCTCTGGTTTTTAAGATGGTTTACTGTGTGACTTAGCATGGTCTGGTACACAAAAGGCCGTCCAAAAACAGCAAACAAATCAGGTACATCAGGCAATAAGGCATGGTGGAAAAAATAGGCAGGTGGTCAAAAAACACAGCGTGACAAGCAGGACTAGGAAAACACAAAAACAACCTAGCAAGGAACTAGTGCCACCCGTGAAGCTTATACACACCCTGGTGATGAGCTACAGATTAGAAACAAGTGTGCGGAAAGCTCCAGAATAGGGTGTGGCCCAAACAGTGTGCACCACCCACCACCAAGCACAAAGCGAGACACACAAGCAAGAAAAACCCAGCAAGAGAAATCACCTAAACTAAGCAGATCAAACAAAAACACATGACACAAAAGTCCAGATCATGACACTAGTTCCATGTTGATGTTGTACTTATGTTCCTGGCTTTTGTTTTCAGTTATTGTTCAGTTCTTCTGTTGTGTTATTATTTGAGAGTCTGTTTTCCTGTCTTAGTTCATGTTAGTTTTGCCTCTGCACACTTTTGGTGTACCATGTTGTTTTTTGTATTTTGCCCATAGATTTATATTTTGGTATTTTTGATATATATTTATATTTATATTTTGCCCATAGATTTATATTTTGCCCATAGATTTATATTTTGGTTTTGTTACTTCCTCTGTTGTATTTTGTTATGCTGATTTTCTATTAATCCCTGAAGTTCAGTTTTACTTTTCAGTCACCTTGTGTTCCTTTATTCTCACATGTATTTGTTCTTCCTCCTTCCCCTGATTTCATACACCTGTTGTTCATTAGTTCGTGTTTGTATTCAACTCCTCACCTGTCCCCGTTTGAGTTGCCTGTAGATTCACTGTGGTTCCTGCTGTTCCTCCTTTCCGTGAGTATTGTATTTGTGATTGTGAGTTACTACCCATTTTCTGCGTTTATCTGGTTGTTGGTTTTCCATCTGTGTTACTCCGTTTTTAGACCCTGTTCCCTCAGCCCGTGTTTTATCACTGTTTGGATTTTTTGTCATGTGTATATATTGAGGAATAATAAATCACCTTGGAGTTTGCACCTACCTCCTGTATTTTGCTGCCTGCATTTTGAGGTTTAATTTCTCAGTGTGTGTAAAGACTGGAACACCATCATTATTTGGGCTCCATTCAGTACCTATCTCACCTCCTCCCCGAATTTTCACATGACATTCTTCCTCCTTCAGCTTCCACCATCTGGTCCTTGGTTCACCTCTCACTCTCTTCTTCTTCTCCTTCTTTACCTCCATATTCATACCACAAACCGCCATTCAATGCCATCCAGCTACACTCACGCCTGCCACCATCTTTCCAGCTCCAGATTCTTGAAGTTGCATCTCCTGGATAGAATATATTCCACCTGTGTTCACCTTCCTCTTAAAATGCATATTCACCATAGCTATTTCCATGTTTTTTTTGCAAAATCCACCACCATATGCCCTTTTGCATTCCTCTCCTTGCCTTCACCAACATGCCCATTGAAGTCCACTCCAATTGACATTCTTTCTTCTTTGGGAACACTCTTTGCTCATTCCAGAAATTGTTCTCCTCCAACTCACAGCTAACTTATGGGGTATATGCACTGATGACATTTACCTTATCATCACCCCTTCAATTTCCAACTTCACACCTATCACCCTGTCAGACACTTGCTTCACCTCCAAGACTTTAATATACTCTTCTTCCAGAATGACTCCAAAACCATTTCTCCTCATATCCACACCGTGACAGAAGAGCTTGAAACCACCTCCTGGCCTTACATCACTTCCACTCAGTCTTTTGTACACACTATGACCCCCTTTCTTTATCCATCATATCAGCTAGCTCTCCCTTTACCAGCGAAATTACCAAAATTGAAAGTCCTGACTAACTTCCACACTTCCTAACTCACTCTCTTCTTTTTCCTTAAAAAAGAAGAAACAGTATAATCCCAATTCCAATGAAGTTGGGACGTTGTGTAAAATGTAAATAAAAACAGAATACAATAATTTGCAAATCCTCTTCAACCTATATTCAACTGAATACACCACAAAGACAAGATATTTAATGTTCAAACTGATAAACTTTATTGTTTTGTGCAAATATTTGCTCATTTTGAAAAGGATGTCTGCAACACGTTTCAAAAAAGCTTGGACAATGGTATGTTTACCACTGTGTTACATCACCTTTCCTTCTAACAACACTCAATAAGTATTTGGGAACTGAGGACACTAATTGTTGAAGCTTTGTAGGTTGAATTCTTTCCAGTGGAATTCTTTTTGAATTCTTTCTTGCGACTTCAGTTGTTCAACAGTCCAAAGTCTCCGTTGTCGTATTTTGCACTTCATAATGCGCGACACGTTTTCAATGGGAGACAGGTCTGGACTGCTGGCAGGCCAGACTAGTACCCGCACTCTTTTACTACGAAGCCACACCATTGTAACACGTGCAGAATGTGACTTGGCATTGTCTTGCTGAAATAAGCAGGCTCGTCCCTGAAAAAGACGTTGCTTGGATGGCAGCATGTGTTGCTCCAAAACCTGGATGTACCTTTCAGCATTGATGGTGCCATCACAGATGAGCAAGTTTCCCATGCCATGGGCACTAACACACCCTCCTACCATCACAGATGCTGGCTTTTGAACTTTGTGCTGGGAACAATGTGGATGGTCTGTTTCCTCTTTTGTCCAGAGGACATGACGTCCATGATTTCCAAAAACAATTTGAAATGTGGACTCATCAGACCACAGCACACTTTTCCACTTTGTGTCTGTCCATTTCAAATTAACTCAGGCCCAGAGAAGGCGACAGCATTTCTGGATGTTGTTGATGTATGGCTTTCGCTTTGCATGGTAGAGTTTTAACTTGCACTTGTCGATGTAGTGACAAACTGTGTTAACTGACAGTGGTTTTCTGAAGTGTTCCTGAGCCAGCGCGGTAAAATCCTTTCCACAATGATGTCAGTTTTTAATGCAGTGCCACCTGAGGGATCGAAGGTCACGGGCATTCAATGTAGGTTTTCAGCCTTGCCGCTTACATGTAGATCGTTCTCCAGATTCTCTGAATCTTCTGATTATATTATGCACTGTAGATGATGGAATCTCTAAATTCCTTGCAATTGAACATTGAGAAACATTGTTCTTAAACTGCTGGACTATTTTTTCACACAGTTGTTCACAAAGTGGTGATCCTCACCACTTTGTGCACAACTTGCTTGTGAACAGCTGAGCCATATGGGGATGCTCCTTTGACACTCACAATTAGTGTCCTCAGTTCCCAAATGCTTATTGAGTGTTTTATATATATATATATATATATATATATATATATATATATATATATATATATATATATATATATATATATATATATATAAATAAAATGTTTGAAATTCAGTTTTCAGTCACTGGTGGTTGGCTCTCACTGCGGTATTGTATCACTTCCTGTTCCGGAGCACAGCGGTGTTTTTCTGTATCTGTTAGCTGTTTAATCTGCGCAGTTAGATTGATCTAGTTATCTAGATTACGATTTGTTTCCCAGTGTAATCTTTACGTGCCTTAACTAAAGCACTCCTTCTGCTGAATCACCTCTAAATTATTTACACATTATTCACTTTGCGTGTTTTTAGGAATCCGCTAGGTTAGCGTAGCTACTAGCTCTTAGCCGATTTAGCATGGCGGCTTCTCCTGTCTCTCCTGCACTTTTCTGCTCTGGGTGTGAAATGTTTAGTTATTCCTCGGCCTCCTTTAGCAGTAACGGTACTTGTAATAAGTGTAGCTTATTCGTAGCTTTGGAGGCCAGGCTGGGCGAATTGGAGACTCGGCTCCGCACCGTGGAAAATTCTACAGCTAGCCAGGCCCCTGTAGTCGGTGCGGACCAAGGTAGCTTAGCCGCCGTTAGTTACTCCCGGCAGATCCCGAGCAGTCGGGAAAGCAGGCTGACTGGGTGACTGTGAGGAGGAAGCGTAGCCCTAAACAGAAGCCCCGTGTACACCGCCAACCTGTTCACATCTCTAACCGTTTTTCCCCACTCGACGACACACCCGCCGAGGATCAAACTCTGGTTATTGGTGACTCTGTTTTGAGAAATGTGAAGTTAGCGACACCAGCAACCATAGTCAGTTGTCTTCCGGGGGCCAGAGCAGGCGACATTGAAGGAAATTTGAAACTGCTGGCTAAGGCTAAGCGTAAATTTGGTAAGATTGTAATTCACGTCGGCAGTAATGACACCCGGTTACGCCAATCGGAGGTCACTAAAATTAACATTAAATCGGTGTGTAACTTTGCAAAAACAATGTCGGACTCTGTAGTTTTCTCTGGGCCCCTCCCCAATCGGACCGGGAGTGACATGTTTAGCCGCATGTTCTCCTTGAATTGCTGGCTGTCTGAGTGGTGTCCAAAAAATGAGGTGGGCTTCATAGATAATTGGCAAAGCTTCTGGGGAAAACCTGGTCTTGTTAGGAGAGACGGCATCCATCCCACTTTGGATGGAGCAGCTCTCATTTCTAGAAATCTGGCCAATTTTCTTAAATCCTCCAAACTGTGACTATCCAGGGTTGGGACCAGGAAGCAGAGTTGTAGTCTTACACACCTCTCTGCAGCTTCTCTCCCCCTGCCATCCCCTCATTACCCCATCCCCGTAGAGACGGTGCCTGCTCCCAGACCACCAATAACCAGCAAAAATCTATTTCAGCATAAAAATTCAAAAAGAAAAATAATATAGCACCTTCAACTGCACCACAGACTAAAACAGTTAATGTGGTCTATTAAACATTAGGTCTCTCTCTTCTAAGTCCCTGTTGGTAAATGATATAATAATTGATCAACATATTGATTTATTCTGCCTTACAGAAACCTGGTTACAGCAGGATGAATATGTTAGTTTAAATGAGTCAACACCCCCGAGTCACACTAACTGTCAGAATGCTCGTAGCACGGGCCGGGGCGGTGGATTAGCAGCAATCTTCCATTCCAGCTTATTAATTAATCAAAAACCCAGACAGAGCTTTAATTCATTTGAAAGCTTGTCTCTTAGTCTTGTCCATCCAAATTGGAAGTCCCAAAACCAGTTTTATTTGTTATTATCTATCGTCCACCTGGTCGTTACTGTGAGTTTCTCTGTGAATTTTCAGACCTTTTGTCTGACTTAGTGCTTAGCTCAGATAAGATAATTATAGTGGGCGATTTTAACATCCACACAGATGCTGAGAATGACAGCCTCAACACTGCATTTAATCTATTATTAGACTCTATTGGCTTTGCTCAAAAAGTAAATGAGTCCACCCACCACTTTAATCATATCTTAGATCTTGTTCTGACTTATGGTATGGAAATAGAAGACTTAACAGTATTCCCTGAAAACTCCCTTCTGTCTGATCATTTCTTAATAACATTTACATTTACTCTGATGGACTACCCAGCAGTGGGGAATAAGTTTCATTACACTAGAAGTCTTTCAGAAAGCGCTGTAACTAGGTTTAAGGATATGATTCCTTCTTTATGTTCTCTAATGCCATATACCAACACAGTGCAGAGTAGCTACCTAAACTCTGTAAGGGAGATAGAGTATCTCGTCAATAGTTTTACATCCTCATTGAAGACAACTTTGGATGCTGTAGCTCCTTTGAAAAAGAGAGCTTTAAATCAGAAGTGTCTGACTCCGTGGTATAACTCACAAACTCGTAGCTTAAAGCAGATAACCCGTAAGTTGGAGAGGAAATGGCGTCTCACTAATTTAGAAGATCTTCACTTAGCCTGGAAAAAGAGTCTGTTGCTCTATAAAAAGCCCTCCGTAAAGCTAGGACATCTTTCTACTCATCACTAATTGAAGAAAATAAGAACAACCCCAGGTTTCTTTTCAGCACTGTAGCCAGGCTGACAAAGAGTCAGAGCTCTATTGAGCTGAGTATTCCATTAACTTTAACTAGTAATGACTTCATGACTTTCTTTGCTAACAAAATTTTAACTATTAGAGAAAAAATTACTCATAACCATCCCAAAGACGTATCGTTATCTTTGGCTGCTTTCAGTGATGCCGGTATTTGGTTAGACTCTTTCTCTCCGATTGTTCTGTCTGAGTTATTTTCATTAGTTACTTCATCCAAACCATCAACATGTTTATTAGACCCCATTCCTACCAGGCTGCTCAAGGAAGCCCTACCATTATTTAATGCTTCGATCTTAAATATGATCAATCTATCTTTGTTAGTTGGCTATGTACCACAGGCTTTTAAGGTGGCAGTAATTAAACCATTACTTAAAAAGCCATCACTTGACCCAGCTATCTTAGCTAATTATAGGCCAATCTCCAACCTTCCTTTTCTCTCAAAAATTCTTGAAAGGGTAGTTGTAAAACAGCTAACTGATCATCTGCAGAGGAATGGTCTATTTGAAGAGTTTCAGTCAGGTTTTAGAATTCATCATAGTACAGAAACAGCATTAGTGAAGGTTACAAATGATCTTCTTATGGCCTCGGACAGTGGACTCATCTCTGTGCTTGTTCTGTTAGACCTCAGTGCTGCTTTTGATACTGTTGACCATAAAATTTTATTACAGAGATTAGAGCATGCCATAGGTATTAAAGGCACTGCGCTGCGGTGGTTTGAATCATATTTGTCTAATAGATTACAATTTGTTCATGTAAATGGGGAATCTTCTTCACAGACTAAAGTTAATTATGGAGTTCCACAAGGTTCTGTGCTAGGACCAATTTTATTCACTTTATACATGCTTCCCTTAGGCAGTATTATTAGACGGTATTGCTTACATTTTCATTGTTACGCAGATGATACCCAGCTTTATCTATCCATGAAGCCAGAGGACACGCACCAATTAGCTAAACTGCAGGATTGTCTTACAGACATAAAGACATGGATGACCTCTAATTTCCTGCTTTTAAACTCAGATAAAACTGAAGTTATTGTACTTGGCCCCACAAATCTTAGAAACATGGTGTCTAACCAGATCCTTACTCTGGATGGCATTACCCTGACCTCTAGTAATACTGTGAGAAATCTTGGAGTCATTTTTGATCAGGATATGTCATTCAAAGCGCATATTAAACAAATATGTAGGACTGCTTTTTTGCATTTACGCAATATCTCTAAAATCAGAAAGGTCTTGTCTCAGAGTGATGCTGAAAAACTAATTCATGCATTTATTTCCTCTAGGCTGGACTATTGTAATTCATTATTATCAGGTTGTCCTAAAAGTTCCCTAAAAAGCCTTCAGTTAATTCAAAATGCTGCAGCTAGAGTACTGACGGGGACTAGAAGGAGAGAGCATATCTCACCCATATTGGCCTCTCTTCATTGGCTTCCTGTTAATTCTAGAATAGAATTTAAAATTCTTCTTCTTACTTATAAGGTTTTGAATAATCAGGTCCCATCTTATCTTAGGGACCTCGTAGTACCATATCACCCAATAGAGCGCTTCGCTCTCAGACTGCAGGCTTACTTGTAGTTCCTAGGGTTTGTAAGAGTAGAATGGGAGGCAGAGCCTTCAGCTTTCAGGCTCCTCTCCTGTGGAACCAGCTCCCAATTCAGATCAGGGAGACAGACACCCTCTCTACTTTTAAGATTAGGCTTAAAACTTTCCTTTTTGCTAAAGCTTATAGTTAGGGCTGGATCAGGTGACCCTAAACCATCCCTTAGTTATGCTGCTATAGACGTAAACTGCTGGGGGGTTCCCATGATGCACTGTTTCCTTCTCTTTTTGCTCTGTATGCACCACTCTGCATTTAATCATTAGTGATCGATCTCTGCTCCCCTCCACAGCATGTCTTTTTCCTGGTTCTCTCCCTCAGCCCCAACCAGTCCCAGCAGAAGACTGCCCCTCCCTGAGCCTGGTTCTGCTGGAGGTTTCTTCCTGTTAAAAGGGAGTTTTTCCTTCCCACTGTAGCCAAGTGCTTGTTCACAGGGGGTCGTTTTGACCGTTGGGGTTTTACATAATTATTGTATGGCCTTGCCTTACAATATAAAGCGCCTTGGGGCAACTGTTTGTTGTGATTTGGCGCTATATAAAAGAAAAAAAGAAAAAAGAAAGAAGAAAAAGAAGTTTGTGGTTATGAAGATCCACACAGGTTTAATGTAGCAGACACAGAATATTTTGAATATTTTGTTTTAAGTTTTCAGTGTCTCATGCAAGGCATGAAAGTTACATTTTGGTTGTATAATGTTCATTTACAATTCTTGTCATGTAGTTTCTCAGTGTTATTTTGACTACAGCACTCTCTGGTGAGCAAGGGATTATGGGATATCTCAATGGGGCAAATTGTGGTATTTTAAAATGTTATACTGTTGTGAAACTGAAATAAACAAAAAACATGCCAATTTTGACACCCCCCGTAAAGTTACTGTAACTTGTGTTTTGGTTTTTACAATGCATGTGATCGGTGATCCACTTATATTGAGACGTTCTGAGCGTAAAACTGCGTTTGAGATTGACCAATATGTTGGTCTATTTCCACTCCGATTCAGTAGATGGCAGTGTTCTCTGCATTTTGGCAGGGGGGGAGGAGGAAGTGATGAGAGCAGCTCATTTGAATTTCCCATAATGCCTTTTGGCAAATGTGTCTGTTTACGCTCAAACCTTCAGGAATTAGTGCATTACTTTAAAAAATATGTGCAATATCATATTTTCACTTTGGCAAAAATGACAGAGCTGCCATTAACTTCGCTAAACTGTCCTGAATTAGTTGGTTTAAAATGAAGCCATGAATGAAAGGTGCTTTACGCTTCATGTCTCTCACCCTGAGCCTGGTTCTGCTGGAGGTTTCTTCATGTTAAAAGGGAGTTTTTCCTTCCCACTGTCGCCAAGTGCTTGCTCACAGGGGGGTCGTTTTGACCGTTGGGGTTTTTACATAATTATTGTATGGCCTTGCCTTACAATATAAAGCGCCTTGGGGCAACTGTTTGTTGTGATTTGGCGCTATATAAATAAAATTGATGAATTGATGATGATGACTCACTGTCTGAGTATTGGCATGTTGAAAGTAAATGACATTTAGAATTCAAGAATTTTTTTTGTTTACTGAGAGAGAGGGAAAATATAATTTACATGGCTTGTATCATTTTAAAATTGCTGGCGCTTGGACGACCAGGAAAGATTTCTGTGTCTACATGTGTGGTCCTAGACCTGACGGATGAACTGAAATGTTGCCCAAATATCAATCAGTTTAAAAATCAATATAAAGACATGATGTTTTCAAGATATGTATCTGCTGAAGAAGGTTGAGTTTTGTGTGTTGCCAATTGTAAATGTAAATTTGTAAATGTAAATTTGTTTGGTAGCATTCGGATTGTGTCCTTTAAGTTGAAAAGTTTGAAGTGGTTGTAAATGGGAGTGGGAATAGATGGGTTTTTACTCCCCCCTCACACACCTTTTGGACTAGATAATTTTATGTTTAGTTAATGGGGTTGGCATTAATAAGCTTTGCTTCTGCTTGTAACCTTTCAGGCACACGGATGCATTGTAATCATTTTCTTTCTTCGTTGTAAGTTTTTAGTTGTTGTTTTGGACTGTATGTGTGCTGAAGAAATTCATTCATTCATTCAAATTAGCTTTTCTTGCATCGAATTTCTCAAGTGTAAGAAACACATTTGTCTTTTTGCAAAGAAGGCTCACAAATGTATTTTGGTGCCATAGCTGGGATGCTTTCAGTGCCACCAGTAGGTGTCACTCTTCTGCTTGTGTTTTAGCTGATGGTCTGCTTTATAAATTAGTGCTTTGTGGGTATGTAAATCTGCTTTTCAGTATTTAACAGCTTTGTGGACACACCTGTTGGGCAAATGTTTGAAACATTTCCGTCTTTGCAGCTCTGCTCGCACAGCTGAAAGATTTTTCCTTGTCTGACTGATAACTACCAGCCTGTGTTTTTATGTTTATTATTTAGTCACTTTTACCTGAGTCCAAAATATGGCCATTGGGTATTGCGAAGGCCTTGCGTCTGTCTGTGCTCAGCACAAGTCCAGTCCTGTTACTGCCAGGGTCTTTGAATTCACAGGAAGCATTCTTGGGGCACAGACCTTGGACAAGGATGGCTAACCTTGACCTATTTTAAAAAGTCAAAAGGTCACATTCTGTTTCCTATTTTAATGCACATACAGTCAATGGTATATTAGTATTGTGTTAGGTATCATTTTATATCGATTTGCTCTTGACTAAAATCTGAAAGGGTGCAGTTGTTCATTGGTTAGTCAGCAGTCTTGAATGTGGAAGACAACATGTGGCAGCTCAGACGGGTCCAGACATCTTGAATGTGTTTGCTGGTGGAAAAAGATTCCAAAAGGTCAGTAGTTTGAGCCCCACAGTTGCTAAAGGCAGTTAAATTCATGTATATTTTAACTTCTTTGCAGTATGAAATGCAGTATTTTATTAGCCTTTACATGCACACTCCAATAAGTAAAATAGGCAGGCAGATAAAATCAGTGTCCAAAATAATATCACACAGTGAGAGCTGTGATAATTATAGCGACACGAAAAAAGGCACAGAAGTAACAACTAAAGCAAAGTTGAAGGTTTCAGGATTTAGATTTTGTGCTGCTTGTAACCACTGTGGGTCCTGAGTGCAGAGCACCCAGACAGACATTTGGTCCATCATGATGACTCCAAACTAAGTTTCGATTGACACTTTTGTGTGGTCACTGCACCTAAAGGTTTGAGTATTTAATATCTTATCCCTCTACACTTTGATATTCAGAGCAAACATGGCTTCAACCCACCAATCAGTCTTATGTGCAACAGCAGTACAGAAGCATCCTGATCACAACAGGTCCAATTACATCAATAAAAACAGAGAGAGGAGTTAAAAGATGGACCAAAAGGACATGTCCACCAAAAACAGTCACCAAACAGCATGTATGAATTTTCCAAGGCTAGGTTAAGTCCCAGGGAGATGTGACCTAACCTGGGTGGTTGCCATCCAGGACCCAAGGTGGTTCTGTGGTGTCTTGGACAGTGTTGCCACAGTTACTTTGAAAAAGTAATCCAGTTAATGATTACTGATTACTCCTTGAAAAAGTAACTTAGTTAGATTACTAGTTACTTTTTTAGTTACTTTCCCTATCTGCCGACAACAACCCTCTGCCACCTCAACATGACAATGATCCCTGTTTTGCCAAAACTCACTTTATAGTCACCCTTTCTTGACTTCAATGAAAATAAATAGTTTTCTAAAAAGTAAAACAAAGACGTCTTTCTGGACCTCATATTTAACTGTTGACAGCACTGTAACAGTAAAACTTGCAATTTCTAACCTATATTGTTTAGAAATGTAACTATTAAATTCGTTCTAACATTTTTCTAACATTTAAATTCTCTCTAAACATTTTACTTGTTGAAATTGTTATTATTTTAAGTAGTATTAGTAGTTGTAGTAAAAAAAAAAGGCTTCAAAACTGAGCCTTTAATCTAGGTGTGTTGTTGGGGGGGGACATCCTTGCCCCACGCCCCCATTCCATCTGGATTCACCCCTGCTTTGGTGTTTGAGCACAAAGAATGGATAGCATTTATTTATGCAGAAAACATGACCAGATTTACAGGTAAGAAAGTTTTATTGCGTTTTCACATCATGTGGTCCTCAGAAAGAGAGTTTAGGTGCATTTGAGTGGAAAATAGTGTTAGTTGTTGACGCGTCGCGGAGGATCAGCTGTTTTTAACGAGATGATACGGAGCGGCTCAGCTCAGAATTCTAAATAAAGGAGGAAAAAAGCATAAAAATGTCTTTGTAAAGCTCAGTGCAGGTGTGCTGTTGTCACTGCGCTTTAAGAGGTGAGGACGAGTCGTAGCTGCTGCAGAAAACCGCGGATGAAAAGCTCACAGCTCGCTTAAAGTGGGCAGTTCAGTCGAACCCCGACCTCCTGCCCACAGACCAAGTTTAATGCTGCTATTGACCCATAATGCAAAAATAAAAGTAACGCACAGTGACTTGGAGAAGTAACTTTAATCTGATTACTGATTTGGAAAGATTAGATTACTCGTTACTAAAAAAAAGTGGTTAGAGTAATACCGGCATCACTGGTCTTGGATGGGGTGGAGCGTGGCACCAGCGCATGTTCTCAGTCTTGACTTGACCAGGCCAGATGTGGTAGCATGTACATGAACTGTGCATTGTTGTATCCACTACATTACAGAACCACTGTGGGTCCTGGATGGCAACCACCCAGGCAAACAACCAGTCCATCCCTACCTCTTGAGAGGCCTCTATCTGTGGCAGCCAGGTGAAATGTAGGTGTCTTCATGGCCTGTGGTCTTCCACCACTGGGGTTCAACACACTGCATGCTGGCTCATGCCCAGAGAAATGTGCCCCATGGCCAAAATACTTAAGCTGACATTCCCTCACAATGTATATGATATTCCTCACCTGAGTTTCCTTAAGTAACTATTCAAGGATCCTCCAAGGGGTCCGAGCACCCAAGACATCCAGTTATCGCCTTATTGGTTAGTGTCCAACTGTGACAACCATGGCATAAAAGCAGAAGCAACCATAAAGTCTTGGACCCTTGTTGTCCTGCAATGGTATCAGCATCAAATACCACTCAAAACTTTACTGTGCAAAAAAGAAGCCTTATGTTATGGCCCCTTCACACAGTAAAACCCAAAATTAATGCCTCACAGATGTAAAGAAATCATGAAAAACTGTGGTTATACAACTAAATACTAGTTTAGTGACTCACAGGATTGCTAAAAAAGCAGTTTGAACATAATAGTTTTGAGTTTGTAGCATCAACAGCAGATGCTACTATTACTGTGAACACCCCCTTTTCTACTTTTTTTTGTACTAATAGCCCAATTTCATAGCCTTAAGAGTGTGCATATCATGAATGCTTGGTCTTGTTGGATTTGTGAGAATCTACTGGTACCTTGTTTCCCATGTAACAATAAGAAATATACTCAAAACCTGGATTAATCTTTTCAGTCACATAACACTACTTTTATTCTGAACACTACTGTACATGACCCATGGTCACAGACGTCAAGTCATGAAATGACATGACTGAAGCAGTGCGGTCTTATCATGTCCACATCTGGCCCCGCATGTGTCCACCGAATCTCTATGGGGACTAACAACAGGGACATAACAAATGACCCAAATGTAATGTGAGATCTGTTAGATGGCATGACCATGAAGGCATCCAGGGACAAAACTGGAGTTGCTAATGTTCACAGTAGAAGGTGTTTTGTCTCAGTGGGTACACATCCACAGGAGCTGCAACTTGTGCCACTTATGAGTGCCACCGAAGAGTTGATTTTTAAACCAACAGACACAGATCAAAATGCCTGACAAGATCAACAACCAATCAGAGCAGTGAAACTTGTGACATACACTAAAAAGCTTTTCTGAACTAAGAAATCCAATCTTGATCCTGGTTTATTGCCTAATCATACGAGGTCTGTCCATAAAGTAACGGACCTTTTTATTTTTTTCAAAAACTATATGGATTTGAATCACGTGTGATTGCATGAGCCAAGCTTGAACCTTTGTGCGCATGCGTGAGTTTTTCCACGCCTGTCGGTTGCGTCATTCGCCTGTGGGCAGGCTTTGAGTGAGCACTGGTCCACCCTTCCCATTGGATTTCTTTTGTCTGAGAACTTGCTGAGAGACTGCCGCTTTGCTCCATGAAATTTTTTTCAGAAACTGTTAGAGACAGGCAGTTGGAAACCATTCGATAGATCCAGTTGGATATCGGTGAAGATTCTGTCAGCGTCATGCGGATTATGGACTGTTAAAACCTTTTTAAAGACGGCCCACAGCGGCGGAGTTGGAAATGTTGGAAACCATTCAGAAGATTCAGACAGCTTTCGATGGCTTTCAGTTGAGTGAGTATCCGAGAAATTGTGTAACAGCTGGACATGCACCAACATGTCCTGTGAGACTTCCAACACGGAGGTGTTTTTTGCTGCGCATCCTGAGCTGCTTTGTGCCGACGCGTGAAATCCTCCGCACGTCTTTCATTACAAAATCTCCTGTAACAGTGGAATGTGCCGCAAAAGTGCTATGTCCAGCTCTCCTGCCATTTCTCTGGTAGTCACATGATGTCCCGGATCAACACATCGTTCAGTTTAGAAATGATCTGGTCGATCCAGCCTGTTGATGGCCGCTCGGCGCGCCACGCGCCCTATGCCGCTGTGGGCCGTTTTTAAAAAGGTTTTAACAGTCCATAATCCGCGTGACGCCGACAGAATCTACACCGATATCCAACTGAATCTATCGAATGGTTTCCAACTGGCTGTCTCTAACAGTTTCTGAAAAAAATTTCATGGAGCAAAGCGGCAGTCTCTCTGCAAGTTCTCAGACAAAAGAAATCCAACGGGAGGGGTGGACCAGTGCTCACTCAAAGCCTGCCCACAGGCGAATGACGCAACCGACAGGCGTGGAAAAACTCACACATGCGCACGAAGGTTCAAGCTTGGCTGATGCAATCACAACGTGATTCAAATCCATATAGTTTTTGAAAAAAATAAAAGGGTACATTACTTTATGGACAGACCTCATATATAGTAATATAACTAAGGCAAAGCCTTGAACTGAACATTGACATAGGTTGATGTAAATATATCATGCTGATTATATGTGACACACATAGTTCAAAATTGCTTGGGTTGATGTAGGTCTCAAGATAAAGGTATTTTAAATAGACTGACACAATTTGTTAATGATAAACTATTGTAGGTTTCAGTGATGCATACATATGGGCTTATTAAAGGTATTCATGAAAATAATATGCTTCATGTCATCGACATTAATGACCATGTTATTTAGGTCCTGTAGACGTTTTCAAAAAAATTGTTGTGGGAAGCATGAGCATGGCTAAAACCCTTCAGCTTGGCATCACACATGCCTGGCAAGTCCTCATCAACTCAAAGCAAATCTCTAAAACTTGTCCTGGACTTTATTTATATCAGTTATGAAGAAATGCAAACAGTATGGCACTCTATGGTTAAGCCAAGATGATGGTTGCATAAGTAATCAGCCCCTTTGGTATAATACCTGTAAATAATAATCAGTTTTATTGCCAGTTTTTTCACACAGGTCAGGGGATGGAAACATGAACATTTCCAAGTCACTGAATATGTCTTGGACTTTATTTACACAGATTATGAAGAAATACAAAAGTTTCTTTCACCAAAACATCAAATCTAGGCTTTCATCTCAGATGTACTTTCTGGCAAATTGTAACTGAACTTTGAGGTCTTCTTTTTAAGAAAATCCTCCTCTACACCACTTCATCAGGAAGCTGGATTTTATATTTTTAATTAATTTATAACATGTTGTAGACATTTGCTTTCAGTTTGAGTTTAAGGAGGATAACTTTAGATTTATTTATTTATTTGTATTTGAAATGGCATAAACAAATTAAACGTTTGAAATACCAAGTGTTCCAATACTTTTGAGTACAGTTGAGAAACACTCAGTGGGACGTGTATTTTTAAGTGAAATACATCATCCTGGTGTCACTCAGAGAGCAAAATTCAGAATCAGAATCAGAATAGTTTTATTGCCATATGAGTGAACAAGTTCACAACATTAGGAAATTGCTGCGGTACTTGGTGCTAACATAAAAAAAGAGTAGTAAAACAAGTAATATATAATAAAAGTTAACACTATAGCAATGTTACAAAATTTACAGAATGTATGAGCTAAGATAAATAAATGGTGATGATAAATGGTGATAGCAACAATCTAGAGTTCTAAAAGTTCTTGTTGATGAGGCTAACAGCAGAGGGGAAAAAACTGTTCTTATGGCGGGAGGTTCTGGCCCGAAGGGACCGTAGCCTCCTGCCTGAGGGGAGGAGGTCAAAAAGGCTGTATCCAGGGTGAGACGGATCGGCTCTGACCCGACCTGAACGCCCCGGTGTCCTGGAGATGTACAGGTCCTGAAGAGATGGAAGGTTGCGGCCAATCACTTTCTTGGCAGAGCGTATAATGCGCTGTAGTCTCTGTATGTCCCTGGTGGTGGCTCCAGCATACCATACGGTGATGGAGGTGGTGAGGATGGACTCGATGATGGCAGTGTAACATTGCACCATGATCCTTGCTGGCAGGTTGAATTTCTTCAATTGCCACAGGACGTACATCCTCTGCTGGGCCTTCTTGACAACAGAAGTAATGGTGGACTACCACCTGAGGTCCTGGGTTAGAGTGATTCCCAGGAAACAGAAGGTGTCCACTATGGTGATGGGGGTGTCTGCCAGGGTATTGATGGGGAGAGGGGCTGTGTTCTTCCTAAAGTCCACAATAATCTCCACTGTCTTCTCGGTGTTCAGCACCAAGTTGTTATAGCTGCACCAGGACACCAGTCGTTGGAGCTCCAGCCTATAGGCGGACTCATCCCCATCAGAGATGAGTCCGATAAGGGTGATGTCATCTGCAAACTTGATAAGCTTGTCAGACTGGTGATCAGAGGTACAGCAGTTGGTGTACAGGGAGAAAAGCAGAGGAGAGAGGACACAGCCCTGAGGAGTACCGATACTGGTGGTCCGGGAGTCCGAGACATTCTTCCCCAGCCTCACGTGCTGCTTCCTATCCTTCAGGAAGTTGGCAATCCACCTGCAGGTAGAATCAGGCACGTTCATCTGGGGAAGCTTAGCCCGGAGAAGATCTGGGAGGATGGTATTGAAGGCAGACCTGAAGTCCACAAACAGGATCCTAGCGTAGGTTCCCGGGGAGTCCAGATGCTGCAGAACGAAGTGCAAAGCCAGGTTGATGGCGTCATCCACAGACCTATTGGCTCTGTAAGCAAACTGCAAGGGGTCCAAGAGGGAGGCCGTGAGAGATCTGAGGTGGAACAGAACCAGACGCTCAAATTACTTCATGACTACAGAAGTCAGTGCCACCGGTCTGTAGTCATTGAGTCTAGTGATCCTTGGTTTCTTGGGAACAGGAACAATGATGGAGGTTTTGAAACAGTCAGGCATGTGGCAAGCCTCCAGTGAGGAGTTGAATATGCCTGAAAAAACTGGGGCAAGCTCATTAGCACAGTGTCTCAGAGTGGCAGGTGAGACACCGTCTGGTCCAGGAGCTTTGCGAGCTTTTACGTTCCTAAACTGCTTCCGCACCTCATCTTCATAAATATGCAGAGCTGTGAGGGCAGGGAGAGAGGAGGGGGGCTCTGGGATGGAAGTCCTTGGTATTGTGGGCTCCACTAAAGTGTGGTGGGTGGGGGAGGTGGGAGAGTGAATGTCCATGCTGGATGTGTTGCTGGATATGTTGCTGGGACTGGAGGTGTGAGGGCTGTTAAACTGGCCATCAAAACGACAATAGAACTCCTTCAGTCTGTTTGCAGTTTGTAGGTCGTCTGTGAAGTGGGGGGTTTTAGGCTTGTAATTGGTAATCTGCCTAAAACTTTTCCACACTGAGGCTGCATTGTTCTCTGAGATCTGCTGCTGGATGTTCTCAGATTATGAGGTTATTTAAGTCCTTCAGAGAGCAAAAGAGGTTACACAGGTTTTATACAGAATAGAGGAGTAAATTAG
Source organism: Thalassophryne amazonica (assembly GCF_902500255.1). Taxonomy (NCBI): domain Eukaryota; kingdom Metazoa; phylum Chordata; class Actinopteri; order Batrachoidiformes; family Batrachoididae; genus Thalassophryne; species Thalassophryne amazonica. The sequence goes on along the minus strand of NC_047110.1, from coordinate 12,141,774 downwards.
ATGTATTTCTTTCAGCCTGAGCGTCTTCACGTTATATCTCATATAAACTAACAGAGCATGAATCAGCTGCTGTCTGCTTGTTTCATTCATTAAAATCACTGAAGAAACACGTATATATAAGGTAACCCGAATGAAAGGAGAAATGCCACTTTTAACAGCCTGGACCTCATTTCTGGCATAAACTACAGTCGTTTACTCACCAATATAACTTTGGAGTCCGTGGTTCAGATGATGTGTTCAGATTTAAATCTCAAACATTTTTCTTCTTCTACTAAGGTTGATTAGAACTTCTTGCGGTACACATTACCAGCTACTGTACAGGAGGGGCCTAGCAGTCAGTATGAGTCACCGATTTCAAAATGCAGTTCTTTTCAACTGGACGTGTGGTGCCATGACATGTCAATCATCTGTGTCCAATCAGATTTCAGGGGAGTCCAGTGCAACCGTGGCCTCTGCTCTAGCTCCACCCATGCCAGGAATTGTTCAACATTAGACATTTCCTGTTTAACTGGGTACTCATAATTTGGCACTTGCTGTTTCAGTCTCCCTGTACCATGAGTGAGCTTTGTGCCGCTGCATGGCTCTTTGCTTGTATTATCAATAAAGTCTCCTAATTATTAATTTAAAAAAAAAGATACTGAAGCAAACGGGAAATGATGTCGCAAACAAATCTTTTTTTTTTTGCCACTGCCAAATCAATTCTTCCCCCACACTATTTTAGATCACATCATATGACCTAGGGATCTAGGTGCACTTTAGCTGGATGAAGCAGACACTAACCTGAAATGGAAGCAAACCAGAAGTGACGTTCCACAACCGATTATTTTATTTTTATTTTCTTTTTTGCCACTGCCAAATTAATTCTTTCCCCATGCTATTTTAGATCACATCATGTGACCTTCGTTTATAGGGGTGCTTTAGGTGGATGAAGCGGACTCTAACTGACGGGGAAGCAAACCAGAAGTGACGTTTCGCGACTGATTACTGTATATAGATTTTTTCTTTTTTGCTGCTGCCGAATCAATTCTTTCTCCATTCTATTTTAGATCACATCATGTGACCTTCGCTTCTACGAGTCCTTAAGGTAGATGAGACACAGAAACAAACTGGAAGTGACATTCTGTGATCTGACACAGAAGCAAACCGGAAGTGATTTCGCTGTAACCAGGTCCTCATGGCAAATGAAGCAGATGGCACATGTGCCCATTCAAAATGGCAACACCCATATTCAAAATGTCAGCACCCATGGGTTCTTAGGAGTCCTCCTGGCAGATGAGGCTGATGGCCTATTGGATTTCTTTTTTTTTTTTTTTTCATTACCCGAACATCTCGTTCGTCCTTTGGCCTCACTAGATGTTCGGTATCAAATTCATCTCTTTCTTTAGCCGGTGACAATGTCTTCAGACCAATCCATTAAGCATTTAGGACTCCACAGATGTTTCTCTCACTAAAATGACAAACAATCTTATGCTCACTATAGATTCAGATACCACTTCAGTGCTGCCGCTGGTGGGCCTTAGTTCAGCTTCATCCTTTGTTAAATACAAATTGGGGGGATTCTCCAAGGAATAAAGGTTGGGAGCCACTGCTGTAGATTATTGTTAGATTGAAGAAGTTAGTCCTATATAGGCCCTAAGGCTCATTGGTGTCTGTGCTTATCTCTGGATTCTGTAGTGTCAAACAGATGAGAGTCTATGACTCCCCCAGATGGGACGCCAGTCTGATGCAGGTTACTTCCCGAGCATTAGAAAGGCTTAAACACTTCTGGCTTTTCTGGTCAAGTTCTCCTCGTTGACATCATATTTATCCAACCAATCGCAGAGTGTCTGATAAAATACCATTATTCTGCAATGAAAAATGGGGCACCCAATGCTTCTATTATTCTCACTCAGACAGCACCTCTTGGACAGACACTTCCAGAAGGACAACCATCTCTGCAGCAATCCACTCAAATCAGGCCTGTATGGCAGAGTGACCAGACAGACGCCACTCTTTCGGGCCCCTTCACACATAGTATGAATAAATACAAATCAGGGCAAATCTCGGCAGAACAGCTTGTATGAGCGAAACATGAAAACATCGAGCTGACGAGCAGGCTGAACGATCCTGCTGCGATGGTTTCGTGCACATGACGGTGTCACGCATGAGTATGCACAAAACTGTGGCAGCAGGAACACAGTGGCAGCAGCTGGAGCATGTGTAACCACATCATGCAGCTGCTGTGAAAAAAAAGAAAAATACATGCCACCCGCACATTTTGAACCTGCAATTTACAAAAGCTCTGATTACCAGATGGAAACTTTACCACTGCTCTAAAGTCACTGTATTATAACAGGAGCGTGAAATTACTAAAATCAACAAAGAGATAAAAGTATTTTTTAAAAAAGAGAAAAAGTGCCATGATAACTGACCAAACAGTGTTTGTTACTCTGTATTTCTGCTGATACATGACTGAAGGTGTAATTGTCGCACTGTTGGCTTGTCATATGCCACTCACTTGACACACAGGACACATGAGTTGGGCCAGACCCACCCACGTATCTGGCCTGACACATGTGTCCTGTCAGACAGACGTGACATTCAGATCACCTGCTGCATTTCCACATGAACTGATGGGACAGCCTGTCATTGTGTCAATGTGTCTCCAGCCCGTCGCAAAAGTGATATATGTTTTTATGTATTTCCATGTGCGGACAGCAAGCACACACACGCGTGTGTCCATCAAAGCACGGTACGTGTTCTGCAGTTGTGACGCTCAGGACCAGAGTTGTTAACAGCTCCTGCAGTTGGCAGCCAGCCACACACCCTGTCCATTCAGCGCACTGATCAAGGTGTCACTCTGTGAGGAAGAGCACACGAACCACACACACGCACATGTTGGTAGAGCAGGGGGAGCACGTGAAACACATGCACATGTGTTGTGGGGGGGGGGGGGGCGACACTCTGGCATGCCACATGTGCACTCTGCAACTTCACAGTCGTGGGGGCACTTAGACAAATTTCACCGCCAGCTCGAAAGTAATCATCTGTTGACTGCTGTCATGCTAATAGCTCGAATGGCCACACATTTTCTAAGTGCCAAACGAGCGGTGTTAGATGTTCATGTGTGTCACCTGGAATTTGGCCGACACCTGCCGCGAGAGGGAACGAATGGGCACTCACAGGGTACAGTCTGTCTTTCAGCTGCTGGTGTGCGCAAATAGTTGTAGCAACAGGGGTGTACGAGTCGTTGGAGGCAGCTCAGATTTTACACATATTGCATACGATTCCTGCTTCATGTGCAATTCATACAGTTTGACCACATTCGTACTATGTGTGAAGGGGCCCTTAGTAAAAGGCACATGGCAGCCCACCTGGAGTTTGCCAAAAGGCACTTGAAGGACTCTCAGACCATGAGAAACAAAATTCTCTGGTCTGATGAGACAAAGATTGAACTCTTTGGTGTGAATGCCAGGCGTCGTGTTTGGGGGAAACCAGGCACCATCCCTACAGTGAAGCATGGTGGTGACAGCATCATGCTGTGGGGATGTTTTTCAGAGGCACGAACTGTAAGACTAGTCAGGATTGAGGGAAAGATGAATGCAGCAATGTACAGAGACATCCTGGATGAAAACCTGCTTGACCTCAGACTGAGGTGACAGTTCATCTGTCAGCAGGACAATGACTCTAATCACACAGCCAAGACATGAAAGGAGTGGCTTCAGGACAACTCTGTGAATGTCCTTGAGTGGTCCAGCCAGAGCCCAGACTTGAATCTGATTGACCATCTCTGGAGAGAACTGAAATAGTCTGGGCACCGATGCGTCCCATCCAACCTGAGCCATCCATCCAACCAACAGAATTTATTCCATTTTGGAATAAGGTTGTAACATCACAAAATGTGAAAAAAGTGAAGCACTGTGAATACTTTGCGAATGCATGCTATGTATAGGAGTTGCACATGATCAGAAAGTGTCCAAATAATATCATTTTCTTATGTTTGTTAATTAAGAACATAAGAAAAGATGTTATTTGGACACGTTCTGACCATGTCCAACCCATGTACATAACAATGTCATATTTTTTTTCAGTGGATGCTGTACAGGTTAGGGGGATAGGGGATTCACATGTTTACTCCACATCAGTGGCAGCTTTCTTGGTTATTTATGAAGGTACATTAATGGTGCTTCCTGTGTTGCAATATAAAACCCACCCAGTCAGTTGTGATTGGCCCAGTTAATTTTTTTAAACTCGGGGGGAACTCGAGGCCAGAACTGAGAATGAGAATGAGGGGCCAGAACTATCTGCTGGAGCAAATGAAACATGACTTCTGATTTGTCTGATTCCCAGGTCTGGAAAGGTTTAATCATTTCAGCAGTTAAAAAAAAAAGTTTTGAACACTCATTTCTCAACAAATTAATCCAGTGAACTTGATGTCATACATATGTATTTCATGACAAACAGGATTCTGGAGATGAATTTAAACATATTTTCTAATGACACTGATGTTAAAGTTCTTATATTCTAAGAAATGCAGCTAGAAATATTCAATAATGTTGTTCAATGGAAAGTTTCATAATTCAATGGTCTTGTTAGAGGCTTTGACTCCCCTCATGCTCAAAGTAAATAAGTCCCTTCGGCTGCTCCCTTGTTTGCACTCGGGGTCACCACAGCAAGTCCGAGGTGGATCTGCATGTTGAATTGGCACAAGTGTTATGCCGGATGCCTTTCCTGACGCAACTCCACCTTACATGAAGAAATGTGGCATGGGTGGGATTTGAACCAGGAACCTGCCGCACAGAAACCAAGTGCACTAACCACTTGGTCACCACCCCTGCACTCCCCTTATGCCCTATAAACTGTTAAAAAAGGATATAATGGACTGATTGAAGAGTTGAGGGTTCAGTGGGTTTCATGCTGCTTTTGTTCAGACTTGTGTTTAGAGTTAAATCAGTGTAATTTTAAACTAAGCTCTGGGCTATTGGCTGTTTAAGTGGTCGGAATGACTCATGCACAAAACCAATGATCCACTGAGCGCCGGATACGACTCACAATGTTCCCAAAATACTCATTACCTCACTATATGTCAATTAAAATTTTGAAACAGTCGCTTATTCAGTACGAGTCAGGATGTCAACTTTATAAAAATGGTGTATCGAGACCGAATAAAAAGAAAAATCTATTTTTGGAGAAGTTTTGCTCCCAAACCGATCTGAACAAGGACGTTATATGATCGCCACTGTGTGTTTGTTCGGACAATGATACTGTAATCTACTGATTGTAATAAAACTTTGGTGAAGGGTGGGCCATGAAATCCATCTGCTTGAAAACCATTAAATCTTGGTGCATATACAGATGAAGGGGTAACTCATGGGGGCATAACACTACACAAAAACCATGGTTCAGTATGTACCGTGCATCCAGAAAGTATTCACAGCGCTTAACTTTTGTTATGTTACAACCTTACTGCAAAATGGATGAAATTATTTTTTTCTTCAAACTTCTACACAGAATATATCATAATGACAATGAAAAAAAGGTATGAGATTTTTGCAAATTAAAAAAAAAAGACAACTAAGAAATCACATGTAGATAAATATTTACACAGTCTTTGCCACGAAGCTCAAAATTGATCTCAGATGCGTCCTGTTTCCACTGATCATCTTTGAGATGTTTCTACAACTTAATTAGTCCAAAAAAAGAGCTTCACTAAAAAGCACAAAATATAAAAAATAATGCATGGCCTGTGGTCTTATAGTTTTTCAACGGAGGACCAGCTGCTAAGTCCCTGTTTCTAGCTCTTTTGGTGGTCAGTTACAGCAAAAAATAAATAAATAAAAAGAAAGAAAACACGGGTCACACCATGCCTTAGTTGAATAAACCCAAACATATCATATAAAGTTGCATTTTACTAATTTATTGAACTGAATTGTTTCCTTTAAACAGTGGCATTACTTTTATGTTTTAAATTGCTAAAACAACAACAACGACAAACTGCCAAGCAAGATAACTGTCCTCAATGAACAAAAGTGCATAAAAGCATCATTACCTTCACAATTCACATACTGTACCTGAGTTTTGGATAAAGACAAAAGTGCATATTATGCAAATATTAAACAAAAAATACAACGCCATATCAGTCTACTTTCTCACTTTTTAGCACACTTTAATATATGTCTATTTGCAAGAAAACACTGCCCAACTATCAGAATCGTCACGTTCAACTAACATCTAACACCTTCTTATCTTAAATCTTGCTATGTAGGAACAAAAGTACATCTATATTTTCTGGATTGAGGATGGAACGCCTCTCCTCAATCAGCCTCCCAGCAACACTAAAACTATGCTCAGAAGGAGTACTTGAGGCCAACAGCCTCATGGCAATTGGAACTAGATGGGGTTACTCCTTTCCTGAATTGATATCCGTAGCCACTGATGAATTAGCTGAGGGGGGGTTGAGGCCTATGCAGAACAGCAGCTGGGACGGTGCATTGCCTTGGTATATTCTGCACTTGATGGTGACTTGTATGATTGCCGTGGAGTTGGCCTTCAGTGATGTCTTCCACAGTCCTGTTGAGTTCCTGATGAAGGCTATCAGTGCACTGTTAGCCTTGTATATTACCAAGCACTCCAGTATCCATGTGTGAGGCACTGAGTCATAGGCCTTCCTGTTGTTAATCCAAGCTGTGCTCAGGTTGGTCCGCCTGGTCTTCGAGTCCTGGTGTCCTGCTCGGTCAACCAGTAGCTTTTCCAGCCAGTAGGTGTGGATCATATCAGGCCCTGGTGCTATCGAGTTATTCAACCCTGAGACTTGTTGTTGGATGTCTGCCTTTGTGATGTTGATTGGTTCTTGTTCTTGTGCTGTGATGTGCTCTTAGGTCCACCAGACACTTGGCATTGGTGTTTAGTGATGCCACTTTCTCCCAGATGTTCTTCCAGTATTTCTTGGTCTCAGTTCTGGGCAGGTCTGTTCCTGTATTACTGTTTTTCTCTTTCAGCTGGGAGTACACCCTGGATGGGTGTTTTTGCTCTTCTCTTTCAGCACTTTGGACAGCAGTGCAGCCCGAGCATGGTAAAGTTGGGCAAAGTAGTGTGGCTGTGTTTTCCTGCATGCGCTAATGTGAAATGATGGTCTGGATGATGGCGATGCAAACAATGTGGTTTCATTTCTAATCTGTTTAAATGTGACACCCCCCCCCCCACCCCCAATAATCTGATGCATGATTTTTTAAGAAAGCAGATGTAATCAGATGAAAGGTGCTGTCCAAGGTGCTGAAAGAGAAGCGCGAAAATACCCACTGTGGGTCTTAAAGCTCTGTGCTTTGGCACGCCACACATAGTGGTGGAGAGTGAGATGTACATCTGTCTTGCTGCACTATGATCCCTCACTGTTGTCAGCTCTGCTGCTTACAATTCCCTTTTACTATTCCTTCACGCCTGAAAAATATTTAGTTGCTGAGAATGTTCCGTGATGGAAAGCTCTGCACTTCTGGCCTCCCCTACCAAGATAGTGCCGCCACAATGACTAAGGGTGTTGGACTGCTATAGACAGGGAATAGAAGCTGAGCAGAGGTACGATATTGGCTTTGCTGACATGCTAGTCAGCAGTGATTGTCATGTGCCCATACCCTTTCACAAAATTTCCCCACCCGATACCTGCAGCGCGCCTGTGGGCTGCCACTCCCTGTGACTCTTACGTGTCCACCACACATCATGAGTTGTGAGGTAGGCTTTAATTGGAGTCAGTGGGTGTAAAAAGTGAATGAATGAATGAATAAATGAATGAATGAACGCTTGCCTGTTTTGTCACCAGTTAGTGAAGTAGTACAAAAAAAAAAAAAAAAAAAAAAATCAGTCCAAAAACACAACAGCAACTAAACAACAATCTGTCTATTTAGACTTCCTCAATGTACTACTTGGAGACACATTTTGAGTAATTCATCCACGTTGTATCAATTTAACAGTTTAATGATGTAAAACATAAACTTTTATTTTTTTAAGGAGTAAGCTCACATTCGTTTTCAAACTGGTGTGGACGCAAATGTGCACTAACAGTGTGCATATAGAAGCTTACTAGATTGAGAGTTTTTTAAACATCTGGTTCTAATGTGAGGATTCCAGAGTGGTGCCAGGGAGAGCAGAACACAAGACTCTAAACTTGTGACGTGGATACTAAACAGTTCTGTGTGTGTGTGTTTGTGTCAAAGGTCACACTTATCCCACACACAGAAGCACTTCTGTTAGTGTCCAAAGCAGACAGAGACCGAGACGCCTGACAGATCTTAGAACTCTGGCTAGCTCACTGCAATTTTTTTTGTTTGGATCTGTCAAGTGTGTGATGGCCTCCATCAGACATCTGCATTTATTTTCTTCCAGGCCTATACTGATCTTAATTTTTACTATTTCTTCTGCTGATGCAAACAAGACTACTGTTGTGTTGTCTTGGTGTGTGCGCCGCTTTGCTAGAGTGCCTTAATTGAGAGAGTGGCATCATGAAGAGTCGAAAAAACTGGTTACGTGACACATGGTGTCATCTTGGGTTCAAAATAGTGTTCGCTGTTAATGTGTCTGCATGGAAATCCAGGTATTTTTTTTTATTTATTTGCTGAAAATGACGGGTTGCTGTGCATTTGGAGGCACAAATAGACACAACAAGGGCTTCAAGATGTACAGATTCCCTTCAGATGTGAACTGAAGAAATATTTTGGAAAATAAAGACAACTGTGTGATGGAAGCCAATTTCATCATCAAAGCTTTGCGAGGTAAATTTATTGTTCAGTACCATGTACCGTAAAACTCACATATACCGTCATTGTATAAACCAGATATTCACAGTCACAGAACAAAAAAATTCCCAAAGTTTTTGTATTGTTTCCATCTAATAAACACCATATATAACGGATTTTGTATAATGGATTTTCACTCACATCGGATAAAATGTCCCGCCCGATTGCAATGTATTTCCATTAAAAACCCAGAGCAGTCTGGACATGCACAGTAACAGAGGTACAAATTAAAGTTCAGCGCTGACACTCGACGATTTGAGGAAAGTGAGACCGGAGTCATTTCTGTGATTAAAAGCCCGACCGTTTATTTTTTTCACACCATGTTCGGACTGGGACCTGAAGCCTGATGTGCACCTGTTAAATCAGACACAAACGGCTGTGATTTGACACTTTTCTGCTTTTACTCCTTCGTCTGCCATCATATTATAATAGTTTTTGCAGTGTGCACGCTGAGAAATGGATCAGAAAATTCTGCACATTTACAGCAAAAAATCGGTAAAAGATGAAAATGTTCAGCTTACCTTTGATTTGGAGATGATGATTGTAGGAAGACAAGCTTGTTGAGTGTCACATTAGTCCATAATAAAGCATAATCCAGAGACGGAAAACTTTAAATTTGACAACAAAAAACACCTCTGTGTTGGAAGTCTCACAGGACAAGTTGTGACATGCCCAGCTGTTACACAATTTCTCGGATACTCACTCGACTGAAAATCCACCGAAAGCCGTCTGAATCTTCCGAATGGTTTCCAGCACGGAGGTGTTTTTTGTTATGCGCCATGAGCGGCTCCGTCCCGACGCACGAATTCCTCCGCACGTCTTTCATTACAAAATCTCCTGTAACAGTGGAATGTGCCGCAAAAGTGCTGATGTCCACATTTTCTGCGAATTCTCTGGTAGTCACACGACGTCCCGGATCAACACAGCCTTCACTTTGGAAATGATCTGGTCATTTCAGCCTGTCGATGGCAGCTCGAAGCGCGGCGCACCCTCCGCCGCTGTGAGCCATCTTTAATCCAGTTGTAATCCTCCTTAATCTGTGTGACGCCGATAGAATCTTCACCGAAAGCCATCTGAATTTTCCGAATGGTTTCCACCTGGCTGTCTCACACAGTTTCTGAAAAAAATTTTCATGGAGCAAAGCGGCAGTCGTTCAGCCATTTCCCTGACAATGAAAATCTGATGAGGGGGGTGGACCAGTGCTCACTCAAAGCCTGCCCACAGGCGAATGACACAACCGACAGGCGTGAAAAAACTCACGCATGCGCACGAAGGTTCAAGCTTGGCTGATGCAAGCGCACATGATTCAAATCCATATAGTTTTTGAAAAAAATAAAAAGGTCCGTTACTTTTCTGACAGACCTCGTAAAAGGTTCATTCAGTAGTTCAACACAGTTGGAACCAAAATGTTCTGAGTTGACGCCGCTCTCTCAATTAAGGCACACTTTGCTCTGCTCCCCCTCTCTTCCTGTTTTTTTTTTCAGCACTGCGAGCTGATTACTGCACCTGCCTCCAATCACCTGCATCTGTTTATAAGCTCTGGTTCAGCCGTTCCACCTTTGTAACTCAGTATTCACTACATGCTGCCTGGCCTCTCTACATTGTTTAGTAGAGCTCTAGCTGTGTACATATGTTCAGCTTCCTGACCAGAACTTGTTCTTTGTCTCCTGGTGTTCCTGTAACCTCATTGTCACTTTGCTTTTCATCCCAGCTCCCCACATTGTGGGTCCTATTTTGGCTCAATCAGCTCAACCGTAACAGAAGTTGGCCACGTCAAGGATCCAGCTGGAGCAAACAAACTTCACCTGGCTCTCAGCTCACAGGGGACTTTCCTAGGACAAGAACAACAACAGATCCAGACCCTCAACTGTTATGATTTATAGAGATGATGAACCCAAATTGTAGACAGCGAGGACACAGGGGATGTATATCAATCCAGGTGATTTACTGCGACAACATAGTTCAAATTAGTGCAGAGGGGATGACAAAAACTCAGGAGAATCGCATGGAGAACTATCAAAAACAGACTTAGAGCAACACAAGACCATGGTGGGGTAAACACTGGTTCTTACACACAGTGTAGAGATCAAACCAGGGCAAGAACAATGAGAAGGCACAAATCATGATGGAGAAATAGATTTTGACAGTGACATTCACAATGAACCGGCAAACACTGACAAACAAGGGAGTGGCCGGGTAACAGACAACAGGTGTGCAAAAACATGGAGGCGGAATTAAAAGACACACGTGAATGAAAGAGAATGCAAGGAGATGAATAAATGAACAGACAATAACCAGTGATAAAATAACACGGACAATAAAGGGTGACTAGGAAATGAATACAATAACCAAAAAAAAAACCTGCAGAAGAAGAGAAATAAAAACACAGAAATAAATGACAACCATGGAGGTGAACGAAATGAAAATCAATACAAAATACTAAAAATGAAACATCAAGGTGATAAAACATAAATGACAATCAGAACAAAACGATGATCAGAATCAAAATTAAATTATTTTCAGAAGTCCTTTGCCAAATGAGGATTGGTTTTCATCAGACTGGTTTTCATCAGACTGAAGACAAGCTCACTGAAATGGACAGGTAAGACTATATATTTACTCCTTGAGTGAATGGTTTTAATATTTAATAACATACGCTACTAACGTATGGTACGCTAACTGTATTCAAGAAGGAAACAATATTTAATTTAAAAATAGCAGATATTTTCAGTCCCTCGTGTCATGTTTCAGATTTGAAATGTATGTACCTGTTTCTAAGAAAAAAACATAAGTAAAAAATCCACACTTTTTTCCTGGTGTCACAGATAGTAAAACAAACTTTTTTTAATCAGTTGATTATGACCAAAGAGCTGGCAAAACAACAACAACAAAAAACGGTATAATCTCCGCCTGCATGCCGAAATCGCCTGAATTATTTATTTATTTTATAATCACCATTATGGGCGGCAGGGTGACTTAGTGGTTAGCACTGTTGCCTCACAGCGAGAAGGTCATGGGTTCAAATTCCCATGGCCTTTCTGTGTGGAGTTTGCATGTTCTACCCGTGTGTGCGTGGGTTTCCTCCGGGTGCTCTGGTTTCCTCCCACATCCAAAGACATGCGGGTTAGGTGGATTGGGATCTTTAAATTGTCTGTAGGTGTGTGTGTGGGTGTGTCTGTGCTTGTTTGTCTGTTTGTGGCCCTGCGACAGACTAGCGTCCTGTCCTGGGTGTACCCCGCCTTGTGCTCTGTGACTGCTGAGATAGGCTCCAGCCCCCCGCGACCCTTAATTGGACTAAGCGGTAGAAGATGAATGAATGAATGAATAATCACCATTATGTGTTCTGAACTCTGCCAATATCATCACTGTTGTCAGACTGAAGGTTTTCCTCCAAAAAACAAAAGGTCCACACTAGAAAAAAAAATCCAAACACAGCTCAACCTCCACTGTGTTTAGACTTGATTTGGGCTTGAATCAGCAGGTCCCATTCTCATGATGACATAGCAACAATATGGCCGCGGCTGAGGGTTGAAATAGAACGCAGGTTTCAGACAGCTGTTGTTTCACCCTTCACCCACGCACTGAGCTTGATCGACTTCTCTTGTTAAGGATTTTTTAAAATATCACCATTCATCATTTTTAGTCATTGTCACCTATACTTTAAGGACTCTCTGGCCACTGGTTTAATTCGGCCCTCACCCTTACCACCAGTGGTGGGCACAGTTCAGCTAATCTGGTAGGAGATAATTATCAAATCTAATATTTTTGCTAGCGGATTAGCTTTTCTGATAAGTTTTAAAAACCATCATTGGACCAGTGGCCGACCGGCGCAAATACCCAGTTGAGCAAAGCCTGCCACACTCTGTTTTTATACCTCTCCATGCTCCGCAGTTCTGATGCCAGAGAGTCTGTGAAACTAAATTTATCTTCCGATAAATTTAGTTTCGATCATTTTCAGTCCGATAACATTTTTTTTTTTTTTTTTTTGCTGGTAAAGTGAGCAAAGTTTAATGGTCAAAAACGTTTGTAAACCCGAAAATCAAACATTTTAGGTTTATTTTGGATGTTACAGTGTTGTCCCTTGGAAATCTGCTGCAAAACCCATCACACATCATGCAAAATAATTATTTAAATATCTAAAGGACACTGGATTACTTCACTGCATCTCAACAAATGACTAGCTGCCAGGAGTTAAGGTTTTGTAAAATCTCAGCGACCACTCACCAGCCCGGTAGGTAGCGGTAAATGCACCTTAAACTGGTGCTGTCCGCCATTGGATCTGAAAGAAGAAGAAGAAGGTTATCGTCTGCTCGACACAAAAACAAAACTGACTAATTTTAACATTATTTTATTTTATTTCTTGTGGCTGATGGTAGCCCCAAGACTCGGTGGGAGAGAGGAGCTCTCACAGTGCAGCTGTGTACAGACTGGGACGTTTCTTCACCGATTAAACCGTTTTGGATAATCTCAGGGCGATTATTTTTCAGATGAATCCCACTGAAACTAACAGGTAAGAATTTATATTTATTACATGTCAATCAATGCCTTCATGGATGTATTTCGGTTGTTTAAGACGCAGGGTTGGTTCAAAGAGTGTGAAAAAAGCAGAAGCTTTGAGTTCATAAATGACGGTGAATACCGAGATAATCTGTGACATATAATACTGTGTTTTACTCCTTTTGAAAGATGATGACAGTGTTTGGGGTTTATTTTTTTATTCATTCATTTTTCATGCCTTCTTGTGTGTTTGTGGTCCTTGAATTTACCTGGCAGCCCCTGTGGCGCTTAAAGTGAAACTGGTTTATCAGAAGCCAACAGTGTAATCTGATGTGGCCGCATCCAAATCAATACAACCCCTGGCAATAATTATGGAATCACGGGCCTCGGAGGATGTTCATTCAGTTGTTTAATTTTGTAGAAAAAAAAGCAGATCACAGACATGACACAAAACTAAAGTCATTTCAAATGGCAACTTTCTGGCTTTAAGAAACACTATAAGAAATCAGGAACAAAAAAATTGTGGCAGTCAGTAACGGTTACGTTGTTCATCCCCAAAACTAACACCTTCATCAAATCAGATCTGCTCGTTAGTCTGCATCTAAAAAGGAGTGATCACACCTTGGAGAGCTGTTGCACCAAGTGGACTGACATGAATCATGGCTCCAACATGAGAGATGTCAATTGAAACAAAGGAGAGGATTATCAAACTCTTAAAAGAGGGTAAATCATCACGCAATGTTGCAAAAGATGTTGGTTGTTCACAGTCAGCTGTGTCTAAACTCTGGATCAAATACAAACAACATGGGAAGGTTGTTAAAGGCAAATATAATGGTAGACCAAGGAAGACATCAAAGTGTCAAGACAGAAAACTTAAAGCAATATGTCTCAAAAATCGAAAATGCACAACAAAACAAATGAGGAACAAATGGGAGGAAACTGGAGTCAACTTCTGTGACCGAACTGTAAGAAACTGCCTAAAGGAAATGGGATTTACATACAGAAAAGCTAAATGAAAGCCATCATTAACACCTAAACAGAAAAGAACAAGGTTACAATGGGCTAAGGAAAAGCAATCGTGGACTGTGGATGACTGGATGAAAGTCATATTCAGTGATGAATCTCGACTCTGCATTGGGCAAGGTGATGATGCTGGAACTTTTGTTTGGTGCCTTTCCAATGAGATTTATAAAGATGACTGCCTGAAGAGAACATGTAAATTTCCACAGTCATTGATGATATGGGGCTGCATGTCAGGTAAAGGCACTGGGGAGATGGCTGTCATTACATCATCAATAAATGCACAAGTTTACATTGATATTTTGGACACTTTTCTTATCCCATCAATTGAAAGGATGTTTGTGGATGATGAAATCATTTTTCAAGATGATAATGCATCTTGCCATAGAGCAAAAACTGTGAAAACATTCCTTGCAAAAAGACACATAGGGTCAATGTCATGGCCTGCAAATAGTCCGGATCTTAATCCAACTGAAAATCTTTGGTGGAAGTTGAAGAAAGTGGTCCATGACAAGGCTCCAACCTGCAAAGCTGATCTGGCAACAGCAATCAGAGAAAGTTGGAGCCAGATTGATGAAGAGTACTGTTTGTCATTCATTAAGTCCATGCCTCAGAGACTGCAAGCTGTTATAAAAGCCAGAGGTGGTGCAACAAAATACTAGTGATGTGTTGGAACGTTCTTTTGTTTTTCATGATTCCATAATTTTTTCCTCAGAATTGAGTGATTCCATATTTTTTTCCCTCTGCTTGGTCTAAAAAAAGTAACCGTTACTGACTGCCACAATTTTTTTTTTCCTGATTTCTTATAGTGTTTCTTAAAGCCAGAAGGTTGCCATTTGAAATGACTTTAGTTTTGTGTCATGTCTGTGATCTGCTTTTTTTTCCTACAAAATTAAACAACTGAATGAACATCCTCCAAAGCCAGTGATTCCATAATTTTTGCCAGGGGTTGTACTAAAAGTTATCGGTTATCTGTAACAAAGATAAATTTTTTAGCAGTTTATTGGTTTATCGTCAATCAGATAACTTTTCAGTTATCTGACTGATGATAAACCAATCACATAACTGATATCAGATAACTTTTCAGTTATTGGTTATTGATTAATGGTTATCAAAGCTAACTTGTTGGTTAGCTGTGCCCACCACTGCTCACCACTGGGGGCAGGCTTCTTTATGGTTGGTAAGAAGAACGGGACACTGCACCCATGATGTTGTTAAACATTTTTAAATTTTGACCCCTGTGTAATTCTTCAATTGACCCCTTCCTTGCTGCCTACTGAAATTTCAAGTGGATACTCAGTTTTTTTTAAAAGAGTAATGTTTAAGGAGTATGTGTGCCATTTTTGGTGCTTGTTTCCAGAAATGAAGAATTGTTACAGTTATCTGCTCCGCTGCAGGTAGTGATGTCACGGTGCCTCTCTACGCTGACTGGCTGTC
The DNA here is from genome assembly GCF_902500255.1 of Thalassophryne amazonica. NCBI lineage: Eukaryota > Metazoa > Chordata > Actinopteri > Batrachoidiformes > Batrachoididae > Thalassophryne > Thalassophryne amazonica. The sequence goes on along the minus strand of NC_047110.1, from coordinate 12,126,055 downwards.
ACTGTGTCCTTCCCAGAATCCCTCACGCAAGTCTGGGAAAGCCCCACGTGATCTATGACATCACTAGAATAGACTGTATGGGTCGCTACTATCGCTGCTGTTAGTAGTTAAAGGCCAACTTTGATTTTATTGGTAATGCCATATTCAGTGTTGCCACAGGTACTTTGAAAAGTTACTTTATTAGTTACTTTTTAGCTACTTTATGCATTTACTTTAAACAGTTACTTCATTAGCAGCTCTATACAGTTACTTTATTAGCAGCTGCTGACAACTTGTAAGTAATAAGTAATGTAAAAAAATAAAAAATTAAAAGCACTTGACTTGGTTACTCTTAAGATCGAGTAATCAGCAAAGTAACTAATTAGCAAAGTAACTAATATTTACCTTAAATTTTGAAAAGCTCGTTGGCCCTCTACCTTTAATAACCATAAAAATGTAATGAGCTCGGAGTGGAATGCGACAGGAACTATGCTGGTGTCAGTGTATCACTTACAAAGCAGAAGGCTCCTGGTTCAAGACCACCTGTACCCGCCCATTCTCCATGATCTATAGAATTCCATCATGACAGATATCCAGCAAAAAAAAAAAAAAACCTGTGCAAACTTAACATGTGCATCCATAGTGGCTCTGCTGTGGTAACCCAGAAGCTAAAAGGACTTACTGTTACTTTTACTTTTAGCTGACCACCACCATCTCCTTCATTCTACTGTTGACCACAATCACAGTGTTTTCATGCAGTGACTTTTTCTTCCTTTTTTTGCAGTGATCATGAATTAAGTGTAGCCCATAAAAGTAACAAACAAAGAAACAAAAATCTCAAACAAAACAAGGATGAATGCACTCTTCTGAGTGCCCCTCTATAAACATTTCATTAGTCTTATGTAATTTTTGCTCACTGCTCTCAGAGTCTACAGAGACATATTTTGGGATCCCCTTGGAAACAGAACTCTGGACTGTAGCCTTGAGTGGAAACGTGTCTTTCCATCCGCAGTCACGGCATCGTGCATGTGGCAGCGTCTGTGAAATCTGGTCGATCAGGCAGCCTTCAAGGGAAATTTTCTCATTCCTCAATTACAAACATCTCTGCAGCCTCGTTTTTTTTCCAATATCACATGTTCCCATTAACCTCTTTACACATTCATTCCACCTTCCACCATCCTCCCATAACTCCCTCAGTATTGTTTAAATAAAGCCTTTTGTAGTGCAGTGAGATAAGAATTCCTCCCTGTTTGGCAAGTACCAGGAGCAGAGTTTAAGAGGCCGTAAATGTCTGCGGCAGGAATGTGAGGCGGCCTTGTATGGTCATAAAACTGGCTGCCGCTGTTGCTGCTTTTATTTTTTATCCTCACTTCACTTCTGTTTCTGCCTTTGAGGATCTCGCCTCACGTGGAAGACAACAGAAGGAGTGTAGAAAGAGAGGATGACATGTCCATCAGAGGAGAGGGGAGGAGCCAGGAGAAGTGATGAATCGTGTCAAAATGTCATCTTTTAAACTTTGTCAGAATAATCCCAATCTGAATTAATACATGATTCTGAAACTAGAAGGAAACTCTGAGAGTATTCTTCTGCCAAGGTCTAAAAACTCACTCATCTTCACCAGCTTACTCCAGTCAAGGGTCACGGGGGGAGTTGGAGCCTATCCCAGCAGTCATGGGGTGTGAGGTGGTGCACATCCTGGACTGCACTCCAGTCTGTCGCAGGGCCACATGTGTGAGGAAGCTGGAGGGAAACCACGTAAACATGGGGTCTAAAAGCTATGTTCTCAAATTAAAACCAGTGGGCTCAAATTGGGTTCATATCCCCCACTAAGCTGCTCAAACAACCAGTCATGGTTTGCATACAGTGGGGGGCAGTAAATGTCACCATCATCACTTACATTATAAAATTTGAATGTTTTCCGGTAAAACTGACCACTTTCAGAGTGGTTAGATTGTGATGCGCAACAGGGATATGCACCAACATCATACCAAAAATCAAGGAAATGGTCTACAAGATCTTGTTCCTGGTGGATGGACTGGTGGACATGGACATGAGGGATTCTAATGCCCAGCTGATGAACTACTTAAGGCAGCACGCTTGCTTAGTGGCTAGCACTGTTGGCTCACAGCAAGAAGGTCTTGGGATCACTTCCCAGCTGGTCCTTTTTGTGTCAAGTTTGCATGTTCTCCCCTTGTGTGGGTTCCCTCCGGGTGTTTCGGCTTCCTCCCACATTCAATAGACATGCATGTTAGGTGAACTGCAAACTTTAAATTGGCCGTAGGTGTGTGTGTGTGTGTGGATATGAATGTGTTTGTCTGTATGTGGCCCTACGGCACACTGGCATCCTGTCCAGGATGTTCCACGCCTCACACCCTATGACTGCTGGGATAGGGTCCAGCCTGGAGTTAACTTTTAAAACATCTTTGGAGCTTATGGCTGCATAGGCGGCACACGGTGATAGCTGAACGAAGGAAAGTAACAAAGTCACAAATCGTCGAGATAAGGTGGACGAATGATCCTACACTTTTCCAATCACTGAAAAGGCTGCGAATCAAGAGGACAAAAAGGAACAAAATAAAACCATAAGAAACATGAAGCAAACATCGACCTTGATGCTTTAAACGTAATCAAAACGAAACTTCTCGATGATGTGTCCGACAGCAGGTATGAGACAGAGTGCAGCCTGCCTCGTCCTCATGTCTGCAGTACTTGCAGGGGCAGTTGTGTTGACAACAGGTGAGAGATGTTGTTTGAATTCATAACAACAATGTGTGCGCACACACAGTTCAGCCACAAACGGCTGGACCATGCGTGAGTATTTAAAGTAGTTGATAAACTTTCGCAACGCTGTTGTTTCTGTATGACAATGTTGGTGTTCATCCCACACATGGACGAGTCATCAGCGATACAAGATTGTTATGTGTAGCTCGTCTGAGCTTTAGTTATTGATCCGTTCAGGTATTGTCAATGCTCAACGAAGCTATCGGACTTGGGAGGTTGGACGAAGTTGGACGACAGTCAAACGGAAAGCTGACACTACAGAAACTATGCAAATGATGAGGTCAAGGCAGAAAGCAAAACAATATGGATGATTGTTTTGAGGTTGTTGTCGGGATTCGTTCACATTTTTCAACACTTTGAAAATTCTGATGAAGCGCCGGCTACAGGAACGAAGCTGGACGATGGTTAAACAATGCCTCAGATTGCTTGTTTCGTTTGAGCTTCAGTGTCCTTCAATGTGACTTTATTTTCATTTTCTCACAGCATTTGATTTAGGGTTGTAGCCATTCACCCAATGGTACCTGGATGTACAACATGGCAGCCAACAAGTTTCAGCTTTAGCCAATAACACAAAACTTAGATTAGTTAATAAGGACATTTGTCACAATATATGCTGACATTATGACACACAGATGGACACTTAAACGCATGTATGGGTGGATAAGCTTGGCCACGAGAAGCTGATGAGGAGGAGGAAAAATCAGATCACATAACCAAATCCTCACATAACCTCACATAACATTGTCTGGTCAGTAGCTGAAAGAAGCAGTTTACAGGTACAGAAACAGTTCTGCTGCTTTGAAAGTCCCAATGAGCACAGTTGCTTGCTTCCATCATCCATAAGTGGAAGAAGTTTTGATCCACCCAGAGCCTATCTAAACTTGGTGAATGGGGAGAAAGGCCTTCGTCAGGGAGGTGACCAAGAACCTGATGATCACTCTGTCCGAATTCCGCAGGAATTCACCAATCAGGCCTATATGGTAGAGTGGCCAGATGGAAGACACTCCTTAGTAAAAGGCACATGGTTAGCCCACCTGGAGTATGACAAAAGGTACCTGAAGAACTCTCAGACCACAAGAAACAAATTTCTCTGGTCTGATGAGAGAAAGAGTGAACACTTTAGTGTCAATGCCAGGTGCCATGTTTGAAGGAAACCAGGCATCATTCTTACAGTGAAGCATGGTCAATCAATCAATCAATCAATTTTATTTATATAGCGCCAAATCACAACAAACAGTTGCCCCAAGGCGCTTTATATTGTAAGGCAAGGTGGTGGCAACATCATGCTGTGCGGATGTTTTTCAGCGACAGGAGCTAGGAGACTAGTCAGGATTGAGGGAAAGATGAATGCAGCAATGTACAGATACATCCTGGATGAAAACTTGCTGCAGAGTGCTCTTGACCTCAGACTGGGGTAACAGTTCATCTTTCAGCAGGACAATGTCCCTAAAAACACAGCCAAGATATCAAAGGAGTGGCTTCAGGATAACTCTATGAATGTCCTTAAGTGGCCCAGTCAGAGCCCAGACCTAAATCTGAATGAACATGTCTGGAGAGATCTGAAAATAACTGTGCAACAACACTCCCCATCAAACCTCATGGAGCTTGAGAGATGCTGCAAATAAGAATGTACAAAGCTGTCCAAAGATAGGTGCACCAAGTTTGTGGCATCATATTCAAGAAGACTTGAGGCTGTAATTGCTGTCAAAGGTGCATCAACAAAATTCAGAGCAAGGGGTGTGAATACTTACAGTAAGTACATGTGATTCCTTTTTTTTTTTTTAACTTTTAATAAATTTGCAAAAAAAAAAAAAAAAAGCTTTTTCATGTTGTCATTGTGGGGTGTTGTGAGTAGAATTTGGAGGGGAAAAATATATTTACTCTATTTTGGAATAAGGCTGTAACATAAAATGTGGAAAAGTGAAGCGCTGTGAATACTTATATGTTACTGGGCCAAACCCAACCTATATTCTATCGTCAGCCTATATTCAATTGAATATACCACAAAGAGAAGATATTTAATGTTCAAACTGATAGACTTTTTTGTTTTTGTGCAAATATTTGCTAATTTTGAAATGGATGCCTGCAACACATTTCAGAAAAGCTGGGACAGCAGCGACAAAAGACTGGGAAAGTTGATGAATGCTCAAAGAACATGTTTTGAGCATTCCACAGGTGAACAGGTTAATGTCATGGAAACAGGTGAGTGTCATGATTGGGTATAAAAGGAGCATCCCAAAAAGACTCAGCCGTTCACAAGCAAAGATAGGGCCAGGATCACCACTTTGTGAACAACTGCATTCTCAACGTTCAGTTGCAAGGAATTCTGGAGAACTTTCTACACGTAAGCGGCAAGTCCGAAAACCAACATTCGATGCCTGTGACCTTCAATCCCTCAGGCGGCACTGCATTAAAACCGACATCATTGTGTAAAAGATCTTACCATGTGGGCTCAAGAACACTTCAGAAAACCATTGTCAGTTAACACAGTTCGTCACTACATCTACTACAAGTGCAAGTTAAACTACCACGCAAAGCGAAAGCCATACATCAACAACATCCAGATGCTGCCGCCTTCTCTGGGCCAGAGCTCATTTGAATGGACAGATGGTAAAGTGGTAAAGTGTACTGTGGTCTGATGAGTCCACATTTCAAATTGTTTTTGGAAATCATGGACGTCGTGTCCTCTGGACAAAATATTAAAGAGACCATCCAGATTGTTACCAGCGCAAAGTTCAAAACCCAACATCTGTGATGGTTATGGTGGTGTGTTAGTGCCCATGGCATGGGCAACTTACACATCTGTGATGGCACCATCCATGCTAAAAGGTACATCCAGGTTTTGGAGCAACACATGCTGCCATCCAAGTAATGTCTTTTTCAGGGACATCCCTGCTTATTTCAGCAAGACAATGTCAAGCCACATTCTGCACGTTACAACAGCGTGGCTTCATAGTAAAAGAGTGCAGGTACTAGACTGGCTGCCTGCAGTCCAGACCTGTCGCCCATTGAAAATGTGTGGTGCATTATGAAGCGCAAAATACAACAGAGACCCCGGACTGTTGAACAAATGAAGTCGTACTTCAAGCAAGAATGGGAAAGAATTAAACTTACAAAGCTTCAAAAATTAGTGTCCTCAGTTCCCAAACACTTATTGAGTGTTGTTAGAAGGAAAGGTGATGTAACATACCACTGTCCCAGGTTTTTTTGAAATGTGATTGTTGGGAAGGTGTCGTGACACGGACGCACAACAGGGGGCGTTAATGAATGGACAATGGATAAGCCAAAAGGTAACCCTTAATGAACCACCGATAGAATCTCTCACCGCCACAACCTTGGCCGGGTCAGGGCCGACGGAGTTGGAGGAGATGATGAACCCAAGGAAGGACAAAGAAGTACGGTGGAACTCGCACTTCTCGCCCTTCACAAACAGCCGGTTCTCCAACAACCGCTGCAGGACCTGACGTACATGCTGGACATGAGTCTCAGGGTCCGGAGAAAAGATGAGTATGTCGTCTAGATATACGAAGACAAACCGATGCAAGAAGTCCCGCAAAACGTCATTAACCAATGCTTGGAACGTCACGGGGGCGTTTGTGAGGCCAAACGGCATGACCAGGTACTCAAAGTGACCTAAGGGGGTGTTAAATGCCGTCTTCCACTCGTCTCCCTTCCGGATCCGAACCAGGTGGTACGCATTCCTAAGATCGCGTTTGGTGAAAATTTGGGCTCCATGCAGGGGCGTGAACACCGAATCCAACAGAGGTAATGGGTATTGATTACGAACCGTAATCTCGTTCAGCCCTCTGTAATCGATGCATGGACGGAGTCCGCCGTCCTTCTTACCCACAAAAAAGAAACCCGCGCCCATCGGGGAGGTGGTGTTCCGGATCAACCCAGCAGCTAAGGAGTCCCGGATGTAGGTCTCCATTGATTCTCGTTCCGGATGTGAGAGGTTGTATAGCCTGCTGGACGGGTACTCAGCGCCCGGGATCAAATCGATGGCGCAATCGTACGGTCGGTGCGGGGGAAGAGTGAGTGCCAGATCTTTGCTGAAGACGTCAGCAAGATCATGGTACTCCTCCGGCACCGCCGTCAGATTGGGGGGGACTTTGACCTCCTCCTTAGCTGTCACACTGGGTGGAACCGAGGATCCTAAACATTCCTGGTGGCAGGTTTCGCTCCACTGCGTCACAACCCCAGACGGCCAATCAATCCGGGGATTGTGCTTCACCATCCATGGAAACCCTAAAATCACTCGGGAGGTAGAAGGTGTTACATAAAACACAATCTCCTCCCTGTGATTCCCAGACACAACCAATGTCACGGGCTGTGTCTGATGTGTGATTAATGGAAGAAGGGTGCCATCTAGTGCCCGTACCTTCAAAGGTGAAGGCAGAGCCACCAGAGGGAGCCCTACTTCCTTTGCCCATCTGCTGTCCAGCAGATTCCCTTCCGACCCCGTGTCTACTAGTGCTGGGGCGTGAAGGGTTAAATCCTCACTTAGGATCGTGACTGGGATTCGTGCGGATCTACGGGGCTTCCCCGCGTGCGTGTTATGGCCCACCCTTAGCCCAGTATCTAAGGACGGGCGTTGTAGTTTGACCGTTTGGGGCAGTTCCTCTGTATATGACCACTAGAGCCACAGAAAAACACTCCCCGCGGGCCAGCCTCCTTTGTCTGTCATTTGGTTTCACTTTGGCCCTGCTCATGTCCATAGCTTCATCAGCAGGGGGAGCTGTTGCCACACGGAGCCCTCTGGCTGTGGAGCGTGGGGACGATGGCACCCTTTCGGACCCGGAAGGAAGAGGGGCCGGCTCGTGCCCGGCCACGCCCCCGCCCTGCTCCCGACGGTGTTCCTCTAAGCGGTTTGTCTAAGCGTTATAACCAGGTCGACAAGCCCGTCAAAATCCCGCGGTTCCTCCTTAGCCAGCAGATGCTCCTTCAGGACCGGAGACAGTCCGTTTATGAAGGCGGCGCGGAGTGCAACGTTATTCCAGCCGGACCTCGCAGCCGCGATGCGGAAGTCGACTGCATACTCGGCTGCACTCCGGCACCCCTGTCTCATTGACAGTAGCATGCTCGAAGCCGTCTCGCCTCTGTTGGGATGATCAAAAACCTGTTTGAACTCCTTTACAAACCCAGTGTATGACGTTAGGAGCCGTGAGTTCTGCTCCCAGAGCGCCGTAGCCCAGGCGCGTGCCTCTCCTCGAAGCAGATTAATGACATAAGCCACCCGGCTAGCGTCTGACGCGTACATGACGGTACGCTGTGCAAAGACGAGCGAACACTGCATTAGGAAGTCTGCGCACGTCTCGACACAACCTCCGTACGGCTCCGGAAGGCTTATGTATGCTTCAGGGGACGGTGGGGGGGATCGTTGAACGACCAGTGGAACGTCTGTGTCGGGCATGGGACCAGCAGGAGGAGGTGCTGCAGCAGCGCTTTGATCGTGTGCCTCCACCCTGGCGGTGAGAGCCTCCATCCTCCGATTGAGAATAACGTTCTGCTCGCTTACCAAATCCAACCGAGCAGTGAAAGCGGTTAGAATTTGCTGCAGCTCACCTAACACGCCTCCTGCTGGCGCCTGTGCACCTCGCTCTTCCATTGGCTGTTCAAGCTCTGGTTGACGCCCCTCGGGATCCATGACGCTGGCCGAGAAATCCTGTTGGGAAGGTGTCGTGACACGGACCAACAACAAGGGGCGTTAATGAATGGACAATGGATAAGCCAAAAGGTAACAATTTAATGTTGTGAATCGCACAACGAGATACAGACAGCGACAGAGAATGTGGATCGTCAATCATACACGAGGTGACGTGTGGGCAGGCTCGAAGATAGAAGACGTCTGGCAAGAGAAGAGCCGGATCCCACATAGTTTCCACCGCCAATGGATCTGAAGAACACCGGAGCCGCCAAGCCCTGCGCCCCAGGTGGCCACTGTCTTCAGCAGTCAGACCCGGTACTGCGGGTAGAAACAGAAACAGTTAATGGTGGGTGTGTGAATACACACCCAGCAATCTTACAGTGCTTAATTCCTCCAGGAGGGAAAACCTCCACCTCCAGATACAGAATCACCCGTGCAGCTCCTGTCAGTCACTTCCCTGGAAGGAGTGAGAGGCGAAGATGTCGCGCTCACACTATCCGCCAATCCAGCTTCAGACTGTATCCACAGGAAAACGGCTGCACACAGAACAATATTCAGTCTCAGAAAACCACAGCAGAGAAGGTTACCTGAATGGTAGCTGATTTCTCGGCGGGGAGGTGGAGTTGCAGTCCGGCTTTTATGGAGGATGTAGTTGATGAGTGACAGCTGACAAATCTCCAGATACACTGTATAATCCAGAAAATATGGTACATGTGTGGTAACAGCAGTAATAAAAAAGCAACAAATGCTGCAAGTTGTAACCACAAATATTACTGAACCCAGTCATTCGTTCATATACTACTGTGTAACTTGTGTTGATGAGGTGGGCTTCATAGATAATTGGCAAAGCTTCTGGGGAAAACCTGGTCTTGTTAGGAGAGACGGCATCCATCCCACTTTGGATGGAGCAGCTCTCATTTCTAGAAATCTGGCCAATTTTTTTAAATCCTCCAAACCGTGACTATCCAGGGTTGGGACCAGGAAGCAGAGTTGTAGTCTTACACACCTCTCTGCAGCTTCTTCCCCCTGCCATCCCCTCATTACCCCATCCCCGTAGAGACGGTGTCTGCTCCCAGACCACCAATAACCAGCAAAAATCTATATTAAGCATAAAAATAAAAAGAAAAAATAAAAAAAATAATATAGCACCTTCAACTGCACCACAGACTAAAACAGTTAAATGTGGTCTATTAAACATTAGGTCTCTCTCTTCTAAGTCCCTGTTGGTAAATGATATATAATTGATCAACATATGATTTATTCTGCCTTACAGAAACCTGGTTACAGCAGGATGAATATGTTAGTTTAAATAAGTCAACACCCCGAGTCACACTAACTGTCAGAATGCTCGTAGCATGGGCCGAGGCGGAGGATTAGCAGCAATCTTCCATTCCAGCTTATTAATTAATCAAAAACCCAGACAGAGCTTTAATTCATTTGAAAGCTTGACTCTTAGTCTTGTCCATCCAAATTGGAAGTCCCAAAACCAGTTTTATTTGTTATTACCTATCGTTCAGCTGGTCGTTACTGTGAGTTTCTCTGTGAATTTTCAGACCTTTTGTCTGACTTAGTGCTTAGCTCAGATAAGATAATTATAGTGGGCGATTTTAACATCCACACAGATGCTGAGAATGACAGCCTCAACACTGCATTTAATCTATTATTAGACTCTATTGGCTTTGCTCAAAATGTAAATGAGTCCACCCACCAATTAATCATATCTTAGATCTTGTTCTGACTTATGGTATGGAATAGAAGACTTAACAATTTCCCTGAAAAACTCCCTTCTTTGATCATTTCTTATAACATTTACATTTACTCTGATGGGCTACCCAGCAGTGGGGAATAAGTTTCATTACACTAGAAGTCTTTCAGAAAGCGCTGTAACTAGGTTTAAGGATATGATTCCTTCTTTATGTTCTCTAATGCCATATACCAACACAGTGCAGATTAGCTACCTAAACTCTGTAAGTGAGATAGAGTATCTCGTCAATAGTTTTACATCCTCATTGAAGACAACTTTGGATGCTGTAGCTCCTCTGAAAAAGAGAGCTTTAAATCAGAAGTGCCTGACTCCGTGGTATAACTCACAAACTCGTAGCTTAAAGCAGATAACCCGTAAGTTGGAGAGGAAATGGCGTCTCACTAATTTAGAAGATCTTCACTTAGCCTGGAAAAAGAGTCTGTTGCTCTATAAAAAAGCCCTCCGTAAAGCTAGGACATCTTTCTACTCATCACTAATTGAAGAAAATAAGAACAACCCCAGGTTTCTTTTCAGCACTGTAGCCAGGCTGACAAAGAGTCAGAGCTCTATTGAGCTGCGTATTCCATTAACTTTAACTAGTAATGACTTCATGACTTTCTTTGCTAACAAACTTTTAACTATTAGAGAAAAAACTCATCACCATCCCAAAGACGTATCGTTATCTTTGGCTGCTTTCAGTGATGCCGGTATTTGGTTAGACTCTTTCTCTCCGATTGTTCTGTCTGAGTTATTTCATTAGTTACTTCCCAAACCATCAACATGTCTATTAGACCCCATTCCTACCAGGCTGCTCAAGGAAGCCCTACCATTATTAATGCTTCGATCTTAAATATGATCAATCTATCTTTGTTAGTTGGCTATGTACCACAGGCTTTTAAGGTGGCAGTAATTAAACCATTACTTAAAAAGCCATCACTTGACCCAGCTATCTTAGCTAATTATAGGCCAATCTCCAACCTTCCTTTTCTCTCAAAAATTCTTGAAAGGGTAGTTGTAAAACAGCTAACTGATCATCTGCAGAGGAATGGTCTATTTGAAGAGTTTCAGTCAGGTTTTAGAATTCATCATAGTACAGAAACATCATTAGTGAAGGTTACAAATGATCTTCTTATGGCCTCGGACAGTGGACTCATCTCTGTGCTTGTTCTGTTAGACCTCAGTGCTGCTTTTGATACTGTTGACCATAAAATTTATTACAGAGATTAGAGCATGCCATAGGTATTAAAGGCACTGCTGCGGTGGTTTGAATCATATTTGTCTAATAGATTACAATTTGTTCATGTAAATGGGGAATCTTCTTCACAGACTAAAGTTAATTATGGAGTTCCACAAGGTTCTGTGCTAGGACCAATTTTATTCACTTTACATGCTTCCCTTAGGCAGTATTATTAGATGGTATTGCTTAAATTTTCATTGTTACGCAGATGATACCCAGCTTTATCTATCCATGAAGCCAGAGGACACACACCAATTAGCTAAACTGCAGGATTGTCTTACAGACATAAAGACATGGATGACCTCTAATTTCCTGCTTTTAAACTCAGATAAAACTGAAGTTATTGTACTTGGCCCCACAAATCCCATCTTATCTTAGGGACCTCGTAGTACCATATCACCCCAATAGAGCGCTTCGCTCTCAGACTGCAGGCTTACTTGTAGTTCCTAGGGTTTGTAAGAGTAGAATGGGAGGCAGAGCCTTCAGCTTTCAGGCTCCTCTCCTGTGGAACCAGCTCCCAATTCAGATCAGGGAGACAGACACCCTCTCTACTTTTAAGACTAGGCTTAAAACTTTCCTTTTTGCTAAAGCTTATAGTTAGGGCTGGATCAGGTGACCCTGAACCATCCTAGTTATGCTGCTATAGACGTAGACTGCTGGGGGGTTCCCATGATGCACTGTTTCTTTCTCTTTTCGCTCTGTATGCACCACTCTGCATTTAATCATTAGTGATCGATCTCTGCTCCCCTCCACAGCATGTCTTTTTCCTGGTTCTCTCCCTCAGCCCCAACCAGTCCCAGCAGAAGACTGCCCCTCCCTGAGCCTGGTTCTGCTGGAGGTTTCTTCCTGTTAAAAGGGAGTTTTTCCTTCCCACTGTAGCCAAGTGCTTGCTCACAGGGGGTCATTTTGACCGTTGGGGTTTTACATAATTATTGTATGGCCTTGCCTTACAATATAAAGCGCCTTGGGGCAACTGTTTGTTGTGATTTGGCGCTATATATAAAAAAAAAATTGATTGATTGATTGATTGATTCATCCCTCACTGGACTTGAATTCTTAGTTCCTGGGAATGGGAGGGAGGAGCTCTAACCACAAGGCCAAAACCCAAGACCTCCAGCAGCTGTTGTTGGTACATCTTTTGCTACTGGGGGTGGGGTGTGTGTGAGGTTTTAACAAGTTCACCACAAGAACCAGAATGAATCTTTGCAAATAACAGAATAGCTAGACAGTTATTTATCATTACAGCCCTCCCAGAATCCTTTGCGCTGCTGTGATGTCACCATGCTGGTGTCTTTATTAAGATGAAATGTCTCATAATGAAATTTGAGCAGAGAAAATAATTTGGGCCCATTTTAATATAAAATTACAGCAGAGAAAGGATTTGCTTCATGCCAGTGTAGCAGGTGATAATCAACTCTTGTCCACCATAAATATATTTACATTTTAGCAGCTGTGGTGCGCTGATGAAATAATAAATGTATGGTTTGGTAATGCTGTCGCACATTTAACCCTCTCCAGAATGTTCATATCGATGTGTCACAGTTTACGTACGTCTGCACATTTTGCTGCCTAGTTTGTTTTCATAAATCCCAACATATGCATTAAGATGGTCATGCTCATCATTTAGGTTCTGTTTGTGGGTAGGCGACTGTGATAAATGTCCTTTCTGTGTGGAGTCTGCATGCTCTTTGCCTGTGTTTGTGTGGGTTCCCCTGGGTGTTCCAGGTTCCGCCCACTTGTAAAGACATGCAGGATTGGTGGATTGGTGACTGTAAACTGACAGTAGGTGAACGTGAGAGTGTGAATGTATTTGTCTGTCAGTGTGTCGGCCCTGTGATACACTGCTGGCATGTCCAGGGAGTATGCTGCCTCTCACCCAGTGACTGTTGGGATAGGCTCCAGCCCTCTGTGACCCTTAACTGGAATGAGCTGGTTTAGAGAATGGATGGATGGATGTGTTACACCCATCCCACATCGGTTCTTCTGGGTGAAAGTGAAGCTTAGACGAGTAAAAAGATGAACACTTTTCCTCTTTCCACAAGAGCTCACAGCTTCCATGAAAGGATGGCAAGGTTCAGTATTTGCCCTAGTTTCCACCTTGTGACCTTTGACCCTTGGGCACGCCTTCTCTTCAAACTGTAGCCAAAATCTACAGTAATCATGTTTGTGCGAGTGAGTGTTTCCGTGGACTGCACCGCGCTGCTTCCTGTGATGGATCGCTGCAGGAAACAGAACATGCACACTGAGTCAAGAAAGCAAGGTCATAATTATTTATTCATAATTCAATGCTTTGATGGCAGAGAGAGAGAGAGAGAGAGAGGAGAGAGAAGAAGTCTGAACCGAGACGAGAGACAGACTGACGGCTTTCTTACTGGGGCTGTGTTGAAGTATAATTACTTGATAAATCTCAGTAGGTTCTCACTCGTTCCTCTCGTATGAGTACAGAGTCTAAATTAAGTCTGTGTCAGAGATTAATTTTTCACAATTACACGAATGCTCAGGGGACATCTGATGGCTGCGATTCCTAGACATTATCCCATCAAAAAGACTGACTTGTTACAACACTGCTTATTTCCACGGCTTCCCACAAAGAACAGAGTCTGGGTCGGACTTGCTCTGTGTTCTTTGCTGTTCCTGTCTGTACTTGTTGAAAGAATGTGTTCCTGGGAGTGTTGTTATTGCACACTTTAGCCTGTCTTTTCATTGCATATATTAGGAAAACAAAGACCTCAAACAAGGACAATGGTGAATTTTGACTAACTGTTATATATTTTCTTGACATTACACCAAAGTCAGTTTCATTTTGGAAGATACATTTTCAGGAGTATAAGCTACAGCAGTACAAATAAACTGTTACATCACAGTTACGCATATGGAAACCAGTCCATCTCATAACTTCAGCATTCCTAAAGAAGAGTTCTTGAGATTGGATTTCTGTTAGTCCATTGCATGTTTGACGTATGACGTACTTTCATCCCCCTGGGGCAAAGCAGCACACTGCTAAATTCAAGTGTCACTGGTAATTTCCACCTGACTCAGTTGTGGTTTTCACATTTAGTACCCACATCATCTAAATATTGAATAGAATTGTGGTGACCTTTACACCCGTCTGTGCTGGTGCATTGGTATCAGGGGTGCAGAAAAGGGGGAGAATAAGGAGAAGGATTCTACACAGTAAAATCACCAGTGTAAAACTAACACTGCCAGTGTACATATCAATCAATCAATTTTTTTTATATAGCGCCAAATCACAACAAACAGTTGCCCCAAGGCGCTTTATATTGTAAGGCAAGGCCATACAATAATTATGTAAAACCCCAACGGTCAAAACAACCCCCTGTGAGCAAGCACTTGGCTACAGTGGGAAGGAAAACTCCCTTTTAACAGGAAGAAACCTCCAGCAGAACCAGGCTCAGGGAGGGGCAGTCTTCTGCTGGGACTGGTTGGGGCTGAGGGAGAGAACCAGGAAAATCACTAATGATTAAATGCAGAGTGGTGCATACAGAGCAAAAAGAGAAAGAAACAGTGCATCATGGGAACCCCCCAGCAGTCTACGTCTATAGCAGCATAACTAAGGGATGGTTCAGGGTCACCTGATCCAGCCCTAACTATAAGCTTTAGCAAAAAGGAAAGTTTTAAGCCTAATCTTAAAAGTAGAGAGGGTGTCTGTCTCCCTGATCTGAATTGGGAGCTGGTTCCACAGGAGAGGAGCCTGAAAGCTGAAGGCTCTGCCTCCCATTCTACTCTTACAAACCCTAGGAACTACAAGTAAGCCTGCAGTCTGAGAGCGAAGCGCTCTATTGGGGTGATATGGTACTACGAGGTCCCAAGATAAGATGGGACCTGATTATTCAAAACCTTATAAGTAAGAAGAAGAATTTTAAATTCTATTCTAGAATTAACAGGAAGCCAATGAGAGAGGCCAATATGGGTGAGATATGCTCTCTCCTTCTAGTCCCCGTCAGTACTCTAGCTGCAGCATTTTGAATTAACTGAAGGCTTTTTAGGGAACTTTTAGGACAACCTGATAATAATGAATTACAATAGTCCAGCCTAGAGGAAATAAATGCATGAATTAGTTTTTCAGCATCACTCTGAGACAAGACCTTTCTGATTTAGAGATATTGCGTAAATGCAAAAAAGCAGTCCTACATATTTGTTTAATATGCGCTTTGAATGACATATCCTGATCAAAAATGACTCCAAGATTTCTCACAGTATTACTAGAGGTCAGGGTAATGCCATCCAGAGTAAGGATCTGGTTAGACACCATGTTTCTAAGATTTGTGGGGCCAAGTACAATAACTTCAGTTTTATCTGAGTTTAAAAGCAGGAAATTAGAGGTCATCCATGTCTTTATGTCTGTAAGACAATCCTGCAGTTTAGCTAATTGGTGGTGTCCTCTGGCTTCATGGATAGATAAAGCTGGGTATCATCTGCGTAACAATGAAAATTTAAGCAATACCGTCTAATAATACTGCCTAAGGGAAGCATGTATAAAGTGAATAAAATTGGTCCTAGCACAGAACCTTGTGGAACTCCATAATTAACTTTAGTCTGTGGAAGATTCCCCATTTACATGAACAAATTGTAATCTATTAGACAATATGATTCAAACCACCGCAGCGCAGTGCCTTTAATACCTATGGCATGCTCTAATCTCTGTAATAAAATTTTATGGTCAACAGTATCAAAAGCAGCACTGAGGTCTAACAGAACAAGCACAGAGATGAGTCCACTGTCCGAGGCCATAAGAAGATCATTTGTAACCTTCACTAATGCTGTTTCTGTACTATGATGAATTCTAAAACCTGACTGAAACTCTTCATATGGTCATACTCTGGTCAGAGTGGGACCATATGTTCTGTGTAGGGGCCTATGGTTGACAGGGGCCCAGAGAGGCCCCAAATACAATTATATTATTAATACTAATATACTAATACTGACAAAATAATATGGGGAGTGGCCCAGTAATATTTCTTTTCATGGGGCCCAAAATCTCTGGTGGTGCCTCTGATTGGCATAATAAAAAGCAAAATCCTGGTCTGAAGTCCAGCGTGGTGTATTTGTGGTATTTAAAGAGGTATGAATGGTCATTTAAATATTATTACAACAGTCAAAAAGTTTTCAGTATAAAGATTTGGTGACATAATAGGGTCCTGCAATACAAAATTCAACAACACTCCCTCTGTGTGCTGTAATCTCAGCTTTTCCTGTCCTTGTTTTCGTTGCTGAATCAGCCATACATGCATGTTTTCCATGTGAGTCCCACCTTGTGAAATTGCTGCTCTTCCCCGATCATAAATAGACAGTAGTGAGTGATGGTGCACGTAGCACAGTGCATTCAAAACGGTGGACAGTGGCAACTTTCCACGAACTCCTGCTCTCACGACAACATTCAGAGGCTTAAATGGTCTCAAACCAACATTGTAGTTTGATTTTTTCCCCAGATAAGGAGCCCTTCCAGCCGCAAAAAGCTCCAAAGGGCAGACGCACCATGCACAGGTGGATTCACAACACACCCACACCCTGCTTGTATGCACAATAAAACGGAATTGAATACAACAATTAAACAAAATAAAAGTAAAATAAAAATGAAAAATACAAACTTCATCTTCCTGATTTAATGCTTCACCTCAGGGAGCTTTAGCGGCCTCTCGACACTGGTGTGCTCTCTCACTTTCATCCAGTTTCTCAACAGCAGAGTCATGTGCCCCTGACCTATTTCAATTTAACATGACAACCTAATTGTTTATTTCATATTATGCCCACAACATGCCCATGACTAATGAAGATGATAAATCCAACCCATTTATGAAAAACATCAAAGTTATACTTGGATTACTCACCCTGTATTAACATAAATCATAAACTGAACACACCCCAAATGTATTTGGGCTATGCATGGAAGACTGAGCTTGATAGCTCATCAAGATGGGACCTGTGGTTTGTGAAATTATGTACACATCAGCATAAGACTGGTAGTGAACCTTTGGTTTTAATTAGATCACAACAAAAGTGGGGTGGTCCAGAACAGAAAAACAAAAAAACATTAATACAGTTTTGTCTTTGTGTGACCGTTCTCATGTTCCGAACACTACCATGGTTACTTTTTAAAATTAAATCTCTTGCATTGTCTCATGTTTATGAGAGTTTGTTGGGCTTCCAGTCACGTGTATGTGTTGCACTGAACCCACTTCACTGGAATACAATGTTTTTAATAGGGTTTCTTGGAAGGGAATGTTGCAGTACTGTCTGTCTGTCTGTCTGTCTGTCTGTCCGTCCGTCCGTCCGTCCGTCTATCTATCTATCTATCTAGTACAACCCCATTTCCAATGAAGGTGGGACATTGTATCAAATGTAAATAAAAACAGAATCAGTGGTGGGCACAGTTCCGCTAACCGCTAATTAGTGAAGATAAAGGTGCATTTACACATAATGACAACAAGTCACGATTGCCATGAAGTACACATTCTTGGCCGCTGATCACGAATGTGATGATTCGGGGCAGAGGCGTCAGGTGTCCTCAGGAACTGCTGCAACCTGTTACCATGCATTATGATTAATGGCACGTGTTGCTGGAGAATTATCAGGAACCATTACGCACGGGCAAGAATATGTTTCTGTGCTGTTACGTGCAACAGCACATCGTTAAGTTCTGTCACGTTGTGAATGAGTGAATTGTCTCTACACACACACCCATATTCATCCATCAGCTGCTGAACAATTCAGATTGCTCCAGTTTGCTCCACAGAAGAAGAACTTTGAGACTGCATGTTCAGTTGGGCTCTGTGCCATGGAGTGGCGCAGAGAGAGAGGAGACGGAGAGAGCCAGATTTCCAAAAACATCAGGCACATGCAGCAGGTGGAACACCTGTAGGAGCGTGCTGAGGAGCACTGGAACGAGACTTTTAGTTGACTTGACGTAACTGTTCTCCTTCAGCATACTGCAGCAATGAAACTGAATGCGGTGCAGCAGGGTTTAATTGTGCACATCAGAGAACGCTGTCACGCTCTATTAAAGATCACCACTAATCAAGACGGATCAACACGCTCAGTTGTGACCTTCACATGTGGTGAAATGAGGGTGGTGCGTGACATTCGTGGAAGATTTTTTGAGAGACAAAAACATGCTCCACGAAAATCACGAATATCACGCACCAACATGCACTATTAAGAAACCTATTCAGATGTGTTAAGTCACGTTAAGAATGTCAGGAATGTGCCAAGAATGACCCAAATATGACATTCGTAACACGTCTTGCCTATGCGTAAATGCACCATAATGTTTTCATTATCGGATTAGCTTTTCAGATAACTTTGAAAACCATCACCGGACCAATTATCTTCCAATACGTTTTGATCCGATAATTTTTAGATTGCTAACATTTTTGCAGATGTAGCTTTTTGTAGTAGATGCGCAGTTCTGTCCTCTACAAATAAAGAAGAGCTGGTTCCAGAGGAAACCATCCTATCTATCTATCCTCTGCAGACAAAGGAAGACTGGTCATCGAAAAGAAAAAAGCTCATTTCTTTTAACCCCATACTAATATGCTGAAGAGGATTTGAAAATCATTGTATTCTGTTTTTATTTACATTTTTCACAACGTTCCAACTTCATTGGAATTGGGGTTGTATTTTAAGGACTACAAAGGAGGACTTTCAAGCACTTTCACAAATATATTATTAATCATTTCATAACAACATTTTATACATAGCTGTTCCATTTTCTTTGATTTAAAGCTGAAAATTGCACTTCTGCCACATCCTGGCTGTGTCATATAAATTCCTTTATTCCTTCCTTCATGAGCCAAAATGACAGTCGGCCTCTTGGCCTGCATAGAACTTGGTACTGTATGTACATGAAAAGAAATGCATTTTGAATATAACAAAATCCCGCTCTGCATCATCTGTCACTGGTATGATTCCAAACACCAGCTACATGGTGTTCATTTTCTGGGGTGTTTATCCGTATCCATGGGATACAGAGTGTGAAGTACCTGCTGAAGCACGCTGCTGAGTCACTGTGGCTTCCAGGGCTGCTTTTACAGAACCAAGTCTGATATTTGAGTGTTGCAGCAATGATGAAAGGAGTCAATTCAGTTGGATTTTTTGGCAGAAATGAAAAACATTAAAGTAGCTGCTGAGACTTGACTTGAGCCTTTATGATTTTGATAGCACCTGTGTGCTTGAGATCCTTGAAGAAGAAGAAGTGAACATCAGCACCTTTGTGCCTATGATCAGGCACAAAGGTCAGGATCCGAACACATTCAGGCGTCATGGGCAGAACTGAACATGTCTCTTTTTGAGGTTTGTCTGCTGCATAACTTCCTCAAGGCAATGAGAAAAAGGACGCACAATCCAACAATTAGGACCCTTCTTTCACAAGCAGTTACAAGAGAACAAATAACTCTTGAATTACATTTTCAGGTTGAAAGCCACATCCTGTTGGTATTGTCTGTAGTGGCTCCTCTGCTGTGGGCCAGAGGCCACAAAGTGGAACTGGATCAGGATCTCCAGAAAGCTTTGAGTGAAAAGAAACCGTGTACAACAAACAAAACTTAAATTTTAAGTTAGTCTGCATTTGGCTCTTTGAGCCTTTTGTGGGCCATTTCCACTGAACTAACATAACCCCAAATACTCCTCAGTATATTACTTTGTAGTAAACTACAGATTTTTTTTTTTAATTTCAGGAAATAAACTGGCTTCATATTTGGACATACTCAGGTTCAACATCATTAATGAAAACACAAACATATTTGGTGCACATTATTTTATTTAAGTTATACGTTTTTTTTATTCAATTTCAATTTTCAGCTTCATCACATTTACAATTCTATAAAATAATGTGCCGTGAATCTGACTGGTTAATCGTGAAAATTCACACCATAAAATATCACTGGACGGTGGCAAAATATTAAAACCGTTTCACATTTGATGTGTTACTCTGGCCCCTGACCGTGTTGCTGTGCAGGTGTCAACAATGACGCTGTCACCTGAGAGCAACAGAAACTACTGCAGCGACGATAATCCCGAGATTTGTGGATTTAGTGGATTTAACTGGATTGACTGATGGATTTACTGTGGATTTAGGTCAATGCAGCTGACCAGAGGGAAATCTTTGGGTCTGCTCACAGAATTTCCAGTTTGGCATGAAGACACTGTTGCTCTGGTAAGCTTTGATGAGCCGACCACACCCTTTCACAACGATTCGCCGACCAAATTACTACAGAAAAATAAACCATGCAAACTATGGAAATAACCCTGTTGTGTCTGATGATTTGGGGATCTTCATGCTGGATTATCACAAATAGCCATTTTAAAACTCGATTTGCAACCGTAAAATCCAGCATGAACGTCTGCAAATCATCAAACACAACAGGGTTATTCCCGAAATACGAGCGAAGCGAAGTGCCGCAAAGAGGCATGAAGCTCGCTCATGGTACACTGAGTCCCAAATATGACACAGTGAAGCAGGAAATGTCAAATGTTGAAAAATTCCTGGATTGACAGTATAGAAGATCTCATGGGATCTCACTGGAATTCAGTGGCAAATTGAGACTGAAACAGGAAGTACCAAAATTTTGAGTCCACAGTGAAACAGGAAATGTCAAATGTGTTTAACTTTGGAAAGTTTTTTTAATAATTCCCCCCCCAATTTGATCTTTTTTTTTTATTATTATTATTTATTAACCTGTTCTTTGGTATGTTGTTTTGCTGTTGTATTTAATCCTCTGTAAGGGCCCCTTCACACACAGTGCGAATAAAGTACAACTCAGGGCGACTCACGGCGATATAGCTCGTATGATTGAACCACAAAACATGGTGCTGACAGGCAGGCATGCACGATGCCGGTGCGATAGTTCGTGCACGCGGGAACACACTGCCAGCACCTGCACAATGTGGTTACACATCGTGCAGCGGTTTTGTGCACTCGGGAACACAGCAGCTTTTCACAGCAGTGAAAATAAAAAAAATAATAAAAAATTACATGCGACCCACAGGACTAAAATTCACGCCTTCCAAAACCTTGGATGGCCAGTCAGAAACTTAAAATGAAACAAACCCACACATCTATAAAAACACTGCATTTATCAAGCGGGCAATACAAATATGATCCCTCTGTTCCTCTGTAGATGACCCATGGTCACAGACATACAGTCATGAAATGACATTAATGAGAAGTAGTTCGCTCTTCTCATGTCCGCATCTGCTGGTCCGGTGTGTCCAGGTGGCTGTGTGCGTGTCCTGCCCAACACATGTCTGGTGGATGGCGTGCCACAGCACAGACACTGCGTCATGTGGAACAGAGCTCATGTGGGTGACGTGACAGTCAGATCGCCCGCTGCATGTTATGATCTGACGATCAGTTTCAACCTGGGGGCAGTCTGTCTATGGCTGATGCAGAGACCCTGATTCATGCATTTGTCTCTTCTAGATTGGACTACTGCAATGTTCTATTTTCTGTTTTACTGCAGTCCAGCATTAGGGGTCTCCAATTGTTTCAAAATGCTGCTGCCAGACTCTTGAAAGGAAGTAGAAAGATCAACCACATTACACCCATTTTGGCATCTCTTCACTGGCTTCCTGTCTCTATGAGGTTGGATTTTAATGTTCTGCTATTAACCTATAAGATTATTCATGGACTAGCGTCTCCCTACTTAGCTGAGCTAATTAAACCCTATGTACCAGACCGGGCTCTGCACTCTGGTGCAGGGTTACTTTGTGTCCCTAGGGCGAATAACAAGTATCAGGTTGAGTAGACAGAGACATCTGGACACAAATGTAGGACTCAAACTCACAACTCACATAAATTTTAAGATTGTTTACTTGAAGGGATATGCAGGGCCGGTACACAAAAAGGCAGTTCAAAACCAGCAAACAAATCAGGAACATCAGGCAATAAGGCATGGTTGAAAAAACAGGCAGTAGGTCAATAAACACTAGGAAGCAGATAAGGTGAGGAAAACACAAGGAACAGAGCTGGAAGGTATGGCACAAGGCACAGTGATCTGGCGAGGACACAGTGCAACCAATGAAGTTTATATACACCCTGGTGATGAGCTAGAGATTAGGGACAGGTGTGTGGAATGCACCACAATATGGGTGTGGCCAAAAAGTGTGCACCGCCCACCAAGCACAAAGAGAGGCAGACAAAAGAGATAGGGAAAGACAAAGCCCAAGCAGGAAAAAAAACTCAGCAAAAGACACACAGACCGCAAAACAAACAAACCTATCTAAACAGAACAGCGCAAACATGATACAAAAAGTCCAAATGCTGACAAAAAGCCTGAGGGGCACAGAGCCTCTTATCATGCAACTGTTCTGTGGAATGATCTCCCTACAGCAACAAAACAGATTCTATAGAGACCTTCAAATCCATACTTAAGACACATTTATTTTCCATCTCATATGGCTAGCATACTGGCATAGCATGGTACTATGCTTCTTATCCTTTTAAATTCATTTTATTAGTAAACAGAGCGCGTTTCGGCCTCAACTTTGTCTAAATTCTGGGTCTGTTAGTGAAGCTTAGGGCTACCAGTTGGCAGTCACTTTAGTACCTTCTCTGCTTTACTGTTGCTTAATGCTGCTGAATTTTACCTGAGGTGATTTTTTCTGGCTGACTGTTTATGCTTTTTTCTCTCTGTCTGTGGTGCAGATGGTGTCATGGCATCATGTGCTAGATTTGGCAACTGCATATTTTCTGAAACAGACGTGGAACATGGAACAGACTCTGCCGCAGGAACAGGCCCACTGAATGGCATGCTGGATGTCCCCTGCCTGTGGACTGGACACCTGCATGGATGTCATCAAGGTCATCTTTTGCTGTTATGTTCTGTTTTGTAAAACTTTGCAAAATCTTGTAACTGTTAGAATGGCCTAAGCAGTGGGTCACCCCTCTGAGCCTGGTCTGCTTGAGGTTTCTTCCTTATTATCATCAGAGGGAGTTTTTTCTTACCTTTTTCTTTCTTTCTTGTGCTTGCTCTAGGGGATGGTAAGGTTGTGTATCCAATGAGCTTCAGCACAGCTGCAATTTTGTCTTTGTATAAATACTTTCCCGTGCCTTGTGTTTTTCATTCTACTCACTGATGATGATGCCGAGGCAAACATCTCGGATACACGCAGAACAACTACGACAATGACGAGAAAAATGCCTCCAAAAGGTCGCCACTCCCTAGCTCCTCCGAAACAAGCTTCCCAGGAGAACGTCAAGTACTGTTCTGGAGGACCTGGAAGATGAGCTGCCAGTGCCATGTGTGCAGGGTGTGGTGCAGGAGTCAACAGACGTCCTCAGAGATGTCAGAGGCGACCAGGTGACCAAAAGAAGGAAAGTGGCAGCAACCTTTTTGACTGAGGAACAGGAGGTGAAGGTGGAGTCATTTTATGGACATCCTGAGATGTACAGCAAGTGCTTGGGACAATACAAAACACCCAGTGGAAGGAAGCCCTGTGGGAGCAGAACTCTGGCAAAATTGCGAGGGATGTCTCCATTCTTAAAGTGTGGGACAAGAGTCTGAGGACTCGTCTCGGAAAACTGATGGGTTTGTCTCAGAAAGCTGATGGGTTCAACCACAATCCAGACTCTTATTGGAAGCTATAGGAAGCAGTTAGAGGCTGTTATTTCTGCAAAAGGAAGATCTACTAAATATTGATGTATTGTTTCTGTTGGGGTGCCCAAATTTATGCACCTGCCTAATTTTGTTTAAAGAATTGTTGCACACTTTCTGTAAATCCTATAAACTTCATTTCACTTCTCAAATATCGCTGCGTTTATCTGCTATATGATATATTTAACTGAAATTGCTGATCCAAACAACCAATGATTTATAAAGGAAAACCATGGAAATCATCAGGGGTGCCCAAACTTTTACATACAACTGTATAAATAGAAAAGCAGCATACTGGTGTGGTCAAAACCAGAGGAAGTGGGAATTGTAGTGTGTCAAAGCGCTGCTGTCTCCTAAGATTTGATGAAAAATAGATCCTGTGTGGTGGGATTAATATTCATTTGACATGTCCATCAGAGGAGAGGGGAGGAGCCAGGAGAAGTGATGAATCGTGTCAAATGTCATCTTTTAAACTTTGTCAGAATAATCCCAATCTGAATTAATACATGATTCTGAAACTAGAAGGAAACTCTGAGAGTATTCTTCTGCCAAGGTCTAAAAACTCACTCATCTTCACCAGCTTACTCCAGTCAAGGGTCACGGGGGGAGTTGGAGCCTATCCCAGCAGTCATGGGGTGTGAGGTGGTGCACATCCTGGACTGCACTCCAGTCTGTCGCAGGGCCACATGTGTGAGGAAGCTGGAGGGAAACCACGTAAACATGGGTCTAAAAGCTATGTTCTCAAATTAAAACCAGTGGGCTCAAATTGGGTTCATATCCCCCACTAAGCTGCTCAAACAACCAGTCATGGTTTGCATACAGTGGGGGCAGTAAATGTCACCATCATCACTTACATTATAAAATTTGAATGTTTTCCCGGTAAAACTGACCACTTTCAGAGTGGTTAGATTGTGATGCGCAACAGGGATATGCACCAACATCATACCAAAAATCAAGGAAATGGTCTACAAGATCTTGTTCCTGGTGGATGGACTGGTGGACATGGACATGAGGGATTCTAATGCCCAGCTGATGAACTACTTAAGGCAGCACGCTTGCTTAGTGGCTAGCACTGTTGGCTCACAGCAAGAAGGTCTTGGGATCACTTCCCAGCTGGTCCTTTGTGT
The DNA here is from genome assembly GCF_902500255.1 of Thalassophryne amazonica. NCBI lineage: Eukaryota > Metazoa > Chordata > Actinopteri > Batrachoidiformes > Batrachoididae > Thalassophryne > Thalassophryne amazonica. The sequence continues at coordinate 12,100,929 of NC_047110.1, read as the reverse complement.
CAAGTTTGCATGTTCTCCCCTTGTTGTGTGGGTTCCCTCCGGGTGTTTCGGCTTCCTCCCACATTCAATAGACATGCATGTTAGGTGAACTGCAAACTTTAAATTGGCCGTAGGTGTGTGTGTGTGTGGATATGAATGTGTTTGTCTGTATGTGGCCCTACGGCACACTGGCATCCTGTCCAGGATGTTCCACGCCTCACCCCTATGACTGCTGGGATAGGGTCCAGCCTGGAGTTAACTTTTAAAACATCTTTGGAGCTTATGGCTGCATAGGCGGCACACGGTGATAGCTGAACGAAGGAAAGTAACAAAGTCACAAATCGTCGAGATAAGGTGGACGAATGATCCTACACTTTTCCAATCACTGAAAAGGCTGCGAATCAAGAGGACAAAAAGGAACAAAATAAAACCATAAGAAACATGAAGCAAACATCGACCTTGATGCTTTAAACGTAATCAAAACGAAACATTCTCGATGATGTGTCCGACAGCAGGTATGAGACAGAGTGCAGCCTGCCTCGTCCTCATGTCTGCAGTACTTGCAGGGGCAGTTGTGTTGACAACAGGTGAGAGATGTTGTTTGAATTCATAACAACAATGTGTGCGCACACACAGTTCAGCCACAAACGGCTGGACCATGCGTGAGTATTTAAAGTAGTTGATAAAACTTTCGCAACGCTGTTGTTTCTGTATGACAATGTTGGTGTTCATCCCACACATGGACGAGTCATCAGCGATACAAGATTGTTATGTGTAGCTCGTCTGAGCTTTAGTTATTGATCCGTTCAGGTATTGTCAATGCTCAACGAAGCTATCGGACTTGGGAGGTTGGACGAAGTTGGACGACAGTCAAACGGAAAGCTGACACTACAGAAACTATGCAAACGATGAGGTCAAGGCAGAAAGCAAAACAATATGGATGATTGTTTTGAGGTTGTTGTCGGGATTCGTTCACATTTTTCAACACTTTGAAAATTCTGATGAAGCGCCGGCTACAGGAACGAAGCTGGACGATGGTTAAACAATGCCTCAGATTGCTTGTTTCGTTTGAGCTTCAGTGTCCTTCAATGTGACTTTATTTTCATCTTCTCACAGCATTTGATTTAGGGTTGTAGCCATTCACCCAATGGTACCTGGATGTACAACATGGCAGCCAACAAGTTTCAGCTTTAGCCAATAACACAAAACTTAGATTAGTTAATAAGGACATTTGTCACAATATATGCTGACATTTATGACACACAGATGGACACTTAAACGCATGTATGGGTGGATAAGCTTGGCCACGAGAAGCTGATGAGGAGGAGGAAAAATCAGATCACATAACCAAATCCTCACATAACCTCACATAACATTGTCTGGTCAGTAGCTGAAAGAAGCAGTTTACAGGTACAGAAACAGTTCTGCTGCTTTGAAAGTCCCAATGAGCACAGTTGCTTGCTTCCATCATCCATAAGTGGAAGAAGTTTTGATCCACCCAGAGCCTATCTAAACTTGGTGAATGGGGAGAAAGGCCTTCGTCAGGGAGGTGACCAAGAACCTGATGATCATTCTGTCCGAATTCCGCAGGAATTCACCAATCAGGCCTATATGGTAGAGTGGCCAGATGGAAGACACTCCTTAGTAAAAGGCACATGGTTAGCCCACCTGGAGTATGACAAAAGGTACCTGAAGAACTCTCAGACCACAAGAAACAAATTTCTCTGGTCTGATGAGACAAAGAGTGAACACTTTAGTGTCAATGCCAGGTGCCATGTTTGAAGGAAACCAGGCATCATTCTTACAGTGAAGCATGGTCAATCAATCAATCAATCAATTTTATTTATATAGCGCCAAATCACAACAAAAGTTGCCCCAAGGCGCTTTATATTGTAAGGCAAGGTGGTGGCAACATCATGCTGTGCGGATGTTTTTCAGCGACAGGAGCTAGGAGACTAGTCAGGATTGAGGGAAAGATGAATGCAGCAATGTACAGATACATCCTGGATGAAAACTTGCTGCAGAGTGCTCTTGACCTCAGACTGGGGTAACAGTTCATCTTTCAGCAGGACAATGTCCCTAAAAACACAGCCAAGATATCAAAGGAGTGGCTTCAGGATAACTCTATGAATGTCCTTAAGTGGCCCAGTCAGAGCCCAGACCTAAATCTGAATGAACATGTCTGGAGAGATCTGAAAATAACTGTGCAACAACACTCCCCATCAAACCTCATGGAGTTTGAGAGATGCTGCAAATAAGAATGTACAAAGCTGTCCAAAGATAGGTGCACCAAGTTTGTGGCATCATATTCAAGAAGACTTGAGGCTGTAATTGCTGTCAAAGGTGCATCAACAAAATTCAGAGCAAGGGGTGTGAATACTTACAGTAAGTACATGTGATTCCTTTTTTTTTTTTAACTTTTAATAAATTTGCAAAAAAAAAAAAAAAAAGCTTTTTCATGTTGTCATTGTGGGGTGTTGTGAGTAGAATTTGGAGGGGAAAAATATATTTACTCTATTTTGGAATAAGGCTGTAACATAAAATGTGGAAAAAGTGAAGCGCTGTGAATACTTATATGTTACTGGGCCAAACCCAACCTATATTCTATCGTCAGCCTATATTCAATTGAATATACCACAAAGAGAAGATATTTAATGTTCAAACTGATAGACTTTTTTGTTTTTGTGCAAATATTTGCTAATTTTGAAATGGATGCCTGCAACACATTTCAGAAAAGCTGGGACAGCAGCGACAAAAGACTGGGAAAGTTGATGAATGCTCAAAGAACATGTTTTGAGCATTCCACAGGTGAACAGGTTAATGTCATGGAAACAGGTGAGTGTCATGATTGGGTATAAAAGGAGCATCCCAAAAAGACTCAGCCGTTCACAAGCAAAGATAGGGCCAGGATCACCACTTTGTGAACAACTGCATTCTCAACGTTCAGTTGCAAGGAATTCTGGAGAACTTTCTACACGTAAGCGGCAAGTCCGAAAACCAACATTCGATGCCTGTGACCTTCAATCCCTCAGGCGGCACTGCATTAAAACCGACATCATTGTGTAAAAGATCTTACCATGTGGGCTCAAGAACACTTCAGAAAACCATTGTCAGTTAACACAGTTCGTCACTACATCTACTACAAGTGCAAGTTAAAACTACCACGCAAAGCGAAAGCCATACATCAACAACATCCAGATGCTGCCGCCTTCTCTGGGCCAGAGCTCATTTGAAATGGACAGATGGTAAAGTGGTAAAGTGTACTGTGGTCTGATGAGTCCACATTTCAAATTGTTTTTGGAAATCATGGACGTCGTGTCCTCTGGACAAAATATTAAAGAGACCATCCAGATTGTTACCAGCGCAAAGTTCAAAACCCAACATCTGTGATGGTATGGTGGTGTGTTAGTGCCCATGGCATGGGCAACTTACACATCTGTGATGGCACCATCCATGCTAAAAGGTACATCCAGGTTTTGGAGCAACACATGCTGCCATCCAAGTAATGTCTTTTTCAGGGACATCCCTGCTTATTTCAGCAAGACAATGTCAAGCCACATTCTGCACGTTACAACAGCGTGGCTTCATAGTAAAAGAGTGCAGGTACTAGACTGGCCTGCCTGCAGTCCAGACCTGTCGCCCATTGAAAATGTGTGGTGCATTATGAAGCGCAAAATACAACAGGACCCCGGACTGTTGAACAAATGAAGTCGTACTTCAAGCAAGAATGGGAAAGAATTAAACTTACAAAGCTTCAAAAATTAGTGTCCTCAGTTCCCAAACACTTATTGAGTGTTGTTAGAAGGAAAGGTGATGTAACATACCACTGTCCCAGGTTTTTTTGAAATGTGATTGTTGGGAAGGTGTCGTGACACGGACCCACAACAGGGGGCGTTAATGAATGGACAATGGATAAGCCAAAAGGTAACCCTTAATGAACCACCGATAGAATCTCTCACCGCCACACACTTGGCCGGCGTCAGGGCCGACGGAGTTGGAGGAGATGATGAACCCAAGGAAGGACAAAGAAGTACGGTGGAACTCGCACTTCCGCCCTTCACAACAAGCCGGTTCTCCAACAACCGCTGCAGGACCTGACGTACATGCTGGACATGAGTCTTCAGGGTCCGGAGGAAAGATGAGTATGTCGTCTAGATATACGAAGACAAACCGATGCAAGAAGTCCCGCAAAACGTCATTAACCAATGCTTGGAACGTCACGGGGGCGTTTGTGAGGCCAAACGGCATGACCAGGTACTCAAAGTGACCTAAGGGGGTGTTAAATGCGTCTTCCACTCGTCTCCCTTCCGGATCCGAACCATGTGGTACGCATTCCTAAGAATCGCGTTGGTGAAAATTTGGGCTCCATGCAGGGGCGTGAACACCGAATCCAACAGAGGTAATGGGTATTGATTACGAACCGTATCTCGTTCAGCCCTCTGTAATCGATGCATGGACGGAGTCCGCCGTCCTTCTTACCCACAAAAAGAAACCCCGCGCCCATCGGGGAGGTGGTGTTCCGGATCAACCCAGCAGCTAAGGAGTCCCGGATGTAGGTCTCCATTGATTCTCGTTCCGGATGTGAGAGGTTGTATAGCCTGCTGGACGGGTACTCAGCGCCCGGGATCAAATCGATGGCGCAATCGTACGGTCGGTGCGGGGGAAGAGTGAGTGCCAGATCTTTGCTGAAGACGTCAGCAGATCATGGTACTCCTCCGGCACCGCCGTCAGATTGGGGGGGACTTTGACCTCCTCCTTAGCTGTCACACTGGGTGGAACCGAGGATCCTAAACATTCCTGGTGGCAGGTTTCGCTCCACTGCGTCACAACCCCAGCCGGCCAATCAATCCGGGGATTGTGCTTCACCATCCATGGAAACCCTAAATCACTCGGGAGGTAGAAGGTGTTACATAAAACACAATCTCCTCCCTGTGATTCCCAGACACAACCAATGTCACGGGCTGTGTCTGATGTGTGATTAATGGAAGAAGGGTGCCATCTAGTGCCCGTACCTTCAAAGGTGAAGGCAGAGCCACCAGAGGGAGCCCTACTTCCTTTGCCCATCTGCTGTCCAGCAGATTCCCTTCCGACCCCGTGTCTACTAGTGCTGGGGCGTGAAGGGTTAAATCCTCACTTAGGATCGTGACTGGGATTCGTGCGGATCTACGGGGCTTCCCCGCGTGCGTGTTATGGCCCACCCTTAGCCCAGTATCTAAGGACGGGCGTTGTAGTTTGACCGTTTGGGGCAGTTCCTCTGTATATGACCACTAGAGCCACAGAAAAACACTCCCCGCGGGCCAGCCTCCTTTGTCTGTCATTTGGTTTCACTTGGCCCTGCTCATGTCCATAGCTTCATCAGCAGGGGGAGCTGTTGCCACACGGAGCCCTCTGGCTGTGGAGCGTGGGGACGATGGCACCCTTTCGGACCCGGAAGGAAGAGGGACGGCTCGTGCCCGGCCACGCCCCCCGCCCTGCTCCCGACGGTGTTCCTCTAAGCGGTTGTCTAAGCGTATAACCAGGTCGACAAGCCCGTCAAAATCCCGCGGTTCCTCCTTAGCCAGCAGATGCTCCTTCAGGACCGGAGACAGTCCGTTTATGAAGGCGGCGCGGAGTGCAACGTTATTCCAGCCGGACCTCGCAGCCGCGATGCGGAAGTCGACTGCATACTCGGCTGCACTCCGGCACCCCTGTCTCATTGACAGTAGCATGCTCGAAGCCGTCTCGCCTCTGTTGGGATGATCAAAAACCTGTTTGAACTCCTTTACAAACCCAGTGTATGACGTTAGGAGCCGTGAGTTCTGCTCCCAGAGCGCCGTAGCCCAGGCGCGTGCCTCTCCTCGAAGCAGATTAATGACATAAGCCACCCGGCTAGCGTCTGACGCGTACATGACGGTACGCTGTGCAAAGACGAGCGAACACTGCATTAGGAAGTCTGCGCACGTCTCGACACAACCTCCGTACGGCTCCGGAAGGCTTATGTATGCTCAGGGGACGGTGGGGGGGATCGTTGAACGACCAGTGGAACGTCTGTGTCGGGCATGGGACCAGCAGGAGGAGGTGCTGCAGCAGCGCTTTGATCGTGTGCCTCCACCCTGGCGGTGGAGCCTCCATCCTCCGATTGAGAATAACGTTCTGCTCGCTTACCAAATCCAACCGAGCAGTGAAAGCGGTTAGAATTTGCTGCAGCTCACCTAACACGCCTCCTGCTGGCGCCTGTGCACCCCTCGCTCTTCCATTGGCTGTTCAAGCTCTGGTGACGGCCCCTCGGGATCCATGACGCTGGCCGAGAAATCCTGTTGGGAAGGTGTCGTGACACGGACCAACAACAAGGGCGTTAATGAATGGACAATGGATAAGCCAAAAGGTAACAATTTAATGTTGTGAATCGCACAACGAGATACAGACAGCGACAGAGAATGTGGATCGTCAATCATACACGAGGTGACGTGTGGGCAGGCTCGAAGATAGAAGACGTCTGGCAAGAGAAGAGCCGGATCCCACATAGTTTCCACCGCCAATGGATCTGAAGAACACCGGAGCCGCCAAGCCCTGCGCCCCAGGTGGCCACTGTCTTCAGCAGTCAGACCCGGTACTGCTGGTAGAAACAGAAACAGTTAATGGTGGGTGTGTGAATACACACCCAGCAATCTTACAGTGCTTAATTCCTCCAGGAGGGAAAACCTCCACCTCCAGATACAGAATCACCCGTGCAGCTCCTGTCAGTCACTTCCCTGGAAGGAGTGAGAGGCGAAGATGTCGCGCTCACACTATCCGCCAATCCAGCTTCAGACTGTATCCACAGGAAAACGGCTGCACACAGAACAATATTCAGTCTCAGAAAACCACAGCAGAGAAGGTTACCTGAATGGTAGCTGATTTCTCGGCGGGGAGGTGGAGTTGCAGTCCGGCTTTATGGAGGATGTAGTTGATGAGTGACAGCTGACAAATCTCCAGATACACTGTATAATCCAGAAAATATGGTACATGTGTGGTAACAGCAGTAATAAAAAAGCAACAAATGCTGCAAGTTGTAACCACAAATATTACTGAACCCAGTCATTCGTTCATATACTACTGTGTAACTTGTGTTGATGAGGTGGGCTTCATAGATAATTGGCAAAGCTTCTGGGAAACCTGGTCTTGTTAGGAGAGACGGCATCCATCCCACTTTGGATGGAGCAGCTCTCATTTCTAGAATCTGGCCAATTTTTTTAAATCCTCCAAACCGTGACTATCCAGGTTGGGACCAGGAAGCAGAGTTGTAGTCTTACACACCTCTCTGCAGCTTCTCTCCCCCTGCCATCCCCTCATTACCCCATCCCCGTAGAGACGGTGTCTGCTCCCAGACCACCAATAACCAGCAAAAATCTATTTAAGCATAAAATTAAAAAAGAAAAATAATATAGCACCTTCAACTGCACCACAGACTAAAACAGTTAAATGTGGTCTATTAAACATTAGGTCTCTCTCTTCTAAGTCCCTGTTGGTAAATGATATAATAATTGATCAACATATTGATTTATTCTGCCTTACAGAAACCTGGTTACAGCAGGATGAATATGTTAGTTTAAATAAGTCAACACCCCGAGTCACACTAACTGTCAGAATGCTCGTAGCATGGGCCGAGGCGGAGGATTAGCAGCAATCTTCCATTCCAGCTTATTAATTAATCAAAAACCCAGACAGAGCTTTAATTCATTTGAAAGCTTGACTCTTAGTCTTGTCCATCCAAATTGGAAGTCCCAAAAACCAGTTTTATTTGTTATTACCTATCGTTCAGCTGGTCGTTACTGTGAGTTTCTCTGTGAATTTTCAGACCTTTTGTCTGACTTAGTGCTTAGCTCAGATAAGATAATTATAGTGGGCGATTTTAACATCCACACAGATGCTGAGAATGACAGCCTCAACACTGCATTTAATCTATTATTAGACTCTATTGGCTTTGCTCAAAATGTAAATGAGTCCACCCACCAATTTAATCATATCTTAGATCTTGTTCTGACTTATGGTATGGAAATAGAAGACTTAACAATATTCCCTGAAAACTCCCTTCTGTCTGATCATTTCTTAATAACATTTACATTTACTCTGATGGGCTACCCAGCAGTGGGGAATAAGTTTCATTACACTAGAAGTCTTTCAGAAAGCGCTGTAACTAGGTTTAAGGATATGATTCCTTCTTTATGTTCTCTAATGCCATATACCAACACAGTGCAGATTAGCTACCTAAACTCTGTAAGTGAGATAGAGTATCTCGTCAATAGTTTTACATCCTCATTGAAGACAACTTTGGATGCTGTAGCTCCTCTGAAAAAGAGAGCTTTAAATCAGAAGTGCCTGACTCCGTGGTATAACTCACAAACTCGTAGCTTAAAGCAGATAACCCGTAAGTTGGAGAGGAAATGGCGTCTCACTAATTTAGAAGATCTTCACTTAGCCGGAAAAAGAGTCTGTTGCTCTATAAAAAAGCCCTCCGTAAAGCTAGGACATCTTTCTACTCATCACTAATTGAAGAAAATAAGAACAACCCCAGGTTTCTTTTCAGCACTGTAGCCAGGCTGACAAAGAGTCAGAGCTCTATTGAGCTGCGTATTCCATTAACTTTAACTAGTAATGACTTCATGACTTTCTTTGCTAACAAACTTTTAACTATTAGAGAAAAAAATACTCATAACCATCCCAAAGACGTATCGTTATCTTTGGCTGCTTTCAGTGATGCCGGTATTTGGTTAGACTCTTTTCTCTCCGATTGTTCTGTCTGAGTTATTTTCATTAGTTACTTCATCCAAACCATCAACATGTCTATTAGACCCATTCCTACCAGGCTGCTCAAGGAAGCCCTACCATTATTTAATGCTTCGATCTTAAATATGATCAATCTATCTTGTTAGTTGGCTATGTACCACAGGCTTTTAAGGTGGCAGTAATTAAACCATTACTTAAAAAGCCATCACTTGACCCAGCTATCTAGCTAATTATAGGCCAATCTCCAACCTTCCTTTTCTCTCAAAAATTCTTGAAAGGGTAGTTGTAAAACAGCTAACTGATCATCTGCAGAGGAATGGTCTATTTGAAGAGTTTCAGTCAGGTTTTAGAATTCATCATAGTACAGAAACATCATTAGTGAAGGTTACAAATGATCTTCTATGGCCTCGGACAGTGGACTCATCTCTGTGCTTGTTCTGTTAGACCTCAGTGCTGCTTTTGATACTGTTGACCATAAATTTATTCAGAGATTAGAGCATGCCATAGGTATTAAAGGCACTGCGCTGCAGTGGTTTGAATCGTATTTGTCTAATAGATTACAATTTGTTCATGTAAATGGGGAATCTTCTCACAGACTAAAGTTAATTATGGAGTTCCACAAGGTTCTGTGCTAGGACCAATTTTATTCACTTTATACATGCTTCCCTTAGGCAGTATTATTAGATGGTATTGCTTAAATTTCATTGTTACGCAGATGATACCCAGCTTTATCTATCCATGAAGCCAGAGGACACCACCAATTAGCTAAACTGCAGGATTGTCTTACAGACATAAAGACATGGATGACCTCTAATTTCCTGCTTTTAAACTCAGATAAAACTGAAGTATTGTACTTGGCCCACAAATCCCATCTTATCTTAGGGACCTCGTAGTACCATATCACCCCAATAGAGCGCTTCGCTCTCAGACTGCAGGCTTACTTGTAGTTCCTAGGGTTTGTAAGAGTAGAATGGGAGGCAGAGCCTTCAGCTTTCAGGCTCCTCTCCTGTGGACCAGCTCCCAATTCAGATCAGGGAGACAGACACCCTCTCTACTTTTAAGACTAGGCTTAAAACTTTCCTTTTTGCTAAAGCTTATAGTTAGGGCTGGATCAGGTGACCCTGAACCATCCTAGTTATGCTGCTATAGACGTAGACTGCTGGGGGGTCCATGATGCACTGTTTTCTTTCTCTTTTCGCTCTGTATGCACCACTCTGCATTTAATCATTAGTGATCGATCTCTGCTCCCCTCCACAGCATGTCTTTTTCCTGGTTCTCTCCCTCAGCCCCAACCAGTCCCAGCAGAAGACTGCCCCTCCCTGAGCCTGGTTCTGCTGGAGGTTTCTTCCTGTTAAAAGGGAGTGTTTTCCTTCCCACTGTAGCCAAGTGCTTGCTCACAGGGGGTCATTTTGACCGTTGGGGTTTTACATAATTATTGTATGGCCTTGCCTTACAATATAAAGCGCCTTGGGGCAACTGTTTGTTGTGATTTGGCGCTATATATAAAAAAAAATTGATTTGATTGATTGATTGATTCATCCCTCACTGGACTTGAATTCTTAGTTCCTGGGAATGGGAGGGAGGAGCTCTAACCACAAGGCCAAAACCCAAGACCTCCAGCAGCTGTTGTTGGTACATCTTTTGCTACTGGGGGGTGGGGTGTGTGTGAGGTTTTAACAAGTTCACCACAAGAACCAGAATGAATCTTTGCAAATAACAGAATAGCTAGACAGTTATTTATCATTACAGCCCTCCCAGAATCCTTTGCGCTGCTGTGATGTCACCATGCTGGTGTCTTTATTAAGATGAAATGTCTCATAATGAAATTTGAGCAGAGAAAATAATTTGGGCCCATTTTAATATAAAATTACAGCAGAGAAAGGATTTGCTTCATGCCAGTGTAGCAGGTGATAATCAACTCTTGTCCACCATAAATATATTTACATTTTAGCAGCTGTGGTGCGCTGATGAAATAATAAATGTATGGTTTGTGTAATGCTGTCGCACACATTTTAACCCTCTCCAGAATGTTCATATCGATGTGTCACAGTTTACGTACGTCTGCACATTTTGCTGCCTAGTTTGTTTTCATAAATCCCAACATATGCATTAAGATGGTCATGCTCATCATTTAGGTTCTGTTTTGTGGGTAGGCGACTGTGATAAATGTCCTTTCTGTGTGGAGTCTGCATGCTCTTTGCCTGTGTTTGTGTGGGTTCCCCCTGGGTGTTCCAGGTTCCGCCCACTTGTAAAGACATGCAGGATTGGTGGATTGGTGACTGTAAACTGACAGTAGGTGAACGTGAGAGTGTGAATGTATTTGTCTGTCAGTGTGTGTCGGCCCTGTGATACACTGCTGGCATGTCCAGGGAGTATGCTGCCTCTCACCCAGTGACTGTTGGGATAGGCTCCAGCCCTCTGTGACCCTTAACTGGAATGAGCTGGTTTAGAGAATGGATGGATGGATGTGTTACACCCATCCCACATCGGTTCTTCTGGGTGAAAGTGAAGCTTAGACGAGTAAAAAAGATGAACACTTTTTCCTCTTTCCACAAGAGCTCACAGCTTCCATGAAAGGATGGCAAGGTTCAGTATTTGCCCTAGTTTCCACCTTGTGACCTTTGACCCTTGGGCACGCCTTCTCTTCAAACTGTAGCCAAAATCTACAGTAATCATGTTTGTGCGAGTGAGTGTTTCCGTGGACTGCACCGCGCTGCTTCCTGTGATGGATCGCTGCAGGAAACAGAACATGCACACTGAGTCAAAGAAAGCAAGGTCATAATTATTTATTCATAATTCAATGCTTTGATGGCAGAGAGAGAGAGAGAGAGAGAGAGAGAGAGAGAGAAATGTCTGAACCGAGACGAAGAGACAGACTGACGGCTTTCTTACTGGGGCTGTGTTGAAGTATAATTACTTGATAAATCTCAGTAGGTTCTCACTCGTTCCTCTCGTATGAGTACAGAGTCTAAATTAAGTCTGTGTCAGAGATTAATTTTTCACAATTACACGAATGCTCAGGGGACATCTGATGGCTGCGATTCCTAGACATTATCCCATCAAAAAGACTGACTTGTTACAACACTGCTTATTTCCACGGCTTCCCACAAAGAACAGAGTCTGGGTCGGACTTGCTCTGTGTTCTTTGCTGTTCCTGTCTGTACTTGTTGAAAGAATGTGTTCCTGGGAGTGTTGTTATTGCACACTTTAGCCTGTCTTTTCATTGCATATATTAGGAAAACAAAGACCTCAAACAAGGACAATGGTGAATTTTGACTAACTGTTATATATTTTCTTGACATTACACCAAAGTCAGTTTCATTTTGGAAGATACATTTTCAGGAGTATAAGCTACAGCAGTACAAATAAACTGTTACATCACAGTTACGCATATGGAAACCAGTCCATCTCATAACTTCAGCATTCCTAAAGAAGAGTTCTTGAGATTGGATTTCCTGTTAGTCCATTGCCTGTTTGACGTATGACGTACTTTCATCCCCCTGGGGCAAAGCAGCACACTGCTAAATTCAAGTGTCACTGGTAATTTCCACCTGACTCAGTTGTGGTTTTCACATTTAGTACCCACATCATCTAAATATTGAATAGAATTGTGGTGACCTTTACACCCGTCTGTGCTGGTGCATTGGTATCAGGGGTGCAGAAAAGGGGGAGAATAAGGAGAAGGATTCTACACAGTAAAATCACCAGTGTAAAACTAACACTGCCAGTGTACATATCAATCAATCAATTTTTTTTATATAGCGCCAAATCACAACAAACAGTTGCCCAAGGCGCTTTATATTGTAAGGCAAGGCCATACAATAATTATGTAAAACCCCCAACGGTCAAAACAACCCCCTGTGAGCAAGCACTTGGCTACAGTGGGAAGGAAAAAACTCCCTTTTAACAGGAAGAAACCTCCAGCAGAACCAGGCTCAGGGAGGGGCAGTCTTCTGCTGGGGACTGGTTTGGGGCTGAGGGACGAGAACCAGGAAAATCACTAATGATTAAATGCAGAGTGGTGATACAGAGCAAAAAGAGAAAGAAACAGTGCATCATGGGAACCCCCCAGCAGTCTACGTCTATAGCAGCATAACTAAGGGATGGTTCAGGGTCACCTGATCCAGCCCTAACTATAAGCTTTAGCAAAAAGGAAAGTTTTAAGCCTAATCTTAAAAGTAGAGAGGGTGTCTGTCTCCCTGATCTGAATTGGGAGCTGGTTCCACAGGAGAGGAGCTGAAAGCTGAAGGCTCTGCCTCCCATTCTACTCTTACAAACCCTAGGAACTACAAGTAAGCCTGCAGTCTGAGAGCGAAGCGCTCTATTGGGGTGATATGGTACTACGAGGTCCCTAAGATAAGATGGGACCTGATTATTCAAAACCTTATAAGTAAGAAGAAGAATTTTAAATTCTATTCTAGAATTAACAGGAAGCCAATGAAGAGAGGCCAATATGGGTGAGATATGCTCTCTCCTTCTAGTCCCCGTCAGTACTCTAGCTGCAGCATTTTGAATTAACTGAAGGCTTTTTAGGAACTTTTAGGACAACCTGATAATAATGAATTACAATAGTCCAGCCTAGAGGAAATAAATGCATGAATTAGTTTTTCAGCATCACTCTGAGACAAGACCTTTCTGATTTTAGAGATATTGCGTAAATGCAAAAAAAGCAGTCCTACATATTTGTTTAATATGCGCTTTGAATGACATATCCTGATCAAAAATGACTCCAAGATTTCTCACAGTATTACTAGAGGTCAGGGTAATGCCATCCAGAGTAAGGATCTGGTTAGACACCATGTTTCTAAGATTTGTGGGGCCAAGTACAATACTTCAGTTTTATCTGAGTTAAAAGCAGGAAATTAGAGGTCATCCATGTCTTTATGTCTGTAAGACAATCCTGCAGTTTAGCTAATTGGTGTGTGTCCTCTGGCTTCATGGATAGATAAGCTGGGTATCATCTGCGTAACAATGAAAATTTAAGCAATACCGTCTAATAATACTGCCTAAGGGAAGCATGTATAAAGGTGAATAAAATGGTCCTAGCACAGAACCTTGTGGAACTCCATATTAACTTTAGTCTGTGAAGAAGATTCCCCATTTACATGAACAAATTGTAATCTATTAGACAAATATGATTCAAACCACCGCAGCGCAGTGCCTTTAATACCTATGGCATGCTCTAATCTCTGTAATAAAATTTTATGGTCAACAGTATCAAAAGCAGCACTGAGGTCTAACCAGAACAAGCACAGAGATGAGTCCACTGTCCGAGGCCATAAGAAGATCATTTGTAACCTTCACTAATGCTGTTTCTGTACTATGATGAATTCTAAACCTGACTGAAAACTCTTCATATGGTCATACTCTGGTCAGAGTGGGACCATATGTTCTGTGTAGGGGCCTATGGTTGACAGGGGCCCAGAGAGGCCCCAAATACAATTATATTATTAATACTAATAATATACTAATAATACTGACAAAATAATATGGGGAGTGGCCCAGTAATATTTCTTTTCATGGGGCCCAAAATCTCTGGTGGTGCCTCTGATTGGCATAATAAAAAGCAAAATCCTGGTCTGAAGTCCAGCGTGGTGTATTTGTGGTATTTAAAGAGGTATGAATGGTCATTTAAATATTATTACAACAGTCAAAAAGTTTTCAGTATAAAGATTTGGTGACATAATAGGGTCCTGCAATACAAAATTCAACAACACTCCCTCTGTGTGCTGTAATCTCAGCTTTTCCTGTCCTTGTTTTCGTTGCTGAATCAGCCATACATGCATGTTTACTCCATGTGAGTCCCACCTTGTGAAATTGCTGCTCTTCCCCGATCATAAATAGACAGTAGTGAGTGATGGTGCACGTAGCACAGTGCATTCAAAACGGTGGACAGTGGCAACTTTCCACGAACTCCTGCTCTCACGACAACATTCAGAGGCTTAAATGGTCTCAAACCAACATTGTAGTTTGATTTTTTCCCCAGATAAGGAGCCCTTCCAGCCGCAAAAAGCTCCAAAGGGCAGACGCACCATGCACAGGTGGATTCACAACACACCCACACCCTGCTTGTATGCACAATAAAACGGAATTGAATACAACAATTAAACAAAATAAAAGTAAAATAAAAAATGAAAAATACAAACTTCATCTTCCTGATTTAATGCTTCACCTCAGGGAGCTTTAGCGGCCTCTCGACACTGGTGTGCTCTCTCACTTTCATCCAGTTTCTCAACAGCAGAGTCATGTGCCCCTGACCTATTTCAATTTAACATGACAACCTAATTGTTTATTTCATATTATGCCCACAACATGCCCATGACTAATGAAGATGATAAATCCAACCCATTTATGAAAAACATCAAAGTTATACTTGGATTACTCACCCTGTATTAACATAAATCATAAACTGAACACACCCCAAATGTATTTGGGCTATGCATGGAAGACTGAGCTTGATAGCTCATCAAGATGGGACCTGTGGTTTGTGAAATTATGTACACATCAGCATAAGACTGGTAGTGAACCTTTGGTTTTAATTAGATCACAACAAAGTGGGGTGGTCCAGAACAGAAAAACAAAAAAACATTAATACAGTTTTGTCTTTGTGTGACCGTTCTCATGTTCCGAACACTACCATGGTTACTTTTTAAATTAAATCTCTTGCATTGTCTCATGTTTATGAGAGTTTGTTGGGCTTCCAGTCACGTGTATGTGTTGCACTGAACCCACTTCACTGGAATACAATGTTTTTAATAGGGTTTCTTGGAAGGGAATGTTGCAGTACTGTCTGTCTGTCTGTCTGTCTGTCTGTCCGTCCGTCCGTCCGTCCGTCTATCTATCTATCTATCTAGTACAACCCCATTTCCAATGAAGGTGGGACATTGTATCAAATGTAAATAAAAACAGAATCAGTGGTGGGCACAGTTCCGCTAACCGCTAATTAGTGAAGATAAAGGTGCATTTACACATAATGACAACAAGTCACGATTGCCATGAAGTACACATTCTTGGCCGCTGATCACGAATGTGATGATTCGGGGCAGAGGCGTCAGGTGTCCTCAGGAACTGCTGCAACCTGTTACCATGCATTATGATTAATGGCACGTGTTGCTGGAGAATTATCAGGAACCATTACGCACGGGCAAGAATATGTTTCTGTGCTGTTACGTGCAACAGCACATCGTTAAGTTCTGTCACGTTGTGAATGAGTGAATTGTCTCTACACACACACCCATATTCATCCATCAGCTGCTGAACAATTCAGATTGCTCCAGTTTGCTCCACAGAAGAAGAACTTTGAGACTGCATGTTCA
Organism: Thalassophryne amazonica; assembly: GCF_902500255.1. NCBI lineage: Eukaryota > Metazoa > Chordata > Actinopteri > Batrachoidiformes > Batrachoididae > Thalassophryne > Thalassophryne amazonica. Next base: position 12,084,889 of record NC_047110.1, on the reverse strand, counting down.
GTTGGGCTCTGTGCCATGGAGTGGCGCAGAGAGGAGGAGGAGACGGAGAGAGCCAGATGTTTCCAAAACATCAGGCACATGCAGCAGGTGGAACACCTGTAGGAGCGTGCTGAGGAGCACTGGAACGAGACTTTTAGTTGACTTGACGTAACTGTTCTCCTTCAGCATACTGCAGCAATGAAACTGAATGCGGTGCAGCAGGGTTTAATTGTGCACATCAGAGAAGAACGCTGTCACGCTCTATTAAAGATCACCACTAATCAAGACGGATCAACACGCTCAGTTGTGACCTTCACATGTGGTGAAATGAGGGTGGTGCGTGACATTCGTGGAAGATTTTTTGAGAGACAAAAACATGCTCCACGAAAATCACGAATATCACGCACCAACATGCACTATTAAGAAACCTATTCAGATGTGTTAAGTCACGTTAAGAATGTCAGGAATGTGCCAAGAATGACCCAAATATGACATTCGTAACACGTCTTGCCTATGCGTAAATGCACCATAATGTTTTCATTATCGGATTAGCTTTTCAGATAACTTTGAAAACCATCACCGGACCAATTATCTTCCAATACGTTTTGATCCGATAATTTTTAGATTGCTAACATTTTTGCAGATGTAGCTTTTTGTAGTAGATGCGCAGTTCTGTCCTCTACAAATAAAGAAGAGCTGGTTCCAGAGGAAACCATCCTATCTATCTATCCTCTGCAGACAAAGGAAGACTGGTCATCGAAAAGAAAAAAGCTCATTTCTTTTAACCCCATACTAATATGCTGAAGAGGATTTGAAAATCATTGTATTCTGTTTTTATTTACATTTTTCACAACGTTCCAACTTCATTGGAATTGGGGTTGTATTTTAAGGACTACAAAAGGAGGACTTTCAAGCACTTTCACAAATATATATTATTAATCATTTCATAACAACATTTTATACATAGCTGTTCCATTTTCTTTGATTTAAAGCTGAAAATTGCACTTCTGCCACATCCTGGCTGTGTCATATAAATTCCTTTATTCCTTCCTTCATGAGCCAAAATGACAGTCGGCCTCTTGGCCTGCATAGAACTTGGTACTGTATGTACATGAAAAGAAATGCATTTTGAATATAACAAAATCCCGCTCTGCATCATCTGTCACTGGTATGATTCCAAACACCAGCTACATGGTGTTCATTTTCTGGGGTGTTTATCCGTATCCATGGGATACAGAGTGTGAAGTACCTGCTGAAGCACGCTGCTGAGTCACTGTGGCTTCCAGGGCTGCTTTTACAGAACCAAGTCTGATATTTGAGTGTTGCAGCAATGATGAAAGGAGTCAATTCAGTTGGATTTTTTGGCAGAAATGAAAAACATTAAAGTAGCTGCTGAGACTTGACTTGAGCCTTTATGATTTTGATAGCACCTGTGTGCTTGAGATCCTTGAAGAAGAAGAAGTGAACATCAGCACCTTTGTGCCTATGATCAGGCACAAAGGTCAGGATCCGAACACATTCAGGCGTCATGGGCAGAACTGAACATGTCTCTTTTTGAGGTTTGTCTGCTGCATAACTTCCTCAAGGCAATGAGAAAAAGGACGCACAATCCAACAATTAGGACCCTTCTTTCACAAGCAGTTACAAGAGAACAAATAACTCTTGAATTACATTTTCAGGTTGAAAGCCACATCCTGTTGGTATTGTCTGTAGTGGCTCCTCTGCTGTGGGCCAGAGGCCACAAAGTGGAACTGGATCAGGATCTCCAGAAAGCTTTGAGTGAAAAGAAACCGTGTACAACAAACAAAAGACTTAAATTTTAAGTTAGTCTGCATTTGGCTCTTTGAGCCTTTTGTGGGCCATTTCCACTGAACTAACATAACCCCAAATACTCCTCAGTATATTACTTTGTAGTAAACTACAGATTTTTTTTTTTAATTTCAGGAAATAAACTGGCTTCATATTTGGACATACTCAGGTTCAACATCATTAATGAAAACACAAACATATTTTGGTGCACATTATTTTATTTTAAGTTATACGTTTTTTTTATTCAATTTCAATTTTCAGCTTCATCACATTTACAATTCTATAAAATAATGTGCCGTGAATCTGACTGGTTAATCGTGAAAATTCACACCATAAAATATCACGTGGACGGTGGCAAAATATTAAAACCGTTTCACATTTGATGTGTTACTCTGGCCCCTGACCGTGTTGCTGTGCAGGTGTCAACAATGACGCTGTCACCTGAGAGCAACAGAAACTACTGCAGCGACGATAATCCCGAGATTTGTGGATTTAGTGGATTTAACTGGATTGACTGATGGATTTACTGTGGATTTAGGTCAATGCAGCTGACCAGAGGGAGAAATCTTTGGGTCTGCTCACAGAATTTCCAGTTTGGCATGAAGACACTGTTGCTCTGGTAAGCTTTGATGAGCCGACCACACCCTTTCACAACGATTCGCCGACCAAATTACTACAGAAAAATAAACCATGCAAACTATGGAAATAACCCTGTTGTGTCTGATGATTTGGGGATCTTCATGCTGGATTATCACAAATAGCCATTTTAAAACTCGATTTGCAACCGTAAAATCCAGCATGAACGTCTGCAAATCATCAAACACAACAGGGTTATTCCCGAAATACGAGCGAAGCGAAGTGCCGCAAAGAGGCATGAAGCTCGCTCATGGTACACTGAGTCCCAAATATGACACAGTGAAGCAGGAAATGTCAAATGTTGAAAAATTCCTGGATTGACAGTATAGAAGATCTCATGGGATCTCACTGGAATTCAGTGGCAAATTGAGACTGAAACAGGAAGTACCAAAATTTTGAGTCCACAGTGAAACAGGAAATGTCAAATGTGTTTAACTTTGGAAAGTTTTTTTAATAATTCCCCCCCCAATTTTGATCTTTTTTTTTTATTATTATTATTTATTAACCTGTTCTTTGGTATGTTGTTTTTGCTGTTGTATTTAATCCTCTGTAAGGGCCCCTTCACACACAGTGCGAATAAAGTACAACTCAGGGCGACTCACGGCGATATAGCTCGTATGATTGAACCACAAAACATGGTGCTGACAGGCAGGCATGCACGATGCCGGTGCGATAGTTCGTGCACGCGGGGAACACACTGCCAGCACCTGCACAATGTGGTTACACATCGTGCAGCGGTTTTGTGCACTCGGGAACACAGCAGCTTTTCACAGCAGTGAAAATAAAAAAAATAATAAAAAATTACATGCGACCCACAGGACTAAAATTCACGCCTTCCAAAACCTTGGATGGCCAGTCAGAAACTTAAAATGAAACAAACCCACACATCTATAAAAACACTGCATTTATCAAGCGGGCAATACAAATATGATCCCTCTGTTCCTCTGTAGATGACCCATGGTCACAGACATACAGTCATGAAATGACATTAATGAGAAGTAGTTCGCTCTTCTCATGTCCGCATCTGCTGGTCCGGTGTGTCCAGGTGGCTGTGTGCGTGTCCTGCCCAACACATGTCTGGTGGATGGCGTGCCACAGCACAGACACTGCGTCATGTGGAACAGAGCTCATGTGGGTGACGTGACAGTCAGATCGCCCGCTGCATGTTATGATCTGACGATCAGTTTCAACCTGGGGGCAGTCTGTCTATGGCTGATGCAGAGACCCTGATTCATGCATTTGTCTCTTCTAGATTGGACTACTGCAATGTTCTATTTTCTGTTTTACTGCAGTCCAGCATTAGGGGTCTCCAATTGTTTCAAAATGCTGCTGCCAGACTCTTGAAAGGAAGTAGAAAGATCAACCACATTACACCCATTTTGGCATCTCTTCACTGGCTTCCTGTCTCTATGAGGTTGGATTTTAATGTTCTGCTATTAACCTATAAGATTATTCATGGACTAGCGTCTCCCTACTTAGCTGAGCTAATTAAACCCTATGTACCAGACCGGGCTCTGCACTCTGGTGCAGGGTTACTTTGTGTCCCTAGGGCGAATAACAAGTATCAGGTTGAGTAGACAGAGACATCTGGACACAAATGTAGGACTCAAACTCACAACTCACATAAATTTTAAGATTGTTTACTTGAAGGGATATGCAGGGCCGGGTACACAAAAAGGCAGTTCAAAACCAGCAAACAAATCAGGAACATCAGGCAATAAGGCATGGTTGAAAAAACAGGCAGTAGGTCAATAAACACTAGGAAGCAGATAAGGTGAGGAAAACACAAGGAACAGAGCTGGAAGGTATGGCACAAGGCACAGTGATCTGGCGAGGACACAGTGCAACCAATGAAGTTTATATACACCCTGGTGATGAGCTAGAGATTAGGGACAGGTGTGTGGAATGCACCACAATATGGGTGTGGCCAAAAAGTGTGCACCGCCCACCACCAAGCACAAAGAGAGGCAGACAAAAGAGATAGGGAAAGACAAAGCCCAAGCAGGAAAAAAAACTCAGCAAAAGACATCACACAGACCGCAAAACAAACAAACCTATCTAAACAGAACAGCGCAAACATGATACAAAAAGTCCAAATGCTGACAAAAAGCCTGAGGGGCACAGAGCCTCTTATCATGCAACTGTTCTGTGGAATGATCTCCCTACAGCAACAAAACAGATTCTATAGAGACCTTCAAATCCATACTTAAGACACATTTATTTTCCATCTCATATGGCTAGCATACTGGCATAGCATGGTACTATGCTTCTTATCCTTTTAAATTCATTTTATTAGTAAACAGAGCGAGTTTCGGCCTCAACTTTGTCTAAATTCTGGGTCTGTTAGTGAAGCTTAGGGCTACCAGTTGGCAGTCACTTTAGTACCTTCTCTGCTTTACTGTTGCTTAATGCTGCTGAATTTTACCTGAGGTGTATTTTTTCTGGCTGACTGTTTATGCTTTTTTCTCTCTGTCTGTGGTGCAGATGGTGTCATGGCATCATGTGCTAGATTTGGCAACTGCATATTTTCTGAAACAGACGTGGAACATGGAACAGACTCTGCCGCAGGAACAGGCCCACTGAATGGCATGCTGGATGTCCCCTGCCTGTGGACTGGACACCTGCATGGATGTCATCAAGGTCATCTTTTGCTGTTATGTTCTGTTTTGTAAAACTTTGCAAAATCTTGTAACTGTTAGAATGGCCTAAGCAGTGGGTCACCCCTCTGAGCCTGGTCTGCTTGAGGTTTCTTCCTTATTATCATCAGAGGGAGTTTTTTCTTACCTTTTTCTTTTCTTTCTTGTGCTTGCTCTAGGGGATGGTAAGGTTGTGTATCCAATGAGCTTCAGCACAGCTGCAATTTTGTCTTTGTATAAATACTTTCCCGTGCCTTGTGTTTTTCATTCTACTCACTGATGATGATGCCGAGGCAAACATCTCGGATACACGCAGAACAACTACGACAATGACGAGAAAAATGCCTCCAAAAGGTCGCCACTCCCTAGCTCCTCCGAAACAAGCTTCCCAGGAGAACGTCAAGTACTGTTCTGGAGGACCTGGAAGATGAGCTGCCAGTGCCATGTGTGCAGGGTGTGGTGCAGGAGTCAACAGACGTCCTCAGAGATGTCAGAGGCGACCAGGTGACCAAAAGAAGGAAAGTGGCAGCAACCTTTTTGACTGAGGAACAGGAGGTGAAGGTGGAGTCATTTTATGGACATCCTGAGATGTACAGCAAGTGCTTGGGACAATACAAAACACCCAGTGGAAGGAAGCCCTGTGGGAGCAGAACTCTGGCAAAATTGCGAGGGATGTCTCCATTCTTAAAGTGTGGGACAAGAGTCTGAGGACTCGTCTCGGAAAACTGATGGGTTTGTCTCAGAAAGCTGATGGGTTCAACCACAATCCAGACTCTTATTGGAAGCTATAGGAAGCAGTTAGAGGCTGTTATTTCTGCAAAAGGAAGATCTACTAAATATTGATGTATTGTTTCTGTTGGGGTGCCCAAATTTATGCACCTGCCTAATTTTGTTTAAAGAATTGTTGCACACTTTCTGTAAATCCTATAAACTTCATTTCACTTCTCAAATATCGCTGCGTTTATCTGCTATATGATATATTTAACTGAAATTGCTGATCCAAACAACCAATGATTTATAAAGGAAAACCATGGAAATCATCAGGGGTGCCCAAACTTTTACATACAACTGTATAAATAGAAAAGCAGCATACTGGTGTGGTCAAAACCAGAGGAAGTGGGAATTGTAGTGTGTCAAAGCGCTGCTGTCTCCTAAGATTTGATGAAAAATAGATCCTGTGTGGTGGGATTAATATTCATTTGTGGTAACAATGTATATAACAATGTATATCCATTTGAATCCATTCCTACCTCAACACCAAGAAACACATATGCAGAAAAACATGAAATTCAAACAATATATCTTTTATTATGTGAAAATGACATATTCAAATATTTGCATTCATCAAAATGTATCAGCAAAGTACAGAAAACATATGCACTTCAAATAAAAAATGCAAATGCAATGTCAGTGTTGGCAGTCTGACAGTGATGAGCACGCTACAGTTCAGATCATTCTGTTCTGCCAAGACACAGATCCAGCAGCTGTGCTGAAATGCAGGATTCAAGGATGTATGGTTTCATCATGTAGATCCTGACAGCAATTGTGTCATGACCAATGATGAAGAATGGTTTGTCAAGGGCACTCTGTGGCAGTGGTTCCAGAGCCGTGAAGTTGATGGTCTCATCTTCGATGCACTGCTTCAGTTTCAGTGCACTGAAGAGTTGGCAGTCTGAAATAGCAACCGTGCCACCAATAACACACCAAATCAACTTGTAGTTGACATCTACAAGGTCACGGAGAACCACAGAGAGGAATCCCCTGTAATTATGGTAAAGGCTGCCTGTGTTGCGAGGACAGCAGATAACTACATTTCCCATCAAGGACACCACATGCATGTGGTCCATTCCAGTGGATCTGGAAGCCATCTGCAACTGCCTTCTATTCCTGGAGGTTTCTTGGGCATTGATCACTTCATGCATGTAGTCTTCTCAAATTGCTCTGCATACCTCTGGAACAAAGCTGGAATCTGTGGAGATTGAAACACATAACTGATACTGCAGCAAAGGATACTAGGTACCTGAGTGTCAGCGCTCGCTCTGGACCTGGTCGCAGACACTCTCTCCAGTTGGTATCACCTTTGATGATTTTAGGTCCAACCCTATGCAAGAGCTCATTAAACATTATGGCTCCATATACACATGTAATTGCAGAAAGCTCCCTCATCTTCCAGCCTCAGTACATGCATCAGTCTGTTGTAGTCACCAAAAATGTAGCAGCCTTCTTTCTTGTCTCAGCCAGGGCCAGACCCACCAGGTTCTTGGTCTCCGCTTTCTGCACATCTACATCCTTCTGAACACAGCAATGGCCATCTGGTTCATGACCCATGTGTGGCGTAGGATTGCGGCATGCAGCATAACTTTGTTGCTTATCGTGGAATCTTCAGGGGAGGCTTCTTCTTCAATAGCAAAGCAAAGAGTGACAGAAAAGCACCTGATACTGCAATATACAGCCTCATGCATACGGTCGCAAAGCAGATGCCAGGGTTGCTCCAAGGATGTAGAAGTGACACGGAGTAGATGCTCAAAGAATGACATTGGTCACCAAAGTGCAACAGACGGAAAGCACAGAAGAAGCACAAAGGATACTCAGTGGAGACACAGCACTCTATGGCAGTGTTGTATAAAGTACCGGAAAATCACACTTAAGTAAAAGTACAGATACCCATTAAAAAAATGACTTTGGTAGAATTTAAGTAACCGATTGAAATGCTACTCAGTAAAAGTCTTAAAGTATCTAGTATTTATTGTACTTAAGTATGACAAGTAATGTACAACTAAATGTACTCAAGTATTGAAAGTAATAGTACAAGTAAATGTTAATAATGAAAAACTGACTGATATATTTTTTTTATATAAAAGTTTATCTAGGCTTGTAAATGTCTGGTAGTATTAGTCAAAATACTGAAAATTGTGCACATCACACAAAAACACTTCAGAAACAAGGTTTTAAAACCTAAACGAGAGTAGGCTACTCACTAGGTGTTCACAAGAAACACTTATTTATTTCTATATGTATTTATTTATTTTCATTGTTACATGGTTTTATCTTTTCTGTTGTGTTTTGTTTCATTAGGTTCTTTTTGTCTCTTTCTTGTCTATTATGTAGACTATTATTGTTGTTGCTATAATATAAGAATAAAAAGAAATTAAAAAAAATTACAATTTGACTCTTTTACGACAACGAACACAAATCAACACAAACATGCTGATGCGAACAGCTTAATGCTAACTTTAACATTGAAAACGCCATAGACACGCTAACGCGTTAGCATCGGCCCCGTTTTTAAGTTATAAAATACATCTAACAACTGTTTCAGAAGACCATAACAGGTCGGTTTAACATAAAAATATTAAATATTACTCACAGACATATGCTCTTCAGGGTTTTAGCGGGAAAAATTAGGATAAAGCAAAATAAAATCCACGAATCATAGATCGAAGCACTGCTTCGACCTGCGAATCACTGCTTTGATTGGTTCAAGGTTCAAAGCAAAGCCGAGCTGCAGAAAAGTTGATTACAGACCCGCTGCAGGTCTGTAATCATTTTCCTGACAAACACCCACCAAGTGCGCAACTGCAAAAAAGCCTACTGGACATGCCTCATGACAAATCGGCCTGACTTCATTGCAGTCACTAGTAATCAGTGGTGTCTCTGGGTGAAAACACAACTTTTTCGTGTGTGTTTTTTTGTAACGAGTAACGGCATGGCGCATAGACAAGAAGTATGTAATTAAGGTCGGAAATGTAGTGAAGTAAAAGTGAAAGTAAGCTAAATTTAAAAAACTCAAGTAAAGTACAAAGTCTCCCAAAACATACTTAAGTACAGTAGTGAAGTATTTTTACTTTGTTACTATACAACACTGCTCTATGGTCGCCAGTGTTTGCACAGAGGAGGCACAGAGGAAGCACAGTGGATGCTCGGGGGACACTGGAAATGCTTAGATTTGGTGTTTAGAATGCTGAAATAACACAGCAGGGATGTGGAAGCACTTACACAGAAAGGTGTTTTGGTGTCCCGTGACCGTGCTGGTAATTCTTTTGGATGCACAAGGGACGCACAAAGGATGCCGTCCTGTGTAAGAGACCCCTAATGCCTAACAGTCAGCATGGTTTAACTGTGATGATGCTAAAGATCACAAACAGCATTATTGTCACTCACAAAAATTTCACATATTAATTTTGTGCTAAAACTGCTTTTTGCAACCTAAACAAATACAAAAAGAGAAAGAGAGAAAATAACCCTTCTGGGTCACGAGCAACTTCATTTTGCTGTTCTGGATTGCTGTGTTCCCAATATGGCAATAATCATGTTATACAAATTTCACCAAGGTTGGGTAGGATTACTTTGAAAGAATACATGTGGATTACATGTATGTATGTACATATTTAGATTACTTGTAATCTGATGACTTTTGGATTACATTTCAGAGTAATCCTACCCAACCTTGAATTTCACACACTTGAAGCTGTGCTGACACGGCTAAACAATAGCAGATAGGCCATGGCAGTCTGCTGCTGTGTTACTGTGAAGAACTTTAAAATTGAATGCGTCTCCAGAAGCGACATTACTGATAAGTGAGGCTTTGGTCTGGAGGACAGTGTTTTAGTTGAATTTATACTGGGATTATAAAATGTTGTGTTTTGGTTTATTTGTTCTGAAAAAAGTAAAGCTGCTCTGATGCCTAACCACTTACACAGGCTGGCACACCTCGTGTGGTTCGGAGGAGGTCGGCGTGTCACTTGGTCTTTTAGCCTTACATACAGTTCCTTTACTGTCTTATCCAGTTGCACATCGGTGGAGCAAAACCTCTGGTGATACAATTGGATTGATATCATTCTTTTGATGAATGAACTCTTTTACTCTTTCAAAATCTGCACTTTGAGCTTTGCCAGTCAAACGGAAAATAATAGTAACATAATTTCAAAAGCCCAGTCTGACTTTAGTTATCCACAAGTCACTGCAATACATTGAAATCAGGTTTGGTCGGCTCAGGGAGAATGTACTGATGCTGTTTGTCACTGCATCCATCACACCACAGAACACTCCCAGGCAACCACCCTGTCAGACAACCACTCCTTCTTTGTCATTTGGGACCAGCCACTTATCTGCCACAGCCAAGGAAAACATAGGTGTTCTCTAGGCCTTCACATCTGCTGGGGCGCTCTACAGTCAGGTTCTTTCATGCCACAGAACTACATCACATGGCGAAAATGTTGTATCTGGGGCTCCTTTCTATTCACAAGTTGTCAAGTTGCTATTCACTCTCCTGGCACAAGAGTAGATAACAGATGACCACATTTGAGCTGTCTGTGAAAACTGTCAAAATGCAACACGAGTGTGGCATAACCTAGTAACACATGGGTGTGACTGTGCCAACCCCCCCCCACAGACACACACAAATGGCTTGTGGAGTGTGTCGTTATCATTGTCTCACCTAACACACCTGGCATGTGGAGTGTGTTGTCATTACCCCCCAACACACACACACACACACCATGAATCCAACATGGTCAGCTGTGGCTGAGGGTCCCGGAGTCCGGTCGCTGTCCAGTGCAGTGCGCTGCTGGAACAGTTGACCACTGTGGACTGCAACTCGGATGGTGAGCACGCAATGCACACGTGTGGGTGGCCGCGCATGCCCTCATCACATGAGGACCGGCCAGCGTCTGAGCACGCGGCATGGTGTGAAGCCGGTCGGATAGGCTGATGTCATTTCCACCAGGTAAATTGTAGTTTACATGACAGAGAGGAGGAGTGGAGATTAAATAAAACAAATAAGGGTAGAGGTGTGAACTCATTCATGTGTGATCACTTTGCTCATGCACTTTGCTGTGGATATGCAGTGCCTATCAGCTGACCACCGACTGTCAGCTGGACCTAACCGTGCACGCAAGGTGTTAAATTAAAAACAGGCAGCTCCTCCTGTTCCTCCTGCTGTCTGTCTGGCGCTTCGTCCATTTCACACTGTGACTCGTGTGGTCTCTGTGCAGCTCTGCCTCTCCCAGACCTTACACAAAATTTACAAATGGTGTGGGAGCAAATAGGGAACAAACCATCACTGGATATGTCACTAGCTCAGACATATCTGTCACGGTGTTAATGATGTCTATGTGATAGGTTAGAAGGGTAGCACGCCTTTAAAAACTATGCTCAGCACCAATAAATAGTGATTAGCTCTCTGCTAATAAATAAGGATAATTCATAAGGTGATGTCATATTAAAAACAGTAGGGAATAGAAATAGTTAAAAATAGTAAAGTGCTTAAAACGTTAAAAAGGTTTGTAATAAATATACATTTACATAAAAGCCTTCAGAACAATATAAATACAGTTAAGAGTTAAAAGTTAAAAGTATGTTATTCTTTATTTTTTCTAAATGTTTTGTAATTCTATTCAAAGGAATTGTGATCGCATTCTCAGAAATCGTCTAGTAATCAATCAATTCAATCAATCAATTTTTTTATATAGCGCCAAATCACAACAAACAGTTGCCCCAAGGCGCTTTATATTGTAAGGCAAGGCCATACAATAATTATGTAAAACCCCAACGGTCAAAACGACCCCCTGTGAGCAAGCACTTGGCTACAGTGGGAAGGAAAAACTCCCTTTTAACAGGAAGAAACCTCCAGCAGAACCAGGCTCAGGGAGGGGCAGTCTTCTGCTGGGACTGGTTGGGGCTGAGGGAGAGAACCAGGAAAAAGACATGCTGTGGAGGGGAGCAGAGATCGATCACTAATGATTAAATGCAGAGTGGTGCATACAGAGCAAAAAGAGAAAGAAACAGTGCATCATGGGAACCCCCCAGCAGTCTACGTCTATAGCAGCATAACTAAGGGATGGTTCAGGGTCACCTGATCCAGCCCTAACTATAAGCTTTAGCAAAAAGGAAAGTTTTAAGCCTAATCTTAAAAGTAGAGAGGGTGTCTGTCTCCCTGATCTGAATTGGGAGCTGGTTCCACAGGAGAGGAGCCTGAAAGCTGAAGGCTCTGCCTCCCATTCTACTCTTACAAACCCTAGGAACTACAAGTAAGCCTGCAGTCTGAGAGCGAAGCGCTCTATTGGGGTGATATGGTACTACGAGGTCCCTAAGATAAGATGGGACCTGATTATTCAAAACCTTATAAGTAAGAAGAAGAATTTTAAATTCTATTCTAGAATTAACAGGAAGCCAATGAAGAGAGGCCAATATGGGTGAGATATGCTCTCTCCTTCTAGTCCCCGTCAGTACTCTAGCTGCAGCATTTTGAATTAACTGAAGGCTTTTTAGGGAACTTTTAGGACAACCTGATAATAATGAATAGTCCAGCCTAGAGGAAATAAATGCATGAATTAGTTTTTCAGCATCACTTTGAGACAAGACCTTTCTGATTTTAGAGATATTGCGTAAATGCAAAAAAGCAGTCCTACATATTTGTTTAATATGCGCTTTGAATGACATATCCTGATCAAAAATGACTCCAAGATTTCTCACAGTATTACTAGAGGTCAGGGTAATGCCATCCAGAGTAAGGATCTGGTTAGACACCATGTTTCTAAGATTTGTGGGGCCAAGTACAATAACTTCAGTTTTATCTGAGTTTAAAAGCAGGAAATTAGAGGTCATCCATGTCTTTATGTCTGTAAGACAATCCTGCAGTTTAGCTAATTGGTGTGTGTCCTCTGGCTTCATGGATAGATAAAGCTGGGTATCATCTGCGTAACAATGAAAATTTAAGCAATACCGTCTAATAATACTGCCTAAGGGAAGCATGTATAAAGTGAATAAAATTGGTCCTAGCACAGAACCTTGTGGAACTCCATAATTAACTTTAGTCTGTGAAGAAGATTCCCCATTTACATGAACAAATTGTAATCTATTAGACAAATATGATTCAAACCACCGCAGCGCAGTGCCTTTAATACCTATGGCATGCTCTAATCTCTGTAATAAAATTTTATGGTCAACAGTATCAAAAGCAGCACTGAGGTCTAACAGAACAAGCACAGAGATGAGTCCACTGTCCGAGGCCATAAGAAGATCATTTGTAACCTTTACTAATGCTGTTTCTGTACTATGATGAATTCTAAAACCTGACTGAAACTCTTCAAATAGACCATTCCTCTGCAGATGATCAGTTAGCTGTTTTACAACTACCCTTTCAAGAATTTTTGAGAGAAAAGGAAGGTTGGAGATTGGCCTATAATTAGCTAAGATAGCTGGGTCAAGTGATGGCTTTTTAAGTAATGGTTTAATTACTGCCACCTTAAAAGCCTGTGGTACATAGCCAACTAACAAAGATAGATTGATCATATTTAAGATCGAAGCATTAAATAATGGTAGGGCTTCCTTGAGCAGCCTGGTAGGAATGGGGTCTAATAAACATGTTGATGGTTTGGATGAAGTAACTAATGAAAATAACTCAGACAGAACAATCGGAGAGAAAGAGTCTAACCAAATACCGGCATCACTGAAAGCAGCCAAAGATAACGATACGTCTTTGGGATGGTTATGAGTAATTTTTTCTCTAATAGTTAAAATTTTGTTAGCAAAGAAAGTCATGAAGTCATTACTAGTTAAAGTTAATGGAATACTCAGCTCAATAGAGCTCTGACTCTTTGTCAGCCTGGCTACAGTGCTGAAAGAAACCTGGGGTTGTTCTTATTTTCTTCAATTAGTGATGAGTAGAAAGATGTCCTAGCTTTACGGAGGGCTTTTTTATAGAGCAACAGACTCTTTTTCCAGGTGTGTAAGACTACAACTCTGCTTCCTGGTCCCAACCCTGGATAGTCACGGTTTGGAGGATTTAAGAAAATTGGCCAGATTTCTAGAAATGAGAGCTGCTCCATCCAAAGTGGGATGGATGCCGTCTCTCCTAACAAGACCAGGTTTTCCCCAGAAGCTTTGCCAATTATCTATGAAGCCCACCTCATTTTTTGGACACCACTCAGACAGCCAGCAATTCAAGGAGAACATGCGGCTAAACATGTCACTTCCGGTCTGATTGGGGAGGGGCCCAGAGAAAACTACAGAGTCCGACATTGCAACTTGTAATGTCTTCCCACACCACTGGAGGGATTTCACAGGGTTTCTCCTCATTGCAACAACCTGAAATAACTCTCGTGATTATTTCTTCATATTTTCAGGTAAACGTTTCCCAGTGTTATAAAAATGCGTTATATGCATTGTTAAGCTATTTTTCTGTTTATATCGCATGTTACAGTGAAGCTAAAGAAACGTTTTCATGCATGTTTTAAGAGTTTAAAATATGTTTTTTTCTGCATATGAACTTAGCTTGAGTCTGCCATTTTATGTTAAAAAAGATAAGGGAAATAATGATTGCAATAAACCTCTGCGTGAAGGAAACAACCCGAAATAACTCTCGTGATTATTTCTTCATATTTTCAGAGGTACTGCATCACATTACCCCATATTCAGGGGTACAACATCTACAGGCTCAAAATATGAAAGTCCCTGGTCTAAGTCTCAGTCCTGTCGACCACCAGGACATAACTCCCTGGATGACTTAATGCCGCGTTCACACCGGGCGCGACGCGAGTGACTGCAGCCACAGGTTGCCATGTAATCCCTATGTAAGGACGTATTTTGGCGCCAAACCGCGCAGCGCGATGCGATGGACGCGAGTGAAGCGACGCGAGTGAAGCAATTTTGAGCATTTTGCGCGTTTGTAGCGCGATATTGCATTGCGTCATGTCGTGTCGCCCTCCTCCCCAAGTTGAAAAATCTGAACTTTTTCGTCTCTTCGCGCCGCGATGACCAACCAGTGACTGGATATGTAGTGACGTGGAGATGTCTGGAGTTTGACTGAAGATGTGAACATGTCCTGTCTCTGGTAGCAGCCTGTGAGCAGGACTTATGTCTCTTTTGTCCTTTATTTCACAATTATGAGAGAGTTTTTAGAGCGAGCAGCAGCACCACAGCAGGGGGAGCGGAGTTTCTTTTTATTTTTATTTTACGTGCGCGCGTGAGGGTCCATGGAGATTATTTTACTTATTAACTACGCAGATGTATAATGGTGACTGGTTTCTAAAGACAATTATGACAGTTTTTTTTGGGAAAGAGCGAGGAGCAGCCTCACAGCAAGCTGCAGAGTTTCTTTCTTTCTTTTTTTTTCTTTATGTGCGTGCGCGAGCGAATCGTCTGTGTGGAGAATATTTTATTAATTAACTACACAGATGTATAATAAAACAAATGGTGACTGGTTTCTAAACACAATTATGACAGAGTTTTTTGGTGGAAGAGCGAGCTGCAGCAAGCAGCGGAGTTTCTGAAAGCGGCCGTCATCCAGACGCAGCTCCTGCAGCAAATGATACTCTCTGTATTGGGAGCTTTTCACAACAACTCGCTCCGTGTGATCAAGGTCCGTCATGATGACTTGACACCGAGTGGAATGGAAGGTCCTCCTATTTGATGACGCACCGGGGCAAATTTTCGCAGCGAAAGTCCACCCAAGCAGAGCGACACACCGGGCGAAGGAGGAGCGTCCGTCGCCACGCGACCCCCGCGAATTTGTAGCGTTTGATTGCGCCCGGTGTGAACGCAGCATAAGAGTCACGACTGTTGACTGCAGCTGTGTAGCCTCCTACAGGTACGTGCATGCGTGCACTCGTTACACAAACAGAATGAAGATAGGAAATACACAACAAATTCTGAATTATTGTTTCACCTGCTCATCTACAAAGCAACTTTTTTTGGAAAAAATAACTTGTACTCAGTTATAGCACTGAGTGACACAATATCAATATTATTCTTCATACTGAAACAGTTTTACTCTAACATTGATCATATATTGATCTGTAACCGATAAATCTCAGCGACAACAGACATTATTCTATTTAGTTTGTCTTATTGGGAATATGACAAAATACTCAAATCACAATATGATACGTACGCTTTAGCAAATTTTTATTTTAACAACATGAGGTACATATAAGTAAGTATTGAAAAGATTGTATTCAGTGTGAAATATTATGCAATAATAAGTGTAAAATATATTAACCTCTAGAGGGCACTCACAGTGTGCATACTAGAGCCTGGATACCCGACCCAGGCCGGATGAGACATCATAGCCCTTCCTCTCTAAGCCCGTTTGCTCATAATGAATGACATGTTGTTGTTAACAGTGGAATTTAACATACTTTTTTTTTTTTGGTGGATCCTTAATGAGATTTATTTTTGTGAAGTGATGGACACTGTGGAGAACTCTGACAGTGAATAAATGGAGCACTGTTGTGCTAAGAAAATAATTGCAGAAAGGACTTTGAGCTTTTAAAATAAATCTTTCTTCTTGTTGGTGGGACAAACTTCATCTTCCTGATTTAATGCTTCACCTCAGGCAGCTTTGGTGGCCTCTCGACACCGGTGTGCTCTCTCTTACTCATCCAGTTTCTCAACAGCAGAGTCCTGTGCCCCTGACCTAGTTCAATTTATCATGACAACCAATCCGCACTCTAGTGCTCACGTCCTAAAATGGTCAAATGGGGTGGAAGTGCAGGTGTGTGTGGATGTGTGTGTTGGGGGCACTATTTCACTAAAGAACACATAATATGTCAATCAACGGAAGACATTATAACAGTATAATAAGTAATTCTGTTCTACATAAGATGAACAAAAATAAATAACTAAACAAACAAAAGCAACTGCATAATGTGCACTAACCTGCGGTGTCCTGTGCAAATGTCCATAAGCTTCCCATTGACAAGTGTTGCTTTTCTGTAGAAAGCTTTTACAAAGTACACTTCAATGATTTTAAATTTTGAACTTTTAACCCCAACAATCGGTAGACTTGAGGTCACCACACCAACACACCTAAATCATATACCAGGTGTATTGACAATCAGCCAGGAGAGATATTATTGCGCAAACAATATTTTTACAATGTACACTCTAGTGACCTTGACCTTTGACCTTTTGACTTCAAAATCAATAGGTTTCTTTGGGTCACTATGCATAATGCATGCCATATACTATGCAAGTTGGTGACAAGTGGGTAGGATCACCTGAAGTAACCTTGCTCACAAGTGAAATGTCGCCTAACTGACTGATTCCACACACATAGTCATGTGTGGACCATCGGCTGTGCTGTAGCAGTAGTAATAATAATAATAATAATAATAATAATACCAACTCAACATACAGATCCACTTTGGAGTGAAACAAAGGAGAGTCTGAATGAACGTATGAACAAAAACTATTGCTGATAATAATGATAGAAATCTGTTTAGTCTGTTTGAGATCAATGCAAAATAACAGGCAGAACAAAGAAAAAACAGTCTGTCTGGTTCTGTGGTGTGGTGGACCTGGAACATATTGACAGCAGTGTTGCCACAGTAACTTTTAAAAGTTATTTTATTAGTTACTTTATACAGTGATGTGATACAGTTACTTCATACAGTTACTTTAAGTTATTTTATTAGTTACTTTATAAAGTGACGTGATAGTTACTTCATACGGTTACTTTATACAGTGACATGATACAGTTACTTCATACAATACTTTATACAGTTACTTTATGCAGTTACTTCATACTGTTACTTACACAGTGACATGATACAGTTACTTTATACAGTTACTTCATACTGTTACTTACACAGTGACATGATACAGTTACTTCACAGTTAGTTCATACAGTTACTTTATACAGTTACTTCATACTGTTACAGTTACTTCATACTGTTACAGTTACTTCATACTGTTACTTACACAGTGACATGATACAGTTACTTCATAGTTAGTTCATACAGTTACTTTATACAGTTACTTACCTGGACAACTTGTTGGCAGTTGCTGAATGTAACCAGTAAAGTACCTAGTAATCTAACTTGGCTATTTTTAAAATTGAGTACTCAGTAAAGTAACTATTAGTGACTAAATAATCAGTAAAGTAACTATTAGTCACTTTACTGATTAGTTACTTTGCTAATTACTCAGTCTTAAGACTAACCAAGTTACTTTACTAGTTAACTTTTTAGTTACATTCAGCTGCTGACAAGTTGTCCTCAGCTACTAATGAAGTAACTGCATAAAGTAACTAAAAAAGTAACCAATACAGTAACTTTACAAAGTTACTGTGGAATCCCTGGACCCTCTGACTCAGCCCGTCCCCCTGTCTGTGCGTGTGCGGGTCGGGACAGAACACAGCACGCTCTTATCAGTCAGTGCACAGCTGTGGGGCGACGACATGCAGCTGTTTGTTAACAGTGTGGACTGACTCAGTCACGCTGTCCACAAACACAATGGCGATGCTGAAGACACTTTGAACTGCACATGAGGTTGAAATGATTCTAAACTGATTTAGTATCTTGGCATTACTCTACATTACCGTGGCCATGCCGATAGAGCTTCTTTGAAGTGTTGCATGTGCCGGCGAACCGCGTGCATAAAGAGCACAAAACCTCAAAACATTCCAACTAAACACGACAAAACATTGTCAAATGTTATGCTCAGCTTTCATGCTGATTTGGACATATTGTGGATTTTTTAGCCTTTTTAACATAGTGTGATGGGCATTTTTAAACATTTCTTCAAGACTTTATTCTGATTAAAATCAGACACAGCAACCAATTTAAAAACACAGCTTTCTCGTAACCCACTCCATCCGTGTTTTCTAACTTTGTGTGTTCTCATGCTCCATTACAGCACTGCATATTGACAATGAAGCACTGTGCCGTAGTCACTTTCTCGAGCATTAGGCCTGATGTGGTGTTCAACATACCCGCTAACATTTCTCTTCACCAGCTAACAACTTGTGAGTTACAGTCTCACTTTAAGGGCCCCGTGTTCCACCCACCGCAAAGTAGCGCACAGCGCAGTGCAAATATCAGTGCTAGTCTGCAAATGACAGTTGTCATTTCACTCCCAGCATTCACTGCGTGTAAATAGTGAGTGTTCATTTATGTGCCTGTGGCCGTGTTATGCTGCATTTACACATAACGATGACAAGTCACGAATGCCATGAAGTACACATTCTTGGCCACCGATCACAAATGTGATGATTCAGGGCAGAAGCATCAGGAGTCCTCAGGAACTGTCGCAACCTGTGAACAAGCGTTACGATTAATGGCACATGTCGCTGGTGAATTATTACGAACCATTACACAAGGTCAAGAAGATTGTCTCAGGCTGTTGCGCATTATTGTGCATCCAGATGAATCCACAGCAGAAGAAGAACTTTGTGATTGCTTGCTTAGTTGGGCTCTGTGCCACAGAGTTGCGCAGAAAGGAGAAGGAGGAGATGGAGGGAGCCACACTGGAGGAAGCTCAGACTCATTCTCCCAGTCATCAGGCACAACAGCAGACAACACTTGGCCAATTTGGGGTCACTGTCCTTCTTCAAACTGCAGCAATGAAACTGAACGCGGTGCGGCAGGGTTTAATTGTGTGCACTTGAGAGAAAGTGATTCATAGTTTCGCGCAGTGAATTGTGATGCCGCGTTACAATTCGTGTTAAAACTGGACAGTTTCCGTGTCAATTCGTAATGACGTGTGACAGTTTGGGCTCCAAGAACCATCATAGGAACCACTACGAACGCTGTCACGCTCTGTTAAGGATGACCACTGATCAAGATGGATCAACACACTCAGTTGCGACCTCCACGACATGAGGAGAAATGAGGATTGTGCATGACCTTTGTGGAAGATTTTTTTTGACAGCCAAAAACATGCTCCACGAATATCGCAAATGTCATGCACCAACAAACACTATTAAGAAACCTATTTAGATGGCTTGGGACTCAGAAGGGTGGTCGCATCTCCTCCACTCTCCCTTATCTCTGTTCTCTGCTTTAACCTTCAAGTCCCTACTTCACCAGACTGTAAATTCCTCAAATTATATTGGATTCTGGAGCTATTGGACTACTATTGGATTAACCATGGAATTGATCAGCTGGTCTCTGAACACTATTGACAATTTTTTCTACAAGAAGGTCAGGACCGGGGGATCCTACCTGCCCAGATGGAACGCATCCTGCGGGCTATGTTCTCGACTCCTGGAGTTCCTGGCGTGTGGCATGCTTGGCGCCTTTCTCCGTTGAGGACGTCGAGGATTTATTCATTTTTGGTATGGTAGCAGGGCTGGTACTTTTTGGCTGATGTGCTGCCCTGATCTACCGGAAAATTGGCTAGACGGTGGCATCAAGAACCATCGCTTGTCCGTCATGATTAACGAGGTTGGCAAGGCAGTGCATTCTCAGACTGCGATGACTCTTGAACTCAGACGCAAATTGGATGACATCTTGGAGCAGATTGGTGCCTTGCAGTTGAAGCTGAACATTTCAGAGGCCAGTGAATATTATTAATTCATAATTGGGAATATTCTTAATTCATAATTAGGATTTGGTTTTGCAAGTGGAACTGTTAAAAGTGTTTTTCACTGCTCAAGCCATAATACTACAGGCTTATCAAGCCTGAAGGTCAAATTGCCCGACTGTTTTCCTCCAGAGGAATTTCTTTGGCCTGGGGATCATTTGGCTGTTTCTTATCTCAACTCACAAAGACAATAAACTGCTTTTCACAGGACTGAAGCATGCACCGCCTTTTCTAAGTGCAGAGCGAGTGGTGTTGGATGTTCGTGTGTGGCACCTGGAATTTGGTCGAGACCTGCCGAGAGAGGGATCAAATGAGCACACACAGGGCACTCACTGTCTTTTGGCCGCTGGTGTGCATGAATGGTTGTGGTGACAGGTGTATGAGGTGTTTGAGGCGACTCCCATTTTTCACGAATGGCATGCAATTCCTCCTCCGTGCACCAGTTGGCTTCAACCGTGTTATGTGTGAAGGGGCCCTTACAGAATAATCAGCACAGCAGGAACTCTCCCAGAGCTCTGCTGGCCTTGAAGGCAGGATCAGGTTAATGAGGGATTCTTTCCTCTGTAACCCGGAGTTGCTCACAGTGAAACATCTACTGACTTTAACAAAAAAATAAATGTCCATTCTTTGTATGACTGTGTCTCTTGCTGTGCTCTTCCACAGTGTGTGCACATATTGTGGTGTGTGTCACAGTCTATCTTCCGTCAGGACACTTGAACAGGAGCCTCTGTGTTTGTGTGAGGACACTCGGTCCCTCTTACAGTAATAAACTGTAGCTGGTCACAATGTGCAAAACCATGGAGCTCACAAAGAATTGACACGGTCACAGAGGACACTTCTATTTATTCAGAGGCACGAACCCACTGAGACTCTGAACACACTCAAGATACAATAACACACTAGTCTGAAATGACTGCTTGATGTTTTCCTGCTACTAAAATCTGCTGTGCACATCTGTTTGGTAGTTTTGTGGACAGCGCACTGCGCACAAACTGTCCAAACGTCTGAGAGTTTTTTCTCAAAGGAAGCTGTTCTGATAAGTAAATTAATAAGACTCATTAGTAAAAACTGTTGTTTCTGGTCTCTCGACCAGCCTTATTTCACATGCCCTAACCCAGCTATTTTGCAAGCTCCAAATAAACAAACAAACAAATCAAGTGGAAGGAATCATAAAGAGAGAAGGATATGTAAACATTTTGAAAACCTCAAGCAGTGAGCAGAATAACTGGTTCTGAGTCCTCACTTTGTCTTCCAACAGGACAACAACCCAAAACATACCTCACCATCTGGTGAAGAACTACAGCTGTGCGCAAAAGTTTACATTCCCTGGCAGAATTTTTGATTTTTTTGGCAGTTTTTCAGAGAATATAAATGATAACACAAAAACTTTTTTCACTCATGGTTTGTGGTTGTTAAGCCATTCATTGTCAAACAACTGTGTTTACTATTTTTAAATCACAATAACAGAAACTACCCAAATGACCCTGATCAAAAGTTTACATACCCCTATTCTTAATACCGTGTGTTGCCCCCTTTAACATCAATGACAGCTTAGAGTCTTTTGTGGTAGTTGTGGACGAGGCTATTTATTTTCTCTTGTGGTAAAGCTGCCCATTCTTCTTGGCAAAAAGCCGCGAGTTCCTGTAAATTCCTGGGCTGTCTTGCATGAACTGCACATGTGAGATCTCCCAGAGTGGCTCAATGATATTGAGATCAGGAGACTAAGATGGCCACTCCAGAACCTTCACTTCATTCTGCTGTAACCAATGACATGTCGACTTGTCCTTGTGCTTTGGATTGTTGTCATGTTGGAACATCCAAGTACGTCTCATGTGCAGCGTCTGGGCTGATGAGTGCAAATTTTCCTCCAGTATTTTCTGATATATGCCACATTCATCCTGCTATCAATTTTGACCAACTTTCCTGTGCCTTTGTAGCTCACACATCCCCAAAGCATTAGCAATCCACCTCCGTGCTTCACAGTAGGAAGGGTGTACCTTTCATCATAGTACTTCTTGACTCTCTCCAACTGTAACGTTCTTGGTTGTGGCCAAAAAGTTCAGTTTTGCCCATTCAACCTGATTTGGCCTGGTTCGGCCTCATTTGTGCTATGTGTGAAGGGACCTTAAGTGGGATACTTTGTGGCATTTGCATAGTAATGGCTTTCTTCTGGTGACTCGACCATGCAGCCCATTTTTCTTCAAGTGCCTCCTTATTGTGCATGTTGAAACAGCCACACCACTTTTTTCAGAGAGTCTTGGGGTCTCTGAAAAGACATCAACCAAAGTTATTTGTGGGTTTTTCTTTGAACCCTGAACAATTTTCCTGACATTTGTTTCAGAAATTTCTGTTGGTCTACCTGAATGTTTGGTTTCCCTCATTTTCCACTTCTTGATTAGAGTTTGGACACTGCTGATTGGCATTGTCAGTCCTTTGGATATCAATATATCCTTTTCCTAATTTATACAGTTCAATTACCTTTTCCTGCATATCCCTTGACAATACTTTTGCTTTCCCCATGACTCCGAAAGCAAATACGTCAGTGCAGCACTGGATGAAAGATGCAAGGGTCTGTCAAGAGCCCAGAAACTCAATGACCTTTTATAAACACACACTGATTACAAGCAAAACAGAACACAGGTGAGGATGGTTACCGTTTGTAGCCATTCAAACCTGTTTGTGTCAACTTGTGCATATGCTATTAGGTCTAAATTAAGAGGGTATGTAAACGTTTGAGCAGGGTCATTTGGTTAATTTCTGCTGTCATTATGGAGTAAACACAGTTGTTTGACAATAAATTGCTTCACACAACCACTAACCTTGAGTGAAAAAAAACTTTTTGTGTTATCATCATATTCTCTGAAAAATGCCCCCCCCCCCAAAAAAAAAAAAAAAAAATCAAATATACTGCCAGGGTATATAAACTTATGTGCCTCCAGAAGACTAAAGTGTACACTATTCACTGGCCTGCACAAAGCCTTGACTTTGTGGGGTGAACTGAAGACCAAGGTCCATGACAGAAGGCCATCAAATTTGAAGGAGCTTGAGAGATTTGCCAAAGAAGAATGGGCTGGGATTCCTCAGGAGACATGTCTGAGACTTGTTGGAAAACTACAACAAATGACTGCTGGTTGTTATCCAGAAACAAGGATATGCAAGTGGCATGGGGGGGGTATTTTGACCCTGTTAGTTTTTTAAAACCAGGACCTTTAGAAATGCTGTGCTAAAAATGCCCTGCTCTGTTAAAAAAAGCACTTGGGGAAAAAATGTAATGAAATGTTAAGTTTCATAGGGAGGCTAATTATTTTCTTGCTGATTACTTTAATTGAAAACACCATTTTTACACAATCTCATTTATATGTTTATTCATGTTTGTAGGTCTGCAGCATGCTGTTCATAGGTCTGCTCTGTGCTGGTTGTAGGTCTGCAGCGTGCTGTTTGTAGGTCTACTGCATGCTGGACGGAGGTCTGCAGCATGCTTTTCGTAGGTCTGCAGCGTGCTGTTTGTAGGTCTGCTGCGTGCTGGTCAGAGGTCTGCTGTGTGCTGGTCATACGTCTGCTCTATTTGAACAGAAAACTGGACCTGTCAGCAGTTGTGTGGGTTGATGATAATAAATGTGCGCTGTGTTTTGGATCTGTGGTGTGTGACACGCCCAGCATGTCCAGATGAAAACAGCAGCCTGAAGTTCAGCTGGAAAATGTTTTTATCTCCACTCTCTTATTTCAGCTGTTCCTCCTCCTGACTCCTAAAGACATTCTCCACATTCCACCTCCCAAGGTTCATATCAGGTGCATTTGCTCATCTAGCATAGAAAGATTACACTGTTTGACTGTTTGAGACTGAGATTGCTTTTGCAGGGGACACCTGGACAATTATTAAGTTTCCAATTCACCAAACCTGCATGTCTTTGGATGTGGGAGAAAGCCGGAGCACCCGGAGGAAACCCACGCAAACACAGGGAGAACATGCAAACAGAAAGGCCCCAGGTCGGAACTGATCCCATGACCTTCTTGCTGTGAGTCAACAGTGTTACCCACTAAGCCACTGTGCTGCTAGTTGTGTCAGTTTGCGATCTTACTGTGGTGAGTGATATTTCAGTGAGGGAGACTTTTTACTCAGTTTCAGTCGGTTATTGATGATTATCTGAGAGGTGATGCTACAGATGTCACGGCTGATTTAAATGCAACCACTCAACTGCATCAGCTGCCATGGATCTGGTTACTGTAGTGAAATGCCAAAAAAATCTGGTGCAACAAGTTGTTGGCTCCTGGTTCCAGTGTACCGAGCAGGTCAGCTGGTGCTGCAGTACTGGTGGTGAAGGTACGGAGAACGGTCATACGATTGAGAGAAAATGCTGGAGGCTGCTGCAGAACTGCAAGTTCTGCTGAGGTTTCTGTGAAGGCTCTCAGATGTCCAGGTGGTTTCCATAGTAGAGAAGCTTGAATCTTGAATCACTTCAAATCGCGAGGACGTTTCGAAGCGAAATGTCCTCGCGTCAATCAACCCAGTCCAGTCGAAGATTCAAGCTTCTCTACTAAAGTTCTACTGAAGTGCTTAGTTTGAGCAACCTGAACATATTTTAACACTATATTCAGTTATCACTGAATTTGTTTTGTAATATAAAAATGAAAATGTATCTCAGAATTGGGTCATGTCTTGGAGCATCCAATAATGCCACATGTTGCCACGTGTTACCGCGGGCCTCATACTGTGGAACCGCCCAGGCAGACACCCAGACCATCTCCACCTCTCAAAAAGCAGCCATCTGTCTGTTGCTGCCTGGTGAATCATGGGTGTCCCTTTGGCCTTTTCCAGTTGTTGGGTTCTTCGACATCAAGGTACTTGCCCAAAGAAATGTCAGTATAGTTCTTCAGAAAAAAGGGCCAATTATAATCTATAGGCCGAGATTAAGTCCACAAGATGACATAGTACCTGTAGCTCATGGAACTTTGACAAAGTACTGACCATGTGGCATTTGAGAACACAGAGAGTCTCCTAAAAGCCATTAGAGTTTTGAAGGGAGGGAGTGTCACGATTGGGTGGACTCAGATGCATGAGGCAGTCGAGTAAAAAGCACAAAGGTTTATACACAGTAAAGAGTTTGGTGGTGTTGACAGGAGTAGATGCTGAGGCGTGGAGAGAGGAGGCCCCCGCGGTCTGCCACTGGCTAGATTTGGAGGGTTTAATAAAATTGGCCACATTTCTAGAGATGAGAGCTGCTCCATCCACAGTGGGATGGATGCCGTCTCTCCTAATAAGACCAGGTTTTCCCCAGAAGCTTTGCCAATTATCTATGAAGTCCACCTCATTTTTTGGACACCACTCAGACAGCCAGCAATTCAAGGAGAACATGCAGCTAAACATGTCAGTCCCGGTCTGATTGGGGAGGGGCCCAGAGAAAACTACAGAGTCCGACATTGTTTTTGCAAAGTTACACACCGATTCAATATTAATTTTAGTGACCTCCGATTGGCGTAACCGGGTGTCATTACTGCCGACGTGAATTACAATCTTACCAAATTTACGCTTAGCCTTAGCCAGCACTTTCAAATTTCCTTCAATGTCGCCTGCTCTGGCCCCCGGAAGACATTTGACTATGGTTGCTGGTGTCGCTAACTTGACATTTCTCAAAACAGAGTCACCAATAACCAGAGTTTGTTCCTCGGCGGGTGTGTCACCGAGTGGGGAAAAAACGGTTAGAAATGTGAACGGGTTGGTGGTGGCTTCTGTTTAGAACTACGCTTCTTCCTCACAGTCACCCAGCCGGCCTGCTTTCCCGGCTGCTCGGGATCTGCTGGGGGACAGCTAACGGCGGCTAAGCTACCTTGGTCCGCACCAACTACAGTGGCCTGGCTAGCTGTAGGATTTTCCAAGGTGCGGAGCCGAGTCTCCAATTCGCCCAGCCTGGCCTCCAAAGCTACGAACAAGCCACACTTATTACAAGTACTGTTACTGCTAAAGGAGGCCGAGGAATAACTAAACATTTAACACCCAGCGCAGAAAAGTGCGGGAGAGACAGGAGAAGCCACCATGCTAAACTGGCTAAGAGCTAATAGCTGCACTAAGCTAGCAGATTCATAAAAACACACAAAGTGAATAATGTGAAAATAATTTAGAGGTGATTCAGCAGAGCGAGTGCTTTAGTTAAGGCACGTGAAGATTACACTGTGAAATAAATTGTTATCTAGATCAATCTAACTATGCAGATTATACAACTAACAGCAAAACACCACTGTGCTCCGGAACAGGAAGTGATACAATACCGCAGTAAGAGCCAACCACCAGTAGACGTCACCAGTGAAGTGCCACCTCCTAATTATCATCACCATCGATCAGACTTCAGACAACTTTATTGATCCCAAAAAAGGGCAATTACGTTTACACTCCAATTACCTCAGACAAGATACAGCAATTAATCCACAATTATTACTTGTTTACTGTAATAATGGCACACATCAAAATTAAAGACAACACATATACATTTGACATTGTTTATGTGTACTAAACTTGAAGCAGTCCATCATCCGAATTGAGGTAAAGTGGGTGAAGGCCGCTGCAACTGGAGTCACGCCGCCGCTAGCTTGGGGGGAATGGGGACCTGCCGCAGTTTAAAAACCGCGCAGCCCCCGGAGGGGGGGAGAGGTGGCGTGAGCGGTGGCCGGGATGGAATAAAGTGATGGGGGAGCAGGAAGGGAGGTAAAGGAGAAAAAAATATGGAGCATGCTTCAGTCTTGTCCATGTGTAAGTCTGTCAGTTTATCGTCTTTGTGGGTTGAGATAAGAAGGAGCCGAATAATCTCACCAGAGCCTGAAGACATTCCTCTGGAGGTAAACATTGGGCAATTTGTCCTTGAGGCTAGATAAGCCTGGAGTGTTGTGGTTGAGCAGTGAAAAACACTTTTAACAGTTCCACTTGAACAACCAAATCCCAATTGTGAATTTAGAATATTCACCGGCCTCCGAAACCTTCAGCTTCAACTGCAAGGCACGCATCAGCTCCAAGGTGTTATCCAATTTGCGTCTGAGTTCAAGAGTCAACGCAGTATGAGAATGCACTGCCTTGCCAACCTCGTTAATCATGACGGACAAGCAAGGGGCCGTGGTTCTTGATGCCGTCGTCTTGCCAATTTTCCGGTAGTTCAGGGCAGCACATAAGCCAAAACGTACCAGCCCTGCTACCACGAGACCAAAAATGAATAAATCCTCGACATTCTCAATGGAGAAAGGCACCAAGCATGCAACACGCCAAGACCCCCAGGAGTTGAGGACATAGCCCGCAGGATACTTTCCATCTGAGCAGGTACGATCCCCCAGTCCTGACCTTCTTGTAGAAAAAATGGTGTCAACTGCATTCAGAGACCAGCTGATCAATTCCATTGTTAATCCAATAGTAGTCCAATAGATCCAGAATCCAATATAATTTGAGGAATTCACAGTCTGGTGAAGTAGGGACTTGAACAGAGAAAACAGATAAGGGAGAATGGAGGAGATGCGACCACCCTCGTCGGAGTCCCAAGCAACAGGATCCAGTGACCAACTTCATATTTATTTACTTTAAGACTCAATAAAATGTTACTGACATAGAAAACTTGTAAAGCCTACATAGAAAATTCATAAGAGGTATTGATAAGGGAATCGATAAAGAATCAAATCAATATGTGGAATTGATAATGGCTACGATATCGATAAAATCTTATCAATACCCATCAGTAATCGTATTGCATCAAATTGCATCGTATCGCATTGTGAGGAATTGAATTGCCATCAAATACATATCAAATTGCATTGAATTGGGAACAGGGGTGAATTGTATCGCACTGTATTGTCATGTATCACTGTATGTATCGCTATATGTATTGTATTGAGGTGCGTATCAAATTGTTGTAAGTGATGAGATTCACATGCCTATAAAACATACAAGCATTTTGCACACATAATATCTGTTTGGTAGTCTCGTGTTTTTAGATAGTATCTTCAGTAAATTACAGATCTTATGTACAAGATACTGGCATCACTTGACATGTCTTTTCAGCAGCCTCATGACCTCCATGAGCTCTTTCATTGGATCCCAATGATCAAGAACCCAGAGCCACGAATATCACTGCTGAGATAATGGCATTTATGATGCTGGTTTCTACAACTCCACCCAACACCCAGTCCATCCAAGAACTGAAGATAGGAACCAGAACACATCCAGACAAATGACAGTATTCACTGAGATTGCATTCCCACACTACACATCACTCACATTACATGTGGTTGGCAACTGGCAACAGTGGTTTGGAAAAACTCGCAAATTATTGTTTTTTTTTTTTTACAGGAACAAATCTCCAGCAGACCAGACTCAGCAGGCTCACCATCTGCTATGGTCATTCTATCAAGACAAAACAAAGCACAAGACAAGACTGGCAGAACATGCAACTGGGATGAGCAAAGACCCTACATCAAAACATGACCCCCTGTGTGATAGATGTTATTAATGGGTGTTTTTATGGATAATAAGAAAAACACAACAACATCACTGTAAAGTGCTTTGACTATAAATAGCGACACATAAATGCGGTCCTTTTACCATATAGTGCAGGTTTTACCAGTAAGACTTTCATTCAGTTTTGCCTTATCAATAACAGCTGTATCTCTAAGAAGACTCAGCTGCTGCACAATTTAGTCACCAACCTCAACCAACAGGAAACACCCAAGTCATAAAGATATCAATTCTGACTCACCTCTCTGCTGCTTATAGTCACTGACCGAAACTCAGCCTCCTCCACCCTGCCATCGCTGGTCGGTCTCTTTTTGATGCCTGGGTTGCTGGCCATGACTACGCCTGCCTCTGTCTCACCCCTGCAGGTTGGTCCCTGTCTGATACTGAGGTCATTGATGAGACTCTGTCTTATCCACACCACCAACACTGGTTTGTCCCTGTTGTTGGCCACACCCTAATCTGCTCCAACACCACCAATTGGTCCTTGTCTAATGCTGGGATGGGCTCCAGACCTGCCTTCTTCTAACAGCAGGATTCAAGTTCAAAATACACAGATGCTGTCAGGATTGGGACTGGCCCCAAAGACATTTCATTTGTAAAACATCTCCATGGAGTAAATGTTTAACAGTTTCAAGTCTCCTGAGTCTTAATGGTAGAAAAATGGCAGCAGTGTTGTGTGGGCCGCTGAAGAGGAGGTACTGCTGGCCCACCATCACCAGAGGGCGCCCTGCCTGGAGTGCGGGCTCCAGGCACCAGAGGGCGCCGCCGCCTCACGGGAGCAGCCTCGGTGACAGCTGTCACCCATCACCTGAGACAGCTGACGGCAATCATCAGTGGGGTATATCAGCAGGACGGCATCTCCACCTCATTGCCGAGATATCGTTTCTACCAGAGAGGTAACATATCAAAGCCTACTGAGTACACAGTTTTGACTGAGCTAGTTATTGGTTTACTGTTCCAACGAGAGGTGGAGGTACCTTTCCTGCCGTTCGGAGTTCTGGGTGCAAACGCGCCCCCATCTAACTGTTCTTTTTCCCTCGCCAGCAGTACCAGGTCCGACACGCGGAGGCAGTGGCCACCTGGGAGTTCGGGACTTGGCGGCTCCAGTATTCCCGGGGTCCTGTGGCGGAGGAAGCCGTGTGGTTCCGGTCTTACCTTGGAGAGGCGTCTCCTATCTTCGAGCCTGCCCACACGACACCTTTGTGTATTGACTTTTGTCCATTTCTGTAATTGGTTGTATTCGTTGTGCACATTCACAACAGTAAAGCGTTGTTATTTTGACTTACTCCATTGTCCGTTCATTTGCGCCCCCTGTTGTGGGTCCGTGTTCCTACACTTTCCCAACAGGATATCTCGGCCAGCGTCATGGATCCCGAGGGGCGTCAACCGGCTGTTGAACGGCCAATGGAAGAACAAGGCGCACAGGCGTCCACAGGAGGGGTAATCGGTGAGTTGCAGCGGATCCTCACCGCTTTCACGACTCGGTTAGACTTGATGGCCGAGCAGAACACCCTCCTGAACCGCAGGGTGGAGGCTCTCGCCGCGCAGGTGGAAGCGCGCCCTCCGGGCGCCGCTGCGGCTCTCCCTCCCGTAGACCCTGTGCGTGACAGCGACGTTCCACTGGTTGTCCAACGACCCCCCCCACCATCCCCTGAAGCATACATAAGCCCCCCGGAGCCGTACGGAGGCTGTGTGGAGACGTGCGCGGATTTCCTTATGCAGTGTTCGCTCGTCTTCGCACAGCGTCCCGTCATGTACGCGACCGACGCTAGCAAAGTAGCTTATGTGATAAATCTGCTTCGTGGTGAGGCACGCGCTTGGGCTACAGCACTCTGGGAGCAAAGTTCACGGCTCCTTCTGACATA
Source organism: Thalassophryne amazonica (assembly GCF_902500255.1). Lineage (NCBI taxonomy): Eukaryota > Metazoa > Chordata > Actinopteri > Batrachoidiformes > Batrachoididae > Thalassophryne > Thalassophryne amazonica. The sequence goes on along the minus strand of NC_047110.1, from coordinate 12,054,173 downwards.
TGATGGGTTTGTGAGGGAGCTCAGAACAGTGTTCGATCACCCTAATAGAGGAGAGACCGCTTCAGCCGTGCTGCTGTCAATGAGACAGGGGCGCCGGAGCGCAGCTGCCTATGCAGTCGACTTCCACATCGCGGCTGCGAGGTCCGGCTGGAATAACACTGCCCTCCGCGCCGCCTTCGTAACGGACTGTCATTGGTCCTCAAGGAGCACCTGGTGGCTAAGGACGAACCGCGGGATTTGGATGGGCTTATCGATCTTGTCATACGATTAGACAATCGGTTAAATGAGCGCCGTCGGGAACGAGACGAAGGGCGTGGCCAGGCACACGTCGTCCCTCTCCCTTCCGGCTCCAACCGCGTTCCGCCCTCCCCACGCTCCACGGCCCCTGCGCTCCGTGCGATCACAGCTCCCCCTGCTGACGAAGCTATGGACACGAGTAGGGCAACATTTAGGGCACCGGCCACACAGAGGAGGCTGGCCCGCGGAGCGTGTTTTGTTTGTGGCTCGATTGAGCATCAGGTACGAGACTGCCCCGAGCGGTTAAACACCAACGCCCGCCCCTAGACACTGGGCTAGGGGGGGGCCGAGACGTGCACGTGGGACACACCCACATCGCCACACGACTCCCAGTTACAATCCTTTATGAGGATTTAACCCTGAAGGCCCCAGCACTGGTGGACACGGGCTCAGAAGGGAATTTGCTTGATAGCAAATGGGCCAGGGAGATAGGGTTCCCTCTGGTGGCACTTACCTCGCCTGTGCAGGTACGGGCACTAGATGGCTCCCTACTTCCTCCAATCACTCACAAGACACCACCAGTAACTCTGGTGGTGTCGGGGAATCACTGGGAGGAGATCGAGTTTTTTGTGACTCCGGCCACCTCCCGTGTGATTTTAGGTTTTCCCTGGATGTTGAAACACAATCCCCGGATCGATTGGCCGTCCGGGGTAGTGGTCCAGTGGAGCGAGACCTGCCATCGGGTATGTTTAGGTTCCTCGGTTCCTCCCGGTTCCCAGGCCAGGGAGGAGGTCAGAGCCCCGCCCAATCTAGGGACGGTGCCGGTGCAGTACCATGACCTTGCGGAGGTGTTCAGCAAGGATCTGGCACTCACCCTTCCCCCGCACCGCCCGTATGATTGTGCCATTGATTTGGTTCCAGGCGTTGAGTTCCCGTCCAGCAGGCTGTACAACCTCTCACGACCTGAACGCGAATCAATGGAGACCTACATCCGGGACTCTTTGGCTGCCGGGTTGATCCGGAATTCCACCTCCCCGATGGGTGCGGGTTTCTTTTTTGTGGGGAAAAAGGATGGCGGATTACGTCCATGCATTGATTACAGGGGGCTGAACGAAGTCACGGTTCGTAACCGATACCCCTTACCCTTGTTGGATTCGGTGTTCACGCCCCTGCATGGAGCCAAGAATTCACCAAGCTTGATCTTAGGAATGCGTATCACCTGGTTCGGATCCGGAAGGGAGACGAGTGGAAGACGGCATTTAACACCCCGTTGGGTCATTTGAGTACCTGGTCATGCCGTTCGGTCTTACAAATGCTCCCGCGACGTTCCAAGCATTGGTTAATGATGTCTTGCGGGACTTCCTGCACCGATTCGTCTTCGTATATCTAGACGACATACTCATCTTTTCTCCGGATCCTGAGACTCATGTCCGACAAGTACGTCAGGTCCTGCAGCGGTTATTGGAGAACCGGCTGTTTGTTAAGGGCGAGAAGTGTGGGTTTCACCGCACCTCTTTGTCCTTCCTGGGGTTCATCATCTCCCCCAACTCCGTCGCTCCTGATCCGGCCAAGGTTGCAGCGGTGAGAGACTGGCCCCAACCCACAAGCCGTAGGAAGCTGCAACAGTTCCTCGGCTTTGCAAATTTCTACAGGAGGTTCATTAAGGGCTACAGCCAGGTTGTTAGCCCCCTGACAGCCCTGACCTCACCAAAAGTCCCCTTCACCTGGTCGGATCGTTGCAATGCCGCGTTCAAGGAGTTGAAACGGCGCTTCTCGTCTGCACCCGTTCTGGTGCAGCCCGATCCTAGTCGCCAGTTAGTGGTTGAGGTGGACGCCTCGGACTCAGGGATAGGAGCTGTGCTGTCCCAGAGTGGGAAGACCGATAAGGTCCTTCATCCGTGTGCCTATTTTTCCGCAGGTTGACCCCGGCTGAACGGAACTATGACGTCGGCAACCGAGAACTCCTTGCGGTGAAAGAGGCTCTTGAAGAGTGGAGACACCTGTTGGAGGGAACGTCCGTGCCATTCACGGTTTTCACTGACCACCGGAACCTGGAATATATCAGGACCGCCAAGCGGCTGAATCCCAGGCAAGCCCGCTGGTCACTGTTCTTCGGCCGTTTTGACTTCCGCATCACCTACCGGCCCGGGACCAAGAACCAGAAGTCGGATGCCTTGTCCCGGGTACACGAAGACGAGGTCAAGGCGGAGTTGTCGGATCCACCGGAACCCATCATCCCGGAGTCCACTATCGTGGCCACCCTCACCTGGGACGTAGAGAGAACCGTCCGGGAGGCCCTGGCATGAAGCCCGGACCCCGGGGCTGGACCAAAGAACAGACTTTACGTCCCACCAGAGGCAAGGGCTGCAGTCCTGGACTTCTGTCACGGCTCTAAGCTCTCCTGTCATCCAGGGGTGCGAAGAACCGTGGCAGTTGTCCGGCAGCGCTTCTGGTGGGCGTCCCTGGAGGCCGACGTCCGGGATTATATCCAGGCCTGCACCACCTGTGCCAGGGGCAAGGCCGACCATCGCAAGGCTCCGGGACTGCTACAGCCGCTGCCCGTGCCTCATCGCCCCTGGTCCCACATCGGCCTGGATTTTGTCACGGGCCTCCCGCCGTCCCAGGGAAACACCGTGATCCTCACGATAGTGGACCGATTCTCCAAGGCGGCCCACTTCGTGGCCCTCCCGAAGCTCCCCAACGGCCCAGGAGACAGCGGACCTCCTGGTCCACCACGTCGTCAGCCTGCATGGGATACCATCAGACATCGTCTCCGATTGCGGTCCCCAGTTCTCCTCGCATGTCTGGAGGAGCTTTTGCCGGGAAACTGGGGGCCACGGTCAGTCTCTCGTCCGGGTATCACCCCCAGACCAACGGGCAAGCAGAGCGGGCCAATCAAGAAATGGAGCAAACACTGCGTTGTGTGACAGCCGCGCACCCGGCGGCCTGGAGTACTCATCTGGCCTGGATCGAGTACGCCCACAACAGTCAAGTGTCATCAGCCACCGGCCTCTCCCCTTTGAGGTGTGTTGTGGGTATCAGCCCCCGTTGTTCCCGGTGGTTGAGGGAGAGGTCGGTGTGCCCTCGGTCCAGGCCCACCTGCGGAAGTGCCGTCGGGTGTGGCATGCGCCCGTTCTGCTTTGCTGAAGGCCCGGATGAGGGCGAAGGACCGTGCAGACCGGAGGCGGACCCCGGCCCCTACGTATCGCCCCGGGCAGGAAGTGTGGTTGTCCACCAAGGACATTCCAATGCAAGTGGCCTCCCCAAAACTCCAAGACCGGTTACATAGGTCCGTTTAAAATTCTCAAGGTCATCAATCCCGCACAGTGAGGCTTCGCTTCCGACCTCACTGCGGATCCATCCAGTATTTCATGTGTCAAAAATCAAGCCCATCACACCTCGCCCCTCTGTACACCCGGTCCGGCACACCTCCTGCTCCGGATCAATCGATGGCGAGCCGGCTGGACAGTGCGCCGGTGTTGGACGTCGACGGATGGGCCGGGGCTTTCAATATCTGGGGGACTGGGAGGGGTACGGTCCCGAAGAACGCTCCTGGGTGAAGAAGAGCTTCACCTGGACCGGCCCTCCTGGCCGACTTCTACTGTCGCCACCCCGGACAAGCCCGGTCGGGCGCCAGGAGGCGCCCGTTGAGGGGGGGGTCCTGTTGTGTGGGCCGCTGAAGAGGAGGTACTGCTGGCCCACCATCACCAGAGGGCGCCCCTGCCTGGAGTGCGGGCTCCAGGCACCAGAGGGCGCCGCCGCCTCACGGGAGCAGCCTCGGTGACAGCTGTCACCCATCACCTGAGACAGCTGACGGCAATCATCAGTGGGGTATATCAGCAGTGACGGCATCTCCACCTCATTGCCGAGATATCGTTTCTACCAGAGAGGTAACATATCAAAGCCTACTGAGTACACAGTTTTGACTGAGCTAGTTATTGGTTTACTGTTCCAACGAGAGGTGGAGGTACCTTTCCTGCCGTTCGGAGTTCTGGGTGCAAAACGCGCCCCCATCTAACTGTTCTTTTTTCCCTCGCCAGCAGTACCAGGTCCGACACGCGGAGGCAGTGGCCACCTGGGAGTTCGGGACTTGGCGGCTCCAGTATTCCCGGGGTCCTGTGGCGGAGGAAGCCGTGTGGTTCCGGTCTTACCTTGGAGAGGCGTCTCCTATCTTCGAGCCTGCCCACATGACACCTTTGTGTATTGACTTTTGTCCATTTCTGTAATTGGTTGTATTCGTTGTGCACATTCACAACAGTAAAGCGTTGTTATTTTGACTTACTCCATTGTCCGTTCATTTGCGCCCCCTGTTGTGGGTCCGTGTTCCTACACTTTCCCAACAAGCAGTCCCCTTCCAGAAAGTTGACTGTGGCTTGCATTTCTGTAAGATCTTGGCGAAAGTCACATTCATATCACATCATCATGTAGTGAAGTGCTGCCTTTATTGTTGTAATGGTGGGATAACTGAAAAGACAGAAATGAGGTGCAGATCAGAGTCCCAGAGAAACAGACTGCATGGAGTTGGCGTGTATGTTGATGTTAGATCTCAGTCACTGAGGCAGGAGATTTCCAGGAGCTATCTGCTCCTCCAATATCTCTTCAATATGTTTTGACATTCAGCAAAGTGAATTCCTTTATTCTAAAGTTTCTGATGTAGTCTGTGCATGTGTCAATACAGGATCTCAGTGACTTTGTGTGAAATGTGCTCTCCACAGATGAGGCCTATTCCAAATACCTGCATCTGAGCAGTTTGTTTGAGCGTTATCCAGGTGCCTCAGTGCTGAGGATCCGAGAAACTACATCAGACCAACTCGACTCACTGTTGCAGATAGCCGGCATACTTATTATCGTTTGCTCTATATATATATATATATGTATATATATATATGTCATTGAAGTGCTTGCTCACAGGGGGTCGTTTTGACCGTTGGGGTTTTTCCATAATTATTGTATGGCTTTGCCTTACAATATAAAGCGCCTTGGGGCAACTGTTTGTTGTGATTTGGCGCTATATAAATAAAATTGATTTGATTTGATTTGCTTACTTGCTTGTTTATTATGCCTGGTTCACACAGCAAGATAATTATGCCGATTTCTGACCCGATCTTCCCCTTCCGACAATCTTAAGGACGTTCCGGCTATTGGGTGGCTCTAAAGATAAGCTTATCAGATATTCCTGATGTGTGTGATGTGTTAAGAGTGCTCTGTTCTGCTCAGAAGTATGTTGGGAACGCTCAGACCTCAAATTGTGATCATTCAACATGCTGGATTGTCCTGGCCCGATATACCAGCATGTAGGGTGTGCCCCGAGTACAAACTAGCACTCAGCCTGTTGAATGTGATGTGTAGCCCATCAGAAAGTGAGGTGATGGCAGCACAGAGGGGAATCAAAAGCTGATTACTTCGAAGTCACGTTTGATCTCGAGAGGTTTTGTGAGATTTCCCGTCTGACTTGGGAATATTTGTGAGTGAAATCTTTTCCTGTGTGGTGTGTTGTCTTCACAATGTGGCTGCACACCACACACCTACCGCATGCTGGGTAATCGGGAGAGTTGGGAGTTTTCCCGGTGGGCTGGTCCAACCTGGGGCCATTGTGAAGGGGTTAATATATACATACATATATGACCACCACTGTTAGGCTACACAGCAAGACACTTGGGCTGCTGTATCTTAAAGAGAAGACATTAAGTGTTATAAATGTCTTACAATCACGAAAATTCACAAGAAAATAACTTAAGACTGCATCTTTTGCAACGTTATCTTTTCCAAAGCCTGAGGTAGGGACATCCCATTACACGTTTAACACCCCTATGCATTCATTACAGTTAGTTCAGTCCAACCAAGCCCTGTGCGCTCAGATGGGACTTGCGCTACTAGCAAGTACAGGTGGAGTGGCCTGTGAAGGAAAAGATGGACAGAAAAAAGCCAGGTGGAGCTGAAAAAGCTAGATTAAGAAAAAGAAAAAGACACTGACTTGGCTGGGCATACACTGTATGATATTTTCAATCGTTGTACTCAGCTTCAGCTCAAACTGTGCGACAAAACCACAGGGTTTAAAAGTTCAGAGTGCACGATTCATGGTCTCACACTGTACGGCCCGATGCTCTGATGCGATCTGACTACTCACATTGTACCTTCAAATACCACACCTTGGGGTCGCTTTTCTTTTTTAAAATATAATTTATTTCATGCCTATCAGCGCGCACAGTGAGTGATATCAGGTGGGTGGAGACTGAATGCATATGCGCGCGCGCGCACACACAGCAGACAGCAACATGATTCATGAGAGGACAAAAAAGAAAACATGAACATTCATAACAGGTGTTGCTACTTACACTGTTGTATAAATAAACTATATTTCATACAAAGTCATACAGCTGCGCAAGGTGTAGGAACTTATTCCCTCATCTGTCGTGAATCCTGTTGTTGTCTGCTGTGTGTGTGTGTGTGTGTGTGTGCGCTCACGCGTGCATATACGTTCAGTCTCCCCCCACCTGATTGCACTCACTGTGCGCGCTGATAGGCATGAACTTTAATATGATATTAGGTTATTGCGAGGGAACGCAATAAAAAAAAAAAAAAACACGACTTTACATGAGATCACTGTTTGCTCTCTCCGGTGTTTGCACACGCACAGTGCGCAACGTAATCAGCACGTAGACGCTTGTAGCGCTGTTTCAGCAGCGCGGAACCCTCACGAGTCATGACAGCCGACCAAAATATCAAACAGGGTTGATATTCATCTGACCATATGATTCCCCATCGGGAGGTGGTCGTGAGATGTTAAACGCAGCTCGTTACTCCATGTAGACTGCACGATGCAGGATGCACGATTAAGCTGAAACTCGGCGCAATCCAAAAAATTCTTGCAGGAGTGAAAAATTGGCTGAAAAAGAGCCAAAAATGGTGAGTTAACAATACCGTTCTTGTTTTAACTAACTAGCTTTTACTTTCTATTATAAGCCACCCAATGTTCACAGTCAGTCAGCACATAAATGCTGGATTGAAATGCCACAGCAGAACTCTTATTATCGCTGTGTGCTGGCGGTTTTTGGCCAGTTGGATATGAAACTCCCAGGCTGAAAAATGTTCCCAGCACACCCCTGCCACACACTGTATGACCAAAACGGTTATAATCTATGATTTTTATCACCATGGGGTGTCTCAGGTATTGAAAACTTATGGACAATTTTACAATGTTTCCGTGTGAACCAGGCATTATAGACAATAATGGATATGATTTAAGGATATGATTCCTTCTTTATGTTCTCTAATGCCATATACCAACACAGTGCAGAGTAGCTACCTAAACTCTGTAAGGGAGATAGAGTATCAATCAATCAATCAATTTTTTTTATATAGCGCCAATCACAACAAACAGTTGCCCCAAGGCGCTTTATATTGTAAGGCAAGGCCATACAATAATTATGTAAAACCCAACGGTCAAAACGACCCCTGTGAGCAAGCACTTTGGCTACAGTGGGACGGAAAAACTCCCTTTTAAACAGGAAGAAAACCTCCAGCAGAACCAGGCTCAGGGAGGGGCAGTCTTCTGCTGGGACTGGTTGGGGCTGAGGGAGAGAACCAGGAAAAAGACATGCTGTGGAGGGGAGCAGAGATCGATCACTAATGATTAAATGCAGAGTGGTGCATACAGAGCAAAAAGAGAAAGAAACAGTGCATCATGGGAACCCCCCAGCAGTCTACGTCTATAGCAGCATAACTAAGGGATGGTTCAGGGTCACCTGATCCAGCCCTAACTATAAGCTTTAGCAAAAAGGAAAGTTTTAAGCCTAATCTTAAAAGTAGAGAGGGCGTCTGTCTCCCTGATCTGAATTGGGAGCTGGTTCCACAGGAGAGGAGCCTGAAAGCTGAAGGCTCTGCCTCCCATTCTACTCTTACAAACCCTAGGAACTACAAGTAAGCCTGCAGTCTGAGAGCGAAGCGCTCTATTGGGGTGATATGGTACTACGAGGTCCCTAAGATAAGACGGGACCTGATTATTCAAAACCTTATAAGTAAGAAGAAGAATTTTAAATTCTATTCTAGAATTAACAGGAAGCCAATGAAGAGAGGCCAATATGGGTGAGATATGCTCTCTCCTTCTAGTCCCCGTCAGTACTCTAGCTGCAGCATTTTGAATTAACTGAAGGCTTTTTAGGGAACTTTTAGGACAACCTGATAATGATGAATTACAATAGTCCAGCCTAGAGGAAATAAATGCATGAATTAGTTTTTCAGCATCACTCTGAGACAAGACCTTTCTGATTTTAGAGATATTGCGTAAATGCAAAAAAGCAGTCCTACATATTTGTTTAATATGCTCTTTGAATGACATATCCTGATCAAAAATGACTCCAAGATTTCTCACAGTATTACTAGAGGTCAGGGTAATGCCATCCAGAGTAAGGATCTGGTTAGACACCATGTTTCTAAGATTTGTGGGGCCAAGTACAATAACTTCAGTTTTATCTGAGTTTAAAAGCAGGAAATTAGAGGTCATCCATGTCTTTATGTCTGTAAGACAATCCTGCAGTTTAGCTAATTGGTGTGTGTCCTCTGGCTTCATGGATAGATAAAGCTGGGTATCATCTGCGTAACAATGAAAATTTAAGCAATACCGTCTAATAATACTGCCTAAGGGACGCATGTATAAAGTGAATAAAACTGGTCTTAGCACAGAACCTTGTGGAACTCCATAATTAACTTTAGTCTGTGAAGAAGATTCCCCATTTACATCAACAAATTGTAATCTATTAGACAAATATGATTCAAACCACCGCAGCGCAGTGCCTTTAATACCTATGGCATGCTCTAATCTCTGTAATAAAATTTTATGGTCAACAGTATCAAAAGCAGCACTGAGGTCTAACAGAACAAGCACAGAGATGAGTCCACTGTCCGAGGCCATAAGAAGATCATTTGTAACCTTCACTAATGCTGTTTCTGTACTATGATGAATTCTAAAACCTGACTGAAACTCTTCAAATAGACCATTCCTCTGCAGATGATCAGTTAGCTGTTTTACAACTACCCTTTCAAGAATTTTTGAGAGAAAAGGAAGGTTGGAGATTGGCCTATAATTAGCTAAGATAGCTGGGTCAAGTGATGGCTTTTTAAGTAATGGTTTAATTACTGCCACCTTAAAAGCCTGTGGTACATAGCCAACTAACAAAGATAGATTGATCATATTTAAGATCGAAGCATTAAATAATGGTAGGGCTTCCTTGAGCAGCCTGGTAGGAATGGGGTCTAATAAACATGTTGATGGTTTGGATGAAGTAACTAATGAAAATAACTCAGACAGAACAATCGGAGAGAAAGAGTCTAACCAAATACCGGCATCACTGAAAGCAGCCAAAGATAACGATACGTCTTTGGGATGGTTATGAGTAATTTTTTCTCTAATAGTTAAAATTTTGTTAGCAAAGAAAGTCATGAAGTCATTACTAGTTAAAGTTAATGGAATACTCAGCTCAATAGAGCTCTGACTCTTTGTCAGCCTGGCTACAGTGCTGAAAAGAAACCTGGGGTTGTTCTTATTTTCTTCAATTAGTGATGAGTAGAAAGATGTCCTAGCTTTACGGAGGGCTTTTTTATAGAGCAACAGACTCTTTTTCCAGGCTAAGTGAAGATCTTCTAAATTAGTGAGACGCCATTTCCTCTCCAACTTACGGGTTATCTGCTTTAAGCTACGAGTTTGTGAGTTATACCACGGAGTCAGACACTTCTGATTTAAAGCTCTCTTTTCAGAGGAGCTACAGCATCCAAAGTTGTCTTCAATGAGGATGTAAAACTATTGACGAGATACTCTATCTCCCTTACAGAGTTTAGGTAGCTACTCTGCACTGTGTTGGTATATGGCATTAGAGAACATAAAGAAGGAATCATATCCTTAAACCTAGTTACAGCACTTTCTGAAAGACTTCTAGTGTAATGAAACTTATTCCCCACTGCTGGGTAGTCCATCAGAGTAAATGTAAATGTTATTAAGAAATGATCAGACAGAAGGGAGTTTTCAGGGAATACTGTTAAGTCTTCATTTCCATACCAATAAGTCAGAACCAGATCTAAGATATGATTAAAGTGGTGGGTGGACTCATTTACTTTTGAGCAAAGCCAACAGAGTCTAATAATAGATTAAATGCAGTGTTGAGGCCGTCATTCTCAGCATCTGTGTGGATGTTAAAATCGCCCACTATAATTATCGTATCTGAGCTAAGCACTAAGTCAGACAAAAGGTCTGAAATTCACAGAGAAAACTCACAGTAACGACCAGGTGGACGATAGATAATAACAAATAAAACTGGTTTTTGGGACTTCCAATTTGGAATGGACAAGACTAAGAGACAAGCTTTCAAATGAATTAAAGCTCTGTCTGGGTTTTGATTAATTAATAGCTGGAATGGAAGATTGCTGCTAATCCTCCGCCCCGGCCCGTGCTACGAGCATTCTGACAGTTAGTGTGACTCGGGGGTGTTGACTCATTTAAACTAACATATTCATCTGCTGTAACCAGGTTTCTGTAAGGCAGAATAAATCAATATGTTGATCAATTATTATATCATTTACTAACAGGGACTTAGAAGAGAGAGACCTAATGTTTAACAGACCACATTTAACTGTTTTAGTCTGTGGTGCAGTGAAGGTGCTATATTATTTTTTCTTTGAATTTTATGCTAAATAGATTTTGCTGGGTATGGTAGTCTGGGAGCAGGCACCGTCTCTACGGGGATGGGGTAATGAGGTGATGGCAGGGGGAGAGAAGCTGCAGAGAGGTGTGTAAGACTACAACTCTGCTTCCTGGTCCCAACCCTGGATAGTCACGGTTTGGAGGATTTAAGAACATAGGCCAGATTTCTAGAAATGAGAGCTGCTCCATCCAAAGTGGGCTGTATGCCGTCTCTCCTAACAAGACCAGGTTTTCCCCAGAAGCTTTGCCAATATCTATGAAGCCCACCTCATTTTTTGGACACCACTCAGACAGCCAGCAATTCAAGGAGAACATGCGGCTAACATGTCACTCCCGGTCCGATTGGGGAGGGGCCCAGAGAAACTACAGAGTCCGACATTGTTTTTGCAAAGTTACACACCGATTTAATGTTAATTTTAGTGACCTCCGATTGGCGTAACCGGGTGTCATTACTGCCGACGTGAATTACAATCTTACCAAATTTACGCTTAGCCTTAGCCAGCAGTTTCAAATTTCCTTCAATGTCGCCTGCTCTGGCCCACGGAAGACAATTGACTATGGTTGCTGGTGTCACTAACTTCACATTTCTCAAAACAGAGTCGCCATAACCAGAGTTTGATCCTCGGCGGTGTGTGTCGTCGGAGTGGGGAAAAACGGTTAGAGATGTGAACGGGTTGGCGGTGTACACGGGGCTTCTGTTTAGGGCTACGCTTCCTCCTCACAGTCACCCAGTTGGCCTGCTTCCCGGCTGTTCGGGATCTGCCAGGGGGGGAACTAACGGCGGCTAAGCTACCTCTTGGTCCGCACCGACTACAGGGGCCTGGCTAGCTGTAGATTTTCCACGGTGCGGAGCCGAGGTCTCCAATTCGCCCAGCCTGGCCTCCAAAGCTACGAATAAGCTACACTTATTACAAGTACCATTACTGCTAAAGGAGGCCGAGGAATAACTAAACATTTCACACCCAGAGCAGAAAAGTGCGGGAGAGACAGGAGAAGCCGCCATGCTAAATCGGCTAAGAGCTAGTAGCTACGCTAAGCTAGCGGATTCCTAAAAACACGCAAAGTGAATAATGTGTAAATAATTTAGAGTATCTCGTCAATAGTTTTACATCCTCATTGAAGACAACTTTGGATGCTGTAGCTCCTCTGAAAAGAGAGCTTTAATCAGAAGTGTCTGACTCCGTGTATAACTCACAAACGCGTAGCATTAAAGCAGATAACCCGTAAGTTGGAGAGGAAATGGCGTCTCACTAATTTAGGAAGATCTTCACTTTAGCCTGGAAAAAGAGTCTGTTGCTCTATAAAAAAGCCCTCCGTAAAGCTAGGACATCTTTCTACTCATCACTAATTGAAGAAAATAAGAACAACCCCAGGTTTCTTTTCAGCACTGTAGCCAGGCTGACAAAGAGTCAGAGCTCTATTGAGCTGAGTATTCCATTAACTTTAACTAGTAATGACTCATGACTTTCTTTGCTAACAAAATTTTAACTACTAGAGAAAAAAATTACTCATAACCACCCCAAAGACGTATCGTTATCTTTGGCTGCTTTCAGTGATGCCGGGATTTGTTAGACTCTTTCCCTCCGATTGTTCTGTCTGAGTTATTTTCATTAGTTACTTCATCCAAACCATCAACATGTTTATAGACCCTATTCCTACCAGGCTGCTCAAGGAAGCCCTACCATTATTTAATGCTTCGATCTTAAAAAGATCAATCTATCTTTGTTAGTTGGCTATGTACCACAGGCTTTTAAGGTGGCAGTAATTAAACCATTACTTAAAAAGCCATCACTTGACCCAGCTATCTTAGCTAATTATAGGCCAATCTCCAACCTTCCTTTTCTCTCAAAAATTCTTGAAAGGGTAGTTGTAAACAGCTAACTGATCATCTGCAGAGGAATGGTCTATTTGAAGAGTTTCAGTCAGGTTTTAGAATTCATCATAGTACAGAAACAGCATTAGTGAAGGTTACAAATGATCTTCTTATGGCCTCGGACAGTGGACTCATCTCTGTGCTTGTTCTGTTAGACCTCAGTGCTGCTTTTGATACTGTTGACCATAAAATTTTATTACAGAGATTAGAGCATGCCATAGGTATTAAAGGCACTGCGCTGCGGTGGTTTGAATCATATTGTCTAATAGATACAATTTGTTCATGTAAATGGGGAATCTTCTTCACAGACTAAAGTTAATTATGGAGTTCCACAAGGTTCTGTGCTAGGACCAATTTTATTCACTTTATACATGCTTCCCTTAGGCAGTATTATTAGACGGTATTGCTTAAATTTCATTGTTACGCAGATGATACCCAGCTTTATCTATCCATGAAGCCAGAGGACACACACCAATTAGCTAAACTGCAGGATTGTCTTACAGACATAAAGACATGGATGACCTCTAATTTCCTGCTTTTAAACTCAGATAAAACTGAAGTTATTGTACTTGGCCCCACAAATCTTAGAAACATGGTGTCTAACCAGATCCTTACTCTGGATGGCATTACCCTGACCTCTAGTAATACTGTGAGAAATCTTGGAGTCTTTTTGATCAGGATATGTCATTCAAAGCGCATATTAAACAAATATGTAGGACTGCTTTTTTGCATTTACGCAATATCTCTAAAATCAGAAAGGTCTTGTCTCAGAGTGATGCTGAAAAACTAATTCATGCATTTATTTCCTCTAGGCTGGACTATTGTAATTCATTATTATCAGGTTGTCCTAAAAGTTCCCTAAAAAGCCTTCAGTTAATTCAAAATGCTGCAGCTAGAGTACTGACGGGGACTAGAAGGAGAGAGCATATCTCACCCATATTGGCCTCTCTTCATTGGCTTCCTGTTAATTCTAGAATAGAATTTAAAATCTTCTTCTTACTTATAAGGTTTTGAATAATCAGGTCCCATCTTATCTTAGGGACCTGTAGTACCATATCACCCCAATAGAGCGCTTCGCTCTCAGACTGCAGGCTTACTTGTAGTTCCTAGGGTTTGTAAGAGTAGAATGGGCGGCAGAGCCTTCAGCTTTCAGGCTCCTCTCCTGTGGAACCAGCTCCCAATTCAGATCAGGGAGACAGACACCCTCTCTACTTTTAAGATTTAGGCTTAAAACTTTCCTTTTTGCTAAAGCTTATAGTTAGGGCTGGATCAGGTGACCCTGAACCATCACTTAGTTATGCTGCTATAGACGTAGACTGCTGGGGGGTTCCCATGATGCACTGTTTCTTTCTCTTTTTGCTCTGTATGCACCACTCTTCATTTAATCATTAGTGATCGATCTCTGCTCCCCTCCACAGCATGTCTTTTTCCTGGTTCTCTCCCTCAGCCCCAACCAGTCCCAGCAGAAGACTGCCCCTCCCTGAGCCTGGTTCTGCTGGAGGTTTCTTCCTGTTAAAAGGGAGTTTTTCCTTCCCACTGTAGCCAAGTGCTTGCTCACAGGGGGTCGTTTTGACCGTTGGCGTTTTACATAATTATTGTATGGCCTTGCCTTACAATATAAAGCGCCTTGGGGCAACTGTTTGTTGTGATTTGGCGCTATATAAAAAAATTGATATGGTATATAATAATAGACATGCATGTCAGGTCTCCTATGGATGCCAGTTAGGACCTAAACAAGGGCAACACAAAGCACATGCATTTGCACACAAACCAGGGTTGGGTCTGTTGTATTTGTTTTGGGCCACTGGCATCAGTTTTTGAGTAATCCTATTGATAAACCAATTACAATATAAGAAGCTGCACTCACCATTATTAATATGTATATGTCACGGACATGAACGAGTGAAGCTGTTCGGCATCTCACCATGTCCTTTAGGTCCTTCAAAATTTTTTTCAGTAAATGCTTCTGGAGAGCATTAGCATGCCTAAAAATCTTCAGCTTCTGGGGTGGCTTCACTCTCCAGGCCATCCTAACTACAGCCCTCTTAAACCCCTGCCACTTTAAGCATTTTTAAAATGTAGATGTAAATTCAGATTCAAGCTTTTCAGCTAGCTGACAGTAGGGCTGCACAATATGGCCACATTAACTGAACTTTCAGGTCTTCTTTTTAAGAAAATCCTCCTCTAACACCACTCCATCAGGAAGCTGTATTTTATATTTTTAAATTAAATTTATACCAAGTTGTAGAGATTTGCTATCAGTTTGAGTTCAAGGAAGATAATTTTGTATTTTCTTTTGTATTTGAAATGGCATCAAGAAATTAAAATGTGTGAAGTGTTTCAATACTTTTGAGGTCAACTGTGAGACGGGCAGCATCTTATATCTCAAATAACCAAACAGAGCATGAATAAGCTGTTGTGTGCTAGTTTTATTAATCTAAAATCACCAGAGAAACACATGTATATATAAGGCAACCCGAATTAAAGTAGAAATGCTGCTTTTAGCAACCTGGACCTCATTTCTGGCATAAAATACAGCCGTTTATTCACCAATATTACTTTGGTGTCATTAGGAGTCTGTGGTTGGGATGACGTGTTCAGCTTTCAATCTGGTTCAAAGATTTTCCTTCTTCTACTAAGGTTGATTAGAACTGTTTTGTGGAACACAGTGCCAGCTATTGTACAGGAGGCACCTAGCAGTCAATATGTGTAACCAATTTCAAAATGGCTCTTTTTAACCAGACGTGCAGTGCCATGACATGTCAATCATTTGGGTGGCACTTGGGGTGTCCAATCCGATTTCAGGGGAGTCCAGCACAACCCAGCTACACCCATGCCAGGACGTGTTCAACATTTGACATTTCCTGTTTCACTGTGGACTCAAAACATAGCAGTTGTGCTCATGTCCTGTTTCAGTCTCAACTTGCCACTGAAGTCCCCCGAGATTGCATAAGATCTCCTGTATTGTCAGTCCAGGAAGCGTTCAATATTTGACATTTCCTGTTTCACTGTGGACTCAAAATTTAGGACTTGTGCTCACTTCCTGTTTCAGTCTCAACTTGCCCCTGAATTCCCACGAGATCCCATTTATTGTCAAACTAGGAAATGTTGATCCAGGAAATGTTCAACATTTGACTTTTTAAATTTAATGAGACAAACAAAAAGTTACACAGAAACCTTGCAGAGAATTAAATACAACAGCAACAACATACTACAGAACAGCTTTATTTAAAAAACAGATAAAACAAGCGGGAAATTATTAAAAAAAACTTTACAAAGTTCCAAACACATTTGACTTTTCCTGCTTCACTGTGGACTCAAAATTTGGCACTTCCTGTTTCAGTCTCAACTTGCCACTGAATTCCCACAAGATCCCATGAGATCTCCTGTATTGTCAGTCTAGGAAGTGTTCAACATTTGACATTTCCTGTTTCACTGTGAGTTCAAAATTTGGTACTTCCTGTTTCATTATCAAATTGCCAGTGAATTCCCATGAGATTCCACGAGATCTTGTCTACTGTCGATCCAGGAAGCGTTCAACATTTGACGTTTCCTGCTTCACTGTGGACTCAAAATTTTGGCACTTCCTGCACGGTGCTTCACTCGTATTATGTTCAGAATTGAGAGGGGGATGGTCAAGTGCTTAAAGTTGTAGGCTTGAGACCAGAGAATCATCACTTCTAATCCAGGTCAGGCTGGAAAATCAGGAAGGGCCCTTGGACAAGGTTATTAATCCCCAGGTTGGTCCGGGTATGTAGTTAAGTGTGTTGGGGAAAGTGTACGGACCCACACCAGGGGGCGTAAATGAACGGATAATAGAGAATCCAATAAATACAATTTATTGCTGCAAATGTGCACAACAGGTCAAAATATGCTTTTAGTCTGTCAATATCAATATAACCAAAGATGACGCATGGGCAGGCCCGAGGGTAGGAGACGCCTAACCAGAGAAGAGCCGGGACCCACGATGTTTCACCGCCAATGGAGACCTGCAACACACCAGAGCCGCCAAGTCCCGAGTCCCCAGGTGGCCACCACTTCCAGCTGTCAGATCCGGTATTGCTGGCAGGAAAAGAGACAGGTTACGGGGTGGGTCATACTCAATCCAGGCCAGATGTTGGCTCCAGGCCGTCGGGTGTGCGGAGGTAACACACCTCAGGGCCTGTTCCAGTTCTTGGTTCGCCATTGCTTGGCTGTTGGTCTGGGGGTGGTACCTGGACGACAGGCTCACTTTGGCCCCCAGTTCCCTACAGAAACTCCTCCAGACTTGCGAGGAGAACTGGGGACCACGATCCGAGACGATGTTCGCTGGGATACCATGCAGATGCACGACGTGGTGGACCAGGAGGTCTGCGGTCTCCTGGGCCATCGGGAGCTTCGGGAGGGCCACGAAGTGGGCCGCCTTAGAAAACTGGTCCACTATCGTCAGGATGGTGGTCATTCCCTGGAATGCAGGGAGGCCCTTGACAAAGTCCAGGCTGATGTGGGACCAAGGACGATGAGGCACGGGAAGCGGCTGGAGGAGTCCTTGCTCGGGTTTATGAACAGCCTTGCCCCTGGCACAGGTCGTACAGGCCCAGATGTAATCCCAGGTGTCAGCTTCGACTGACGCCCACCAGAACTGCTGCCGGACCACTGCCACGGTTCTACGCACCCCTGG
Organism: Thalassophryne amazonica; assembly: GCF_902500255.1. Lineage (NCBI taxonomy): Eukaryota > Metazoa > Chordata > Actinopteri > Batrachoidiformes > Batrachoididae > Thalassophryne > Thalassophryne amazonica. The sequence goes on along the minus strand of NC_047110.1, from coordinate 12,036,710 downwards.
ATGACAGGAGAGCTTGGAACCGTGACAGAAGTCCAAAACTGCAGTCCGAGCGTCTGGTGGGACGTACAGCCGGTTTGGTGGTCCACCGCCAGGATCAGGATGTCGGGTCAGGGCCTCCCTGACCACTTCCTCGACGTCCCATGTGAGGGTGGCGACGATAGTGGACTCCGGCAGAATGGTATCTGGTGGATCTGACAGCTTTGGTCCAACTTCCTCTTCATGCACCCGGGACAATGCGTCAGACCTTTGGTTCTTCGTCTCGGGGTGGTAGGTGATCTTGAAGTTGAACCTACCGACAAACAGTGACCAACGGGCTTGCCTGGGGTTCAGACGCCTGGTGGTCTTGATGTATTCCAGGTTCCGATGGTCAGTGAGAACAATAAATGGGACCACAGCTCCCTACAGCAAGTGTCTCCACTCCTCCAGGGCCTCTTTCACTGCCAGGAGTTCCCGATTGCCAACGTCGTAGTTCCGTTCAGCTGGGGTTAACCTGCGGGAGAAATAGGCACATGGGTGGAGACCCTTGTCGGACTCCCTACTCTGGGACAGCACGGCTCCTATCCCTGAGCCTGAAGCATCCACTTCAACTATGAACTGGCGGTTTGGATCAGGCTGCCCCAGAACTGGTGCAGTCGAAAACCGGCGTTTCAACTCCCTAAACATGGCTTCGCACCGATCCAACCAGGTGAAGGGGACTTTTGTGGAGGTCAGGGCAGTAAGGGGACCAACAACCTGACTATAGCCCTTAATGAACCTCCTGTAGAAATTTGCGAAGCCGAGGAACTGTTGCAGGCCAATCTCTCACCGCTGTGACCTTAGCCGGATCGGGTGCGATGGAGTTGGAGGAGATGATGAACCCCAGGAAGGACAAAGAAGTACGGTGGAACTCGCACTTCTTGCCCTTCACAAACAGCCACAAATAACCACCGCAGGACCTGACGTACATGCTTTACATGGGTCTCAGGGTCCGGAGAGAAGATGAGGATATCGTCTAGATATATGAAGACGAATCGATGCAGGAAGTCCCGCAAGACATCGTTAACAAGTGCTTGGAACGTCGTGGGGGCATTAGTAAGGCTGAACGGCATGACCAGGTACTCAAAGTGACCTAAGGGGGTGTTAAATGCCGTCTTCCATTCGTCTCCCTTCCGGATCCGAACCAGGTGATAAGCATTACGCAGATTGAGTTTGGTGAAGATTTTAGCTCCATGCAAGGGCATGAACACTGAATCTAATAAGGGCAATGGGTATCGGTTGCGAACCATGATCGCGTTCAGCCCTCTAAAATCAATGCATGGATGGAGTCTGCCGTCCTTCTTGCCCACAAAAAAGAAACCCGCACCCAACAGGGAGGAAGAGTTCCGGATTAACCCGGCAGCTAAAGAGTCCCGGATGTAGGTCTCCATTGATTCGCGTTCAGGACGTGAGAGATTGTACAGCCTGCTGGACTGATACTCAGTGCCCGGAACCAAATCAATTGCACAATCATACAGTCGGTGCGGGGGAAGCGTGAGTGCCAGATCTTTGCTGAAAACGTCAGCAAGATCATGGTACTCGGCCGGCACCGTTGTAAGATTGGGGGGGACTCGGACCTCCTCTTTAGCAGTCTCACCGGGTGGCACTGAGGATCTTAGACACTCCCAGTGGCAGGTTTCGCTCCATTGAGCCACAACCCCAGACGGCCAATCGATCCGGGGATTGTGCTTCACCATCCAGGGAAAACCCAAAATAATCCTGGAGGTAGAAGGTGTTACTAAGAACACAATCTCCTCCCTGTGATTTCCAGAAGACAACCAGAGTTAAGGGCTGTGTCTGGTGTGTGATTACTGGAAGGAGGGTGCCATCTAGTGCCCGTACCTTCAATGGTGAGAGAACGGCCACTAGACGGAGCCCTACCTCCTTAGCCCATCTACTGTCCAGTAGATTTCCTTCTGACCCTGTGTCGATCAGTGCTGGGGCATTAAGGGTTAAATCCCCACAGAGGATTGTGACTGGAAGTCGTGCGGATTTACGTGGTGTTCCCGTGTGTGTATTATGGCTCACCCTTAGCCCAGTCTCTAAGGGCGAGCGTTGGTGTTTAGCCGCTTGGGGCAGTTTTTCTGCATGTGCTCACTCGAGCCGCAGTAAAAACACTTTCCACGGGCCAGCCTCCTTTGTCTGTTATCAGATCTCATTTTAGCCCTGCTCGTGTCCATAGCTTCGTCAGCAGGAGGAGCTGTCGTCACGCGGAGTGCCCTGGCTTTGGAGCGAGGGGAGGACGGTGCTGCTTTGGACCTGGAAGGGAGAGGGACGGCACGCGCCCGGCCACGTCCTTCATCTCGCTCCCGTCGATGTTCCTCTAATCGATTGCTAACCGTATAACCAGGTTGATAAGCCCATCTAAATCCCGCGGCTGATCCTTGGCCACCAGGTGCTCCTTAAGGGCCGGAGACAGCCTGTTTACAAAGGCGGCGCGGAGCGCTACCGTATTCCAGCCGGCTCTCGCTGCTGCGACGCGGAAGTCGACTGCATACTCAGTGGCGCTCCTGCGCCCCTGTCGGATTGACAGTAGCACATTTGAAGCAGTTTTGCCTCGGTTGGGATGATCAAACACCTGTCTGAACTCCCTAATAAACCCAGTGTATGCTAGGAGCCGTGAATCCTGTTCCTAGAGCGCTGTAGCCCAGGCGCGTGCCTCGCCTCGAAGCTAATTTATGACATAAGCCACCCGACTCTGGTCTGACGCGTACATCACGGGGCGCTGTGCAAAGAAGAGCGAGCACTGCATTAGGAAGTCCGCGCACGTCTCGACACAACCCCCGTACGGTTCCAGGGGGCTAATGTATGCTTCAGGGGATGGGGGAGGGGTCCGTTGAACGACCACTGGAAGGTCTCTGTTCTGCGTTTACATGGACAGACAGACGGGTGGCTGGTGAAGGTGACTAATATCATAATGAAGTTTAATTAACAAATAAAGATGAAGAATACTTTGGACTAGGTCTGAATGTAGACTGTAAGTAAATTAGTTATTTCTCAGCATTTTTGTGTATTTTAGTTGTGCTTGTCTGTGAATAACATTATAATATAATAATGATTGAATGGTTTCAAGTATCTGACTGATGTTTGGCATACTGACTAAAGAAACAGCTTAAATTCTGAGATAGGTACGTATTATTGCTAAGTATTGAATTATTCTGACTACAAAGTGATGCAGGAGGTGGATGGTCCATCTCCAGATGGCCTCAAGTTTACATTTTGTCTTCAGGTACCTCTTCAGTTTTATTACCACAGAGTTTTTGTGAACTGTCAGCATTGTAAAAAGAGTTGATAGCTGTAAATACTGACGTAAGACTTCCACTTTTGGTTGCATAGATTCAAAGCTTGGACAAATATGGTCAGAGTGTAAAATAATGCACTTCATTATACAAATTCAGGATATCTTTTTTGAAAACCCCAAACTGATGACCTTTATTAAAATGAAATATTGCCCTCCAAAAGTATTGGGCCCCTTGGTACTTCACAGATTTTAATTTGTTTACGTCATTTCAAATACAAAAAATAAGTAATTCAGGGTACTCAGTATAAATATTTCTAAAGTTATCTTCCTTAAACTCAAAATCAAAGCAAATCTCTACAACTTGACATAAATTAAATAATCCCAAAGATGCTCCAGGTGTGCAGTTGAGTGCCTTGGATGGTAGCACCTTGACATTAGTGCATGTGTGAATGTGACACGTCACTGTAAAATGCTTTAAGAATGAAGCATGTTTGCATTATATATATATATATATATATATATATATATATATATATATATATATATATATATATACACAAAACCCCTGGCAAAAATTATGGAATCACCGGCCTCAGAGGATGTTCATTCAGTTGTTTAATTTTGCAGAAAAAAAGCAGATCACAGACATGACACAAAACTAAAGTAATTTCAAATGGCAACTTTTTGGCTTTAAGAAACACCAGGAAGCAGAGTTGTAGTCTTACACACCTCTCTGCAGCTTCTCTCCCCCTGCCATCCCCTCATTACCCCCATCCCCGTAGAGACGGTGCCTGCTCCCAGACCACCAATAACCAGCAAAATCTATTTAAGCATAAAAATTCAAAAAGAAAAAATAATATAGCACCTTCAACTGCACCACAGACTAAAACAGTTAAATGTGGTCTATTAAACATTAGGTCTCTCTCTTCTAAGTCCCTGTTGGTAAATGATATAATAATTGATCAACATATTGATTTATTCTGCCTTACAGAAACCTGGTTACAGCAGGATGAATATGTTAATTTAAATAAGTCAACACCCCCGAGTCACACTAACTGTCAGAATGCTCGTAGCATGGGCCGAGGCGGAGGATTAGCAGCAATCTTCCATTCCAGCTTATTAATTAATCAAAAACCCAGACAGAGCTTTAATTCATTTGAAAGCTTGACTCTTAGTCTTGTCCATCCAAATTGGAAGTCCCAAAAACCAGTTTTATTTGTTATTACCTATCGTTCAGCTGGTCGTTACTGTGAGTTTCTCTGTGAATTTTCAGACCTTTTGTCTGACTTAGTGCTTAGCTCAGATAAGATAATTATAGTGGGCGATTTTAACATCCACACAGATGCTGAGAATGACAGCCTCAACACTGCATTTAATCTATTATTAGACTCTATTGGCTTTGCTCAAAAAGTAAATGAGTCCACCCACCACTTTAATCATATTTAGATCTTGTTCTGACTTATGGTATGGAAATAGAAGACTTAACAGTATTCCCTGAAAACTCCCTTCTGTCTGATCATTTCTTAATAACATTTACATTTACTCTGATGGACTACCCAGCAGTGGGGAATAAGTTTCATTACACTAGAAGTCTTTCAGAAAGCGCTGTAACTAGGTTTAAGGATATGATTCCTTCTTTATGTTCTCTAATGCCATATAACAACACAGTGCAGAGTAGCTACCTAAACTCTGTAAGTGAGATAGAGTATCTCGTTAATAGTTTTACATCCTCATTGAAGACAACTTTGGATGCTGTAGCTCCTCTGAAAAAGAGAGCTTTAAATCAGAAGTGTCTGACTCCGTGGTATAACTCATAAACTCGTAGCTTAAAGCAGATAACCCGTAACCTGGAGAGGAAATGGCGTCTCACTAATTTAGAAGATCTTCACTTAGCCTGGAAAAAGAGTCTGTTGCTCTATAAAAAAGCCCTCCGTAAAGCTAGGACATCTTTCTACTCATCACTAATTGAAGAAAATAAGAACAACCCCAGGTTTCTTTTCAGCACTGTAGCCAGGCTGACAAGAGTCAGAGCTCTATTGAGCTGAGTATTCCATCAACTTTACTAGTAATGACTTCATGACTTTCTTTGCTAACAAAATTTTAACTATTAGAGAAAAAATTACTCATAACCATCCAAAGACGTATCGTTATCTTGGCTGCTTTCAGTGATGCCGGTATTTGGTTAGACTCTTTCTCTCCGATTGTTCTGTCTGAGTTATTTTCATTAGTTACTTCATCCAAACCATCAACATGTTTATTAGACCCTATTCCTACCAGGCTGCTCAAGGAAGCCCTACCATTATTTAATGCTTCGATCTTAAATATGATCAATCTATCTTTGTTAGTTGGCTATGTACCACAGGCTTTTAAGGTGGCAGTAATTACTTAAAAAGCCATCACTTGACCCAGCTATCTTAGCTAATTATAGGCCAATCTCCAACCTTCCTTTTCTCTCAAAAATTCTTGAAAGGGTAGTTGTAAAACAGCTAACTGATCATCTGCAGAGGAATGGTCTATTTGAAGAGTTTCAGTCAGGTTTTAGAATTCATCATAGTACAGAAACAGCATTAGTGAAGGTTACAAATGATCTTCTTATGGCCTCGGACAGTGGACTCATCTCTGTGCTTGTTCTGTTAGACCTCAGTGCTGCTTTTGATACTGTTGATCATAAAATTTTATTACAGAGATTAGAGCATGCCATAGGTATTAAAGGCACTGCGCTGCGTTGGTTTGAATCATATTTGTCTAATAGATTACAATCTCTCGTGTTGGAGCCATGATTCATGTCAGTCCACTTGGTGCAACAGCTCTCCAAGGTGTGTTCACTCCTTTTTAGATGCAGACTAACGAGCAGATCTGATATGATGCAGGTGTTAGTTTTGGGGATGAAAATTTACAGGGTGATTTCATAATTTTTTCCTCAGAATTGAGTGATTCCATATTTTTTCCTCTGCTTGGTCTAAAAAAGTAACCGTTACTGACTGCCACAATCTTTTTTCTTGATTTCTTATAGTGTTTCTTAAAGCCAGAAAGTTGCCATTTGAATGACTTAGTTTTGTGTCATGTCTGTGATCTGCTTTTTTTCTACAAAATTAAACAACTGAATGAACATCCTCCGAGGCCGGTGATTCCATTATTTTTGCCAGGGGTTGTATATATATGCAATCCACTTACTATTTAATGTGCAGGGCATGTAATTGAAAAGTGAAGGAGGCAGCAAAACACTGCACCACCCACAGCTTTTTGCAGAACTCAGGCTAACTGTTGTGTGGGCCGCTGAAGAGGAGGTACTGCTGGCCCACCATCACCAGAGGGCGCCCTGCCTGGAGTGCGGGCTCCAGGCACCAGAGGGCGCCGCCGCCTCACGGGAGCAGCCTCGGTGACAGCTGTCACCCATCACCTGAGACAGCTGACGGCAATCATCAGTGGGGTATATCAGCAGGACGGCATCTCCACCTCACTGCCGAGATATCGTTTCTACCAGAGAGGTAACATATCAAAGCCTACTGAGTACACAGTTTTGACTGAGCTAGTTATTGGTTTACTGTTCCGAGAGGTGGAGGTACCTTTCCTGCCGTTCGGAGTTCTGGGTGCAAACGCGCCCCCATCTAACTGTTCTTTTTCCCTCGCCAGCAGTACCAGGTCCGACACGCGGAGGCAGTGGCCACCTGGGAGTTCGGGACTTGGCGGCTCCAGTATTCCCGGGGTCCTGTGGCGGAGGAAGCCGTGTGGTTCCGGTCTTACCTTGGAGAGGCGTCTCCTATCTTCGAGCCTGCCCACACGACACCTTTGTGTATTGACTTTTGTCCATTTCTGTAATTGGTTGTATTCGTGTGCACATTCACAACAGTAAAGCGTTGTTATTTTGACTTACTCCATTGTCCGTTCATTTGCGCCCCCTGTTGTGGGTCCGTGTTCCTACACTTTCCCAACACTAACATTTTCAAATTAACCTCATCAAGAAGACAGTAGCCTTGATCATGAGAAAGAGAACTTATTATTAAGCTCACGTCAGTGGTGTTTACACTCCTTCATTCTATGTTGTCAGGAATCAAAGTAAAATGCCACTGAGTCAGCATGCTGTTCAACAAAATGCATTAAAATTTTGCATCTTGAAGGACTTCCTGTAATCTGTCAGTGGAAATTTATTTCTGTCTGATGAAATTATTTAAAAATCACAGCACATTTAATAGTCTATGGGCCAAGCAGGTTTTGGCACCACTTAAGGGCACTAAACATTTATAACCCAGCCTCTGTTTACCGTGGTTGAATTAATAGGGTGTGTTTTTTAAAAAAAAGGAATATTCTGCACCATCTGTTGTGTCTTAGGTATCACGTTATGGGGAAACACATATATGTCACAAAATCCAATGGGCACCTTGTTTTACCTTTACTTTGGAGACCAAACATTCAACACAGTCACAACTAATCCATTTATTAATCCTATTGGCTCAGCCAATAATTTTCATCACTTTTTTTTTTAAACAAAATTGGAGCAACTTTCCCTATTGACCCCTGTCAAATTTGAAATGGACCTTTGTCTCCATTTCTGCTGTTTTTACCCCATAACTCCATAACATTCAGCCAAAGATAGTCCAAACTATTTATACAATTTTGGAGTCTTTATGATGTGACAAATAATGTGTTATAGTTACCTCTGCCAAGGAGGTTATGTTTTCGGTCGCGTTTGTTTGTTTGTCTGTCTGTTTGTCAGCTGGATAACTCAAAACGTTTTGAACAGATTTTGATGAAATTTTGTGGAGTGGTTGGAAATGACAAGAGGAACAAGTGATTAAATTTTAGTGGTGATCCGGATCACGCTCTGGATCCAGGAATTTTTTTTAAAGGATTCTTCACCATTGCGAGATAGGGGGAATTTTGACATTCTAGTTTCTAACTCCACAAAACCAAGGCAGAAAGGCTTTTTAAAAAAACTAGGGTGTAACATAGTCAAATGTTCTATCAAACAACAAAGTTTGGTGATGATCGGATCCAGATTCCGGATCTGGTGATCCAGAATATGCAAAAATATAGGAAAAATAGAAAATGTGTCAGTGTGAGGTGACAAATGAAGCTAGAGATGCACAACTAACACCAAATTGTAGCTGAATCTGTACTGATTCAGTAAGGTGTCATCAGATTTGATATAGCTTCAAATGTTATGGAGCTAGAGCCAGAAGAAAAACCGCCATTACCGAAAAAAATCGTTTTTATACAATAACTTTGAACTAATAAGACATAAAAGTGATTCCAAGTTCTAGTGGTATGTTTTCATGGTCAAGGATGTCAAATATAAAGGAAAGAAAAGTGTATGTATCATAGTTTTGGTTGTAACACTGAATTGTTGATAGATCACTGTGCCAAGGAGGGAATCTCTTAGGGTCAGTGACCCTATGGCCTTGTTTAGAGAAGTGTTTCATAAATGTTAAAAAATTCAGATATTTGCAGTTTAGTTGAATAATAAATTGAATTTGTCTCTATTTGTTTTTGTCTATAAGCACATGCAATATCAATTCAGTGCTCAGATGACAGTAGCTTCTGGGAAAGGTGCAAGTTGCAATAAACTGTGATGCCAAGAGCTAAGGATACATGCTATCCAGTCACAGCATATGAAACTTTTTTTTACTACTGAGCAAACATCATTGTTAGACTTTTAGGTTCAATGATTCCACGGCGTGTAGATGTTATGGCGTCAGTGACCCCATGGCCTTGGCGGAGGTTTGCACTCTTTGAGTGCTTCTAGTTTGAATATGATTGGTGCATTTTTCAGTTTTGACCCCTGTGTAATCCTTCATTGGCCTCCGACCTGCCTATAGCTAACAGAGTCTCTCACGACATCGGTCCACCCTGCCTTCGCTGCGCATGCATCATTTTGGAGCTCAGCAGCGTCATTTTGGAGCGTCACCAGCAATTCACTGATTATCACCTCATTTCTGCTTGAAACTGCACTCCAGTCATCATCTATCTCAGCGACACATACCTGAAGCTTATTACATCATTTACACATAAATTCAGCATTATTTCATCATAAAAGACGGAGGACCGATCAGAGCGCACAGCAGCTACTCCAGCGCCTACGTCATTTCAAAGTGTCAGTAACAACTTGCCAATTATCGCCTCGTTTTCTGCTTAAAACTGACTTTAGAATGATTTAAGAGGTTTCACCTTGTCGTCTGATGGTTAATAATCCCACGAATCCATTTGATCACTTTGGGTGAAGAAAGTCAATGCCCACTGACACGAGCGTGCCTTTGCTTCACGCAGCAGCATGACCTGTGTGGTGCTGGAAAGTAAACTAGTCTTTAACTGGTGCAGACAGGACACCAGAAAGGGCTGGTGTGTGCTATTGCGCACATAGAATTTTGAAATGTTCAAAAAAATTTTCACGCACAAATGTCGTGCTATGTGGCGCGATCTAATCTCCAACACGACGTGCAGCTCGTCAAGTGGAGTAAAGAAGTGAACAGAGCGAGTGGTGATGTCAGCGGATTGCATCAGAGCGCAGCTCGTCTGAAGGATTATAACAAGACGTTAAATCTGTTATAAACATACAATAGCTGCACACAAGAAGGAAAGAACACACAACTGTTTTATCAAGAAATGACAAGGTAAACATAACAAATAATTACCTTTTTAGACAGCTCAAAATGCTTTCTGCAGGTAGTCAGGCGCGCGCCTCTGCGGCAGCAGCCTCCTCTGTGATTCAGGAAGGGATTAGAGCTGTTTTCAATGGCCAATTTGCAGAAAAAATTATTAATCCATCACGAAATAATTATTTTATATATGCAGCATCAAGGGCAGAGCGCATGGCAGCCGGTAGGACAAAGAACGATGACCAGCTGTGAACACAGTGGGTGGGATCATCACAACAACGTTCATGCTACTGCGTGAAGCAAAGGCATTCCTGTGCACCTTTTCAGACTTACACCCTTGCCCTTCACATACTGAAAATCATCCAGATTACTTGAATCATTTAATAATACAACCCCCTCCAACCCCCCACCAAATTAACTGAACTAAGATCTAGATGAACATAAAACTCAGAAGAATACGAATCAGGTTTTATTGTCATTGCACAGTGACGTACAATGAAATTTAGGTGCTCATTCCTAAAAAAAAACAAGCAACAACAAAAAAAAGGAAAACTGTACAAGACAGGTAGAAGGGGGCCAGACAACCTGTGTATGTGATCAGGGGGTCAGGGGTCAGTTCTTATGGCTCAGGGGTTAGCAGCTGATTAACTAACTGAAAACCTAATTAAATAATCAAACACCAGAACTACCAGAGTGGTGCCAAATGGCACGTCTTCCTTTAAAGGGGCTTTCACAGTGGCGTATACGTAGAGCTGCTATATTGCAGCGTTGTGTTTCATTTAAATACGCCCGAAATACGCGCGTAATCAGCCTTTAACAGTGTTCGTTCATACTTGCAGCTGCGTGTGTTCGCATTTTAATATGTGCACGCAGTCGCGTGTGCCATGCCACACCATTTTCAGTGCTATTTTCTGCCTCTGTGGAAGTACGCTCTGTTCTCTACTGCATGGTGTGGTGCGGCTCAAAAACAGTGTCATTTAACATTATCATTATTATTATTATTATTTTTTTTTTTTTTTATGAACTTCATGCTGCTTTTTGAGCCCCACGTTTCCCCTGACTTGTATAATTGTTGCATGCCATGACTACTGTTTTTTGTGCTTGACCTATGTTTATTTGGATCACCCTTTTGCTTTCCCCTCCAAAAAGACACTTGCTCTCGACTGTTCTCAAGTGTATCGACCTTGCATTTGCTTTTGCTCTTGACCTTGATCCAGCCCTGCCATTTGTTTGTTTTTGCTTTTGTTGACTTTTTTTTTTTTTTGGATTCTTTTTTATTTCCTGTTTGTTGTTTTGCACAATAAACCAGTGTTTTTTGTTTTGGGTTTTTTTTTTTGCTGTTTTTTCACCACCAACTTTGTTCCTGCTTTGGGGTCCCACTCACAACCCTTACAGAAAGATTTTAGTTTATATGTAATGTTTATATGTCAATTTCTAAAATATCTGAGAAAAAAAATTGAAGTTTTTCACAATATTCTAATTTTGTGAGATGCACTTGTATATATTAAAAGCAGTTAGCGTCATACATTTGTGGACATCAAAGTAAAATATTATTATTATTATTATTATTTACATTTATTTAACCAGGAAAGTCTCACTGAGATTAAAAATTTCTTTTGTAAGGGAGTCCTGGCTAAGAGGCAGAAAAAGTTACACTACAATTCAAATTAAATTCACACAATTAAAATAAAAAAGATTAACAAAACAGTTACAATTTAAAGTTGTCATTTCAAGTGCTCGCAATCTGGACTTAAACGTGCTCAATGAAATAAGTTCAGTTAATTTCCAGTCTTTTTGCAACATGATCCGTGTAGACAGAGCCGAGTAAACAAAAGCCCCTTTTCCCAGTTCTGTGCAGGCAAGTGGAACAGAGAGCAACAAATGATCATTTGAAGGCAAAGAATAAGAATCAACACTATGCTCAAACTGCTGGTGACTCTGGTACTGGCACATTCCAATCTAATGGCTGCACATAAGAAAACGTGGCCTAATGAGTTGTAAATTACCCCAGCTGTGCCATTTGGCACCCTCTGGTAGAAAAAGGAGTAGTGAGAAAAGGCTGGTAGCTCTAGTGTTAAAAATATAAAAGCAAAAAAAAAAAAAATGGGTTGCATAATTAATGAGCCACTTTGGTATAACGCCTGTAAATAATGAGTTTTATTGGTACTTTTCTTCAGAGGTCAGGGGATGGATACATGAACATTTCCAAGTCACTGAATATCTTGGCTGTGAGCTGAGGGTCATTGTCCTGCTGAAAGATGAACTGTCACCCCAGCCTGAGGTCAAGAGCGCTCTGGAGCAGGTTTTCATCCAGGATGTCTCTGTACATTGCTGCATTCATCTTTCCCTCAATCCTGACTAGTCTCACAGTTCCTGCCACTGAAAAACATCCCTGAGTCATTCCATTAGAATGGTTAGAATGGGACTTCAACATTTTCACATTTTTCACCAAAATGTATTATTTGTATCTGTATTCCACAGCATTAAGGACATATTTAACTCACAAAAAATATTTTCCCATCTCAGGCATTAGTTGTTGTCAGTTGAGCTTCTCTCGTTCAGGGTTGCCACAGCAGGTACAGTCAGATCCACATAGGTATTTGGCACAAGTCTTATGCCGGATGCCCTTCCTGTCGCAACTCCAGTTTTACCTGAAGAAACACACACAGCCGCTGGTGTTCCAAAGAGGTCTCCCATTCAAGTACTAACCTGACGCTGCCCTGCTTAGCTTCTGAGATCTGATGTAATCACAGAGCAGACCGGTTGCATGGAAGCTGTCTGAATATGGTCATAAAATGTATTTTTAAAGAAATTAATATTGTTATATTAATCAGATGTCCACTACACTGATTCAATACTTTTAAATACAAAAATAACATCAAAATCTCCCATTTTTGTTATCCTAAAACCTGAAATGTATTTACAGTGGGGTAAAAAAGTATTTAGTCAGTCCCCGATTGTGCAAGTTCTCCTACTTAGAAAGATGAGAAAGGTCTGAAATTTTCATCATAGGTACACTTCAACTATGAGACAAAATGAGAAAAAAAAAAATCCAGGAAATCACATTGTAGGATTTTTATTAGAATTATAAATACTTTTTTTTTACCCCACTGTATGCCTGAAAGCACTCGTGGGATTTTTCATCAAAAATGTAGTTTAGTTGAAGTATTGTAAATCAAATTCAATGATCTTATGGTACCTCAGTAGTCAACAAATATTAAATTATTTTTTAAACATTTTTTAAAATGCATGAAAATGCGAGTGTGATGGGGTTGAGACTAGGATAACGTGGTTGAAAATGGTAACGGGGTTGAAGGGACAAATAGAGCTTTACATATATATAGTTGTTTTTTACTCTCAAATTCAGTGTACAGGATTTTCTATTAGCATTATATTTCATTATGCAGTCATAAGAAGGACAACAGATATAAATTGCAAATTGAACTTCAACAGCATATCAACTACACTGTTAACTACCCATTGTCCTTACCTCAAAGATCTCTGCTGCATTGTAAACTGAGCCCCGGCAAAACTGGTAAGAAAGTATCTCAGATTACTTTTGCCAAGGCAGTACTCTGTCAGTGAGTGACTCACTTTAAGTCACATCATTATGTGGTATAATGATGTTGTCTTACTGTTTACTGTTTAAGTTCTGACAGTGTGATGAAATGGTTCCAAATTTGATGTGAACCGATTCCTGTTCCTTAATGTTGAATCTGGTAAATTTGCTGCTTATAAGGAGTAAAACAAATCCTCTGCCTTATTAGAATCACAAGAAGAAGAATACCATAGTACCATACTGAACTGCAGCTTCTGATCTTCTATTTAAATTTTTAGTATAATTTTTTTGTGTCATGTTGAAGTGCATCGTATTGCACCAAATCGCATCATATCCCATTGTGAGGAATTGAATTGCCGTCAAATGCATATCAAATCTGGTTCATGCCTTTATCTCCTCCAGACTGGACTACTGTAATGCACTTCTCATTGGGATCCCTAGCAACAGCCTGCTGAGTCTCCAATACATCCAGAACTGCAGCTAGGATCCTGATGAGAGTGCGCAAACATGAGTACATTATCCCCATCCTCCACTCACTCCACTGGCTTCCCGTCTCCACCAGGAGAATACAAGGTCTTGCTCCTCACACACCAATGTATCAATGGACGTGTCTCTCCTACCTCAAAATAACTCTTCAACCCACAATACACAACACGTTCCTCACTTAAATCTCCTCCACACACCCATAACTAGGCTAAGGACCACGGGTGATAGGGCCTTCTGTGCTGCTACCCCACACCTGTGGAATGCCCTCCCGGACACCCTGAGGGCACCACAATCCAATGACTGCTTTAAAAGGAGTCTAAGACATTTCTTTTTAACAAAACATATGTCCCTCCTTTTAAAATATGACTGTTTTGGTTTTTTGCTCTTATTTTATCTTTTTAACCTGTAGTCCCTTGAGATCACTGATGAAAAAGGCAATTATAAATAAAATGTATTATTATTATTAATTATTATTATTAAATCACATTGAATTGGAACAGGGTTGAATTGTATTGCATCGTATCATCAGTACTGTCATGTACAGGGCTGCCTCTACTGGTGGTTGGCTCTCACTGTGGTATTGTATCACTTCATGTCCGGAGCACAGCGGTGTTTGCTGTATCTGTTTAATCTGCGTAGTTAGATTGATCTAGATAACTAGATAATGATTTGTTTCACAGTGTAATCTTCACGTGCCTTAACTAAAGCACTCCCTCTGCTGAATCACCTCTAAATTATTTACACATTATTCACTTTGTGTGTTTTTAGGAATCCGCTAGCTTAGTGCAGCTACTAGCTCTTAGCCGGTTTAGCATGGCAGCTTCTCCTGTCTCTCCCGCATTTTTCTGCTCTGGGTGTGAAATGTTTAGTTATTCCTCGGCCTCCTTTAGCAGTAATGGTACTTGTAATAAGTGTAGCTATTCGTAACTTTGAGGCGAATTGGAGATTCGGCTCCGCACCTTGGGAAATCCTACAGCGAGCCAGGCCCCTGTAGTCGGTGTGGACCAAGGTAGCTTAGCCGCCGTTAGCTGTTCCCCAGCAGATCCCGAGCAGCCGGGAAAGCAGGCCAGCTGGGTGACTGTGAGGAGGAAGTGTAGTCCTAAACACAAGCCCCCTGTACACCACCAACCCGTTCACATCTCTAACCATTTTTCCCCACTCGGCGACACACCTGCCAAGGAACAAACTCTGGTTATTGGCAACTCTGTTTTGAGAAATGTGAAGTTAGCGACACAGCAACCATAGTCAAATGTCTTCTGGGGTCAGAGCAGGCGACACTGAAGGAAGGAAATTTGAAACTGCTGGCTAAGGCTAAGTGTAAATTTGGTAAGATTGTAATTCATGTCGGCAGTAATGACACCCGGTTACGCCAATCGGAGGTCACTAAAATTAACATTGATTCCTTGTATAACTTTGCAAAAACAATGTCGGACTCTGTAGTTTTCTCTGTGGCCCCTCCCCAATCGGACCGGGAGTGACATGTTTAGGCCGCATGTTCTCCTTGAATTGCTGGCTGTCTGAGTGGTGTCCAAAAATGAGGTGGGCTTCATAGATAATTGGCAAAGCTTCTGGGGAAAACCTGGTCTTGTTAGGAGAGATGGCATCCATCCCACTGTGGATGGAGCAGCTCTCATTTCTAGAAATCTGGCCAATTTATTAAACCCTCCAAACCGTGACTATCCAGGGTTGGGACCAGGAAGCAGAGTTGTAGTCTTACACACCTCTCTGCAGCTCTCTCACCCTGCTATCCCCCCAATACCCAATCCCCGTAGAGACGGTGCTGCTCCCAGACCACCAAGAACCAGTAAAATCTATTTAAGCATAAAAATTCAAAAGAAAAAATAATATAGCACCTTCAACTGCACCACAGACTAAACAGTTAAATGTGGTTTATTAAACATTAGGTCTCTCTCTTTTAAGTCCCTGTTAATAATGATCTAATAATGATCAACATATTGATTTATTCTGCCTTACAGAACCTGGTTACAGCAGGATGAATATGTTAGTTTAAATGAGTCAACACCCCCGAGTCACACTAACTGTCAGAATTCCCGTAGCATGGGCTGACGGGGAGGATTAGCAGCAATCTTCCACTCCAGCTTATTAATTAATCAAAAACCCAGACAGAGCTTTAATTCATTGAAAGCTTGACTCTAGTCTTGTCCATCCAAATTGGAAGTCATAAAAAACAGTTTTATTTGTTGTTATCTATCGTCCACCTGGTCATTACTGTGAGTTTCTCTGTGAATTTTCAGACCTTTTGTCTGACTTAGTGCTTAGCTCAGATAATTATAGTGGGCGATTTTAACATCCACATAGATGCTGAGAATGACAGCCTCACACTGCATTTAATCTATTAGACTCAATTGGCTTTGCTCAAAATGTAAATGAGTCCACCCACCACTTTAACCATACTTTAGATCTTGTTCTGACTTTATGGTATGGAAACTGGAGACTTAAACGTATTCCCTGAAACCCCCTTGTGTCTGATCATTTCTTAATAACATTTACATTTACTATAATGAACCACCCAGCAGTGGGGAATAAGTTTCATTACAGCAGAAGTCTTTCGGAAAGTGCTGTAACTTGGTTTAAGGATATGATTCCTTCTTTGTTATGTTCTCCAATGCCATATACCAACACAGTGCAGAGTAGCTACCTAAACTCTGTGAGTGAGATAGATCATCTTGTCAATAGTTTTACATCCTCATTGAGCACAACTTTGGATGCTGTAGCTCCTCTGAAAAAGAGAGCCTTAAATCAGAAGTGCCTGACTTCCGTGGTATAACTCACAAACTCGCAGCTTAAAGCAGATAACCCATAAGTTGGAGAGGAAATGGCGTCTCACTAATTTAGAAGATCTTCACTTAGCCTGGAAAAAGAGTCTGGTTGCTCTATAAAGCCCTCCGTAAAGCTAGGACATCTTACTACTCATCACTAATTGAAGAAAATAAGAACCCCAGGTTCTTTTCAGCACTGTAGCCAGGCTGACAAGAGTCAGAGCTCTATTGAGCCGAGTATTCCTTTAACTTAACTAGCAATGACTTCATGACTTTCTTTGCTAATAAAATTTTAACTATTAGAGAAAAAATTACTCATAACCATCCCAAAGACATATCGTTATCTTTGGCTGCTTTCAGTTATGTGGTATTTGGTTAGGCTCTTTCTCTCAGATTGTTCTGTCTGAGTTATTTTCATTAGTTACTTCCTCCAAACCATCAACATGTCTATTAGACCCCATTCCTTCCACGGCTGCTCAAGGAAGCCCTACCATTAATTAATGCTTCGATCTTAAATATAATCAATCTATCTTTATTAGTTGGCTATGTACCACAGGCTTTTAAGGTGGCAGTAATTAAACCACTACCTTAAAAAAGCCATCACTTGACCAGCTATCTTAGCTAATTATAGGCCAATCTCCAACCTTCCTTTTCTCTCAAAAATTCTTGAAAGGGTAGTTGTAAAACAGCTCACGATCATGAACTGATTACAATGATCTTCTTATGGCCTCAACAGTGGACTCATCTCTGTGCTTGTTCTGTTGACCTCAGTGCTGCTTTTGATACTGTTGACCATAAAATTTTATTACACGAGATTAGAGCATGCCATAGGTATAAAGGCACTGCACTGCGGTGTTTTGAATCATATTTATCTAATAGATTACATTTGTTCATGTAAATGGGGAGTCCTTCTTCACAGACTCAGGTAATTATGGAGTTCCACAAGGTTCTGTGCTAGGACCAATATTATTCACTTTATACATGCTTTCCCTTAGGGAGTATTAATTAGAAAGCATTGCTTAAATTTTCATTGTTACGCAGATGATACCCAGCTTTATCTATCCATGAAGCCAGAGGGACACACACCAATTAGTTAAACTGCAGGAATGTTTACAGACATAAAGACATGGATGACCTCTAATTTCCTGCTTTTAAATTCAGATAAAACTGAAGTTATTGTACTTGGCCCCACAAATCTTACAACATGGTGTCTAACCAGATCCTTAGTCTGGATGGCATTACCCTGACCTCTAGTAATACCGTGAGAAATCTTGGAGTCATTTTTGATCAGGATATGTCCTTCAATGCGCATATTAAGCAAATATGTAGGACTGCTTTTTTGCATTTGCGCAATATCTCTAAAATTAGAACGGTCTTGTCTCAGAGTGATGCTGAAAAACTAATTCATGCATTTATTTCCTCTAGGCTGGACTATTGTAATTCATTATTATCAGGTTGTCCTAAAAGTTCCCTGAAAGCCTTCAGTTAATTCAAATGCTGCAGCTAGAGTACTGACGGGGACTAGAAGGAGAGAGCATATTTCACCCATATTGGCCTCTCTTCATTGGCTCCTGTTAATTCTAGAATAGAATTTAAAATTCTTCTTCTTACTTATAAGGTTTTGAATAATCAGGTCCCATCTTATCTTAGGGACCTCATAGTACCATATTACCCCAACAGACCGCTTCACTCTCAGACTGCAGGCTTACTTGTAGTTCCAAGGGTTTTTAAGAGTAGAATGGGAGGCAGAGCCTCAGCTTTCAGGCTCCTCTCCTGTGGAACCAGCTCCTAATTCGGATCAGGGAGACAGACACCCTCTCTACTTTTAAGATTAGGCTTCAAACTTTCCTTTTTGCTAAAGCTTATAGTTAGGGCTGGATCAGGTGAACCTGAACCATCCCTTAGTTATGCTGCTATAAACGTAGACTGCTGGGGGGTTCCCATGATGCAATGAGTGTTTGTTTCTCTTTTTGCTCTGTATGCACCACTCTGCATTTAATCATTAGTGATTGATCTCTGCTCCCCTCCACAGCATGCCTTTTTCCTGATTCTCTCCACTCAGCCCCAACCAGTCCCAGCAGAAGACTGCCCCTCCCTGAGCCTGGTTCTGCTGGAGGTTTCTTCCTGTTAAAAGGGAGTTTTTCCTTCCCACTGTCACCAAGTGCTTGCTCAGCAGGGGGTCGGTTTTGACCGTTGGGGTTTTTCTATAATTAATGTATGGCTTTTGCCTTACAATCTAAAGCGCCTTGGGGCAACTGTTTGTTGTGATTTGGTGCTATATAAAAAAATTGATTCGATTTGATGTATCGCTATATGTATCGTATCCCTGGTAGTGTATGGAGATGTGTATCAAATCGTTGTCAGTGATGAGATTCACATGCCTACTCTGCAGGTATCTCTCCCTTCCTTCAGGATCAGCTTTAAGACATGTCCGATACTGTCTCTGCCTTTCTGCTTGCTGTTGTTGGTGCCATCTACTCACAGCTGAAACATGGAACATAAACCACATTCAGTCTGCATGTGGCATAACAATGTTGATTGAATACAATAACAGTTGATTTAAGTAACTGGCTAACTTAACAATCAAAGTATTAAAGTCACAACCCCATCACAATCTCACAACCCTGTTACTTTCAAACATATGAGGTTGGGTGTGACAGGATTGTGATTTTTGTACAAAATGGCTGCTACTCAATGTAGCGAATACCAGAGAGAGCATATGGCATGCATGAGATTCAGAATTAGAATATATTCTTGAATAATAATGACAAAAAATCATAAATTCTAGTTTTCTATCCTTTTTTTCACAATTAGTGTTGAGTCACTGACTTTGACGAACATCAATATCACAAGGAAAATGACTAACATAAAGGAAAAGAAGGGAGCAACGTGCCGGTCTGTGTTACCCTGTTTGTCCAAAAGACTTCAGTGATGTCACTTCCTGATTGGAAGTGCTCCGTGGGTCAAAAGTACACACATTGTGTACTTAAGTAGAAGTATAGATACCTGCAGTTTAACAACACTCTGGTAAAAGTTGAAGTATCAACTTGACCTCTTTACTCAAGTAAAAAGTCTGGGAGAAATGGCTGAGAGACTGCCGCTTTGCTCCATGAAATTTTTTTTCAGAAACTGTTAGAGACAGCCAGTGGAAACCATTCGAAAGATTCAGATGGATATCGGTGAAGATTATCGTCGGCGTTCACGTGGATAAGGACTATTAAACCTTTTAAAAGACGCAACAAAAAACACCTCCGTGTTGAAAGTTCACAGGACATGTTGTGGCAATGTCCAGCTGTTACACAATTTCTTGGATACCTCATTCGACTGAAAGCCATGGAAAGCCGTCTGCTGAACCTTCTGAAGGATTTCCAACATGGAGGTGTTTTTTTTTTGTTGCGCGCCATGAGCAGTTCCGTGCCGATGCACGAAATCTCCGCAAGTCTTTCATTACAAAATCTCCTGTAACAGTGGAATGTGCCGCAAAAGTGCTATGTCCAGCTCTCTTGCCATTTCTGTTGGTAGTCACACAATGTCCCGGATGAACACAGCGTTCAGTTTAGAAATGATCTGGTTGATCCAGCCTGTCGATGGCCCGCTCGGTTGCGCCGCGGCGCCCTCCGCCGTTGTGGGCTGTCTTTAAAAGGTTTTAACAGTCCTTAATCACGTGACGCTGACAGAATCTTCACCGATATCCATCTGAATCTCTTGAATGGTTTCCAACTGGCTGTCTCTAACAGTTTCTGAATAAAATTTCATGGAGCAAAGCGGCAGTCTCGCCAGCGCCAGTTCCCAGACAAAAGAATCCGACGAGGGGGTGGACCAAGTGCTCACTCAAAGCCTGCCCACAGGCGAATGACGCAACCGACAGTGTGAAAAAACTCACGCATGCGCACGAGGTTCAAGCTTGGCTGATGCAATCACACGTGATTCAAATCCATATAGTTTTGAAAAAATAAAAAGGTCCGTTACTTTTGGACAGAACCTCGGATTTCCCACTGTCTATTCTCTGCTTGAACGTTGGTATGGACAGCATGGACTGACTGGTTGAGCTTTACTCGGGAGGCTTCGTACCTCCTTTCTGTCCGGATTTCTCTTAATAGCTCTAAAAGGTGCGGGGTTTGGCCTCGCCTTTCTCTTAATATGAGTTGTAACAACATTAAGTCAGCATCAACTGCCCCTTTAAGCAGCTGATCGACTCTGGCTGTGTCCGTATTTTTGGCTGACAGGCCACCTCGTTGTATGACTTTTGGTCAGTGTACGCTCAAGCCTTCTGAGGAAGTCTGACAGCTTTTCCCCCAGGTTGTTGTCGTAGAGTCTAAAAGAGAAATACAAGTCATCACCAGACTCAGCTAGTCCAAAAGCACTTTCGAGGGCTTCTAAGCACTTACTGGTGTAATCCGGTTGTTAGTGTGACATAATGCATCATGTGATTTTCAACTTCCGGCTCCAAACAAAAAAAGGCGTGCTGTCATTAACATTGAGAACCTGCACTGAGATGATCTGATCAGGCTGCACTTTAACTGCTGCAGCACGGACAACAACATTAACATTGCAACATAAAACTCTTTGTATATTGTGCCTAAAAACTCTCCTGGATATATTAACTGGGTTTTTAGACGTCATTACTGCGTTGTTTTATTAAAAATGTCAGACGCTCAGGTTGTTTCTTCTCCGTTATTTCAATGGGAGTTGCTGTGAGCTGCGATCGCTTCCTGTTCATGTCGTGACGTTTGTACTTTAACGTCCTGTTTATTGTAATAAATAATTTTTTATTAACAAACAGACATGTATATTTTACCTGTGTATAATAAAATATGTAAAGTAAAAAGAAAAAAAACCGTTTTATTAAGTGTTCTGACCATAGAACCAGACGAATGCGGTTGTACGGAGGTGGAGGCGGAGAAGGGAGGGACGGAGTTTGCGCACAATGTAAACACAACTAACTTAAACTGCAAATCCTTAAAAGGATCAAACAGACGTAACTTTAATTGTAAACTTGGAGGTCTTTGGACCCGGAAACAGATTTATCATGTGAGGCGTTACGTCAGTGCTTAACAACCGGATATCAGGATCTGATAGGCGTATTGCTTTGATCACTTCCAGAGCTGGTCCCTTTAAACTCTCCATTATCCTTCTTCTTTTGTCTTTGTCAGAGCCATCACTTTCCTCAACCATCAGGTAAGCTTGCTTTTGCCAATGGTCAAATTGTTCCTCTCCAGCCGGAGTAGGTAAAATACCTGAGAAGACACGCAGGCGGTGATACCCTCTGCTCTCTGCAGCAGTTTGTTTGTCTTGTCTAATAGGTTAGTAACAGCACGAATGAGGGACTCTTCTGGAGAGGGGGTAGGTTGTGAATCAGCAAACAGAGCTTGTACATCATTCATGGTTTTTCCCTCTGCCTGTAAGAGAGCGATCAGTTTAAGGTTAAAGTCATCCTGAAGACTGGACTTATCAAATGCAGTGATAATTGGCCAGGCTGCCAAGGCTTCTGGTGCTGCCACTTCTGGTGGGACACGTTTTGCAGAGATTGTCTCTCGGCATTCACAAAGCAGTTACCACACACACCACACACACTCACACACCAGCTTATTTAGTTATCAAAACCTTATAGTTGCAGGCCTGAGTGATGCTTGGGAGCGGCGAAGCCCAGAACTTAATGGCCGCCTCATTCTCGGAGCAAAACTCTTGTCCAAGTTCAGGTAAGAGGAAGAAACCAAACCGTGTCCTAAGATGGTGATGCTGCCACCCGTCTGCTGGTTCAGGCTTAAGCTCCAGTGAGTGATCTCCAGGAAAAGATACCATCCAAAGGCACACTTTTAGGACTTCACAAATGACTAGTCGTCATCTCCAAGGCGGAATGATGAACAGGTAGTCTCTGTAGCCAGCTGAGTTAGCTGAACTAACTCTCATCCAATGCATTTACTTAGCCAGCAAATGCTAAATGTCCATACGCTAAACCACTTTAAAATAACACAGACACCTTACTGCAGGACAAACTTCGAGTTGAAAAGTCCTCAGGTAGTCCAAAAGCATTAACAAGTGTCCATTAACGACCACTGAGTTAACGATTAGGAAACTTAGTTAATTACTCGAAGAGCAGCGCACATGTTAACTTCAAAGTGCGTTCCTGGTGGTACATCAAAGCATCTCCCTCCCAGCTTTTTCACTCACGTCAAGCTACTACAACAACACACTGACAGCGGTGGTATACAGGACACAGCACTTCCTTTCGCTCTTCACATAAAACAGAAATAAGATACATCAGAAGCATTTTATACTTTACTTGTTTTTAACTAATACCAGGTAGTTTTAACAGTTCTCATTCCTTTAAAACATAAATGAAATACCCATATTTATGTAATATATTTAACAATTCAAACTTTTTAACCCTCTTTAACTAACAAATCTCATGAACTCAATATATTTGTCCGGGTTACATAAGGAAATACTGACAGTGAATAATAACACTAAAATAAACAATGCCACCATGTCATTAATGCACAATCCTACTACCTATCCCAGGAACCATTATTTAAGACTCTAATTGACGTGGGCACAAATTAGTTTTAAAGCAATTCAATTTGCACTGAGGGATTCTGTATCGCCTACCAGACGGTAGGAGTTCATACTCAGGATAGAGCATGTGGGAAGGATCTGACAAAGCTCGCTGTGCTTGTTTGAGAACAGACTGTTCATACATGGACTGCAGGGAAGAGTTTCCCGTCCTCCCTACAACTTTCATAGCAGTCTTCACCAGACAAGCAAGCTTAGAGTTTAACTGGACAGAGAGATTACCGTACCAAGATGACATCCCATACCGGATAATGCTTTCCAAAACAGCCTGATAAAACAGAAACAAGATGTTCTGATCAACCCCAAACACCCTGAATCTGCGCAGGAAATATAACCTCTGCTGTAAACGACAGCATAAGTTATTGACATGTGTTTCCCAGCTGAACTGGTTATCTAAGTAAATGCCTAGATACCTGTAAAAGCTGACCTGATTGACTTCTTCATCATGGATTACCAGAGGGGTATGATCACCAATAGAACGAGGGTCAATTATCATCTCCTTAGTTTTCTTTACATTTATGGTAAGAAAATTAGCATCGCACCAGTGGACAAAAGACTGCACCTCCTTAAAGTACAGTGATGGATCTGAGTCTTTATGAAGCAGACTGAGGATGGCAGTATCATCAGAAAACTTAAAAAAACATGATTTCCCTGAAAGTGGCTAAGCAATTTAGTATAGAGCAGGGCTATTCAACTGGCGGTCCGCGGGCCAGAACCGGCCCTTTAATAAGTTTGGACAATTTACCCATAAATATTAATAATAAACAATCAAAAGGCCGCTACAAAGCGCATTCGCCAATTTCAGCATTTTTGCCGACCATTTTGTGGCGCTTTGCGGCACGTTGAATCCTTTACGGCATGTCAGCACTGTTTCCAAACAGCCCCACTCACGTGAAGGCATTGCAGGCTCTCGAACAGTTGGTGGCGGTAATGTATCATAATGGTTTGCAAACGCCAGTAACTTGAACTGAAGAACAAGACAAACCGGGCGCATTCAAAGGAGTAAGAACGTAAAGTTGACAACGAAAATAGAAGATTTAATGATGACTGGCCTGTAAATATGTGCACGTAGAAAATGTCTGAAGGCAATCCTATGTTCCTGCTGTGTTCTGACTGTGCTCGGTGAATAAGGAATATAACGTGCGGAGGCACTTCATTACGACTCACTCCCATTTTGACAATGAATATCCACTGGTTCTGATGCTCGTCAAATAAAATAAAAGGACTTAATATGAACTACAAGTGAAGTACCCCATTGTAAACAGGGGACAAAGCGTGTCTTGAGACCCGCCCCCCGGTTAAGGCTGGGTTTCAACTGTTTTACAAAGAATGCTTCCTTGACACCTCTCTCAAACCATTTCTTCTCTCTGGCTAAGATTTTAACTTTTAACTTTTTTAACTTCCTAACCCTAAAGGGACGCTTTGTCCCCTGTTTACAATGGGGTACTCAGGTCAAAGCAGTTTCAGTCTTTTGTTCATGGTAATGAGTCATTCACGTAATCAGGAGAGTCGTCAAGGGAGCCATCAGGGGAGGCTTCCATCCCATCATTAGGAGAGTGCTAACTAGAGCACAATAGGTGCTAATTAGAGCTATTGTTTAGTCACTAGCCTATAGCAGTCGGCCTCATCGGTAGGAGGGGTCTGGTTAGGTTAAAAACTCCAGCTTTTGTTGGCTTCTGGTTTATTCTTCTCTACAAGAGTCAAGACAGAAGTCAGACTACCACAGCAAGAATTTTAGCTGAGGAAGCTTCTGTGATTTGAAGTGAAACGTCCTCACGTCAAGCAACCCAGTCCAGTCAAAGATTCAAGCTTCTCTACTATTTGTCGCAAATGTACATCAGAGAGTAATAGTACAGGTCACAAGAATGTCCGGCCCACAGATCATAGTATTCTGACAAATTTGGCCCTCAGAAAAATATAGTTTAATAGCCCTGGTATAGAGAGTAAAAATGACAGGCGAACTGACACAGCCCTGAGGTACATGCACTGAGGTGCAGCTTTATGTGTTCCAAAGGTGATATGTGTTTTATTTTTTACCATGTCGAGAGCCCACCAACACATGTGCATCATGGTGGCGTGTTGAGAGGTGATGTTCTTCATGGCACAGTATGTGTTTTCCAGCTGTGAGTAGGGATGACACAGCGGTCAGGTGCAGCTGTGACTGCATGGTCATTGCTGTGCACACTGATATGTGGTTGGGGTGATCCAAAGGTGATCTGGTATTTTTTTATGCCTCTTTAGTTACTGCAGCTCTACACATCACCCTTATTCTTAAAAATCAGTACTATTTCATTTCTTTTCCACTCCTCAGATAGCTCCTCATTTTCCAAGATTTTCTTTAACAGTGGTTAAAACTCCACTATCATCAGCAATGTTTCATCTACACCAGCTGTCTTTTCATTTCTTTTCCACTCCTCAGATAGCTCCTCATTTTCCAAGATTTTCTTTAACAGTGGTTAAAACTCCACTATCATCAGCAATGTTTCATCTACACCAGCTGTCTTTCCATTCTTCATCCACTCCATATCTATCCTCACTTCATCCTTACTAATCTGTGACACGTTCCGAATCAGTCTCAACATCATCCAGCCTTCACTCCCTCTCTTTCTTCATTCATCATCCTCCTCAAAGTACTCCCTTCACCTTCTTAACACACTCTCCTAACTGTGCTGTGCTTTAAACTGTCTCTGAATTGGTCTAACAGTAGACATTGTGGACTCAGGGGCTCACATAAATCGCAGGGATGCCTGCCTCCTATAGGACCAGAGGAGTGTGTGTTTACAGGACATCCAGAAAGTATTCACAGAGCTTTACTTTTTCCATATTTTGTTATGCTACAGCCTTATTCCAAAATGGAGTAAATTAATTTTTTTCCCCAAAAATTCTACAAACAACACCACATAATGACAACATGAATTTTTTTTAAATTTTTGCAAATATATATATATATATATATATAAAAAAAAACTAAGACATTGCACATACATAAGCATTCGCAACCTTTGCTCAGTACTTTGTTGATGCACCTTTGGCAGCAATTACAGCCTCAAGTCTTCTTGAATATGTTGCCACAAGCCTGGCGCACCGATCTTTGTCCATTCCTCTTTGCAGCACCTCTCAAGCTCCATCAGGTTGGATGGGGAGCGTCGGTGCACAGACATTTTCAGATCTCTCCAGAGATATTCAATCGGATTCAGGTCTGGACTCTGGCTGGGCCACTCAAGGACATTCATAGAGTTGTCCTGATGCCACTTGTCCTTTGGGTCATTGTCCTGCTGGAAGATGAACCGTTGCCCCAGTCTGAGGTTAAGAGCAGTCTGGAGCAGGTTTTCATCCAGGATGTCTCTGTACTTTGCTGCATTCATCTTTCCCTCCATCCTGACTTATTTACTTACTTATTCTTATAAATGAAAAAAAAAAACATAAATTGAGGAGGTAGTTCTCAAAATCTAAGTGACTGTGCAAAAAGGAGACAAGTGAGAAAAGTAACCAAGACACCAAGACAACCCAGAAGAAGTTATCGGCTTCTGTGGCTGTGATTGAAGAAGTGCAGGTTTTGCACGGTGCACAACATATGGCAAACTTTCCCAATTACATCAAACCTCTTGTTGCTCCTCAGTAACCCGGCTTCCCGTATCGGGTCAGAGGAAAAAGTACACATTGTAGTTTACTCCCTCTGGAGTCATTTTTACTGTTTTCTCTCTGAAATGAGCAGCTGAAGACAATCCATGGCGTGGCTGTGTGCCACACCATCGCTCCTCCGCGTCCCTCCGTGATAACAATACACGGAAGCAGCCAGCGGAGGCTAATTTAGGTAACATGAGAGCACTCTTTGGGGGATCATTTTCACATCCAGCACTCAAAAACATGTCGTCATATCCTCGCTGCTACCAGGTGTCGCATATGGGACAATGCCGCGGAGAGGATGAGGGCGTGAGCTGCATTACCGGACTCACCGACAGATTTACACATTTCATCTGAAGCCCCATTAGCAGCATGACATTCCACTGACAGGCGAGGAAATCCATCCTCCCAGCTCCCGTCCAAACATTTGCAACACGTTCCGTCGTCTGTGCTGCACCAAACAGCCACATGGGCCTTTACAAATGTCTGAGTGCTGACATTTGCTAACCACCACTTCCATAAGTTTATTTTTTTGTGTAGCACAATTCAAATGTGTTTGTGGGAACACATATGAGGCTTCATGAATTCACAATGTGTGTGTGTGTGTGTGCATGAGGGCGGTGACAGCTACTGGAAAGAATTTCATGCGATGGTAGGGTTTCCCTGTCAGGCTTTTGAAAAATGTTCCTGCTTCCTACGGAATTCCCTCACATGTGGTGTGAAACAATAGTGCAGCAGTGTTGTAGATTTTTCCTACAAAAACACTCATCACATTTCTCAACGATTCAGGTTCAGAGGCCGGAACAATATTGACTTCTTATGTAATGAATGACACTAATTATGGTCGTAAAGGGAAAACATGAAATCATGAACTATTTCTTTTTCCGGTCGTAGTTGAGTAAAGTGATTTATCTGTTGTCAGCTTGTGCCAGAACAAATGTGTCTGCTTTCTGTCTCATGCAGTAAAACATTCTATTGTGCTTTGAACAAAATATGCTGAAAGACCTCTGAAGACATCCACCTTATGTATGTATTAGTACATCTGTCTGTGTTTTACATCAATCCGTCCATCCAATTTGTCATCCAGTTCAGTCATGGGACGGGGGGGGGGGGGGGGGGGGGGGGGGGTATGTCCACTGGGCAAGAAGTGCTCAATCAACATATTTTCAGGCCACATATCACATGATATGAAGAGCGAAGCACAATTCACTTAAAATGTTGACAAATGTGCATTGTATATGCAGTGCCCTTCAAATGTATTGGAACACTTGATATTTTAATTTGTTTATGCTGTTTCAAATACAAAAAATAAAAATTTCTAAAATTATTTTCCTTAAACTCAATCTGAAAGAAAATCTCTACAACTTATTATAAATTAATTAAAATATAAAAGCCAAGATGATAGGTTGCATAAGTAATGGAACTCCTTGGTAGAAAACATGTAAAAAAAAATCTGACTTATTACCAGTTTTCTTCAGATAAGTCAGGGGATGGATACATTAACATTTCTAAGTCACTGAATATGTCCTTGACTTCATTTAGATCAGTTATGAAGAAATACTAAAAGTATGGCACTCTATGGTAAATCTGTGTGGAGTTGCTTTTCTGACTGTGGTTGGAGAAATGTACGTTTGCATTTTTTATACTTCAGCCGGATTTGGATCCACGGGTTTACTACCAGATCCAGCACCCCTGGATCCATTGTAGCAGATCCACATTGTGCCAAAGTACTTTCCTTTGGCCATCCTTGCTGGCAGAAGGACAATAGTTTGCACACAACATGGATCCCCAATCTTGTTAAACATATCATTCTCGAAAAGATACAGTAATTTGCTGAGGTATAAAACAACACACTCCTCATCTGGGGAGCAATATGAGCGGAGGAACCAGTTCATTGGACATGGCGGATTACCTGAGCTGGAGGTGAAGGTGATCCCTCCACCATCCCCAACTCACTGCATCCGCTCACATTGCTCCTCAGACTCTGGGTGTTTTGTCATTGTATCCCCAGTTACGCAACTTCATGATGAAGAGGTGTAGAGGGGGATTCTCTTTCACCAAAACATTAAATGTAGGCTTGCATCTCAGATGTACCTTCTGGCAAATTGTAGCTGAACTTTCAGGTGTTCCTTTTGAGAAAATCCTCCTCTGTACCACTTCATCATGAAGCTGTATAACTGGTGATATAAAATGCAAATGATGCACAATTTCTCCAATCACAGCCACAGAAGCCTATAACTTCTTTTGGGTTGTCTGGTTGTCTTGGTGGCTTTCTTCACTCTTCTTGCACAGGCACTAAGTTTTTGAGAACTGTCTACTCCACACAGATTTACCACAGAGTGTCATACTGTTTGTCTTGCGGTCCGTGACTCACGTGAGAGGTCAGTTTCCTCCTGATAACCCTCTCAACTTGGACGAATGTGTCATCATCATAACTTGCTGAATCAACGCCATCAACATCCCTGCTAGCCATTGTTTACATGGCTTTGAAACATTGGCACTCTGCTGACGCCACAGTGCATTCTGGAAAGCACAGAAGGCTTATGGGAAACGTTAAGAGACCTCAGATGTAGCACATACAGTAGTCTTCAGAATAATAGTAGTGCTATGTGACTAAAAAGATTAATCCAGGATTTGAGTATACAGTGGTCCCTCGCTATAACGCGGTTCACCTTTCGTGGCCTCGCAGTTTCGCGGATTTTTTTAGTCCAATTTTGCATGCTTTTTTTTTTTTTTTTTTTTTTTACAGCGTATTGTGTTCTGCGTCCTCATCAAGCAGGTTGGTCGCAGCACCGCGAAGGAAGAGTACGCACATTGTGTTCTGTGTGTCTGTTTATAAATCAAATCAAATCAATTTTATTTATATAGCACCAAATCACAACAAACAGTTGCCCCAAGGCGCTTTATATTGTAAGGCAAAAGCCATACAATAATTACAGAAAAACCCCAACGGTCAAACGACCCCCTATGAGCAAGCACTTGGCGACAGTGGGAAGGAAAAACTCCCTTTTAACAGGAAGAAACCTCCAGCAGAACCAGGCTGAGGGAGGGGCAGTCTTCTGCTGGGACTGGTTGGGGCTGAGGGAGAGAACCAGGAAAAAGACATGCTGTGGAGGGGAGCAGAGATCAATCACTAATGATTAAATGCAGAGTGGTGAATACAGAGCAAAAAGAGAAAGAAACACTCAGTGCATCATGGGAACCCCCCAGCAGTCTAAGTCTATAGCAGCATAACTAAGGGATGGTTCAGGTTCACCTGATCCAGCCCTAACTATAAGCTTTAGCAAAAAGGAAAGTTTTAAGCTTAATCTTAAAAGTAGAGAGGGTGTCTGTCTCCCTAATCCGAATTGGGAGCTGGTTCCACAGGAGAGGAGCCTGAAAGCTGAACGCTCTGCCTCCCATTCTACTCTTACAAACCCTAGGAACTACAAGTAAGCCTGCAGTCTGAGAGCGAAGCGCTCTATTGGGGTGATATAGTACTAAGAGGTCCCTAAGATAAGATGGGACCTGATTATTCAAAACCTTATAAGTAAGAAGAAGAATTTTAAATTCTATTCTGGAATTAACAGGAAGCCAATGAAGAGAGGCCAATATGGGTGAAATATGCTACAGGGACTAGAAGGAGAGAGCCTCGTAGGTTGATGGTTAAAATTAAATTTGTTAGTTCTAAAAGCCATCATAATTATTTATAGGAAAACGTTCGATTTTTATTTCTCAAAAAAATGTTTGGGCCTGGAAACAGGTTGGTCTTATTTTTCGAGTAAGGTTTGAACTTTGAGTGTTTACACACGAGAGAAAAGTGAGAAAATGTTAATGCCTGTTTGAGAAAAATGTATAAAGTTTGTAGTGAGGGGTTTTACAGCCTTAAAACATCTATAATAATTGTAAAAAATAACGCTGACTACTTCGCGGATTTCACCTATTGCTGGCTATTTTTAGAATGTAACTCCCGCGATAAACGAGGGACCACTGTATTTCTTATTGTTACATAAGAAACAGGGTACAGTATATTCAGTAGATTCTCACAAATCCAACAAGACCAAGCATTCATGATATGCACACTCTTAAGGCTATGAAATTGGTCTATAAGTAAAAAAAGTAGAAACGGGGGTGTTCACAATAATAGTAGTGTGGCATTCAGTCAGTGAGTTCATCAATTTTGTGGAACAAACAGGTGTGAATCAGGTGTCCCCTATTTAAGGATGAAGCCAGCACCTGTTGAACATGCTTTTCTCTTTGAAAGCCTGAGGAAAATGGGACGTTCAAGACATTGTTCAGAAGAACAGCGTAGTTTGATTAACAAGTTGATTGGAGAGGGGAAAACTTATACGCAGGTGCAAAAAATTATAGGCTGTTCATCTACAGTGATCTCCAATCCTTTAAAATGGACAAAAAACCAGAGACACATGGAAGAAAATGGAAAACAACCATCAAAATGGATAGAAGAATAACCAGAATGGCAAAGGGTCACCCATAGATCAGCTCCAGGATGATGAAAGACAGTCTGGAGTTAACTGTAAGTGCTGTGACAGTTAGAAGACGCCTGTGTGAAGCTAATTTATTTGCAAGAATCCCCCGCAAAGTCCCTCTGTTAAATAAAAGATGTGCAGAAGAGGTTACAATTTGCCAAAGAACACATCAACTGGCCTAAAGAGAAATGAAGGAATATTTTGTGGACTGATGAGAGTAAAGTTGTTCTTTTTGGGTCCAAGGGCCGCAGACAGTTTGTGAGACGACCCCCAAACTCTGAATTCAAGCCACAGTTCACAGTGAAGACAGTGAAGCATGGTGGTGCAAGCATCATGATATGGGCATGTTTCTCCTACTATGGTGTTGGGCCTATATATCGCATACCAGGTATCATGGATCAGTTTGGATATGTCAAAATACTTGAAGAGGACATGTTGCCTTATGCTGAAGAGGACATGCCCTTGAAATGGGTGTTTCAACAAGACAATGACCCAAAGCACACTAGTAAACGAGCAAAATCTTGGTTCCAAACCAACAAAATTAATGCCTTGCAGATGTGAAGAAATCATGAAAAACTGTGGTTATACAACTAAATACTAGTTTAGTGATTCACAGGATTGCTGAAAAAGCAGTTTGAACATAATAGTTTTGAGTTTGTAGCGTCAACAGGAGATGCTACTATTATTGTGAACACCCCCTTTTTCTACTAATAGCCCAATTTCATAGCCTTAAGAGTGTGCATATCATGAATGCTTGGTCTTGTTGGATTTGTGAGAATCTACTGAATCTACTGTACCCTGTTTCCCATGTAACAATAAGAAATATACTCAAAACCTGGATTAATCTTTTTAGTCACATAGCACTACTATTATTCTGAACATTACTGTAGAATCTGCTGGAGCAATACTGCCAGTTTGTGGCTCAAAGCACCAACATCCAAATTTTTTCTGGTTCTTCCTTTAGCTTCTGGTATTTCTTGATCTTCTCATGCTCTTTATGATGCTGCTTTCACTTGAATTTCCACACCTGCGACAACTGTACTTTTCTGCTCTTTGTCAATGATCTGCTTTCATCCTGAGGTATGTTGGGAAAAGGTTGTGGTACAAAGGTGAAACACTAAGCTGGTTTGTTTAACCACAGTCACAAGTCAGAAGATTGTAACATGCAGTCTGCTTGTAAAACATGGAGCCTTGGATCCAAAGCTGGGCTGGGAAATAGAGCTAAAAATATTACAGTGGTGAAAACTGTAACTTTGTAACCTGTTTTTGTTGCTAATGTTCTTTTTATGAAATGCGGGATGAGTGCTCATGCTTTTTCCCCACAAACAAGGTGACTTTCAACCTTCTTGGATCAGCAGAGCAACATGGCGATGTAGAAAACTGTTCCTCCTCAGCAGCAAGCCAATGTGCTGTTCTGAGCGTCTGTAAGTGCAAAACGCAGTGTCATGCACATCAGGTGTGGACGACTTTTTTTTGGAAGATGTTTTTTGTTTGTTTTTAAATTTTTACTGATCCCTAGAAGTGTCATCGCAAAATGTTTTCATTTTGCTAACGTGCACTCGTTTCACTGAATTGTGCTCTTGTTTTACTATATTGTGTGCTCATTTTACTAAATTATGTGCTCAAATTACT
The DNA here is from genome assembly GCF_902500255.1 of Thalassophryne amazonica. Classification (NCBI taxonomy): domain Eukaryota; kingdom Metazoa; phylum Chordata; class Actinopteri; order Batrachoidiformes; family Batrachoididae; genus Thalassophryne; species Thalassophryne amazonica. The sequence goes on along the minus strand of NC_047110.1, from coordinate 12,003,738 downwards.
AAATTGTGTTCTCGTTTTACTGTACTGTGCACATATTTTACAAAATTGTGCTCTCATTTTAAGCATTGTAAAATAAGCACACAATTTAGTAAAACAAGGGCACAATTTCTAAAACGAGTGCACGATTCAGTAAAACAGGGGCATGATTTATTAAACCGATGGAACAATTTAGTATAATGAGAGCAGAATTTAGTGAACATGGTTACAGAACATTGTGTGCACAATCTACTTAATCATGGCCACAATTTGTAAAACGTGCACTCAGTATTGCCTTGACACATGTAAACATGAGCACATTATATAGTATATTCAAGATCTTGATCTACTAACTGCAGGTGACCCTGCTACAAAGAGTAGAAGTCTGCTATAAACCATCACGCTAACCCTATTGAAGAAAACTAAACGGCTTTAAATAAGTGCCTACGGTTATCGTCACTTACCAATATAAACTGTAATGTGTATAACTGTAATGACAACAATGTGTTCACATTTAATTAATTCAAGGGTTCAATTAAAGGAAAATGTGCTCACAAATTATCACGGCCACACTTTAAGTGACCTCTCCCGGGTTCCGTAAATTGTGATTATTTTAATGATTGTTTAATTGCTGAGCCTGTAGCATGTTTCTTTCTTTCTTTTTTTGCAATTGTGATTGTTTTAGCAGGAGTGGTGGCCAAGTGGTTAGTGCATTTGGTTTCAGAGCAGAAGGTTCCCAGTTCAAGCCCCCCGCCACATTTCTCCATGAAATGTGGAAGGTGCATCAGGAAGGGCATCCGGCGTGAAACTTGTGCCAATTCAATATGCAGATCCACCCTGGATTTGCTGTGAAAAACAAGGGAGCAGCCGAAGGGATTTACTTAATTATGACTGCATAATTGCTGAGCCTGTAGCATGTACAATAGCGTGTAAAATAATGGTTTTAGAAACAGTCCTTGGTTTGGACTGTCAGATCTTTCAAAATGAGAAGCTAATACTTTCATGAAGCAGTCTAATCTTGTTTAGTCAACTAAACTCGACAAACTTGACAAATTTTTTGACATTAGTCATTGCACAAAAATTTTGCGTTACTCGAGTAAAGTTTTTAGCCTTGTACAGAGGAGGCTAATCTTATTTTAGATGACAAAACATAAGTGTCTTACCTCAATAAATGGCGGCTATCATGTACCACCTCTTGCTGGAACACTCAAATACACCCCTACGTCGCTAGTATTCCTCCAGAAGGAGAGTTGCCTCCGCTTTTGGCCATGCTTGTAGCAGGCAACCACTGTCATGATGTGCTTGTGACTGTTCTCACATTAGCCACCAGGCGTTGCTGTTACGCTGAGCAGCATTGTGTGCACAAAAAGGCATTGAAGTGTAGAAGAAGAAGAAGTGCTAGGCTAAGAGCTAAACACGTCATTCTGCAGTTTGTACGTGTCCATAAATGCCAATTAAGCCAGTTAACGAAAAAAAGGCTGGACAGTTCATGACAACGACCAACTTGGAAGTAAACAAAATGGTCGCGCATTGGGGGCTTTTCTTGGCAACGGCACGCGCAAGGCCATTATGCCCATGAAAATCGTCGACTAACATAAGACAGCTAATCTAAAAGTTTAGCCATCGACTAATGTAAGACGGCTAATCTACAAGTTTAGCTGTTGATGTGAAACTGTGATTAGACGGATAATGTTGGGTGACTAAACATAGTTGACTAAGTAAGTTTAATAGACTAAAAGATTAGACTGCTTTATGAAACCGGGCCCTGTACCATTTTCTCCAAACTCATGCAGAACCTAACATTTCTCCACCTCTGTGTTCCTGCTTTTCACACTAATGTGTGTTTTTGGATCAGAACCGGTAATGGTGTCCCAGAACACTTTCCATCAAAACTTTTCCAGCACCAAAGCCACAGCAGTGGCAATTTAGCAGGGAAAGAGCCCGTCATTTCTCAGTTATGTAACGCGCATTGTTATGGAAACATGCCACCAACAGATTACCAGTTGAGGAAAAAGAGGGGACGCCAGTGTTGAGAGAAAAAAACAAGGCTTGGCGGGAGTATTTGTGGCTGGGAGGAGGTATGTCATCCACAGACTATACTGGCCTCTGCGCTGTGGTTTTACAGTCAGGAACTGTGTGTGTGCACATGTGCATGTACAGTCAGTCTGTGAAAGTATGAGCAGAACTGTGATTTCATTCTGTGTATGAGCCTTTACGGTGGATTGGGTGCAGTTGTTGTGGATAAACTCAGGACTGACGACAAGATGATTCATCAGCATCTGGTGTGACACAGCTGGTTGCTATGACGGTGTGGTGAGGGTGTGTGATGTAGACCGGAGATATGCAGTGGGATGTGTTTAAGAGAAGTCCATTGTATGACAAGAGTTCCTGTGGCACTGACAGCAGAAACAAATCTGTGCAACTGTACACTTAAAAAATGGTTGTTTTTACAGGGTGGGGGACTGTCAATGAAAAATACAATAAAAAATATGTATTTTTTTTTTTTTTTTTTTACAGTATAAAGCCAGTTATTTGGAAAAATTCTAAATGAAGAATGTTGTTAAGGCAGTTTTGAAGCGGGAGTGGTCTGTTTGAGAAGCAAGCATACATAACAACAACGAACTGCAGAATCTGATCTTATTACGATTTAGCCTACTCAAGTCTAAAGATATATGATTTTTTTCAAAACTCTTCATATTAAAGTACTTTGAATGAATACAGTAAAAATACGTTAATATGGCAGTATGATACACAAGTCATTATATTTTTTGAGTAGTTCCTATTGTGTGACAGCACAGATTCAAGGCTGCCTGAACTCTTTATGGTGCGTTTACACATAACGACGACAAGTCACGAATGCCACGAAGTATACATTCTTGGCCGCTGATCACTAATGTGATGATTCGGGGCAGAGGCGTCAGGTGTCCTCAGGAACTGCTGCAACCTGTTATGATTAATGGCACGTGTTGCTGGAGAATTATTACGCACGGTCAACAATAAGTTTCCGCGTTGTTGCACGCTGTTGCACGCTATTGCGTGCTATCACGTGTAAGTTCTGTCACGTTGTGTCGTTAACTTTTGTCACGATGTGAATGAGGCGAATTGTATCCACACACACCCCCAAATTCATCCATCAGCTGTTGAACAATTCACATCGCTCCAGTTTGCTCCACAGCAGAAGAACTTTGAGACTGCATGCTTAGTTGGGCTCTGTGCCACGGAGGGGCGCAGAGAGGAGGAGGAAGATGTGTGGCTCCTCGCAGCTCTCATCTCGCTCATTTTCCAAAACATCAGGCACATGCAGCAAGTGGAACACCTGCAGGAGAGCACTGAGGAGCATCAGAACGAAACTTTTAGCCGACTTGGCGTCACTGTCCTTCAGTTACTGCAGCAATGAAAGTGAATGCGGTGCAGCAGGGTTTAATTGTGCACACGTCAGAGAAGAACGCTGTCACGCTCTATTAAAGATCATCACTAATCAAGACGGATCAACACGCTCAGTTGTGACCTTCACGACATGAGGCGAAATGAGGGTGGTGCGTGACATTCGTGGAAGATTTTTTTCACAGCCAAAAACATGTTCCACAAAAATCACGAATATCACACACTATTAAGAAACCTATTCAGATGTGTTAAGTCATGTTAAGAATGTCAGGAATGTGCCAAAAATGACGCAAATATGACATTCGTAATGCATCTTGCCTATGTGTAAACGCATTACACAGCTGGATCTGTGTTAGAAAAAAACGATCAACATGTGGATCCCATGCCAAACCTCCTGTGGTGGCTCTTAGCAGAATGGGGGCAGCACAACACAACCTCATTGAATGGGATTCAGTTGATAACATGTGCATTTAAATTCCACAGAAAAAAATATGGTAAAAGCATGGTAATGTTAATTTAGCAAAGAAATGAAAATAAATAAATAATGCTATTGATTTACTGGTTGAAAATCTTTTTTTTGTTGTTTTTTGTAAATTACAACAGCTTTATACAGTAAAAATTTTGTACTGTAATGGTTTTTACATATTTTTTATTTTATGTTTGACAAAATTATTTTGGAAACTGACAGTTTTTTTTCCATGAAAACAACATAATTTTTTCTTTACACTACATGTTTGTCCTTGACCTGTCAGTCCCTCTTGTGTGTTGTTTGTCTGTTTTCCCTCCAGGTGGTGCGCTGCCGAGGAGCACCTGCAACTCATCATCTCATGAGCTCCTGATCAGGAGCGGGTTACTTAAACCCAAGCTTTGAGCTCAGTCTTTGTCACATTCTTCCATGACCTTGCCTACGTCAGATTATCAGCCTGCATAGCCAGATACTACTTTGAGATACCGTTACTCTGATGCTTCCATGCGTCCTGTCTTCTGAGAGACTCCCTGAGATGCCCCTGTGTGATGTCTGACTTTCCCACAGCTCTTCTCGAAGGTAACCTGGCACCGCTATTTTCTGTAACAGAGCTCTTTGACCTTTGGTGGTTCCAGACGCCTTCCTGCACAGCTTCCATGCTGGAACATCTCTTGACTTCCACGCCTCTACCTGCACGACATCACTTTGGACTCGCAGCTGTGCCGCTGCGCCTCAGCACTCCTTGCCTCAGAGCATGCTGCTCTGCTCTGTACAGCTAAGTTCCTGTCATCTAAGTTTGTCAGATTCCATCTCTCCTTCAGCTCCTGTCTGTGACTTTGTCTGTTTATTCACAAGAACTGTATGCAGAAATACTAAGAACTTCCAAGTCATTTCTGAAGCCAAGTTCTAGCTAAACTGAACTGCGTCATAAGTAGGGATGTCCCGATCAGGTTTTTTTGGCCCCGATCCGATTCCGAGTCATCTGATTTTGAGTATCTGCCGATTCCGCGTCCGGATCTGATACTTTAAAAAACTGAATGAACAATGAACAAATGCTAAATATATGATAATTTCATTTTAATCACCTTATTTTATTATTTATCACTTAAACAGTGCACTTCTCCTTGAGGTAGCATGAACAATCAAGTAATAATCTACCAGACTTAAAAAATGTACAAATTTCCATGTTATTTTATTTGTCTAAAAATAAATGTCAAAGGTTCCGTATGTTAAACAAGAAATTATCTAATCTGAAATAACAGGTGGTTTTAATTTATAGATGAAAGGTTTTTAAAGAACCATTTATTGATTTAGCTATTTTAATTACAAGTGTTCTAAACTTTTTTTAAACAGTAATCAGAAATTTTGAGGTAACAAATAACAACAAAAACATTTCCAAGGATTTTTCTTCAGATACGTGGTTTCTGCACTGATCTGTGCTTCAAATCCCCACCTGACTGGAAAATCACTAAGGGCTCTTGGGCAAGGTCTTTAATCCCCTATTGCTCCCGGTGTGTAGTGAGCGCCTTGTATGGCAGCACCCTGACATTGGGGTGAATGTGAGGCATAATTGTAAAGCACTTTGAGCGTCTGATGCAGATGGAAAAGTGCTATATAAATGCAGTCCATTTACCATTTGTACAGATCAGTGGTTTCTGCCACTAGTCTTCCGTGTTTTGGCCCGACGCGTCGTTCCTATTGGACAGCGCGAAGCTACGTCACAGCTCAGAGAGTCGAAAGTTCAAAAGTCAACTTGAAAAGTAAAAGGAAAAAAAACAACAACTTACATTTGTGTCCTGACAGTCCTCAGTGTCCCTCTGATGCTTTATCAGTGTTCAACAAGTTCAGAGCAGCGCAGTGAACATGAATGAAGACGAAGGTTCTTTAAGACGTGCTCCTAAATGTGATGAGTGCGCACGTCGCTCGTGCACACACCATCTCTCGCTCCGTTTTGCAGACAAACGATCACAGGACAATTTGTTTTTTTCTTTTTGTTAATCAGATGACAGATTGTCGTCCTGAGGACTTGGTCAGCACCGGGTCCTGCTGTGCACGGAGGGATGACTGAGCAAGAGTTTTGGTGGGAAAGTGTCCATCATCCTCTTGTCATTCCATTGAGGCGTCAGGCTGAGCGCGTAAACACACAAACAGCAGTTCTGCAAAAGGAACTTTGCGTGCGTAACTCCCCCCACCTCTGTCCGGTGGAACTTATGTTTTTTCTTATGTTCAATTAAAAAAAAAGAGATTGGGTTGAACTTTAACCGCGTCAGCCTGCCGATAAGTGGCAATGCGCGCTCCCGTCAGAAGCGTCACGTCAAAAGCCGAGCTAAAGCGACGCTTCTGACGCCTCTAAAAAGCAACGTGTCTCACGCCTCTGACGCTTCTGACGCGTGAAAGGCCCATGAATCTGCAATAATTAATTTAATTAGAATAATGAGCCTGAAATAGCGCAGATCAAAATAATGAGGATAAAATCTATATCGGATTCCTGATCGGGATGCAGCGTCCGATTTCATTCAAGTCTGAAACCACGTGATCAGGCCCGATTTCCGATCACGTGATTGGATTGGGACATCCCTAGTCATAAGACACGCTGCAGCTTAATTGCACTGCTGACCTCTGAACAATTCCTGAACTCTGAACATTCTGTTGTTAAAGACTTCCAGTGTTATGCGTGCATTCACTCACCTTTGTTCTCCTCATCTCAGAACGTTCCTCAGCTCTGTGTGGCCACCTGACTCCGGTTCCAGGATGGATGTGGGATATTACGTTGTTATTATGTGAAAGAGGCTGTGAAATTTCTCCCACCTTTAGGCAGAAAAGCACGTGGAAGGCCACTCACGGACTTGCAGAATAATGTCCAATAGCTGGTACATGTTCTCGCGAATAACCATACAATCCTCTATTGGCTGAGCACCGTGATCCGCTCGAAGCACTGCTCGATGCACATGTGGGCTCTGTGATCCTCTTGAAGTGCAGATAAAAACAAAACAGAACAGTAAAGCTGGAGCCCTGGCGATGTCCTCATTCTCCACACAGGTTTTGTCCAGCACGCTGTCCATCTGTGCACGGCAGGTGGTCGCCGACCAGCAGCATTAAACTTATTCCACTGCTGTCCTCAGAAAAATAATAAATAAGGAAACACAATAAATTCAGTTGATACAGCTCATCCATGGCCAGAGAGGATGCACCCAATCTGCTCACGAGCGTGCACAGCAGGTGAGCCCTGACCAGGAGCATTAAATTTAATTTCCACTTTGTCCTCAGAAAAATAAATAACAACAACAACAAAAAAAGAGGCAAACACAATAAATTCAGTCGTGTGCAGCTTGTGCGTGGCCAGACAGCACGTGTCCAACCTGCTCAAGCGCGGGCACGGTGGGTGCCGGCCTGCCTGCAGAGCTGGGTGGCTGGAGGCTGCTGGATTCATTCGTTCACTTCCAGAAGCGCTGCTTTTCTCTGATCATATGAATGGAAAAGTGTGTGCCAACCCCTCACAAGTTGTCCCACATGCTGCGCACTTTCTGAGTCGCAGAGACTAAATGGTTAGGGGTACGAGGTGACTGACTGACAATTTGACGAGGGAGTTTTTCACACCAATTTTTTTGGTCTGTTCAAAAACAAATGATGTGTGGGTGCTCATCACGCGACTGAGGGGACGTGAACAGCTGCAAACCTCGTGCTAAGGTGTGGGAGTTTCCTCGCGGATGCCGTTTGCAGGCTGTTGCAGCCTCAGTGAGATACTAGCCTAAGACTATATCTTAGCAATGATTTGAGATCTGAAATGCAGATTTCTGCACAAATGTTTGCTCTCTTGGTGCTGGCTAACGAATCAGACCTGTGACATCAGACATATCAAGTGTTGCAGCAAAGTTGAAAAAATAACTGGCAGCGGTGAAGCCCTGCACACATAAAAGTGCATTGAAATGATGAGAAAACTGCTGATGTTTTCAACCACTTGTTGGGGAAGTGTAATGACACAGACCCACAACAGGGAGTGCAAATGAACGGTCAATAGATAGTCCAATAAATACAATTTATTGTGGCAAATGTGCACAACAGGTCGAATACTGCTTTTAGACAGTCAATTACAAAATACAACAGGTGACGTGTGGGCAGGCCCGAGGGTAGGAGACGCCTATCCAGAGAGTCGTTGAATGACCAGTGGAATGTCTATATTCGACACTGGGTCAGCAGGAGGAGGAGCTGCAGCAGCGCCCTGAGCGCGCGCTTCCACCTGCGCGGTGAGAGCCTCCATTCTACGTTTGAGGATGACGTTCTGCTCGGTCATTAGATCCAACCGAGCAGTAAAGGCGGTGAGGATTTGCTGCAACTCACCAATCACGCCTCCTGCAGACGCCTGTGCACCCTGCTCTTCCATTGGCAGTTCAACTGGTGGTTGACGCCCCTCGGGATCCATGACATTGGCCGAGATATCCTGTTGGGGAAGTGTAATGACACGGACCCACAACAGGGGGCGCAAATGAGCGGTCAATAGATAGTCCAATAAATACAATTTATTGTGGCAAATGTGCACAACAGGTCGAATACTGCTTTTAGACAGTCAATTACAAAATACAACAGGTGACGTGTGGGCAGGCCCGAGGGTAGGAGACGCCTATCCAGAGAGTCGTTGAATGACCAGTGGAATGTCTATATTCGACACTGGGTCAGCAGGAGGAGGAGCTGCAGCAGCGCCCTGAGCGCGCGCTTCCACCTGCGCGGTGAGAGCCTCCATTCTACGTTTGAGGATGACGTTCTGCTCGGTCATTAGATCCAACCGAGCAGTAAAGGCGGTGAGGATTTGCTGCAACTCACCAATCACGCCTCCTGCAGACGCCTGTGCACCCTGCTCTTCCATTGGCAGTTCAACTGGTGGTTGACGCCCCTCGGGATCCATGACGTTGGCCGAGATATCCTGTTGGGGAAGTGTAATGACACGGACCCACAACAGGGGGCGCAAATGAGCGGTCAATAGATAGTCCAATAAATACAATTTATTGTGGCAAATGTGCACAACAGGTCGAATACTGCTTTTAGACAGTCAATTACAAAATACAACAGGTGACGTGTGGGCAGGCCCGAGGGTAGGAGACGCCTATCCAGAGAGTCGTTGAATGACCAGTGGAATGTCTATATTCGACACTGGGTCAGCAGGAGGAGGAGCTGCAGCAGCGCCCTGAGCGCACGCTTCCACCTGCGCGGTGAGAGCCTCCATTCTACGTTTGAGGATGACGTTCTGCTCGGTCATTAGATCCAACCGAGCAGTAAAGGCGGTGAGGATTTGCTGCAACTCACCAATCACGCCTCCTGCAGACGCCTGTGCACCCTGCTCTTCCATTGGCAGTTCAACTGGTGGTTGACGCCCCTCGGGATCCATGACGTTGGCCGAGATATCCTGTTGGGGAAGTGTAATGACACGGACCCACAACAGGGGGCGCAAATGAGCGGTCAATAGATAGTCCAATAAATACAATTTATTGTGGCAAATGTGCACAACAGGTCGAATACTGCTTTTAGACAGTCAATTACAAAATACAACAGGTGACGTGTGGGCAGGCCCGAGGGTAGGAGACGCCTATCCAGAGAAGAGCCGGGGCCCACAAGGTTCCGCCGCCAATGAAGACCTGCAGTACACCGAAGCCACCAAGTCCTGAGTCCCCAGGTGGCCTCTACTTCAGCTGTCAGATCCGGTACTGCTGGCAGGAACAAAAACAGGTTAATGGTGGGTGTGTGGACACCCAGTAAGCAGTCAGCAACTCACAATGTTTATCCACTTGGAGGGAACACCTCCACCTCCAACTCTGGAACCAGTTAACGGCAGAGCCTGAACTACTACTTAACGTAAGTGGAATGAGGAGTGAAGATCGTCACTCCCCCACCGTCCACAAACCCAGCTCCAGCTGTAAGTAGAGTTCCAGGTACTCCTGCAAAAAGTTCAGAACAAACAAGGTATGTGCATTCGGCACAGAAACAACGGCTGAGAGAATTACCTGAGTGTTAAACTGATATCTCGGCAGAGATGTGGTGTCTCCTCCAGGCTTTTATGGTGCAGTGATGATGATTACTGACAGCTGGTAGTCCTGGCTCCTGGGTGGTGACTGCGCCCTCTGGTGCCTGAAACCCGACTACAGGCAGGGCGCCCTCTGGCGTTGACCAGCAGTACCTCCTCTTCGGGCAGCCCACATAACACCACTACTGTTATGTAATAATACAACCCCAATTCCAATGAAGTTGGGACGTTGTGTGAAATGTAAATAAAAATAGAATACAATGATTTGCAAATCCTCTTCAACCTATATTTAATTGAATACACCACAAAGACAAGATATTTAATGTTCAAACTGATAAACTTTATTGTTTTTGTGCAAATATTTGCTCATTTTGAAATGGATGCCTGCAACACGTTTCAAAAAAGCTGGGACAGTGGTATGTTTACCACTGTGTTACATCACCTTTCCTTCTAACAACACTCAATAAGCATTTGGGAACTGAGGACGCTAATTGTGAGTGTCATGATTGGGTATAAATGCAGCATCCCCAAAAGGCTCAGCCGTTCACAAGAAAGATGGGATGCGGATTACCACTTTGTGAACAACTGTGTGAAAAAATAGTTCAACTTAGTTAGTTCAATTTAAGAACAATGTTTCTCAATTTTCAATTGCAAGGAATTTAGGGATTCCATCATCTACAGTCCATAATATAATCAGAAGATTCAGAGACTCTGGAGAACTTTCTTCACATAAGCGGCAAGGCCGAAAACCAACACTGAATGCCCGTGACCTTCGATCCCTCAGGCGGCACTGCATTAAAACCAATATCATTGTGTAAAGGATCTTACCACGTGGGCTCAGGAACACTTCAGAAAACTATTGTCAGTTAACACAGTTCGTCACTACATCTACAAGTGCAAGTTAAAACTCTACCATGCAAAGCAAAAGCCATACATCAACAACATCTAGAAATGCTGCTGACTTCTCTGGGCCCGAGTTCATTTGAAATGGACAGACACAAAGTAGAAAAGCGTACTGTGGTGTGATGAGTCCACATTTCAAATTGTTTTTGGAAATCATGGACGTCGTGTCCTCTGGACAAAAGAGGAAAAAGACCATCCAGATTGTTACCAGCACAAAGTTCAAAAGCCAGCATCTGTGATGGTATGGGGGTGTGTTAGTGCCCATGGCATGGGCAACTTACACATCTGTGATGGCACCATCAATGCTGAAAGGTAATCCAGGTTTTGGAGCAGCACATGCTGCCATCCAAGCAACATCTTTTTCAGGGACGTCCCTGCTTATTTCAGCAAGACAATGCCAAGCCACATTCTGCACGTGTTACAGCAGCGTGGCTTCGTAGGAAAAGAGTGCAGGTACTAGACTGGCCTGCCTGCAGTCCAGACCTGTCGCCCACTGAAAATGTGTGGGGCATTATGAAGCATAAAATATGACAACGGAGACCCCGGACTGTTGAATAACTGAAGACGTACATCAAGCAAGAATGGGAAAGAATTCCACCTACAAAGCTTCAACAATTAGTGTCCTCAGTTCCCAAACACTTATTGAGTGTTGTTAGAAGGAAAGGTGATGTAACACAGTGGGAAACATACCACTGTCCCACCTTTTTTGAAACGTGTTGCAGTCATCCATTTCAAAATGAGCAAATATTTGCACAAAAACAATAAAGTTTATCAGTTTGAACATTAAATATCTTGTCTTTATGGTGTATTCAGTTGAACATAGGTTGAAGAGGATTTGCAAATCATTGTATTCTGTTTTTACTTACATTTTACACAACGGCCCAACTTCATTCGAATTGGGGTTGTATGATCCTTTCATTGAGAATTAATTGTTTCTTGTACAGTGTCACCTTACTCACTCATGTGTGTCTCTATGTGAAGAGCAGCTGAAACACCACAGTCATTAATGTTTTGTTCACAATAGGCACAGACTGGTAAAGTTTAGTAAGTCTGTGCCTGCTTCATATCTGGCACCTAACAGGATTTGTGGCTCCACTTTTGGGTTGTGTGTTTGGAAAAAGTGTGTGTGTTTTTCTGAGCGACACATCTCAACACTCTGTAGCTCCGCCCATTTTCCTACCTCTACAGAGGGCCCAGTGATAAACGGCTTTTGGCCTAAGTGCTGCATCCAACATCAGAGCGGACAAAAGTTTGGCACATCACTCGGACGGTTTAACAGAGCTGTCACACACACACACACACACACACACACACACACACACACACACACACACACACACACACACACACACACACACACACACACACACACTGTTTTGGAATATCACTTACAACTCTGATATACAAAAGCAAGACTGAGTCACCCAAAGTGAGGAACACCAGAGAGGAAAGACTTAATCCTTTTTCATCACAGAAGCAAGAGAGAGATAGAGAGAGAAGCTGTTAATAAAGACTGAATGGAAAGAAATTCATAAGAAAGAGAAACACATGCAAAAAAGTAACAATGTAAAATAAAATTATGAATGACAGAAAAATCAGAAATCAAGAGAGAAGTAAACTGTTATGTGTCGGATGCAGCTCGGAGAACCGACCAGCGTTTGAAGGACCCAGTATGAAAAAAGCAGAGCACGGTACAAAGGCTAACTGAATTTAATACATAACAGTGATGTGATACAAAACAACAAAAGAGTGTGCGGTCTGGCGTGGTGGTGATACGGTGCGCTCCCAGCAGCGCTAACGGTCCGGAGCCAGAAGCCGTTCGGACCCAAGGACCCCGCCGACACCCCCCAGGTGGCCGCAACAAACCGAGTCTGTGAAAGAAGGAACCATTATGTGAGTCCACACTCTACACACAGAGAGACCACTCAAAGGTGTACATAAACAGCAAACACTTCCTGGCTTAATTACTAATCAGCTTCCCAACCTGCAGGCATGGAACATCCAGTTCACAAAACTCCACTGCAGTGGAAGCCGATACATGACTAACGTACAGCTCAATATAATAAGGTGTGAGGGACACCACATTTACTGACTGTATAAACGTTAGTCACAAAATCTAACGTACCTCAAGAAGTGTGCTGACGAGCGTGAGACCTCACCCCCTCCTCTTTCACAGACCATGCATCAAACCCTGGACGTTCTCTGCATCCACTGATGATGAGATGGCTCCCGAGACGACGATCTCACCCGTCTGGTCACAAGGTCGAGTCTCTGGCAAATACACACTGTATACTCCAGTCTTAAATGCCACCATGTTCCAATCCATAAAGATGCACCACAGCTGTGAGTCCTGACGAGCCGCAGGTGATCAGGGTGAGGTCCTGATAACCTCAGCAACACAGCCACTCAGTCCCAAATGCAAGCCACCTGGAAGGAAAAACAAAAGACAGAAACAAAAAGGCAGCCAGGCCCCCCAGCCATACAACAGTACCCCACCCTCACGGGAAGCCTCCCGGCGACCACACAAACCTGGTCCAGGAGAAACACCCCCCTCCAGGGACCATGGCTGGAAACCGCATCTGCATTCGTCTTCCAACAGAATGGTTGATGTCCTCTCCTCTGGCTGCATCCTTGCCTTTGTTTCAGTCAGTCACTTAGCACAGGTGTGGCCAGGAGTTCTTAAACCTGTGCGGTCAGCCTTTATCCAACCATGTGCGGTCTTTAGTCATAAAACAAAAAACACAAACACAAACAACCAAAACACCCCCCCTCCCCAGGGGACCATCCCATCAAACCCCGGGAAGAGGAGAAAAGAAAAACCCCAAACTTAAGCTTACAAATAAAAGTGCTAAAACACCCCCCCCCCCCCAAACGACATGTAGGGACCAACACCCCCCAGAGGACTTCCCGCCAGCTCCAGGAGTAATAACCACAGCTGAGGTCCCTCTGGGATCCAACGTCACCCACGGGGACTCCCAGCGCCTCCCAGAGGACCACTCGTCAACCCCAGGAGACGCCTCCCCTCATGACCAATGGACCCAGCCCCGGCCATCTATGGCTAGATGGACCCACAGCCCTTTCCCCCCCAGAGGACACCACAGTCAAACCCTGAGGGTGGAAACTGGGGGGAAAAACAAGAAGAGAGAAAAAAAAAAAACATACAAACAAAACAACCCCAACCCCACCCCCTTGGCGCAGTGGAAACTGGAAGCACGTCCAGTGTCACCAACCGTGACTATACCCCAAAAGCCAACCGGGAGGAGTGGAACAGCGGTTATGGCAAACGGCACAAAACGGCGCCACTCCTCCGACTTCTACACCAGCCACTAGCTGCGGGTATATCCCACTGCCCCAAACCTCAGCCACGCCGATGGCAGACGGCCAAAGGCGTGCTGAAGCCGGAGGTGGAACAGGGAATCAAACCCCCCCCCCCCCAAGGTGCAGAGGTTACCCGGGAAACGCCCAGTATAACCAAACTGCACCACTCCAGCAACGCCGACACTACGGCTCACCCGGCTGGAGCCAGAGGAGAAGAGAGGGAAGAAAAAGAAAATACCCCAACCCCCCCCCCCTCCCGGGTGCAGAGGCTACCTGGGAAATGCCCAGCACAACCAAACTGCACCCCTCCAGCAACGCCGACACTACGGCTCACCCGGCTGGAGTCAGAGGAGAAGAGAGGGCATAACAAAAACAAACAAAAAAAAAAGAAAAAAAAACCCAAGTACCACCCCATCACCCCTCAGGGGACCGTCCCATCAAACCCTGGGGAGGTGAAACAAAAAGAAATAAAAAGAAAGACTAACAGACCAACATACAGTTGTTTGGGTCCTTTTTTTTTTTTTTTTCTTCTTAGACAGGCTGCAGGGTCACAACCCCAGACACAAACAGTGGAAAAAAATAAATAAATCCCACACAAAAACCAACTCAAAAAACACCCACACGAAATGAACTAACACAAAACAAATCAGTGACGTATACCGTTAAGCTCAAACAAATCGAACACACCTGTTCTAACTTAAGAGCTTAACGGTAATGTGACTAAGTCACCAAAAGAGGGAGCCAAAGTGCTAAAAATGAAAAAACCCCCTTTGGTGACAGAAAACAAACGAGCTGCATCTCTGTGCGCAGCTGTGTGCAACACACAACCAAAATGTGCTCAACTAAATAACACCGGAGCTGATACAACAGATGCAGTAGTTATCTTTATCCGGGGAAACGGGGCTACAACTGTAACACAGGAAGCTCAGCGACCCGTGCCACAGAGCTCCGCCGTGCGCATGCACCCATTACAGACACACTCTTGCAGCTCCCGTTTAAACCTCTTATCCGGTCGGAGCGTGACGCGAAGCCGTCGCCAGTCACACTCCACCACGACCCACGGATAAGGCACAACACAGGAACACGGCTGCAAGAGAGCACAAATCAGTATTCAGCAATGGGTCTCAAACATGCACCATCCGGGCGGAGAGCACCCGCAACTGATCCGGATAACTACTGAACGTCTGCTGCCACCTTCCCGGCGCGTTACCGTCTCTGCTACCGCTGGGTCCGTGATGTTTGGCCAGAGACTACTGTTATGTGTCGGACGCAGCTCGGAGAACCGACCAGCGTTTGAAGGACCCAGTATGAAATAAGCAGAGCACGGTACAAAGGCTAACTGAATTTAATACATAACAGTGATGTGATACAAAACAACAAAAGAGTGTGCGGTCTGGCGTGGTGGTGATACGGTGCGCTCCCAGCAGCGCTAACGGTCCGGAGCCAGAAGCCGTTCAGACCCAAGGACCCCGCCGACACCCCCCAGGTGGCCGCAACAAACCGAGTCTCAGGAAGTAGGAACCATTATGTGAGTCCACACTCTACACACAGAGAGACCACTCAAAGGTGTACATAAACAGCAAACACTTCCTGGCTTAATTACTAATCAGCTTCCCAACCTGCAGGCATGGAACATCCAGTTCACAAAACTCCACTGCAGTGGAAGCCGATACATGACTAACGTACAGCTCAATATAATAAGGTGTGAGGGACACCACATTTACTGACTGTATAAACGTTAGTCACAAAATCTAACGTACCTCAGGAAGTGTGCTGACGAGCGTGAGACCTCACCCCCTCCTCTTTCACAGACCGTGCATCAAACCCTGGACGTTCTCTGCATCCACTGATGATGAGATGGCTCCCGAGACGACGATCTCACCCGTCTGGTCACAAGGTCGAGTCTCTGGCAAATACACACTGTATACTCCAGTCTTAAATGCCACCATGTTCCAATCCATAAAGATGCACCACAGCTGTGAGTCCTGACGAGCCGCAGGTGATCAGGGTGAGGTCCTGATAACCTCAGCAACACAGCCACTCAGTCCCAAATGCAAGCCACCTGGAAGGAAAAACAAAAGACAGAAACAAAAAGGCAGCCAGGCCCCCCAGCCATACAACATAAACACAGTTAAAGTGTGGATTTTTTTTCTTGCCATGTTGGTTCCACGTTGTGTCCTGATAAGAAAAACAAGAAAAACAGTTTTACAGATTGTAACAGGCGGTGAACGCACCCTGTCGGGGCTGCTCCTTCATACATACTTCAAGTTCAAGTATGAAACAGCGCCCCCTACTGAACGCTTACAATGGCAAGGGGACAAAGTGTTTCATGACACAAACTCCTTTTGCTCCATACTTTTTAAACAAACAAACAAATCAGTTCATTTTAGGGTATTTGTACTTTGTTGGTTCACACCTCAACACAACCTCCTCCACACATCACTGAGGACCAGGTCAGAGGACAGCTGAGGAAGCTTCATCCCAGGAAAGCAGCAGGCCTGGATAAAGTGTGTCAAAGACTACTCAAGACCAGCGTGACTGAACTGCGAGAGCCACAACAACGTTTCACTCCGCAGCCTGCTGCAGCCTGACGTGCTGCATCTCTGTCCTGCAACAGGTTGTGCAGGACAGAGATGCCATGGAGGGTCCCATCTTGGAAGTACTAATGTTACAATGTCAAAATAAAGGTTTAATGTCAAAATAAAGGTTTTGAAAATTAATCCCCTGAATTTTCATAATAAAGGATGCACATCATTGTGCCATGTGCAAGCCATATCCAAAACCTGAGGTCGATCTGACAAACAGTCAGAGAGTTAGCTCAGTTGGTACACTGAGCTAGCTGTCTTATGACCGAAGGGTTGACAGTTCAAATCCGGCTCCCAACCAGTCAAAATCTGCATAGTCCCGTTGTGTCTTTTGGCAAGACACCTAACCCACCTTCCCAGTGTATGAAGTAAGTGGTGGTCGGAGGGCCGTAGGCGCAGAATGGCAGCCACCCTTCCATCAGTTTACCCCAGGCCAGCTGTGGCTACACTACTGGCTTTCCACCACCACTGTGTGTGAGTGAATGAATAATGCAACTTGTAAAGCGATTTGGGTGTCATTATACATATAGTCATTATTATTATATGTAAGCCACATACACCCCCCACCCTCACACAGACGTTTCTTGCTTTATAGATAGATTAAAAAACAAACAAACGTAGAAATCACATGTACATAAGTATATACAGCCTTTCCCACATAGCTCAAAATTGAACACAGGTGCATCCTGTTTCCACTGATCATCCTTGAGATGTTTCTACAGCTTAATTGGACTCCACCTGGGGTAAATTCACTTGATTGGACATGGTTTGGAAAGACACACACCTGTATACATATAAGTTCCCACAGTTGACAGTGCAAGTCAGAGCACAAACCAAGCATGAAGTCAAAGATTGTCAAAATCAAAATTGTCTGGAGACCTCTGAGACAGTATTGTCTCATGGCACAAGTCTGGGGTACAGAAACATTTCTGCTGCAAATGTGCACAGTGGCCACCATCATGTTGTGTGGGCCGCTGAAGAGGAGGTACTGCTGGCCCACCACCAGATGGCGCCCTGCTTGAAGTGCGGGCTTCAAGCACGAGAGGGTGTCGGAGCAAACGGGAGTGACAGCTGTCACTCATCATCAGCACCAGCTGTCACTCATCCACGACTCATCACCATCACCATAAAGGCCGGACTGCAACTTCACCTCCCCGCCGAGAAATCAGCTACCATAGAGGTAATTTCTCTGCTGAATCTAAACTGAGTCACAGTCTGATCTCTTTTGCAGCCGTTTTCCAGTGGTGTTTCCTTATCTGCTGGATTGGCATTTGGTGTGAACAGCGACGGCTTCGCCTCACACCCCAACCAGATAAGTGGTTAAACAGGAGCTGCACGAGTGTGTTATTGGAGGTGGAGGTTCTCCCTCCTTACGGAACACAGACTGAGGGATTATTGAGTGTGCGTACTCACACTCATCTGTACTGTTTCTGTTCTCTGCCAGCAGTACCAGGTCTGGTCTGGTGGCCACCTGGGGACCCAGGACTTGGCGGCTCCGGTGTTCTTCAGATCCGTTGGCGTTGGAAGCCGTGTGGGATCCGGCTCGTTTCTGGACGGATGTCTCCTATCCTCGAGCCTGCCCACACGTCACTCAACGTATAATTGACTGTATTTCCAAACCTGTTATTGTCTGTATCCCGTTGTGCACGTCATAACATTAAATTGTTACTGTTTTGGCTTATCAATCAATCAATTTTTTTATATAGCGCCAAATCACAACAAACAGTTGCCCCAAGGCGCTTTATATTGTAAGGCAAGGCCATACAATAATTATGTAAAACCCCAACGGTCAAAACGACCCCCTGTGAGCAAGCACTTGGCTACAGTGGGAAGGAAAAACTCCCTTTTAACAGGAAGAAACCTCCAGCAGAACCAGGCTTAGGGAGGGGCAGTCTTCTGCTGGGACTGGTTGGGGCTGAGGGAGAGAACCAGGAAAAAGACATGCTGTGGAGGGGAGCAGAGATCGATCACTAATGATTAAATGCAGAGTGGTGCATACAGAGCAAAAAGAGAAAGAAACAGTGCATCATGGGAACCCCCCAGCAGTCTACGTCTATAGCAGCATAACTAAGGGATGGTTCAGGGTCACCTGATCCAGCCCTAACTATAAGCTTTAGCAAAAAGGAAAGTTTTAAGCCTAATCTTAAAAGTAGAGAGGGTTTCTGTCTCCCTGATCTGAATTGGGAGCTGGTTCCACAGGAGAGGAGCCTGAAAGCTGAAGGCTCTGCCTCCCATTCTACTCTTACAAACCCTAGGAACTACAAGTAAGCCTGCAGTCTGAGAGCGAAGCGCTCTATTGGGGTGATATGGTACTACGAGGTCCCTAAGATAAGATGGGACCTGATTATTCAAAACCTTATAAGTAAGAAGAAGAATTTTAAATTCTATTCTAGAATTAACAGGAAGCCAATGAAGAGAGGCCAATATGGGTGAGATATGCTCTCTCCTTCTAGTCCCCGTCAGTACTCTAGCTGCAGCATTTTGAATTAACTGAAGGCTTTTTAGGGAACTTTTAGGACAACCTGATAATAATGAATTACAATAGTCCAGCCTAGAGGAAATAAATGCATGAATTAGTTTTTCAGCATCACTCTGAGACAAGACCTTTCTGATTTTAGAGATATTGCGTAAATGCAAAAAAGCAGTCCTACATATTTGTTTAATATGCGCTTTGAATGACATATCCTGATCAAAAATGACTCCAAGATTTCTCACAGTATTACTAGAGGTCAGGGTAATGCCATCCAGAGTAAGGATCTGGTTAGACACCATGTTTCTAAGATTTGTGGGGCCAAGTACAATAACTTCAGTTTTATCTGAGTTTAAAAGCAGGAAATTAGAGGTCATCCATGTCTTTATGTCTGTAAGACAATCCTGCAGTTTAGCTAATTGGTGTGTGTCCTCTGGCTTCATGGATAGATAAAGCTGGGTATCATCTGCGTAACAATGAAAGTTTAAGCAATACCGTCTAATAATACTGCCTAAGGGAAGCATGTATAAAGTGAATAAAATTGGTCCTAGCACAGAACCTTGTGGAACTCCATAATTAACTTTAGTCTGTGAAGAAGATTCCCCATTTATATGAACAAATTGTAATCTATTAGACAAATATGATTCAAACCACCACAGCGCAGTGCCTTTAATACCTATGGCATGCTCTAATCTCTGTAATAAAATTTTATGGTCAACAGTATCAAAAGCAGCACTGAGGTCTAACAGAACAAGCACAGAGATGAGTCCACTGTCCGAGGCCATAAGAAGATCATTTGTAACCTTCACTAATGCTGTTTCTGTACTATGATGAATTCTAAAACCTGACTGAAACTCTTCAAATAGACCATTCCTCTGCAGATGATCAGTTAGCTGTTTTACAACTACCCTTTCAAGAATTTTTGAGAGAAAAGGAAGGTTGGAGATTGGCCTATAATTAGCTAAGATAGCTGGGTCAAGTGATGGCTTTTTAAGTAATGGTTTAATTACTGACACCTTAAAAGCCTGTGGTACATAGCCAACTAACAAAGATAGATTGATCATATTTAAAATCGAAGCATTAAATAATGGTAGGGCTTCCTTGAGCAGCCTGGTAGGAATGGGGTCTAATAAACATGTTGATGGTTTGGATGAAGTAACTAATGAAAATAACTCAGACAGAACAATCGGAGAGAAAGAGTCTAACCAAATACCGGCATCACTGAAAGCAGCCAAAGATAACGATACGTCTTTGGGATGGTTATGAGTAATTTTTTCTCTAATAGTTAAAATTTTGTTAGCAAAGAAAGTCATGAAGTCATTACTAGTTAAGTTAATGGAATACTCAGCTCAATAGAGCTCTGACTCTTTGTCAGCCTGGCTACAGTGCTGAAAGAAACCTGGGGTTGTTCTTATTTTCTTCAATTAGTGATGAGTAGAAAGATGTCCTAGCTTTACGGAGGGCTTTTTTATAGAGCAACAGACTCTTTTTCCAGGCTAAGTGAAGATCTTCTAAATTAGTGAGACGCCATTTCCTCTCCAACTTACGGGTTATCTGCTTTAAGCTACGAGTTTGCGAGTTATACCACGGAGTCAGACACTTCTGATTTAAAGCTCTCTTTTTCAGAGGAGCTACAGCATCCAAAGTTGTCTTCAATGAGGATGTAAAACTATTGACGAGATACTCTATCTCCCTTACAGAGTTTAGGTAGCTACTCTGCACTGTGTTGGTATATGGCATTAGAGAACATAAAGAAGGAATCATATCCTTAAACCTAGTTACAGCGCTTTCTGAAAGACTTCTAGTGTAATGAAACTTATTCCCTACTGCTGGGTAGTCCATCAGAGTAAATGTAAATGTTATTAAGAAATGATCAGACAGAAGGGAGTTTTCAGGGAATACTGTTAAGTCTTCTATTTCCATACCATAAGTCAGAACAAGATCTAAGATATGATTAAAGTGGTGGGTGGACTCATTTACTTTTTGAGCAAAGCCAGTAGAGTCTAATAATACATTAAATGCAGTGTTGAGGCTGTCATTCTCAGCATCTGTGTGGATGTTAAAATCGCCCACTATAATTATCTTATCTGAGCTAAGCACTAAGTCAGACAAAAGGTCTGAAAATTCACAGAGAAACTCACAGTAACGACCAGGTGGACGATAGATAATAACAAATAAAACTGGTTTTTGGGACTTCCAATTTGGATGGACAAGACTAAGAGACAAGCTTTCAAATGAATTAAAGCTCTGTCTGGGTTTTTGATTAATTAATAAGCTGGAATGGAAGATTGCTGCTAATCCTCCGCCCCGGCCCGTGCTACGAGCATTCTGACAGTTAATGTGACTCGGGGGTGTTGACTCATTTAAACTAACATATTCATCCTGCTGTAACCAGGTTTCTGTTAGGCAGAATAAATCAATATGTTGATCAATTATTATATCATTTACCAACAGGGACTTAGAAGAGAGAGACCTAATGTTTAATAGACCACATTTAACTGTTTTAGTCTGTGGTGCAGTTGAAGGTGCTATATTATTTTTTCTTTTTAATTTTTATGCTTAAATAGATTTTTGCTGGTTATTGGTAGTCTGGGAGCAGGCACCGTCTCTACAGGGATGGGGTAATGAGGGGATGGCAGGGGGAGAGAAGCTGCAGAGAGGTCTGTAAGACTACAACTCTGCTTCCTGGTCCCAACCCTGGATAGTCACGGTTTGGAGGATTTAAGAAAATTGGCCAGATTTCTAGAAATGAGAGCTGCTCCATCCAAAGTGGGATGGATGCCGTCTCTCCTAACAAGACCAGGTTTTCCCCAGAAGCTTTGCCAATTATCTATGAAGCCCACCTCATTTTTTGGACACCACTCAGACAGCCAGCAATTCAAGGAGAACATGCGGCTAAACATGTCACTCCCGGTCCGATTGGGGAGGGGCCCAGAGAAAACTACAGAGTCCGACATTGTTTTTGCAAAGTTACACACCGATTTAATGTTAATTTTAGTGACCTCCGATTGGCGTAACCGGGTGTCATTACTGCCGACGTGAATTACAATCTTACCAAATTTACGCTTAGCCTTAGCCAGCAGTTTCAAATTTCCTTCAATGTCGCCTGCTCTGGCACCCGGAAGACAATTGACTATGGTTGCTGGTGTCGCTAACTTCACATTTCTCAAAACAGAGTCGCCAATAACCAGAGTTTGATCCTCGGCAGGTGTGTCGTCGAGTGGGGAAAAACGGTTAGAGATGTGAACGGGTTGGCGGTGTACACGGGGCTTCTGTTTAGGGCTACGCTTCCTCCTCACAGTCACCCAGTCAGCCTGCTTTCCCGGCTGCTCGGGATCTGCCAGGGGGTAACTAACGGCGGCTAAGCTACCTTGGTCCGCACCGACTACAGGGGCCTGGCTAGCTTTAGAATTTTCCACGGTGCGGAGCCGAGTCTCCAATTCGCCCAGCCTGGCCTCCAAAGCTACGAATAAGCTACACTTATTACAAGTACCGTTACTGCTAAAGGAGGCCGAGGAATAACTAAACATTTCACACCCAGAGCAGAAAAGTGCGGGAGAGACAGGAGACGCCGCCATGCTAAATCAGCTAAGAGCTAGTAGCTACGCTAAGCTAGCGGATTCCTAAAAACACGCAAAGTGAATAATGTGTAAATAATTTAGAGGTGATTCAGCAGAAGGAGTGCTTTAGTTAAGGCACGTAAAGATTACACTGGGAAACAAATCGTAATCTAGATAACTAGATCAATCTAACTGCGCAGATTAAACAGCTAACAGATACAGAAAAACACCGCTGTGCTCCGGAACAGGAAGTGATACAATGCCACAGTGACAGCCAACCACCAGTAGAGGCAAGCAAGAGGATCCAACCAAGGATTAGGGTTTATCCATTGCCCGTTCATTTACGCCCCCTGTTGTGGGTCCGTGTTCCTACACTTTCACAACAGGATTTCTCGGCCAGCGTCATGGATCCCGAGGGGCGTCAACCATCGCTTGAACAGCCAATGGAAGAGCGAGGTTTACAGGCGCCAGCAGGAGGCGTGTTAGGTGAGCTGCAGCACATCTTAACCGCTTTCACTGCTCGGTTGGACTTGGTAACCGAGCAGAACGTTATTCTCAATCGGAGGATGGAGGCTTTCACCGCCCAGGTGGAAGCGCGCGCACAGGGCGCTGCTGCAGCACCTCCTCCTGCTGACCGAATGCCAGATACAGACATTCCAGTGGTCGTTCAATGAACCTCCCCTCCATCCCCTGAAGCATACATAAGCCCTCCGGAGCCATACGGAGGTTGTGCCGAGACGTGCACAGACTTCTTAATGCAATGTTCACTCATCTTTTCACAGCGTCCCGTCATGTACGCGTCAGACGCTAGCCGGGTGGCTTCCCAGAGCACGCGCCTGGGCTACGGTGCTCTGGGAGCAGAATTCACGGCTCCTAACGACATATACTGGCTTTGTGAGGGAGTTCAGATAGGTGTTCGACCACCCTCATAGAGGCGAGACCGCTTCAAGCGTGCTGCTGTCGATAAGACAGGGGAGTCGGAGCGCAGCGAAGTATGCTGTCGACTTCCGCATCGCGGCAGCATGAGCCGGCTGGAATGCTGTTGCGCTCCGCGCCGCCTTCGTAAACGGACTGTCTCTGGTCCTTAAGGAGCACCTGGTGGCGAAGGACGAGCCACGGGATTTAGACGGGCTTATCGACCTGGTAATACGGTTAGACAACCGATTAACAGAACACCAATGAGAGCGAGGCGAAGGGCATGGTCAGGCACCAGCCGTCCCTCTTCCTCCCGGGTCCGAAAGGGAGCCGTCTTCCCCACGCTCCACAGCCAGGGCACTCCACGTGACGACAGCTCCCCCTTCTGCCGTTATTAGGGAAATGAGCAGGGCCAAAAAATCAGATCAGAGACAAAGGAGGCTGGTCCGTGGGGAGTGTTTTCATGCAGCTCAACCGAGCACACGCAGAAAAACTGCCCCAAACGGTCAAAACAGCAGCACTCGTCCTTAGAGACTGGGCTAAGGGTGGGTCATAACACTCACGCGGGGAAACCCCGACGATCTGCACGCATCCCAGTTAAGATCCTGAGTGGGGATCTAACCCTTCACGCCCCAGCACTGGTG
Source organism: Thalassophryne amazonica (assembly GCF_902500255.1). Taxonomy (NCBI): domain Eukaryota; kingdom Metazoa; phylum Chordata; class Actinopteri; order Batrachoidiformes; family Batrachoididae; genus Thalassophryne; species Thalassophryne amazonica. The sequence goes on along the minus strand of NC_047110.1, from coordinate 11,979,504 downwards.
GACACGGGGTCGGAGGGGAATCTGCTGGATAGCAGATGGGCAAAGGAGGCTGGGCTCCCTCTAGTGGCCTTACCGTCATCATTGTTGGTACGGGCACTAGATGGCACCCTTCTTCCACTAATCACACACCAGACACAGCCAGTGACATTGGTTGTGTCTGGAAATCACAGGGAGGAGATTGTGTTTTATGTAACACCTTCTACCTCCTGAGTGATTTTGGGTTTTCCATGGGTGTTAAAACACAATCCCCGGATTGATTGGCCATCTGGGGTTGTGACGCAGTGGAGCGAAACCTGCCACCGGGAGTGTTTAGGATCCTCGGTTCCACCCGGTGTGACAGCTAAGGAGGAGGTTTTAGTCCCCCCCAATCTGGCGGCGGTGCCAGCTGAGTAGCATGACCTTACTGACATCTTCAGCAAAGATCTGGCACTCACACTGCCCCCGCACCGTCCGTACGATTGTGCCATTGATTTGATATCGGGTGCTGAGTACCCGTCCAGCAGGCTGTACAACCTCTCACGTCCGGAACGTGAATCAATGAAGACCTACATCCGGGACTCGTTAGCTGCCGGGTTGATCCGGAACTCCACCTCCCCGATGGGTGCCGGTTTCTTTTTTGTGGGCAAAAAAGACGGCGGACTCCGTCCATGCATTGACTACAGAGGGCTGAATGAGATCACGGTTCGCAACCGATACCCGTTACCTCTGTTGGATTCAGTGTTCACGCCCTTGCATGGAGCCCAAATTTTCACTAAACTGGATCTTAGGATTGCTTATCACCTGGTTTGGATCCAGGAGGGAGACGAGTGGAAGATGGCATTCAACACCCCGTTAGGTCATTTTGAGTACCTGGTCATGCCGTTCGGCCTCACAAATGCGCCCGCGACATTCCAAGCGTTGGTTAATGACATCTTGCGGGACTTCCTGCATCGGTTTGTCTTCGTATATCTGGACAATATACTCATCTTTTCCCCGGATCCTGAGACCCATGTCAAGCATGTACGTCAGGTCCTGCAGCGGTTGTTGGAGAACCGGCTGTTCGTGAAGGGTGAGAATTGCGAGTTCCACCGCTCTTCTTTGTCCTTCCTGGGGTTCATAATCTCCTCCAACTCCGTCGCCCCTGATCCGGCCAAGGTTGAGGCGGTGAGAGACTGGCCCCAACCAACAAACCGTAGGAAACTGCAACAGTTCCTCGGTTTTGCAAATTTTTACCGGAGGTTCATCAAGGGCTACAGTCAGGTAGTTAGCCCCCTGACAGCCCTGACCTCCACTAAAGTCCCCTTCACCTGGTCGGATCGGTGCGAAGCTGCGTTTAGGGAGTTGAAACGCCGGTTCTCGACTGCACCAGTTCTGGTGCAGCCCGATCCAAAACGCCAGTTTATAGTTGAAGTGGATGCCTCTGACTCAGGGATAGGAGCCGTGCTATCCCAGAGCAGGGAGTCCGACAAGGTTCTCCACCCATGTGGCTACTTTTCCCGCAGGTTGACCCCGGCTGAAAGGAACTATGACGTCGGCAATCTGGAACTTGCGGTGAAAGAGTGGTGAAAGAGGCTCTGGAGGAGTGGAGACATCTGTTGGAGGGAGCTTTGGTACCATTTACGGTTTTCACGGACCATCGGAACCTGGAGTACATTCGGACTGCCAAGCGTCTGAACCCCAGGCAAGCCCGCTGGTCACTGTTCTTCGGGCGTTTTGACTTTCAGATCACATATCGCCCCGGGACGAAGAACCAACGATCTGATGCCCTGTCCCGGGTGCATGAGGAGGAAGTCAAGACCGAGCTGTCAGACCCAACGGAAACCATCATCCCCGAGTCCACTGTCATGGCCACCCTCTCCTGGGACGTGGAGAAGACTGTCCGGGAGGCCCTGACACGGAACCCGGACCCAGGGACTGGTCCGAAGAACAAGTTGTACGTCCCACCAGAGGCCAGGGCTGCAGTCCTAGACTTCTGTCACGGTTCCAAGCTCTCCTGCCATCCAGGGGTGCGAAGAACCATGGCAGTGGTCCGGCAGCGCTTCTGGTGGGTGTCTCTGGAAGCCGACGTCCGGGAATACGTCCAGGCCTGCACCACCTGCGCCAGGGGCAAAGCCGACCACCATAAGGCCCAAGGCCTCCTCTGGCCTTTGCCCGTGCCTCATCGCCCCTGGTCTCACATCGGCCTGGACTTCGTCACGGGCCTCCCGCCGTCCCAGGGCATGACCACCATCCGCACGATAGTGGACCGGTTCTCCAAGGCGGCCCACTTCGTGGCCCTCCCGAAGCTCCCGAGGGCCCAGGAGACTGCAGACCTCCTGGTCCACCACGTCGTGTGTCTGCATGGGATTCCATCGGACATCGTCTCGGATCGTGGTCCTCAGTTCTCCTCTCAGGTCTGGAGGAGTTTCTGCAGGGAACTGGGGGCCACCGTAAGTCTCTCGTCCGGGTACCATCCCCAGACGAATGGACAGGCAGAGTGGGCGAACCAGGATTTGGAGCAGGCCCTCCGCTGCGTGACCTCCGCACACCCGATGGCCTGGAGCAACCATCTGGCCTGGATCGAGTACGCTCACAATAGCCAAGTATCATCTGCTACCGGCCTCTCCCCGTTTGAGGTGTGTTTGAGGTACCAGCCCCCATTGCTAGTGGAGGGAGAGGTCGGGTGCCCTCGGTCCAGGCCCACCTGAGGAGATGCCGTCGGGTGTGGCGTACCGCCCGCTTTGCCCTGCTCAAAGCCCGGACGAGAGCCAAGGCCCATGCAGACCACCGGCGTGCCCCGGCCCCTACATATCAGCCCAGGCAGGCAGTTTGACTATCCACAAAAGACATCCCCCTGCAAGTGGAATCCAAAAGGCTCAAGGACAGATTCATAGGACCTTTCACCATCCTCAAAGTCCTCAGTCTGAAGCTGAAGCTGCCAGCTTCACTGCGGATTCATCCCATCTTTCACATGTCACGTCTCAAGCCCTGCCATACCTCTCCACTCTATGCCCCTGGACCAGCGCTGCCTCCTGCCCGGATCATCGACGGGGAGCCGGCTTGGACCGTGCGCCGGCTCCTGGATGTCCGTCGGAAGGGCCGGGGGTTCCAGTACTTGGTGGACTGGGAGGGGTATGGACCAGAAGAACGCTCCTGGGTAAAGAGGAGCTTCATCCTGGACCCGGCCCTCCTGGCCGACTTCTACCGATGACACCCGGACAAGCCTGGTCGGGTGCCAGGAGGCGCCCATTGAGGGGGGGTCCTGTTGTGTGGGCTGCTGAAGAGGAGGTACTGCTGGCCCACCACCAGATGGCGCCCTGCTTGAAGTGCGGGCTTCAAGCACGAGAGGGCGTCGGAGCAAACGGGAGTGACAGCTGTCACTCATCATCAGCACCAGCTGTCACTCATCCATGACTCATCACCATCACCATAAAGGCCGGACTGCAACTCCACCTCCCCGCCGAGAAATCAGCTACCATAGAGGTAATTTCTCTGCTGAATCTAAACTGAGTCACAGTCTGATCTCTTTTGCAGCCGTTTTCCTGTGGTGTTTCCTTATCTGCTGGATTGGCATTTGGTGTGAATAGTGACGGCTTCGCCTCACACCCCAACCAGATAAGTGGTTAAACAGGAGCTGCACGAGTGTGTTATTGGAGGTGGAGGTTCTCCCTCCTTAAGGAACACAGACTGAGGGATTATTGAGTGTGCATACTCACACTCATCTGTACTGTTTGACGGTCTGACAGCTGGAGACGGTGGCCACCTGGGGACCCAGGACTTGGCGGCTCCGGTGTTCTTCAGATCCGTTGGCGGTGGAAGCCGTGTGGTATCCGGCTCGTTTCTGGACATCTCCTATCCTCGAGCCTGCCCACACGTCACTCAACGTATAATTGACTGTATTTCCAAACCTGTTATTGTCTGTATTCCGTTGTGCACGTCATAACATTAAATTGTTACTGTTTTGGCTTATCCATTGCCTGTTCATTTACGCCCCCTGTTGTGGGTCCGTGTTCCTACACTTTCACAACACATCATCTGTAAATGGAAGAAGTTTGGATCCACCAGGTGTCCAGGTGTCAGGTTTGGTGGACAGAGACGTCTGGACACAAATGCTGGACTCAACAACACAGCTCTGGTTTTTAAGATCGTTTACTGACTGAATCAGCGGGGTCCGGTACACAGAAAAGCAGTCCAAAATCAGCAAACAAATCAGAATCATCAGGTGTTAGGCATGGTTGGATAAACAGGCAGGTGGTCAAAACACAAAGTGGAAGCAGGACTAGAAAACACGGAATACAGGGCTGGAAACAAAGGCACAAAGTGCAACAATCTGGTGAAGAACTAGTGACACTTAAATACACCCAGGTGATGAGCTGCAGATTAGAAACAGGTGTGTGGAAGGTTTCAGAACAGGGTGTGTCCCAGACAGTGTGCACCACCCACCTCCAAGCACCAAGAGGGACAGACAAGAGAGATAGGGAAAGACAAAGCCCAAGCAGGAAAAACGAGACGAGAAATTACACACAGAAAACCAAACCAAACTCAACTAAGCAGAACTAAACAGAACAAAGCATAGTACAAAAAGTCCAGATCATGACACCAGGACTCTTCCTAGAGCTAGCTGCCGATCTAAATTGAGTGATCGGGTAGAAGGACCTTAATCAGGGAGGTGTCCAAGAACCTGATGGTTGCTCTGTCAGGACAAAAGGACAACCATCTCTGCAGCAATCCACCAATCAGGCCTGTATGGTAGAGTGGCCAGACTGAAGCCACTCCTTAGAAAAAGCCACATGGCAGCCCACCTGGAGTTTGCCAAACAGCACCTGAAGGACTCTCAGACCATAAGAAACAAAATTTTCTAGTCTGATGAAAAAGACTGAACTCTTTGGCACTGTGAGACTAGTCAGGATTGAGGAAAAGATGAATGCAGCAATGTACAGAGACATCCTGGATGAAAACCTCCTCTAGAGCACTCTTGACCTCAGACTGGGACGATGGTGCATCTTTTAGCAGGACAGTGACCCTAAGCATACAACCAAGCTATCAAAGGAGTGGCTTCAGGACAAGTCTGTGAATGTCTTTGAGTCCAGCTAGATCCCAGACCTGAATCCGAATTAACATCTCTGAAGAAATCTGAAAATGGCTGTGCACCGATGCTCCCCATCTAACCTGATGGAGCTTGAGAGGTGCTGCAAAGATGAATGAGCAAAACTGCCCAAAAATAAGTGCACCAAGCTCGTGGCATCATATTCCTGAAGACTTGAAGCTGTAATTGCTGCTAAAGGTGCATCAACAAAGTACTGAGCAAAGGGTGTGAATACTTATGGCTTGTGATTTCTTAGTTTTTTATTTTAATAAATTTGCAAAAATTTCAAAAAGCTTTTACATGTTGTCATTATGGGTGTTGTGCGTAGAACCTTTAGTGAAACAAATGGATTTCCACTTTTGAAAAAAGCTGTACATAACAAAATGTGGAAAAGTGAAGTGCTGTGAATACCTTCTGGATGCACTGTAGGCATCCAGCATTTAAAAATGCTCCAATCATATTGAAAGCTATACCACATTATTTGTCTGATCACAACAATATCAAAAAGGTATAGTTTGGACTATCTACGAATTTTATGGAGTTATGGGGTAAAAACAACAAGAATGGTGACAAAGGTCAATTTCAGTTTGTACAGGGGTTAGAAGTTAAAGTTGCTCCAATTTTGGTAAAAAGTTTTGCAAATTATTGGTTGAACTAATAGGATTAATAAATGAAATAGTTTTGACTGTGTTGAATGCTTGGTCTGCAAGGTAAAGGTAGAGCAATGTCGACGTCCATTGGATTCTATGACATGTGACATATGTTACCCTGTAACATGATAACTAAGCATGCCACATAGTGCAAACTATTCCTTTTTAAAACCCTATTAACTCAACCAATAATTTGTATCACATTTTACAATATTTAGAGCAACTTTAACATCTGACCCCTGTACAAACTAATGCTGACCTTTGTTACCATTGTTGCTGTTTTTACCCCATAACTCCATAACATTCAGTCATAGATAGTCCAAACTATACCTTTTTGGTATCGTTGTGATCAGACAAATAATGTGGTATAGCTTTCAATATGATTGAAACATTTTTAAATTTTGACCCCTGTGTAATTCTTCAATTGACCCCTACCTGGCCGCCTACTGAAAATTCAAGTGGCTACTCAGTTTTTTCAAAAGAGTAATGTCTAAGGAGTATTTGTGCCAACTTTGGTGCTTCTTTCCAGATTTGAAGGATTCCTCTGTAAATATTCTGTTATCTGCTGCACTATCACTCAAAATTAGCAGCAACACCACATTCACACAATGAAACTTTAATCTTAGTATTTTGGCAGCTGAAGGTTTCATTGCCTGGCTTCAGCTTTTTCATTAACAATTCACAACAAGCTGGCACGGTGCCTTAGTGGTTAGCACTGTTGCCTCACAGCAAAAAGGTCCTGGAATGGCTTCCCACCTCGTCCTTTCTGTGTGGAGTTTGCATAATTCTCAACAGATGGTGGACGGATGGTCAGGGAACATGAAGTATGATTACAGTCTGACAGAGACCTGATCTCAAAGTGTTTTATTCTATTGTTGCGAAGCAACTCAAAATTCTTTTTTTGTTCTTCGAAGTCACCAAAGCACCATGCAAACTCAGTGCGCAGTGTACTGTTTATCAGCAAAGTGCGTATTTGGGAACACCGTTGTGCCCAGTTGGTTCAACATTACTTGGCAACAGGGAAAGTGTGACAAGTTGCACTGGTGAATTTGTGTCGCCCATAAAAGCAGCTTCACTTGAAATGCCTTCACTGCGTCATACATGTCAGTGATCATGCGGTCACGTCCCTGGAGCTTGAGGTTTAAGGCATTGAGATGAGCTGTTATGTCAGCCAGAAATGCCAACTCGCATTTCCACTTTTCATCCCTAAAATTGGAGGAGTCTTTTCCTTTACTGTCCATGAACTGACAGATTTCGTTGCTGAGCTCAAAAACTCTGTTGAGAACTTTTCCCTGACTTAGCTAACGCACCTCTGTATGATCAGGAATGTCAGCAAACTCTGAATCTATCTCCTGCATAAAGGACTGAAATTGCCGGTGATTTAAACCTTTAGCTCGGATAAAGTTTAGGATTTGTGTTACAGTGCTCATTACATGGTCCATCTTCAGGACTTTGCCACATAGTGCTTCCTGGTGTATAATGCAGTGATATGCAGTTAACTCACCAGTACAGTTCTCCTCCTGCATCTTTACTCGCATCCTTCCCACTAGTCCTCTTTTTTCACTACACATAGATGGTGCTCCATCAGTAGTAAGTGCAATAAGTTTGTCCTAGGGCAGTTTCATGTCGGTTATACTTTGACATACATTTTCAAAAATGTCTTTTCCAGTCGTCGTCCCGTGCATCGATTTAATGTCCATTATTTCCTCTGTAATGCGCAAATTGGAGTCCACTCCACAGATGAAGATGGCCAGCTGTGCAGTATCAGTCATGTCAGTACTTTCATCCACAGCAAGAGAGTATGCAATAAAATCTTTGCTTCTTTCACTCAACTGTGTTCTTAAATCAGTGGCCATCTCACAAACTCGATCAGCAATCGTATTTCTACTCAGGCTTACATTTGCCAACATCTGCTTTTTGTCTGGACATAACACGTCAAACACCTTGATCATGCAGCTCTTCAGAAATTCTCCCTCTGTAAATGGCCTGGCTGATTTGGCGATCTCCTCTGCCGCGATAAAACTTGCTTTCACAGCAGCTTCACTTTGTGATTTTGCACGGGTAAAAAACATCTGCTGAAGTGTCAGATTCTTCTTTAACTCTTCTGCTTTCTGTATCTTCTGCTCTGCATTCAGGTCTTTCAGGTTATGCTGATGTTTTGTCTCATAGTGCCGTCTTTGATAAAATTCTTTAATTACAGCCACATTAGCTCCACAAATGAGACACACGGGTTTACCGGCAATGTCAGTAAACATATACTCAGCCTCCCATCGGCTTTTAAAGGCTCTGTTTTCACAATCGACTTTTCTCTTCTGCATCGTGAGGGCTCAATAATTCAGGCGCAATAACTTGCAGCATCATAAGCTAGGCTAAATAAGCACGAAGCGTTTGGCAAGGCAGCTGAAGCACTGCATTATGGGATCTGGCAAGGCAGCTGAAGCTCTGCATTATGGGATCTGTAGTTTATTGTGTTACCAGCGCTTCATATCGCCGGGCCATTAATAACAATATATAAAATGATCTCGCGGGCCAGATAAAATTACACACCGGGCCGGATATGGCCCGCGGGCCTTGAGTTTGACACATATGGTTTATACCATATTGCATTCTTTAACATTGTGAGAAAGGGGATTTTTCTTGAATTTTTAACAGAATTCCAAAATACTACAATTTCAGAAACTAATCTGTGCTGTTAGGTGGCGCTATTTCTCTCTACTGAAACTAAAGAACTGAGGCGATTCAAACACCTATGATAGTGTCTTTCTGTAGGACAGATATATATGGAGCCTGTCTCATTTTCATTGTGTGAAATCACTTTGTCAGAGCTCTGCCGCTGTATACCAGCAGTGAAGATACTGAGGATTTGAATCGATATAACAGGTCAAGAGACTAAATTCCAGTATATTGGTAATCAAGTATTCTGTGACTAAACATTCTTAGTTTGTGTCCAACATGATCAAACATAGATGTTGTTTCATTCTGTCACTTTCCAAAGGTTTAAGAGAGTAGAAAAATGTATTTCAGGATAATAACCCTTTGGATTACTTTGGGATTTGTAGCCAACACTTTGTATCAGGTAAGATTTTAGTTAAATGTAGGGCTGGGAGATTAATGTGTTGTAATTGTAAACATACTGATATAGTGAACTACCAAGTCCAAAATGTCCCTGAATGCCTGATTCACAATCCAGGACAGTCATCAACCCAAACACTGTGCATCTTCATTCAGCTTCTCAGTGCTTGATTCCACAAAGTTCACAGAAAAGTCAAGCACAATAAATGTTTCGTCACTGACAAAGGCACCCAAGGTATTGGTCACCCTTAGCTTACCCACCACTCAGCCAATGCAAACACTGTACAGAATTGCATCAAGAACCTATGCATGATGAACCTCAAAATTCATTGGGAAGAAGTCAGATGCTGCCTCCACTGCACACACTACTCCCAGGGCTCAGGTGTCGGCTGGCTAAGATGTGGGGATTACTGTCATGGTCTGCCTTTGTCTGCCTCTCTTCTTTCCTTTTTTTTTTTAACCATGTGTATAGTTTGTTAGTTCCCCCCAGATATTGCACTGCAAAGCCTCGGAACACCTGCTCATCACTGCCACACACCTGACGTGCATGAATGGCTCATCATCAGCAGGTTACTTAAACCCGGGATTTCAGCTTATTCACTGCTGGATTCTTGGTTTTCCATGCCATGGAGCCAGATTCTTGCATCACATCCTGTATGAGATTCCATGACTTTGACCTCGTCTTTTCTGCAGCGTCCATACACTCTGACGTCGGAGCTTTCCGCAGCTCATATCAAGGTAACCTGGCAAACTCTAATTCTTGTATTAGAGCCTGGTGTTTCCAGACACTTTCGTGTGCAGCTTCAATGTGCCCCTGGCTCCACGACAATCTACACCACGTCACTTTAGATCTCTCCATCTCTCAGCTACAGAGCGCGTAGCTCTGCCACGTTTCAGTTAAGTTCTTTCATGTTCTGTGGAATTCCGCTCTCATGCAACTATCTGTGAACTGTTCCAAGAACTAGTACCAAGAGCTATTACCAAGAACTGTTTCCAAGAACTGTATGAACTCTGATATCAAACCACTAAGAACTTTCCAAGTCATTTCTAAAGTCAAGTCCTGTGTCACCAGACACGCAGCACTTGACCTCTGAAGATACCTCTTGTACTGTGAACGATTCCTGAACAGCAAACCTTATTTCCTGAACTGTGAACATTATTCCCACAAATGTGAACATTCCTGTTTTGAGCCTTCAGTGATATGTCAGTTGTTAAAGGCTTCAGTGTTACGATTGCAGTCACTCACCTCTCCTCTCCTCTGTTCACCTAATTCCTGTCCTTGGCTCTGTGCACCCACCTGGTTCTGGATCCAGTTCCCATATACCCCAGGATTCCAGTTTCTTTTCAGACTCCCAAGTCTGTCCATGTGTGCACTGCAGCTCCCAGAATTCCACAGCTACAAGCGGGCCCTGTTTTGGCTTAGCAGGCTGTCTAACCAGCGCAGCATTGTTCATATGTTTATTGTAAATAAATCTCTTTTCGTTCACAACCAGTTCTGTTCATTGCTCCCAGCGTTTAAGTCCATCACCTGTAGCATTCCGGTCCCGTCCAGACACCTAACCATAACAATTATATAAGTTCTCATGATCCTCCTGAATGCAAACTGATCAGTTTAATCATAAAAATCCTGTCGATATTCACATTCACATTCACAGTCATTTAATCAGTACTCACAGAACCAGGATGTAGTCAATGAATCATGAATGCCTCCCTGAGCCTGGTTCTGCTGGAGGTTTCTTCCTGTTAAAAGGGAGTTTTTCCTTCCCACTGTCGCCAAGTGCTTGCTCACAGGGGGTCGTTTTGACCGTTGGGGTTTTTATGCAATTATTGTATGGCCTTGCCTTACAATATAAAGCGCCTTGGGGCAACTGTTTGTTGTGCTTGTACGTTCCTTGCCTGGTACATTTTACTCTGTAGATGGAATCCAGGCAATCACCATTTCCTTTTGAGAAAAGGACAACGGGCCCTTTTTTCATTCAATTGCAGTTGAGATGATTATATCCCAAAGCAAAGCAAAGCTTGCTTACTCCATCAAGATAAAAGTATCTCCACCCTCAGCAGCTCAGCCTTGATGCCATGGATCCCTGTGGCCTAGCCACCTTAAGCTGCTTTACTACCTTTGCAGTTTCACTGAGATTTGTTGATTTCCAGATAATCAGAAAATCAGCAACAAGTACCCATGCACCAGAGATGTACAACATCAGGGAATGAGGATCAGCCTAGTATAGCTGTACAAAGTAGCAGGTCACTAGCACAGTACAGTGCTCTTATCTGTCAGGGCCATAACTGCATCAGTTGCCATAACTGCAGCTGGACAAGGTAAAGGGTTGGAGGAATGCAGTGCACTGATTCCTTTGGAATCATGGATAGTGTCACAAGACCACATCACCTGCTCATGGATTCCACAGAGATTCCTCAAATAAATATTTCCTTGTCACCCCTCACTGCCATCAAATCCTGCTTTCTCAGATTATTCTACAGCTCCACCAAGATGTGTACTATGACTCTGAATGATATTAGAGATGAAACATTGTCAGTGAATACTGGGTACTACAATGCAGTCTTTGACAGCTTTAAAAGTCTTGTTGCAGAAGAATTCCCACATTCCATCCAGATAATTTGTTGTGCTCATGTTTGCAAGTGCTCCTTTCAGAATGCAAACCAGTCCAGACAGATTTAACCTGGGATACCAAGCAGACATCAGTCTGTAGCACTTCAGATGAATCCTTGGCGAAGCTGCAACAGGTCTGTAGGGTACATCCATATATGATTCTGCATCATCTTCCCAGAACAACACAACAGAGACATCTTGCAACATGACACTCGTGCATGCACCCAACCCTGACAAAACCTCATCTGCTCTATTTTTAGGCTTTTTAAAACATTTTTATTCAGCTATTCCCAAAAATGATTTTAATCAATCCAGTATTGATTTAGAATGCTAACACCTCCAGGAGCTAAACAATGACACAATGTAAGGCTAGGGGACAAACTAAAAACACTCCAACTACTTCTAATGCTTCGGCCACTTCTGAGGACATTTTTTCGCATATTTAGTAGTGGCAAGAAGATGTGTTACTGTCACACTTGGACGCTAACCAGACACTAATGGTAGATGTCTTTGGTATCCGGTATGTTTCCAAGATCCTTGGATACCTCTGGAATGCCTTTGTATCAAATGAGCAGTTCCTTAGGGAGAGTCAGACAAGACGTATCACTTGCATTGTGAGGGAGTGTCATCTGCAACATTTCGGCCAGACATCATGTCGGCACAAAATAATTTATGTATGAAAAAGAAATGAATGAATCCAGCACACAGAAGCCTCAGTGTTGCCACACTGGCAGCTGGAGAAGGTCTAGGGTGCACTCAGTTTTCACCTGGCTGTGACAGATAGGTGGTTAGTTTTGAAAGGTGAGGCTGTATCAGTTGTCTACTTGGGTGGTTGCCATCCAGAACCCAAGGCTGTTCCATGGTGTGGTGGATGTGGGGACACCTCTGCATGCACCAGTACTTGACTTGAGCAAGAGGCAGGCAGGGATTTCTTGTTGTGTGTGGGCCGCTGAAGAGGAGGTACTGCTGGCCCATCACCACCAGAGGGCGCCCTGCCTGGAGTGCGGGCTCCAGGCACCAGAGGGCGCCGCCGCCTGATGAGAGCAGCCAGGATGACAGCTGTCACCCATTACTGGACACAGCTGACTTCACTCAGTACGGAGGTATATCAGCAGGACAGCGTCTCCACCTCAGTGCCGAGATATCACCTTGAGTTTAAGGTAATCACCTCTGCAACAGATACTGTATCTTTGTGACGATACATTATAAACTTTTCAGGACAGCGGAAGGCCAAGTGTTCGGATAAGTACTGACCTTTCCTGCTTCAGTGTGACAAGAGGTGGAGGCGGCTTTGCCCCTCTCATCTACTGGGTGCGGTCGCATCCCAACCTGTGTGTTTGTGTTCTTTCCCGCCAGCAGTACCGGATCCGACGAGCGGAGGCAGTGGCCACCTGGGAATTCGGGACTTGGCGGTTCCAGTACTTCTGGGTTTCGGTGGCAGAGGAGATCTGGGTGGTTCCGGTTCAACTAGGACGGACGTCTCCTACCTTCGGGCCTGCCCACAAGACACCAGCAGATTTCGGCTTACAAATTGCTAATTGTTGTATCAGTTGTGCTATTTTCACAACAGTAAAACTTGTTCTTACTTTTCTCCATTGTCCGTTCATTGCGCCCCCTGTTGTGGGTCCGTGTACCTACACTTTCACAACAGGATATCTCGGCCAGCGTCATGGATCCCGAGGGGCGTCAACCGGCTGTTGAACGGCCACTGGAAGACCAAGACGTGGCGGAGGCTTCGGGAGGGGTAATCGGTGAGTTGCAGCGGATCCTCACCGCTTTCACCTCTCGGATCGATTTAATGACCGAGCAACACGTTCTCCTAAACCGCAGGGTGGAGGCTCTCGCCGCACAAGTGGAGGCACGCCCTTCGGGCGCCGCTGCGGCTCTCCCTCCCGAGGACCCTGCGCGCGAAAGTAACGTTCCACTGGTCGTTCAACGGTCCCTCCCTCCGTCCCCAGAAGCATACATAAGCCCTCCAGAACCGTACGGAGGCTGTGTGGAGACGTGCGCGGACTTTCTTATGCAGTGTTCGCTCGTCTTCGCTCAGCGTCCCGTGATGTACGCGACTGATGCTAGCAAAGTAGCTTATGTGATAAACCTGCTTCGCGGGGAGGCACGCGCTTGGGCTACAGCGCTCTGGGAGCAGAACTCTCGGCTCCTTCATACATACGATGGGTTTGTACGGGAGCTCAGAACGGTGTTCGATCATCCCAACAGAGGAGAGTCCGCTTCAACCGCACTACTGTCCATGCGACAGGGACGTCGGAGCGCAGCTGCCTATGCAGTCGCCATCCGCATCGCGGCGGCGAGATCCGGCTGGAATAGCACTGCCCTCCGCGCTGCCTTTGTAAACGGACTGTCTCTGGTCCTAAAAGAGCACCTGGTGGCTAAGGACGAACCGCGAGATTTAGATGGGCTCATTGATCTAGTCATACGACTCGACAACCGGTTAGAAGAACGCCGTCGGGAACGAGGCGAAGGGCGTGGCCAGGCACGCGTCGTCCCTCTCCCTTCCGGGTCCGATCGAGCTCCGCCCTCCCCACGCTCCTCTGTTCCTGCGCTCCGTGCGCTTACGGCTCCCCCTGCTGACGAAGCTATGGACACGAGCAGGGCAACATTTAGGGCACCTGGAGCACAAAGGAGGCGGGCCCACGGAGCTTGTTATGTTTGTGGTTCGAGTGAGCATATGGCAAACGACTGCCCCGAGCGGTTAAACTCCAACGCCCGCCCTTAGAGACTGGGCCAGGGGTGGGCCAAAACGTTCACGTGGGACACACCCACATTGCTACACGACTCCCAGTCACAATCCTGTATGAGGATTCGACCCTGAAGGCCCCAGCACTGGTGGACACGGGCTCTGAGGGGAATCTGCTTGACAGCAGATGGGCCAGGGAGATAGGGCTCCCTCTGGTGGCTCTTACCTCGCCTGTGCAGGTTGGAGCACTAGATGGCTCCCTACTCCCACCAATCATGCATAAGACACCTCCAGTAACTCTGGTGGTGTCAGGTAACCACCGGGAGGTGATCGAGTTCTTCGTGACTCAGGCCACCTCCCGTGTGGTTTTAGGGTTTCCATGGATGCTTAAGCACAATCCTCGGATTGATTGGCCGTCCGGGGTAGTGGTGCAGTGGAGCGAAACCTGCCATCGGGAGTGTCTCGGTTCCTCGGTTCCTCCCAGCTCCCAAGCTAAGGAGGAGGTCCGAGTCCCGCCCAATCTGAAGGCGGTGCCAGCGGAGTACCATGACCTCGCTGACGTGTTCAGCAAGGATCTGGCTCTCACGCTTCCTCCCCACCGCCCGCACGATTGTGCCATTGATTTGGTTCCAGGCAGTGAGTTCCCGTCCAGTAGGCTGTACAACCTCTCACGGCCGGAACGCGACTCAATGGAGACCTACATCCGGGACTCATTAGCCGCCGGGTTGATCCGGAATTCCACCTCACCGATGGGCGCAGGTTTCTTTTTTGTGGGTAAAAAAGATGGCGGACTTCGTCCATGCATTGATTACAGGGGGTTGAACGAGATCACGGTCCGCAACCGATACCCGTTGCCCTTGTTGGATTCAGTGTTCACCCCCTTGCATGGAGCCAAGATTTTCACCAAGCTGGATCTTAGGAATGCGTATCATTTGGTTCGGATTCGGAAGGGAGACGAATGGAAGACGGCATTTAACACCCCCTTAGGTCATTTTGAGTACCTGGTCATGCCGTTCGGTCTCACTAATGCTCCTGCGACCTTCCAAGCGTTGGTAAACGATGTCTTGCGGGACTTCCTGCACCGGTTCGTCTTCGTATATCTAGACGATATACTCATCTTTTCCCCGGATCCTGAGACTCATGTCCGGCATGTCCGTCAGGTCCTGCAGCGGTTGTTGGAGAACCGTCTGTTTGTGAAGGGCGAGAAGTGTGAGTTCCACCGCACTTCTTTGTCCTTCCTGGGGTTTATCATCTCCTCTAACTCCGTCGCCCCGGATCCGGCCAAGGTTGCGGCGGTGAGAGATTGGCCCCAACCCACAAGCCGTAGGAGGCTGCAACAGTTCCTCGGCTTTGCTAATTTCTATAGGAGGTTCATTAAGGGCTACAGTCAGGTAGTTAGCCCCCTGACAGCCCTGACCTCTCCAAAAGTTCCCTTCACCTGGTCGGACCGGTGCGAGGCCGCATTCAAGGAGTTGAAATGGCGCTTCTCGTCTGCACCAGTTCTGGTGCAGCCCGATCCTAGCCGCCAGTTAGTGGTTGAAGGGGATGCCTCGGACTCAGGGATAGGAGCGGTGCTCTCCCAGAGCGGGAACACCGATAAGGTCCTTCACCCGTGTGCCTATTTCTCTCGCAGGTTGACCCCCGCTGAACGGAATTATGACGTCGGCAATCGGGAACTCCTTGCTGTGAAAGAGGCCCTCGAAGAGTGGAGACATCTGTTGGAGGGAACAGCCGTGCCATTCACGGTTTTCACTGACCATCGGAACCTGGAGTACATCAGGACCGCTAAGCGTCTGAACCCCAGGCAAGCCCGCTGGTCACTGTTCTTTGGCCGTTTTGACTTCCGGATTACCTACCGCCCCGGGACCAAGAATCAAAGATCGGACGCATTGTCCCGGGTGCACGAGGATGAAGTCAAAACGGAACCGTCGGATCCCCCGGATCCCATCATCCCGGAGTCCGCTATCGTGGCCGCCCTCACCTGGGACGTGGAGAAGACCGTCCGGGAGGCCCTGACCCATGTCCCGGACCCCGGAAACGGACCAAAGGACAAACTATACGTCCCACCAGAGGCTAGGGCTGCAGTCCTGGACTTCTGTCACGGTTCTAAGCTCTCCTGTCACCCAGGGGTGCGAAGGACCGTGACAGTCGTCCGGCAACGCTTCTGGTGGGCATCCCTGGAGGCCGACGTCCGGGACTACATCCAGGCCTGTACCACCTGCGCCAGGGGCAAGGCTGACCACAAGAAGACCTCAGGGCAGCTACAACCACTGCCCGTGCCTCATCGCCCCTGGTCCCATATCGGCCTGGACTTCGTCACGGGTCTCCCGCCGTCCCAGGGAAACACCGTCGTCTTCACGATAGTGGACCGTTTCTCCAAGGCGGCCCACTTCGTGGCCCTCCCGAAGCTTCCAACGGCCCAGGAGACAGCGGACCTCCTGGTCCACCACGTCGTCCGTCTGCATGGCATCCCATCAGACATCGTCTCCGATCGCGGTCCCCAGTTCACCTCACACGTCTGGAGGAGTTTTTGCCGGGAACTGGGGGCCACGGTCAGCCTCTCGTCTGGGTATCACCCCCAGACCAACGGGCAAGCAGAGCGGGCGAATCAGGAATTGGAGCAGACACTACGCTGTGTGACAGCCGCGCACCCGACGGCCTGGAGTACCTACCTGGCCTGGATCGAGTACGCTCACAACAGCCAAGTGTCATCTGCCACCGGCCTCTCCCCGTTTGAGGTGTGCTTGGGGTATCAGCCCCCCTTGTTTCCGGTGGTCGAGGGAGAGGTCGGTGTGCCCTCGGTCCAGGCCCACCTACGGAGGTGCCGTCGGGTGTGGCGTGCCGCCCGCTCTGCCTTGTTGAAGGCCCGGACGAGGGCGAAGACACATGCAGACCGGCGGCGGGCCCCGGCTCCCACGTATCGTCCTGGGCAGGCAGTGTGGTTGTCCACCAAGGACATTCCCCTTCAAGTGGACTCCCCCAAGCTCCAAGAACGATACATCGGTCCCTTCAAAGTCCTCAAAGTCATCAATCCCGCCGCAGTGAGGCTTCAGCTTCCGGCCTCACTGCGGATTCACCCAGTGTTTCACGTCTCCCGGATAAAACCCCATCACACCTCACCCCTCTGCACCCCGGGTCCGGCACCACCTCCTGCCCGGATCATCGACGGGGAACCGGATTGGACCGGTGCGTCGGCTCCTCGATGTCCGTCGAATGGGCCGGGGTCTTCAGTACCTGGTGGACTGGGAGGGGTACGGCCCCGAAGAACGCTCCTGGGTGAAGAGGAGCTTCATCCTGGACCCGGCCCTCCTGGCCGACTTTTACCGTCGCCATCCGGAGAAGCCCGGTCGTGCGCCAGGAGGCGCCCGTTGAGGGGGGGGGTCCTGTTGTGTGTGGGCCGCTGAAGAGGAGGTACTGCTGGCCCATCACCACCAGAGGGCGCCCTGCCTGGAGTGCGGGCTCCAGGCACCAGAGGGCGCCGCCGCCTGATGAGAGCAGCCAGGATGACAGCTGTCACCCATTACTGGACACAGCTGACTTCACTCAGTACGGAGGTATATCAGCAGGACAGCGTCTCCACCTCAGTGCCGAGATATCACCTTGAGTTTAAGGTAATCACCTCTGCAACAGATACTGTATCTTTGTGACGATACATTATAAACTTTTCAGGACAGCGGAAGGCCAAGTGTTCGGATAAGTACTCACCTTTCCTGCTTCAGTGTGACAAGAGGTGGAGGCGACTTTGCCCCTCTCATCTACTGGGTGCGGTCGCATCCCAACCTGTGTGTTTGTGTTCTTTCCCGCCAGCAGTACCGGATCCGACGAGCGGAGGCAGTGGCCACCTGGGAATTCGGGACTTGGCGGTTCCAGTACTTCTGGGTTTCGGTGGCAGAGGAGATCTGGGTGGTTCCGGTTCAACTAGGACGGACGTCTCCTACCTTCGGGCCTGCCCACAAGACACCAGCAGATTTCGGCTTACAAATTGCTAATTGTTGTATCAGTTGTGCTATTTTCACAACAGTAAAACTTGTTCTTACTTTTCTCCATTGTCCGTTCATTGCGCCCCCTGTTGTGGGTCCGTGTACCTACACTTTCACAACATTTCTGCTTTCTTTTTAGTTTACTGCTTCACTAATGAAGCTCCACACTGTGCTGTAAGGTAGGACCAGATCTTATGAGCGTAATATAAATAGCTGTCAATGGCAACTGTTACTATTTAAAAATATTTATTTATTAAAAAATTAATTTGATTAATTTATTGAATAATAAAATGTTCTCCTCATGTTTGTGTGGCTTCCCTCTGGTGCTCCGACTTCAGGTTAGGTGAATCGGAAACTTTAAATTGACCTTAGGTGTGAGTCAGAGTGTGAATGTGTTTGTCTGTCTATACGTGGACCTGTGAGAAACGGACGTACTGTCCAGGGTGTACCCCCGCCTCTCGCCCAATGACTACTACGATCGGTTCCATCCCCTCCATGACCCTTAACAGGAATAAAGAGGTATAGAAAATGAATGAATGAATGAGTTGTTTAGAGCAGTGATTCTCAACCGGGGTGCCGCGGCACCCTAGGGTGCCGTGATCGATCGTCAGGGGTGCCGTGATCGATCGTCAGGGGTGCCGTGGGTATTTTTCATATTCGCGATTATTTTTCATATTCGCGATTACCGTGAATTATTTATTTTATCCACAAAGCATAAAACGTCAGAATCTGATGTCAAACGTGCTGCAGCCTCGCTCTCGTCTTAAGGCGGGACAATAACAAGGATGCTGACGACCGATTAAAACAGTGCCGTCTTCTTCAAAAGCCGTCTAAAATGCGGAGCTGTCGGTGTGTGTGTGTCTGTGCCTGTGTGCGCGCGCGCGGAGTTAACAGGCTGCAGACTGCGAGGGAGGGGGTGGGTGAGGGAGGGGAGGGGGTGAGGGAGGGGAGGGGGTGGGTGAGGGAGGGGAGGGGGTGGGTGAGGGAGGGGAGGGGTGAGGGAGGGGAGGGGGGTGGGTGAGGGAGGGGAGGGGGTGGGTGAGGG
Organism: Thalassophryne amazonica; assembly: GCF_902500255.1. NCBI lineage: Eukaryota > Metazoa > Chordata > Actinopteri > Batrachoidiformes > Batrachoididae > Thalassophryne > Thalassophryne amazonica. The sequence goes on along the minus strand of NC_047110.1, from coordinate 11,960,407 downwards.
AGGGGAGGGGGTGAGGGAGGGGAGGGGGTGGGTGAGGGAGGGGAGGGGGTGGGTCAGGGAGATTCCTAAATGCAGGCGCGACACGTTCAGTGCGCAGCGAGCGCGGAGCAGAGAGGATTTTAACCCAAGTGAACGTTAAAACGGAAACGTGAAGCTGCCTTTACTTCTCTCTGAACTTTCTCTAAAGGTGTGATTCTGCCGTTACCGTCCTGTTCACACCATGTGCGCGTCGTATGCTGAATTTATGAGATCATGAGATGAAATAAATGGTCAAATATCTTTAAAAACATATTTAAAAAATGAGAATATATGAATGAACTGAGCCACAAAAAAAAACAATGTTCAAACGCACAGATCACAAAAAGCAGGTGAGAACTCTGAACTTTAACAGCTGTTCAATCAATTCAATCAATTTTTTTATATAGCGCCAAATCACAACAAACAGTTGCCCCAAGGCGCTTTATATTGTAGGCAAGGCCATACAATAATTATGTAAAACCCCAACGGTCAAAACGACTCATCTTCAAGCGCTTATCCGGGATGGGGTCACAGGGAGTATGCCAGCTAAGGCAAACAGTGTGGTCTTTGTAAAGTCTAAAATATGCATCAGTATGAATATAAAACAGCAAAAGAATAAAAAGGATTGACTCATGTTGTAGCGCAGCCGTTTCCCCTGTTCCTGGTTATCTGCCTTTCACAGGTCTTAAATCTCTGGCTGGTATTATTAGCAGATGCAGGTTTGGCACCAAAGCGTCCAGAGCTCACCTCTGCAGGGTTGATAGGCTGGGTGGAGAACTGCAAAAAAAAGAGCATTTTAATGATTTTTAGTGGAAGGGAGAGGGGGTTGTGAAGATGCCAGATGTACCCCCCCCCCACCACCACCACCTTGCTGCTAGCAGGGTGAGATACAGATTTTGTGGCTCACTGTTTAGAACCATGTAATCTGCAAGACCTAAAAACACGATTTCTGCAGAATCACTGTCTGTATATCTGTTTTTACTTTATTGCACAGTACAGTATTTTATCAAACAGTTTGAAATAAATCTTTTTGTTGTTGTCCTACTCTGATGTAGGTATGAAAGGCTCCATTAACCAGGTAAGAAGTTGAAACATATTCTGAATGTGTGATATAACTGGTGGAATTATTCACATCTGGCGTGTAAAGGCTTTTCCTCTCTCTTTATGTGAGCAAATGTGTGTTTTATTATTGTATCCAAGGCAAAGCGACTGTCTCTAAGTTTCCATCCTCCTTCTCCTCCCTCTGCTTTGGAGCGGCAATTTCCTGAACCAAAGCCAGGAAACTCTGCGTCGGTCAGCCGAGAGACAGAGAGGATTGTGGAAAGAAGGGGAGGAAGGGGTGAGGAACGAGGGAACTTTATATAGATGCATGTCTGCAGCTACGCCTCCGTGAGCTGATGTCTACGGATAATCTCCAAGTGGTAAAGTAGGAGAAAGCTGCGTTTAAAAGAGAGAAATGAAAATGGGAGAGAGTGGGCACGAGAATGCACACTTCAGAGAGGAATGATGTGAAACAGCACTAGAGAGAGACAGGAGGGAGGCAGGAGACAGGACGAGGAACAGAGCTGCAGAGTCATACATACATCACACAAAATCAGTGTCCATCATCTTCCCTCAGGGGGTACTGACCCCAACAGCCACAAAGAGGGGGGCACTTGATTTCAGTTCCCACAATTCTGTGCTTTGAAGATGAATTTTTGAATTTTCATAGCAGCACTGGCAGATCATCAGCACTGGGCGTGACTCAACTCAACTATTTGGTTTGTTTTCAAAGAAGACTGAACACATCAAGGAGCTCAGGATCAGTCAAAAGTACAGAAGATCACATCATGGATGGCAGGAGAATTATTCACCTGATGAAGAAAAACCTTTCACCAAAGGTGGTCAAAAGACATTCCAGCAGATACTATTAGCGAGACATTTGCATAAAATATTTTGTTTGCAGTTTGAGCACATAACTACCCTTCTACTGGTTCACTGTCTTTGCAGAAGTAGCAGATGTGGTTATGAGGAAATTCACTGTATTGTTCCAAACATAAGTTATTTTCCTTTTTTTGGAAATACATCTGAAAAAATGGGGTCATCATACAGTCAAGGTTCAGACTTTTACATGTCATATACAACCACAGCCGAAGGTGGAACCAAATACCCCTGAGAGGAGTTTGCCTCTGAGGACTGAAGTAACCTACCCTTTAGTTTACAGTGCTCTATGGCAGAAAGACACAGTGATCATCCTGAAAGGTGTTTGGTTTGAAAGCTCAGAAGTTGGGTAAGTTAACCAGCAACTGAGGAGAAGTGATTATGCAAGCTTTAAATTCATGGAAATAAATGCAGCAGAATTATCAAGCATGGGCGCAATTTGGTGAGGGATAGGGAGGACATGTCCCCCCCCCACCTTTTCAACCAGGGGGGACAGAATATGGTATGTCCCCTCCACCTTCTGACATATATGTGTGTACTTGAAACATGCTATGCCAGTCTTATGTGCAAACCATGTCAGTCTTATGTGCAAAACCATGTATCTTTGTTTCTGCAAGTTTGTATTTTTAGCAGCACTGACTTATTTACAACACCTGTTTCTTGATGTCACATTCGGAATTTTCTGGGACTGCATTTGCCCAGATTTGAAACCAACAGTAGTTGCCTCTAGGGACTAGTGTCTACACATAAGTATCAATAGACCATATGGTAATTTATTAAATTCTGAAAGTTAGAAAAGGAAATCAGAAAAGCTATCTGGGACCTCAGAAAGCCCATCTGTAATTATTGCTTGATCTCCAAAATCAGTCTATGCAAGTGAAATTATGTTCAGTATGAGTGTTGTCATTAGTGCTACTTTGAAAATTAAATTCATGATAAGTAATTTATCCTAAACTTATGATCTGTTGTTTTTTCAAACTTATGCAAAAACAAATCTTGAGAAAAAAAAATACAGTATGCGATAGTTAATAATTATTAAGAGCCTGTTCTTTCATATTGATGAATACATTTTGCCACATTGCAGTTGTTTTTTTAATGAAAACTCAACCTATCATTCTTTTTGAGTTCTACACATGTGGTGATACCTTATTTACACCAGGATGTTAATAAAATCAATGCTGGCTATTCTCAGAATAAAGTACTTATATCCACAGTTTCAAATTGCAAGTCAAATGGTGTCCACTTTATGGTCTTCTCAAAACATTAAAATTACTGTTCTGGATGCTCAGAATGTATCTGAGCCTAAAGCGGCCCCCAGACCCCCGGCCTATGGACTTCGGCCCTGCGGGCCTCGCACTTTGTCCCCCCCAGTTTTTAGTTCTAAATTGCGCCCTTGTTATCAAGCAACTCTCAAGCAGCCAAAAAGTACAGTGTGACAGAGTGGAATGTTCAGACATGATGAGGCCAAGAAGACTGTTTTCGAAAATGCTAAGAGTCATAACAGCTTCACCATGTTGCTGAAACAAGAAATCAGTAGCTAAAATTAAAATGTGCTTTTATTTGCATTTTCAAACAGAAGCATTTTCTTTATGGACAAAATTTCCTCTTCATTACATCTTTTTCCAAAAATATGTTATAATAAAGGGAGGTGTCTTATAACTGGGATTGTTCTATATTTGAAACAATATTGTACTTTCCACAAATACTCAGCTCACTTTGCATTGAATATTTTCATATTAACTCCCACACAGCACAGACACACCTGTATAATGTTTAACTCAGTGTGAAGAAAATGACTGTAGTACTGTTTATTCAGGTCATTCTGCCTCTGTGAGTTAAATAGCCACGGTGTTGTGTGTGGGCCGCTGAAGAGGAGGTACTGCTGGCCCATCACCACCAGAGGGCGCCCTGCCTGGAGTGCGGGCTCCAGGCACCAGAGGGCGCCGCCGCCTGATGAGAGCAGCCAGGGTGACAGCTGTCACCCATTACTGGACACAGCTGACTTCACTCAGTACGGAGGTATATCAGCAGGACAGCGTCTCCACCTCAGTGCCGAGATATCACCTTGAGTTTAAGGTAATCACCTCTGCAACATATATCTGTGTGACGATACTTTATAAACTTTTCAGGACAGCGGAAGGCCAAGTGTTCAGATAAGTACTCACCTTTCCTGCTTCAGTGTAACAAGAGGTGGAGGCGGCTTTGCCCCTCTCATCTACCGGGTGCGGTCGCATCCCAACCTGTGTGTTTGTGTTCTTTCCCGCCAGCAGTACCGGATCCGACGAGCGGAGGCAGTGGCCACCTGGGAATTCGGGACTTGGCGGTTCCAGTACTTCTGGGTTTCGGTGGCAGAGGAGATCTGGGTGGTTCCGGTTCAACTAGGACGGACGTCTCCTACCTTCGGGCCTGCCCACAAGACACCAGCAGATTTCGGCTTACACCTCCAAATTGCTAATTGTTGTATCAGTTGTGCTATTTTCACAACAGTAAAACTTGTTCTTACTTTTCTCCATTGTCCGTTCATTGCGCCCCCTGTTGTGGGTCCGTGTACCTACACTTTCACAACAGGATATCTCGGCCAGCGTCATGGATCCCGAGGGGCGTCAACCGGCTGTTGAACGGCCACTGGAAGACCAAGACGTGGCGGAGGCTTCGGGAGGGGTAATCGGTGAGTTGCAGCGGATCCTCACCGCTTTCACCTCTCGGATCGATTTAATGACCGAGCAACACGTTCTCCTAAACCGCAGGATGGAGGCTCTCGCCGCACAAGTGGAGGCACGCCCTTCGGGCGCCGCTGCGGCTCTCCCTCCCGAGGACCCTGCGCGCGAAAGTAACGTTCCACTGGTCGTTCAACGGTCCCTCCCTCCGTCCCCAGAAGCATACATAAGCCCTCCAGAACCGTACGGAGGCTGTGTGGAGACGTGCGCGGACTTTCTTATGCAGTGTTCGCTCGTCTTCGCTCAGTGTCCCGTGATGTACGCGACGGATGCTAGCAAAGTAGCTTATGTGATAAACCTGCTTCGCGGGGAGGCACGCGCTTGGGCTACAGCGCTCTGGGAGCAGAACTCTCGGCTCCTTCATACTTACGATGGGTTTGTACGGGAGCTCAGAACGGTGTTCGATCATCCCAACAGAGGAGAGTCCGCTTCAACCGCACTACTGTCCATGCGACAGGGACGTCGGAGCGCAGCTGCCTATGCAGTCGCCTTTCGCATCGCGGCGGCGAGATCCGGCTGGAATAGCACTGCCCTCCGCGCTGCCTTTATAAACGGACTGTCTCTGGTCCTAAAAGAGCACCTGGTGGCTAAGGACGAACCGCGAGATTTAGATGGGCTCATTGATCTAGTCATACGACTCGACAACCGGTTAGAAGAACGCCGTCGGGAACGAGGCGAAGGGCGTGGCCAGGCACGCGTCGTCCCTCTCCCTTCCGGGTCCGATCGAGCTCCGCCCTCCCCACGCTCCTCTGTTCCTGCGCTCCGTGCGCTTACGGCTCCCCCTGCTGACGAAGCTATGGACACGAGCAGGGCAACATTTAGGGCACCTGGAGCACAAAGGAGGCGGGCCCACGGAGCTTGTTATGTTTGTGGCTCGAGTGAGCATATGGCAAACGACTGCCCCGAGCGGTTAAACTCCAACGCCCGCCCTTAGAGACTGGGCCAGGGGTGGGCCAAAACATTCACGTGGGACACACCCACATTGCTACACGACTCCCAGTCACAATCCTGTATGAGGATTCAACCCTGAAGGCCCCAGCACTGGTGGACACGGGCTCTGAGGGGAATCTGCTTGACAGCAGATGGGCCAGGGAGATAGGGCTCCCTCTGGTGGCTCTTACCTCGCCTGTGCAGGTTCGAGCACTAGATGGCTCCCTACTCCCACCAATCACGCATAAGACACCTCCAGTAACTCTGGTGGTGTCAGGTAACCACCGGGAGGTGATCGAGTTCTTCGTGACTCAGGCCACCTCCCGTGTGGTTTTAGGGTTTCCATGGATGCTTAAGCACAATCCCCGGATTGATTGGCCGTCCGGGGTAGTGGTGCAGTGGAGCGAAACCTGCCATCGGGAGTGTCTCGGTTCCTCGGTTCCTCCCGGCTCCCAAGCTAAGGAGGAGGTCCGAGTCCCGCCCAATCTGAAGGCGGTGCCAGCGGAGTACCATGACCTCGCTGACGTGTTCAGCAAGGATCTGGCTCTCACGCTTCCTCCCCACCGCCCGTACGATTGTGCCATTGATTTGGTTCCAGGCAGTGAGTTCCCGTCCAGTAGGCTGTACAACCTCTCACGGCCGGAATGCGAATCAATGGAGACCTACATCCGGGACTCGTTAGCCGCTGGGTTGATCCGGAATTCCACCTCACCGATGGGCGCAGGTTTCTTTTTTGTGGGTAAAAAAGATGGCGGACTTCGTCCATGCATTGATTACAGGGGGTTGAACGAGATCACGGTCCGCAACCGATACCCGTTGCCCTTGTTGGATTCAGTGTTCACCCCCTTGCATGGAGCCAAGATTTTCACCAAGCTGGATCTTAGGAATGCGTATCATTTGGTTCGGATTCGGAAGGGAGACGAATGGAAGACGGCATTAACACCCCCTTAGGTCATTTTGAGTACCTGGTCATGCCGTTCGGTCTCACTAATGCTCCCGCGACCTTCCAAGCGTTGGTAAACGATGTCTTGCGGGACTTCCTGCACCGGTTCGTCTTCGTATATCTAGACGATATACTCATCTTTTCCCCGGATCCTGAGACTCATGTCCGGCATGTCCGTCAGGTCCTGCAGCGGTTGTTGGAGAACCGTCTGTTTGTGAAGGGCGAGAAGTGTGAGTTCCACCGCACTTCTTTGTCCTTCCTGGGGTTTATCATCTCCTCTAACTCCGTCGCCCCGGATCCGGCCAAGGTTGCGGCGGTGAGAGATTGGCCCCAACCCACAAGCCGTAGGAAGCTGCAACAGTTCCTCGGCTTTGCTAATTTCTATAGGAGGTTCATTAAGGGCTACAGTCAGGTAGTTAGCCCCCTGACAGCCCTGACCTCTCCAAAAGTTCCCTTCACCTGGTCGGACCGGTGCGAGGCCGCGTTCAAGGAGTTGAAACGGCGCTTCTCGTCTGCACCAGTTCTGGTGCAGCCCGATCCTAGCCGCCAGTTAGTGGTTGAAGTGGATGCCTCGGACTCAGGGATAGGAGCGGTGCTCTCCCAGAGCGGGAAGACCGATAAGGTCCTTCACCCGTGTGCCTATTTCTCTCGCAGGTTGACCCCCGCTGAACGGAATTATGACGTCGGCAATCGGGAACTCCTTGCTGTGAAAGAGGCCCTCGAAGAGTGGAGACATCTGTTGGAGGGAACAGCCGTGCCATTCACGGTTTTCACTGACCATCGGAACCTGGAGTACATCAGGACCGCTAAGCGTCTGAACCCCAGGCAAGCCCGCTGGTCACTGTTCTTTGGCCGTTTTGACTTCCGGATTACCTACCGCCCCGGGACCAAGAATCAAAGATCGGATGCATTGTCCCGGGTGCACGAGGATGAAGTCAAAACGGAACCGTCGGATCCCCCGGATCCCATCATCCCGGAGTCCGCTATCGTGGCCGCCCTCACCTGGGACGTGGAGAAGACCGTCCGGGAGGCCCTGACCCGTGTCCCGGACCCCGGAAACGGACCAAAGGACAAACTATACGTCCCACCAGAGGCTAGGGCTGCAGTCCTGGACTTCTGTCACGGTTCTAAGCTCTCCTGTCACCCAGGGGTGCGAAGGACCGTGACAGTCGTCCGGCAACGCTTCTGGTGGGCATCCCTGGAGGCCGACGTCCGGGACTACATCCAGGCCTGTACCACCTGCGCCAGGGGCAAGGCTGACCACAAGAAGACCTCAGGGCAGCTACAGCCACTGCCCGTGCCTCATCGCCCCTGGTCCCATATCGGCCTGGACTTCGTCACGGGTCTCCCGCCGTCCCAGGGAAACACCGTCGTCTTCACGATAGTGGACCGTTTCTCCAAGGCGGCCCACTTCGTGGCCCTCCCGAAGCTTCCAACGGCCCAGGAGACAGCGGACCTCCTGGTCCACCACGTCGTCCGTCTGCATGGCATCCCATCAGACATCGTCTCCGATCGCGGTCCCCAGTTCACCTCACACGTCTGGAGGAGTTTTTGCCGGGAACTGGGGGCCACGGTCAGCCTCTCGTCTGGGTATCACCCCCAGACCAACGGGCAAGCAGAGCGGGGCGAATCAGGAATTGGAGCAGACACTACGCTGTGTGACAGCCGCGCACCCGACGGCCTGGAGTACCTACCTGGCCTGGATCGAGTACGCTCACAACAGCCAAGTGTCATCTGCCACCGGCCTCTCCCCGTTTGAGGTGTGCTTGGGGTATCAGCCCCCCTTGTTTCCGGTGGTCGAGGGAGAGGTCGGTGTGCCCTCGGTCCAGGCCCACCTACGGAGGTGCCGTCGGGTGTGGCGTGCCGCCCGCTCTGCCTTGTTGAAGGCCCGGACGAGGGCGAAAACACATGCAGACCGGCGGCGGGCCCCGGCTCCCACGTATCGTCCTGGGCAGGAAGTGTGGTTGTCCACCAAGGACATTCCCCTTCAAGTGGACTCCCCCAAGCTCCAAGAACGATACATCGGTCCCTTCAAAATCCGCAAAATCATCAATCCCGCCGCAGTGAGGCTTCAGCTGCCGGCCTCGCTGCGGATTCACCCAGTGTTCCATGTCTCCCGGATAAAGCCCCATCACACCTCACCCCTCTGCACCCCGGGTCCGGCACCACCTCCTGCCTGGATCATCGACGGGGAACCGGCTTGGACCGTGCATCGGCTCCTCAATGTCCGTCGAATGGGCCGGGGTCTTCAGTACCTGGTGGACTGGGAGGGGTACGGCCCCGAGGAACGCTCCTGGGTGAAGAGGAGCTTCATCCTGGACCCGGCCCTCCTGGCCGACTTTTACCGTCGCCATCCGGAGAAGCCCGGTCGTGCGCCAGGAGGCGCCCGTTGAGGGGGGGGTCCTGTTGTGTGTGGGCCGCTGAAGAGGAGGTACTGCTGGCCCATCACCACCAGAGGGCGCCCTGCCTGGAGTGCGGGCTCCAGGCACCAGAGGGCGCCGCCGCCTGATGAGAGCAGCCAGGGTGACAGCTGTCACCCATTACTGGACACAGCTGACTTCACTCAGTACGGAGGTATATCAGCAGGACAGCGTCTCCACCTCAGTGCCGAGATATCACCTTGAGTTTAAGGTAATCACCTCTGCAACATATATCTGTGTGACGATACTTTATAAACTTTTCAGGACAGCGGAAGGCCAAGTGTTCAGATAAGTACTCACCTTTCCTGCTTCAGTGTAACAAGAGGTGGAGGCGGCTTTGCCCCTCTCATCTACCGGGTGCGGTCGCATCCCAACCTGTGTGTTTGTGTTCTTTCCCGCCAGCAGTACCGGATCCGACGAGCGGAGGCAGTGGCCACCTGGGAATTCGGGACTTGGCGGTTCCAGTACTTCTGGGTTTCGGTGGCAGAGGAGATCTGGGTGGTTCCGGTTCAACTAGGACGGACGTCTCCTACCTTCGGGCCTGCCCACAAGACACCAGCAGATTTCGGCTTACACCTCCAAATTGCTAATTGTTGTATCAGTTGTGCTATTTTCACAACAGTAAAACTTGTTCTTACTTTTCTCCATTGTCCGTTCATTGCTCCCCCTGTTGTGGGTCCGTGTACCTACACTTTCACAACACACGGGCCTGAGGGGCTGAGATAACTGAGTTAATTTCACGTTCCAAAGAAATCCAATCACACGCTTCCTGGATTCTATTAATTAGCTTTAGTTTGGTTGCTTGTGTTACATATCCACATTTGTCTGGACGATGTGAACTCACAATCAGCTGCACCCTGCTCCCCGTTCCTCGTTATCTGTCTTACACCACTTCCTGAGAGGAATGTTGAGAAAGGCTTGTCTCGCTCTGGCACCATGTTGACATCACTGGCACAGCGAGACGTTGCATGTGTGTGTCTGAGAGTGAGTGAGAAGAGGTGAAATTCCTGGAGACTTAGGTCATCCAACGCTCTCAGACTTTTATATAAAGTATTACACACGGTACTGCTGTGGACTGGGAAGAACTCTGCTGTTCACTTTGTCTGAGAGCCCCACCACTCCTTCAGGTGTCCGCATTGAGCTGCTCCACCGCATTCACTTCACATCCACTCATGTAATTAAGTATCAGTATTTAGTAAGTTTCAGTGTCCCTCACAACATATTGGCAATGTAAGTACTGGCCTTAGCTTTAATTTGAAGGTATTCATATCTAAATCATGTTCACAGTGAAGAAAGTAGTTTACGAGGACCCCACCTTTTTGAGACGTTAAAATAATTTTACAGTTAGCTGCTCTGCTGTTTGAGGGTCTGTGTTATTCCCTCATTGTCCTCATTATTATCAAAGGTCAAAGGACTGAAGTCTTGCATTTGCAATGTGTTTTCTTTAGCTACTGTATCAATACAAAATGAAAAGTGTTATCAGTGCATGTGAAGCAAACCGTCATGAGGCAGGAAAAAGACAGAAAGAAAGAAAGAAAACATGAGAGAGAAGGACAGTAAAAATTAGGTAGGTAAGTACTAGGTTTGGCACAGCCCGAAATGAACACATGCACTGCTGGGCTGGAAAGGTGTGGTGCACAGCATAAGAGCTATTTCATTCATGAAGAAAAACCCTTTAAAACAGTTGGTTAGATCAAGAACATCCACCTACGAGTTTCGCATATCTATATTAAAGTCAACGATAAACTAAACATTGATTAGCTACAGAATATTGCCAAGATGTAAATACCGTGCATACAGAAAGTATTCAGAGCGCTTCACTTTTTCCACAAAAAATGTTACAGCCTTATTCCAAAATATAGTAAATTCATTTTTTTAACCCTCCAAATTCTATAAACAACACCCCATAATGACAACATGAAAATGATTTTTTTTTATATTTTTTTAAGTTTTGCAAATTTATTAAAAATAAAAAACTGAGAAATCACAAGTACATAAGTATTCGCACTCTTTGCTCAATACTTTGTTGATGCACCTTTGGCAGCAATTACAGCCTCAAATCTTTTTGAATATGATACCACAAGCTTGGTGCACCTATCTTTGGGCAATTTTGCCCATTCTTCTTTGTAGCACCTCTCGAACTCCATCGAGCGTCGGTGCACAGCCATTTTCAGATCTCTCCAGAGATGTTCAATCAGATTTAGGTCTGGACTCTGGCTGGGTCACTCAAGGACATTCACAGAGTTGTCCTGAAGCCACTCCTTTGATGTCTTGGCTGTGTGTTTAGGGTCATTGTCCTGCTGAACGATGAACCTTCACACCAGTTTGAGGTCAAGAGCGCTCTGGAGCAGGTTTTCATCCAGGATGTCTCTGTACATCCTGGCACACGTCTGTGCCTTTTGCACAGGTGTATGCCTTTTGCATTCATCGTTCCCACAATCCTGACTAGTCTCCCAGTTCCTTCCGCTGAAGAACATCCCCACAGTATGATGCTGCCACCACCATGCTTCACTGTAGAAATGGTATTGGCTAGGTGATGAGGCGTCATGTCTGGTTTCCTCCAAACATGACACCTGGCATTCACACCAAAGAGTTCAGTAGTTGTCTCATCAGACCAGAGAATTTTCTTTCTCACTGTCTGAGAGTCCTTCAGGTGGCTTTTGGCAAACTCCAGGCAGGCTGCCATGTGCCTTTTATTAAGGAGTGGCTCCCATCTGGCAACTCTACCCTATAGGCTTATTGGGGAATTACTGCAGAGATGGTTCTCCTCTCTCCACAGAGGAAAGCCTGAGCTCTAACAGAGTGACCATCTGGGTCTTGGTCACTTAGGGCAGCACAGTGGATTAGTGGTTAGCACTGTTACCTCATAGCAAGAAGGCCATGGGATCGATTTCCACCTGTGGCCTTTCTGTTTGGACTTTCCATGTTCTCCCTGTGTTTGCATGGGTTTTCTCTGGGTGCTCTGGTTTCCTCCAACATATAAAGACATGTTCCACCTTAGATTTGGAATGTATAATAGAAGAAAAACATTACTGAATTTTCATGCAGGTTAGGTGAATTGTAAACTTCATAACTGCCCAGGTCTTCCTTACAAAAGAGATCTTGATCTCAATGGAACTAACCTGGTTAAATAAAGGTTAAATTAAAATTCCCTGACTAAGGTCATTCTCCCCCGATTGCTCAATTAAAACAGGTGGCCAGCTATAGGAAGAGTCCTGGTGGATCCGAACTTCTTCCGTTTATGGATGATAGAGGCCACTGTACTCATTGGGACTATCAAAGCAGCAGAAATGTTTCTGTACCCTTCCCCAGATTTGTGCCTTGAGACAATCATGTCTCAGAGGTCTCCAGACAATTCCTTTGACTTTATGCTTGGTTTGCTCTTGCTTGCCTCTACTGGTGGTTGGCTCTCACTGCGGTATTGTATCACTTCCTGTTCCGGAGCACAGCGGCGTTTTTCTGTATCTGTTAGCTGTTTAATCTGCGCAGTTAGATTGATCTAGTTATCTAGATTATGATTTGTTTCCCAGTGTAATCTTTACGTGCCTTAACTAAAGCACTCCTTCTGCTGAATCACCTCTAAATTATTTACACATTATTCACTTTGCGTGTTTTTAGGAATCCGCTAGCTTAGCGTAGCTACTAGCTCTTAGCCGATTTAGCATGGCGGCTTCTCCTGTTTCTCCCGCACTTTTCTGCTCTGGGTGTGAAATGTTTAGTTATTCCTCGGCCTCCTTTAGCAGTAACGGTACTTGTAATAAGTGTAGCTTATTCGTAGCTTTGGAGGCCAGGCTGGGCGAATTGGAGACTTGGCTCCGCACCGTGGAAAATTCTACAGCTAGCCAGGCCCCTGTAGTCGGTGCGGACCAAGGTAGCTTAGCCGCCGTTAGTTACCCCCTGGCAGATCCCGAGCAGCCGGGAAAGCAGGCTGACTGGGTGATTGTGAGGAGGAAGCGTAGTTCTAAACAGAAGCCCCGTGTACACCGCCAACCCGTTCACATTTCTAACCGTTTTTCCCCACTCGACGACACACCCGCCGAGGATCAAACTCTGGTTATTGGCGACTCTTTTGAGAAATGTGAAGTTAGCGACACCAGCAACCATAGTCAATTGTCTTCCGGGGGCCAGAGCAGGTGACATTGAAGGAAATTTGAAACTGCTGGCTAAGGCTAAGCGTAAATTAGGTAAGATTGTAATTCACGTCGGCAGTAATGACACCCGGTTACGCCAATCGGAGGTCACTAAAATTAACATTAAATCGGTGTGTAACTTTGCAAAAACAATGTCGGACTCTGTAGTTTTCTCTGGGCCCCTCCCCAATCATACCGGGAGTGACATGTTTAGCCGCATGTTCTCCTTGAATTGCTGGCTGTCTGAGTGGTGTCCAAAAAATGAGGAGGGCTTCATAGATAATTGGCAAAGCTTCTGGGGAAAACCTGGTCTTGTTAGGAGAGACGGCATCCATCCCACTTTAGATGGAGCAGCTCTCATTTCTAGAAATCTGGCCAATTTTCTTAAATCCTCCAAACCGTGACTATCCAGGGTTGGGACCAGGAAGCAGAGTTGTAGTCTTACACACCTCTCTGCAGCTTCTCTCCCCCTGCCATCCCCTCATTACCCCATCCCCGTAGAGACGGTGCCTGCTCCCAGACCACCAATAACCAGCAAAAATCTATTTAAGCATAAAAATTCAAAAAGAAAAAATAATATAGCACCTTCAACTGCACCACAGACTAAAACAGTTAAATGTGGTCTATTAAACATTAGGTCTCTCTCTTCTAAGTCCCTGTTGGTAAATGATATAATAATTGATCAACATATTGATTTATTCTGCCTTACAGAAACCTGGTTACAGCAGGATGAATATGTTAGTTTAAATGAGTCAACACCCCCGAGTCACACTAACTGTCAGAATGCTCGTAGCACGGGCCGAGGCGGAGGATTAGCAGCAATCTTCCATTCCAGCTTATTAATTAATCAAAAACCCAGACAGAGCTTTAATTCATTTGAAAGCTTGACTCTTAGTCTTGTCCATCCAAATTGGAAGTCCCAAAAACCAGTTTTATTTATTATTATCTATCATCCACCTGGTCGTTACTGTGAGTTTCTCTGTGAATTTTCAGACCTTTTGTCTGACTTAGTGCTTAGCTCAGATAAGATAATTATAGTGGGCGATTTTAACATCCACACAGATGCTGAGAATGACAGCCTCAACACTGCATTTAATCTATTATTAGACTCTATTGGCTTTGCTCAAAAAGTAAATGAGTCCACCCACCACTTTAATCATATCTTAGATCTTGTTCTGACTTATGGTATGGAAATAGAAGACTTAACAGTATTCCCTGAAAACTCCCTTCTGTCTGATCATTTCTTAATAACATTTACATTTACTCTGATGGACTACCCAGCAGTGGGGAATAAGTTTCATTACACTAGAAGTCTTTCAGAAAGCGCTGTAACTAGGTTTAAGGATATGATTCCTTCTTTATGTTCTCTAATGCCATATACCAACACAGTGCAGAGTAGCTACCTAAACTCTGTAAGTGAGATAGAGTATCTCGTCAATAGTTTTACATCCTCATTGAAGACAACTTTGGATGCTGTAGCTCCTCTGAAAAAGAGAGCTTTAAATCAGAAGTGCCTGACTCCGTGGTATAACTCACAAACTCGTAGCTTAAAGCAGATAACCTGTAAGTTGGAGAGGAAATGGCGTCTCACTAATTTAGAAGATCTTCACTTAGCCTGGAAAAAGAGTCTGTTGCTCTATAAAAAGCCCTCCGTAAAGCTAGGACATCTTTCTACTCATCACTAATTGAAGAAAATAAGAACAACCCCAGGTTTCTTTTCAGCACTGTAGCCAGGCTGACAAAGAGTCAGAGCTCTATTGAGCTGAGTATTCCATTAACTTTAACTAGTAATGACTTCATGACTTTCTTTGCTAACAAAATTTTAACTATTAGAGAAAAAATTACTCATAACCATCCCAAAGACGTATCGTTATCTTTGGCTGCTTTCAGTGATGCCGATATTTGGTTAGACTCTTTCTCTCCGATTGTTCTGTCTGAGTTATTTTCATTAGTTACTTCATCCAAACCATCAACATGTTTATTAGACCCCATTCCTACCAGGCTGCTCAAGGAAGCCCTACCATTATTTAATGCTTCGATCTTAAATATGATCAATCTATCTTTGTTAGTTGGCTATGTACCACAGGCTTTTAAGGTGGCAGTAATTAAACCATTACTTAAAAAGCCATCACTTGACCCAGCTATCTTAGCTAATTATAGGCCAATCTCCAACCTTCCTTTTCTCTCAAAATTCTTGAAAGGGTAGTTGTAAAACAGCTAACTGATCATCTGCAGAGGAATGGTCTATTTGAAGAGTTTCAGTCAGGTTTTAGAATTCATCATAGTACAGAAACAGCATTAGTGAAGGTTACAAATGATCTTCTTATGGCCTCGGACAGTGGACTCATCTCTGTGCTTGTTCTGTTAGACCTCAGTGCTGCTTTGATACTGTTGACCATAAAATTTTATTACAGAGATTAGAGCATGCCATAGGTATTAAAGGCACTGCGCTGCGGTGATTTGAATCATATTTGTCTAATAGATTACAATTTGTTCATGTAAATGGGGAATCTTCTTCACAGACTAAAGTTAATTATGGAGTTCCACAAGGTTCTGTGCTAGGACCAATTTTATTCACTTTATACATGCTTCCCTTAGGCAGTATTATTAGACAGTATTGCTTAAATTTTCGTTGTTACGCAGATGATACCCAGCTTTATCTATCCATGAAGCCAGAGGACACACACCAATTAGCTAAACTGCAGGATTGTCTTACAGACATAAAGACATGGATGACCTCTAATTTCCTGCTTTTAAACTCAGATAAAACTGAAGTTATTGTACTTGGCCCCACAAATCTTAGAAACATGGTGTCTAACCAGATCCTTACTCTGGATGGCACTACCCTGAGCTCTAGTAATACTGTGAGAAATCTTGGAGTCATTTTTGATCAGGATATGTCATTCAAAGCGCATATTAAACAAATATGTAGGACTGCTTTTTTGCATTTACGCAATATCTCTAAAATCAGAAAGGTCTTGTCTCAGAGTGATGCTGAAAAACTAATTCATGCATTTATTTCCTCTAGGCTGGACTATTGTAATTCATTATTATCAGGTTGTCCTAAAAGTTCCCTAAAAAGCCTTCAGTTAATTCAAAATGCTGCAGCTAGAGTACTGACGGGGACTAGAAGGAGAGAGCATATCTCACCCATATTGGCCTCTCTTCATTGGCTTCCTGTTAATTCTAGAATAGAATTTAAAATTCTTCTTCTTACTTATAAGGTTTTGAATAATCAGGTCCCATCTTATCTTAGGGACCTCGTAGTACCATATCACCCCAATAGAGCGCTTCGCTCTCAGACTGCAGGCTTACTTGTAGTTCCTAGGGTTTGTAAGAGAAGAATGGGAGGCAGAGCCTTCAGCTTTCAGGCTCCTCTCCTGTGGAACCAGCTCCCAATTCAGATCAGGGAGACAGACACCCTCTCTACTTTTAAGATTAGGCTTAAAACTTTCCTTTTTGCTAAAGCTTATAGTTAGGGCTGGATCAGGTGACCCTGAACCATCCCTTAGTTATGCTGCTATAGACGTAGACTGCTGGGGGGTTCCCATGATGCATTGTTTCTTTCTCTTTTTGCTCTGTATGCACCACTCTGCATTTAATCATTAGTGATCGATCTCTGCTCCCCTCCACAGCATGTCTTTTTCCTGGTTCTCTCCCTCAGCCCCAACCAGTCCCAGCAGAAGACTGCCCCTCCCTGAGCCTGGTTCTGCTGGAGGTTTCTTCCTGTTAAAAGGGAGTTTTTCCTTCCCACTGTAGCCAAGTGCTTGCTCACAGGGGGTCGTTTTGACCGTTGGGGTTTTACATAATTATTGTATGGCCTTGCCTTACAATATAAAGCGCCTTGGGGCAACTGTTTGTTGTGATTTGGCGCTATATAAAAAAATTGATTGATTGATTGATTGATTTGTGCTCTGACATGCACTGTCAACTCTGGGACGGTATATGTAGACAGGTGTGTGCCTTTTGAAATCATGTTGTCAACTGAATTTACCCCAGGTGACACCAATTAAGCTGTAGAAACATCTCAAGGATGATCGGTGGAAACAGGATGCACCTGAGCTCAATTTTTAGCTTCATGGCAAAGGATGTGATTACTTATGTACTCGTGATTACTTTTTAAATTTATTTTCAATAAATTTGCAAAAATGTAAAACACAAACAAACAAACAAAAAACTTTTTTTTACATTGTCATTATCGGGTATTGTGTGTACAATTTTGAGGAAAAAAAACAATTTCATCTATTTTGGAATAAGGCTGTAACATACTGTAAATAAATTTGAAAAAAAGTACAGTACTGTGAATACTTTATGGGTGGACTGTAACTGGTGCCTCCAGAAAGAACAGAACAGGAAGAGCAAATTAGAATGTACTAAAATGGCATCCACTAAACCAAGTTACTAGTACTAGTTTCAAGATGAGTGATGGGTTTTACTAATCTTTCAGCATGGCCAGACATTGTGAAACCAAAAATATGAGACAGTATGGTAGAATTTATTTATCATTTATGTCTTTCAGTTAATAATTGAGAGTATTGAAATGAATATCTCTATTTTTTACTGTTTTTGTGCACAATGCTCAGTGATGAAGATGGGAGATATCTAAAAGTGTCTTCAAAAGCAGCTGGACTCTGATGCTGTGCCCAAATTCAGTGGCTGCACACTTCTCAGGGCTGTAAACTTCAGCAGCTTTTAGCTCACAAATGGCACGAGGCTAGGCCGTTTCATACTGAAGGCTCCTTGTAATGTGGTCAATATGTAGCTTTCTTTCCCAAACAATCCCATAAGTCAGTGCACAATTCTATTTTTAAAGACCAAATGGTTGATAAATTTTTGCTATGGACAAAGGGACACTTTATGGCTCCAGAAGTACAATTAAAAATAAGTCATGTTTAAAATTAAAGTATGAATAATTACTGAAAATGATTATTATACTCTAATTGTTGGGAAGGTGTCGTAACACGGACCCGCAACAGGGGGCGCAAATGAACGGACAATGGATAAGACAAAGAGTAACAATTTAATGTTGTGAAACGCACAACTGGATACAGACAAAAATATATAATGCCAATTAAACACAAGGTGACGTGCGGGCAGGCTCGAAGATAGGAGACCTCTGGCGATCGAAGAGCCGGGACCCACACAGCTTCCACCACCAACGGCCTGAAGAACACCGGAGCCGCCAAGTCCTGAGTCCCCAGGTGGTCACCGTCTTCTGTTGCAGACCCTGGTACTGCTGGCAGAAGATGAAAACAGTTAATGGTGAGTGTGTATCCACACACCCAGTAATCCTTCACCCACAGGTCTTCAGGGAGGGAAAACCTCCACCTCTGATACAGAATCACCAGTGCAGCTCCTGACAGTTGCTCCTTGGATGGAGTGAGAGGCGAAGACGTCGCAGACTCTCACTGCTCAATCCAATTATGACAGACTTCAGGAATACGGCTGCACACAGAACAATAATTAGTCTCAAAACAGTATGACTTGCAGAGAATTACCTTAAACGGTAGCTGATTTCTTGGCGAGGAGGTGGAGTAATAATCCGGCTTTTGTAGGGAAGGTGGTGATTGGTGACAGCTGGTGTAAATGAGTGACAGCTGTCACTCTCTGTTGTCTCGGCGCCCTCTCATGCTTGAAGCCCGCACTCCAAGCAGGGCGTCGACTGGTGGTGGTGGGCCAGCAGTACCTCCTCTTCAGCGGCCCACACAACACTAATGTTGCCAGGCAACAGGAGATAAGCTTATGAAGCAATCATAAAACGCTTCCGTGGGTTAGACCGCTTCAGGTCTGTGCTGTGTCTGAAGGGCTGAAGCCTGAAGAGTTTTCTGGGAAACAGCCCTTAGAAGGGTGCAGACCCTGCACTGGAACAAGCCCTAGTTTAGTTTACTGAACTAAATTACATAATGAGTTGATTTCTGTTGCTATGATCTTGTGGTGCTTGAATACAGCAATTTAAAATATTGGTGATGACTTTCAGAGCTCTGCCCATTCAAATGCCACTTTACATTAGTGAACTCATGCACCCGTATGTGGCAAACAGGTCTCCGAGGTCCTCGGACCAGAACCTGTTGGTTGTACTAAGGTCAAGGCTGAAGACCAAAGGAAAATGTGCATTTGATATTGTGGCATCCAAACTGTGGAATGCACTGCCACTACACCTACATTCCATGGAGTCTGTTGGAATTTTTAAGGACAAGCTCAAGACCTATTTGTACAGATTTGCTTTTAACGAGTTTTATGTTATTGCTGTTTTTAGTTTCTGTGTTTTTATTTCTGTGTTCTTAAATTCCTGCACAGCACTTTGTGATTTTATCTTGAGAGGTGCTATACAAATAAACTTTACTTACTTACTTACTTATTTACTTACTTACAGTGC
The DNA here is from genome assembly GCF_902500255.1 of Thalassophryne amazonica. Lineage (NCBI taxonomy): Eukaryota > Metazoa > Chordata > Actinopteri > Batrachoidiformes > Batrachoididae > Thalassophryne > Thalassophryne amazonica. Next base: position 11,940,953 of record NC_047110.1, on the reverse strand, counting down.
TACCATCACACTTCTGGGTTTGTCAGATACAATGATGTTGCCAGGCAACTCTTAAAAAATCAAACATAATAACAGGTCCAACTCATTAGAGACTTGTTTTTACTTGCACACTTGTCTACTGCTCTCTGGATGTCTGGAAATCGAGTAATACTGTTTATGAACTGCCAACAAACTGTAAAAGAAGAAGACAACTATCAGCTTAGCAAAAATGTGTACAATCTATACCTTTTAGCTTTATTGTTTTTAATTTTATTGTTAATGTCTGACCTTCCTGGTTTCCAGCACTATGGTAAATATGACGAGACGGTAAGTTTGATTTGGTTAGTCAGGTCAGTTCAATTGATTTTATTTGGATAGCGCCAAATCACAACAGTGCTGTCTCCAAGTGCTTCACATGAGTAAGGTCTAACCTTACCAACCCCGCAGGGCATCCAAGAAGGGCAAAAAAGGGTTTGATTTATTACAGAAAATCTGTTCAATATCTTTTTCTCTTATTGTAATTAAATCAAACATTCTTTGGGAGGCTGCCCACAAGCAAGAAAAATTTCACTGCTCTTGATTTGCCCAAAGTGCCCCCAAGGACCCCCAAAGGGGCCAAAATAGATTCCTTGAATCAGGGTCAGTGTTATGGATTTGATCCCCAAAAACCTGGGTTAGACTCCAATGCAGGGAGGCTGAATGGAAAAAGAAAACCAGATTTATTGTACAAGAACAAGTGCAGTGGGAATGGTGAGTACAGTCTTGGAGGTTAGCTGAGTGGAGACCCAGCCCGCATTGTGGTGGTAACCGGTGGTCGCAGCCCAAGTGAATCCGGTGTGCAGGTGGAGTTCCAAGGTGTGGAATGGTGTGAAGTCCGTGGTCCAGGTGGCCTCCAGTGGAGCTGACGGAGAGTGGTGTCACTACAGAGATGGAGAAACTGTATGAGGGTGGCAGTGTACAATTGCTAAGAACCAAAAATAGCACAGGTGTCAAAAATCAGGTAGATAACAATCAGAGAGTCCAGGAATTACTGTGACGGAACGCAAACAGTTGACTCTATCCAGAAATAGGCCAAGTACCAGGTCATGAACACTGAGTTTCTGGCGCCGATGAGCTGTTGGACCAGGGTTTTTATGGAGACAGGTTGATTGTAGACAGGTGTGCTCATCAGCTCCACAAGGAATGCCACCTGGAAGAGAGAGAGAGAGAGAGAGAGAGAGAGAGAGAGAGAGAGAGAGAGAGAGAGAGAGAGAGAGAGAGAGAACAGAGGAGCAGAAACCAGGGCGACACACAACAGTCAGCCTACAAAGATTGTCATTGACCTTGAATCCTAAAGGCCCCCATGGCCCCCAATAAGTGTAACAAGTAAAAATTAGGGTGTCTGATTTGGAAATACATCAGTATGAGTCAGACAATTGAGAACCTTTCATGTGGATTTGCAGACAACAGCAAGAGAAAGATCCCCACTTTTTATTTCACAGTTTAGCATATCACCACAAGAGAAGCCAAAATGCCCAAACTGGCCTGCTTCTTCAGGTTGGATGGTGTCCTGAACATCTGAAAAAAGCACTTGAACATGATCCAGTAGTTGTTGTCTCCATTGTCCAGGAAATGACATCTTGTGCTTCTTTTCTCAGCTCAGTCTAATCCCACAGGGATCCCCAGTATTTTCTCTGTTTTTTATTTGGCCTTTTGGACAAAAACTGAATATCAAGCAAACACAGACACTGAATCTAAAAATATCTCTCACACAACATAAACACTCTCTCAAGAGCCACATGCCGCATGAGTTCACTTTGTATGATGAAGACATGAAGAATGTTTTCTATAAAAGGAGCTAAATGTTGTGGTTTGCTGCCATTTTACATCAGCGCAGAAGAACAAATTGTTGTCAGCTGCTCATCCAGACTGCGTCTAATCAGTGTGACAGCTTTCAGTCGACACGCAACATGGTCGCGGTGTAGGAAAGACTAAGACCCCATCCAGAGACAAACAACACAGACACTGTGTGTGTGTGTGTGTGTGGGGGGGGGCACAGACACATGAATCCAGTTCCACAGCTGTGTTTAAGACTGTGTTCAGTTTCTGTTCAGATAATCAGGTTTGCGTAACGACTAACAATTTCACACACTTTGAACCTTGGCTCGGCGTGGAGTTTGTCTGAAGCCAACAAAGCTGTTGGGAGGCGGTTGTGCGAGCACAGTTACATGATACTGTAACTTGAGAGAAAGGATCTAGACTAGTTGACATGGCTGCTCCGTGGGACATCCTGAGAACTTGTGGAATCCCATAAAGTTGTTGGACATCAGAGCTGACATACAGTAGTGTTCAGAATAATAGTAGTGCTATGTGACTAAAAAGATTAATCCAGGTTTTGAGTATATTTCTTATTGTTACATGGGAAACAAGGTACCAGTAGATTCAGTATATTCTCACAAATCCAACAAGACCAAGCATTCATGATATGCACACTCTTAAGGCTATGAAATTGGGCTATTAGTAAAAAAAAGTAGAAAAGGGGGTGTTCACAATAATAGTAGTGTGGCATTCAGTCAGTGAGTTCGTCTATTTTGTGGAACAAACAGGTGTGAATCAGGTGTCCCCTATGTAAGGATGAAGTCAGCACCTGTTGAACATGCTTTTCTCTTTGAAAGCCTGAGGAAAATGGGACGTTCAAGACACTGTTCAGAAGAGCAGCGTAGTTTGATTAAAAAGTTGATTGGAGAGGGGAAAAGTTATATGCAGGTGCAAAAAATTATAAGCTGTTCATCTACAATGATCTCCAATGTTTTAAAATGGACAAACAAAAAACAGAGACGTGTGGAAGAAAACGGAAAACAACCATCAAAATGGATAGAAGAATAACCAGAATGGCAAAGGCTCACCCTTTGATCAGCTCCAGGATGATCAAAGACAGTCTGGAGTTACCTGTAAGTGCTGTGACAGTTAGAAGATACCTGTGTGAAGCTAATTTATTTGCAAGAATCCCCCCCAGAGTCCCTCTGCTAAATAAAAGACATGTGCAGAAGAGGTTACAATTTGCCAAAGAACACATCAACTGGCCTAAAGAGAAATGGAGGAATATTTTGTGGACTGATGAGAGTAAAATTGTTCTTTTTGGGTCCAAGGGCCACAGACAGTTTGTGAGATGACCCCCAAACTCGGAAGTTAAAAAAAATTTGACGAAAATTTGACTCATTACGTCACGGGAGCATGAAAAAAAAGGTGAGACTGGGCTGTTATGAGGGGTGGGAATCTTTAGGCACCTCACGATTTGATTAGATTTGATTACAATTCATGGGGCTGCAATTCAATGACAAAACAATTATTGATGCAACTTTTTTATACAGGATTTTTTTTTCACTACGTGACTACTTGGTAGTTTTCAAATCAAAGTATTTGTAATGATCCATAATGAATTTATTTCCAATACATTCTTTAACAGCTCAGCCATATTTGCATCCCAGAGCACTCTGGAGCACGTTTTCATCCAGGATGTCTCTGTACATTGCTGGATTCATCTTTCCCTCAACCCTGACTAGTCTCCCAGTTCCTGCCGCTGGTTTCCTCCAAACATGACGCCTGGCATTCACACCATTCAAGAGTTCAATCGTTGTCTCATCAGACCAGAGACTTTTGTTTCTCATGATCTGAGTGCCTTTTGTCCATCTGGCTTCTGTCTGGCCACTCTACCATACAGGCCTGATTGGATGGTGGATTACTGCAGAGATGGTTGTCCTTCTGGAAGGTTCTCTTCTCTCCACAGAGGAATGCTGGAGCTCTGACAGAGTGACCATCGGGTTCTTGGTCACCTCCCTGACTAAGACCCTTATCACCCGATCGCTCAGGTTAGAGCGATCGGGTGCACAAATCTGGGCTGTAGCAAGAGTCCTGGTGGATCTGAACTTCATCCATTTACAAATGATGAGTTCACGTTGCTCACTGGGACCTTCAAAGCAGCAGAAATGTTTTTGTACCCTTCCCCAGATTTCTGCCTCAAGACAATCCTGTTTCAGAGGTCTCCAGACAATTCTTTTGACTTCATGCTTGGTTTGTGCTCTATACTGTCAGATGTGGGACCTTATATGTAGACAGGTGTGTGTCTTTCCAAATCATGTCCAATCAACTGAACTGACCCCAAAAGGACTCCAATTAAGCCACAGAAGCATCTCAAGGAGGATCAGTGCACCCAGGATGCACCTGAGCTCAATTTTGTGCTTCCTGGCAAAGGCTGTGAATACTTATGTGCACATGTTTTCTTAATTTTGGTTTGTTTTTTTTATATAAATTTGCAAGAATCTCAAGAAAAGCTTTTTCACATTGTCATTATGGGGTATTGTGTGTAGAATTTTGAGTTAAAAAAAGGAATATCATCCATTTTGGCATAAGGCTGTAACATAAAAATATGTGGTGAAGCGCTGTGAATACTTTCCAGGTGCATCATATGTATGCGCACGCATGTGTCTTGGGAAGCTGTGGTAAGTCCCTTCGGCTGCTCCCTTGTTTGCACTCGGGGTCGCCACAGCAAATCCAAGGTGGATCTGCATGTTGAATTGGCACAGGTTTTGCGCTGGATGCCCTTCCTGTCACAACTCCACATTACATGGAGAAATGTGGCAGGGGCGGGATTTGAACCCGGAACCTTCTGCACTGAAACCAAGCGCATTAACCACTTGGCCACCACCCTTGCCTTGGGAAGCTGTGGTGTTCACTGGAAAATTGGGCTCTCGATAAACACAATTTGAACGCTGAGGACATAAATATTGCTTCAGTGATTTAGAGATAAAGCAATGACAGAAAAAATAATCTGATGTTTGATCATTAATAGTGCACTAATTTATCAAAGAAAAATGTTTAGATTTTTATGACATTTTGAAGTCTAAAAAAATGTAATGTAAAATCTCTACATCAATTTCTTGCTCACTTTATCAAAGTGTTTGATGAAACCAGTTATTTTATTTTTTAACGATAAGTATTCAGAATGACTGGGGTCCATCCCAAAATGAAAAGGCTGGCTTACTGAGTTTGAGTAGGGGCCACCAGACGCCACGTCATTAATGCTCTGAAAACATCGCACATGGGCATTAAAGGGTTTCAGACAAGTTTAGCAAGATGGCGCCCATTAGCCTGTATTTTTCCAAGGAGCCTAAACTGATTTAAAAAGATCAATCAATCAACTTCAATCAACTTTTTTTTTATATAGCGCCAAATCACAACAAACAGTTGCCCCAAGGCGCTCTATATTGTAAGGCAAGGCCATACAATAATTATGAAAAACCCCAACGGTCAAAACGACCCCCTGTGAGCAAGCACTGGGCTACAGTGGGAAGGAAAAACTCCCTTTTAACAGGAAGAAACCTCCAGCAGAACCAGGCTCAGGGAGGGGCAGTCTTCTGCTGAGACTGGTTGGGGCTGAGGGAAAGAACCAGGAAAAAGACATGCTGTGGAGGGGAGCAGAGATCGATCACTAATGATTAAATGCGGAGTGATGCATACAGAGCAAAAAGAGAAAGAAACAGTGCACCATGGGAACCCCCCCACAGTCTACGTCTAAAGCAGCATAACCAAGGGATAGTCCAGGGTCACCTGATCCAGCCCTAACTATAAGCCTTAGCGAAAAGGAAAGTTTTAAGCCTAATCTTAAAAATAGAGAGGGTATCTGTCTCCCTGATCTGAATTGGGAGCTGGTTCCACAGGAGAGGAGCCTGAAAGCTGAAGGCTCTGCCTCCCATTCTACTCTTACAAACCCTAGGAACTACAAGTAAGCCTGCAGTCTGAGAGCGAAGCGCTCTAATGGGGTAATATGGTACTACGAGGTCCCTAAGATAAGATGGGACCTGTTTATTCAAAACCTTATAAGTAAGAAGAAGAATTTTAAATTCTATTCTAGAATTAACAGGAAGCCAATGAAGAGAGGCCAACACGGGTGAGATATGCTCTCTCCTGCTAGTCCCCGTCAGTACTCTAGCTGCAGCATTTTGAATTAACTGAAGGCTTTTTAGGGAACTTTTAGGACAACCTGATAATAATGAATTACAATAGTCCAGCCTAGAGGAAATAAATGCATGAATTAGTTTTTCAGCATCACTCTGAGACAAGACCTTTCTGATTTTAGAGATATTGCGTAAATGCAAAAAGGCAGTCCTACATATTTGTTTAATATGCGCTTTGAATGACATATCCTGATCAAAAATGACTCCAAGATTTCTCACAGTATCACTAGAGGTCAGGGAAATGCCATCCAGAGTAAAGATCTGGTTAGACACCATGCTTCTAAGATTTGTGGGGCCAAGTACAATAACTTCAGTTTTATCTGAGTTTAAAAGCAGGAAATTAGAGGTCATCCATGTCTTTATGTCTGTAAGACAATCCTGCAGTTTAGCTAATTGGTGTGTGTCCTCTGGCTTCATGGATAGATAAAGCTGGGTATCATCTGCGTAACAATGAAAATTTAAGCAATACCGTCTAATAATACTGCCTAAGGGAAGCATGTATAAAGTGAATAAAATTGGTCCTAGCACAGAACCTTGTGGAACTCCATAATTAACTTTAGTCTGTGAAGAAGATTCCCCATTTACATGAACAAACTGTAATCTATTAGACAAATATGATTCAAACCACCGCAGCGCAGTGCCTTTAATACCTATGACATGCTCTAATCTCTGTAATAAAATTTTATGGTCAACAGAATCAAAAGCAGCACTGAGGTCCAACAGAACAAGCACAGAGATAAGTCCACTGTCCGAAGCCATAAGAAGATCATTTGTAACCTTCACTAATGCTGTTTCTGTACTATGATGAATTCTAAAACCTGACTGAACCTCTTCAAATAGACCATTCCTCTGCAGGTGATCAGTTAGCTGTTTTACAACTACCCTCTCAAGAATCTTTGAGAGAAAAGGAAGGTTGGAGATTGGCCTATAATTAGCTAAGATAGCTGGGTCAAGTGATGGCTTTTTAAGTAATGGTTTAATTACTGCCACCTTAAAAGCCTGTGGTACATAGCCAACTAACAAAGATAGTTGATCATATTTAAGATTGAAGCATTAAATAATGGTAGGACTTCCTTGAGCAGCCTGGCAGGAATGGGGTCTAATAAACATGTTGATGGTTTGGATGAAGTAACTAATGAAAATAACTCAGAGAGAACAATCGGAGAGAAAGAGTCTAACCAAATACCGGCATCACTGAAAGCAGCCAAAGATAACGATACATCTTTGGGATGGTTATGAGTAATTTTTTCTCTAATAGTCAAAATTTTGTTAGCAAAGAAAGTCATGAAGTCATTACTAGTTAAAGTTAATGGAATACTCAGCTCAATAGAGCTCTGACTCTTTGTCAGCCTGGCTACAGTGCTGAAAAGAAACCTGGGGTTGTTCTTATTTTCTTCAATTAGTGATGAGTAGAAAGATGTCCTAGCTTTACGGAGGGCTTTTTTATAGAGCAACAAACTCTTTTTCCAGGCTAAGTGAAGATCTTCTAAATTAGTGAGACGCCATTTCCTCTCCAACTTACGGGTTATCTGCTTTAAGCTACGAGTTTGTGAGTTATACCACGGAGTCAGACACTTCTGATTTAAAGCTCTCTTTTTCAGAGGAGCTACAGCATCCAAAGTTGTCTTCAATGAGGATGTAAAACTATTGACGAGATACTCTAACTCCCTTACAGAGTTTAGGTAGCTACTCTGCTCTGTGTTGGTATATGGCATTAGAGAACATAAAGAAGGAATCATATCCTTAAACCTAGTTACAGCGCTTTCTGAAAGACTTCTAGTGTAATGAAACCTATTCCCCACTGCAGGGTAGTCCATCAGGGTAAATGTAAATGTTATTAAAAAAATGATCAGACAGAAGATAGTTTTCAGGGAATACTGTTAAGTCTTCTATTTCCATACCATAAGTCAAAACAAGATCTAAGATATGATTAAAGTGGTGGGTGGACTCATTTACTTTTTGAGCAAAGCCAATAGAGTCTAATAATAGATTAAATGCAGTGTTGAGGCTGTCATTCTCAGCATCTGTGTGGATGTTAAAATCGCCCACTATAAGTATCTTATCTGAGCTAAGCACTAAGTCAGACAGAAGGTCTGAAAATTCACAGAGAAACTCACAGTAACGACCAGGTGGACGATAGATAATAACAAATAAAACTGGTTTTTGGGACTTCCAATTTGGATGGAAAAGACTAAGAGACAAGCTTTCAAATGAATTAAAGCTCTGTCTAGGTTTTTGATTAATTAATAAGCTGGAATGGAAGATTGCTGCTAATCCTCCGCCCCGGCCCGTACTACGAGCATTCTGACAGTTAGTGTGACTCGGGGGTGTTGACTCATTTAAACTAACATATTCATCCTGCTGTAACCAGGTTTCTGTTAGGCAGAATAAATCAATACGTTGATCAATTATTATATCATTTACCAACAGGGACTTAGAAGAGAGAGACCTAATGTTTAATAGACCACATTTAACTGTTTTAGTCTGTGGTGCAGTTGAAGGTGCTATATTATTTTTTCTTTTTGAATTTTTTTGCTTAAATAGATTTTTGCTGGTTATTGGTGGTCTGGGAGCAGGCACCGTCTCTACAGGGATGGGGTAATGAGGGGATGGCAGGGGGAGAGAAGCTGCAGAGAGGTGTATAAGACCACAGCTCTGCCTCCTGGTCCCAACGCTAGACAGTCACAGTTTGGAGGATCCAAGAAAATTGGCCAGATTTCTAGAAATGAGAGCTGCTCCATCTAAAGTGGGATGGATGCCGTCTCTCCTAACAAGACCAGGTTTTCCCCAGAAGCTTTGCCAATTATCTATGAAGCCCACCTCATTTTTTGGACACCACTCAGACAGCCAGCAATTCAAGGAGAACATGCGGCTAAACATGTCACTCCCGGTCTGATTGGGGAGGGGCCCAGAGAAAACAACAGAGTCCGACATTGTTTTTGCAAAGTTACACACCGATTTAATGTTAATTTTGGTGACCTCCGATTGGCGTAACCGAGTGTCATTACTGCCGACGTGAATTACAATCTTACCAAATTTACGCTTAGCCTTAGCCAGCAATTTCAAATTTCCTTCAATGTCGCCTGCTCTGGCCCCCGGAAGACAACTGACAATGGTTGCTGGTGTCGCTAACCTCACATTTCTCAAAACAGAGTCACCAATAACCAGAGTTTGATCCTCGGCGAATGTATCGTCGAGTGGGGAAAAACGGTTAGAGATGTGAACGGGTTGACGGTGTACACGGGGCTTCTGTTTAGGGCTACGCTTCCTCCTCACAGTCACCCAGTCAGCCTGCTTTCCCGACTGCCCGGGATCTGCCAGGGGGGAACTAATGGCGGCTAAGCCACCTTGGTCCGCACCGACTACAGGGGCCTGGCTAGCTGTAGAATTTTCCACGGTGCGGAGCCGAGTCTCCAATTCGCCCAGCCTGGCCTCCAAAGCTACGAATAAGCTACACTTATTACAAGTACCATTACTGCTAAAGGAGGCCGAGGAACAACTAAACATTTCACAACCAGAGCAGAAAAGTGCGGGAGAGACAGGAGAAGCCGCCATGCTAAATCGGCTAAGAGCTAGTAGCTACGCAACCTAGCGGATTCCTAAAAACACGCAAAGTGAATAATGTGTAAATAATTTAGATGTGATTCAGCAGAAGGAGTGCTTTAGTTAAGGCACCAGACAGGCCATGAAGCAGCACAAGTAACGCACGGCAACAGCGAACGCACGACAACGGTGCAAAAATAAAATAAAAATCCACTAGACAGGCTGTGGAGGTGTTCTACTGAAAACAGGTGAAATAGGGTCACATGCTTTCAGTAGAACACCACTGGAACATTAGGCCTTTGAAAGCTCACATACAAAAAGCTAAATGCTATGATGCTACAATGTTGTAAATTTCACCCAGTTAATTAATAAATATAAGTCAATTTCACCTAGATTATCAATAAATATGAATCAGTTTCCCCATGTGTAGAACAGGTGATCAAAGCAGTGTGCGAGTGTGTGGCCAAAATGTTCGCTCAGCTCCATATATGTGTTCATAAATGCTGTACCAGCCACTCGACGTTCACACGCGGAGTGGCTGGTGAGCACAGGAGTTGTCCACACAGAGAGCACACAAACAGGCTGACAGCTGTCAGTGATCGCCGGCTGTTAGTCCAGTGAAAAATCCCTTTCGGTGGTTGATCAGTATATACTTGCATTGTTAGATTTTATTTGTCCAGCTGGACTCCTTAACTGCTGTTATACTGTGCTGTCAGTGCGCCAATTTCCCACGTGTGCAACTTTCAGATGCAGCCAGTGGACTTTCTCTTTTTTTAAGTTCTTTTTTGGTGTAATTTTACTTGATACGCATCTTAACACAACTGTAGTTGGATTATTGTTGTGGGACGGCACTTCATTAGTATTGAATTGAGTATTGAATTGAATCAGTATTGAATACTTTTTAATCAAAATTGTAGAACTTAAAATGTATTCAATTATATTATGTGTCACTTTGTTGCCACAATTTCCTTCATTTAACATTGGTCAAAATTTTTACAGTGTAAGTGAAAACACTGTCCTTTAATAGACTGTTATTTTCCAAAAGTGCTTTTAGATCCTGAGCTGATGTCATTGTGTTTTTGTCTGCAGGAAGTGACAGAGCAAGCTGTACTTTTTGAGGAGGTTGCGGTCGTTTAACATTGGCAGACGACTCCTGTGGATGTTCTACCAGTCCGGGGTAGCCAGCATCCTCTTTTACACCATGGTGTGCTGGGCGGGGCAGCACCTCTAAGAAGGACAAATAAAATATCTAATCTAATTGAATCTCATTTTTTTATGTTCAAACACAATATGTGACAATATGATGTCCATCAATCTGAAATAAACTTTATTCTTAATAAAAACACAAACTGGCCAATTTTTGTATATAGTTTTGAAAGTTATCGGGCTGTAGCAATATGTTTTATTAATTTAAAAAGGGGCTAACTTTTATTTTATTCCTTTGAAATAAATTTAACAGAGTAATGCAGGCATGTAGGACTCCCCAATTTTTTGGAAGAATCCATGCACTTTCCTTTTTATGAATTTGGTGCCTTAATTTGTTCTAAAAAGTAAAACAAACAAACAACAACAACAAAAAAAGAGTTATGTAGTTTCATGACAAGTTTTGGACAACACGAAAAATGCAAAATGCAAAATGCAAAAAAAAAAAGAAAAAAAAAGTTGCACCTTTTCTGGTTCACATCTACAGATGTAAAACTGGGAATAATCCCAGTTGTGCTCGCCGTAATAGGATAAATAAATGGAATACTTTGTGTGTGTGTGTACTTTGTGTTGAATGCTTGGTCTCCAAAATAAAGATCAAACAAGGTCGATGTTCATAGGATTCTATGATATTCTATGACATCTATGTAACATGACAACTAAGCATGACAGATGGTGCAAAGTATTCATTTTTAAATTCTATTAACTCAAGCAATAATTTTCATCACCTTTTACCAAAATTGGTATGGTCACATGCATTTGAGCATTTGAGAACTGCCTGCTTGGCACGGATTTACCAGACAGCACCATACTGTTTGTATTTCTGAATGACTGATGTAAATGAGTTCAAGAAATATTCAGTGACTTGGAAATGTTCATGTATTCATCCCCTGACACTTGTCTTAAGAAAACTGGCTGTAAATTTGATGATTTAATCCTTATATATAGAATAAAATTCCACCATCCCAACTTTTTTGTGTTGCACGCCTGAAAGTATGACAAATGGTTAAAAATTTTTGAGCTCGACCAAGAAGAAACCACAACTGAATTAATGTAATGCTCTTTGTCTCATCCTGAGTTGTGGCTCTGACATAGTTATAATCACCCTCCCTCCTTGCATTGGTCATAGAGCCTCAGGGTGCTGGACTTTTGTGTTTTGACACAGTGGCATTTATCTCATCCTGTGGCCAAACGTATTATCTCAGCTGGGTATCTGGTGTATGTATTGATGGCTTGGATCTTATTCCTTCCATTGAGCTGGCTTCTCAGCACCTCTCTTGCCTTCTGGAGGTATTTGTTTGCGGTTCACCTTCTTGCATCTTCATCATGGTTCCCATTGGCTTGTGGGATTCCCAGGTACTTGTAGCTGTCCTGTATGTCAGCTATCTTAAATTCTGGCAACTCCACCGCCTCAGTCTGGATTAACTTCCCTTTTATTGAGCTACCATTTGTCCAGACTTATCCAATCCAAATGACATCCCAACATCCTCAACGTGGATCCTGGTGAGGTCATGTCATTGATGTACAGGAGGTGGCTGATGGTTACTTCACTCCTGAGTGGATATCTGTATCCACTCCTTGTGATGAGTATTTGATGGTGACTTGTGCGACTGCCTTGGAGTTGGCCTTCAGTAATGTCTTTCACAGTCCCATTGAGATCCTGATGAAGGTTGTCAGTGCACTGTTGGCCTTGTATAATACCAAGCACTCCAGTATCCATGTGTGTGGCAATGAGTCATAGGCTTTCTTGTAGTCAATCTAGGCTGTACTCATGTTGGTTTGCCTGGTCTTCAAATCCTGATGTACTGCTTTGTCGACCAGTAGTTGGTGCTTTGACCCTCTGGTATTGTTTCCAATGCCCTTCTGAGATGTGCTTTGTGTGCTGACTCATGTGTCTACTTAGCTTGGTTGCTATGATGCCTGAGAGGACCTTCCAAGTTGTGAAGAGGTAGGTAATCGGCTGGTAGTTTGAGGTTGTCGTACCCATGTGGGGATCCTTCATGATCAGAATCGTTCTGCCCTGTGTTAGTCAGTCTGAGTGAGTACCTCCAGATAGTAGCCCACCCATTTGTCCTGCCAGGTACTCACAGAGTGCTGTTTGCTTCATTGGCCAGTAGATGTGGATCATATTCCTGAGACTCATTGCTTGATGTCTTTGTGATGTTGATTGGTTCTTGTTCTAGGAGGTCACTGTGGTGGGCTCTTAGGTCCACCAGCCTGTTGGCATTGGTGTTGTGTGATGCGTCTTTCTCAATTTCAATTTCAATTTATTTTAATTTATATAGCGCCAAATCACAACAGAGTTGCCTCAAAGCGCTTCACACAGGTAAGGTCTAACCTTACCAACCCTCAGAGCAACAGTGGTAAGGAAAAACTCCCTCTGAGGAAGAAACCTCAAGCAGACCAGACTCAAAGGGGTGACCCTCTGCTTGGGCCATGCTACAAAACATAAATTACAGAACAATTCACGAACGAATATACAAGAAATGCTATTGGCGCACAGGACAGGAGGATTGCCAACACGAACACAACTCCTATCTCTGGATGGAGCTGCACCTTAAACAGAGAGAAAAAAACAGAATCAGGCATCAGAAAGACAAGAAATACTGTATAATTTGTCAGAATGAAACAACAAGAAAAACAGATAAATACTAAGGTGATCACCGGCCACTATAGCCCTAAACTTCACTAAAAGACCCAGAATTTAGTAAAGTTGAGGCCGCAGCCCGCTCCAATTACTAATAAAATGAATTAAAAGAGTAAAAAGCGTAAAACAAAACTGTACCAGTATGCTAGCCATATGAAAGGGAAAATAAGTGCGTCTTAAGTCTGGACTTGAAAGTCTCCACAGAATCTGACTGTTTTATTGATGCAGGGAGGTCATTCCACAGAACAGGGGCATGATAAGAGAAAGCTCTGTGACCCGCAGACTCCTTATTCACCTTAGGGACACAAAGTAGTCCTGCACCCTGAGAATGTAAAGCCCAGGCTGGTACGTAAGGTTTAATTATGTCAGCTAGGTAGGAGGGTGCCAGTCCATGAATAATTTTATAGGTTAGTAGCAGAACCTTAAAATCTGATCTCACTGGGACAGGAAGCCAGTGAAGGGATGCCAAAATGGGTGTAATGTGGTTGAACTTTCTGCTTCGTGTCAAAAGTCTGGCTGCAGCATTTTGAACCAATTGGAGACCCCTAATGCTAGACTGCGGTAAACCAGAAAATAGAACATTGCAGTAGTCCAATCTAGAAGAGATAAATGCATGGATCAGGGTCTCAGCATCAGCCATAGACAGGATGAGACGAATCTTCACTATATTTCGCAGGTGGAAGAAAGCAGTCCTAGTAATATTTCTAATGTGGAGGCCAAAGGACAAAGAAGGATCAAAAATTACCCCAAGGTTCCTCACTTTGTCAGTGTGATGTATGACACACAAGCTGAGGCTGAGCGTTAACTGGTCAAATTGATGCCGATGTCTCACTGGACCAAGAACCATCATTTCAGTCTTATCAGAGTTTAAAAATAGGAAGTTTCTAGACATCCAACTTCTCACTGCTGCAAGGCAATCTTCTAAGGATTTTATGTGAACGAGATTACCAGCAGTTATCGGCATGTATAACTGAGTATCATCTGCATAGCAGTGAAAGGTAATCCCAAAACGCAGCAATGTGTGCTCAAGGGGTGCTATATAAAGGGAGAAAAGCAGGGGGCCTAAAACAGACCCCTGTGGAACCCCAAATTTCATGTCACTAAGGTTAGAGGTAGTGTTACTGTACAAAACACAGTGAGAACGACTGGTCAAGTATGATGTCAGCCATGCAAGGGCACTCCCAGTAATCCCAAAATGATTTTCCTGTCTATCAAGTAGAATATGATGATCCACTGTATCAAATGCAGCACTGAGATCTAACAGCAACAGAACTGTAGTGGTATCCGAATCCATTGTAAGCAGAAGATCATTCACCACTTTAGTGAGAGCCATCTCTGTGGAATGATATTTTCTAAAAGCAGACTGCAGTGGCTCAAAGAGATTATTCTCAGTAAGATAGTCTACGAGCTGCCGTGACTCCACTTTTTCCAGAATTTTAGAGAAAAATGATAGATTTGATACCGGCCGATAGTTTGTCAATACACTAGGGTCAAGATTAGGTTTCTTAAGTAATGGTTTAATCACTGCAGATTTGAAACATTTAGGAACAGATCCAGAAGTTAAAGAAAGATTAATAATTTCCAGCACAGTTGGCCCAAGAGTGGGCCACAGGTCCTTAAACAGTTTTGTTGGTATAGGATCAAATAAACAGGTTGTGCTTTTTGTTGACATTACGAGTTTGTCAGCATGCCTAATGAGATACTGTCAAATTCTGTAAATCTAGGTAATACCTCAGTAGTGGCACCCACATCAATAGCAGGGTGTAGTGGCTGGATTAAGGCATGCCGGGATATGTTTAACCTGATGTCTTCTATTTTCTTCCCAAAGAAATCCAGGAAATCTTGTGCTGTAAAAGGAGAGCGAACTACAGGTGGTTGTCCATGCAAAAGTGTTGCCACCGTGTCGAACAAGAACTTTGAGTTATGCTTGTTTTTGTTGATCAAATCAGAGTAGTAAGTCCGCTTTGTAGCCATTAATGCATGCTTATAGTCTAA
Source organism: Thalassophryne amazonica (assembly GCF_902500255.1). NCBI lineage: Eukaryota > Metazoa > Chordata > Actinopteri > Batrachoidiformes > Batrachoididae > Thalassophryne > Thalassophryne amazonica. The sequence continues at coordinate 11,925,593 of NC_047110.1, read as the reverse complement.
GATAGCATCATGCCACGCAAGGTGAAATACTTCTAATTTTGAACGATGCCATTTCCATTCTAGACCTCTTGCTTTATGCTTGAGGTCACGCAGATAATCATTGAACGAAGGTGACTGTGATTTGGGGGAACGCGGTTTTAACACAGGTGGTGCAATCATGTCGAGTGTAGTTTTGAGCACTGAGTTTAAACTATCCACAAGTCTGTCTACTGACTGAGTATTTGTCAAATGTGAAGCTAAGACATCAGGCAGTCTAGTTTCAAGTTCAGTCTTAGTTGAGGAGTTGATGCATCACCGTAAAGATATATAAGGTTGTTGTTCCACTAAACACGGCAGCGAAACTGTAAACTTAATAAGTGAGTGATCAGATACCACTGATGTAAGAGGCATGATGTCAATATTTGTGACAGCAATACCACGTGCAAGAACCAGATCCAAGGTATTTCCACTAATGTGCGTCAAATCCCGAATGTATTGCCGAAATCCTAATGCATCCACAATTTCCATAAATGATTTGCAGAGGGGATCAGAAGGCTTATTTATATGAATGTTAAAGTCACCAATGATCAGAATGTTATCTCCACTAGTTGACAAGTTAGAGATGAACGCAGTAAATTCATCTAAGAATTCAGAATATGGGCCAGGAGGCCTATATACAGTGACAAGGTAATACGACTGATTTTTATTCTTCTGACCTTGGCAATGTGTAATATCCTGAGCAGAGCAGAGAATCAGATGCTCAAATGAGTGATATTTGTAACCCCCAACAGCTAATAAGCTAAACCTAGATTTATAAATAAGAGCAACACCCCCACCTTGCTTCGCATCACGAGGGACGTGACTAAATGTATATGCTGGTGAGCAGGCCTCATTTAAGGGGAGGACAGCTGTAGGTTTAAGCCAGGTTTCACATAGCCCAATCATATCTAAGTGATGATCAATAATTAGATCATTGATCAACAATGATTTTGAGGACAGTGATCTTATGTTAATGAGACCCAATCTAAGGACCTCAGTGGGGTTGACAGTTGAACTGTTTGGGTTTAGGGGTGGTTCCAGAGTAGCATATATAAGATGCCTAGAAGTAGGTTTGGGTTTAAGACATTCCACGTGCGTTGGAGGTAGCAGACACGAAATCTTTGCTATTGCTGGAACAACCACTGGGCCATCCTCAATTTCAACATCATCCAATACAGTAATGGGTATTAAGTTTGGAAAGCATATCCCTCTATGATTTTTATGGACATGACTACAGAAGCACGCCATAGTCTCAACTTGTTGAAATTCCCTCCCTGGCAAATAAACTGAACTATCACCATAGTGGATTTTCTGCACTAAATTTCCCGCTAAGCTAATGGATTCCACACCCACATTTGTCATAAGCTTTGCAGGGTCTCTAATCACCTGCTCCGTGGCCTGCTGTAGATTCCTAATGTTACCCTCCCTGTAGAGCTCTGTCTATGTTCGCAGACAAGATGGCGGTGCCTTCCCCAGTAGGGTGGAGGCTGTCCAGCATCAGCAAGCCACGGTGGCCCCAGAACGAAGGCCAGTTATCAACAAAGCTAAAGCCTTGCTGTCTACAAAACTGTGCCAGCCACGTATTTAATGATGTTAGCCTGCTAAACGCCTCATCAGTACCCCGGGAGGGGAGGGGACCAGAGACTCTTAATTGATGCCAACACATCTTTCTGGCAAGGTCACAAGTCCTCCATGTGACTATATCTCATGTCATGTTCCTTCCTCTGTCTTCCCTTCTGCAGCGTCAGCACCCTAAGATGAGATGCAATGTTGGGAGCTCTGGCCCCAGGAATACATTTAACGTCAGCCAGCGTCTGTAACCTGACTTTGCAAGTGATAGAATCCCCTATCACTAAAGTCCGGTGTTTCGGCCTGGAGACAGGAGTGGAAGTCACTCGTGAGCTCTGAGAATTCACATCTGGCAAATTCAAGGGGGAGAACCAATTCACAGTTCGCAGTGGCGAGTGTGATCGGGGTGCCACAACCGGGCACCAAGCCCTACGGAGCTTTCTTCCTTCCTTTCTCCCAGATGTTGTTCCTGTATTGCTCACTCTCAGTTCTGGGCGGGTCTGTTATTGTGTTAGTGTTTTCCCCTTTCAGCTGGGAATACACCCTGGTCTTGTGACCTCCGCTTCTCTGGTGTATCTCTTCAGCCGAGTAGCCAGAGCTGTGCCTGTCTGCTAACTGGAGTACAAAAGAGGGAGCACATTACACCTATCCTGGCCTCCCTCCACTGGCTGCCAGTGCGCTTTACGATTCATTTTTTAAAATTTATTTATTTTTTAATCTTTAAATGGCCTCGCCTCACACTACTTCCCTGAGCTTCTTCACCCCATGCCCCTGCATGGTGCCTCAGTCAGCTGATCAGCTGCTCCTTGAGGTACTGAGGTTCAAGCAAACACTTAGAGGGGACCATTAGGCCTCCCCACTGTCTGTTTTTAAAACCAATCTTAAAACCCACTTTTATTCACTGGATTTTAAACCCAGCATGAGACCTCGCTCTGTTTTAATTGTGTTCATTTGTTCTTTCTTCTGTTTGTATTGTTGGTTTGTTCTGTTGTTTCTTATGACCCCCCATGTAAAGTGCTTTGTTTCAGTTGTGGGTGTGATACGGAAAACCTTATTTTAGTCATGGACTGATAGGCTTTGACATCAATCAGCTGCCGGCATTTACAACCCCAATTCCAATGAAGTTGGACATTGTGTAAAATGCAAATTAAAAACAGAATACAATGATTTGCAAATCCTCTTCAACCTATATTCAATTGAATACACCACAAAGACAAGATATTTAAAGTTCAAACTGATAAACTTTGTATGTATGTTTACCACTGTGTTACATCACCTTTCCTTCTAACAACACTCAATAAGTGTTTGGGAACTGAGGACACTAATTGTTGAAACTTTGTAGGTGGAATTCTTTCCCATTCTTGCTTGATGTACGACTTCAGTTGTTCAACAGTCTGGGGTCTCCGTTGTCATAGTTTGCACTTCATAATGCGCCACACATTTTCAATAGGCAACAGGTCTGGACTGCAGGCAGGCCAGTCTAGTACCAGCACTCTTTTACTATGAAGCCACACTGATGTAACACTTGCAGAATGTGGCTTGGCATTGTCTTGCTGAAATAAGCAAGGATGTCCCTGAAAAAGACGTTGCTTGGATGGCAGCATGTGTTGCTCCAAAACCTGGATGTACTTTTCAGCATTGATGGTGCCATCACAGATGTGTACGTTGCCCATGTCATGGGCACTAAAACACCCCCATACCATCACAGATGCTGGCTTTTGAACTTAGCGCTGGTACCAATTTGGATGTTTTTTTTCCTCTTTTGTCCGGAGGACACAACGTCCATGATTTCCAAAAACAATTTGAAATGTGGACTCATCAGACCACAGCACATTTTTCCATTTTGCATCTGTCCATTTCAAATGAGCTCAGGCCCAGAGAAGGTGGCAGCGTTTCTGGATGTTGTTGATGTTTGGCTTTCACTTTGCATGGCAGAGTTTTAACTTGCACTTGTCGATGTAGCGACAAACTGTGTTAACTGACAATAGTTTTCTGAAGTGTTTCTAAGCCCACGCGGTAAGATCCTTTACACAATGATGTCAGTTTTTAATGCAGTGCCATCTGAGGGATTGAAGGCCATGGGCATTCAATGTTGGTTTTCGGCCTTGCCGCTTACATGTAGAAAGTTCTCCCAATTATCTGAATTTTCTGATAATATTATGGACTGTAGATGATGGAATCCCTAAATTCCTGGCAATTGAACATGGAGAAACATTGTTCTTAAACTGTTGGACTATTTTTTCATGCAGTTATTCACAAAGTGGTGATCCTCACCCCATCATTGCTTGTGAATGGCTGAGACTTTTGGGGATGCTCCTTTTATACCCAATCATGAGTGTCCTCAGTTCCCAAATGCTTATCGAGTGTTGTTAGAAGGAAAGGTGATGTAACACAGTGGTAAACATACCACTGTCCCAGCTTTTTTTGAAATGTGCTGCAGGCATCCATTTTAAAATGAGCAAATATTTGCACAAAAACAGTAAAGTTTATCAGTTTGAACATTAAATATCTTGTCTTTGTGGTGTATTCAGTTGAATATAGGTTGAAGAGGATTTGCAAATCATTGTATTCTGTTTTTATTTACATTTTACACAACGTCCCAAATTCATTGGAATCGGGGTTGTATGCAGGTCAGGCGCGTGACATCACTGGTTGAGCCTTGTTCTGAGATTCCCTGCCAGAGGCACCAACAAAGACGTTATATATGACTACTAAAGTCCGCACTCCCAATGCTGCGACATCAAACTCAAAGGTCTCTTCATGGAGAGTGACATGACGCCTCCTAACTGGGCAAAATATTGACCAAGTTCCTGGATGTTAATGCATTTTCAATGGGGATTTGAGACTACACTCAGAAAAGCACTCGCAAAATATGTGTTAAAATGCCATTCTGACCTGGATATTGAGCCAGTAAAATTAATTAACATTACATCACGTCAGGAAAGTATTAAACTTCATTCCCAAGTTTAATACTTGGGAGTTTCATTCCCACACATTCCCGAATATTAGTGTTGAAAGTTAGACGGATCTGTGCTGTTAAGATACACTGCTGGACTGAACCGAGCTGCTGCTGTTTTCGGCATAGTGCGGCTCCTAAAACCATTAGGAAACATTTGTATATATTAAATTTTTACACAATTGTCCTTTATTGACTGAGTTTCATTCATGAAGTCAGTCATGTGTGTACACATCTCTGTGTGTGAGTGGTGTAAAGCCCCGTTTACACATAGACTGTAAGAGCTCCCGGAAGCGTCCCGGAAGAGTTTTTGGCCGTCTTAAGGATCAAACGCCGTTGTCAACGCCAGCACTAGGGGGCGTGGCTTAGTTGCGGCTTTACTGGGAATCGTCGAAAAAATTATTCAACATGTCGAATAATTCCAGGAGCGCTCCCGGAGAATTCGCATGACGACGGAGACAATGCGAACAACAGCGTTTGATACTTTTTCATCGCCGTTTCATCCTGCCCCTTCCTGTAGTGCCACAGTTTACACCGCTGTAATTGGCGGCCGGCGTTGTATCCCTAATCAAAGGCGTGTAAAACGGCGATAGAGCCCACATCGGTGTCCTCAAAGGCGTTTTAACCGGCAACAGAGGCAGACAAAACGGCGGAGCTAGCAGACAGTACGCCGTTCTAAACACCACCTCACAGTTAATGGCGTTCCAAACGGCCGATAGGCGGCGGCGGTCAATATAAAAACTCTATTGCGCTGCATGCAGGCCTCTAACTCGCGGCCAACTCCAGATATTTTTGCAGAGAAGCTCCAGTATGCCTCCTAAAAGAAAATTGGCAGCGGCAAGGACTTACCAAGAGGTCTGGTTCAGAAGCAGAGGGTAGCCCTGTGGTGGAGACGAGCAACACGTTGAGGAGGAGAAAAGGAAAGGAGAAGAAAAGGCTGAGAGATGAGCCTATATGCAAAAGTTCCTGGAGTAACGCAGGATTTGACTGGATAAATCCAGCGGTACACAGGGCATTATCGGCGGCAGCAGAACACCGCCGTTCTCACGCGCGTCTTAACCTGCGATTGTAAAGGATAGAACTGGGTATTAACCCCTGTTGCCTGACATGTGTGCCGGATGCTACGGCATCAAAACGCCGCTTTATTCAGCGGATTTAGCGGCGTTTTATCCGCGTATTTGCGGCCATGGGCAATCACCCATGGAGACAACTGGTCCATTCTGGTTCATGCACAGAGAAACGCACCACATGGCCTAAATGTCTAAGCTGACTCTCCCTTACAAGGCAAGTGATACTCCTCATTGTTGTATCAAATTAAATCAATTTTATTTATATAGCGCCAAATCACAACAAACAGTTGCCCCAAGGCACTTTATATTGTAAGGCAAAAGCCATACAATAATTACAGAAAAACCCCAACGGTCAAAACGACCCCCTGTGAGCAAGCACTTGGTGACAGTGGGAAGGAAAAACTCCCTTTTAACAGGAAGAAACCTCCAGCAGAACCAGGCTCAGGGAGGGGCAGTCTTCTGCTGGGACTGGATGGGGCTGAGGGGAGAGAATCAGGAAAAAGACATGCTGTGGAAGAGAGCAGAGATCAGTCACTAATGATTAAATGCAGAGTGGTGCATACAGAGGAAAAAGAGAAAGAAACACTCAGTGCATCATGGGAACCTCCCAGCAGTCTAAGTCTATAGCAGCATAACTAAGGGATGGTTCAGGGTCACCTGATCCAGCCCTAACTATAAGCTTTAGCAAAAAGGAAAGTTTTAAGCCTAATCTTAAAAGTAGAGAGGGTGTCTGTCTCCCTGATCCGAATTGGGAGCTGGTTTCACAGGAGAGGAGCCTGAAAGCTGAAGGCTCTGCCTCCCATTCTACTCTTAAAAACCCTAGGAACTACAAGTAAGCCTGCAGTCTGAGAGCGAAGCGCTCTATTGGGGTAATATGGTACTATGAGGTCCCTAAGATACGATGGGACCTGATTATTCAAAACCTTATAAGTAAGAAGAAGAATTTTAAATTCTATTCTAGAATTAACAGGAAGCCAATGAAGAGAGGCCAATATGGGTGAAATATGCTCTCTCCTTCTAGTCCCCATCAGTACTCTAGCTGCAGCATTTTGAATTAACTGAAGGCTTTTCAGGGAACTTTTAGGACAACCTGATAATAATGAATTACAATAGTCCAGCTTAGAGGAAATAAATGCATGAATTAGTTTTTCAGCATCACTCTGAGACAAGACCTCTCTAATTTTAGAGATATTGCACAAATGCAAAACAGCAGTCCTACATATTTGCTTAATATGCGCATTGAAGGACATATCCTGATCAAAAATGACTCCAAGATTTCTCACAGTATTACTAGAGGTCAGGGTAATGCCATCCAGAGTAAGGATCTGGTTAGACACCATGTTTCTAAGATTTGTGGGGCCAAGTACAATAACTTCAGTTTTATCTGAATTTAAAAGCAGGAAATTAGAGGTCATCCATGTCTTTATGTCTGTAAGACATTCCTGCAGTTTAAGTAATTGGTGTGTGTCCTCTGGCTTCATGGATAGATAAAGCTGGGTATCATCTGCGTAACAATGAAAATTTAAGCAATGCCGTCTAATAATGCCGTCTAATAATACTGCCTAAGGGAAGTGAATAAAAGTGAATAAAATTGGTCCTAGCACAGAACCTTGTGGAACTCCATAATTAACCTGAGTCTGTGAAGAAGACTCCCCATTTACATGAACAAATTGTAATCTATTAGATAAATATGATTCAAACCACCGCAGCGCAGTGCCTTTAATACCTATGGCATGCTCTAATCTCTGTAATAAAATTTTATGGTCAACAGTATCAAAAGCTGCACTGAGGTCTAACAGAACAAGCACAGAGATGAGTCCACTGTCTGAGGCCATAAGATCATTTATAACCTTCACTAATGCTGTTTCTGTAGTATGATGAATTCTAAAACCTGACTGAAACTCTTCAAATTGGAGAGTATCAAACAAGCTACTAAGTCATTCCAGCAGTACCCAAGGTTACCCCGACAAGACATAATACAGAATACCAGTCATCACCTTTCATCCAGTCGTCACCTTTGGTCACTGGTTAGTGTCCAAATCTCATAACCATACACTATGGCAAGTAACACCAGGACCCTAAAGACTTTGGCCTTCATTCCTGTGCAAAGATATTGGCATCACCAAACACCTCTGTACAGTGACCTTTTGACTCCATAAGCACAGGCACGGTTTTAGTCTCAAAGGTTGAAGACCCAGAGACATGAAAGTCATTGATGAGATAAGTGAAGCTCTCTAGAAGTTCATCACTTCCACCACATTCTGATGGCTGAGTCCAGGAAGTCATTAAAAGCAAACCCAGACACCCCCAAACCCAACATACAGATATAAAATAAGTAAATGTGTTATGTGTCGGACGCAGCTCGGAGAACCGACCAGCGTTTGAAGGACCCAGTATGAAATAAGCAGAGCACGGTACAAAGGCTAACTGAATTTAATACATAACAGTGATAATATAATAACAAAAAGGTGCGGCCTGGCGTGGTGTGCTCCCAGCAGCGCTAACGGTCCGGAGCCAGAAGCTGTTTCGGACCCAAGGACCCCGCCGACACCCCCCAGGTGGCCGCAACAACCGAGTCTGTGAAAGAAGGAACCATTATGTGAGTCCACACTCTACACACAGAACACTTAAAGGTGTACAAACAGCAAACACTTCCTGGCTTGATTACTGATCAGCTTCCCAACCTGCAGGCATGGAACATCCAGTTCACAAAACTCCACTGCAGTGGAAGCTGATGCATGACTAACAAACAGCTCAATACAATAAGGTGTGAGGGACACCACATTTACTGACTGTATAACTGTTAGTCACAAAATCTAACGTACCTCAGGAAGTGTGCTGACGAGCGTGAAACCTCACCCCCTCCTCTTTCACAGACTGTGCATCAAACCTGGACGTTCTCAGCATCCGCTGCTGATGAGATGGCTCCCGAGACGACGATCTCACCCGTCTGGTCACAAGGTCGAGTCTCTGGCAAATACACACTGTGCACTCCAGTCTTAAATGCCAACATGTTCCAATCCATCCAGATGCACCACAGCTGTGAGTCCTGACGAGTCGCAGGTGATCAGGGTGAGGTCCTGACAGCCTCAGCAACACAGCCACTCAGTCCCAAACGCACGCCACCTGGGAGGAAAACCAAAAGACAGAAACAAACCGGCAGCCAGGCCCCCCCAGCCATATAACAGTACCCCACCCTCACGGGAAGCCTCCCGGCGACCACACACACCTGGCCCAGGAGAAACACCCCCCTCCAGGGACCATGGCTGGAAACCGTGTCCGCGTTCATCCTCCAACAGACTGGTTGAACTGGCTGCATCTTTGCCCTTGTTTCTGACAGTCTCTTAGCACAGGTGTGGCCAGGAGTTCCTACACCTGTGCGGTCAGCCTTTATCCAAACATGTGTAATTAGTCATAAAACAAAACACAAACAACCAAAACACCCCCCCCTCCCCAGGGGACCGTCCCATCAAACCCCAGGGAAGGGGAGAAAGGAAAAACAACCCAAACCCAAGCCTACAAACAAAAATACTAAAACACCCCCCCCCCCCCCCCAGAGGACCGTTCCATCAAACCCCAGGGAAGGGGAGAAAAGAAAAACAACCCAAACTTGAGCTCACAAACAAAAATGCCAAAATACCCCTCCTCCCCCCCCCCCCCAGAGGACCGTTCCATCAAACCCCAGGGAAGGGGAGAAAAGAAAAACCCAAACTTGAGCTCACAAACAAAAATGCTACAACACCCCCCCTTCTCCCCCCCAAACGACATGTAGGGACCAACACCCCCCAGAGGGCCTCCCGCCAGCTCCAGGAGTAATAACCACGACCGAGGTCCCTCTGGGATCCAACGTCACCCACGGGGACTACCAGCGCCTCCCAGTGGACCACTCGTCAACCCCAGGAGACGCCTCCCCTCATGACCAATGGACCCAGCCCCGGCCGTCCATGGCTAGATGGGCCTACAGCCCTTTCCCCCCCAGAGGACACCACAGTCAAACCCTGAGGGCGGAAACTGGGGGGGGGGAAACAAAAAGATACCCCAAACCCCCCCCTCCCCTCCCGGGTGCAGAGGCTACCTGGGAAACGCCCAGCACAACCCAACTGCACCCCTCCAGCAATGCCGACACCACGGCACACCCGGCTGGAGTCAGAGGAGAAGAGAGGGCATAACAAAAAACAAAAAGAGAAAAAACAACCCAAGTACCACCCCATCACCCCCCAGGGGACCGTTCCATCTAACCCTGGGGAAGTGAAACAAAAAAAAAATAAAAGGAAAAACAAACAGACCAACACACAGTTGTTTGGGTCCCCTTTTTTTTTTTTTTTTTTTTTTTTTTGTCTTTTTTTGTTCATTTTCAGACAGGCTGCAGGGTCACAACCCCAGACAAATAGTGGAAAACAAAAAATAAAATCCCACACAAAAACCAACTCAAACAACACCCACACAAAATGAACTAACACAAAACAAATCAGTGAGTTATACCGTCAAGCTCAACCAAATGGAACACACCTGTTCCTACTCAAGAGCTTGACGGTAACGTGATTCAGTCACCACAAGGGGGAGCCAGAGTGCTAAAAACAAAAAAAACCCCTTTGGCGACAGAAAAAACAAACGAGCTGCTTTTATGTGCGCAGCTGAGTGCAACACACAACCAAAATGTGCTCAACTAAATAACGCCAGAGCTGAAACAACAGACGCAGTAGTTACCTTTGTCCGGGGAAACGGGGCTACGACTGTAACACAGGAAGCCCAGCGACCCGTGCCACAGAGCTCCGCCGTGCGCGTGAACCCATTACAAACGCACTCTTGCAGCTCCCGTTTAACCCTCTTATCCGGTCGGAGTGTGACGCGAAGCCGTCGCCAGTCACACTCCACCACGACCCACGGATAAGGCACAACACAGGAACACGGCTGCAAGAGAGCACAAATCAGTATCCAGTAATGGGTTCTCAAACACGCACCTTCCGGGCGGAGAGCCCCGCAACTGATCCGGATAACCACTGAACGTCTGCTGCCGCCTTCCCGGCGCGTTACCGTCTCTGCTACCGCTGGGTCCGTGATGTTTGGCCAGAGACTACTGTTATGTGTCGGACGCAGCTCGGAGAACCGACCAGCGTTTGAAGGACCCAGTATGAAATAAGCAGAGCACGGTACAAAGGCTAACTGAATTTAATACATAACAGTGATAATATAATAACAAAAAGGTGCGGCCTGGCGTGGTGCGCTCCCAGCAGCGCTAACGGTCCGGAGCCAGAAGCTGTTTCGGACCCAAGGACCCCGCCGACACCCCCCAGGTGGCCGCAACAACCGAGTCTGTGAAAGAAGGAACCATTATGTGAGTCCACACTCTACACACAGAACACTTAAAGGTGTACAAACAGCAAACACTTCCTGGCTTGATTACTGATCAGCTTCCCAACCTGCAGGCATGGAACATCCAGTTCACAAAACTCCACTGCAGTGGAAGCCGATACATGACTAACAAACAGCTCAATACAATAAGGTGTGAGGGACACCACATTTACTGACTGTATAACTGTTAGTCACAAAATCTAACGTACCTCAGGAAGTGTGCTGACGAGCGTGAAACCTCACCCCCTCCTCTTTCACAGACTGTGCATCAAACCTGGACGTTCTCAGCATCCGCTGCTGATGAGATGGCTCCCGAGACGACGATCTCACCCGTCTGGTCACAAGGTCGAGTCTCTGGCAAATACACACTGTGCACTCCAGTCTTAAATGCCAACATGTTCCAATCCATCCAGATGCACCACAGCTGTGAGTCCTGACGAGTCGCAGGTGATCAGGGTGAGGTCCTGACAGCCTCAGCAACACAGCCACTCAGTCCCAAACGCACGCCACCTGGGAAGAAAACCAAAAGACAGAAACAAACCGGCAGCCAGGCCCCCCCAGCCATATAACAAAATGTGCACGACATCATAATCACATGATCTAGACTGGACAATCTGAAGTGCTATGTTCAAACTGAATTTTGCATTAATAATATGGTTATGTATGGAAAGTTACTGGCCTGATTTAAACAGTACTACATCAGTAGTAACTGTGTAATAACTTCATGTCTGTCATTCTTATTTATCACCATGTTGTTGGCTGATTTTCTATGTAAATAACATCAGCAGTAGCACTCAGACTGGACCTCATGTAGTGGGCACAGTATTCAGATATTCTCTGGTTTGGCTGTACTCTTTAAAAACCCTGTAAGCATATAACCCCACCCTGTCCGCCACACTGCCACGCCCACATGCACTTTTACTCCACCTCCTTTGGTTAGCTGCTTGTTGTGTGTTGGTATTCCTGAGCCAGCTTGTCAGTGTCCCCAGGCAACATTTATTTTTTCCACGTGCACTGCTCAGCTCAACGCGTGTCATTAGTTCCTTTCAAACCTGCGTTCAAGGAATCTGTGTTAACAGTGACGCTCCACCCATAAATGATTCCTGACACCTTCCTCCATTTAGACAGCATTTTATTCTGTCATGCTGAATTATTTTATACAAAAAAAAAATTCTAGTTCTCCAACCAGCTCCATACAAATGGAACCAAAGAATTAGGTGGCAATGGTTCTTTCAGTTCTCTTTTCTCAGTAACAATAAAACAGGTCAACTCAAGATGTGGTCATGCAAGAGACCTCACTTCAGATTTATGGATTCTACTTCAAGATGTTTTATATGACATGTTCCAAATTAGATCAATCAAATTCACTGAGTTGGATCACTACAGTCTAAAAAGACTGACAGACAGCATGTGCATATATGGTATAATTTTATTTTCTTGGGTACAAAAGATACACCAGGTCCAGGTATGACATGCACAAGATTTCAAAGACTCAACACCATGATGAACATAATTAAAATCAAAAGTAGCCCAACACTGAAGTTGTCCCAAGTCTTAGTGAGGCAAACCTTTGCACCAGTTTCCACCTTGACACACAAAACCTAGATTTGCACATAAAAAAAGGTTTTTGAGAGTTGGTCCCCTGGTGGCCACAGTTAGAATGGATACTTGCACAACACTGAGCTTGTCCGAGGCCTTGGTGAAGAAAATGTGTGCACTAAATATCAGGCTTGGTAGTCAGAGATGTCAGGACACCAATGCAGGACTCGAACAAGTAGCTCTGTGTATAAAAGAGTTTACTGAAACAGCAAACGGAGTCCAGTACGCAAGAAGACAATCCAGCAAGAGCAAAAATACAAAAATCATTGGGCTTAGGCGTGGTCAGGTACACAGGTAGTCATAAACATGAGAGGCAAGCAGGTCGAGGGCTGGAGAGAAGGCACAAGGCGCATCAATCTGGAGGGGGAACAGAGCAAACTGTGAAACATAAATACACCCAGTTATTGGGCTGAAAATTGGGAACAGGTGTGCGTGGAAAGCACCAGAACGAGGGTTTGGCCAGAGAGTGTGAAACGCCCACCACCAAGAACCAAGCAGCTCAGTCTCATGTTTTTTTTTCGTCCTCCCATCACAAAATGAGTCAAATTTTCGTGACGGGGTTTTTAACTCACTACTACTAACCCTACTCGTATCCCCAAGCCTAACCTTAACCATGACTTAATCCTGCTCCTTCCCCCCACCCTAACCATAACCACCCCGACCCCCCTTCTTCACTTTTAATTTCGTGCAGCCATCACGGAATGAATTACAATGAATTTGTGCTGCCGTGACGAAAAGGAGGTGCATTTCGTCACAATATCACGAACCAACAGATTAATGTATATTTTGTGCTGCTGAATCACGACTTGCCATGAGACCAGGTTGAACCAAGAGACAGACAAGAGAGAAAGGGACAGACAGACCCAAGCATGAAAAAACCCCAGCAAGAGAATAAACACACAGGAAAACAACTGAACTGAGAAAAATAACAAATTGATCATAGAATAAAATAAACCAACATACCAAAAACTCACATCCTGACACTAAGTTTCACCTTGAGCCACAAAGGGTTTCCCTAAATATTTTGTACACAAGGTTTTCATGAGTCAGCCCCCTGGTGGCCCCAATTAGAATCAACATGTGTACAAAAAGGAGCTTGCTTGGGAACTTAGTGAGGTTACATTGTGCACAAAGTTTCATATTGATACACAAAGATGTTTCTGACATCGGGAATGCAGATACTTTTGCAGCAGAATGGGACCAAGTAGTTAGGATCCTGGTGATTCCTCCCTTACTGTATGGTCGTGTCTTGGATACTGACCATTGACCATTGTCGATGGATAACAGTATAAATGGTAAATGGACTGCATATAGCGCTTTTCCATCTGCATCAGACGCTTAAAGCGCTTTACAATTATGCCTCACATTCACCCCGATGTCAGGGTGCTGCCATACAAGGCGCTCACTACATACCGGGAGCAATAGGGAATTAAAGGCCTTGCCCAAGGGCCCTGAGTGATTTTCCAGTCAGGCGAGGATTTGAACCCATGATCTTCTGGACTCAAGCCCAACACCTTAACCACTAGACCATCACCTCCCCAGTATACCGATGGAATGGCTTTGTGTCAAATGAATGGTTACTTTGGAAGACTTAGACAGATAGTACAGTGAAGAAGCATCAGCTACAACAATGTGACCATGTGGCACACCTCTTTGGGCATGTGTTGAGGACCCCAGCCACTGAAGAAGGCCAAGGAGAAACCCATATGTCACCTTGCGGCAGCAGATAGGTGAGGATGGACAGGTTGTCTGCCTTGACAGATGCCATCCTGTTCTGACCTCAATGTTTCTGAGACATGCCGCTCTGGTGGACACAATTAGAATTGAAATGCACTTTGTTCAACTGTCTTAGTGAGTTGACCTCATGAACCAAGATTCACCCTGATACACAACATCAAGATATCACACACATATCAACCACATGGACACACAGACAGATAGATGTGCACAGAGTCCCACAGTTCCTAGACCTGGGGCCTCATGTACAAAGACTTGAGTTGACTTTCTACTAAACGTTGGCGCTCACCAAAACCCTGAATCTGGCATAAGCACAAATACATTCAGATGTATCAAAGTGTGCGTAGGCATGAATCCACACACATTCGGTTGTACATCCCACAGAACGTGACATGCACATGCACCAAACTCCTCCCTGGCCACACCTCTATCTGAATATGCAAATGTATTCAAATAGTTTGGTTGTGTCGTGCTGACGGCACCATAAGTATGTATTGTGTGTTTGTTGATGCCCGCCATCATCTCTGTGTTGTTGTGTGTAAAAATTGAACAACAAAAACAACAAAAGCAGTGGTTAGATCACCGTTCTCTCAGCTCCCTGTCATGTAAAATGGAAATTAAATAAGTAAGTTTGTGTGAGTAAATGCTGAACTGAGCTGCGCGCACAGACTGAAGTAAAAAGATATTAGGTGCACGGCGGCTGACAATGTGTGACATTAACATTACACACATTTTTATTGACAAATACTGAACACAGCTGGGGACTTGTTAAGAGGCTCTCTAGTTCCACCATCAAGAAAAAGAAAACATATTAGTAATAATAATAAATATATTTGAATGCGCACATACTCGTAGCTTAAAGCAGATAACCCGTAAGTTGGAGAGGAAATGGCGTCTCACTAATTTAGAAGATCTTCACTTAGCCTGGAAAAAGAGTCTGTTGCTCTATAAAAAAGCCCTCCGTAAAGCTAGGACATCTTTCTACTCATCACTAATTGAAGAAAATAAGAACAACCCCAGGTTCTTTTCAGCACTGTAGCCAGGCTGACAAAGAGTCAGAGCTCTATTGAGCTGAGTATTCCATTAACTTTAACTAGTAATGACTTCATGACTTTCTTTGCTAACAAAATTTTAACTATTAGAGAAAAAATTACTCATAACCATCCCAAAGACGTATCGTTATCTTTGGCTGCTTTCAGTGATGCCGGTATTTGGTTAGACTCTTTCTCTCCGATTGTTCTGTCTGAGTTATTTTCATTAGTTACTTCATCCAAACCATCAACATGTTTATTAGACCCCATTCCTACCAGGCTGCTCAAGGAAGCCCTACCATTATTTAATGCTTCGATCTTAATATGATCAATCTATCTTTATTAGTTGGCTATGTACCACAGGCTTTTAAGGTGTCAGTAATTAAACCATTACTTAAAAAGCCATCACTTGACCCAGCTATCTTAGCTAATTATAGGCCAATCTCCAACCTTCCTTTCTCTCAAAAATTCTTGAAAGGGTAGTTGTAAAACAGCTAACTGATCATCTGCAGAGGAATGGTCTATTTGAAGAGTTTCAGTCAGGTTTTTAGAATTCATCATAGTACAGAAACAGCATTAGTGAAGGTTACAAATGATCTTCTTATGGCCTCGACAGTGGACTCATCTCTGTGCTTGTTCTGTTAGACCTCAGTGCTGCTTTTGATACTGTTGACCATAAAATTTTATTACAGAGATTAGAGCATGCCATAGGTATTAAAGGCACTGCACTGCGGTGGTTTGAATCATATTTGTCTAATAGATTACAATTTGTTCATGTAAATGGGGAATCTTCTTCACAGGACTAAGTTAATTATGGAGTTCCACAAGGTTCTGTGCTAGGACCAATTTATTCACTTTATACATGCTTCCCTTAGGCAGGTATATTAGACGGTATTGCTGAAATTTTCATTGTTACGCAGATGATACCCAGCTTTATCTATCCATGAAGCCAGAGGACGCACACCAATTAGCTAAACTGCAGGATTGTCTTACAGACATAAAGACATGGATGACCTCTAATTTCCTGCTTTTAAACTCAGATAAACTGAAGTTATTGTACTTGGCCCCACAAATCTTAGAAACATGGTGTCTAACCAGATCTTTACTCTGGATGGCATTACCCTGACCTCTAGTAATACTGTGAGAAATCTTGGAGTCATTTTGATCAGGATATGTCATTCAAAGCGCATATTAAACAAATATGTAGGACTGCTTTTTTGCATTTACGCAATATCTCTAAAATCAGAAAGGTCTTGTCTCAGAGTGATGCTGAAAAACTAATTCATGCATTTATTTCCTCTAGGCTGGACTATTGTAATTCATTATTATCAGGTTGTCCTAAAAGTTCCCTAAAAAGCCTTCAGTTAATTCAAAATGCTGCAGCTAGAGTACTGACGGGGACTAGAAGGAGAGAGCATATCTCATCCATATTGGCCTCTCTTCATTGGCTTCCTGTTAATTCTAGAATAGAATTTAAAATTCTTCTTCTTACTTATAAGGTTCTGAATAATCAGGTCCCATCTTATCTTAGGGACCTCGTAGTACCATATCACCCCAATAGAGCGCTTCGCTCTCAGACTGCAGGCTTACTTGTAGTTCCTAGGGTTTGTAAGAGTAGAATGGGAGGCAGAGCCTTCAGCTTTCAGGCTCCTCTCCTGTGGAACCAGCTCCCAATTCAGATCAGGGAGACAGACACCCTCTCTACTTTTAAGATTAGGCTTAAAACTTTCCTTTTTGCTAAAGCTTATAGTTAGGGCTGGATCAGGTGACCCTGAACCATCCCTTAGTTATGCTGCTATAGACGTAGACTGCTGGGGGGTTCCCATGATGCACTGTTTCTTTCTCTTTTTGCTCTGTATGCACCACTCTGCATTTAATCATTAGTGATCGATCTCTGCTCCCCTCCACAGCATGTCTTTTTCCTGGTTCTCTCCCTCAGCCCCAACCAGTCCCAGCAGAAGACTGCCCCTCCCTGAGCCTGGTTCTGCTGGAGGTTTCTTCCTGTTTAAAAGGGAGTTTTTCCTTCCCACTGTAGCCAAGTGCTTGCTCACAGGGGGTCGTTTTGACCGTTGGGGTTTTACATAATTATTGTATGGCCTTGCCTTACAATATAAAGTGCCTTGGGGCAACTGTTTGTTGTGATTTGGCGCTATATAAAAAAATTGATTGATTGATTGATTGATACTCAAATGTGTCCGCGCTGGTTTTCATTAGGAACAATTAGACAGATAACTTATTTAACCACCAAGCAGCCCCCCATCACACACAGTGCAGCCTCCAGCCTAATGTGCATTTGCGCACCACATATGATTTGAACATTGATGGGATGAAAATGTTTCCTATTAACAAAAACAAATTCATCATGTGATGGCACCTTCATAGCAATATGTGTGCAGTAAATAGCTTCGATTACATTCGGGAAACCGGCTCTAGCTGCAAAACACATTGTAATGTTGGAATGTATGTGGATGAGATTCAGATGATTGCGTCCCACACACCTGGCATGGCTTGGCTCAAGGTTGACTGGCACACTCCTGACTGATCAGCCAGCTCATGATGGAATGCACATGATGCTCAGCATGATGAGCACCTGTGTGGGCACAGATAACCCCCGACTCCTCGCCGTATTGCGCTCTGGGCTGGCTGCAGTTCTCTGCGCAACTCCAGTAACAGTGGCCTTCGCAAACGAAGTAAGTTTATGAGCCAATTATCGTAATTTGCAAGTAAATCCTCGCATTCTCTGAGTACATGCTCACATCAGATTGCACTAATTGCAAGGTGCTTTAACAATGCTAACGCAGCCATTGTTTGTGCCATTTTACGCATCACTTTGCGCATGGATTTACATCCATCCATATAATTGCAAATTGCACTTGTCATTATACAGGCAGAGGTCAGGTACACTGGTGATCAGTCCATCAGGCAACAGTCTTTCTGTGTCAACAGCAGATGGGTTAATCAAAACACAAGCAGAAGGGCAATGCAGAGTTCAGTCCTACCAGGTGACCAAATCCAGAAACGACAAACAAAACTCAGGAAACTGGTTCTGTAACAAAGATTCAAAACACTAGGAATCAGAATGAGAGACAGCAGGTACGGACCTGGACAACCTGGTGAAGAGAGAACACTCTAACAGCAGTTCTTAAGGCAACCAAACAATTACACCCAGAAATGTGGAGACACATGAACCTGGAACACCAGAAACAGGAAGTGACACTACATGAAGGGACTGTGGAAGAGATGTCAAAGTAAAACCACTGAAAACAATCAAATTCAGGAGAGAATTACCAGATAGCATGGAGACTAATATAAATACATGGACAATTCTACCAGAAACAGAATAATCGTCAGGTCCGAACCAAATACTAAAACATGACCCATGACAGTTATTTCAATAATTGCTTTTGGGCCTTTAAAATGTAAGGGCAGCACAGTGGATTAGTGGTTAGCACTGTTGTCTCACAGCAAGTAGATCATGACATCGCCTTCCACCTGTGGCCTTTTTGTGTGGAGTTTGTATGTTCTCCCTATGTTTACTCCGGCTTCCTCCCACAACCTAAGACATGCACGTTAGGTGAATTGGGGAGGTTATGACTGACTATAGCTGTGTGTGTAAGTGCGAATGTATTTGTCTTTCTCTATGTGGCCCTGCGACAGACTGGCATCCTGTCTGGGGTGTACCCTGCCTCACACCCTATGAGTGCATGGAGTAAGTGGGTATAGACAATGGATGGATAAAATATGGGACTGCATGCAACAAGTGGTGCAGTTCCAGCTTAGTTCACCTAATAGGGGGGTTGCATGCATCAGTGTAAATAAAGAGATAAGCCAATTTTGGACCCGGGCATACCTGGAGCCGTGATTAACTCACCATTTGAAGCAGCATCAGTAGCTGAACTAATAAGATGGTTAAAGTGCAGAATTCCAAGTTTAAAAGGCAAGAAAAAGGATCTGATAGAGAGGTAAATTCCGACGAACTTGCTTCTAGGAGTTATTACCTTGTGAGTGATGGGGTGAATCGCACATTTAGAGGTTTAATATCAAATGTTCATAAAATGGTTAATACTTGGCATATTTCCATGAGAAAAAGACTGTTGTACTGAAGATAATCTTGGCTACACATCTTGGAAAGAAAGAAAGAAAGAAAAAAGTTGTTTCTGCTCTAAAACATGGCAGGAGAAAGTTACTCTGGACGAAGGGGAGTTGGATGGGATTTTTGGAGGGATTTATTAAGTTATGTGTCAAATGGTGGCTGAGATTTTGCCACAAGTTGTGGACAAAACTACTATATTGGTGGTTTTGATGGAAGTGGTTTGATGGAAAAAAACATTGGTGTGTCTGCCATGTGCATTTTCTGGTGGGTTGATGTTGGCTTGAACGTACTGAACTTTCTTTTATTTCCAGTCCTTCCAATATTGTGAATCCACTTGTTTCCAAGTGTTGCATTCTTAGAAAAAACAAAGACGTTCACATGTTTATCCCTGAGATGGTTATTGAAGCATCCAGGGACACAAGTGATCCCCGGCATTCTGAGCCTTTTGTTTACTTTCTGAGCATATCTGTGCATCCACACATTTCCTACAATCCCCTGCATGACCAAAATCCAATATGGCGGGTATGTAATCCCTCTATTTGGATGTGAACATGTGCAGTTTGAGCTCATATTCATTATTTGTTCTGAACACACACACACACACACACACACACACACACACACACACACACACACACATATATATATATATATATATATATATATATATATATATATATATATATATATATATATATATATATATATATATATATATATACGAGATACACAGATGGATAAAATACATGCTTAATACAGACCTAATATTTTTAGACCAAACTCTGTAACAACCATTTCAAAGAAAACACACTTCCTGAGCAGATGTACGACTTCTTGGTTAGTTCAGGATTAGGTGCATTATGTCTCCAGAGAGACAGTGAATGTTGAAAATATCTGTGTCTGTCAAAATGTGTTTAAAGACTCCAGACGTCCAGGTCTGTCTCTGGTTTGACTCAGAATGCCAAAGTGCACAAAGACACACAGGACTGATCCCAGGTCTCACCCTCTAGTGGGATCAGGGTTAACACGTTGAGCACATTTAACTTGTTCCAGAAACAGAAGACAAATGTTGAGACATGCAACATACAGAACGTTTAGGTTGTGTAATTACTGAGGAGACTCCTGGTGCTCTTAACTTTGAACTCAGAGTCTCTAAGTGTGCTCCTTTTTTCATTCTTTCCATTTGTCTCTTCATCGAGTGCTCATCTCCAGGCACTATGTGATGACTCCTCTCCTCCTTGTGCTCCTCCTGATGTTCCTCCTTTGTGGAGGTTCTGGGTGTGGATAAGCCGTCCTCCCACTAGCGCTGCAGGTCTCCAAACAGAGGAAATATTGTTGGATATCAGCAGATCTGCTGCTCCACTTTCTCCAGGAATGTTCCTAGTCCAGTTTGTGGAACAATGAGATCCAGAAGGCCACAGCCCCGCCCCCAAACTTCAATGCACAACAGCGAGGTGTGCCACATCGTTTAAGCCTTGACCTTTGATCAAGATCAGCACATAACTGAAGCAGTAAGACTGCAGAACTGTGCAAAACATTTGATACTCAGGTAATCATCATCAGCACAGTTTAAAACTATCTCCTGCAAAAAACAAACAAACAAACAAGCAAACAAACAAACAAAAAACACAAAGTGCTGTATCCATGTGTTGGAATACCCAGGCTGTTCCCTGCAAAATTCTACCTTAAAAGGGGGTGAGCACATGGCCAATATTTCATTTGTTAGACCACCATGTATTTCAATAACATAACACGTATTTCAATAACATGTCTGATTTCATCACATATAACTCATCTGTTTGTCTCGCACGGAGGATGGCTGAGACCCTGAGAAATCAAACACAAGAAAAACACAAGAAATCACAGGGCAAGAAGAGGGCAAAAGCACACAACATTCAAGCAATGCACAGGAGGAACACAGGGGTATAAATATACACTGAGGTTAATCAGACAAATGAGGCACAGGTGAGGGTAAACACTGAACTGACCACAGCTGGGAATGCAACACAGGAAGAAAGCAAAATGCACAAGGAATCTGGTGGAGTCAAAATAATACAGGAAGTGGGCCAAAGACACTTGGGAGTAAATAAATACATAAACACAGAATGGTACAGGGTAATCATTACATTACATTACAATCAGGAGGGAAGAAAACTGCAATAATTAATAAAACCAAACAGACAAAGAGACACAGACATGAAAACCCACAAGGGAACACCAAATAATACCAACCACGAACAGTTACAAGGGGGAGCCAGACGACAATGACAGACAGACAGGGATCATGACACCATTTAGTGCCAGATGGTGCCATATCTGTTCTGCCTTGTGTGCATCTCTGGTAACGCTGTGCCAGTGCACAAAATTGATGTCATTGTCATGCAACTACTACTGATAAAAAGAAAAAGAAAAACTTGTGTGCATGTAGAAAATATGAAATTAAATTAATTACCCATGCAAAGCTATTGTTGGTCACTCGGTATATTTACATAACTTGTGAAAGAATGGGAAGGACCCGCAGCCACTAATGATATCATCACAGGTAAGAAGCTCAAGCAACAAGAGAAAAACCTCATGAAACTCATTAGTTATGATGTGTTGGGTCTGTGAAACTAATTTAATGTAGTGTTAGCATTTAATCAACTTTCATAAAGAATCAATTTAATTTCGTGTGGACGTTAAATTAAAAAAGGAGTTTGGTGGATGCTTGAATGAGAGAGTAGAGCATTCTGACACAAAGATACAGTAGCAGATCTAATTCAGTTGGAAGTGACTTATGCTGATGCACTGGTGTGGCCAAGTGGTTAATGCACTTGTTTCCAGGGCAGAAAGTTCCTGATTTAAGACCACCTGTGCCCATTCTTCATGTAATGTGGAAGGGTATCTGAGGGTATCACGCCCGGACCTCTAACCATGTTACAGGTCTGGACTGAAATGCTATGGACCAAATGCTATGCTTTGGGTCAGGCTATGGACCCAAATGCTGGGAGCAAGGAAACAGAGCTGGTTGTGAACGAAAAGATATTTATTTACAATAAGGACAAAATAAAAATGCTGCGCTGGGGATGCCTGCAGAGTGGAGAATCAGCCCGCTTATAGCTGTGGAAATTAGGGAGCAGCAGGTTCCCGAGCCAGTCTTGAAAGAGAACTGAAATCCTGGAGTTTTGGATTCTGGAGTCAGGACCAGGTGGGATGCACAGAGCTGAGAACAGGAACTAAGAGAACAGAGGAGAGAGATGGTGAGTGATTGCTCTCGTAACACTGAAGCCTTCAACAACAGACAGTTCACTGAAGGCTTAAAACAGAAATGTTCACAGTTCTGGAAATAATGTCCTACATTTAGGAAATAAGGTTTGCTGTTCAGGAATTGTTCACAGTTCATGAATTATCTACAGAGGTCAGAGGTCAAGTGCTGCATGTCTTATGATGCAGTTCCAATTAAGCAGAACTTGACATTAGAAACGACTTGGAAAGTTCTTAGTGGTGCAACATCAGAGCTCATACAGTTCTTAGAAAACAGTTCTTGGAAATAGTTCTTGGAACAGTTCTTGGATGCAGTTCTTATGGCCCCTTCACACATAGTGCGAAGTTTGGACGGCGTTGGGACGAAAATGGTGAAACAGCACAAAATAGTTTGAAATTAGCGCACAAAACATCACGCTGACGGGCAGGCGTGCACAAACCTGGTGCGAGAGTTTGTGCACGCGCCAGTGTCTGTCAAGCAGCAACAGTGCCAGGTGCAACACATGCATTTCAAATCTAAGATCTTTTTCACATATCTCGCTTGAGACAGTTTGACTTATCCATTTGTTTGCTCAAAATCTATTCCTAAGAAATGTTTTAGTATTCCTAGATCTTTCATTTTGAAACTCTGTGTTAGCATCCTTTTCACATCAAGCATTGCTTTTTCACTAGAATGAGGTCATCTACTCATACTATTAGAATTACCTTCTCACCATGCTTTTCTTTTGTGTAAACACAGTGATTTGCCGCATTCTGTACAAAGTCATTTTCACATAGATATGAGTGTAACAGAGCATTCCAGTTTCTGCCTGATTGCTTGAGTCCCTACAAAGACTCATTCAATTTACACACCAGTTTTTCACCGGTCTTTGATATTTTCTCGTAACCTTGTGGCTGGTCTATGTAAATCTCACAGTCAATGGGTGCATGAAGATACGCTGTCTTAACATCCATCTGAAGATCATGTCCTCCTGTGCTGCTTTCTGCATGACAATTCTGACACTTGTCATGTCAGCTGTGGGTGAGAATGTCTCCTCATAGTCAGTTCCTGCCTTTTGGTTGTATCCTTGCAAATCTTGCCTTGTATTTATTCAATCCATCTGTGTCCATTTTGAGTGCATCAACCCATCTCCCTCCCAGAACCTGTTGACCTACTGGTAGCTTGATCAGTTGAATTGTCTTATTTTCCTGTATGCATTTCCTCGTCCATGGCGTTTTTCCACTGTCTTGACTTGGAAGATATCACTGCTTCCTGGTACATGTTCCATATGTCACACACTGCTTGATAACAAAAATCAACACAAGTCTGTTATTTGTCCACTGTGCCAACTGTCTCAAAATCTTGTACATAGGCTGGTTTCTGTTTAGTTCTGGCTGGATTTCTCCGAACAATACTTTCAACATTAGCCTCTGTTTGTTCAATCTCTACTTGCTCTTTTAATATCTCAGAACCACTTTCTGCTGTGTTTTCTGGTTGAGTTGTTTGTCTCTTAAATCACAAAGTTCATTGTCTCTTTTATTCTTGTCAAATCCTACATAGGACTCTACCATTTGAGTCTGCTTTTCTCTGCTTGTTTTGGTTGCAAATTTCATCAACCTGTGCTTTTGGATCTTCTTTATGTCAGGGTACTACACCAGATAGGCCGGGCTGTTTTTATTGTAGCCTACAAAAATGCCTTTATCATATCTGGAGTCTAGCTTGCCCTTTTCCTGTTTGTAGGTAAAACATGACAATCCAAACTTTTGCATTTGAGATACACTTGGTAATTTTCCTGTCAGTAGCTGTTTTCTTTGTTCGTCTATTGTCTATTGTTTCTCACATGTGCTGCTGTTTGAATAGCAGAGTTCCACATTGAATCTGGTCACGTGCTTTCTGACAGTAAGCATCTGGCCATGTCATAGAGTGTGTTCACCAACCTCGCTCTGCTGTGCCATTTTGGTGTTTCGAATAAGGTGCAGATGTCTCATGTTGGATTTTGTTCTTTGTCATTAACATCTGAAAATCTTTACATGTAAACTCTGTATCGTTGTCTGACCGTATGCACTTGACCTCTCCGTAGGGCGCTACATCACCTAAGAACTTTTCCGTAGCTGGAACTGCATCATTCTAAGACTTGAGAAAATACATGAGTATTGCACCTGAATAATCATCAGTAAAAGACTGTATACTTGTTCCCATCTATACTTGTGGTTTTGATTGGACCTGCCAGGTCAGTATGAATCAGCTCTAAAGGCTTCTTTGCTTTGCTGTCTGCCTCTACTTCTAGTTTGAGTAAATTTGCCTTGTGTGCAGATTTCACACATCTGATCTGGTTTCCCTTAATATCCATACCTTTTACCACACTTTGTAGTTTAATTACATCCTCAAAAGTTCAGTGCCCAAAAATCTTGTGCCAGGTTTGCACATCATGACACACTTTACACTGGTCAGTGTTATCAACAGTAGGTAGGTAATACAGCTTTTCATATTCATGAGTTCTAAACTTGTGAAGCAGCAGGACCTTCGTGGCCGGGACGACGGTGGGGAATCGAACCCACGCGGCTCGCACCAAAAGACCGTTCCTCTACCAGGTCAGCCAAAGGGGAGCTCCCCCGTTAGCCAAGCTAGCGGAAACGTCTTTTCAATTAGGACCCGGGCCTTTCATCCCGCTACACATCTCCCCACCATTTTTGACTTCGTCCCGAAGTCACAGGTGCATGTTAGCATACTCTGTGATCCACATCCTGTTCGTGACACCAGATTGAAGCAGCAGGACCTTCGTGGCCGGGACGACGGTGGGGAATAGAACCCACGTAGCTCGCACAAAAGACCGTTCCTCTACCAGGTCAGCCGAAGGGGAACTCCCCCGTTAGCCAAGCTAGCAGGAACATCTTTTCAATTAGGCAGTATTATTAGACGGTATTGCTTAAATTTTCATTGTTACGCAGATGATCCCATGATGCACTGAGTGTTTCTTTCTCTTTTTGCTCTGTATGCACCACTCTGCATTTAATCATTAGTGATCGATCTCTGCTCCCCTCCACAGCATGTCTTTTTCCTGGTTCTCTCCCTCAGCCCCAACCAGTCCCAGCAGAAGACTGCCCCTCCCTGAGCCTGGTTCTGCTGGAGGTTTCTTCCTGTTAAAAGGGAGTTTTTCCTTCCCACTGTAGCCAAGTGCTTGCTCACAGGGGGTCGTTTTGACCGTTGGGGTTTTACATAATTATTGTATGGCCTTGCCTTACAATATAAAGCACCTTGGGGCAACTGTTTGTTGTGATTTGGCGCTATATAAAAAAATTGATTGATTGATTGATTGTACCCCAAGTGAGAGTTTTGCTTCCTCCTGGCATAAAATTTTTCACCATAAACTCTGATATTCAGTATGATACAAGGGGGAGGTGGGGCCTTTCTGCCTTTGTGGAGGCCTACACAGTATGCTTAGAGAGCATATCGGGAGGTCCGGCGCTACCTACCTACTTGTGTTAGCCATGTAAACCCTTTACAAAAATTGCACTCTGTAGCTGTAGCCGTCTGGGCATGATCATCACTTGTATGGTGAGGAAAGAACAGAGACGTCCAAGGACTTCTCTGACATTTAAAGAAGGGTATAATTCTTATTTTTTTTAATAAAACATAATAAAAACATGCATTTCCCATCCTTCTCATGAGTTTTTTTTTTGTTTTTGATAATTAATAAATTGATAAAATAAAAAATGATAAAGAACACATCTGATTGATAAGAAATATTATGACATATGCGGATGGGGACCAAGCTCCCGTCTTCACCCTATTCAGGTCTTTTGGGCCCCCATGGCAATTGCTTTCTCCATATTGTGCTCACTAAAGTCCTGAATAGGGTTAATGTATCCATATTGAATTCTATATGTGCAAGAAAGGGCGAATGTCAATAAGAAGAAGGTTTTTAAGAAAACCCTCCTCTGCTCCACTTCATCCTGAAGCTGTATAACTGGGGATACAAAATGCAAAACATGCACTATGCACAGTTTCTCCAATCACAGCCACAGAAGCCTATAACTTCTTCTGGGCTGTCTGGGTGTCTTGGTGGCTTTCCTCACTCTTCTCCTTCTTGCACAGTCACTCAGTTTTTGAGAACTGTCTACTTCATACAGATTTACCATAGAGTGCTGTACTGTTTGTATTTCTTCATAACTGATGTAAATAAAGTTCAAGACATATTCAGTGACTTAGAAATGTTCATGTATCCATCCCCTGACTTGTCTGAAGGAAACTGGCAATCAAACTGATTATTTACAGGTATTATACCAAAGGGGCTGATTACTTATGTAACCCATCATCTTGGCTTTTAGATTTTTAATTAATTAATATCACATTGTAGAGGTTTGCTTTGAATATGGGTTAAGGGAAGATAATTTTAGAATTTTTTTTATTTTGAGAAGCCTGATTTACTTTTTGTATTTGAAATGGCACAAACAAATTAAAATGTGTGAAATACCAAGGGGCATGAATACTTTTATAAGCCAGTGTAATTCAAATCATATCAAAAATTCTTTGAAGTATTTTGTTCATAAACAAATGGACACATGGGATACAAATCAGAAAATCCTCCCCATGCAAGTACTGCATGTGGGTATAAAAGCATATATCAAATCCCTGCATGTGCGTGAACGTCTCCCACAGAAAACTCAACATATGACTGAGTGAACAAACCGTTTCATCCCACGTTCGGGTGTGTGTGTATTTGAATAAAATGTAGACACGGATGCCTTTCCAACCAATCAGAGAGTGTGCTGTGAAGTGACTCGGGTCCTTACGAGAAGCATCCCGTCAATAAAACGTGCTGCAGATGGAGTTGGTTTCTGCTTAAACTGAACTGGTCTTCATCTTGTCATCTGCTGATGAAGAAAACAAAACAAACAGGCTCTCACTCACGCGCTCAGTGGACTGGGCCATGCATGAGAGGCTGACGCTATAATGAGAGAGTGAATTGAGTGTTCATCCTGCAGAAGTGGACTGGAGTGGTTGTTTGTGGAAAACAAGGTGGAAAGAAACTGGGAGGGGGAGCCCCTAAAAATATCACGGAGGAGCTGTTTGGTCGATGTGCGTGACGGCGAGCAAGCGGCAGAAGCTAACAGAGTGGGCTGTGTCTCGCTTTGGACGCTGTGGTTGGAGAAAGAGAAAGTAGAGAGGGAAGGACACAGAGGAGCTGAGAGTGAGAAACCAACTGTAATTATAGACCTTTTTAGCGAGGGAACTCCATGTAACGGGGGGGCAGTGACTCAGAAGGGATGTTTGTGTGACTGGCCCTGCGGTTGCTTCCCAACATGGCAACCGCCTGTTGAAGCCATAGCAACCGCTCCTCCCAGACCTCTGCCACAGGGAGATTCCTCCATACAACATATCATTTAGATTAAATGGGAACCAGATACTTCTCTTTATTCTCTGCGTTACCCCAGCAACCAGCTCAGCTTCACGGGGCTTTCAAAGGTCCAAAACCCGGCAGACACGAGTGCAACTCTTAGAACACACAGTACGCGATTTCCTTCAAAACACACACAAACGGAATCCCAACATTCAAGTCTTGATTTGTCAAAATCAGCAACAGTTTTGTTCATAAATTATGTCAGAATTAATTAAACGCATAGCTTTTCTTTTCCCCACATCTGTTTATTTATATATTTTTTATTGAGAGTTTGATTTTACTGATGAAACTTTATTTTAATTGATTTATTTTAACAAAACTAACTGAGAATCTTGATTGCAGTCAGGAATATCATCATTTCACTTTAATTCAGTGTGAGCTCTGATATCAGACTGCGTTGGAGTATTTGTCCGGCTTTTCAGTCACACAGCCCAAAGTGCAAAGGTTCCACATGTCAACATCCAGTCAAATTCAGCCATGTTTACACGGCGGTCTGACCAGACATGGGGCCAAATACAAAAGTATTTGTATTTGAAAATACTTAAATACATTTTTCGGAGTATTTGTATTTGTATTTTCTGATTTTGAATTCAAAGTATTTGTATTTGTATTTCAAATACATCACCGATCTTTTTCAATACTTTTTCAAATACTTTTCAAACTTGGGAATCTCTGTGACACCATGTTGAATATAGATTGTGATAGTTGTTGGGAAAGTGAATGCATGGACCCACGTTAGGGGGCGTAAATGAGCGGTCAATAGGATACGAATAAATCACAATTTATTACGCAAGGTGCAAACAAGGTTTCAAATATGCAAAGTCCAATTCAGTAACTAATGGTGACACGTGGGCAGGCCCGAGGGTAGGAGACGCCTATCCAGAGAAGAGCCGGGACCCACGTAGTTCCTCCGCCAGCCGGAGATCTGCAACACACCAGAACCGCCAAGTGCTGGTATCCCAGATAGCCACCGCTCGAGGCTGTCGGACCGGTACTGCTGGCAGAAGCAAAAACAGATTAGGTGGGTGTGTGTACACCCAGCAAACAGTCAGCAAAACACAATAATCCTCCTGTAGGAAATATTCAGAAACTCCCAGAGAGCAGAGGAAAACTGAGAGCGTGCAGTACCAGTAGTATATTTAGAAATGTGGAAGGTGAGGAGTGGAAATGCCAGCTCCTCCAAAACTTCCACAAACCCAGCTCCAAGCTGAAAATATACACAGGTCACGACTGCAAAGACTTCAGTAACAATAAATGTGCGAACGGCACAAAAAGGCTGAGTAGGTTTACCTGTAGGGTAAGCTGATAACTTGGCAGAGTTATGGTGTCTCTCCCAGGCTTTTATGGTGTGGTGATGATGATGAAACACAGCTGATGACAGCCTAGCAGCGCGCACCTGGTGGTGCCAAAAGAGGCCAACAGGCCAGTGCGCCCTCTTCAGGGCAAAAAGGTGCAAGCATGGCAGGGCGCCATCTGGTGGTGGGCCAGCAGTACCTCCTCTTCAGTGGCCCACACAACAGGACCCCCCCCCAACAGGTGCATCCTGGCGCCCGACCCGGCTTGTCTGGATGCTCCTGGTAGCACTCCGCCAGGAGGGCGGGATCCAGTATGAAGCTCCTCTTCACCCAGGAGCATTCCTCTGGGCCACACCCCTCCCAGTCTACCAGATATTGATACCCCCGGCCCCTCCGACGGACATCCAGGAGCTTCTTCACCGTCCAAGCCCGTTCTCCGTCGATGATCTGAGCAGGAGGTGGCGCCGGTCCAGGGGAGCAGAGGTCCGATGTGTGATATGGCTTGATTCTGGAAACATGAAAAACCGGGTGGATCCACAGTTAGGCCGGGAGTTGAAGCTTCACTGCGGCTGGGCTGATCACTTTGATGATCTTGTAAGGTTCGATGAAACGGTCGGTCAGTTTTGGGGAGTCTGTTTCCAGAGGGATGTTCTTCGTGGATAGCCAAACCTCCTGCCCGGGTTCGTCGGCGGTCCGCATGGTCCTTAGCCCGTGTCCGGGCCTTCAGGAGAGCAGAGCGGGCTTCCTTCCACACCCGACGGCATCTCCTGAGGTGAGCCTGGACCGAGGGCACCTCAACCTCTCCCTCCACGGCCGGAAACAATGGGGGTTGATACCCCAAGCAGACCTCGAACGGGGAGAGGCCGGTAGAGGACGACACTTGGCTATTGTGTGCGTACTCCATCCAGGCCAGGTGTTGACTCCAGGCCGCCGGGTGCGCAGATCTGATGCATCTTAAGGCTTGCTCCAAGTCCTGCTTAGCCCGCTCTGCTTGACCGTTTGTTTGTGGGTGGCACCCAGACGACAGGATCACCGTGGCCCCCAGATCCTTACAAAATCTCCTCCAGACTTGCGAGGGGAACTGAGGACCACGGTCTGACACACTGTCCGTGGGGATACCATATAGATGCACGACGTGGTAGACCAGGAGGTCTGCAGTCTCCTGGGCTGTCGGGAGCTTCAGGAGGGCCACAAAGTGGGCCGCCTTTGAGAACCGGTCCACTATCGTCAAAACGACCGTCTTCCCCTGGGACACAGGGAGGCCCGTGACGAAATCCAGTCCAATGTGGGACCAGGGGCAACAAGGCACAGGCAATGGCTGGAGGAGCCCCTTCTCCGGCTGGTGTACTGCCTTGCCCCTGGCGCAGGTTGTGCAAGTCCGGATGTAGTCCCGTGTGTCCGCTTCTACTGATGGCCACCAGAACCACTGCCGGACCACTGCCACGGTCCTTTGCACCCCCGGATGGCAGGAGAGCTTGGAACCGTGACAGAAGTCCAATACGGCAGACCATTTGGTGGCACATACAGCCGGTTTGATGGTCCACCTCCCGGATCCGGGTGTTGGGTCAGAGCCTCCCTGACGACTCCCTCCACGTCCCACGTGAGGGTACCGACGATAGTGGACTCCGGCAAGATGGTGTCCGGTGGGTCCAACAGCCTGGTTTTGGTCTCCTCTTCATGCACCCGGGACAGTGCGTCGGACCAGATGTTCTTAGTCCCGGGGCGATAGGTGATCTTGAAGTTGAACCTACCAAAAAATAATGACCACCGGGCCTGCCTGGGGTTCAGCCACTTAGCGGTCTGGATGTATTCCAGGTTCCGGTGGTCGGTAAGAACCACAAACAGGACCACAGCTCCCTCCAACAGATGTCTCCACTCTTCAAGGGCCTCTTTCACAGTCAGGAGTTCCCAATTGCCAACGTCATAGTTCCGTTCAGCGGGGGTTAACCTGCGGGAGAAGTAAGCACAGGGGTGGAGAACACTATCGGACTCCCTGCTCTGGGAGAACACGGCTCCTATACCTGAGTCAGAGGCATCCACTTCAATGATAAAGTGGCGGCTAGGATCGGGCTGCACCAGAACTGGTGCAGTCGAAAAACCGGTGTTTCAACTCCCGAAACGCGGCTTCGCACCGATCCGACCAGGTGAAAGGGACTTTGGTGGAGGTCAGGGCTGTAAAACCAAATCAAAATCAAATCAATTTTATTTATATAGCACCAAATAACAACAAACAGTTACCCCAAGGCGCTTTATATTGTAAGGCAAAAGCCATACAATAATTACAGAAAAACCCCAACGGTCAAAACGACCCCCGTGAGCAAGCACTTGGCGACAGTGTGAAGGAAAAACTCCCTTTTAACAGGAAGAAACCTCCAACAGAACCAGGCTCAGGGAGGGGCAGTCTTCTGCTGGGACTGGTTGGGGCTGAGGGGAGAGAATCAGGAAAAAGACATGCAGTGGAGGGGAGCAGAGAGAGCTTTAGCAAAAAGGAAAGTTTTAAGCCTAATCTTAAAAGTAGAGAGGGTGTCTGTCTTCCTGATCTGAATTGGGGTCTAACTACCTGACTGTAGCCCTTAATAAACCTCCTGTAAAAATTGGCGAACCCTAGGAACTGTTGAAGCTTCCTGCGATTTACCAGTTGGGGACAATCTCTCACCGCAGCTACCTTAGCCAGATCGGGTGCGACGGAGTTGGAGGAGATAATGAACCCCAAGAAGGACAGAGAGGTGCGATGGAACTCGCACTTCTCGGCCTTCACAAACAGCCGGTTCTCCAATAACTGCTGAAGGACCTGACTGACATGCCTAACATGAGTCTCAGAGTCCTGGGAGAAGATGAGGATATCGTCTAGGTATATGAAGACGAATCCGTGCAGGAAATCCCGCAGAATGTTGTTAACCAAAGCCTGGAATGTTGCGGGGGCATTGGTGAGACCAGGTACTCAAAGTGCCCTAAGGGGGTGTTAAATGCCGTCTTCCATTCGTCTCCCTTCCTTATCCGAACTAGATGGTAGGCATTCCTAAGATCCAACTTTGTGAATATTTTGGCTCCATGCAGGGGTGTGAACACTGAATCTAAGAGAGGTAATGGTATCGGTTGCGAACCGTAATCTCATACAGCCCTCTATAATCAATGCATGGACGGAGACCACCGTCCTTCTTGCCCACAAAAAAGAAACCTGCACCTAACGGGGATGAAGAATTTTGGATTAGCCCGGCAGCTAAAGAGTCCCGGATGTAGGTCTCCATTGATTCACGCTCAGGACGTGAGAGGTTGTACAGCCTGCTGGATGGATACTCAGCGCCTGGAATCAAATCAATGGCACAATCATACGGTCGATGTGGGGGCAGGGTGAGGGCCAGATCCTTGCTGAAGACGTCAGCAAGGTCATGATACTTAGCCAGCACCTCCGTAAGATTGGGGGGAACTCTGACCTCCTCTTTTACTTCATCGCCAGGTGGCACCGAGGATCTTAAACACTCCTGGTGGCAGGTGTCGCTCCATTAAGCCACAACACCAGATGGCCAATTGATCTGGGGATTGTGTTTTATCATCCATGGGTAGCCCAAAATAACCCTGGAGGTAGACGGTGTTACATAAAACTCAATCTCCTTCCTGTGATTACAAGAGACGACCAAGGTTAAAGGCCGTGTCTAATGTGTGATTTCTGGTAGTAGGGTGCCATCTAGTGCCCGCACCCTCAATGGCGAAGGAACGGCCACCAGAGGGAGCCCTACGGCCTTAGCCCACCTACTATCCAGTAGGTTCCCTTCCGATCCTGTGTCAATCAGTGCTGGAGCAGTAAGGGTTAAATCCCCACAGAGGATTGTGACTGGGAGTCATGCGCATTTTCGTGGAACGCCCGTGTGGTTAGTATGGCTCACCCTTAGCCCAGTCACTAAGGGTGAGCATTGGAGTTTAACCGTTTGGGGCAGTTCTTCTGCACATGCTCACTCGAGCCGCAGTAAAAACACTCTCCACATGCCAGCCTCCTTTGTCTTTCTTTCACTTTCACTTTAGCCCTGCTTGTGTCCATAGCTTCATCAGCAGGGGGAGCTGGTGCAACGCGGAGAGCCCTGGCTTTGGAGCAGGGAGAGGACGGCGGTACTTCGGATCTGGAAGGGAGAGAGACGGCGTGCACCCGGCCACGCCCTTCGTCTTGCTCCCGCTTGAATTCCTCTAGCCGATTGTCTAAACGAATAACCAGATCGATAAGCCTGTCTAAATCCCGTGGCTGATCTGTAGCCACCAGATGCTCCTTAAGGGCCAGAGACAGCCCATTTACAAAGGCGGCGCGGAGTGAGACTGAATTCCAACCGGCCCTCGCTGCCGCAACGCGGAAGTCGATTGCGTAATCAGCTGCACTCTATCATCCCTGTCTCATTGACAGCAGCATATTTGAAGTGGACCCGCCTCTATTGGGATGATCGAACACCTGTCGAAACTCCCTTATGAACCCAGTGTAAGTTGAGAGGATCCATGAATCTTGTTACCAGAGCGCCGTAGCCCAGGCGTGTGCCTCGCCCCGAAGCAAATTAATCACATAATCCACCCGGCTGTGCTCTGACGTGTACATAACGGCCCGTTGTGAAAAAACGAGCGCGCACTGCATCAAAAAGTCTGCACACGTTTCAACACAACCACCGTACGGTTCCGGGGGACTGATGTAAGCTTTGGGCGATGGGGGGGGGGGCCCTCTGAACGACTGCTGGATTTATTCTGTTTGGCAGTAGATCTACTGGAGGAGGAGTGGCTGCAGCCGCGCCTGACGCGCTCGTGTCTACCTGCACGGTGAGACCCTCCATCCTACGGTTGAGGTGAGCATTCTGCTCGGTTAATAAGTCCAAACGAGCAGCAAGGTTAGACAAAATGTGCTGCAGCTCACCCAGCGATCCTCCCGGTAGATTCTGCACACCTTGCACTTCCATCGATCGGTCATCAGGTGGTAAATGCCCCTCAGAGTCCATGACGTGGCCGAGTTATCCTGTTGGGAAAGTGAATGCATGGACCCACGTTAGGGGGCGTAAATGAGCGGTCAATAGGATACGAATAAATCATAATTTATTATGCAAGGTGCAAACAAGGTTTCAAATATGCAAAGTCCAATTCAGTAACCATTGGTGACACGTGGGCAAGCCTGAGGGTAGGAGACGCCTATCCAAAGAAGAGCCGGGACCCACGTAGTTCCTCCGCCAGCTGGAGGTCTGCAACACACCAGAACCGCCAAGTGCTGGTATCCCAGATAGCCACCGCTCGAGGCTGTCGGACCGGTACTGCTGGCAGAAGCAAAAACAGATTAGGTGGGTGTGTGTACACCCAGCAAACAGTCAGCAAAACACAATAATCCTCCTGTAGGAAATATCCAGAAACTCCCAGAGAGCAGAGGAAAACTGAGAGCGTGCAGTACCAGTAGTATACTTAGAAATGTGGAAGGTGAGGAGTGGAAACGCCAGCTCCTCCAAAACTTCCACAAACCCAGCTCCAAGCTGAAAATATACACAGGTCATGACTGCAAAGACTTCAGTAACAATAAATGTGCGAACGGCACAAAAAGGCTGAGTAGGTTTACCTGTAGGGTAAGCTGATAACTCGGCAGAATTATGGTGTCTCTCCCAGGCTTTTATGGTGTGGTGATGATGATGAAAAACAGCTGATGACAGCCTAGCGGTGCACACCTGGTGGTGCCAAAAGAGACCAACAGGCCAGTGCGCCCTCTTCAGGGCAAAAAGGTGCAAGCATGGCAGGGCTCCATGTGATGGTGGGCCAGCAGTACCTCCTCTTCAGTGGCCCACACAACAATAGTTTGATTATTGCCTGTGATATAATAGTGAATTTGTGATAAAACATTCAATCCTTTACTTATCAATAGTATTTGGTCATGCTATTTTCACAATAAATTGTCACCGGTTTATCAGTTTTTGTGTTGATTTGTTGTTTATAGTTCATAGAAAGTATTTGTATTTTAAATACTCAAAATATAAAGTATTTGTATTTGTATTTGAAAAAGTACAAAGTATTTGACCCCATGTCTGGGTCTGACTGTACTGCTGCCCTTTGTGCAAATGGTCAAAAAAGTTTGTCCGACTTAAATCATCCCCAGTCTTGTTGAGTTTGTTGTTTATAAAGACAGAATACAGCCCTCAGCAACTTTCAGGGTTGGATTGAATAGGTTTTTCTTTAACACCCATTACCCACCCGACCCATCGTGAGAGCCAGTTTGCACCACCCAACTCATAAACATGATCCAAACCAACCAACCAATGATCCAGACTGAGCAAAACATAAAATATACTAAAATATAAATAAGTAAAAAAGCCACTGGGTCTATTTTAAGATGAAATCTGAGGTGGAAAATGCTTTCTTATTTAATCCACATTTTGAAAAGCACAGACATGGGTACAAACAACAAAGATTTGCAACATGAATGGCAAGCAGCTGCACCACAGTGAGGGTACAGAGGAAAAACTGTTGGGAAAGTGTAGTGACACGGACCCACGACAGGGGACGTAAATGAACGGACAATGGATGAGTCAAAAATTACAACACTTTACTGTTGTGAAACGTACACAACGGAATACAGACAGATGCAGAATTTGGATTACAGTCAAATATACAAGGGTGACATGTGGGCAGGCTCGAGGATAGGAAACAACTGTCCAGAGAAGAGCCGGGCCCCACACAATTTCCACTGCCACCGGATCTGGAACACGCTGGAGCCTCCAAGTCCCGAATCCCCAGGTGGCCACCGTCTCCAGCTGTCAGATCTGGTACTGCTGGCAGGGCAGAAAACAGTCAATGGTGAGTGTGTGAAAACACACCCAGTAAACAGTCAGCAAATGTCCTCTTCTGTCAGTAGGTGGGCAACACACCTTCACCTCCCGATCACAATCACATGCAGTGTGTTACTTATCCAGTGAGGAGCGAAAACCGTCGTCTCCTCCTCGGTTCCACCGACTCAGCCTCCAGCTGCGGATAATCTCACACACGCCTGCAAACAATTTCAAGAACAACACATATCTGTGGTAATACAATTGTACGGCTGAGAATTTAGGTAGTCGATATCTCGGCAGTGAGGTGGAGTTGCTGCCCGGCTTTTAAGGTGATGGTGATGATGAGTGACAGCTGGTACTTGTTGATGAGTGACAGCTGTCACTCCCGGTTGCTCCGGCGCCCTCTCGTGCCTGAAGCCCGCAATACAGGCAGGGCGCCCTCTGGTGGTGGGCCAGCAGTACCTCCTCTTCAGCGGCCAACACAACAGGACCCCCCCCCCCCCCCCCCCCCAACGGGCGCCTCCTGGCGCCCGACCCGGCTTGTCGGGGTGACGTGTGTAGAAGTCGGCCAGGAGGGCCGGGTCCAGGATGAAGCTCCTCTTCACCCAGGAGCGTTCCTCAGGTCCATACCCCTCCCAGTCAACCAAGTACTGGAATCCCCGGCCCTTTCGACGGACGTCCAGAAGCCGGCGCACTGTCCAAGCTGGCTCCCCGTCGATGATCCGGGCAGGAGGCGGCGCCGGTCCGGGAACACAGAGGGGTGAGGTGTGGTATGGTTTGAGTCTGGAGACATGGAATACGGGGTGGATCTGCAGTGAAGCTGGGAGTTGGAGCTTCACTGCGGCCGGACTGAGGACCTTGAGGACTTTGAGGGGGCCGATGTATCTGTCCTTCAGTTTTGGGGAGTCCACCTGGAGAGGAATGTCCTTCGTGGATAACCACACCTCCTGCCCGGGCTGGTATGCAGGGGCCGGGGAACACCGGCGGTCTGCATGGGCCTTAGCCCTCGTCCAGGCCTTCAGTAAGGCAGAACGGGTGGTGCGCCACATCCGACGGCATCGTCGCAGGTGGGCCTGGACCGAGGGCACACCGACCTCTCCCTCCACAACGGGAAACAATGGGAGCTGGTACCCCAGACACACCTCAAACGGGGAGAGGCCGGTGGCAGAGGACACTTGACTGTTATGCACGTACTCGATCCAGGCCAGATGTTCACTCCAGGCCGTCGGGTGCGTGGATGTTACACAGCGTAGGGCCTGCTCCAGTTCCTGGTTGGCCCGTTCTGCCTGTCCGTTCGTCTGGGGGTGATACCCGGACGAGAGGCTCACGGTGGCCCCCAGTTCCCTGCAGAAACTCCTCCAGACTTGAGAGGAGAACTGGGGACCACGATCCGAGACAATGTCCGTTGGTATCCCATGCAGACATACGCCGTGGTGGACCAGGAGGGCTGCTGTCTCCTGGGCCATTGGGAGCTTCGGGAGGGCCACAAAGTGGACCGCCTTGGAGAATCAGTCCATTATCGTGAGGATGGTCATCATGCCCTGGGACGGCGGGAGGCCTGTGACTAAGTCCAGGCCGATGTGGGACCAGGGGCGATGAGGTACCGGAAGTGGTTTGAGAAGTCCTTGGGTCCTCTTGTGGTCTTCCTTGCCCCTGGCACAGATGGTACAGGCCTGGACGTATTCCAGGATGTCGGCCTCCATGGACGCCCACCAGAAGCGCTGCCTGACCACTGCCACAGTTCTTCGCACCCCTGGGTGACAGGAGAGCTTGGACCCGTGACAGAAGTCCAGGACTGCAGCCCTGGCTTCTGGTGGGACGTACAGATGGTTCTTTGGGCCGTTCCCCGGGTCCGGGTTCCATGCCAGGGCCTCCCGGATGGTCTTCTCCACGTCCCAGGTGAGGGTGGCCATGATAGTGGACTCGGGTAGGATGGGTTCCGGTGGATCCGACAGCTCGGTCTTGACTTCCTCTTCGTGAACCCGGGACAAGGCGTCAGATCTTTGATTCTTGGTCCCGGGGCGGTAGGTGATCCGGAAGTCAAAATGCCCGAAGAACAGTGACCAGCGGGCTTGCCTGGGGTTCAGTCGCTTGGCGGTCCTGATATACTCCAGATTCCGATGGTCTGTGAAAACCGTAAATGGTACCACAGCTCCCGCCAACAGATGTCTCCACTCCTCAAGAGCCTCTTTCACCGCGAGGAGTTCCCGATTGCCCACATCATAGTTCCGTTCAGCCGGGGTCAACCTGCGTGAAAAATAGGCACATGGGTGGAGAACCTTGTCGGACTCTCCGCTCTGGGACAACACGGCTCCTATCCCTGAGTCAGAGGCGTCCACTTCAACCACGAACTGGCGGCTAGGATCGGGCTGCACCAGAATTGGTGCAGTCGAGAACCGGCATTTCAACTCCCTAAACGCGGCCTCGCACCGATCCGACCAGGTGAAGGGGACTTTGGAGGAGGTCAGGGCTGTCAAGGGGCTAACCACCTGACTGTACCCCTTGATGAACCTCCTGTAGAAATTTGCAAAGCCAAGGAACTGTTGCAGCTTCCTACGGCTTGTTGGTTGGGGCCAATCTCTCACCGCCGCAACCTTGGCTGGATCAGGGGCGACGGAGTTGGAGGAGATGATAAACCCCAGGAAGGACAAAGAAGTGCGGTGGAACTCGCACTTCTCGCCCTTCTCAAACAGCCAGTTCTCCAACAACCGCTGCAGGACCTGACGTACATGCTGAACATGGGTCTCAGGATCCGTGGAAAAGATGAGTATATCGTCCAGATATACAAAGACGAATCGGTGCAGGAAGTCCCGCATGACGTCATTTACCAAAGCTTGGAACGTCGCGGGGGCGTTAGTGAGGCCGAACGGCATGACCAGGTACTCAAAGTGACCTAACTGGGTGTTAAATGTCGTCTTCCATTCGTCTCCCTTCCGGATCTGAACCAGGTGGTACGCACTCCTAAGATCCAGCTTGGTGAAGATTTTGGCTCCATGCAGGGGCGTGAACACTGAATCTAACAGGGGCAACGGGTATCGATTGCGAACCGTAATCTCGTTCAGCTCTCTCTAATCAATGCATGGACGGAGTCCGCCGTCTTTCTTGCCCACAAAAAAGAAACCAGCACCCATCGGGGAGGTGGAGTTTCAGATCAGCCCAGCAGCTAATGAGTCCCAGATGTAGGTTTCCATTGATTCGCGCTCTGGATGTGAGAGGTTGTACAGCCTGCTGGAAGGGTACTCAGCGCCCGGGATCAAATCAATGGCACAATCATACGGACGGTGTGGGGGAAGAGTGAGTGCCAGATCTTTGCTGAAGACATCAGCAAGATCGTGGTACTCCTCGGGCACTGCCATCAGATTGCGGGGGACTTTAACTTCCTCATTAGCAGTCAAACCGGGGGGAACCGAGGATCCTAAACACTCCCGGTGGCCGGTTTCGCTCCACTGAGCCACAACCCCAGATGGCCAATCAATCCGCGGATTGTGTTTTATCATCCACGGGAAGTCCAAAATCACACGGGAGGTAGAAGGAGTCACATAAAACTCAATCTCCTCCCGATGATTCCCAGACACTACCAGAGTTACAGGCATTGTCTTGTGTGTGATTAAAGGGAGAAGGGTGCCATCTAGTGCCCACACCTTCATTGGTGAAGGGACCGCCACTAGAGGGAGCCTTGCCCATCTGCTGTCCAGCAGATTCCCTTCTGACCCCGTGTCCCCCAGTGCTGGGGCTTGAAGGGTTAAATCCCCACTCAGGATTGTAACTGGGAGATGTGCATAAATGCGTGTGTGTCCCACGTGAATGTCTTGGCCCACCCTTAGCCCAGTTTCTAAGGGCGGGCGTTGGTGTTTAACTCTGCTGATGCTCGCTTGAGCCACAGACAAAACACTCCCTGCAGGCCAGTCTCCTCTGTCTGTTAAAAGTTCTTAATTTGGCCCTGCTCGTGTCCATAGCATCGTCAGCAAGGGGAGCTGTTGCCACACGGAGCGCTGAGGCTGTGGAGCGTGGGGAAGGTGGAACCTTTTCGGACCCGGAAGGGAGAGGGACGGTGCGTGCCCGGCCACATTCTTCGTCATGCTCCCGACGGCGTTCCTCTAACCAATTGTCTAATCATATAACTAGATCAATAAGCCCGTCCAAATCCCGCGGCTCATCCTTAGCCACCAGGTGCTCCTTCAGGACCGACGACAGTCCGTTTACGAAGGTGGCGCAGAGCGCTGCAGCATTCCAGCCGGACCTCACAGCCACGATGCGGAAGTCGACTACATACTCGGCTGCGCTCCGACTCCCCTGTCTCATAGACAGCAACACTGTTGAAGCAGTCTCGCCTCTATTTGGGTGATCAAAGACTGTTCTGATCTCCCTCACAAACCCAGTATATGTTGTTAGGAGCCGTGTATTTTGCTCCCAAAGCACCGTAGCCCAGGCGCGTGCCTCACCTCGAAGCAAATTAACCACATAAGCCACCCGGCTAGAGTCTGACGCGTACATTACCGGACGTTGTGCAAAGACGAGCAAACTCTGCATCAAGAAGTCTGCGTACATCTCGACACAGCCTCCGTACGGCTCCGGGGGACTTATGTATGCTTCAGGAGATGGTGGGGGGGTTCGTTGAATGACCATTGGAACGTCTATATTCGGCACCAGGACAACAGGAGGAGGAGTTGCAGCAGCGCCCTGTGCGCGCGCTTCCACCTGTGCGGTGAGAGCCTCCATCCTGCGATTGAGAATGATATTCTGCTTGGTC
The DNA here is from genome assembly GCF_902500255.1 of Thalassophryne amazonica. Lineage (NCBI taxonomy): Eukaryota > Metazoa > Chordata > Actinopteri > Batrachoidiformes > Batrachoididae > Thalassophryne > Thalassophryne amazonica. The sequence goes on along the minus strand of NC_047110.1, from coordinate 11,884,729 downwards.
ATTAGATCCAACTGAGCAGTGAAGGCGGTGAGGATTTGCTGTAACTCACTTACCACGCCTCCCGCTGGCGCCTGTGCACCCTGCTCTTCCATTAGTTGTCCAACAGATGGTTGACGCCCCTCGGAATCCATGACGCTGGCCGAGATATCCTGTTGGGAAAGTGTAGTGACATGGACCCACAACAGGGGGCGTAAATGAACGGACAATGGATGAGTAAAAAATTACAACACTTTACTGTTGTGAAATGTGCACAACGGAATACAGACAGATGCAGAATTTGGATTACAGTCAAATATACAAGGGTGACGTGTGGGCAGGCTCGAGGATAGGAGACAACCGTCCAGAGAAGAGCCGGGCCCCACATGATTTCCACTGCCACCGGATCTGGAACACGCCGGAGCCGCCAAGTCCCGAATCCCCAGGTGGCCACCGTCTCCAGCTGTCAGATCTGGTACTGCTGGCAGGGCAGAAAACAGTCAATGGTGAGTGTGTGAAAACACACCCAGTAAACAATCAGCAAATGTCCTCTTCTGTCGGTAGGTGGGCAACACACCTCCACCTCCCGATCACAATCACATGCAGTGTGTTACTTACCTGGTGAGGAGCGAAAACCGTCATCTCCTCCTCGGTTCCACCGACTCAGCCTCCAGCTGCGGATAATCTCATGCAAACAATTTCAAGAACAACACGTATCCGTGGTAATACAATTGTACGGCTGAGAATTTACCTATAAGGTAGTCAGTATCTCGGCAGCGAGGTGGAGTTGCTGCCCGGCTTTTAAGGTGATGGTGATGATGAGTGACAGCTGGTGCTTGTTGATGAGTGACAGCTGTCACTCCCGGTTGCTCCGGCGCCCACTCATGCCTGAAGCCCGCACTTCAGGCAGGGCGCCCTCTGGTGGTGGACCAGCAGTACCTCCTCTTCAGCGGCCCACACAACAAAAACAAAGAAAAAAACAATCACAAATAAATCAAAGAACACACAGTACACAAAGTAATAAAATAAACCATGTGCATGTGTGCACCTGTTCACATGTGCACTGTGAGACTTAGACCCTGTATCCTTATAATATTTTGTTGTTTTTTTCTGGCAGAAAAGTACTGACAGTGCTCAGAAACCCTTTATCCAAGGGGTGCCAGCATTTTCTGTGGAAAAAAACACTAAAAGCCTCTGTGTGGAATTTGTTGCATTGGCAACAATAAAGGTTGGCGATACTGGGAATTTTGGTATTGATCCGATACCAAGTAAATACAGGCCCAGTATTGCCGATATCGATACCGATACTTTTTCATATTTAAGCTACATAGATCCAAAGGATCCAAAAGACCCAGGATAGAATTTCATCAAACATTGTACGTGACAACAAAATACTTTATTATCACAATCAACATTTTTGTTTAAAAAAATTTCACTTGACACAACTTAAAACAAAATCTCCTGATGTAGAGAGCTGACTCGAGGAGAGCGCTGAGTGGGCGGGCCAGGCTGAACCTGCCTGCATGGCTGTTGGCTCGCGCGTGATGGCACAACAACAAAAGACCAGACGGGGGAGGGTGCGCTGCTCCGTGTTGTGTGACACAGTGCAGCGCTGCTCTTACAGACAGAGAGTAGACTTTGATGAATCTGCATGCGCAGCAGTCAGTGCGTGCGGGAGAGAAAAAAGCTTGAGTATCGATCTTTTTACACGAGGATCGTTCAATATCAATACCAGCGTTGGTATCGATATTATCTATATTAGAATCTGGCCACCTCTACAATAAACAGCAACTGGTTCGATTCAGCACGATTTTTCTTGCGTGGAGTTTTTCAATGGATTTTGGGTAATTTGGGGACACTGAATCTGAATCTGGTGTTAGTTTTTATCAATTACATCACATTTTTGAGATATGAAAACACAATTCTCATATCACCATTCTGATCCATTTGGTTGGCTCTCACTGCGGTATTGTATCCCTTCCTGTTCCGGAGCACAGCGGTGTTTTTCTGTATCTGTTAGCTGTTTAATCTGCACAGTTAGATTGATCTTGTTATCTAGATTACGATTTGTTTTCCAGTGTAATCTTTACGTGCCTTAACTAAAGCACTCCTTCTGCTGAATCACCTCTAAATTATTTACACATTATTCACTTTGTGTGTTTTTAGGAATCCGCTAGCTTAGCGTAGCTACTAGCTCTTAGCCGATTTAGCATGGCGGCTTCTCCTGTCTCTCCCGCACTTTTCTGCTCTGGCTGTGAAATGTTTAGTTATTCCTCGGCCTCCTTTAGCAGTAACGGTAATTGTAATAAGTGTAGCTTATTCGTAGCTTTGGAGGCCAGGCTGGGCGAAATGGAGACTTGGCTCCGCACCGTGGAAAATTCTACAGCTAGCCAGGCCCCTGTAGTCGGTGCGGACCAAGGTAGCTTAGCCGCCGTTAGTTACCCCCTGGCAGATCCCGAGCAGCCGGGAAAGCAGGCCGACTGGGTGACTGTGAGGAGGAAGCGTAGTTCTAAACAGAAGCCCCGTGTACACCGCCAACCCGTTCACATTTCTAACCGTTTTTCCCCACTCGACGACACACCCGCCGAGGATCAAACTCTGGTTATTGGCGACTCTGTTTTGAGAAATGTGAAGTTAGCGACACCAGCAACCATAGTCAATTGTCTTCCGGGGGCCAGAGCAGGCGACATTGAAGGAAATTTGAAACTGCTGGCTAAGGCTAAGCGTAAATTTGGTAAGATTGGAATTCACGTCGGCAGTAATGACACCCGGTTACGCCAATCGGAGGTCACTAAAATTAACATTAAATCGGTGTGTAACTTTGCAAAAACAATGTCGGACTCTGTAGTTTTCTCTGGGACCCTCCCCAATCAGACCGGGAGTGACATGTTTAGCCGCATGTTCTCCTTGAATTGCTGGCTGTCTGAGTGGTGTCCAAAAAATGAGGTGGGCTTCATAGATAATTGGCAAAGCTTCTGGGGAAAACCTGGTTTTGTTAGGAGAGACGGCATCCATCCCACTTTGGATGGAGCAGCTCTCATTTCTAGAAATCTGGCCAATTTTCTTAAATCCTCCAAACCGTGACTATCCAGGGTTGGGACCAGGAAGCAGAGTTGTAGTCTTACACACCTCTCTGCAGCTTCTCTCCCCCTGCCATCCCCTCATTACCCCATCCCCGTAGAGACGGTGCCTGCTCCTAGACCACCAATAACCAGCAAAAATCTATTTAAGCATAAAAATTCAAAAAGAAAAAATAATATAGCACCTTCAACTGCACCACAGACTAAAACAGTTAAATGTGGTCTATTAAACATTAGGTCTCTCTCTTCTAAGTCCCTGTTGGTAAATGATATTATAATTGATCAACATATTGATTTATTCTGCCTTACAGAAACCTGGTTACAGCAGGATGAATATGTTAGTTTAAATGAGTCAACACCCCCGAGTCACACTTACTGTCAGAATGCTCGTAGCACAGGCCGGGGTGGAGGATTAGCAGCAATCTTCCATTCCAGCTTATTAATTAATCAAAAACCCAGACAGAGCTTTAATTCATTTGAAAGCTTGACTCTTAGTCTTGTCCATCCAAATTGGAAGTCCCAAAAACCAGTTTTATTTGTTATTATCTATCATCCACCTGGTCGTTACTGTGAGTTTCTCTGTGAATTTTCAGACCTTTTGTCTGACTTAGTGCTTAGCTCAGATAAGATAATTATAGTGGGCGATTTTAACATCCACACAGATGCTGAGAATGACAGCCTCAACACTGCATTTAATCTATTATTAGACTCTATTGGCTTTGCTCAAAAAGTAAATGAGTCCACCCACCACTTTAATCATATCTTAGATCTTGTTCTGACTTATGGTATGGAAATAGAAGACTTAACAGTATTCCCTGAAAACTCCCTTCTGTTTGATCATTTCTTAATAACATTTACATTTACTCTGATCGACTACCCAGCAGTGAGGAATAAGTTTCATTACACTAGAAGTCTTTCAGAAAGCGCTGTAACTAGGTTTAAGGATATGATTCCTTCTTTATGTTCTCTAATGCCATATACCAACACAGTGCAGAGTAGCTACCTAAACTCTGTAAGTGAGATAGACTATCTCGTCAATAGTTTTACATCCTCATTGAAGACAACTTTGGATGCTGTAGCTCCTCTGAAAAAGAGAGCTTTAAATCAGAAGTGCCTGACTCCGTGGTATAACTCACAAACTCGTAGCTTAAAGCAGATAACCCGTAAGTTGGAGAGGAAATGGCGTCTCACTAATTTAGAAGATCTTCACTTAGCCTGGAAAAAGAGTCTGTTGCTCTATAAAAAAGCCCTCCATAAAGCTAGGACATCTTTCTACTCATCACTAATTGAAGAAAATAAGAACAACCCCAGGTTTCTTTTCAGCACTGTAGCCAGGCTGACAAAGAGTCAGAGCTCTATTGAGCTGAGTATTCCATTAACTTTAACTAGTAATGACTTCATGACTTTCTTTGCTAACAAAATTTTAACTATTAGAGAAAAAATTACTCATAACCATCCCAAAGACGTATCGTTATCTTTGGCTGCTTTCAGTGATGCCGGTATTTGGTTAGACTCTTTCTCTCCGATTGTTCTGTCTGAGTTATTTTCATTAGTTACTTCATCCAAACCATCAACATGTTTATTAGACCCCATTCCTACCAGGCTGCTCAAGGAAGCCCTACCATTATTTAATGCTTCAATCTTAAATATGATCAATCTATCTTTGTTAGTTGGCTATGTACCACAGGCTTTTAAGGTGGCAGTAATTAAACCATTACTTAAAAAGCCATCACTTGACCCAGCTATCTTAGCTAATTATAGGCCAATCTCCAACCTTCCTTTTCTCTCAAAAATTCTTGAAAGGGTAGTTGTAAAACAGCTAACTGATCATCTGTGTTGTGTGGGCCGCTGAAGAGGAGGTACTGCTGGCCCACCACCACCAGAGGGCGCCCTGCCTGGAGTGCGGGCTCCAGGCACCAGAGGGCGCTACCGCATCATGGGAGTAATCTGGGTGACAGCTGTCACCCATCACCAAACACAGCTGTTTCTACTCAGCACCGAGGTATATCAGGAGGACAGCGTCTCCACCTCAGTGCCGAGATATCGCCTAAGACTAAGGTAGTATTCTCTGCATTTATATATATTAACCAGCTAAACCTATTAAACCTTTTCAGGACTGGTGACTACAGATAGCTTCACTGTTTTGGATAAGTACTCACCTTCCTGCTGTTCTTTGACAAGAGGTGGAGGCGGCTTCTCCCCTCTCCGTTACTGGGTGCGGTCATCCACGCCTGTGTGTTGTCGCTCTCTCCTGCCAGCAGTACCGGATCCGATGAGCGGAGGCAGTGGCCACCTGGGAATTCGGGACTTGGCGGTTCCAGTATTTCCAGGGTTCGGTGGCAGAGGAGATCTGGGTGGTTCCGGTTCGACTGAGACGGACGTCTCCTACCTTCGAGCCTGCCCACACGACACCAGCGGATTCGACCCCAAATTGTGTTTGTTATATTAATTGTGCCTGTTTCACAGAAGTAAATCTTGTTCTTTACCTTCTCCATTGTCCGTTCATTGCGCCCCCTGTTGTGGGTCCGTGTTCCAACACTTTCACAACAATCTGCAGAGGAATGGTCTATTTGAAGAGTTTCAGTCAGGTTCATCATAGTACAGAAACAGCATTAGTGAAGGTTACAAATGATCTTCTTATGGCCTCGGACAGTGGACTCATCTCTGTGCTTGTTCTGTTAGACCTCAGTGCTGCTTTTGATACTGTTGACCATAAAATTTTATTACAGAGATTAGAGCATGCCATAGGTATTAAAGGCACTGCGCTGTGGTGGTTTGAATCATATTTGTCTAATAGATTATAATTTGTTCATGTAAATGGGGAATCTTCTTCACAGACTAAAGTTAATTATGGAGTTCCACAAGGTTCTGTGCTAGGACCAATTTTATTCACTTTATACATGCTTCCCTTAGGTAGTATTATTAGACGGTATTGCTTAAATTTTCATTGTTACGCAGATGATACCCAGCTTTATCTATCCATGAAGCCAGAGGACACACACCAATTAGCTAAACTGCAGGATTGTCTTACAGACATAAAGACATGGATGACCTCTAATTTCCTGCTTTTAAACTCAGATAAAACTGAAGTTATTGTACTTGGCCCCACAAATCTTAGAAACATGGTGTCTAACCAGATCCTTACTCTGGATGGCATTACCCTGACCTCTAGTAATACTGTGAGAAATCTTGGAGTCATTTTTGATCAGGATATGTCATTCAAAGCGCATATTAAACAAATATGTAGGACTGCTTTTTTGCATTTACGCAATATCTCTAAAATCAGAAAGGTCTTGTCTCAGAGTGATGCTGAAAACTAATTCATGCATTTATTTCCTCTAGGCTGGACTATTGTAATTCATTATTATCAGGTTGTCCTAAAAGTTCCCTAAAAAGCCTTCAGTTAATTCAAAATGCTGCAGCTAGAGTACTGACGGGGACTAGAAGGAGAGAGCATATCTCACCCATATTGGCCTCTCTTCATTGGCTTCCTGTTAATTCTAGAATAGAATTTAAAATTCTTCTTCTTACTTATAAGGTTTTGAATAATCAGGTCCCATCTTATCTTAGGGACTTCGTAGTACCATATCACCCCAATAGAGCGCTTCGCTCTCAGACTGCAGGCTTACTTGTAGTTCCTAGGGTTTGTAAGAGTAGAATGGGGGGCAGAGCCTTCAGCTTTCAGGCTCCTCTCCTGTGGAACCAGCTCCCAATTCAGATCAGGGAGACAGACACCCTCTCTACTTTTAAGATTAGGCTTAAAACTTTCCTTTTTGCTAAAGCTTATAGTTAGGGCTGGATCAGGTGACCCTGAACCATCCCTTAGTTATGCTGCTATAGACGTAGTGCTGGGGGGTTCCCATGATGCACTGTTTCTTTCTCTTTTTTCTCTGTATGCACCACTCTGCATTTAATCATTAGTGATCGATCTCTGCTCCCCTCCACAGCATGTCTTTTTCCCGGTTCTCTCCCTCAGCCCCAACCAGTCCCAGCAGGAGACTGCCCCTTCCTGAGCCTGGTTCTGCTGGAGGTTTCTTCCTGTTAAAAGGGAGTTTTTCCTTCCCACTGTAGCCAAGTGCTTGCTCACAGGGGGTCGTTTTGACCGTTGGGGTTTTACATAATTATTGTATGGCCTTGCCTTACAATATAAAGCGCCTTGGGGCAACTGTTTGTTGTGATTTGGCGCTATATAAAAAAATTGATTGATTGATTGATTGATATCAGGCATTGAAGCAAAAGCTGCAGTCTTGAACACCTCTTCAGCACCATAAACGATATTATGGCTCTTGTTAAAAACTATGCTTTTGAAGCTGCTTTTGTGCAGGATTAGTAGCATCAAACTCATGAGTGAATGAGCAACTTTTCCGTAATGCATCAATACTGAACATGCAGAAACACGTGACTGACAGAGGAAATCTGACCTCAGATTTGAATTCAGCACCCCAAAATTACCCTCAATCAGTTCTCAAAGTCCATGCAAGAATTTATTTATTTTTGACCAGTGAAGATGGTAAAAAGTACTCACCATCAACAGGAACATAAATTTGTACAATCTACTAGGGGAGGTGATGGTCTAGTGGTTAAGGTGTTGGGCTTGAGTCCAGAAGATGATGGGTTCAAATCCCCGCCTGACTGGAAAATTACTAAGGGCCCTTGGGCAAGGCCTTTAATCCCCTATTGCTCCCGGTGTGTAGTGAGCGTCTTGTATGCATCGGGGTGAATGTGAGGCATAATTGTAAAGCGCTTTGAGCATCTGATGCAGATGGAAAAGTGCTATATAAATGCAGTCCATTTACTATCACAGTATTTTGTTTCTATTGTTATAGTTTTTCACAGAAATAACAAACACAAACACTGCTCCTACCATGAGTTTAAAACATGTTGCTTTGACTGTTTGGTTGCCTGAAAAGGTGAAGTGACTTCACAGTATCTTTCTGAATAAAAAAAGGCCTGCAAAGGTATTTTCAACTTAAAATGCTGAGAGTGGATGCACAAAAAAAAAGAAAAGAAAAAAAAAGCAGATCACTTGGACAAAATTTTTTGTGTAGGTGCCCGTATATGCCTCCGTTCTCCTTTAGAGCAACTAAAAAAAAAAACATGCTGCTGCTCAGAAAAAAGGACCCTGTGCTATAAGCACTGGGCCTTAGTGGGAACTCTGCCTTGTCATACTCTGACCAGGCTTACCTGTATCCCTATTACAGTGCTAGTCAAAACCACATTTAAAAATATCATTCCCTGCCACAGACATGGATTTTGGAACATTTTTTGTATTTATCGTACACAATTATCACCACATCTGAAGAAAAAATTTATTGGAGCTTTACATTCAACGTTGGCCCTTGTCCCAATGGACGATGTGAGCTTAACTGACGTTTAGTACTGAAGCACGATGGTGGGTGTGACATATAGATTTTGCTTTCAAATTTCAGCAAAGGTTTTATGGTCTCCACTTGGGCCTGGCTTAGAAGAGAAACCCTGTAATTGTGGTGTGGATTGGACTTTTTTCACATTGCACTTAGTTTTGTTGTTTTTTTTAACCATGGTGGAGATATATACTCTACGTAGTGCATTCATTGCCTGTGAGGATCCACAGACTCTAGATTGGGTAGTGTTTATAAAATAGGTAGGTAGGTTCTTGTTATCATATACACACTATCATTATTAAATGGACCGCAATGGAAATAAGGGTTTTCACTTTCTTGTATTTTTAAAATATTTACAATTAAGTACTTACATTGAACTTACTAAATAAAATCACGCATGCATGCACACAAACACACTTTTTTAATACAAAGATGATTTACCTCCCCCTCCTGGAATGTCATGTAAGTCCAGAATGTAATTAGCAAAGTCCATTGTTCAGTGTTGTTTCTCCAAAAATATTAGTCCTATCAACGTTCTGTTTTGACGGTGTTCAACCATGACCCAAAATACATAAGCATACCAAATGGCAAATGTCAGCTCTCCCCAGTTTGTCTGTGATTGAAGTTAGATGCACCCATTAATTTTCAAATGTCAAAGCATCAATTTCTTTTAATATCCACCAAATACCAAACAGTTCCAGGTGTGCAGCATTAAAACCACCACTGTGCATGTCAATGCACTCTGGAACATGTCCGTAGCTCTCAGTGGATCAGTGCCACAATAACAAGTTTGTGCACATTGCAACCTTTAGAAGTGATTCAGATACAGGGAGCAGATTCTGTCAGCGTTAAAGCCCTGAAAGCACCATTCTAACAGTTAGAGGGTGAGAGCCTGTAAACAAAGCTCTGCAGTATTTGTGAAAATGGACCCGGCCGCATGCTCTGTCTTGAGGGGGAAACCCTGCCACAAAGTAGCATCATTAAAACTGGAGGTTTCCCTCCCGTAAAGGAAGGCTTTGTGCTGTTTTGAAAGTCATCCAGCAGTGTCCATTTTGTGTGAAATCATCATTCACATCCCACGGTTAGATTTCTGTGGAAAACTACCGGGGGGAACTGTATGTCTCAGCCAGCCAACATGTCTATTGGCTTGTGGCTTCTCCGCTCGCCACACCCTCCATGTGTGTGTCAGGTGTGGAATGAGAATACCTCAACACACAGAGAGAACAACAAGCAGAGCTGCTCCCAAAACCAAACCCACAAAATAAAATATGTGCTTTCCAGCAGCAACTGTGACTCCAGAAGTCATTCTTTTCCTTTTCTTATCAGCAGTTTGAGAAACAAATGAAAAACTCAACAAAGCAACTGAAAAACTCAATAAAAACTCAAATTCTGTTTAAAAAGTGTTTTCTTTTACCCTTTCTCTTACCTGTCACCAACTCATACTTTGTCTTCTGAATGGTTGACCTCAGTGTTCAACTGTCCATGCACCTCTGGGTTTAATTGGTCCACATCCTTTATAAATGGTATTAGAACATCTCTGCTAAGGTTTAAAAAGGATCTGAGTGAACCCAATGTGCAGGCAGCAAATGGACAAACAATGTAGTGCAAAAACAATATGTTTCAATGCTCCAAAAGTGAATCTTAATCCAGACTGGTGAAGTAGAAAAACAGATTCAAACAAAACAGGATAAGGTGGTATAAACACAAAAATAACTACAACCACTAAAAAGTTTGGAGGTGATGGTCTGTTGGGCTTGAGACCAGAGGATCCTCGATTCAAATCCCAGCCTGACCGGAAAATCATTAAGGGCCCTTGGGCAAGGTCCCTAACCCCCTATTTGCTCCCGGTGTGTAGTGAGCGCCTTGTATGGCAGCACCCTCACATCTGGGTGAATGTGAGGCATTATTGTAAAGCACTTTGAGCATCTGATGCAGATGTAAAAGTGCAGAGTCCATTTACCATTTAGTTACAAGAAGAGTCCAGGTACTTACAAACAGCGTGCACAACATGAGCAGAGGGTCAACACAAAGGAACCAGTCTAACCATGACTCAGCTGATGAACCAAAATGGGGGACAGGTGATGGGGTTAAAGGTCAAGAACCAACCAAAAGATGAAATGAACTTAGCAGACATCTAAGTGTAAGTGAAAACATACAATAACAAACATACGTAACCTGAGCAGAAGAAAAACACAAAACCAAAATATAAATCAAAGTAACTCAAGTGCCTAAGTGGAAAGACTGACATGAAAACAGAGAGTAACTAGAGTGCCAAGGGCCCTGTGGGTTTCCGGCTCAATTAAAGCCCAAAGCCCCATTTCCAAATGAACAAATCTATGACTAGAACCTTTTTGACGTGAAACGTGTCAATGACCCATATTGCATCCTTGACAAATTCGAACAAAAGTTATCAGAGAGTTTTTGAGAAAATTGAATCCAAATACCCAAATTGTCTATTTTTGGCATAAAAATGGTCACCATTTACAAATGAACAAATCTATGACTAGAACGTTTTTGACGTGAAACATGTCAATGACCCATATTACATCCTTGACAAATTAGAACAAAAGTTAGCAGACAGTTTTTGAGAAAATTACCTTTAAGTGCTCAAAATGGCTATTTTCTGCATAAAAATGTCCGCCATTTCAAAATGAATGAATATGATTTTTAGACGGGAACAATATCAATACCCCATATTGCGTCCTTGTCAAATTAGAAAAAATTATCGGACATTTTTTGAGGTATTGCAATAAACCGAAGACACTGATGACTACAACGGATGCAGCCTCATGACAAAGGGTTAACGGTAACCCAAAGTTAAATCAAAGAAGGCAACATGTACAGTTGTATGTAAAAGTTTGGGCACCCCTGATGCTTTCCATGATTTTCTTTTATAAATCATTTGTTTTTTTGGATCAGCAATTTCAGTTAAATATATCACACAGCAGATAAACACAGTGATATTTGAGAAGTGAAATGAGGTTTATAGGATTTACAGAAAGTGTGCAATAATTCTTTAAACAAAATTAGGCAGGTACATAAATTTGGGCACCCCAACAGACAAAAAAAAAAAAAAAAAAAAATCAATATTTAGTAGATCCTCCTTTTGCAGAAATAACAGCCTCTGGTTGAAGGTATTTTGGACCATTATTCTTTACAAAACCTCTCAGGTTTGTTGGTTTCTGAGCATGAACAGTCCACTTAAAATCACGCCACAGATTTTCAATAATATTCAGGTCTGGGGACTGAGATGGCCATTCCAGAACGTTGTACTTGTTCCTCTGCATGAATGCCTTAATAGATTTTGAGCAGTGTTTAGGGAAGTTGTCTTGTTGAAAGATCCAGCCCCGGCGCAACTTCAACTTTGTCACTGATTAATGAACATTGTTCTCAAGAATCTGCTGATATTGACTGGAATCCATGTGACCCTCAGTTTTAACAAGATTCCCAGTACCTGCAGTGGCCACACAGCCACACAGCATGATGGAACCACCTCCAAATTTTACTGTAGGTAACAAGTATTCTTCTTGGAATGCTGTGTTCTTTTTCAGCCATGCATACTGTCCCTTGTTATGTCCCAATAAACTCAATTTTAGTTTCATCAGTCCACAGCATCTTATTCCAAAATCAATCAATCAATCAATCAATTTTTTATATAGCGCCAAATCACAACAAACAGTTGCCCCAAGGCGCTTTATATTGTAAGGCAAGGCCATACAATAATTATGTAAAACCCCAACGGTCAAAACGACCCCCTGTGAGCAAGCACTTGGCTACAGTGGGAAGGAAAAACTCCCTTTTAACAGGAAGAAACCTCCAGCAGAACCAGGCTCAGGGAGGGGCAGTCTTCTGCTGGGACTGGTTGGGGCTGAGGGAGAGAACCAGGAAAAAGACATGCTGTGGAGGGGAGCAGAGATCGATCACTAATGATTAAATGCAGAGTGGTGCATACAGAGCAAAAAGAGAAAGAAACAGTGCATCATGGGAACCCCCCAGCAGTCTACGTCTATAGCAGCATAACTAAGGGATGGTTCAGGGTCACCTGATCCAGCCCTAACTATAAGCTTTAGCAAAAAGGAAAGTTTTAAGACTAATCTTAAAAGTAGAGAGGGTGTCTGTCTCCCTGATCTGAATTGGGAGCTGGTTCCACAGGAGAGGAGCCTGAAAGCTGAAGGCTCTGCCTCCCATTCTACTCTTACAAACCCTAGGAACTACAAGTAAGCCTGCAGTCTGAGAGCAAAGCGCTCTATTGGGGTGATATGGTACTACGAGGTCCCTAAGATAAGATGGGACCTGATTATTCAAAACCTTATAAGTAAGAAGAAGAATTTTAAATTCTATTCTAGAATTAACAGGAAGCCAATGAAGAGAGGCCAATATGGGTGAGATATGCTCTCTCCTTCTAGTCCCCGTCAGTACTCTAGCTGCAGCATTTTGAATTAACTGAAGGCTTTTTATGGAACTTTTAGGACAACCTGATAATAATGAATTACAATAGTCCAGCCTAGAGGAAATAAATGCATGAATTAGTTTTTCAGCATCACTCTGAGACAAGACCTTTCTGATTTTAGAGATATTGCGTAAATGCAAAAAAGCAGTCCTACATATTTGTTTAATATGCGCTTTGAATGACATATCCTGATCAAAAATGACTCCAAGATTTCTCACAGTATTACTAGAGGTCAGAGTAATGCCATCCAGAGTAAGGATCTGGTTAGACACCATGTTTCTAAGATTTGTGGGGCCAAGTACAATAACTTCAGTTTTATCTGAGTTTAAAAGCAGGAAATTAGAGGTCATCCATGTCTTTATGTCTGTAAGACAATCCTGCAGTTTAGCTAATTGGTGTGTGTCCTCTGGCTTCATGGATAGATAAAGCTGGGTATCATCTGCGTAACAATGAAAATTTAAGCAATACCGTCTAATAATACTGCCTAAGGGAAGCATGTATAAAGTGAATAAAATTGGTCCTAGCACAGAACCTTGTGGAACTCCATAATTAACTTTAGTCTGTGAAGACGATTCCCCATTTACATGAACAAATTGTAATCTATTAGACAAATATGATTCAAACCACCGCAGCGCAGTGCCTTTAATACCTATGGCATGCTCTAATCTCTGTAATAAAATTTTATGGTCAACAGTATCAAAAGCAGCACTGAGGTCCAACAGAACAAGCACAGAGATGAGTCCACTGTCCGAGGCCATAAGAAGATCATTTGTAACCTTCACTAATGCTGTTTCTGTACTATGATGAATTCTAAAACCTGACTGAAACTCTTCAAATAGACCATTCCTCTGCAGATGATCAGTTAGCTGTTTTACAACTACCCTTTCAAGAATTTTTGAGAGAAAAGGAAGGTTGGAGATTGGCCTATAATTAGCTAAGATAGCTGGGTCAAGTGATGGCTTTTTAAGTAATGGTTTAATTACTGCCACCTTAAAAGCCTGTGGTACATAGCCAACTAACAAAGATAGATTGATCATATTTAAGATCGAAGCATTAAATAATGGTAGGGCTTCCTTGAGCATCCTGGTAGGAATGGGGTCTAATAAACATGTTGATGGTTTGGATGAAGTAACTAATGAAAATAACTCAGACAGAACAATCGGAGAGAAAGAGTCTAACCAAATACCGGCATCACTGAAAGCAGCCAAAGATAACGATACGTCTTTGGGATGGTTATGAGTAATTTTTTCTCTAATAGTTAAAATTTTGTTAGCAAAGAAAGTCATGAAGTCATTACTAGTTAAAGTTAATGGAATACTCAGCTCAATAGAGCTCTGACTCTTTGTCAGCCTGGCTACAGTGCTGAAAAGAAACCTGGGGTTGTTCTTATTTTCTTCAATTAGTGATGAGTAGAAAGATGTCCTAGCTTTACGGAGGGCTTTTTAATAGAGCAACTGACTCTTTTTCCAGGCTAAGTGAAGATCTTCTAAATTAGTGAGATGCCATTTCCTCTCCAACTTACGGGTTATCTGCTTTAAGCTACGAGTTTGTGAGTTATACCACGGAGTCAGGCACTTCTGATTTAAAGCTCTCTTTTTTAGAGGAGCTACAGCATCCAAAGTTGTCTTCAATGAGGATGTAAAACTATTGACGAGATACTCTATCTCACTTACAGAGTTTAGGTAGCTACTCTGCACTGTGTTGGTATATGGCATTAGAGAACATAAAGAAGGAATCATATCCTTAAACCTAGTTACAGCGCTTTCTGAAAGACTTCTAGTGTAATGAAACTTATTCCCCACTGCTGGGTAGTCCATCAGAGTAAATGTAAATGTTATTAAGAAATGATCAGACAGAAGGGAGTTTTCAGGGAATACTGTTAAGTCTTCTATTTCCATACCATAAGTCAGAACAAGATCTAAGATATGATTAAAGTGGTGGGTGGACTCATTTACTTTTTGAGCAAAGCCAATAGAGTCTAATAATAGATTAAATGCAGTGTTGAGGCTGTCATTCTCAGCATCTGTGTGGATGTTAAAATCGCCCACTATAATTATCTTATCTGAGCTAAGCACTAAGTCAGACAAAAGGTCTGAAAATTCACAGAGAAACTCACAGTAACGACCAGGTGGACAATAGATAATAACAAATAAAACTGTTTTTTGGGACTTCCAATTTGGATGGACAAGACTAAGAGTCAAGCTTTCAAATGAATTAAAGCTCTGTCTGGGTTTTTGATTAATTAATAAGCTGGAATGGAAGATTGCTGCTAATCCTCCACCCAGGCCCGTGCTACGAGCATTCTGACAGTTAGTGTGACTCGGGGGTGTTGACTCATTTAAACTAACATATTCATCCTGCTGTAACCAGGTTTCTGTAAGGCAGAATAAATCAATATGTTGATCAATTATTATATCATTTACCAACAGGGACTTAGAAGAGAGAGACCTAATGTTTAATAGACCACATTTAACTGTTTTAGTCTGTGGTGCAGTTGAAGGTGCTATATTATTTTTTCTTTTTGAATTTTTATGCTTAAATAGATTTTTGCTGGTTATTGGTGGTCTGGGAGCAGGCACCGTCTCTACGGGGATGGGGTAATGAGGGGATGGCAGGGGGAGAGAAGCTGCAGAGAGGTGTGTAAGACTACAACTCTGCTTCCTGGTCCCAACCCTGGATAGTCACGGTTTGGAGGATTTAAGAAAATTGGCCAGATTTCTAGAAATGAGAGCTGCTCCATCCAAAGTGGGATGGATGCCGTCTCTCCTAACAAGACCAGGTTTCCCCAGAAGCTTTGCCAATTATCTATGAAGCCCACCTCATTTTTTGGACACCACTCAGACAGCCAGCAATTCAAGGAGAACATGCGGCTAAACATGTCACTCCCGGTCCGATTGGGGAGGGGCCCAGAGAAAACTACAGAGTCCGACATTGTTTTTGCAAAGTTACACACCGATTTAATGTTAATTTTAGTGACCTCCGATTGGCGTAACCGGGTGTCATTACTGCCGACGTGAATTACAATCTTACCCAATTTACGCTTAGCCTTAGCCAGCAGTTTCAAATTTCCTTCAATGTTGCCTGCTCTGGCCCCCGGAAGACAATTGACTATGGTTGCTGGTGTCGCTAACTTCACATTTCTCAAAACAGAGTCGCCAATAACCAGAGTTTGTTCCTCGGCGGGTGTGTCGTCGAGTGGGGAAAAATGGTTAGAGATGTGAACGGGTTGGCGGTGTACACAGGGCTTCTGTTTAGAACTACGCTTCCTCCTCACAGTCACCCAGTCAGCCTGCTTTCCCGGCTGCTCGGGATCTGCCAGGGGGTAACTAATGGCGGCTAAGCTACCTTGGTCCGCACCGACTACAGGGGCCTGGCTAGCTGTAGAATTTTCCACGGTGCGGAGCCGAGTCTCCAATTCGCCCAGCCTGGCCTCCAAAGCTACGAATAAGCTACACTTATTACAAGTACCGTTACTGCTAAAGGAGGCCGAGGAATAACTAAACATTTCACACCCAGAGCAGAAAAGTGCGGGAGAGACAGGAGAAGCTGCCATGCTAAATCGGCTAAGAGCTAGTAGCTACGCTAAGCTAGCGGATTCCTAAAAACACGCAAAGTGAATAATGTGTAAATAATTTAGAGGTGATTCAGCAGAAGGAGTGCTTTAGTTAAGGCACGTAAAGATTACACTGGGAAACAAATCGTAATCTAGATAACTAGATCAATCTAACTGCGCAGATTAAACAGCTAACAGATACAGAAAAACACCGCTGTGCTCCGGAACAGGAAGTGATACAATACCGCAGTGAGAGCCAACCACCAGTAGAGGCTGGCTTGTCCAAATATGCTTTAGCATACCTCAAGCGACTCTGTCTGTGGTGTGTACGCAGAAAAGGCTTTCTCTGCATTACAGCATCATACAGCATCTCTGCGTTGTATAGCAAGATCATGTTGTAGGTCTTTGGAGCAGGTCTGTGGGTTGACTAATTTGCCTGCCTAATTTTGTTTAAATAATTATTGCACACTTTCTGTAAATACTAGAAACTTCATTTCACTTCTCAAATATCAGTGTGTTCATCTGCTACATGATATATTTTAACTGAAATTTCTGAACCAGACAACTAATGTTTTAGAAAGGAAAATCATGAAAAGTATCAGGGGTGCCCAAACCTTTGCATGCAGCTATAATCAATTACAACCTACAACAAAAACTAAACAATAATCAAAAACTAAATCGAGGAATACACAAAGAAAATAAACCTGGAACTCACAAGTGTGCAAAATCAGGGAAAGCATAACATCAAGAACTAAGAACACATAAAGGGCACACAAGAGAGAAATAATTAAACTATCACAAGAACTATATGATAACCAAAAACTACATGAAGAACTGAAGCAGAAAGGCAATGTGGAACTCAAGAGTAAAAAGGGTGCAATCTGGGGGAACATGAAGTGAACAGGTGGCAAGGGGAACATGATAAAACACAGACAGAGGACTGATCGCAATGATGACAGAGAGAGCGACCAAGGACATATCACAAGACACACAGATGACTGTCAAAGACAAAAAACAAAGAGCAAACCAAAAAGGCCGACAGGGGACAAGACACAGATGTGACACGAGAGCACACACACGAGGTAGAGGGATGACAGGGAAAGAAGGACACACACACACACACACAGACACACACACACACACACACTGAAAGCCAGGAGAGCCGTGGGAAACAAACAGGGCAGAACACAAACCATGAATAGAGGGCACAACCAGGTAGTCAGAAGCAGACCCAACCGTCTCCTCGAAACTTGATTGTATTCTGTTCCACTGTGCTTTCTATCATTCTCTATTACAGTTTTTGACTCCACGTCACTGACTCTTGCTATCATTCCTGGCTCCTGTTGTTGTGCTCTGGTTACAGTGTTTTGACCCCATGTTAGAGACTCTCGCTGCCATTCCAGATTCCTCTCTTTAACCCTTTGGACTCTGTGGTATCAGAATCCCTGGTTATTGAACTCATTCTGTGTTTTGGATCATTCTGCTGCCTAGCCCCACTGAAAGACTCTTGTTAGTGAGAACTCTGGTTTTTGAACTTTGCCTGGCTCTGGATTATTCTGCATTTCCTCCCTCACATAAACTGAAGTTATTTGTTGACTCATTACCATGTGCTAGACTCAGGCTAGTGTTACTGACCATCCCTCTAATCCAGGGGCGCTGCCAGGGATTTTGGGCCCAATGAAAAGAAATCTTACTGGGCCACCCCATATTATTTTGTCAGTATTATAATTGTATTAGGGGCCTCTCTTGGCCCCTGTCAATCATGGGTCCCTAGAATCCTTCTCCTTATTCTCCCCTTTTCGACACCCCTGCTCCTGCCTGCTATGCGGCTGTGGTTACCTTGTTCTAAACTGTAGTAATTATAGTTAGAACAATCATATCTATTCTAACTGTCCTTTCTCTGTGATGAGTCTTTGACTGGATCCTTTATCAATGAGCTTTGGACTGACATACACAAACTGTGGTGCCCATGTCAACAACAGAAAGTTTTGGCCTGGCTACCTTGCTGCGTAGCAATAGAACTAATCTCAATAGTCCTAAAAATAGTTAAAAAAACAAACAAAAAAGTTTGCAGGAGAGACAAATTCGGGGTGGTTCTATGAATGCATATTGGCAACATGCACCAATGGTTTTTGGCCTGAAGCAACATTTTTTTCATGACACATGGGGGCAGCATGAGCACTTAAAAAATAAATCATTGGCACCGCAAACCGGTTTCTATTATCTATCATATTGTTACCGTTGTCTTCTTTATATCAGCAGAATTCCGTCTCTGAGAGGAGGGATGTCAATCAAATCTTGCTCTTCAGAAACAACCAATCACAGCAGAGTTAGTACTGACCCTGGTTCCCTCTTCCATTGTGCAACAGTTTCTAGTGAGAGAGCAGAAATTATCTTCGAGAGAGGGGGGTAATTTTTAAGTGGTTGTTTGGCGCGCTGGTCACATATTCCTCCTCCCTCGCAGCACATTTTTCCACTCGGGGAGCAGTTTCCTCTGAGTGCGCGTTCACGCAGAGATAATTAATATCTCACAGTTAATATCTACGTGTATAAAATATTATCATATACCTAGAAATGATACGCCAATATGATTGGATAAAACACTAAAGAATAAATAGCAATACACCCTTTTCGCGGACGGGTAATATTTTTCATACCACCCGAGTAAAACCCACAAAATGAATGTTGCCTTGGTAATCAGCCAATCCGGACAGCAGAGCGGCGCCACGACAAGAGGCGCGGTCAGAGGAACTGTGAAATACTGGTGAGTCACTATTAATAATTTCTTACGTGCCCATCCTCGTAGGTTGATCATTAAAATTAAATTTGTTAGTTCGAAAAGCTATCATAATTATTTATAGGAAAACGTTCTATTTTTTTATACTAAGGTTTGAACTTTGAGTGTTTACACAGGAGAGAAAAGTGAGAAAATGTTAATGCCTGTTTGAAAAAAGTGTATAAAGTGTGTACTGAGGGGTTTAACAGCTTTAAAACATCTATAATAATTGTAAAAAATAACGCTGACTACTTGGCAGATTTCGCCTATCACGGGTTATTTTTAGAATGTAACTCCCACGATAAACGAGGGACCACTGTATATGATAAAATCGTTATCAAGTTGTTCACCAATGAATATGGCTTTTTACACCCTTCAGAAAGCCATACAACATTTATCATTTATAGGTATATGGTAAAATTATTATCAAGTTGTTCACCAATGAATATGGCTTTTTACACCCTTCAGAAAGCCATACAACATTTATCATTTATAGGTATATGGTAAAATTATTATCAAGTTGTTCACCAATGAATATGGCTTTTTACACCCTTCAGAAAATCATACAACATTAATCATTTATAGGTATATGATAAAATCATTATATCACCTGAAAAAAACCATACACCCTGAGGTTTTCTGAAGGGTGTAAAAAGCCATATTCATTGGTGAACAACTTGGTAACTGATAATATTATCTGTTAGCTCCACAGTAATAAAGCTGAGAAAGATTTTAGAGTCAGAGATACGTTTAAACAGCATGACTGCTGATTGATGACAATCCAGGCACCCAGACCTAAAACAAACTGTTTGCAAAGTCTGACACAGCAATCAACCACTAAACAGATCAGGAACGTTACTATGAATTTGTGTGATTTATATGTTCAGTACCCCAGTTGGGTTACCTGTACCAGGTGTGTATCTCCTCCTTGGGGTGGTAGATCTTATCTTTCTTTTCCTTTTCACAATATGGAGGTTCTTTTTGCAAATCTGAGGTATTTGTTAACTGAAAGAAAATATTGTCTTGGTGCAACAAAATCAAGAACACATGGTTATTCTTTTTAACCCTCTGGGGCTGACGCCATCATATACGACGGCTGAGACCAAGCTTTACTAAATTATAAATGACTTTTTAATGATATGAGATAGAAACTTACTCTCTTTTTTGATGAAAAGGTAACTCCCCAGACCTTCGATCCACCGTCGGCCATCTTTGTACTACTCCTCATAGAAGCTGTGTGATGACGTGCTGAATGTGAGTGTCCAATCGGAATTGGTTCACCGTCACATGGTTTTCCAAAATCCAATCATAGGGCAGATTTACCTCACGTGATAAACCAAACCTCGTTTTCAGGAGTGATATCTTACTAGTTGGCCCGTTTGAATAGCCCCCTAAGTCCTCCAATGTGCCCTGCACCATTACGCACAGCGAAAGTAAAAGCAGACAGAGAGCCTCGAATGACAATCTCATGTGCTCAAACAAAGAGTGTGTAACTATCAGGATTGCTCTACGAGTTTGCATTTGAATGTTACTGGATTACTCTGTGGCTCTCCCCCTCTGGCATAAAGCACTGTTTACCATATCAATGAGGTGAGAGAGAGTGGCCGCTCCTCAGACTGTAGGAGCCAAAGTGTAAAATGAAAGCTGCTTGCAGAGTCAGACAGAAGACTCCAAAACACAGTAGAAATAGAAATTTGTGATGTGACCTTTGTCTAATAGCAGACAGAAATTGCTTTGAAGTTGAGTTGAAGACAAACAAAACGCATAGACCATTTTGTATATATTGTTCAAAATGTGCATTTTTGTTTATTGTTTGAACTTTTTTGTTGTACAGTCTTTCACACAAGACCTCATATTTGTTGGGAAAGTGTAAGACACGGACCCACACAGGGGTATAAATGAACGGACAATAGAGATGCCAATGAATACAATTTAATATTGCAAAATGTGCACTACAGGTCAAACACTGCTTTAGTCTGTCAATCAAAAGTTCCACAAGAAGGTGCCTGTGGGCAGGTCCGAGGATAGGAGATGCCTTATCCAGAGAAGAGCTGGGACCTACAAGGTTCCACCGCCAACGGAGACCTGCAACACACCGGAGCTGCCAAATCCCGAGTCCCCAGGTGGCTACTGCTCCCAGCTGTCAGATCTGGTACTGCTGGCAGGAAAAACAAACAGGTTACGGTGGGTGTGTGTACAACCAGCAACAGTCAGCAAAAATCACAGTTCCTTCCTGAGGTTAAACTCCACCACTCCCGGAAAACAGTAACACTGAAGACGTGCAGTACCAACAGTATACTTAAAGATAAGAGAAGTGAGGAGTGGAAACGCCAACTCCCTCCAACTTCCACAAACCCAGCTCCAAGCTTCGAGTATACCAAAGGTTACAACTGCAAAAATCAGAAACAGTAATGTGCGAACGGCACAAAGCGGCTGAGTAGGTTACCTGTGTGGTAAGCTGATAAGTCGGCAGGGTTCTGATGATTCTCCCAGGCTTTTATTGTGGTGATGGTGATGATGATGATGACTGACAGCTGTCAGTGTCGGCGCACCTGGAGCTCCTGCGAGGCGACTGCGCCCTCTGGTGCCTGAAGCCTGACATCAGGCAGGGCACCCTCTGGTGTTGGGCCAGCAGTACCTCCTCTTCGGGCGGCCCACACAACAGTATTACCTTCATAAAGTGTCAAAACAGTTGTTTATTATAGTTTACTGTGTGTTTTGAATAAATGTGTGTGGAAAATTATTTTCTGCTTTACTTTTCCTTTGTTATTTCTGATTGTAAACCTTTATTACACTTATAAAACACAACAAAAGCATATATATTATGAAAGGTTGACTTGAAAAAAAGAGACATAAAACTCAGTGTTGTATAAAGTACCGGAAAATCACCCTTAAGTAAAAGTACAGATACCCATTAAAAAAATTACTTTGGTAGAAGTTCAAGTCACTGATTGAAATGCTACTCAAGTAAAAGTCTTAAAGTATCTAGTATTTATTGTACTTAAGTATGACAAGTAATGTACAACTAAATGTACTCAAGTATTGAAAGAAAAAGTACAAGTAAATGTTAATAATCAAAAACGGACTGATTTTTTTTATATTACTAGGCTTGTAAATGACTGGTAGTATTAGTCAAAATACTGAAAATTGTGCACATCACACAAAAACACTTCAGAAACAAGGTTTCAAAACCTAAACGAGAGTAGGCTACTCACTAGGTGTTCACAGGAAACAGTTATTTATTTCTATATGTATTTATTTATTTTCATTGATACATGGTTTTATCTTTTCTGTTGTGTTTTGTTTCATTAGGTTCTTTTTGTCTCTTTCTCTAAAATTGTATTGTAACATTATTAGTCTATTTTCTAATTAGTCTATTTTTAACACCTGCATCAAATCACATCTGCTCGTTGACATTAACCCTATGTCATGAAATTGACCCTATGTGTCTTTTTGCAAGGAATGTTTTCACAGTTTTTGCTCTATGGCAAGATGCATTATCTTCTTGAAAAATGATTTCATCATCCTTAAACATCAGAAAAGTGTCCAAAATATCAACGTAAACTTGTGCATTTATTGATGATGTAATGACAGCCATCTCCCCAGTGCCTTTACATGACATGCAGCCCCATATCATCAATGACTGTGGAAATTTACATGTTGTCTTCAGGCAGTCATCTTTATAAATCTCATTGGAATGGCACCAAACAAAAGTTCCAGCATCATCACCTTGCCCAATGCAGATTCGAGATTCATCACTGAATATGACTTTCATCCAGTCATCCACAGTCCACGATTGCTTTTCTTTAGCCCGTTGTAACCTTGTTTTTTTCTGTTTAGGTGTTAATGATGGCTTTTGTTTAGCTTTTCTGTATGTAAATCCCATTTCCTTTAGGCGGTTTCTTACAGTTCGGTCACAGACGTTGACTCCAGTTTCCTCCCATTCGTTCCTCATTTGTTTTGTTGTGCATTTTCGATTTTTGAGACATATTGCTTTAGGTTTTCTGTCTTGACGCTTTGATGTCTTCCTTGGTCTACCAGTATGTTTGCCTTTAACAACCTTCCCATGTTGTTTGTATTTGGTCCAGAGTTTAGACACAGCTAACTGTGAACAACTAACATCTTTTGGAACATTGCGTGATGATTTACCCTCTTTTAAGAGTTTGATAATCCTCTCCTTTGTTTCAACTGACATCTCTCGTGTTGGAGCCATGATTCATGTCAGTCCACTTGGTGCAACAGCTCTCCAAGGTGTGATCACTCCTTTTTAGATGCAGACTAACGAGCAGATCTGATTTGATGCAGGTGTTAGTTTTGGGGATGAAAATTTACAGGGTGATTCCATAATTTATTCCTCAGAATTGAGTGAGTCCATATTTTTTTCCTCTGCTTGGTCTAAAAAAGTAACCATTACTGACTGCCACAATCTTTTTTTCTTGATTTCTTATAGTGTTTCTTAAAGCCAGAAAGTTGCCATTTGAAATGACTTTAGTTTTGTGTCATGTCTGTGATCTGCTTTTTTTCTACAAAATTAAACAACTGAATGAACATCCTCCGAGGCCGGTGATTCCATAATTTTTGCCAGGGGTTGTATATACAGAAAATATCTATTTCTCTCAAATATTGTTCACAAATCTGTCTAAATCTGTGATAGTGAGCACTTCTCCTTTGCTGAGATAATCCATCCCACCTCACAGGTGTGCCATATCAAGATGCTGATTAGACACCATGATTATTGCACAGGTACTTCGCCATCACTCTCACTGGCTCTCACTGGGGTTGCAAGCTGGTCACAGTGGGGTCTCCAACGTTAGAACATAGAAGTAGAGAGACTGGAATGCCAACTCAAGATCTCATTCCATTGACTTCTGTTTGTGAGCTTGTGACCCCGAGATTTCAGTCACTCGACCACAGGAGTTGGGGTAATTCACTTCCGGTCGTCTGCCAGCAATGGTGGTTGCATGGTTTTGCACACAAACTGGGATGGCGCTTACGAGGTTCTGCATACAAACCGCGTCTTGACTTGCATTTACCATAGGATTTATGGTGTTTTGCTGCAAAATTTATTTTGTTATCAGATAATAGTGTTGGGAAGGTGTCGTAACACGGACCCGCAACAGGGGGCGCAAATGAACGGACAATGGATAAGACAAAGAGTAACAATTTAATGTTGTGAAACGCACAACTGGATACAGACAAAAATATATAATGCCAATTAAACACAAGGTGACGTGCGGGCAGGCTCGAAGATAGGAGACCTCTGGCGATCGAAGAGCCGGGACCCACACAGCTTCCACCACCAACGGCCTGAAGAACACCGGAGCCGCCAAGTCCTGAGTCCCCAGGTGGTCACCGTCTTCTGTTGCAGACCCTGGTACTGCTGGCAGAAGATGAAAACAGTTAATGGTGAGTGTGTATCCACACACCCAGTAATCCTTCACCCACAGGTCTTCAGGGAGGGAAAACCTCCACCTCTGATACAGAATCACCCGTGCAGCTCCTAACAGTTGCTCCTTGGATGGAGTGAGAGGCGAAGACGTCGCAGACTCTCACTGCACGCCAATCCAATTATGACAGACCTCAGGAATACGGCTGCACACAGAACAATAATTAGTCTCAAAAAGTATGACTTGCAGAGAATTACCTTAAACGGTAGCTGATTTCTCGGCGAGGAGGTGGAGTAATAATCCGGCTTTTGTAGGGAAGGTGGTGATTGGTGACAGCTGGTGTAAATGAGTGACAGCTGTCACTCTCTGTTGTCTCGGCGCCCTCTCATGCTTGAAGCCCGCACTCCAAGCAGGGCGCCGACTGGTGGTGGTGGGCCAGCAGTACCTCCTCTTCAGCGGCCCACACAACAAATAGCTTGGTAAGCTTTCACTTGCAATGGTTATCTCATTTTCCGAAGGTGTGGCATTTATGGGGCTTTGCGCCTGAACTCTTCATATATATATATATGTGTGTGTGTGTGTGTGTGTGTGTGTGTGTGCATGTATTTGGGGGGATTTTAGTCAGTCCAACAGCAACATGCAGAGATGTGTGCGATATCAGAAGGTCGTCGGCCTCACTGCAGCAATTTCTGTTTTTTTTTTCCAGGATTTCAAAGAAATATTGGCTGGCATCAATCTTGGAGATCCTGATATTGTTCCAGAAGAACCACGTTCTTTTGCTGAACAACAAAACTCATTAAGAACAATTCACATTTTATTCACGGTCATAAATAATTTTGATATCACTGAGGTAATAGGTAACAGATAATCCAATAAAATATGCATCATTTATTTCAGTCCACACAAATCAAAGAAAATATGACAGACATCATGAAGGACCTGACACCTGCCTTCAGTTTTTATCAACCTGCCAAAACTGTGGAAAAATCACCAGCAAGCCCAGCGATTTTGTATGATATTACACGATTTAAAATTACATGAAAGTTTACATAACTGTTACATTGTTAGTTCTTGCATCATGAAGACGTCCAGGATATCTGGGATCAACCGCGAGGCCTCACAGGTGGCATTCTACCAGACAGGACAGGAGACCACCAGCTGACTCTTGAATGCTGAGTCGAGCAGTTCTCAGTCTGCAGTGTGGACAGCCTTGTTCCCTCGGATAAAATAGTATTTAGAGTAAAACAAAAAACATCAGTAAACATCAGTATTTACAGAATTGATTGAGTTAATTTTTGTAAACTCAATATAAACACAGAAAGGTGAACATATCAATGATACACAGGTTGCACAATAAAACACTTATTTCCCTTATGGTCCAAGTGAGGCTAAAACCTAACACTGAGGAGCTCGATTAAATATGTAAAGATTGCAAAGCCATTAGAATCTCATCAATTAATGTAACTAGCAATAAGTGTGTAGTTTATATATATATATATATATATATATATATATATATATATATATATATATATATATATATACACAATTTACATTGGGATATCAATAACATAAAAAAAGTACAAAAAAGTACAAATTTAACAGAGAACAATAAGATCTCAATAAATTAAAATAAATAACAACTGCATCCCTGTAAAAGTGTAGACAACAAATTTAGCACCACGTTTTGGAAAAGAAAATAATGGACTAGAAGATAAGATCGTCTTTTGGACCAGAAATCACATTAAAAAATAAAAATGAATAAAAAGGTGGTGTGAGCCTCTTTTCAATTTTCAATTTATTTTCATTTATATAGCACCAAATCACAACGGAGTTGCCTCAAAGCGCTTCACACAGGTAAGGTCTAACCTTACAACCCCCAGAGCAACAGTGGTAAGGAAAAACTCCCTCTGAGGAAGAAACCTCAAGCAGACCAGACTCAAAGGGGTGACCCTCTGCTTGGGCCATGCTACAAACAGAAATTACAGAACAATTCACAGAACAATTCATGGACGAATATACAAGAAATACTATTGGCGCAGAGGACAGGAGGGTCGCCAACACGAATACAACTCCCATCTGTGGATGGAGCTGCACCTTAAACAGAGAAAAAAACAGAATCAGGCATCAGAAACACAAAAAATACTGTATAATTTACCAGCATTAAACAACAAGAAAAACAGAGAAATACTAAGGTGATCGCCAGCCACTAGCCTTAAGCTTCACTAAAAGACCCAGAATTAGGTAAGTTGAGGCCGCGGCCCGCTCCAATTACTAATAAATGAATTAAAAGAGTAAAAAGCATAAAACAAAACTGTACCAGTATGCTAGCCATATGAAAGGGAAAATAAGTGCGTCTTAAGTCTGGACTTGAAAGTCTCTACAGAATCTGACTGTTTTATTGATGCAGGGAGATCATTCCACAGAACAGGGGCATGATAAGAGAAAGCTCTGTGACCCACAGACTCCTTATTCACCTTAGGGACACAAAGTAGTCCTGCACCCTGAGAACGTAAAGCCCGGGCTGGTACGTAAGGTTTAATTAGGTCAGCTAGGTAGGGAGGTGCCAGTCCATGAATAATTTTATAGGTTAGTAGCAGAACCTTAAAAACTGATCTCACTGGGACAGGAAGACAGTGAAGGGATGCCAAAATGGGTGTAATGTGGTCGAACTTTCTGCTTCGTGTCAAAAGTCTGGCTGCAGCATTTTGAACTAATTGGAGACCCATAATGCTAGACTGCAGTAAACCAGAAAATAGAACATTGCAGTAGTCCAATCTAGAAGAGATAAATGCATGGATCAGGGTCTCAGCATCAGCCATAGACAAGATGGGATGAATCTTCGCTATATTTCGCAGGTGGAAGAAAGCAGTCCTAGTAATATTTCTAATGTGGAGGCCAAAGGACAACGAAGGATCATAAATTACCCCAAGGTTCCTCACTTTGTCAGTGTGATGTATGACACACGAGCTGAGGCTGAGCGTAAGAATCAGAATCAGAATCAGAATTAGAAGAAGTTTATTGCCATTGCCAGTGAACAGGATTCACAGACTAGGAATTTTCTTCAGTACAATGGTGCACATTAAGAAGAGATAAAATGCTAAGATAAAATATAACATATGTGTCAAATAAGATAAAATATAAGATAAAAAAAAAGAAATATGAAATATGAACGGCTGTGTGCAACAGAAAAACAGAAAAAAAACAGTGCAGTGGGAGGAGTGCAATTAAAAACCAAAGTACACTGTCTAAAGTGACCCGTGATAAAATGATAAAGTGACAGAGTTAAGCTTAAGGTGACTGAGTTATGAGGAGTTCATGAGTCTAACGGCAGAGGGGAAGAAACTGTTCTTAGGAAGCGGTGACAGTCCACAGTGGTGATGGGGCTGTTGGTGAGGGCGAGGGATGGCGGGGGGCTGTGGCTTTCCTGAAGTCCACGATCATCTCCACTCTTTTCTGGGCATTAAGCTCCAAGTTGTTGCTGCTGCACCAGGTCACCAGCCGGTCCACCTCCCTCCTGTAGGCAGACTTATCCCCATCCGAAATGAGTCCGATGAGGGTGGTGTCATCCGCAAACTTGATGAGCTTTACAGAGTCGTGGCTGGAGGTGCAGCAGTTAGTGTAGAGGGAGAAGAGCAGAGGGGAAAGGACACAGCCCTGTGGAGATCCTGTGCTGAGAACCCGAGTGTTCGAGACATTTTTTCCCAGCCTCACACGCTGACTCCGGTTCGTCAGGAAGTCTGTGATCCACCTGTAGGTGGAGTTGGGCACGTGGAGCAGAGAAAGCTTGTCCTGGAGCAAAACTGGAAGGATGGTGTTGAATGCAGAGTTGAAGTCCACAAACAGGATCCTAGCGTAGGTTCCTGGGGAGTCCAGGTGCTGCAGGATGGAGTGCAGGGCCAGGTTTATGGCATCATCTACAGACCTGTTGGCTCTGTAGGCAAACTGCAGGGGATCAAGGAGGGGGTCGGTGAAGGACTTCAGGTGGGATAAAACCAGGCGTTCGAAGGTCTTCATGACTACAGACATGAGAGCCACAGGCCTGTAGTCATTAAGTCCAGTGATGCATGGTTTCTTGGGGACTGGAACTATGATTGAGGACTTGAAACAGACTGGAACATGGCATGACTCCAGGGAGGTGTTGAAGATCCCCGTGAAGACTGGGGCCAGCTCATCAGCGCAGTGTCTCAGGGTGGCAGGAGAGACACAGTCTGGGCCCAGGGCGTGACATGGATTCAGCCTTTTGAAATGTCTCCGCATGTCCTCCTCTTGGACCGAGAGGGCAACAGGGGGAGTGGGGAGGGCAGCAGTGAGAGGGGGGAGGTCCAGAGTGTTTGAATATCCAGTTGTGTGGGGGGTGGGGAGGTGTGAGTCCTTGTCTTCAAAACCGTGAATAGAAGACGTTCAGGTCGTTGGCCAGCTTGAGGTCGTCAATAGAACGAGGTGCTTTGGTCTTGTAGTTGGTGATCTCTTTCAACCCCCTCCACACAGAGGCCGAGTCGTTGGCAAAGAACCTTTGCTGCAGACGTGAACTGTACATAGATTTAGCCTTTGCCACCTCCTTGCTAAATCTGTACTTTGCACCTCTATAGCTGTCTCTGTCTCCTTCTCTGAAAGCCACCTCTTTCTGCTGACGGAGCTGCTGGAGTTTAGGTGTGAACCAGGGCTTGTCATTGTTATATCTCACCCTGGTACGCTGTGGGATGATGCTGTCTTCACAGAAATTAATATATGACGTCACAGTGTCCGTGTAGTCATCTAGACTGTCTGTTGAAGCCTCAAACATATCCCAATCCGTGGTGGCCAAGCACGCGCGTAGCTCCTCTACAGCTTCATTGCTCCACACTTTAGACGTCCTCACAACAGGTTTAGAGAGTTTTAGTCTCTGTCTGCACATGGGAATCAAGTGGACCATCACGTGATCTGAGAGTCCCAAAGCTGCACGGGCCACCGCACGGTAGGCGCTGCTCACTGTCGTGTAACAAGGATCTAACGTGCTCCCTTCTCTGGTCGGGCATTTAACAAACTGTTTGTATTTTGGTAATTCCTGACGGAGATTCCCTTTGTTAAAATCGCCGAGAATTATAACAAGAGAGTCCGGAAAGTCTCTCTCCATGCTCATAATCTGATCCGCGAGCGTGCGCTCGACCTCGTGCATGTCCACGCTCGGTGGAATATACACAGAGCAAAGTATGAAAGAGTTAAACTCACGTGGAGAGTAGAACGGTCTGCAGTTTATGAGGAGATATTCCAGAGAGGGACAGCAGTGTTGGGAGATCACAGTCCACATCGGAGCACCAGGCGTTGTTGATATAGAAGCAGAGTCCTCCCCCTCTAGTTTTTCCACCAGAGAGTGCTCGGTCTCTGTCTGCGCGGAGGAGTTGGAATCCCTCTAGTTGGAGCGCGCAGTCCGGTGTCTGTGCATTTAACCACGTCTCCTTAAAGCACAGTACACAAGATGAGGAGAAATCTCTATTCTTCTTCATCAGCAGTGCCAGCTCATCCATTTTGTTGTGGAGTGAGCGGACGTTGGAGAAAAATATCCCAGGTAGGGGCGTGCGCATGCCCCTTCGTATGAGGTGCACGAGAGCTCCAGCGCGTTTCCCTCTCCGCCGTCGTCTCACTTTTTTGGCCAAAAGTGAACCAGTTAAGCTGCAGGCACTAAAAAAACTGGCGTAATGTCCGTGGGTGTTGATGATTTGATGTTTAGAAGCTCCTCGCAGGTGTAGGGACACGATGACACACGATTCACGCACAAAAACAGACAAAACAGGGAGCACCAGAATACCAGGGCGCCTTCACGTGGCACCATCTTGGAAGGGTGTGCCAATTTGACCTGTTAACTGGTCAAATTGATGCTGATGTCTCACTGGACCAAGAACCATCATTTCAGTCTTATCAGAGTTTAAAAGTAGGAAGTTTCTAAACATCCAACTACTCACTGCTGCAAGGCAATCTTCTAAGGATTTATGTGAATGAGATTACCAGCATTATCGGCATGTATAACTGAGTATCATCTGCATAGCAGTGAAAGGTTCCAAAACACTACATACGAGGTCTGTCAGAAAAGTATCGGACCTTTTTATTTTTTGCAAAAACTATATGGATTTGAATCACTGTTTAGAACTACGCTTCCTCCTCACAGTCACCCAGTCAGCCTGCTTTCCCGGCTGCTCGGGATCTGCCAGGGGGTAACTAATGGCGGCTAAGCTACCTTGGTCCGCACCGACTACAGGGGCCTGGCTAGCTGTAGAATTTTCCACGTGCGGAGCCGAGTCTCCAATTCGCCCAGCCTGGCCTCCAAAGCTACGAATAAGCTACACATTATTACAAGTACCGTTACTGCTAAAGGAGGCCGAGGAATAACTAAACATTTCACCCCAGAGCAGAAATGCGGGAGAGACAGGAAAGCTGCCATGCTAAATCGGCTAAGAGCTAGTAGCTACGCTAAGCTAGCGGATTCCTAAAACACGCAAAGTGATAATGTGTAAATAATTTAGAGGTGATTCAGAAGGAGTGCTTTAGTTAAGGCACGTAAAGATTACACTGGGAAACAAATCGTAATCTAGATAACTAGATCAATCTAACTGCGCAGATTAAACAGCTAACAGATACAGAAAAACCCGCTGTGCTCCGGAACAGGAAGTGATACAATACCGCAGTGAGAGCCAACCACCAGTAGAGGCTGGCTTGTCCAATATGCTTTAGCATACCTCAAGCGACTCTGTCTGTGTGTGTACGCAGAAAGGCTTCTCTGCATTACAGCATCATACAGCATCTCTGCGTTGTATAGCAAGATCATGTTGTAGGTCTTTGGAGCAGGTCTGTGGGTTGACTAATTTGCCTGCCTAATTTTGTTTAAATAATTGCACACTTTCGTAAATACTAGAAACTTCATTTCACTTCTCAACTGTGTGTTCATCTGCTACTGATATATTTAACTGAAATTTCTGAACCAGACAACTAATGTTTTAGAAAGGAAAATCATGAAAAGTATCAGGGGTGCCCAAACCTTTGCATGCAGCTATAATCAATTACAACCTACAACAAAAACTAAACAATAATCAAAAACTAATCGAGGAATACACAAAGAAAATAACCTGGAACTCACAAGTGTGCAAATCAGGGAAAGCATAACATCAAGAACTAAGAACACATAAAGGGCACACAAGAGAGAAATAATTAAACTATCACAAGAACTATGATAACCAAAAACTACATGAAGAACTGAAGCAGAAAGGCAATGTGGAACTCAAGAGTAAAAAGGGTGCAATCTGGGGGAACATGAAGTGAACAGGTGGCAAGGGGAACATGATAAAACACAGACAGAGGACTGATCGCAATGATGACAGAGAGAGCGACCAAGGACATATCACAAGACACCAGATGACTGTCAAAGACAAAAACAAAGAGCAAACCAAAAAGGCCGACAGGGGACAAGACACAGATGTGACACGAGAGCACACACACGAGGTAGAGGGATGACAGGGAAAGAAGGAACACACACACACACAGACACACACACACACACACTGAAAGCCAGGAGAGCCGTGGGAAACAAACAGGGCAGAACACAAACCATGAATAGAGGGCACAACCAGGTAGTCAGAAGCAGACCCAACCGTCTCCTCGAAACTTGATTGTATTCTGTTCCACTGTGCTTTCTATCATTCTCTATTACAGTTTTTGACTCCACGTCACTGACTCTTGCTATCATTCCTGGCTCCTGTTGTTGTGCTCTGGTTACAGTGTTTTGACCCCATGTTAGAGACTCTCGCTGCCATTCCAGATTCCTCTCTTTAACCCTTTGGACTCTGTGGTATCAGAATCCCTGGTTATTGACTCATTCTGTGTTTTGGATCATTCTGCTGCCTAGCCCCACTGAAAGACTCTTGTTAGTGAGAACTCTGGTTTTGAACTTTGCCTGGCTCTGGATTATTCTGCATTTCCCTCACATAAACTGAAGTTATTTGTTGACTCATTACCATGTGCTAGACTCAGGCTAGTGTTACTGACCATCCCTAATCCGGGGCGCTGCCAGGGATTTGGGCCCAATGAAAAGAAATCTTACTGGGCCACCCCATATTATTTTGTCAGTATATAATTGTATTAGGGGCCTCTCTTGGCCCCTGTCAATCATGGGTCCCTAGAATCCTTCTCCTTATTCTCCCCTTTTCGACACCCCTGCTCCTGCCTGCTATGCGGCTGTGGTTACCTTGTTCTAAACTGTAGTAATTATAGTTAGAACAATCATATCTATTCTAACTGTCCTTTCTCTGTGATGAGTCTTTGACTGGATCCTTTATCAATGAGCTTTGGACTGACATACACAAACTGTGGTGCCCATGTCAACAACAGAAAGTTTTGGCCTGGCTACCTTGCTGCGTAGCAATAGAACTAATCTCAATAGTCCTAAAAATAGTTAAAAAAACAAACAAAAAAGTTTGCAGGAGAGACAAATTCGGGGTGGTTCTATGAATGCATATTGGCAACATGCACCAATGGTTTTTGGCCTGAAGCAACATTTTTTTCATGACACATGGGGGCAGCATGACACTTAAAAAATAATCATTGGCACCGCAAACCGGTTTCTATTATCTATCATATTGTTACCGTTGTCTTCTTTATATCAGCAGAATTCCGTCTCTGAGAGGAGGGATGTCAATCAATCTTGCTCTTCAGAAACAACCAATCACAGCAGTTAGTACTGACCCTGGTTCCCTCTTCCATTGTGCAACAGTTTCTAGTGAGAGAGCAGAAATTATCTTCGAGAGAGGGGGGTAATTTTAAGTGGTTGTTTGGCGCGCTGGTCACATATTCCCCTCCCTCGCAGCACATTTTTCCACTCGGGAGCAGTTTCCTCTGAGTGCGCGTTCACGCAGAGATAATTAATATCTCACAGTTAATATCTACGTGTATAAAATATTATCATATACCTAGAAATGATACGCCAATATGATTGGATAAAACACTAAAGAATAAATAGCAATACACCCTTTTCGCGGACGGGTAATATTTTTCATACCACCCGAGTAAAACCCCAAAATGAATGTTGCCTTGGTAATCAGCCAATCCGGACAGCAGAGCGCGCCACGACAAGAGGCGCGGTCAGAGGAACTGTGAAATACTGGTGAGTCACTATTAATAATTTCTTACGTGCCCATCCTCGTAGGTTGATCATTAAAATTAAATTTGTTAGTTCGAAAAGCTATCATAATTTATAGGAAAACGTTCTATTTTTTTATACTAAGGTTTGAACTTTGAGTGTTTACACAGGAGAGAAAAGTGAGAAAATGTTAATGCCTGTTTGAAAAAAGTGTATAAAGTGTGTACTGAGGGGTTTAACAGCTTTAAAACATCTATAATAATTGTAAAAAATAACGCTGACTACTTGGCAGATTTCGCCTATCACGGGTTATTTTTAGAATGTAACTCCCACGATAAACGAGGGACCACTGTATATGATAAAATCGTTATCAAGTTGTTCACCAATGAATATGGCTTTTTACACCCTTCAGAAAGCCATACAACATTTATCATTTATAGGTATATGGTAAAATTATTATCAAGTTGTTCACCAATGAATATGGCTTTTTACACCCTTCAGAAAGCCATACAACATTTATCATTTATAGGTATATGGTAAAATTATTATCAAGTTGTTCACCAATGAATATGGCTTTTTACACCCTTCAGAAAATCATACAACATTAATCATTTATAGGTATATGATAAAATCATTATATCACCTGAAAAAAACCATACACCCTGAGGTTTTCTGAAGGGTGTAAAAAGCCATATTCATTGGTGAACAACTTGGTAACTGATAATATTATCTGTTAGCTCCACAGTAATAAAGCTGAGAAAGATTTTAGAGTCAGAGATACGTTTAAACAGCATGACTGCTGATTGATGACAATCCAGGCACCCAGACCTAAAACAAACTGTTTGCAAAGTCTGACACAGCAATCAACCACTAAACAGATCAGGAACGTTACTATGAATTTGTGTGATTTATATGTTCAGTACCCCAGTTGGGTTACCTGTACCAGGGTGTATCTCCTCCTTGGGGTGGTAGATCTTATCTTTCTTTTCCTTTTCACAATATGGAGGTTCTTTTTGCAAATCTGAGGTATTTGTTAACTGAAAGAAAATATTGTCTTGGTGCAACAAAATCAAGAACACATGGTTATTCTTTTTAACCTCTGGGGCTGACGCCATCATATACGAGGCTGAGACCAAGCTTACTAAATTATAAATGACTTTTTAATGATATGAGATAGAACTTACTCTCTTTTTTGATGAAAAGGTACTCCCCAGACCTTCGATCCACCGTCGGCCATCTTTGTACTACTCCTCATAGAAGCTGTGTGATGACGTGCTGAATGTGAGTGTCCAATCGGAATTGGTTCACCGTCACATGGTTTTCCAAATCCAATCATAGGGCAGATTTACCTCACGTGATAACCAACCTCGTTTTCAGGAGTGATATCTTACTAGTTGGCCCGTTTGAATAGCCCCCTAAGTCCTCCAATGTGCCCTGCACCATTACGCACAGCGAAAGTAAAAGCAGACAGAGAGCCTCGAATGACAATCTCATGTGCTCAAACAAAGAGTGTGTAACTATCAGGATGCTCTACGAGTTGCATTTGAATGTTACTGGATTACTCTGTGGCTCTCCCCCTCTGGCATAAAGCACTGTTACCATATCAATGAGTGAGAGAGAGTGGCCGCTCCTCAGACTGTAGGAGCCAAAGTGTAAAATGAAAAGCTGCTTGCAGAGTCAGACAGAAGGACTCCAAAACACAGTAGAAATAGAAATTTGTGATGTGACCTTTGTCTAATAGCAGACAGAAATTGCTTGAAGTTGATTGAAGACAAACAAACGCCTAGACCATTTTGTATATATGTTCAAAATGTGCATTTTGTTTATTGTTTGAACTTTTTTGTTGTACAGTCTTTCACACAAGACCTCATATTTGTTGGGAAAGTGTAAGACACGGACCCACACAGGGGTATAAATGATACGGACAATAGAGATGCCAATGAATACAATTTAATATTGCAAAATGTGCACTACAGGTCAACCACTGCTTTAGTCTGTCAATCAAAAGTTCCACAAGAAGGGCCTGTGGGCAGGTCCTGAGGATAGGAGATGCCTTATCCAGAGAAGAGCTGGGACTACAAGGTTCCACCGCCAACGGAGACCTGCAACACACCGGAGCTGCCAAATCCCGAGTCCCCAGGTGGCTACTGCTCCCAGCTGTCAGATCTGGTACTGCTGGCAGGAAAAACAAACAGGTTACGGTGGGTGTGTGTACAACCAGCAACAGTCAGCAAAAATCACAGTTCCTTCCTGAGGTTAAACTCCACCACTCCCGGAAAACAGTAACACTGAAGACGTGCAGTACCAACAGTATACTAAAGATAAGAGAAGTGAGGATGTGGAACGCCAACTCCCTCCAACTTCCACAAACCCAGCTCCAAGCTTCGAGTATACCAAAGGTTACAACTGCAAAAATCAGAAACCGTAATGTGCGAACGGCACAAAGGGCCTGAGTAGGTTACCTGTGTGGTAAGCTGATAAGTCGGCAGGGTCTGATGATTCTCCCAGGCTTTTATTGTGGTGATGGTGATGATGATGATGACTGACAGCTGTCAGTGTCGGCGCACCTGGAGCTCCTGCGAGGCGACTGCGCCCTCTGGTGCCTGAAGCCTGACATCAGGCAGGGCACCCTCTGGTGTTGGGCCAGCAGTACCTCCTCTTCGGGCGGCCCCACACAACAGTATTACCTTCATAAAGTGTCAAAACAGTTGTTTATTATAGTTTACTGTGTGTTTTGAATAAATGTGTGTGGAAAATTATTTTCTGCTTTACTTTTTCCTTTGTATTTCTGATTGTAACCTTATTACACTTATAAAACACAACAAAAGCATATATATTATGAAAGGTTGACTTGAAAAAAGAGACATAAAACTCAGTGTTGTATAAAGTACCGGAAAATCACCCTTAAGTAAAAGTACAGATACCCATAAAAAATTACTTTGGTAGAAGTTCAAGTCACTGATTGAAATGCTACTCAAGTAAAAGTCTTAAAGTATCTAGTATTTATTGTACTTAAGTATACAAGTAATGTACAACTAAATGTACTCAAGTATTGAAAGAAAAACGTACAAGTAAATGTTAATAATCAAAAACGGACTGATTTTTTTTATATACTAGGCTTGTAAATGACTGGTAGTATTAGTCAAAATACTGAAAATTGTGCACATCACACAAAAACACTCAGAAACAAGGTTTCAAAACCTAAACGAGAGTAGGCTACTCACTAGGTGTTCACAGGAAACAGTTATTTATTTCTATATGTATTTATTTATTTTCATTGATACATGGTTTATCTTTTCTGTTGTGTTTTGTTTCATTAGGTTCTTTTTGTCTCTTTCTCTAAAATTGTATTGTAACATTATTAGTCTATTTTCTAATTAGTCTATTTTTAACACCTGCATCAAATCACATCTGCTCGTTGACATTAACCCTATGTCATGAAATTGACCCTATGTGTCTTTTTGCAAGGAATGTTTTCACAGTTTTTGCTCTATGGCAAGATGCATTATCTTCTTGAAAAATGATTTCATCATCCTTAAACATCAGAAAAGTGTCCAAAATATCAACGTAAACTTGTGCATTTATTGATGATGTAATGACAGCCATCTCCCCAGTGCCTTTACATGACATGCAGCCCCATATCATCAATGACTGTGGAAATTTACATGTTGTCTTCAGGCAGTCATCTTTATAAATCTCATTGGAATGGCACCAAACAAAAGTTCCAGCATCATCACCTTGCCCAATGCAGATTCGAGATTCATCACTGAATATGACTTTCATCCAGTCATCCACAGTCCACGATTGCTTTTCTTTAGCCCGTTGTAACCTTGTTTTTTCTGTTTAGGTGTTAATGATGGCTTTTGTTTAGCTTTTCTGTATGTAAATCCCATTTCCTTTAGGCGGTTCTTACAGTTCGGTCACAGACGTTGACTCCAGTTCCTCCCATTCGTTCCTCATTTGTTTTGTTGTGCATTTTCGATTTTTGAGACAT
The DNA here is from genome assembly GCF_902500255.1 of Thalassophryne amazonica. Taxonomy (NCBI): domain Eukaryota; kingdom Metazoa; phylum Chordata; class Actinopteri; order Batrachoidiformes; family Batrachoididae; genus Thalassophryne; species Thalassophryne amazonica. Next base: position 11,847,044 of record NC_047110.1, on the reverse strand, counting down.
ATTGCTTTAGCTTTTCTGTCTTGACGCTTTGATGTCTTCCTTGGTCCTACCAGTATGGTTGCCTTTAACAACCTTCCCATGTTGTTTGTATTTGGTCCAGAGTTTAGACACAGCTAACTGTGAACAACTAACATCTTTTGGAACATTGCGTGATGATTACCCTCTTTTAAGAGTTTGATAATCCTCTCCTTTGTTTCACTGACATCTCTCGTGTTGGAGCCATGATTCATGTCAGTCCACTTGGTGCAACAGCTCTCCAATGTGTGATCACTCCTTTTTAGATGCAGACTAACGAGCAGATCTGATTTGATGCAGGTGTTAGTTTTGGGGATGAAAATTTACAGGGTGATTCCATAATTTATTCCTCAGAATTGAGTGAGGTCCATATTTTTTTCCTCTGCTTGGTCTAAAAAAGTAACCATTACTGACTGCCACAATCTTTTTTTCTTGATTTCTTATAGTGTTTCTTAAAGCCAGAAAGTTGCCATTGAAATGACTTTAGTTTTGTGTCATGTCTGTGATCTGCTTTTTTTCTACAAAATTAAACAACTGAATGAACATCCTCCGAGGCCGGTGATTCCATAATTTTTGCCAGGGGTTGTATATACAGAAAATATCTATTTCTCTCAAATATTGTTCACAAATCTGTCTAAATCTGTGATAGTGAGCACTTCTCCTTTGCTGAGATAATCCATCCCACCTCACAGGTGTGCCATATCAAGATGCTGATTAGACACCATGATTATTGCACAGGTACTTCGCCATCACTCTCACTGGCTCTCACTGGGGTTGCAAGCTGGTCACAGTGGGGTCTCCAACGTTAGAACATAGAAGTAGAGAGACTGGAATGCCAACTCAAGATCTCATTCCATTGACTTCTGTTTGTGAGCTTGTGACCCCGAGATTTCAGTCACTCGACCACAGGAGTTGGGGTAATTCACTTCCGGTCGTCTGCCAGCAATGGTGGTTGCATGGTTTTGCACACAAACTGGGATGGCGCTTACGAGGTTCTGCATACAAACCGCGTCTTGACTTGCATTTACCATAGGATTTATGGTGTTTTGCTGCAAAATTTATTTTGTTATCAGATAATAGTGTTGGGAAGGTGTCGTAACACGGACCCGCAACAGGGGGCGCAAATGAACGGACAATGGATAAGACAAAGAGTAACAATTTAATGTTGTGAAACGCACAACTGGATACAGACAAAAATATATAATGCCAATTAAACACAAGGTGACGTGCGGGCAGGCTCGAAGATAGGAGACCTCTGGCGATCGAAGAGCCGGGACCCACACAGCTTCCACCACCAACGGCCTGAAGAACACCGGAGCCGCCAAGTCCTGAGTCCCCAGGTGGTCACCGTCTTCTGTTGCAGACCCTGGTACTGCTGGCAGAAGATGAAAACAGTTAATGGTGAGTGTGTATCCACACACCCAGTAATCCTTCACCCACAGGTCTTCAGGGAGGGAAAACCTCCACCTCTGATACAGAATCACCCGTGCAGCTCCTAACAGTTGCTCCTTGGATGGAGTGAGAGGCGAAGACGTCGCAGACTCTCACTGCACGCCAATCCAATTATGACAGACCTCAGGAATACGGCTGCACACAGAACAATAATTAGTCTCAAACAGTATGACTTGCAGAGAATTACCTTAAACGGTAGCTGATTTCTCGGCGAGGAGGTGGAGTAATAATCCGGCTTTTGTAGGGAAGGTGGTGATTGGTGACAGCTGGTGTAAATGAGTGACAGCTGTCACTCTCTGTTGTCTCGGCGCCCTCTCATGCTTGAAGCCCGCACTCCAAGCAGGGCGCCGACTGGTGGTGGTGGGCCAGCAGTACCTCCTCTTCAGCGGCCCACACAACAAATAGCTTGGTAAGCTTTCACTTGCAATGGTTATCTCATTTTCCGAAGGTGTGGCATTTATGGGGCTTTGCGCCTGAACTCTTCATATATATATATATGTGTGTGTGTGTGTGTGTGTGTGTGTGTGTGTGCATGTATTTGGGGGGATTTTAGTCAGTCCAACAGCAACATGCAGAGATGTGTGCGATATCAGAAGGTCGTCGGCCTCACTGCAGCAATTTCTGTTTTTTTTTCCAGGATTTCAAAGAAATATTGGCTGGCATCAATCTTGGAGATCCTGATATTGTTCCAGAAGAACCACGTTCTTTTGCTGAACAACAAAACTCATTAAGAACAATTCACATTTTATTCACGGTCATAAATAATTTTGATATCACTGAGGTAATAGGTAACAGATAATCCAATAAAATATGCATCATTTATTTCAGTCCACACAAATCAAAGAAAATATGACAGACATCATGAAGGACCTGACACCTGCCTTCAGTTTTATCAACCTGCCAAAACTGTGGAAAAATCACCAGCAAGCCCAGCGATTTTGTATGATATTACACGATTTAAAATTACATGAAAGTTTACATAACTGTTACATTGTTAGTTCTTGCATCATGAAGACGTCCAGGATATCTGGGATCAACCGCGAGGCCTCACAGGTGGCATTCTACCAGACAGGACAGGAGACCACCAGCTGACTCTTGAATGCTGAGTCGAGCAGTTCTCAGTCTGCAGTGTGGACAGCCTTGTTCCCTCGGATAAAATAGTATTTAGAGTAAAACAAAAAACATCAGTAAACATCAGTATTTACAGAATTGATTGAGTTAATTTTTGTAAACTCAATATAAACACAGAAAGGTGAACATATCAATGATACACAGGTGGCACAATAAAACACTTATTTCCCTTATGGTCCAAGTGAGGCTAAAACCTAACACTGAGGAGCTCGATTAAATATGTAAAGATTGCAAAGCCATTAGAATCTCATCAATTAATGTAACTAGCAATAAGTGTGTAGTTTATATATATATATATATATATATATATATATATATATATATATATATATATATATATATATACACAATTTACATTGGGATATCAATAACATAAAAAAAGTACAAAAAAGTACAAATTTAACAGAGAACAATAAGATCTCAATAAATTAAAATAAATAACAACTGCATCCCTGTAAAAGTGTAGACAACAAATTTAGCACCACGTTTTGGAAAAGAAAATAATGGACTAGAAGATAAGATCGTCTTTTGGACCAGAAATCACATTAAAAAATAAAAATGAATAAAAAGGTGGTGTGAGCCTCTTTTCAATTTTCAATTTATTTTCATTTATATAGCACCAAATCACAACGGAGTTGCCTCAAAGCGCTTCACACAGGTAAGGTCTAACCTTACAACCCCCAGAGCAACAGTGGTAAGGAAAAACTCCCTCTGAGGAAGAAACCTCAAGCAGACCAGACTCAAAGGGGTGACCCTCTGCTTGGGCCATGCTACAAACAGAAATTACAGAACAATTCACAGAACAATTCATGGACGAATATACAAGAAATACTATTGGCGCAGAGGACAGGAGGGTCGCCAACACGAATACAACTCCCATCTGTGGATGGAGCTGCACCTTAAACAGAGAAAAAAACAGAATCAGGCATCAGAAACACAAAAAATACTGTATAATTTACCAGCATTAAACAACAAGAAAAACAGAGAAATACTAAGGTGATCGCCAGCCACTAGCCTTAAGCTTCACTAAAAGACCCAGAATTTAGGTAAAGTTGAGGCCGCGGCCCGCTCCAATTACTAATAAATGAATTAAAAGAGTAAAAAGCATAAAACAAAACTGTACCAGTATGCTAGCCATATGAAAGGGAAAATAAGTGCGTCTTAAGTCTGGACTTGAAAGTCTCTACAGAATCTGACTGTTTTATTGATGCAGGGAGATCATTCCACAGAACAGGGGCATGATAAGAGAAAGCTCTGTGACCCACAGACTCCTTATTCACCTTAGGGACACAAAGTAGTCCTGCACCCTGAGAACGTAAAGCCCGGGCTGGTACGTAAGGTTTAATTAGGTCAGCTAGGTAGGGAGGTGCCAGTCCATGAATAATTTTATAGGTTAGTAGCAGAACCTTAAAAACTGATCTCACTGGGACAGGAAGACAGTGAAGGGATGCCAAAATGGGTGTAATGTGGTCGAACTTTCTGCTTCGTGTCAAAAGTCTGGCTGCAGCATTTTGAACTAATTGGAGACCCCTAATGCTAGACTGCAGTAAACCAGAAAATAGAACATTGCAGTAGTCCAATCTAGAAGAGATAAATGCATGGATCAGGGTCTCAGCATCAGCCATAGACAAGATGGGATGAATCTTCGCTATATTTCGCAGGTGGAAGAAAGCAGTCCTAGTAATATTTCTAATGTGGAGGCCAAAGGACAACGAAGGATCATAAATTACCCCAAGGTTCCTCACTTTGTCAGTGTGATGTATGACACACGAGCTGAGGCTGAGCGTTAGAATCAGAATCAGAATCAGAATTAGAAGAAGTTTATTGCCATTGCCAGTGAACAGGATTCACAGACTAGGAATTTTCTTCAGTACAATGGTGCAACATTAAGAAGAGATAAAATGCTAAGATAAAATATAACATATGTGTCAAAATAAGATAAAATATAAGATAAAAAAAAAAGAAATATGAAATATGAACGGCTGTGTGCAACAGAAAAACAGAAAAAAACAGTGCAGTGGGAGGAGTGCAATTAAAAACCAAAGTACACTGTCTAAAGTGACCCGTGATAAAATGATAAAGTGACAGAGTTAAGCTTAAGGTGACTGAGTTATGAGGAGTTCATGAGTCTAACGGCAGAGGGGAAGAAACTGTTCTTAGGAAGCGGTGACAGTCCACAGTGGTGATGGGGCTGTTGGTGAGGGCGAGGGATGGCGGGGGGCTGTGGCTTTCCTGAAGTCCACGATCATCTCCACTCTTTTCTGGGCATTAAGCTCCAAGTTGTTGCTGCTGCACCAGGTCACCAGCCGGTCCACCTCCCTCCTGTAGGCAGACTTATCCCCATCCGAAATGAGTCCGATGAGGGTGGTGTCATCCGCAAACTTGATGAGCTTTACAGAGTCGTGGCTGGAGGTGCAGCAGTTAGTGTAGAGGGAGAAGAGCAGAGGGGAAAGGACACAGCCCTGTGGAGATCCTGTGCTGAGAACCCGAGTGTTCGAGACATTTTTTCCCAGCCTCACACGCTGACTCCGGTTCGTCAGGAAGTCTGTGATCCACCTGTAGGTGGAGTTGGGCACGTGGAGCAGAGAAAGCTTGTCCTGGAGCAAAACTGGAAGGATGGTGTTGAATGCAGAGTTGAAGTCCACAAACAGGATCCTAGCGTAGGTTCCTGGGGAGTCCAGGTGCTGCAGGATGGAGTGCAGGGCCAGGTTTATGGCATCATCTACAGACCTGTTGGCTCTGTAGGCAAACTGCAGGGGATCAAGGAGGGGGTCGGTGAAGGACTTCAGGTGGGATAAAACCAGGCGTTCGAAGGTCTTCATGACTACAGACATGAGAGCCACAGGCCTGTAGTCATTAAGTCCAGTGATGCATGGTTTCTTGGGGACTGGAACTATGATTGAGGACTTGAAACAGACTGGAACATGGCATGACTCCAGGGAGGTGTTGAAGATCCCCGTGAAGACTGGGGCCAGCTCATCAGCGCAGTGTCTCAGGGTGGCAGGAGAGACACAGTCTGGGCCCAGGGCGTGACATGGATTCAGCCTTTTGAAATGTCTCCTCATGTCCTCCTCTTGGACCGAGAGGGCAACAGGGGGAGTGGGGAGGGCAGCAGTGAGAGGGGGGAGGTCCAGAGTGTTTGAATATCCAGTTGTGTGGGGGGTGGGGAGGTGTGAGTCCTTGTCTTCAAACCGTGAATAGAAGACGTTCAGGTCGTTGGCCAGCTTGAGGTCGTCAATAGAACGAGGTGCTTTGGTCTTGTAGTTGGTGATCTCTTTCAACCCCCTCCACACAGAGGCCGAGTCGTTGGCAAAGAACCTTTGCTGCAGACGTGAACTGTACATAGATTTAGCCTTTGCCACCTCCTTGCTAAATCTGTACTTTGCACCTCTATAGCTGTCTCTGTCTCCTTCTCTGAAAGCCACCTCTTTCTGCTGACGGAGCTGCTGGAGTTTAGGTGTGAACCAGGGCTTGTCATTGTTATATCTCACCCTGGTACGCTGTGGGATGATGCTGTCTTCACAGAAATTAATATATGACGTCACAGTGTCCGTGTAGTCATCTAGACTGTCTGTTGAAGCCTCAAACATATCCCAATCCGTGGTGGCCAAGCACGCGCGTAGCTCCTCTACAGCTTCATTGCTCCACACTTTAGACGTCCTCACAACAGGTTTAGAGAGTTTTAGTCTCTGTCTGCACATGGGAATCAAGTGGACCATCACGTGATCTGAGAGTCCCAAAGCTGCACGGGCCACCGCACGGTAGGCGCTGCTCACTGTCGTGTAACAATGATCTAACGTGCTCCCTTCTCTGGTCGGGCATTTAACAAACTGTTTGTATTTTGGTAATTCCTGACGGAGATTCCCTTTGTTAAAATCGCCGAGAATTATAACAAGAGAGTCCGGAAAGTCTCTCTCCATGCTCATAATCTGATCCGCGAGCGTGCGCTCGACCTCGTGCATGTCCACGCTCGGTGGAATATACACAGAGCAAAGTATGAAAGAGTTAAACTCACGTGGAGAGTAGAACGGTCTGCAGTTTATGAGGAGATATTCCAGAGAGGGACAGCAGTGTTGGGAGATCACAGTCACATCGGAGCACCAGGCGTTGTTGATATAGAAGCAGAGTCCTCCCCCTCTAGTTTTTCCACCAGAGAGTGCTCGGTCTCTGTCTGCGCGGAGGAGTTGGAATCCCTCTAGTTGGAGCGCGCAGTCCGGTGTCTGTGCATTTAACCACGTCTCCTTGAAGCACAGTACACAAGATGAGGAGAAATCTCTATTCTTCTTCATCAGCAGTGCCAGCTCATCCATTTTGTTGTGGAGTGAGCGGACGTTGGAGAAAAATATCCCAGGTAGGGGCGTGCGCATGCCCCTTCGTATGAGGTGCACGAGAGCTCCAGCGCGTTTCCCTCTCCGCCGTCGTCTCACTTTTTTGGCCAAAAAGTGAACCAGTTCAGCTGCAGGCACTAAAAAAACTGGCGTAATGTCCGTGGGTGTTGATGATTTGATGTTTAGAAGCTCCTCGCAGGTGTAGGGACACGATGACACACGATTCACGCACAAAAACAGACAAAACAGGGAGCACCAGAATACCAGGGCGCCTTCACGTGGCACCATCTTGGAAGGGTGTGCCAATTTGACCTGTTAACTGGTCAAATTGATGCTGATGTCTCACTGGACCAAGAACCATCATTTCAGTCTTATCAGAGTTTAAAAGTAGGAAGTTTCTAAACATCCAACTACTCACTGCTGCAAGGCAATCTTCTAAGGATTTATGTGAATGAGATTACCAGCAGTTATCGGCATGTATAACTGAGTATCATCTGCATAGCAGTGAAAGGTTCCAAAACACTACAATACGAGGTCTGTCAGAAAAGTATCGGACCTTTTTATTTTTTGCAAAAACTATATGGATTTGAATCACGTGTGATTGCATCAGCCAAGCTTGAACCTTTGTGCGCATGCGTGAGTTTTTTCACGCCTGTCGGTTGCGTCATTCGCCTGTGAGCAGGCTTTGTGTGAGCACTGGTCCACCCCTCTCGTCGGATTTTTATTGCGAATAAATGTCTGAACAATTTGGAGCTTTGCTGCATCAAATTTTTCCAGAAACTGTGAGAGACCTCCAGGTGGACACCATTCGGAAAATTCAGATGGCTTTCAGGGACCATTTTATGGGGATTACACAGATTAAGGAGTGCTCCAGCCGGTTTAAAGACTGCCCACAGCGTCTGAGAGCGCGGCGCACTCCGAGCGCCGATCGACAGGCTGACACCCCGCTGAAACAACCAGATCATTTCAAACGTGAAGGCTTTGTTGATCCGGGACGTCGTCTAACTTCCACAAAAAAGGCATAAGACATGGACATCAGCACTTTTTCGGCACATTCCACTGTTACAGGAGTTTTTTTCATGGAAAAAAAAGCGGATGGATGCGCCACCGTACCGCTCATTGTGCGGTACAAAACCACCTCCGTGTTGGTCTCACAGGACGGCTTTGAGATGGATTTCAGATGGCTGTCGGTGGCTTTTTAGTCGTGTCACTATCCGAGAAATTGTGCATGAGCTGGACATGCCCCAACATGTCCTGTGAGGCTTCATCACGGCGTTGCTTTACGCCATGCGGCTCTGCCGTGATGCGCGGAATTCCTCTGCTCCTCTTTCCATGACAAATACTCCTGTAACAGTGGAATGTGCCATTCATTTCTAAACTGGACGCTGTGTTTTATCCGGGACGTCCTCTGACTAGCACAGGAATTGCGGAAGACGTGGACATCAGCACTTTTTCGGCACATTGAGACAGACATGCGGAGGAATTCTGCACGTCGCGGTGGAGCTGCACAGTGGCGCATCCGTCTGCTTCTTTTTCCATGAAAAAAACTCCTGTAACAGTGGAATGTGCCGAAAAAGTGCTGATGTCCACGCCTTATGCCTTTTTGTGGAAGTCAGACGACGTCCCGGATCAACAAAGCCTTCACATTGGAAATGATCTGGTTGTTTCAGCGGGGTGTCAGCCTGACCATCGGCGCTCGGAGTGCGCTACGCTCTCAGACGCTGTGGGCGGTCTTTAAAGTGGCTGGAGCACTCCTTAATCTGTGTAATCCCCATAAGATGGTCCCTGAAAGCCATCTGAATTTTCCGAATGGTGTCCACCTGGAGGTCTCTCACAGTTTCTGGAAAAATTTGATGCAGCAAAGCTCCAAATCGTTCAGACATTTATTCGCAATAAAAATCAGATGAGAGGGGTGGACCACTGCTCACACAAAGCCTCCTCACAGGCGAATGACGCAACCAACAGGCGTGAAAAAACGTATGCATGCGCACGAAGGTTCAAGCTTGGCTGATGCAATCACATGTGATTCAAATCCATATGGTTTTTGCAAAAAATAAAAAGGTCCGATACTTTTCTGACAGACCTCGTATGTGCCCAAGGGGTGCTATATAAAGGGAGAAAAGCATGGGGCCTATGACAGAACCCTGTGGAACCCCAACTTTCATGTCACGAAGGTTAGAGGTAGTGTTACTGTACAAAACAAAGTGAGAACGACTGGTCAGGTATGACGTCAGCCATGCAAGAGCACTCCCAGTAATCCCAAAGTGATTTTCCAGCCTATCAAGTATAATATATCAAATGCAGCACTGAGCTGCATTTCCCTTAGCTGACTAAATAAACTTAACTTTGTCTTTTAAAACTTGCCTTGTTGCTAATCGACTGCAAGATCTATATTTTATATAAGATATATTTTAGCTGAATTGTTCCCAACCTGTGGGATACGTGGGTTATATCTTGACCTTTCAACCTAACCGGTTCTTTGCAAACCTTCGCAGCAATAACAGCGCTGCATTTTTAGTCTGAGACCAGAGTGACTCTGTGAGGGAGGGGCAGCGACAAAATGTAAGGCTTGGTAAAATATTCAGAATAATTGATCAAAATCTTTAACCTTATTTTGTGATGGTTGATACCGTCGATTCCAAGCAGAATAATGGAGTTTATAATTCCTGTGAATGAAGCTCGGGCTGCACAGCAAAAGACTGGAAGTGAAAAACCCCAAGTCCTCCTGCACATGCGCGGCACAACCTCAGCCCCCGAGATCAGAAGTTGGCATTCCATCTCTCTACATCTACGGTTGGAACAAAGATCCCTCCTGGTCACCATCACTCTCCATCAGTCTCCAACAGGTGCACAAGTGTACTGTATTTAACATTTAAAACACTTGCAGCAGTTGTGCGACTGGTTAAAAGATACACAGGTCTCATAATTGGCACCGTTAACTCTCACCTCCCAACCTGATCCTGTGGGTCGTAATAACCTCTGAACTGACTCTGCATGGGGTTGCATTACTGATTGCAAATATTAACATATATTTCAGTTGCACAGTTCAGTCGCAGTACACGCTTGGTGTAAACGCAAATAACAGATCAAACTGGAGACCAGCCAAGTCTTGTCAGAGTTGACATGTCATGGTCTTGTAGGTCTTATATGGGTATCAGTCTGATGTACACAGGGCATAAGATGGCAAAACAACATTATAATCTAACTTCAGTTTGAGACTGAGCAACACTTTTTACCAGAATTGGAGCAGCTTTCACTTTTGACCCCTGCATAAATTGAAACTGACCTTTGTCACCATTTTTTGCTGTTTTCATCCCATAACTCCATAACATTCAGTCAAAGATTATCCAAACTATACCATTGTGGAATCTTTATGATCATACAAATAATGTGGTGTAGTTTTAAATATGATTGGAACATTTTTAAGTTTTGACCATTGTGTAATCCTTTATTGACCTCTACCTGGGATGACTGGGATGACTATCATGCATTTTTGTGTTGCCATTGTATGCTGAGGATGGATTGTAAGTGTTGTTTGGGCATCTGAAGTGGTATCAATTAGGTCAGAAATTAGCATCACAATGGGTGCAAGACATGTTCCTGTCTTGTGTAAATCATCTTTCTGAGACCTGCGCTGAGATCTTTCTATTTTCTCATTATGCTCTGTGTTGATTAATCCAGTGAGTGCTGTCAAAGACAAATGTTTTCATGTTTGCACAATGAAGCTTCCAGCTGTAATCAGTCATGAACACTAAAAGGAAATAAAGAAGCCTTGGCAAGTTAAAAGACATTTTGGAACATTCAGCACCATAGAATTAATAATCTACGAGGTCTGTTAGAAAAGTATCGTACCTTTTTATTTTTTTCAAAAACTATATGGATTTGATTCATATGTTTTTACGTCAGCCAAGCTTGAACCTTCGTGCGCATGTGTGAGTTTTTCCACGCCTGTCGGTTGCATCATTCGCCTGTGGGCAGGCTTTGAGTGAGCACTGGTCCACCCCTCTCGTCGTTGTTTCATTGCGAGGAAATGGCGGAATGATTTGGGCTTTTTTTCCATCAGAATTTTTTCAGCAACTGTTAGAGACAGGCAGCTGGAAACCATTCGAAAAATTTATCTGGCTTTCGGTGAAAATTTTACGGGCTTCACAAAGAATAAGGACTGTTACTACAGCTTTAAGGATGGCCCACAATGGCGCACGGCACACCGCGCTCCGAGCCGCCATCGAGAGGCAGAAACCACCACATCATTTCTAAACGGATGGCTGTGTGGAGCCGGGACCATCGTGAGCAATTTCTCTGATTATCACAAGAGCTGGACATCAGCCATTTTCCGGCAGATTTCACTTTTAACAAGAGATTTTGTCATGGAAAGCCGCACGGAGGCTTCGCGCGTCACGACCGATTCGCTGATGAAGCAAGACAAAGGAACACCTCCGTTTCGGAGTGTTAGAGGACAAGTTGGGACATGCCCAGCTCTCCACAATTTCTCTTATATTCACTCGACTGGTAAGCACTGAAAGCCGAGATAGGCATGTCCCAACTTGTCCTCTAACACTCCGAAACGGAGGTGTTCCTTTGTCTCGCTTCATCAGCGAATCGGTCGTGACGCGCGAAGCCTCCGTGCGGCTTTCCATGACAAAATCTCTTGTTAAAAGTGAAATCTGCCGGAAAATGGCTGATGTCCAGCTCTTGTGATAATCAGAGAAATTGCTCACGATGGTCCCGGCTCCACACAGCCATCCGTTTAGAAATGATGTGGTGGTTTCTGCCTCTCAATGGCGGCTCGGAGCGCGGCGCGCCATTGTGGACCATCCTTAAAGCTGTAGTAACACTCCTTATCCTCTGTGAAGCCCGTAAAATTTTCACCGAAAGCCAGATAAAGTTTTCGAATGGTTTCCAGCTGCCTGTCTCTAACAGTTTCTGAAAAAATTCTGATGGAAAAAAAGCCCAAATCATTCCACCATTTCCTCGCAATGAAACAACGACGAGAGGGGTGGACCAGTGCTCACTCAAAGCCTGCCCACAGGCGAATGATGCAACCGACAGGTGTGGAAAAACTCACGCATGCGCACGAAGGTTCAAGCTTGGCTGACGTAAAAACATATGAATCAAATCCGTATAGTTTTTGAAAAAAATAAAAAGGTACGATACTTTTCTAACAGACCTTGTATGTAGACATATGTATATTTTTGACCCTGTATTGACTTCAGAAAACTCAAAATAATTAAAAATGTGTTCACTAAATTCTTTTTTTCCCTGCTATATATGTATGTAGTAGAATCTTCTGGTGCGTTTACACATGAGCAAGACGCGTTACGAAAGTCATTTTTCTGTCATTCATGACACATTCCTGACATTCTTAAGGTGACAACGCATCTGAATAGGTTTCTTAATAGTGCGTGTTGGTGCGTGATATTCTTGATATTCGTGGAGCATGTTTTTGCCTGTCAAAAAATCTTCCACAAATGTCACACACCACCCTCATTTCGTCTCACGTCGTGGAGGTCGCAACTGAGCGTATTGATCCGTCTTGATGAGTAGTGATCCTTAATAGAACGTGACAACGTTCGTAGTGGTTCCTGTGATGGTTCTTGGAGCCCAAACTGTCATGCGTTATTATGAAGTGACACGGAAACTGTCAAGTTTTGACACGACTTGTAACGCGCTGTCACATTTCACTGCGCGCCACGACAGATTAGTTTTCGGTCACGTGCACACATTTAAACTCGGCTCCACAGCGTTCAGTTTGATGAAGGATGCCGAAGAGGAACAGTGACACGAAGTCAGCCAAGTGTTGTTCCACAGTTCCTGCTGAAGCTCCCCAGGACGCTCCTGCAGGTGTTCCACCTGCTGTTGTAACCGATGAGCGGGAGAACGAGTCTGAGCCAGAGGAAGCAGAGGAGCGAGAGGAGACTCACGTGCAGCCAGACATCTCTGCACCTCCTCCAGTTCAGCGGAGGAAGAAGCGTGCGCACAATTAAACCCTGCTGCACCGCATTCAGTTTGACTGCTGATACCAAGTCGGCTAAAAGTCTAATTTCAGTGCTCTTCAGCGCGCTCCTGCAGGTGTTCCATCTACTGCATGCGCCTGATGTTTGGGAAAATGCGCGAGACTAGAGCCGCATGAAGCCACACATCTGGCTCTGTCCGTCTCCTCCTCCTCTCTGCGCCACTCCATGGCACAGAGCCTAACTATACATGCAGTCACAAAGTTCTTCTGAAAAACTGGAGCGATCTGAATTGTTAGCAATGGTTGGGTGAATATGGGTGTGTGTGTGGAGACAATTCACCTTGTTCACAACGTGACAGAACTTAACAATGCACTGTTATGCACAATAGCGCGCAACAGTGCAGAACATTATTCTTGACTGTGCGTAATGGTTCCTGATAATTCTCCAGCAACGTGTCATTAATTGTAACGTTTGTTAACAGGTTGCAGCATTTTCTGAGGACACCTGATGCCTCTACCCCGAATCATCACATTCGTGATCAGCGGCCAAGAATGTGTACTTCGCGGCATTCGTGACTTGTCGTCGTTATGTGTAAACGCAGCTTTCCCGTCTAGAACATGCCAAAGAAATCACTGAAAGCCCAAAATCACCATGACATTCATATCAATCAATCAATTTTTTTTTTTATATAGCGCCAAATCACAACAAACAGTTGCCCCAAGGCGCCTTATATTGTAAGGCAAGGCCATACAATAATTATGTAAAACCCCAACGGTCAAAACGACCCCCTGTGAGCAAGCACTTGGCTACAGTGGGAAGGAAAAACTCCCTTTTAACAGGAAGAAACCTCCAGCAGAACCAGGCTCAGGGAGGGGCAGTCTTCTGATGGGACTGGTTGGGGCTGAGGGAGAGAACCAGGAAAAAGACATGCTGTGGAGGGGAGCAGAGATCGATCACTAATGATTAAATGCAGAGTGGTGCATACAGAGCAAAAGAGAAAGAAACAGTGCATCGTGGGAACCCCCCAGCAGTCTACGTCTATAGCAGCATAACTAAGGGATGGTTCAGGGTCACCTGATCCAGCCCTAACTATAAGCTTTAGCAAAAAGGAAAGTTTTAAGCCTAATCTTAAAAGTATAGAGGGTGTCTGTCTCCCTGATCTGAATTGGGAGCTGGTTCCACAGGAGAGGAGCCTGAAAGCTGAAGGCTCTGCCTCCCATTCTACTCTTACAAACCCTAGGAACTACAAGTAAGCCTGCAGTCTGAGAGCGAAGCGCTCTATTGGGGTGATATGGTACTACGAGGTCCCTAAGATAAGATGGGACCTGATTATTCAAAACCTTATAAGTAAGAAGAAGAATTTTAAATTCTATTCTAGAGTTAACAGGAAGCCAATGAAGAGAGGCCAATATGGGTGAGATATGCTCTCTCCTTCTAGTCCCCGTTAGTACTCTAGCTGCAGCATTTTGAATTAACTGAAGGCTTTTTAGGGAACTTTTAGGACAACCTGATAATAATGAATTACAATAGTCCAGCCTAGAGGAAATAAATGCATGAATTAGTTTTTCAGCATCACTCTGAGACAAGACCTTTCTAATTTTAGAGATATTGCGTAAATGCAAAAAAGCAGTCCTACATATTTGATTAATATGCGCTTTGAATGACATATCCTGATCAAAAATGACTCCAAGATTTCTCACAGTATTACTAGAGGTCAGGGTAATGCCATCCAGAGTAAGGATCTGATTAGACACCATGTTTCTAAGATTTGTGGGGCCAAGTACAATAACTTCAGTTTTATCTGAGTTTAAAAGCAGGAAATTAGAGGTCATCCATGTCTTTATGTCTGTAAGACAATCCTGCAGTTTAGCTAATTGGTGTGTGTCCTCTGGCTTCATGGATAGATAAAGCTGGGTATCATCTGCGTAACAATGAAAATTTAAACAATACCATCTAATAATACTGCCTAAGGGAAGCATGTATAAAGTGAATAAAATTGGTCCTAGCACAGAACCTTGTGGAACTCCATAATTAACTTTAGTCTGTGAAGAAGATTCCCCATTTACATGAACAAATTGTAATCTATTAGACAAATATGATTCAAACCACCGCAGCGCAGTGCCTTTAATACCTATGGCATGTTCTAATCTCTGTAATAAAATTTTATGGTCAACAGTATCAAAAGCAGCACTGAGGTCTAACAGAACAAGCACAGAGATGAGATATCCACGATGAGTGTCCGTCACTTTCTGATTATTACTGCGCACGGGCAAGAATGTGCAAAATGATAATAAATCTGTCTCCAGATATCACCAGTCACCCTGTTTCACAAGTCTTGTTTTTGCCATGTAAAAGTAAGCTCCAACATTCCTCTGCCTGATGGAGGTGATGGAGCAAAACAGGGTAAAAATAAATAAATAAAAAAGCTGCCATCTTTAAGCAGTTATTCACAGCTTCCAGTTAGTGCTGCTGTGGTCTGGGAAACATCTGCACATCTCACGCTGGATGTGATGATTCTTATAGTAGAGTTGGGTATGTCAAATCCTGCCCTTACCAGTGTCGAGGTTCATAATATGACACAGGTTTCATGTTTGGAAAAAAGGGTCCTCATATGTGATGGAATTCACATCACAATACTCTGTTAAATCTGCATTATGACAATTCTGAAATAATTCACATATGTAAATAGACTGTATTTATACAGCACGTTCATGGTAAAAGCACTTTAAAATGACGTCTGACATTCACAACAATGTCAGAGTGCTGCCAAACAAGGTGCTCCATCATGTCCATGATGCTGAAGGGGATCTTGTCCAAGTCCAGTCTGATGAGGATTTGAACAAAGGATCCCCTGGTCACTAGCACACTGTTAATTATTACAACTCATTATTCTTCTACTATAAATCTGGATTTGTCATTCTTTCATAGAATCTTTGCACAGCACTCACAGTAGCTGTGTATAAACCAACTATGATGTCCAGTAATTGTCAGGGTGTCCTACAAAGCAGAGTGATCAACCAAATCAATTATTCCCCTGAATTCAAAGATTTCACCAATTTTGGGATTTCATGGCCTCCAAAAGTCTAACCCTATGACCTCCTCAAGAATTAAACAGGCTGAACCTGGAAGACTTCGTCTCTCATTTGGAGAACTGTTTACCTGTCTGCCAAACTAAACACTTATGTTCAGGGAGGGCAGAACACATGTACTGCAGGAACTTAATGAAAATTAAGTGTTTTCACACCACTGCACTTTCAGCAACCTTGAAATTGGAGGAAGTATCTTTCCACAAAAATGGGTCAACTACTGTATTTCCTTGATTAAATGCTTGACCTTGCCTCATTTAATGACCGGGTCAAAACTTTGTCTGAAAAAACAAATGCCTACCTTAAATAAGTGGTGGGCATTATGCGCATGAAAAATGATTACACGTGACCCTTTTGAAGTTCTCCGTCACATTGGTGGATGTCAGAATGGAATTTGAAGCAGGAACAGTGGGTTTTCTACACCAATTTGTCCCTCAACGAACTCCACTTCTTCATACAATCATCAACCTCCAAGCCAACATTACGGTACAGACATTTTCTTTCCATGAATTGCAGGTTATTTGAGTGTGGTTGTAGTTTTTTGACTCCATTGTTGTAAAGTTGGTCATATTTGCAGACTTTTCTGCCAGTCGTTCCTCTATTTGATCTATGATTGAAATGTAATCGTGTGCGCACTGCCAAAAAACCTTTCAAATATGATGGGAGAGGAAGGAGTGAAACTGGAAAGTTCCATTGTTTGGGAGTTGCACGTCAGGCTATGGACAGGGTTCACAGTGATGCAGAGGGCTCTGACCAACCAGGCATATGTGTGGAACTTAACACCATATTATTGTGCAGGCAGCAAGCAGCATTTTGTTAATAACTGCCTGCCTTGAATAAAGGCCTGCCTTGTTTAGGCATGGCCTGAGCACAGTTTGGAAATCAAATAAACACCCAGGCTTTTAATCAAGGAAATACAGTAGATGTCACTTGAACGGTGTCATAGGCAACTGAACAGGCCACATCTGCATTAGTCAAGGATATAGGACACCACTGCAAGATGGATGAGTAAAAAGAGGAACAGACACAGCATCAGACCACAACCTACTGCTAGCAAAAGTGAAGCTAAAGCTTCTGAATGATTATGATGAGATGTTACAGCTGTAATAAACATAACTTTACAGATACATTATCTAACTCATAAGAAGAAATGAAAATGCAACTGTTTTACCAATCCATTACAATATATATTATAAATAATTACCTTTGAGAAAAGATTCCAAATGTGTTCTCCAGTGCATGACGCGCACAAGAAAACCTGTAGCTGTAATATCTCTGTAATTCTGGGAGCGAAGAGAGAATGGCTTCATCAGCCAAGTTCTGAGAGCAAATGCATCATCGGCTATGAAATTATTATTTTATATAGTGTGGTGTCAAGAGGGACAAAGTGGGATGCCTTGTCACTGCAAATTGCACGGCTGTGCTGCGATCAAATTTGTGCAAGTGTCATTGTGCCTTAAGACATGGGGCACAAAGTGGTCATATTTAGTCTCTCATGTAAAGTTGAGTCATTTTGTGAGAAACGTGAGTTGCACCAATCAGATTGCGAGTTGTTATTTTCTTTAAGAGCTGTGTGCTCTTGTGTCTGGCACATTTCTAATCAGATAGCAAACCCAGTAGGTGACAGAAATAAGACGTTTTCTGGCAAGCAGTCGGATATGCTCATGTGCAAAGTCAATCCCAATCACAGATCATTTACATGAGCGGCAGTCGTCACCACAGCTCCCTGAGCTGAAGCAGTTGAACACGTTCCTGCAACATCTTCTCTTCCTCCATCTCTGGGCACCAAATCTGCTCTCCATATTCCATCAGGTACTGAGAGTCTCACCTCCTCATGTGCTCAAAGACTATCCCATGGACAGCCCCATCCTGGTATTCCCTACCTGTGGACTGAGTGAAGAAGAGAACTCAGCATAAATTATGGTTCAAATAAGATTTATTATTGTTTTATATTCTTCCTTTAGTTTTTATTTTTATTTAATTTAATCAATTTAATGTTTTCCCCCATTCAGTTCAGTTTAGTTTGATGAGTGAATAAAAAGAAGATGATTACTGACGTGCATCCCTGTGTGTACAAGCAGAATGCACTGGTAAATACCTCAAATATTTGTCTGCCTGAGCACCCCGATCATTTGAAATTCTACCTGAAGGGGATGGACATTTGCACAAACTCAGCAAAATTTGTTTGAATGCCCATTTAAAAAAAAAATCCTCACAACTTAAGTCTGTGTCTATTTTTATTTTCCTATGCTTTTGTCATTTATAAAATGTGTCAGCTGACATCTGGCCCTTCCTCATCTCCTCAGCAAAAAAACAAAAAAAACATGACATGCAATGACAATCAGTTTTCAGTATTAACCAGACAAACAATAATTCACTTCACTGAAACATTTTGCACAGCGTTTATATTAAAGCAGAAAACTCAGAAGCTCAAAACACATGGAAGCTTCAAAAGTTCCTTCTGGTGTAAATCCAGGCTACTCTGCAGTTAAATAATCCATTTGTTGCTCTCCATTTTTTTCTGCTTGTTGAGATAAAACATCCATAATTTTCCCGTCAGCCTCTCACTGAAACCATCCAGTCTGTCGCTGTCAACGTGAACTCAGTTTTCTGCATGCACTCATCCAGAAGTGCTGTGTGTGCTCACTGTGTCACGCTATCACACACTCAAAATGGAAAATGGCAAACAAACATTGAGGCAGCAGGGAAGATCTCCATCTGAGCTCACCTCAAAGGTTTGAACATGCACATAACTTTCTGATGAACTTTGCAGCCAATGAACACAAACTGATAGTATCATCACAGCTCCTTAGACTGGTATCTTTTCTTGAGCAGTCACTTTTTTCCTGTGGCCAAAGCTAGCCACTGTAATGGAACACTTCCTGTTTCTTGCACAAGAGTCTTTCAGTATAAGAGCACAGATCAAACAGATAACATCACAGAAAAGACAAGAAAAACATTATGAAAACTCATCTTTTGCTTTTTACAATGTGTTGGGGGTCACAGAATTAATTTATCTTAAACTTTAATTAAAAATAATAATAATTTAATTTTGGGTGGCTGTTTAATGGGCAGCATGGTGGCTTAGTGGTTAGCACTGTTGCCTCATAGCGAGAAGATCATGGATCGATTCCCACCTGTGGCCTTACTGTGTGGAGTTTGCATGTTCTCCCCGTGTTTGCGTGGCTCCTCCCACATTCAAAGACATGCAGATTAGGTGGATTGGAAACTTTAAATTGTCCAGGTGTGAATGTGTTTGTTTATATGTGGCCCTGTGACAGACTGGGGTCCTGTCCAGGGCATACCCTACCTCATCCTCATGCCCTATGACTGCTGGGATAGGCTCCAGCCCCTCATGACCCGATCTTGGATAAGCGGCTGAAGATGAGTGAGTGAGTGAATGAGTGGGTGTTTAACCAACTTTCTTCAAAAAAGCGAGTGGGCTTATGCATGACCCTGGACCCTCAGACGTGCTAATATAGTATATAGCAGAAAACTCTACACTCAGCATTAGACCAGGTTTTGGGGGTTTTTGACAGTGCAGTTGCTCTCTGCTGTGTTGTGATACACCTGATCACACACACAGCAGTATAGACACAACAGTTACACCTCAGATTATTGATTACAGGTGAAATGTGAACACACACACACACACACACACACACACACACACACACACACACACACACACACACACACACACACACACACACACACACACACACACACACAATTCATCACAGTCCTGAGCAGGGTGCAGGCTATATCATCACCAAATGGTAAATAAATGGACTGCATTTATATAACGCTTTTCCATCTGCATCAGATGCCCAGAGCGCTTTACAATTATGCCTCACATTCACCCATTCACACACACTCACACACCGATGTCAGGGTTTTTACACCAAAGTTGTATAAAGGCCACAGAGAAAATTGCTATCTTTCTTGACTTCCACCAGCCCACTGATGTTGCAAAAGGGGAGTTCCAAGTACTTTGGCCAGGTAACAAACCCGTATCTCCAGAAACCCCCAGGTAGTGGTGCAACAGACCACAGCCCCGTTGCCATGGGAGATCACCTGAAGCTGTAAGTACTGCTCTGTGAGGGAATCAAGACTTTGGTCTTCCAGCACAAAGACCATGCTGCTTATTATCTTGACACAAAGGCAAATGACTTTGTGCATGAAATGGGAACCTTAGGAAGTGAACTGTTCCCTTGTGCTTACCATTTAACTGAAGAAAAGCGAATGCTATCTGTTAGCATTGCCAAACAGCCAACTTTGCCATGTCAATATCACTAAAGTGGCTGCCATTCATATTAATGCACATTTTAGACTTTGCAGACATTGAAATGTTTGTTTTAGCATAGTGCCCACATGAGCCGCCATATTGAGTCGCTTGCCATTATTGCGCTTAATCGCAGTGGCCATCTTGGCATACTTTTCTCACTGAAACACACACAAACACAGCCATGGTTTTTGTGTATTCTTTTGTATTAACCATATGAGCAATTGGGTACTTGACCTTGACCTCACTTGACTTGACTTGGCACTTGATAAAGAAATTAATGTTGTGTGGGCCGCTGAAGAGGAGGTACTTGTTGTGTGGGCCGCTGAAGAGGAGGTACTGCTGGCCCACTACCACCAGAGGGCGCCCTGCTTGGAGTGCGGGCTCCAAGCACGAGAGGGCGCCAGACCCAGAGGAAGTGACAGCTGTCACTCATTACTCCAGCTGTCACTCATCTACACCACCATATAAGCCGGACTGCAACTCCACCTCCCCGCCGAGAAATCGACTACCAGTACTAAGGTAATTTCTCTGCTGAATTTAAACTGTGACTTACGTCTGATCTGTTTGCAGCCGTTGTCCTGTGGTGCCCTTTCAACTGTGTTGGTGGTCAGTGAGAGAAGCGACGTCTTCGCCTCTCACTCCATCCAGATAAGTGGTTACAGGAGCTGCTAGTGTGTTCCTAGGTTGGAGGTGGAGGTGCTTCCTCCCAACTGTGTTTGGACTGTTAATTACTGAGTGTGCGGACTCACACTCACACATCATCTTTCTGTTTTCTGCCAGCAGTACCAGGGTCGACAGCCGAAGACAGAGGCCACCTGGGGACTCGGGACTTGGCGGCTCCGGTGTTCTTCAGGCCGTTGGTGGTGGAAGCCGTGTGGGACGCGGCTTCTCTCTCGTCGGGCGTCTTCTATCTTCGAGCCTGCCCACACGTCACCTGGTGTTTATTGACTGTGAAAATTAAGACACGTTTCGTTGTGTAATATCACAACATTAAATTGTTACCTTTGGCTTACTCATTGTCCGTTCATTTGCGCCCCCTGTTGTGGGTCCGTGTTACGACACCTTCCCAACAGGATTTCTCGGCCATCGTCATGGACTCCGAGGGGCGTCAACTCCAGCTTGAACGGCCAATGGAAGAGCCAGGAGCGCAGGCGTCAGCGGGAGGCGGGTTGAGTGAGCTGCAGCAGATCTTAACCGCCTTCAAGGCCCGGTTGGAATTAGTGACCGAGCAGAGTGTCCTCCTTAATCGGAGGGTGGAGGCTCTCACCGCCAGGGTGGAAGCGCGCGATCAGGGCGCCGCTGCAGCCACTCCTCTGGCTGGTCCTGGGCCCGTATCAGACGTTCCACTGGTCGTTCAACGAACCCCCCCACCGTCCCCTGAAGCATACATAAGCCCTCCGGAACCGTACGGGGGCTGTGTCGAGACGTGCGCGGACTTCCTCATGCAGTGTTCGCTCGTCTTTTCACAGCGCCCCGTCATGTACGCATCAGACGCTAGCCGGGTGGCTTATGTTATTAATTTGCTTCGAGGAAAGGCACGCGCATGGGCTACGGCGCTTTGGGAGCAGAATTCACGGCTCCTAACATCTTATACTGGGTTCGTACGGGAATTCAAACAAGTGTTTGATCATCCCAACAGAGGCGAGACCGCTTCGAACGTGCTGCTGTCGATGAGACAGGGGCGCCGTAGCGCAGCCGAGTATGCAGTCGACTTCCGCATCGCGGCAGCGAGGTCCGGCTGGAATAACGTTGCGCTCCGCGCCGCCTTTTTAAATGGACTGTCCCCGGTCCTTAAGGAGCACCTACTGGCCAAGGATGAACCGCGGGAATTCTACGGGCTGATCGATTTAGTTATACGTTTAGACAACCATTTAAATGAGCATCGTCGGGAGCAGGCCGGGGGGCGTGACCGGGCACGAGCCGTCCCTCCCCCTTCCGGTTCCGACAAGGTGACGTTGTCCCCACGCTTCACTGCCAGAGAGCTCCGTGTGGCTACGGCTCCCCCTGCTGAGGAGGCTAGGGACACGAGCAGGGCCAAATTAAGATCAAAAATCAGACAAAGGAGGCTGGCCCGCGGGGAGTGTTTTGTCTGCGGCTCTTGCGAGCACATGCAGAAGGACTGCCCTAAAACGGTCAATCTACAACGCCCGTCCTTAGAAACTGGGCTAAGGGTGGGTCATAACACGCACGCGGGAAAACCCCGCAAATCAGCACGAATCCCAGTAACAATCCTTTGTGGGGATTTAACCCTTCATGCCCCAGCACTGATAGACACAGGGTCTGAAGGGAATCTGCTGGACAGCAGATGGGTAAAGGAAGTAGGGCTCCCTCTGGTGGCTCTGCCGGCACCATTGCAGGTGCGAGCACTAGATGGCACCCTGCTTCCATTAATCACACATCAGACACAACCAGTGACTTTGGTTGTGTCTGGGAATCACAGGGAGGAGATAGTGTTCCATGTAACACCTTCTACCTCCCGAGTGATTTTGGGCTTTCCATGGATGGTGAAGCACAATCCCCGGATTGATTGGCCGTCTGGGGTTGTGACGCAGTGGAGCGAAACCTGCCACCGGGAGTGCTTAGGATCCTTGGTTCCTCCCGGCACCACGGCTAATGAGGAGGTCAAAGTTCCCCCCAATCTATCGGCGGTGCCAAGGGAGTACCACGATCTTGCTGACGTTTTCAGCAAAGATCTGGCACTCACTCTTCCCCCGCACCGACCGTATGATTGTGCCATCGATTTGGTCCCGGGCGCTGAGTACCCGTCCAGTAGGTTGTACAACCTCTCACGTCCGGAACGCGAATCAATGGAGACCTACATCCGGGACTCCTTAGCTGCCGGGCTGATCCGGAACTCCACCTCCCCGATGGGTGCTGGTTTCTTTTTTGTGGGCAAGAAAGACGGCGGACTCCGTCCATGCATTGATTACAGAGGGCTGAACGAGATCACGGTTCGCAACCGATACCCGTTACCTCTGTTGGATTCAGTGTTCACGCCCCTGCATGGAGCCCGAATTTTCACAAAATTGGATCTTAGAAACGCGTACCACCTGGTTCGGGTCCGGAAGGGAGACGAATGGAAGACGGCATTCAACACCCCGTTAGGTCATTTTGAGTACCTGGTCATGCCGTTCGGCCTCACTAACGCCCCCGCGACGTTCCAAGCTTTGGTAAATGACGTCTTGCGGGACTTCCTGCATCGGTTCGTCTTCGTATATCTGGACGATATACTCATCTTTTCCCCGGACCCTGAGACCCATGTCCAGCATGTACGTCAGGTCCTACTGCGGTTGTTGGAGAACCGGCTGTTTGTGAAGGGCGAGAAGTGCGAGTTCCACCGCACTTCTTTGTCCTTCCTGGGGTTCATCATCTCCTCCAACTCCGTCGCCCCTGATCCGGCTAAGGTTGCGGCGGTGAGAGATTGGCCCCAACCGATAAGCCGCAGGAAACTACAGCAGTTCCTAGGTTTTGCAAATTTCTACAGGAGGTTTATTAAAGGTTACAGTCAGGTAGTTAGCCCCCTGACTGCCCTGACCTCCACCAAGGTCCCCTTCGCCTGGTCGGATCGGTGCGAAGCCGCGTTCCAGGAGTTGAAACGTCGGTTCTCGACTGCACCAGTTCTGGTGCAGCCTGATCCTGATCGCCAGTACATAGTAGAAGTGGACGCCTCTGACTCAGGGATAGGAGCCGTGCTGTCCCAGAGCGTGGAGGCTGATAAAGTCCTCCATCCTTGTGCCTTTTATTCCCGCAGGTTGACCCCAGCTGAACGGAACTATGACGTCGGCAATCGGGAACTTCTTGCGGTGAAGGAGGCTCTTGAAGAGTGGAGACACCTGCTGGAGGGGGCATCGTTGCCCTTCACGGTTTTCACGGACCATCGGAACCTGGAGTACATCCGGACCGCCAAGCGGCTGAACCCCAGGCAAGCCCGCTGGTCTCTGTTCTTCGGGCGCTTTGACTTTCAGATCACGTATCGCCCCGGGACCAAGAACCAAAAACCAGATGCATTGTCCCGGGTGCACGAAGAAGAAGCCAAAGCGGGGCTGTCGAACCCCACCGAGACCATCATCCCCGAGTCCACTGTCGTGGCCACCCTCACCTGGGACGTGGAGAAGACCGTCCGGGAGGCCCTGACAAGGAGCCCGGACCCGGGAACTGGCCCCAAGAACAGACTGTACGTCCCACCAGAGGCAAGAGCTGCCGTATTGGACTTCTGTCACGGGTCCAAGCTCTCCTGTCATCCCGGAGTGCGTAGGACCGTGGCAGTAGTCCAGCAGCGCTTCTGGTGGGCGTCCCTGGAAACCGACGTCCGGGACTACGTCCAGGCCTGTACCATCTGCACCAGGGGCAAGGCAGACCATCGGAGGACGACGGGACTCCTCCAACCCCTGCCAGTGCCTCATCGCCCCTGGTCTCACATCGGCCTGGACTTCATCACGGGCCTCCCGCCGTCCCAGGGCAACACCGTTATTCTCATGATAGTGGACTGGTTCTCCAAGGCGGCCCACTTCGTGGCCCTCCCGAAGCTCCCAACAGCCCAGGAGACGGCAGACCTCCTGGTCCACCACGTCATGCGGCTGCATGGGATACCATCGGACATTGTATCAGATCGTGGTCCCCAGTTCTCTTCGCAGGTGTGGAAGAGTTTCTGTAAGGAGCTGGGGGCCACCGTGAGTCTCTCGTCCGGGTACCACCCCCAGACCAACGGCCAGGCAGAGCGGGCTAACCAGGAGTTGGAACAGGCCCTTCGCTGCGTCACCTCCGCGCACCCGGCGGCCTGGAGTCACCATCTGGCCTGGATCGAGTATGCCCATAACAGCCAAGTCTCGTCTGCTACCGGCCTCTCCCCTTTTGAGGCATGTTTGGGGTTCCAGCCCCCATTGTTCCCGCTGGTGGAGGGAGAGGTCGGTGTGCCCTCGGTCCAGGCCCACCTCAGGAGGTGCCGCCGGGTGTGGCGGACCGCCCGCTCTGCCCTGTTAAAGGCCCGGACGAGGGCCAAGACCCATGCGAACCGCCGACGTTCCCCGGCCCCCACGTACCAGCCCGGGCAGGAGGTGTGGCTGTCGACAAAGGACATCCCCCTCTGTGTGGACTCACCCAAATTAAAGGACAGGTACATCGGACCATTCCCCATCCTCAAGATCATCAACCCGGCCGCAGTGAAGCTCCGACTCCCAGCTTCACTGCGGATCCACCCTGTCTTCCACGTGTCCCGTATTAAGCCACACCACTCCTCACCCCTCTGTGCACCTGGACCTTCGCCGCCTCCTGCCCGGCTCATCGACGGGGAGCCTGCTTGGACGGTCCGCAGGCTCCTGGACGTCCGTCGTAAGGGCCGGGGGTTCCAATATCTGGTGGACTGGGAGGGGTATGGACCTGAAGAACGCTCCTGGGTGAAGAGGAGCTTCATCCTGGACCCGGCCCTCCTGGCCGATTTCTACAGACGACACCCGGACAAGCCTGGTCGGGCGCCAGGAGGCGCCCGTTGAGGGGGGGGTCCTGTTGTGGGGGCCGCTGAAGAGGAGGTACTGCTGGCCCACTACCACCAGAGGGTGCCCTGCTTGGAGTGCGGGCTCCAAGCACGAGAGGGCGCCAGACCCAGAGGAAGTGACAGCTGTCACTCATTACTCCAGCTGTCACTCATCTACACCACCATATAAGCCGGACTGCAACTCCACCTCCCCGCCGAGAAATCGACTACCAGTACTAAGGTAATTTCTCTGCTGAATTTAAACTGTGACTTACGTCTGATCTGTTTGCAGCCGTTGTCCTGTGGTGCCCTTTCAACTGGGTTGGCGGTCAGTGAGAGAAGCGACGTCTTCGCCTCTCACTCCATCCAGATAAGTGGTTACAGGAGCTGCTAGTGTGTTCCTAGGTTGGAGGTGGAGGTGCTTCCTCCCAACTGTGTTTGGACTGTTAATTACTGAGTGTGCGGACTCACACTCACACATCATCTTTCTGTTTTCTGCCAGCAGTACCAGGGTCGACAGCCGAAGACAGAGGCCACCTGGGGACTTGGGACTTGGCGGCTCCGGTGTTCTTCAGGCCGTTGGTGGTGGAAGCCGTGTGGGACGCGGCTTCTCTCTCGTCGGGCGTCTTCTATCTTCGAGCCTGCCCACACGTCACCTGGTGTTTATTGACTGTGAAAATTAAGACACGTTTTGTTGTGTAATATCACAACATTAAATTGTTACCTTTTGGCTTACTCATTGTCCGTTCATTTGCGCCCCCTGTTGTGGGTCCGTGTTACGACACCTTCCCAACAGTACTGCTGGCCCACCACCACCAGATGGTGCCCTGCTTGAAGTGCGGGCTTCAAGCACGAGAGGGCGTCGGAGCAACAGAGAGTGACAGCTGTCACTCATCACCAGCACCAGCTGTCACTCATCATCCACATCACCATAAAAGCCGGACTGCAACTCCACCTCCCCGCCGAGAAATCAGCAACCAAGAGGTAATCTGTCTCTATTGTAATTTCTCTGCTACAACTGAACTCTTCTTTGCAGCCGTTTGCCCTGTGGTGTCCTTATCGGAGCTGGCGTAAAGGCGTGACCGTGACGACTTCGCATCACGCTCCATCTCAGATAAGTGGTTAAACAGGAGCTGCACAAGTGTGTGATTGGAGGTGGAGGTGCTCCCTCCATAAAAGAACATTAACTGTGAGTGGACTACTGAGTGTGCGGACTCACACTCACCCGGACTTTCTCTATTCTCTGCCAGCAGTACCAGGGTCGACAGCCGAAGGCAGAGGCCACCTGGGGACTCGGGACTTGGCGGCTCCGATGTTCTTCAGGCCCGTTGGTGGTGGAAGCTGTGTGGGAATCAGCTCTTCTCTCGCCAGAGGTCTTCTATCTTCGAGCCTGCCCACACGTCACCTGGTGTATTATTGGCAATCCATATTTCTGTCTGTATTCCGTTGTGTGTTTTCACAACATTAAATTGTTACTCATTGGCTTATCCATTGTCCGTTCCTTAGCGCCCCCTGTTGTGGGTCCGTGTCACGACACCTTCCCAACAATTAAGATGCAATCATGTTAAAATAGTTTCCCTGAGCGAGTGCTGCATTTTTCAGCCCAAACCGCAGCCCCAGTGAAGGGCCTTCTGGGATTGGTCAGCCCATGTCACATGCGTTCACACACAGACAAGATGATGTTGTTCTGGACTGGTGGTGCTGACATTCATGTATGTCATGGAGTGAAAATTGTTTAAAGCAGGAACACTAAGAGAAAAAAAATAAATAAAAAATAAATAAATGAAAGCAAATCGAGAATTTAAAACAAATACAAGCAACTGCTCTGTGAGTAATGAAGGCTCAGTCGACATGCATCAATCACAGGATTCAGCACTCAGAAAGAACTGGGGATCACAAAAACAACGCTGAACACAGACAAAACACAGTGTATACTTTTCTATTCTAATTAGCTTCTAAGCAGTTCATAAACAGAATAACCTACAGAGTGTTTCACTGGTATAAGAGCTCAGGTACAGTCTGAGCAAACATTCAGCGATACAGAACAAGAACGTTGGCAGGATTTGGATCTCTGGTGTTGTGAAAATATGCAGCTGCACCACTAAGCCGTGCACGATGACGATGCCCTCCATGTCAGTGTGCACGAAGGCTGTGTGGTGACAGCACAGATCAAACATGACAGAGAATATAAGTTTTAGAAAACTTCACACTGATGAGTCACACTTTGATTTTAAAAAAGAAAAGAGTCTCCAAGCCAAACTGTGTGTTTACTTTGGGTCTGTGCTGCTCACATTCAGTGCATCCGGAAAGTTCACCTTTTCCACATTTTGTTATGCTACTAGCTTTACAAACTTCACTTGATAAATGTCGTCAAAAATTTGAGGACCTGGAGTGTTTCCAGTTGGCTGCCACGCTTGGTATCAGATTCAAACTGGACTGGTATATTGATGAAGAGGACATCCTAATTAAAAATATCCTCTCTGCAAAAATCAAATCCACCTCCCCAAAAGTCAGTGTCACCTCTTACATCATTACTCTTTTCCTACATGGAAAGTCAATCAGCTGCTGTGCCAGATGCTGATCCTCTTGTGTTTCACAAAGTTTTCCAAACCTACAGTACATGCACCTGTCTTCAAATATCTGACCACACCTGCTTCCTCTGCACCTACAGGAAAGATATTCTGACCAGAAAGATGTCATCTCAGTGAAAAAAAACCTTTGAGCCAGAGGACTACCATTCAGAGAATATATCTCTTATGACAATTAGATGCAACAATATTACCCCATAAATTAAGAACGGTAATAAATTATTATTGGAGTTACCACAATTTTGTGTCATTTGTCCATTTTCAAATAAAAGAATATGATACATTATCCAAAATGACACAAGCTGCATCATCCATCCGTCTGATACATACAAACCTGGCTTGGAACCTTCTTCCAAGCCAGACGAGCAATTCTGCTCGTCTGGCTTGGAAGAAGGTTTTTTTTACTGTCAAAGCCATTTCCACAGAAGACACAGGATAATCCACTCAGCTGGATCTTACGCTGGCTGCCTGACTTTGGGACACAGAACTCTGCCATCCCTTCGGGTTATATTTTAGTTCCTGATGCACAAAACGCATTATGCTTTGGGGATACCTTTAGCACCTGAATAAACAAAAATACTATCAGCCAGCCATGCAATACATCATACAAATGTACATAATATTATGTGAGGTTGAGCCAAGATTGAATCCATCATCTTGTCACACCTACAAAATACCAAGCAAGCATAATTAATATTACTAAGCTCAAACAGGATAGTACATCTTGATCAAAAACAGCCAATATGATTCATACACCCTGGAAAAGGCAAGTGAAAACTGATTCCAACAGTATGTATTATGAAATGATCAAAGTATTCTGGACACAGTAACAACAGTCAGTGTAAACATACCCTCCAAAGTAACGATGACGGCGGTGAGCGACAAAAAAAAAGATGATAATATGAAATTGTGAAAGAATCATCAATAGGAAGGTGAATCTTTATCAGAAATCCACCATCATCAACAGAAAGGTAATTCAATTTGAATTCCAGTGGTGAATAACATAAAATGAGTTTTATGACCCAAAATCACATTAAGCAGTAGGTCACTGTGAAGGTATGGCAATAGGGAAGTGAATCTTGAATAAATATACAAGACTGAGATATCATCAGAAAGGTAATTGCATTATCTTTCTACTGGTATACAGGCTTGGCATCATCGAGTTTCATTGACTAGACATACGTATATCACTGCAGGAAAATCAATGAGGACAAATATAGTGCATCCATGATGGGTCCCTCAAAAATTAGGCTCCTTTTTAAGCTTTATGTGCAGTACTATAAGCAGTGGCTTCTGTCTGGCCACTCTAACATACAGGCCTGATTGGTGGATTGTTCCAGAGATGGTTGTTGTTCTGGAAGGTTCTCCTCTCACCACAGAAGAATGCTGGAGCTCTGACAGAGTGACTATCAGGCTCTTTGTTACCTCCCTAACAAAGGTCCTTCTCCCCGATCGCTCAGTTTAAACGGGCGGCCAGCTCTAGGAAGCATCATGGTGAATCCAAACATCTTACATTTATGGATGCTGTAACATAAAATGTGGAAAAAGTAAAGCGCTTTGAATCCTTTCTGGAAGCACCATAAATAAAAACAAACAAACAATCAAATAATTAAACAAATAAGGAGATGGATCCACCTGTTTATATATTATACAACCCCAATTCCAAAGAAGTTTGGACGTTGAAAGTTGAGAAACACTGTTCTTAAACTGTTTGGACTATTTTTTCACGCTTGTGAACGGCTGAGACTTTTGGAGATGCTCCTTTTTTACCCAGCCATGACACTCACAATTAATGTCTTCAGTTCCCAAATGCTTATTGAGTGTTGTTAGAAGGAAAGCTGATGTAACACAGTGGTAAACATACCACTGTCCCAGCTTTTTTGAAACATGTTGCAGGCATCCATTTCAAAATGAGCAAATATTTGCACAAAAACAAAAAAGTTAATCAGTTTGAACATCAAATATCTTGTCTTTGTGGTGTATTCAATTGAATATAGGTTGAAGAGGATTTGCAAATCATTGTATTCTGTTTTTATTTACATTTCACACAACATCCCAACTTCACTGGAATTGGGGTTGTATCTTTTAACGGCTCTACAGTCTTCTGCCACTTTGCTGAGGGCTGTATGTCAAAAAGAATGCTTCTTATGGGGAAAACATGACCTCACACTGTGCCCCGTCACTGTTTCGTCTCCTATGGTGAAATACAAACACGCAGAATCACAGTGAGCACAGGCGCTTTATATTGTAAGGCAAAAGCCATACAATAATTACGGAAAAACCCCAACGGTCAAAACGACCCCCTGTGAGCAAGCACTTGGCGACAGTGGGAAGGAAAAACTCCCTTTTAACAGGAAGAAACCTCCAGCAGAACCAGGCTCAGGGAGGGGCAGTCTTCTGCTGGGACTGGTTGGGGCTGAGGGAGAGAACCAGGAAAAAAGACATGCTGTGGAGGGGAGCAGAGATCAATCACTAATGATTAAATGCAGAGTGGTGCATACAGAGCAAAAAGAGAAAGAAACAGTGCATCATGGGAACCCCCCAGCAGTCTAAGTCTATAGCAGCATAACTAAGGTTCAGGGGTGGTTCAGGGTCACCTGATCCAGCCCTAACTATAAGCTTTAGCAAAAAGGAAAGTTTTAAGCCTAATCTTAAAAGTAGAGAGGGTGTCTGTCTCCCTGATCTGAATTGGGAGCTGGTTCCACAGGAGAGGAGCCTGAAAGCTGAAGGCTCTGCCTCCCATTCTACTCTTACAAACCCTAGGAACTACAAGTAAGCCTGCAGTCTGAGAGCGAAGCACTCTATTGGGGTGATATGGTACTATGAGGTCCCTAAGATAAGATGGGACCTGATTATTCAAAACCTTATAAGTAAGAAGAAGAATTTTAAGAAGAATTTTAACACACTACAGCAACAGCAACAACAACAACACACTATGGACTGGCATAGGTCCTGGGTGGTGCAAGTGTACACCTAAGTAACTATTTGCTTGATAGAAAGTTATACCAATCATACACAAGGGTGGTCCAAAAACACATTCTACAAAAAAAAAAACAAAAAAAAAACAAAAAACACAGTCCAGCCAACCATCAATTTGTCATTGGTCAATTTTTTTTTTTGTTGGGGGGGGGGGGGGGTGCCTCTTTGACATAACTGACCTTTGAAAGAACACTGGGCTTAAACTTTGCACAGTTTTGACCCTTTTAAAGCAAATTATGGTAATGAAATTCACCATTGTAGTCTGTGTAAAACCCAAGCTAATATCTGTCAATTTCCAGGGCTTTTGCTTCACTTATTTGGAATCCATGTTGAGTATTTGTGAAACATTTGGCCTCACAGGATATGAACTGCACTGGCAAGAAAAGTGGTTGACATATGGTGCACTTTGCAACAAAAGGCAAATTTAAACATGCCTAGTGCAAGACACAGTCTCACCCCAGTTCATGATGGCATCACACAAAGTGATTTAATCTATTACTTTGTGATACCGTCACAAAATGTAGTCGATTTGATTCGATGTGATGGCATCGTGAAAACTGACTACATTTCCTGACGGTGTCACGATGTACTACTGTGAGACTGGGCTGTATGCAGAGTGTGTAGGGTTTGCATGAGCCTTGCAATGACTTTCATTCTAACATGTTTGTAGTTTGATGAGGCTCGTAAGAGTGCAGACTTTTGACTCCACACACATTTTAAAATGTACATTTTCACAACAGTACTGAAGTGGCTTCAGTGATGGATGACAGAGGTGTGAGACTCCTGCAGACACCTGATGGAGTCCTGAGGCATCACTTGACAGTGTATCCTGGACTAATGTTTTTACATGGATTAATGCTCGTTCACTTGACCAACCTTTGATCCGGGAAACACTCACCCCGAGGCAAACATTCAAATATGTGCAACTGTGGTGAAAACTAAAGTGAAAACTCTTCATATCAGCTTTTATGATGTTTGTTTAGTGCTCTGTGTAGCAGCAGATGGTGGAACCCAGCAACAGCCTGCTCACTTCCCACAAAAGAACAGCAGGACATGATGTTGTCAAGGGAACTGATGATCATTGAGGTTATTCAGGTGAAAGAAGGAGCAGACATATGAATTTTATGACTTCTGCTGCTAAAAGCAACTCATGGTTTGTTTGTGTCCTCTTTCTATCTCAAAATACACGAGTGAGTCCATTACCCAATAAATGACAAGTAACATGTTGAGGTTTTGTTTCCTTTTGTGCAAACACAGATTTGATAGTAATCTGCATGTCAGTATTGTGGACTATAATGTTTACAGATGACATTGTCCATCTATCGTGAAAGTAGGGTGCAGTTTGTGGTGAAGCTGGAGACGTGAGTTATGCTGTGGAGAGAAGGAGAATGAAAGTTAGTAGGAGCAAGATGGTCTCCATATATGTGAATGAGAGCATGCATTGTGGAATAATGATGGTGCAAGGACTTAAGGTTTTGAAGGTAGATGAGTTTAAATACATTAGGTCAACCATTCAGGTTTTGAAGGTAGATGAGTTTAAATACATTGGGTCAACCATTCATTGTAATGCAGAGTAAGAGCATTGAAGAAGAATGGGTGGAAAAGAGTATCAGGGGTGATTGATACCTTCTGCATTATTGATACCTTCTGACCTTCTGCAAGAGTGAAAGGGAAAGTTCTCAACCTGGCAGTGAGACTAAAAATGAATCATCATCAGAATCAGTAAAAGATCAAATTCCAGCAATCAGGAAAGCTCAACTGATCACTATGGATGTTCATTGGTCAGAATCAAAGATCATGCTCAGGATTGAAGGTCAACAACCAAGATCTCAGCTCAGCAATCAGAATCAAAGATAAAGAACATAGATTCATGATCTGGCAAGAAGAGCAGGATTACAAGTTAGCAATCACAACCGATGGTAAACGATCAGGATCACAATCAGAATCATCACTAAATGATCAGGATCCAATGATCATCTATCCATAAATGGACATTGCTTCAGACCTGCTGAAAAAAGTTTTTTTCTGACAGTGGTGGTCCACTAGAGTTGTGTATGGACTGGAACTCGGTTTGGGCTTTAACTTAAATGGAAGGGGCTGTGGGTCCTGGTAAGGTAATGCACTCCTCTGAATGCCCCTCAAGTTTGTTGTTTTATTTTGCTGCATTTTCACATCCTCTTTAATTTCAGAATTCCAGTTGCTCTCATGACACCTTTTTCCTGTCGATCACCAGTCAGTTGACTCGTCAGACTTCAGCTTCCTGTTGTACCTGGTTTTTATGAGCTTCTGGCAGCTTTACATTTATGTAAAAAACTTGCCTGGAGCCAAACACTAAAGCTTCTTTGCTGTTAGTTTGAATACAGTAGTGTTCAGAATAATAGTAGTGCTATGTGACTAAAAAGATTAATCCTGGTTTTGAGAATATTTCTTATTGTTACATGGGAAACAAGGTACCAGTAGATTCAGTAGATTCTCACAAATCCAACAAGACCAAGCATTCATGATATGCACACTCTTAAGAGTATGAAAATGGGCTATAAAGGGGGTGTTCACAATAATAGTAGCATCTGCTGTTGACGCTACAAACTCAAAACTATTATGTTCAAACTGCTTTTTTAGCAATCCTGTGAATCACTAAACTAGTATTTAGTTGTATAACCACAGTTTTTCATGATTTCTTCACCTCTGCGAGGCATTAATTTTGTTGGTTTGGAACCACGATTTTGCTCATTTACTAGTGTGCTTGGGGTCATTGTCTTGTTGAAACACCCATTTCAAGGACATGTCCTCTTCAGCATAAGGCAACATGACCTCTTCAAGTATTTTGACATATCCAAACTGATCCATGATACCTGGTATGTGATATATAGGCGCAACATCATAGTAGGAGAAACATGCACATATCATGATGCTTGCACCACCATGCTTCACTGTCTTCACTGTGATTGTGGCTTGAATTCAGAGTTTGGGGGTCGTCTCACAAACTGTCTGTGGCCCTTGGACCCAAAAAGAACAATTTTACTCTCATCAGGCCACAAAATATTCCTCTATTTCTCTTTAGGCCAGTTGATGTGTTCTTTTGCAAATTGTAACCTCTTCTGCAGATCTTTTATTCAACAAAGGGATTCTTGCAAATAAATTAGCTTCACACAGGCATCTTTTTTTTTTTTTTGCCTCTTGCTTGCCTCTACTGGTGGTTGGCTCTCACTGCGGTATTGTATCACTTCCTGTTCCGGAGCACAGCGGTGTTTTGCTGTATCTGTTAGCTGTTTAATCTGCGCAGTTAGATTGATCTAGATAACTAGATTACGATTTGTTTCCCAGTGTAATCTTCACGTGCCTTAACTAAAGCACTCCCTCTGCTGAATCACCTCTAAATTATTTACACATTATTCACTTTGTGTGTTTTTAGGAATCCGCTAGCTTAGCGCAGCTACTAGCTCTTAGCCGATTTAGCATGGCGGCTTCTCCTGTCTCTCCTGCACTTTTCTGCTCTGGGTGTGAAATGTTTAGTTATTCCTCGCCTCCTTTAGCAGTAATGGTACTTGTAATAAGTGTAGCTTATTCGTAGCTTTGGAGGCCAGGCTGGGTGAATTGAGACTCGGCTCCGCACCGTGGAAAATTCTACAGCTAGCCAGGCCCCTTAGTCGGTGCGGACCAAGGTAGCTTAGCCGCCGTTATTTTCCCTTCCAGCAGATCCCGAGCAGCCGGGAAAGCAGGCCGACTGGGTGGACTGTGAGGAGGAAGCATAGCACGAAACAGAAGCCACCGTGTACACCGCCAACCCATTCACATTTCCTAACCGTTTTTTCCCCACTCGGCGACACACCCACCAAGGATCAAACTACTGGTTATTGGCGACTCTGTTTTGGAGAAATGTGAATTATCGACACCAGCAACCATAGTCCAATTGTCTTCCGGGGCCAGAGCAGGCAACATTGAAGGAAATTTGAAACTGCTGGCTAAGGCTAAGCATAAATTTGGTAAGATTGTAATTCACGTCGGCAGTAATGACACCCGGTTAACCCAATCGGAGGTCACTAAAAATTAACATTGAATCGGTGTGTAACTTTGCACCTTCAACTGCTGCTATAGACTTAGACTGCTGGGGGGTTCCCAGGATGCACTGAGTGTTTCTTTCTCTTTTTGCTCTGTATGCACCACTGCATTTAATCATTAGTGATTGATCTCTGCTCCCCTCCACAGCATGTCTTTTTCCTGGTTCTCTCCCTCAGCCCCAACCAGTCCCAGCAGAAGACTGCCCCTCCCTGAGCCTGGTTCTGCTGGAGGTTTCTTCCTGTTAAAAGGGAGTTTTTCCTTCCCACTGTCGCCAAGTGCTTGCTCACAGGGGGTCGTTTTGACCGTTGGGGTTTGTCCGTAATTATTGTATGGCCTTGCCTTACAATATAAAGCGCCTTGGGGCAACTGTTTGTTGTGATTTGGCACTATATAAATAAAATTGATGATGATGATGAACTGCACCACAGACTAAAACAGTTAACTGAGGTCTATTAAACATTAGGTCTCTCTCTTCTAAGTCCCTGTTAGTAAATGATATAATAATTGATCAACATATTGATTTATTCTGCCTTACAGAAACCTGGTTACAGCAGATGAATATGTTAGTTTAATGAGTCAACCCCCCGAGTCACACTAACTGCCAGAATGCTCGTAGCGCGGGCCGAGGCGGAGGATTAGCAGCAATCTTCCATTCCAGCTTAAAAACCCAGACAGAGCTTTAATTCATTTGAAAGCTTGACTCTTAGTCTTGTCCATCCAAATTGGAAGTCCCAAAAACCAGTTTTATTTGTAATTATCTATCGTCCACCTGGTCGTTACTGTGAGTTTTTCTGTGAATTTTCAGACCTTTTGTCTGACTTAGTGCTTAGCTCAGATAAGATAATTATAGTGGGCAATTTTAACATCCACACAGATGCTGAGAATGACAGCCTCAACACTGCATTTAATCTATTATTAGACTCAATTGGCTTTGCTCAAAATGTAAATGAGTCCACCCAGCACTTTAATCATATCTTAGATCTTGTTCTGACTTATGGTATGGAAATTGAAGACTTAACAGTATTCCCTGAAAACTCCCTTCTGTCTGATCATTTCTTAATAACATTTACATTTACTCTGATGGACTACCCAGCAGTGGGGAATAAGTTTCATTACACTAGAAGTCTTTCAGAAAGCGCTGTAACTAGGTTTAAGGATATGATTCCTTCTTTATGTTCTCTAATGCCATATACCAACACAGTGCAGAGTAGCTACATGAACTCTGTAAGTGAGATAGAGTATCTCGTCAATAGTTTTACATCCTCATTGAAGACAACTTTGGATGCTGTAGCTCCTCTGAAAAAGAGAGCTTTAAATCAGAAGTGCCTGACTCCGTGGTATAACTCACAAACTCGCAGCTTAAAGCAGATAACCCATAAGTTGGAGAGTAAATGGCGTCTCACTAATTTAGAAGATCTTCACTTAGCCTGGAAAAAGAGTCTGTTGCTCTATAAAAAAGCCCTCCGTAAAGCTAGGACATCTTACTACTCATCACTAATTGAAAGAAAATAAGAACAACCCCAGGTTTCTTTCAGCACTGTAGCCAGGCTGACAAAGAGTCAGAGCTCTATTGAGCCGAGTATTCCTTTAACTTTAACTAGTAATGACTTCATGACTTTCTTTGCTAATAAAAATTTTAACGATTAGAGAAAAAATTACTCATAACCATCCCAAAGACGTATCATTATCTTGGCTGCTTTCAATGATGCCGGTATTTGGTTAGACTCTTTCTCTCCGATTGTTCTGTCTGAGTTATTTTCATGAGTTACTTCCTCCAAACCATCAACATGTCTATTAGACCCCATTCCTACCAGGCTGCTCAAGGAAGCCCTACCATTACTTAATGCTTCGATCTTAAATATGATCAATCTATCTTTATTAGTTGGCTATGTACCACGGGCTTTTAAGGTGGCAGTAATTAAACCATTACTTAAAAAGCCATCACTTGACCCAACTATCTTAGCTAATTATAGGCCAATCTCCAACCTTCCTTTTCTCTCAAAAATTCTCTACATTATTTTTCTATCCATTTTGATGCTTGTTTTCTGTTTTCTTCCACACTTCTCTGTTTTTTTTTTTTTTTTGTCCATTTTAAAGCATTAGAGATCATTGTAGATGAACAGCCTATAATTTTTTGCACCTGCGTATAAGTTTTCCCCTCTCCAATCAACATTTTAATCAAACTACGCTGTTCTTCTGAACAATGTCTTGAACGTCCCATTTTCCTCAGGCTTTCAAAGAGAAAAGCATGTTCAACAGGTGCTGGCTCATCCTTAAATAGGGGACACCTGATTCACACCTGTTTGTTCCACAAATCTGACGAACTCACTGACTGAATGCCACACTACTATTATTGTGAACACCCCTTTTTCTACTTTTTTTACTAATAGCCCAATTTCACAGTCTTAAGAGTGTGCATATCATGAATGCTTGGTCTTGTTGGATTTGTGAGAATCTACTGAATCTACTGGTACCTTGTTTCCCATGTAACAATAAGAAATATACTCAAAACCTGGATTAATCTTTTTAGTCACATAGCACTACTATTATTCTGAACACTACTGTATGAGTCTTAGCTTTGAACTGTGTTTTTATTCATCCAGAGCAGCTCTCTCACTCTGACAGCATTTACTGAGTGACTGCAACAGAAGAGTTCTGTATGCGTCATGTTCCTTCTCCTCTTAGAAAGCCTTTGTCCTTTGTCTTGGAACCATGCTGCTCTCATCACAAGGCAACCTCATGCTGCCGCTTAAGATGTTGTCTTGGCAGTCCATAGCAGATGGTCTACTGGAGAACATCATGTAAGTTTATTTCTGGTGATTACTGACATATTCTAGGGTTGCACTTAGTCCTCACAATTAATTATGGGGTGTGTTGGGCATTCCATGAATTAAACCAGTCAGACTTAAACCATGTGGTCATTCCTCTTAAAAGTTATGTGCACTTGAATCTGCCACATTGCTGTTTTCATGGTGGACTCAATAGGTGACTATAGCGATCTGCATGCAAGCATCAAAGTGCACAACAGATCATGTATACACGTGCGATCCACCACAGCTCCCTGAGGTCAATCAGCTAAGAGCCTTTCTCCTGAAACACTTCCTCTTCCTCAGTCTCCATTCACCTGATCTTCTCTATATCCAGTCAGGTGCACACAGCCTCATCTCGGTGATCCCTACCTATGAACTTTGGGTGACGGACAGCCACCATATGGTATGAACAAGAGTTATTAAAGTTTTGTCATTTTCCAGTTGGTTTAAGGTTAATTTTGTTTCTCAATTCTCGTTTTCAATTCTGTGTCATTTTGGTTTGATTAGTGTTGAGGATAAAAGCCAATGAGCAAAATAGCCAGGAAATCTAGCCAATAAATAAAGAGCCAATAAATCTATCCTGGTATGTCCTGAAAGAGTGGGAAAGAAAATGGAAATTGTTACTTGAGAATCTTCACAGAAAACTCAGTATTTGTGTTGACATGGCAAAAGTATCAGTGTGAGGACACACTAAATGAAAGGAGGAGCCAGGGCTTAATTTGAGGGGGAGCAAGTCGGAGCGCGTTCCGGAACCTCGGATGCACGCTCCGGAACCTCTGACGTTAGCTCCGCCAGCTATTTATACTGGATCCATGATCCGCCACCTCTCTTGACTAACAAAATATAAAAAAAAAAAAAAAATCACCGCGATTGCTCTCACTGCCAATCACACCTCCTCCTGTCTGCTGTGCGGAATTGCGCCAAATCTGGCAACAGGTCCAGAGGCTACGCTCGCTGTTTTGATCCGGATGTTGACCGTAGCCGCAGAGCTCCGTGGCCACCGAGAGAGGACTTGGATTCTTTGCGGGTCACGCATCCGTACCCCCGGAGGCAGTGAGTGAAGGGAGAGCCACGCATTGTGTTCTGCGTGTGTCTGTTTATAATCTTCTCACACAGAAGAAAAAAGAGAGTGTTTACACAAGAGAGAAAAGTGAGAAAATGTTAATGCCTGTTTGAGAAAAGTGTGTAGTGAGGGGTTTTACAGCCTTAAAGCATCTATAATAAGTGTAAAAAATAGCGCTACTTCGCGGATTTCCGCCGCGTTCACACCGGGCGCGATCAGACGCTACAAATTCACGGGGGTCACGTGGCGACGGAAGCGCTTCCTTCGCCCAGTGTTTTGCTCTGCTTGGGTGGACTTTCGCTGCGAAAATTCGCCCCGGTGCGTCATCAAATAGGAGGAGCTTCCCTTCCGCTCGGCGTCAAGTCATCATGATGGACCTTGATCACACAGAGCGAGTTGTTGTGAAAAGCTCCCAATACAGAGAGTATCATTATTTGCTGCAGGAGCTGCGTCTGGATGACGGCTGCTTTCAGCGGTCCTTCCGCCTCTGCGGGACCCAGTTTGAGGACCAACTGTCCCATTCACGCGCGCACATGTAAACAAGTTAAAAAAAAAAAAAAAGAAACTCCGCTGCTTGCTGCAGCTCGCTCTTCCACCAAAAAACTCTGTCATAATTGTGTTTAGAAACCAGTCACCATTTGTTTATTATACATCTGTGTAGTTAATTAATAAAATATTCTCCACACAGACGATTCGCTCGCGCACACGTAAAAAAAAAAAAGAAAGAAAGAAACTTCGCGGCTTGGTGTGAGGCTGCACCTCGCTCTTTCCCCCCAAAAAACTCTGTCATAATTGTCTTCAGAAACCAGTCACATTTGCTTTATTATACATCTGTGTAGTTAATAAGTAAAATAATCTCCATGGATGATTCCCTCGCGCGCGCACATAAAATAAAAAGATAAACTCCGCTCCCCCTGCTGTGGTGCTGCTGCTCGCTCCAAAAACACTCTCATAATTGTGAAATAAAGGACAAAAGAGACATAAGTCCTGCTCACAGGCTGCTACCAGATACAGGACATGTTCACATCTTCAGTCAAACTCCAGACATCTCTACGTCACTACATATTCAGTCCCTGATTGGTCATCGCAGCGCGAAGAGACGAAAAAGTTCAGATTTTCAACTTGGGGAGGAGGGCAACACGACGTGACGCGACGCAACGCAATATCGCGCCACAAACGCGCAAAACGCTCAAAATCGCTTCACTCACGTCGCTTCACTCACGTCACGCTGCGCGGTTTGGCGCCAAAACACATCCTTACATAGGGATTACATGGCAACATGTGGCTGCAGTCGCTTGCATCGCACCCGGTGTGAACGCGGAGAACGTAACTCCCACGATAAATGAGGGACCACTGTACATCATTAAACAGGAATTTGTACTCTATCTGGATTTGGTGTGACTAGTGTTATTAGGCCTACAATACATGCCCAGTTTTATTTTCGGTGTGGCACACAGCGTTGTTCGCAAGCCCCCCCCCCTTCTTTTTTTTCTGCATCGGAGCCACCCATCCTCTGCGCTCCGGGACCTCCCACTTTACAAATTAAGCACTGGGAGGAGCCATGAATATGGTAGAATTCTGACTGCACATCCACAAACTTCCTTCCTCCCTTTTCTCTTCCTGTCCGGTGGATCCATCCTCAGCATCCTTCTCCCTTGCACATGTCAAACCATCTCAATCTTGTCTGTGTCTGACTTGTCTCCAAACTGTCCTACTCTAGTGTAATAGATATTTTTCAAAACAGGCCAGTGATGTGCCAAGAAAAAGCATATATTAAGAAATGCATGCTGATGACTTTTGTGTTATGTGTAAAATGAAGTAGTACGACACTCACTAGATCTTTAGAAAAAGAAAAATCTCTCACACATGGTATAGTTAACAGTGTTCAACAAAGAGTACCTTCAAAAAAGCACCTATTGTGCAAGTTTTTACAGTGCATCCAGAAAGTATTGAGAGCGCTTCGCTTTGGTCCACATTTTAGTGTCACAGCCCTTATTCCAAAATGGAGTAAATTCTTTTTTCAAGATTCTAATCAAAACACCCCATAATGACAACATGAAAAAGTTTTTTTCTTTTGAAATTTTTGCAAATTTATTAACATTAAAAAAACATTAAGAAATGACGTGTATGTAAGTATTCACACCCTTTGCTCAATACTATGTTGATGCACCTTGGCAGCAATTACAGCCTCAAGTCTTCTTGAATATGATGCTGCAAGCTTGATGCACTTATCTTTGGGCAGTTTTGTCCATTCCTCTTTGCAGCACCTCTCAGCTCCATCAGGTTGATTGGGGAGCAATCAGTGCACAGAGATGTTCAGTCAGATTCAGGTCTGGACTCTGGTTGGGGGCCACTCAAGGACATTCAGAGTTGTCCTGAAGCCACTCCTTGATGTCTTGGCTGTGTGCTTAGGGTCATTGCCTTTTGAAAGAGGAAGCCTCGCCCAGAGAATTTTGTTTCTAATGGTCTGAAAGTCCTTCAGGTGCCTCTGGCAAACTCCAGGTGGCTGCCATGTGCCTTTACTAAGGAGTGGCTTCCA
Source organism: Thalassophryne amazonica (assembly GCF_902500255.1). NCBI lineage: Eukaryota > Metazoa > Chordata > Actinopteri > Batrachoidiformes > Batrachoididae > Thalassophryne > Thalassophryne amazonica. The sequence continues at coordinate 11,805,282 of NC_047110.1, read as the reverse complement.
TCGGGCCACTCTACCACAGATAAATGCTTGAGCATTGACAGAGTGACCATCGGGTTCTTGTCACCTCTCTGCCTAAGGCCCTTCTCCCAGAGTGGTCAGAGTGGGACCATATGTTCACTGTCAGTGTTAATTTCTAACTGCTCTAACTCCTCCTCCCCCTGAGTGAGGAGCTGGTCAGTCTGATGGCCTGAGGGGCAAAAGGAGTGCATTTTGAAGACAACTTCTGAGCTTAGTTTTTCAAATTAAGAGCGAAATTGCGAGTCTCCAAATTCATTTTCTGCTTCTGCCAAAAGTGTTTTTGTTAAAGTTAACTTCTTCCACAACTTTCTTTGCAAGCCTTGAAATTAAAAGACTTAAATTGATCTCCCACAAGTTTTGGAAGCTGCCAGAGCATTTGACAGCAAACACCGAAACCTTCATCCTGGGTTGGTCAGTGAACCCATCTTCTACAGAACCTCTGAACCATTACGTTCGGCCCTGCTGTGAAACCACCCGAGCAGTTTGCACACCTGTAGTCATCTGAGAGACCCAGTGGGTTAACCTGATGCAGGTGAAATGAGGCCAGCAAAGGCCAATCAAAACCGAGACCGACCTTTCCACTACACCTGAATCCAAAGGACACAGATAAGTGAACCTTCAACTGTCCTTAGTGTCTTTGCTGTCAGTGATGCAAAGCGGCATTTTATTTTGGTTGTTGTTAATGATGTTTAGAATTATAATTGTGATCCAAAATTCCCACTAAATTTTACCAGGTTTATTCTAATTAAATTTCTGTATTTGTTATTTCATCTTGCTTGCCTCTACTGGTGGTTGGCTCTCACTGCGGTATGGTATCACTTCCTGTTCTGGAGCACAGCGGTGTTTGCGTATCTGGTTAGCTGTTTAATCTGCGCAGTTAGATTGATCTAGATAACTAGATAACGATTTGCTTCACAGTGTATCTCACGTGCCTTACTAAAGCACTCCTTCTGCTGATCACCTCTAATTAGTTACCACATTATTCACTTTGTGTGTTTTTAGGAATCCGCTAGCTTAGCGCAGCTACTAGCTCTTAGCCGGTTTAGCATGGTGGCTTCTCTTGTCTCTCCCGCACTTTTCTGCTCTGGGTGTGAAATGTTTAGTTATTCCTCGGCCTCCTTTAGCAGTAACGGTACTTGTAATAAGTGTAGCTTATTCGTAGCTTTGGAGGCCAGGCTGGGCGAATTGGAGACTCGGCTCCGCACCGTGGAAAATTCTACAGCTAGCCAGGCCCCTGTAGTCGGTGCGGACCAAGGTAGCTTAGCCGCCGTTAGTTTCCCTCTGGCAGATCCCGAGCAGCTGAAAAAGCAGGCCGACTGGGTGACTGTGAGGAGGAAGCGTAGCCCTAAACAGAAGCCCCGTGTACACCACCAACCCATTCACATTTCTAACCGTTTTTCCCCACTCGGCGACACACCCGCCGAGGATCAAACTCTGGTTATTGGCGACTCTGTTTTGAGAAATGTGAAGTTAGCGACACCAGCAACCATAGTCAATTATCTTCCGGGGGCCAGAGCAGGCGACACTGAAGGAAATTTGAAAACGGCTGGCTAAGGCTACGCGTAAATTTGGTAAGATTGTAATTCACATCGCAGTAATGAAACCCGGTTACGCAATCGAGGGTCACTAAAATTAACATTGAATCGGTGTTAACTTTGCAAAAACAATGTCGGACTCTGTAGTTTTCTCTGGGCCCCTCCCCAATCGGACTGGGAGTGCATGTTTAGGCCGCATGTTCTCCTTGAATTGCTGTCTGTCTGGGGGGTGTCCAAAAAATGAAGTGGGCTTCATAGATAATTGGCAAAGCTTCTGGGGAAGACCTGGTCTTGTTAGGAGAGACGGCATCCATCCCACTTTGGATGGAGCAGCTCTCATTTCTAGAAATCTGGCCAATTTTCTTAAATCCTCCAAACTGTGACTATCCAGGGTTGGGACCAGGAAGCAGAGTTGTAGTCTTACACACCTCTCTGCAGCTTCTCTCCCCCTGCCATCCCCTCATTACCCCATCCCCGTAGAGACGGTGCCTGCTCCCAGACCACCAATACCAGCAAAAAATCTATTTAAGCATAAAAAATTCAAAAAAGAAAAAATAATATAGCACCTTCAACCTGCACCACAGACTAAAACAGTTAAATGTGGTCTATTAAACATTAGGGTCTCTCTCTTCTAAGTTCCTGTTAGTAATTATATAATAATGTGATCAACATTTGATTTATTCTGCCTTACAGAAACCTGGTTACAGCAGGATGAATATGTTAGTTTAAATGAGTCAACACCCCCAAGTCACACTAACTGCCAGAATGCTCGTAGCACTGGCCGAAGCGGAGGATTAGCAGCAATCTTCCATTCCAGCTTATTAATTAATCAAAAACCCAGACAGAGCTTTAATTCATTTGAAAGCTTGACTCTTAGTCTTGTCCATCCAAATTGGAAGTCCCAAAAACAGTTTTATTTGTTGTTATCTATCATCCTCCTGGTCGTTACTGTGAGTTTCTCCGTGTGAATTTTCAGACCTTTTGTCTGACTTAGTGCTTAGCGTCAGATAAGATAATTAAGAGGGGGCGATTTTAACATCCACACAGATGCTGAGAATGACAGCCTCAACACTGCATTTAATCTATTATTAGACTCAATTGGCTTTGCTCAAAATGTAAATGAGTCAACCCACCACTTTAATCATATCTTAGATCTTGTTCTGACTTATGGTATGGAAATAGAAGACTTAACAGTATTCCCTGAAAACTCCTTCTGTCTGATCATTTCTTAATAACATTTACATTTACTCTGATGGACTACCAGCAGTGGGGAATAGTTTCATTACACTAGAAGTCTTCAGAAAGCGCTGGAACTAGGTTTAAGGATATGATTCCTTCTTTATGTTCTCTAATGCCATATACCAACACAGTGCAGAGTAGCTACCTAAACTCTGTAAGTGAGATAGAGTATCTCGTCAATAGTTTACATCCTCATTGAAGACAACTTGGATGCTGTAGCTCCTCTGAAAAAGAGAGCTTTAAATCAGAGTGCCTGACTCCGTGGTATAACTCACAAACTCGCAGCTTAAAGCAGATAACCCGTAAGTTGGAGAGGAAAGGCGTCTCACTAATTTAGAAGATCTTCACTTAGCCTGGAAAAAGAGTCTGTTGCTCTATAAAAAAAGCCCTCTGTAAAGCTAGGACATCTTACGACCATCACTAATTGAAGAAAATAAGACAACCCAGGTTGTCTTTTCAGCACTGTAGCCAGGCTGACAAATAGTCAGAGCTCTATTGAGCCGAGTATTCCTTTAACTTTAACTAGTAGGACTTCATGACTTTGTTTGCTAATAAAATTTTAACTATTAGAGAAAAAATTACTCATAACAATCCCAAAGACGTATCGTTATCTTTGTGCTGCTTTCAGTGATGACCGGTATTGGTTAGACTCTTTCTCCTCAGATTGTTCTGTCTGAGTTTATTTTCTTAGTTACTTCATCCAAACCATCAGCATGGCTATTAAACCCCATTCCTACCAGGCTGCTCAAGGAAGCCCTACCATTATTTAATGCTTCGATCTTAAATATGATCAATCTATCTTTATTAGTTGGCTATGTACCACAGGCTTTTAAGGTGGCAGTAATTAAACCATTACTTAAAAAGCCATCACTTGACCCAGCTATCTTAGCTAATTATAGGCCAATCTCCAAAACCTTCCTTTCTCTCTCTCACAAAATTCGTGAAAGGGTTAGTTGTAAAACAGCTAACTGATCATCCTGCAGAGATGGTCTATTTGAAGAGTTTCAGTCAGGTTTTAGAATTCATCATAGTACAGAAACAGCATTAGTGAAGGTTACAAATGATCTTCTTATGGCCTCAGACAGTGGACTCATCTCTGTACTTGTTCTGTTAGACCTCAGTGCTGCTTTTGATACTGTTGACCATAAAATTTTATTACAGAGAGTAGAGCATGCCCTAGGTATTAAAGGCACTGCACTGCAGTGGTTTGAATCATATTTATCTAATAGATTACAGTTTGTTCATGGTAAATGTAAATGGTAAATCTTCTTCACAGACTAAGGTTAATTATGGAGTTCCACAAGGTTCTTGTGCTAGGACCAATTTATTCACTTTATACATGCTTCCCTAGGCAGTATTATTAGACGGCAATTGCTTAAATTTTCATTGTTACGGTATCAACCCAGCTTTATCTATCCATGAAGCCAGAGGACACCACACCAATTAGCTAAACTGCAGGAATGTCTTACAGACTAAGACATGGATGACCTCTAATTTCCTGCTTTTAAACTCAGATAAAACTGAAGTTATTGTACTTGGCCCCACAAATCTTAGAAACATAGTGTCTAACCAGATCCTTACTCTGGAGGGCCCTGACCTCTAGTAATACTGTGAGAAATCGTGGAGTCATTTTGATCAGGATATGTCATTCAAGTTCATATTAAACAAATATGTAGGACTGCTTTTTGCATTTACCAATATCTCTAAAATTAGAAAGGTCTTGTCTCAGAGTGATGCTGAAAAACTAATTCATGGCATTTAGTTCCTCTAGGCTGGACTATTGTAATTCATTATTATCAGGTTGTCCTAAAAGTTCCATGAAAAGCCTTCAGTTAATTCAAAATGCTGCAGCTAGAGTACTGACAGGGACTAGAAGGAGAGAGCATATCTCACCCATATTGGCCTCTCTTCATTGGCTTCCTGTTAATTCTAGAATAGAATTAAAATTCTTCCTTCTTACTTATAAGGTTTTGAATAATCAGGTCCCATCTTATCTTAGGGACCTCATAGTACCATATCACCCCAATAGAGCGCTTCGCTCTCAGACTGCAGGCTTACTTGTAGTTCCTAGGGTTTGTAAGAGTAGAATGGGAGGCAGAGCCTTCAGCTTTCAGGCTCCTCTCCTGTGGAACCAGCTCCCAATGCAGATCAGGGAGACAGACACCCTCTCTACTTTTAAGATTAGGCTTAAAACATTCCTTTTTGCTAGAAGCTTATAGTTAGGGCTGGATCAGGTGACCCTGAACCATCCCTTAGTTATGCTGCTATAGACTTAGACTGCTGGGGGGTTCCCATGATGCCACTGAGTGTTTCTTTCTCTTTTGCTCTGTATGCACCACTCTGCATTTAATCATTAGTGATTGATCTCTGCTCCCCTCCACAGCATGTCTTTTTCCTGGTTCTCTCCCTCAGCCCCAACAGTCCCAGCAGAAGACTGCCCCTCCCTGAGCCTGGTTCTGCTGGAGGTTTCTTCCTGTTAAAAGGGAGTTTTTCCTTCCCACTGTCGCCAAGTGCTTGCTCACAGGGGGTCAATATAAAGCGCCTTGGGGCAACTGTTTGTTGTGATTTGGCGCTATATAAATAAAATTGATTTGATTTGATTTCTCCTCTGCTTTTCACGTCTCATCATCAACATATCATCTCAGTAATAGAACTATGAATCATTACCCATACTGTCAAAATCTCAGTCATATTTGTTTGTACCTGTACATATGTAAATAAATCTATAAATATTTCACCACTTGTTTGTCTTATGTCCAATTGAAGACAGATGTTTAATCAATCATATCCAGAACCTATGACTTTCAATCAAAGACTGATTAATATTGATCATAACATGATCAAGTTTCTGCAGTATGCCGCTGGTGCCCCTGCCGAGGTATTTAATTGAATGTCATATTTAATTAACACCCTACTAATTGTGCATACTGCTTTCTGCCTACTATATATTAAGTTCGTGTGAGTATCTGGATGTAGTCCATGGTCCAGAACCTCTGTCCAGTATCCTTTGAGCCCTTCCACTGAAATGTATTCACATTTTTCTCTTATATGATTTAAAATTTTCTTTCTTTTTTATTGCTCAAAGCATTTTGTCTTCAGATTTCAGCAGCCTGTGGGCAAGCAGAAGTTTTCTTATGTGGTTACACTTTTTGGAAACGTAACACTGACAAAAACTACAGATGGAAAATGGTTTGAGGGGCTTCTGACTTTGTTGTGAAATTCACCACATAAAACAAATGTGACAGTCAGACACATAGTATGCCGGGGCTTGTCAGAACATTTCTCCCTGCATCCTCACTTTATCATCTCTCCATCATCTCTCCTTACATCCATCATATCTTTAGGCTATGGGAAGAGGCGCAGAGGCAGCTGTAAACTACTGCAGGTACTTTCAATTTTTTATACATATAGTTTAGTTAACAACATTAAGATGGCATAGTTTTGTTTCATCTATACCTTTTGTTTAGTCAATACTTTTATTTATTTATTTTTTTTGCTTTATTTCATTAATATCAATCAATCATTTTTTTTTATATAGTGCCAAATCACAACAAACAGTTGCCCCAAGGCGCCTTATATTGTAAGGCAAAGCCATACAATAATTATGTAAAACCCCAACGGTCAAAACGACCCCCTGTGAGCAAGCACTTGGCTACAGTGGGAAGGAAAAACTCCCTTTTAACAGGAAGAAACCTCCAGCAGAACCAGGCTCAGGGAGGGGCAGTCTTCTGCTGGGACTGGTTGGGGCTGAGGGAGAGAACCAGGAAAAAGACATGCTGTGGAGGGGAGCAGAGATCGATCACTAATGATTAAATGCAGAGTGGTGCATACAGAGCAAAAGAGAAAGAAACTGCATCATGGGAACCCCCCAGCAGTCTACGTCTATAGCAGCATAACTAAGGGATGGTTCAGGGTCACCTGATCCAGCCCTAACTATAAGCTTTAGCAAAAAGGAAAGTTTTAAGCCTAATCTTAAAAGTAGAGAGGGTGTCTGTCTCCCGGAGAAGCTGCAGAGAGGTGTGTAAGACTACAACTCTGCTTCCTGGTCCCAACCCTGGATAGTCACGGTTTGGAGGATTTAAGAAAATTGGCCAGATTTCTAGAAATGAGAGCTGCTCCATCCAAAGTGGGATGGATGCCGTCTCTCCTAACAAAACCAGGTTTCCCCAGAAGCTTTGCCAATTATTGTGAAGCCCACCTCATTTTTTGGACACCACTCAGACAGCCAGCAATTCAAGGAGAACATGCGGCTAAACATGTCACTCCCAGTCCGATTGGGGAGGGGCCCAGAGAAAACTACAGAGTCCGACATTGTTTTTGCAAAGTTACACACCGATTCAATGTTAATTTTAGTGACCTCCGATTGGCGTAACCGGGTGTCATTACTGCCGACGTGAATTACAATCTTACCAAATTTACGCTTAGCCTTAGCCAGCAGTTTCAAATTTCCTTCAATGTCGCCTGCTCTGGCCCCCGGAAGACAATTGACTATGGATGCTGGTGTCGCTAACTTCACATTTCTCAAAACAGAGTCGCCAAAAACCAGAGTTTGATCCTCGGCGGGTGTGTCGCCGAGTGGGGAAAAATGGTTAGAAATGTGAACGGGTTGGCGGTGTACACGGGGCTTCTGTTTAGGACTACGCTTCCTCCTCACAGTCACCCAGTCAGCCTGCTTTCCCGGCTGCTCGGGATCTGCCAGGGGGGAACTAACGGCGGCTAAGCTACCTTGGTCCGCACCGACTACAGGGGCCTGGCTAGCTGTAGAATTTTCCACGGTGCGGAGCCGAGTCTCCAATTCGCCCAGCCTGGCCTCCAAAGCTACGAATAAGCTACACTTATTACAAGTACCATTACTGCTAAAGGAGGCCGAGGAATAACTAAACATTTCACAACCAGAGCAGAAAAGTGCGGGAGAGACAGGAGAAGCCGCCATGCTAAGTCGGCTACGAGCTAGTAGCTGCGCTAAGCTAGCGGATTCCTAAAAACACGCAAAGTGAATAATGTGTAAATAATTTAGAGGTGAGTCAGCAGAAGGAGTGCTTTAGTTAAGGCACGTGAAGATTACACTGTGAAACAAATCGTAATCTAGATAACTAGATCAATCTAACTGCGCGGATTAAACAGCTAACAGATACAGAAAAACACAGCTGTGCTCCGGAACAGGAAGTGATACAATACCGCAGTGAGGGCGGTATTGTATGTGAACATCAACCATGTCAAAGCACCTTTCATTTGCATTTCATCCCAAATCATAGACTACACAACAGACAAATCTAGTGCTCATATTCAGTGCATCTTAGTTTAGTTTGCAGTATAAGAATCCACATTGAAAATCACCATAATTTTAAACAATAATCTTCAGAATAATCATGACAGTGGAGCTGTTGTGTGCTGGGGTGTTTGGTTGGCTTGGTTTTTGTTTTTCTGTTTCTCCCACCAGGTGGTATGCATTCAGGACTGAGTGGCTGAGTATTAGGACCTCACCCTGAACACCTGAGGCTTGTTTTCACGTGCAGCTCATCAGGGCTCACAGCTGTGGTGTATTCTGTCTTGATCAGAGATTGCTGCACTTAAACCTTGAATGCACAGTGTGTGGTTGCCAGAGACTCGACCTTGTGAGCAGACGTGTGAGATCGACGTCAGGAGAACAATCTCACCATTACGGATGCAGAGACCACTCCAGGTTTGACGCCACAGTCTGTGAAGGAGGATTGGGTGAGGTCTCACGCTCTTCAGCACACTTCCTGAGGTAATTTGGTTTTGGTGACTTTTATGAAGTAATGACAGTGGATTTGGTGTCCCTCACACCTTGTGTTATTGAGCTGTCACGTTATGCTAATTGTCTAATCAGCTTCTGCTGCAGTGGAGATTTGAACTGAGTTGTTTCGTGCCTGCAGGGTGAGAAGCTGATATATATTTAAGCCAGGAAGTGTTTGCTGATTGTGTGCACCTTTGAGTTGTGTCTCTCTGGGTGGAGAGTGTTGGACTCACCTCATGTTTTCTTTCTTCACAGACTCGGTTTGTCGTGGCCACCTGGGGGGTGTCGGCAGGGTCCCTGGGTCCGAACTGCTGTGGCTCCGGACCGTTTGCGCTGCTGAGAGCGCGCCGTGTTTTCACCTTACCAGACCGCGGACTTTTTAGTTGTTTATCACTTCACTCACTTTCATTAAAATGTGTTATCCTTTGAACCGTGCTCTGCTTATTTTATGCTGGGTCCTGTCAAACGCTGGGTCGGTGCTCCGACCGCGTCCGACACATAACAGGAGCCCACTCACTTATGGGTGGAAAGAAATCTCACCTTTCAGTCACAAGCCATGGTGTGTGGACTACTAGAAGCTAGCATCTTATTTAGACTAGTATCTCATGGACCAGGGAATGCTGATGAACCTTGCGATTTTTGAATTTGCCAACTTTGTTGGCAAAAATCACAGGTTTGGCCTCTTTCATTATGTGCAGGAACCAGGCCAGAACGGCAAATATTACCATCATCGGATGTGGTTGGGAGGAAAAGAGGCGTGGCCAACAGTGTCAGAACGCATCTAGATTACCTTGTCCACACCTGCACGATGGCATCCACAAGCAGCATGTAGACAACAGGTAGATTTTTAATTTTCATTTAGCCTTTATTTAACCAGGTTAGTCCCATTGAGATTACAAATCTCTTTTGCAAGGGAGACCTGGCCAAGAGGGGCAGCAGCATAATTACAACAAATAAACTTCACAACATCTCAGCATTAAAACAATTTCACATAAAACATTTACATACAAAGTAGACTGCAGTGATTTCACTAGAGCTTTAAACTCATTTAGTGTCACAAGAGCTTGAAGGTGAAGGTCAAGTTTCTTGCCCAGTTCAGTTCTTACTTTTGGGACAGGAAATTGTAGAACACCCACTGAATGAAAATTGTAGCTTTCATGCTTTCTTATTAAAAGACTAGACAAATATGACGGGATACTGCCCAGAATGGCTTTGTAAATAAAAACATACCAATGAGTGAGGCGTCGGATGGATAAAGAAGTCCAGTTAACTTTAGCATAGAGAATGCAATGGTGAGTAAGTGGGCGACAGTTGGTAATGAATCTTAGTGCTCCATGATACACACTATCAAACCTTGAAAGACAGTCAACAGAAGCATTCATGTACAACACATCTCCATAATCAACAACAGGCAATAAAGTTGTTTCCACCAGTCTTCATTTTACACTAAAATCAAATCAAATCAATTTTATTTATATAGCGCCAAATCACAACAAACAGTTGCCCCAAGGCGCTTTATATTGTAAGGCAAGGCCATACAATAATTACGTAAAAACCCCACGGGCCAAAACGACCCCCTGTGAGCAAGCACTTGGCGACAGTGGGAAGGAAAAACTCCCTTTTAACAGGAAGAAACCTCCAGCAGAACCAGGCTCAGGGAGGGGCAGTCTTCTGCTGGGACTGGTTGGGGCTGAGGGAGAGAACCAGGAAAAAGACATGCTGTGGAGGGGAGCAGAGATCAATCACTAATGATTAAATGCAGAGTGGTGAATACAGAGCAAAAAGAGAAAGAAACACTCAGTGCATCATGGGAACCCCCCAGCAGTCTAAGTCTATAGCAGCATAACTAAGGGATGGCTCAGGGTCACCTGATCCAGCCCTAACTATAAGCTTTAGCAAAAAGGAAAGTTTTAAGCCTAATCTTAAAAGTAGAGAGGGTGTCTGTCTCCCTGATCTGAATTGGGAGCTGGTTCCACAGGAGAGGAGCCTGAAAGCTTAAGGCTCTGCCTCCCATTCTACTCTTACAAACCCTAGGAACTACAAGTAAGCCTGCAGTCTGAGAGCGAAGCGCTCTATTGGGGTGATATGGTACTATGAGGTCCCTAAGATAAGATGGGACCTGATTATTCAAAACCTTACAAGTAAGAAGAAGAATTTAAATTCTATTCTAGAATTAACAGGAAGCCAATGAAGAGAGGCCAATATGGGTGAGATATGCTCTCTCCTTCTAGTCCCCGTTAGTACTCTAGCTGCAGCATTTTGAATTAACTGAAGGCTTTTCAGGGAACTTTTAGGACAACCTGATAATAATGAATTACAGTAGTCCAGCCTAGAGGAAATAAATGCATGAATTAGTTTTTCAGCATCACTATGAGACAAGACCTTTCTAATTTTAGAGATATTGCGTAAATGCAAAAAAACACACTGTTCTTCTTTTAATTTAATTAAAAGAAGAACAGCACTTATTTCTATAATAAAATCCTAATAAAGTTTCAGTTTTTTGGCAAGAAACAAAATATGATCCTTAAAAGACCACTGATCATCAATTAAAAATCCAAATATTTAAATTGACACCAAACTCGATTTGTTCACATTTTCTTGTTAAATTTTTTCAGACAGAGCAGATCTCATGTTTATTGAGGTAGCAAAGAACATGGATTTTGTTTTATCTGCATTTAGTACAAGTTCCAGATGGCACAGCTGCTAGATGACACAGACTGCTGTCAGACAGCCATAGAAGCACTGAAGGACTGCCTGATGTCCAAACATCTGGATGGCAAACACAGGACTGGAGTGGGAGGCAGCGCTGTGTTCCTCCCTTTGTTATAGTCCCTGCCGGTACTGAACATCAGAGTACAACCAAAGTATGGACTGGACTCACGCCATGTGTGTCCAAGGTGGCATGGTGCGGTCACTCACAGGTGTAAGTCTCTGGGTCTGGAGAGAGAATCAGAATATTGTCTAAGTACATAAACACAAATTTGTTCAAATATTCCTCCCGCAGTACATAACTAAGTTTTGGAAGACTGCGGGAGTTGTTTGTAAGGCCAGAGGGCATGACTAAATATTCATAATGGCCTGACGGAGTGTTAAAAGTGGTTTTCCATTTGTCACCCTTCTTATTCTGATAGAAGATAATCATTACGCAGATCGAGTTTTGTGAAGATCTTGGCAACTTGGCCCCTTCTAGTAACTCAAGGCAGATGAAATGAGTGGCAGCAGATAGCGATTCTTTACTGTAATGTCATTAAGCCCACGGTAATCAATACACAGGCACAGTGTCCTATCTTTTTTCTCCACAAAAAGAACCCTGCCCTGTGGTCAATGATGATGGTCTAAACAAGCCAGCAGTTAGGGATTCCTGAATGTATTCATTCCATAGTAGTACATTCATGTGCCGACAGAGAAAACAGCTTATCCCTGAGGTTGGCTTGCCCCGGGGAGAAGCTCTATGGTGCAGTCGTATTCCCACTGAGGAGGCAGTGATTTGGCTTTACTCTTGCTAAATACTTGTGCCAGATCATAATAACTTGTCGGGACCCCCTTGAGATCGGGTTAGAATTCGGTGGAGAACGATTTGGTTTTAACAAACAGGTCGTTTTAAAGGCAGAGCCCCAAGAAACAATTTCACCCTTAGACCAGTTGAATTGGGGCAGTGTTGTTGCAGCCAGGGATGCCCCAAGATTATCGTGTGAGTCATACTATTAAAGATGTGAAGTGGTCCTCTGCTACAGTCATATTACTGACTGAGTACAGTGAGTAATACAACCCAATTCCTAGCCATCCACAGCTTGCACCACCAGAGGGTGTGAGAGCTTAAGGCCCAGTCCCACTGGGGAGAGGATTAATTGGGCATGAATTAGAGTATACAAATTTCGGGCGTTCGTTGTCGTCTGCAACAAAATTGGTGAAAAATGACAAATTTCTCAGTATGAATTACAGATATATTAACCCTCTGGGGTCAAAAGGGCATTTTTGGACAGTTCACTTGCCTGGCATAAATGTTTTATTATGCTGTTAACAGCTCTCCCTGCATCCCCCAATCAAGTTTTATGTCTCTTTTTTTACAGGACAACCTGTGCTTTCAGAATATATATGTTTCTGTTGTGTTTTATAAGTCTAATAAAGGTTTATAATCAAAAATAGGCAAGGAAAAAATAAAGCGAAAAATAATTTTCCACGCACATTTATTCAAAACACACAGCAAACTATAATAACAACTGTTTTGACACTTTATAAAGGTAATTTGAGGTCTTGTGTGAAAGACTGAACAACAAAAAGGTTTAAACAATAAACACAAATGCACATTTTGAACAATATATACAAAATGGTCTATGCGTTTTGTTGTCCATTGATATGGTAAACAGTGCTTTACGCAGAGAAAGCAACAGAGTTATCCAGTAACATTCATATGCAAACTAGTGGAGCAATTCTGATAGTTACACACTCTTTGTTTGAGCACATGAGATTGTCATCAGTGGCTTTCCGTCTGCTCCTGCTTTCACTGATCGCTGTGCGTAATGGTGCAGGGCACACTGAGTATGTACTAATAGTATGTACTCATTGGAGCACCCAGGGGGCTATTCAATGGGCCAACTAGTAACATATCACTCCTGAAAACGATCTTTGGCTTTTCACAGTGAAGTGAATCTGCCCTACGATTGGATTTTGGAAAACCATGTGACGGTGAACCAATTCCGATTGGACACTCACATAGAAGCTGTGTGATGACACAGCTTCTATGAGGAGTACAAAGATGGCCGATGGCTGGCTCGAAAGTCCGCGGAGTTAACTTTTCAGCAATAAAAAAGTAAGTTTCTATCTCATATCATTAAAAAGTTATTTAGAATTTTGTAAAGCTTGGTCTTAGCCATCGTATACGACAGCGTCGACCCCAGAGGTTTAATAATGTATAGCGAATATATGATGAACAATCATGAATGTATAACGCATGTATTGAGGAAACGGATCAGACGCATTGCAATTATCACAGAAGTATTACGGATGGATTGAGAATGCATTGCGCACGTGTTGCGGAAACAGCGGTTGTATTGCACATGCGCAGCATCTGCATTGTGGTCATAAAAGAAGTGCACTCGGGCCTTTTGGTATCACTATTCACACCAACACCACAGCTTCTGGAGCAATTGCTGGACTTGGACAAGTAGATTGGTATGTTGTTGGATGGCAGTAACTATCACACTATGTCTTTGGGGATCCATAAATACATCTGTACGTATCCACAGCTGGACTGGCAATGACTGGCAAGTATGTCGATTTCTGCCACATTTATATAGTACTTTGGGTTTAAGTGAAGTGTTTGTTATGCATTCGCAAATTGTCCGCAAATCAGATGCAAAGCAGATGTAATACAAACGCTTTATTCATTGCCAGTCTGTATGCATTTGCTACAGCTTATTTTAGGTTGTGATGTGGACGTGATAGGCATGCTATATATCAGTTTTACACACTGTCCCAGTCTGCTGCCAAGCCGCAATACCCCGTCAGTTGTGGATATCAGCGGATAACGGGGACTATACATTGACATAGATTGAGTATGTATTGAGCATGTATTCCGTATGTAAGGTGGATGTCATCCACAACCAAAATTTTGTGCAGCTCAAAAATCCTGGCAATGGAAAAAAACGTGCCTCTGCGGATAATTGCGGACATGTGCGGATGTCGGCCGACTCATACAAGGATGTTTCACGGATATTGCGGATGTTTAGCAAATATAAATAAATTTTGTGTGCAATTCATGCGCAAATCTTCCTAAATGCAAGTGGGACTGGGCCTTTAAACAGTCTAAGGTGCAGGGACCTGGTGAGAGTGGACAACGTCAAGTTACCATCAGAACTGGAATCAACAAAAGCTGACAGAATTTCAGAAGATAATTTAGCCAAAATAATGTTTTGTGCTGAGAATGGAAGAATAGAGCTTTGATTCACCTGCAAGTCAGACTTTGGCCGCACGGCGGCACCCTGGCCTGACACTCGGTTATCAAATTATCCAGAGTGTCCAAAGTAAAATAGAGTCCATCTTCACGATGGCGTCTTCTCTCAGATTTAGAGCGCAGACTTGCTCCAAAGTGGTGAGTCAGCTTCAACATGGCTGGAAGAGTACAAACGGACAGGAGGCGTGGTGAAGCATCGGTCAGGTAACCCAGGCTGCTTGGCTTGGACATTTCTGAAGATGCCATTCGGTCTAGATGGTGAGATTGATGAGCTCGTCCCGGTCCTCGGGAAGATCAATGGCTATGAGTTGGTCCTGGATACCTTCAGCCAGACCATGGAAGAAGGCATCATGGAGTGCTACGGGATTCCAATCACTTTTGGCCGCCAGAATGCGGAAGTTGATGGCGTAATTGACCCGGCGACTGCCCTGCTTCAGCATCATCAGGGAATGTGCAGCTTCACGCCCCGAGATGTGTGTTGAAACACCTGTTGTAAAGCAGCAGTGAATGCTGGTGTGGATTGGCACAGGTAGTGGATTGACGACCCCATTCTGCTGTTGCCCATCACCAAGAACCAAGAGACAGACAAGAGAAGTAGAGACAGATAGACCCAAGCAGAAAAAAAAAAAAAAAACCTAGCAAGAGATTACACAAACAAAAACCAATGAACTAAGAAAAATACAAACAGGTCAGAGAAAAGAAATTAAAACAGATAATCCAACAAACTCAAACCCTGACAGCCTCCTCTCATCACGTCCTGCACACCGGCAACATTTCCTGCATTTTTTGTTTTGTGAATTTTTCTGTAAATTGTGTGGGTAGCATGGCCCAACCAGATGGTCACCCCTTTGAGTCTGGTTGAGGTTTCTTCCTCAAATCATTTAAGGGAGTTTTTCCTTAACACTGTCACCTGTGTGTTTGCTCTGGGGGTTGGTAAGGTTAGACCTTACTTGTATGAAGCACCTTGAGGAAACTTGGACTGATGGATGGATAGCTTTATTATTATTGTCATTACAACAACGAGATTGCCACACTTCACATTCCACAGACAAACAGCAATTAATCCACAATTATTACTTGTTTACCATAATAATGGCACACATCAGAATTAAGACAACACATATACATTTGACATTGTTTATGTGCACTAAACTTGAAACAGTCCGTTTTCCAAATTGAGGCGATGTGAGGGTGTGGTAGCCGCTGCAACTGGAGTTGTATTGCCTGCCAGCTTGGGAAGAATGGGGGCCTGCCGCAGGGGGGGCAGGAAGGGAGGTGAAAGGGAAAAGCTGGAGCATGCTTCAGTCCATGTGTAAGTCTGTCAGTTTATTGTCTTTGTGGGTTGAGATAAGAATGGATCTGAATAATCTCACCAAGGCCTGAATAAATTCCTCTGGAGGTAAACAGTGGGCAATTTGTCCTTGAGGCTAGATAAGCCTGGAGTGTTGTAGCTGAGCAGTGAAAAACACTTTTAACAGTTCCACTTGAACAGCCAAATCCCAATTATGAATTTAGAATATTCCCAATTATGAATTAAGAATATTCACCGGCCTCCGAAACCTTCAGCTGCCAAGGCACGCATCAGCTCCAAGGTGTCATCCAATTTGCGTCTGAGTTCAAGAGTCAATGCAGTCTGAGAATGCACTGCCTTGCCAACCTAGTTACTCATGACGGACAAGCGAGGGCCCGTGGTTCTTGATGCCGCCATCTTGCCAATTTTCCAGTAGATCAGGGCAGCACATAAGCCAAAAAGTACCAGCCCTGCTGCCATGAGACCAAAAAAGAATAAATCCTTGAAGTCCTCAATGGAGAAAGGCGCCAAGCATGCAACACGCCAAGACCCCAGGGGTCGAGGACATACCCGCAGGATACGTTCCATCTGGGCATGTGGGATCCCCCAGTCCTGACCTTCTTGTAGAAAAAAATGGTGTCAATCAATCAATCAAT
This sequence comes from Thalassophryne amazonica, assembly GCF_902500255.1. Classification (NCBI taxonomy): domain Eukaryota; kingdom Metazoa; phylum Chordata; class Actinopteri; order Batrachoidiformes; family Batrachoididae; genus Thalassophryne; species Thalassophryne amazonica. Next base: position 11,788,832 of record NC_047110.1, on the reverse strand, counting down.
TTTTTTATATAGCGCCAAATCACAACAAACAGTTGCCCCAAGGCGCTTTATATTGTAAGGCAAGGCCATACAATAATTATGTAAAACCCCAACGGTCAAAACGACCCCCTGTGAGCAAGCACTCACATAATAAGCATTAGCATAATTAGCTAAGATAGCTGGGTCAAGAGATGGCTTTTTAAGTAATGGTTTAATTACTGCCACCTTAAAAGCCTGTGGTACATAGCCAACTAACAAAGATAGATTGATCATATTTAAGATCGAAGCATTAAATAATGGTATGGCTTCCTTGAGCAGCCTGGTAGGAATGGGGTCTAATAAACATGTTGATCGTTTGGATGAAGTAACTAATGAAAATAACTCAGACAGAACAATCGGAGAGAAAGAGTCTAACCAAATACCGGCATCACTGAAAGCAGCCAAAGATAACGATACGTCTTTGGGATGGTTATGAGTAATTTTTTTCACATGACATGACAAATACACATTTATAAAAACCAAAAACACACATTACAGTAACTTGTGTGTTGGTTGTTGCAAATAAATCAATCAACCAACCAGTGATTTCAATTTCAATTTATTTTCATTTATATAACACCAAATCAAAACAAAGTTAGCTTGGGACTCCAACGAGGGCGGTCGCTTCTCCTCCACTCTCCCTTATCTCTCTGCCTTTAACCTTCAAGTCCCTACTTCACCAGACTGTGAATTCCTCAAAACTATATTGGATTCTGGATCTATTGGACTACTATTGGATTAACCATAGAATTGTTTAGCTGGTCTCTGAACACTATCCCTGCTTTTAAACTCAGATAAATCTGAAGTTTTTGTACTTGGCCCCACAAATCTTAGAAACATGGTGTCTAACCAGATCCTTACTGTGGATGGCATTACCCTGACCTCTAGTAATACTGTGAGAAATCTTGGAGTCATTTTTTGATCAGGATATGTCATTCAAAGCGCATATTAAATATGTAGGACTGCTTTTTTGCATTTACGCAATATCTCTAAAATCAGAAAGGTCTTGTCTCAGAGTGATGCTGAAAAACTAATTCATGCATTTATTTCCTCTAGGCTGGACTATTGTAATTCATTATTATCAGGTTGTCCTAAAAGTTCCCTAAAAGCCTTCAGTTAATTCAAATGCTGCAGCTAGAGTACTGACGGGGACTAGAAGGAGAGAGCATATCTCACCCATATTGGCCTCTCTTCATTGGCTTCCTGTTAATTCTAGAATAGAATTTAAAATTCTTCTTACTTATAAGGTTTTGAATAATCAGGTCCCCATCTTATCTTAGGGACCTCATAGTACCATATCACCCCAATAGAGCGCTTCGCTCTCAGACTGCAGGCTTACTTGTAGTTCTAGGGTTTGTAAGAGTAGAATGGGAGGCAGAGCCTTCAGCTTTCAGGCTCCTCTCCTGTGGAACCAGCTCCCAATTCAGATCAGGGAGACAGACACCCTCTCTACTTTAAGATTAGGCTTAAAACTTTCCTTTTGCTAAAGCTTATAGTTAGGGCTGGATCGGGTGACCCTGAAACCATCCTTAGTTATGCTGCTATAGACGTAGGACTGCTGGGGGGTTCCCATGATGCACTGTTTCTTTCTCTTTTTGCTCTGTATGCACCACTCTGCATTTAATCATTAGTTATCGATCTCTGCTCCCCTCCACAGCATGTCTTTTTTCCTGGTTCTCTCCCTCAGCCCCAACCAGTCCCAGCAGAAGACTGCCCCTCCCTGAGCCTGGTTCTGCTGGAGGTTCTTCCTGTTAAAAGGGAGTTTTTCCTTCCCACTGTAGCCAAGTGCTTGCTCACAGGGGGTCGTTTTGACCGTTGGGGTTTTACATAATTATTGTATGGCCTTGCCTTACAATATAAAGCGCCTTGGGGCAACTGTTTGTTGTGATTTGGCGCTATATAAAAAAATTGATTGATTGATTGATTGATTGATGTGTATATGTCGTTTTTTTTTCATTTGTACAAAAAGGCATTTGCAATACTGAAAATTCTGTTTAAGTGTGTGATTCTGCACAAAGCAACCGTGTGATCGTTGGTTGCTGTTCACACTCCCATCCAGTAGATGGCAGTGTTCTATGCATTTTTGGTCAAATGCATAGAACACTGAGTCAAAATGCTGAACGTAAATGACACTTCCTTACAGCAGTGGGCAGGGCGCACAAAGACAGAAGCTGTGACTTATTGTTTGTGTTGGATTTGTGACCACCTTTGATTTTACTCAGAAGCGTTGGCGGTGCTTAAACTCAAAACTGGCTTGTCAGTGTCAATACTAAAAGTTATCAGTTAGCTGTAACTTCCGCAAAATTTTTTTTTTTTAGCTGTTTATTGGTTTAGCAATAAGTTAACTTTTCAGTTAGCGGAATTAGCGGTTATCAAAGCTAACTTTTTGGTTAGCTGTGCCCACTACTGGCTTCTACTACTCTTTTCCATAACTACATGCTGTGACTGATCATGGTTATGTCTCTGTAGTTACTACAGCTCTGCACATCACCCTTGTTCTTAAAAATTGGAACCAGCACACTCACTCCTCAGGCACCCTCTCACCTCAAAGATTTATGAAACAATCTGGTTAGAATCTGGTTAGAATTCCCAATACTGTCACTCAATCAATTTTATTTATATAGCGCCAAATCACAACAAACAGTTGCCCCAAGGCGCTTCATATTGCAAGGCAAAGCCATACAATAATACAGAAAAACCCCAACTGTCAAAACGACCCCCTGTGAGCAAGCACTTGGCGACAGTGGGAAGGAAAAACTCCCTTTTAACAGGAAGAAACCTCCAGCAGAACCAGGCTCAGGGAGGGGCAGTCTTCTGCTGGGACTGGTTGGGGCTGAGGGAGAGAACCAGGAAAAAGACATGCTGTGGAGGGGAGCAGAGATCAATCACTAATGATTAATGCAGAGTGGTGCATACAGAGCAAAAAGAGAAAGAAACACTCAGTCCATCATGGGAACCCCCCAGTAGTCTAAGTCTATAGCAGCATAACTAAGGGATGGTTCAGGGTCACCTGATCCAGCCCTAACTATAAGCTTTAGCAAAAAGGAAAGTTTTAAGCCTAATCTTAAAAGTAGAGAGGGTGTCTGTCTCCCTGATCCGAAATGGGAGCTGGTCCACAGGAGAGGAGCCTGAAAGCTGAAGGCTCTGCCTCCCATTCTACTCTTACAAACCCTAGGAACTACAAGTACGAGGGCTGTCAATAAAGTATAGGTCCTTTTTATTTTTTTCAAAAACTATATGGATTTCATTCATATATTTTTACGTCAGACATGCTTGAACCCTCGTGCGCATGCGTGAGTTTTTCCACGCCTGTCGGTGACGTCATTCGCCTGTGAGCACTCCTTGTGGGAGGAGTCGTCCAGCCCCTCGTCGGAATTCCTTTGTCTGAGAAGTTGCTGAGAGACTGGCGCGTTGTTTGATCAAAAATTTTTCTAAACCTGTGAGACACATCGAAGTGGACACGGTTCGAAAAATTAAGCTGGTTTTCAGTGAAAATTTTAACGGCTGATGAGAGATTTTGAGGTGATTCTGTCGCTTTAAGGACTTCCCACTGTGCGAGACGTCGCTCAGCGCTCTCAGGCGCCGTCATCAGCCTGTTTCAAGCTGAAAACCTCCACATTTCAGGCTCTATTGATCCAGGACGTCGTGAGAGAACAGAGAAGTTTCAGAAGAAGTCGGTTTCAGCATTTTATCTGGATATTCCACTGTTAAAGGAGATTTTTTTAATGAAAGACGTGCGGACCGGTCACAGGAAAAACACCTCCATTGGAAGCCTTAAGGACAAGTTGGAACATGTCCTGCTGTTAAACAATTTCTCATATACTCACTCCACTGAAAGCCATCAAAAGCCGCCTGGATTTTACAAATGGTTATCAACACGGAGGTGTTTTTCCTGTGCCGCTGCACCGCGTCGGCTGCGTCCCGATGCGCGGACCCGTCCGCACGTCTTTCATTAAAAAAATCTCCTTTAACAGTGGAATATCCAGATAAAATGCTGAAACCGACTTCTTCTGAAACTTCTCTGTTCTCTCACAACGTCCTGGATCAATAGAGCCTGAAATGTGGAGGTTTTCAGCTTGAACAGGCTGACGACGGCGGCTGAAAGCGCTGAGCGACGTCTCGCACCGTGAAAAGTCCTTAAAGCGACAGAATCACCTCAAAATCTCTCATCAGCCGTTAAATTTTCACTGAAAACCAGCTTAATTTTTCGAACCGTGTCCACTTCGATATGTCTCACAGGTTTAGAAAAAATTTTGATCAAACAACGCGCCAGTCTCTCAGCAACTTCTCAGACAAAGGAATTCCGACGAGGGGCTGGACGACTCCTCCCACAAGGAGTGCTCACAGGCGAATGACGTCACCGACAGGCGTGGAAAAACTCACGCATGCGCACGAGGGTTCAAGCATGTCTGACGTAAAAACATATGAATGAAATCCATATAGTTTTTGAAAAAAATAAAAAGGACCTATACTTTATTGACAGCCCTCGTAAGCCTGCAGTCTGAGAGCGAAGCGCTCTACTGGGGTGATATGGTACTACGAGGTCCCTAAGATAAGATGGGACCTGATTATTCAAAACCTTATAAGTAAGAAGAAGAATTTTAAATTCTATTCTAGAATTAACAGGAAGCCAATGAAGAGACGCCAATATGGGTGAGATATGCTCTCTCCTTCTAGTCCCTGTTAGTACTCTAGCTGCAGCATTTTGAATTAACTGAAGGCTTTTCAGGGAACTTTTAGGACAACCTGATAATAATGAATTACAATAGTCCAGCCTAGAGGAAATAAATGCATGAATTAGTTTTTCAGCATCACTCTGAGACAAGACCTTTCTGATTTTAGAGATATTGCGTAAATGCAAAAAAGCAGTCCTACATATTTGTTTAATATGCGCTTTGAATGACATATCCTGATCAAAAATGACTCCAAGATTTCTCACAGTATTACTAGAGGTCAGGGTAATGCCATCCAGAGTGAGGATCTGGTTAGACACCATGTTTCTAAGATTTGTGGGGCCAAGTACAATAACTTCAGTTTTATCTGAGTTTAAAAGCAGGAAATTAGAGGTCATCCATGTCTTTATGTCTGTAAGACAATCCTGCAGTTTAGCTAATTGGTGTGTGTCCTCTGGCTTCATGGATAGATAAAGCTGGGTATCATCTGCGTAACAATGAAAATTTAAGCAATACCGTCTAATAATACTGCCTAAGGGAAGCATGTATAAAGTGAATAAAATTGGTCCTAGCACAGAACCTTGTGGAACTCCATAATTAACTTTAGTCTGTGAAGAAGATTCCCCATTTACATGAACAAATTGTAATCTATTAGACAAATATGATTCAAACCACCACAGCGCAGTGCCTTTAATACCTATGGCATGCTCTAATCTCTGTAATAAATTTTTATGGTCAACAGTATCAAAAGCAGCACTGAGGTCTAACAGAACAAGCACAGAGATGAGTCCACTGTCCGAGGCCATAAGAAGATCATTTGCAACATTCACTAATGCTGTTTCTGTACTATGATGAATTCTAAAACCTGACTGAAACTCTTCAAATAGACCATTCCTCTGCAGATGATCAGTTAGCTGTTTTACAACTAGCCTTTCAAGAATTTTTGAGAGAAAAGGAAGGTTGGAGATTGGCCTATAATTAGCTAAGATAGCTGGGTCAAGTGATGGCTTTTTAAGTAATGGTTTAATTACTGCCACCTTAAAAGCCTGTGGTACATAGCCAACTAACAAAGATAGATGATCATATTTAAGATCGAAGCATTAAATAATGGTAGGGCTTCCTTGAGCAACCTGGTAGGAATGGGGGTCTAATAAACATGTTGATGGTTTGGATGAAGTAACTAATGAAAATAACTCAGACAGGACATTCGGAGAGAAAGAGTCTAACCAAATACCGGCATCACTGAAAGCAGCCAAAGATAACGATACGTCTTTGGGATGGTTATGAGTAATTTTTTCTCTAATAGTTAAAATTTTGTTAGCAAAGAAAGTCATGAAGTCATTACTAGTTAAAGTTAATGGAATACTCAGCTCAATAGAGCTCTGACTCTTTGTCAGCCTGGCTACAGTGCTGAAAAGAAACCTGGGGTTGTTCTTATTTTTCTTCAATAGTGATGAGTAGAAAGATGTCCTAGCTTTACGGAGGGCTTTTTTATAGAGCAACAGACTCTTTTTCCAGGCTAAGTGAAGATCTTCTAAATTAGTGAGACGCCATTTCCTCTCCAACGTACGGGTTATCTCCTTTAAGCTACGAGTTTGTGAGTTATACCACGGAGTCAGGCACTTCTGATTTAAAGCTCTCTTTTTCAGAGGAGCTACAGCATCGAAGTTGTCTTCAATGAGGATGTAAACTATTGATGAGATACTCTATCTCACTTACAGAGTTTAGGTAGCTACTCTGCACTGTGTTGGTATATGGCATTAGAGAACATAAAGAAGGAATCATATCCTTAAACCTAGTTACAGCGCTTTCTGAAAGACATCTAGTGTGATGAAACTTATTCCCCACTGCTGGGTAGTCCATCAGAGTAAATGTAAATGTTATTAAGAAATGATCAGACAGAAGGGAGTTTTCAGGGAATACTGTTAAGTCTTCTATTTCCATACCATAAGTCAGAACAAGATCTAAGATATGATTAAAGTGGTGGGTGGACTCATTTACATTTGAGCAAAGCCAATAGAGTCTAATAATAGATTAAATGCAGTGTTGAGGCTGTCATTCTCAGCATCTGTGTGGATGTTAAAATCGCCCACTATAATTATCTTATCTGAGCTAAGCACTAAGTCAGACAAAAGGTCTGAAAATTCACAGAGAAACTCACAGTAACGACCAGGTGGACGATAGATAATAACAAATAAACTGGTTTTTTGGGACTTCCAATTTGGATGAACAGTCTAAGAGTCAAGCTTTCAAATGAATTAAAGCTCTGTCTGGGTTTTTGATTAATTAATAAGCTGGAATGGAAGATTGCTGCTAATCCTCCGCCTCGGCCCGTGCTACGAGCATTCTGACAGTTAGTGTGACTCGGGGGTGTTGACTCATTTAAACTAACATATTCATCCTGCTGTAACCAGGTTCTGTAAGGCAGATAATCAATATGTGATCAATTTTATATCATTTACCAACAGGGACTTAGAAGAGAGTGTTTAGTCTGTGGTGGGTTGAAGGTGTTATATTATTTTTTCTTTTTGAATTTTTATGCTTAAATAGATTTTTGCTGGTTATTGGTGGTCTGGGAGCAGACACCATCTCTACGGGGATGGGGTAATGAGGGGATGGCAGGGGGAGAGAAGCTGCAGAGAGGTGTGTAAGACTACAACTCTGCTTCCTGGTCCCAACCCTGGTCCTAACAGACCAGGTTTTTCCCCAGAAGCTTTGCCAATTATCTATGAAGCCCACCTCATTTTTTGGACACCACTCAGACAGCCAGCAATTCAAGGAGAACATGCGGTTAAACATGTCACTCCCGGTCCGATTGGGGAGGGGCCCAGAGAAAACTACAGATGTCCGACATTGTTTTGCAAAGTTTACACAACCGATTCAATGTTAATTTTAGTGACCTCCGATTGCGTAACCGGGTGTCATTACTGCCGACGTGAATTACAATCCACCAAATTTATGCTTAGCCTTAGCCAAGCAGTTTCAAATTTCCTTCAATGTCGCCTGCTCTGGCCCCCGGAAGACAATTGACTATGGTTGCTGGTGTTGCTAACTTCACATTTCTCAAAACAGTCGCCAATAACCAGAGTTTGATCCTCGGTGGGTGTGTCGCCGAGTGGGGAAATCGGTTAGAAATGTGAACGGGTTGGCAGTGTACACGGGGCTTCTGTTTAGGACTACGCTTCCTCCTCACAGTCACCCAGTCGGCCTGCTTTCCCGGCTGCTCGGGATCTGCCAGAGGGAAACTAACGGCGGCTAAGCTACCTTGGTCCGCACCGACTACAGGGGCCTGGCTAGCTGTAGAATTTTCCACGGTGCGGAGCCGAGTCTCCATTCGCCCAGCCTGGCCTCCAAAGCTATGAATAAGCTACACTTATTACAAGTACCGTTACTGCTAAAGGAGGCCGAGGAATAACTAAACATTTCACACCCAGAGCAGAAAAGTGCGGGAGAGACAGGAGAAGCCGCCATGCTAAATCGGCTAAGAGCTAGTAGCTGCGCTAAGCTAGCGGATTCCTAAAAACACGCAAAGTGAATAAAGCTGGGTATCATCTGGCTAACAATGAAAATTAAGCAATGGCCGTCTAATAATACTGCCTAAGGAAGCATGTATAAAGTGAATAAATTGGTCCTAGCACAGAACCTTGTGGAACTCCATAATTAACAAAACTACGAAATAACGATATAACATAGAAATTTTATGACTGCTTACACCTACACTCAACACGATCCATTAAAAATTGGAGTTTCATGTGAGAAAATGATTACAGTGGAGTCTTCTCATTCATACAACATCCCGGTACACATAACAAGGGACCCCTGGCTCTCCGTGGATCACCATCCCAGTGAGAAGGAAGCAGAGGCGGTGGTGGTATTGCAAGGCTGGGGGCTAGCCAGGCTATGGAAGTGGCCATAAAAAACCACCGCTTCCCAGTCTCTACCTTGCCAAAGTAAGATACCTGTCTAATAAAATGGATGAATTGAGGCTTCAGGCAGCTTTGGACAACTTCACCAGAGACTGCTGTCCTAGTCTTTACAGAAACATGGCTACACTCATCCATACCAGACTCAGCTATCGAGTTAGCATTTTTATACAGCTGTCCTGACATCCAGACACAGTGCACATTATCACGCGCAATTTCAATCATGTGGAATTAAAATTAGTGCTCCCCAGACTTCATCAACATGTCAAATGTGCCACAAGAGGAGAAAATACACTGGACAAGGTTTTCACAATATCAAATAAGGCTACACTTGAAATGAGTGCAATATTTGTTAACCCTCTGGGGTCTGAGGGCATTTTATGGACAGTTCACTTGCCTGGCATAAATGTTTTATTATTGCTGTTAACAGCTGGCTCTGCATCCCACAATCAAGTTTATGTCTCCTTGTTTCAGGACAACCTGTACTTTCAGAATATATATGCTATAGTTGTGTTTTATAAGCGTAATAAAGGTTTACAATCAGAAATAAGAAAGGAAAAAGTAAAGCAGAAAAATAATTTTCCACATTTATTCAAAACACACAGTAAACTATAATAAACAACTGTTTTGACACTTTATAAAGGTAATTTGGGCTCTTGTGTGAAAGACTGTACAACAAAAAGGTTCAAACAATACACACAAATGCACATTTTGAACAATATATACAAAATGGTCTATGCGTATTGTTTGTCTTCATCTCAAAGCAGTTTCTGTCTGCTATTACACAAAGGTCACATCACAAACTTCTACCTCTACTGTGTTTTCGAGTGTTCTGTCCTGCTCTGAAAGCAGCTTTGACATTTGGCCCATTTACACTCTGAGGACCGGCCCCCTCCCACCGCGCTCCATTGATATGTGTAAACAGTACTTTATGCCGGAGTAGAGTGAGAGAGCTTGCCACAGGCTTATTCAATAACATTCACAGTTAATGAGGAGTGGAGCATCTCTAAAACTCACACACTCTGTGTTTGAGCACATGAGATTGTCATCAGGGTGCAGGTCAGGCGCAGGACACACTGGAGCAAGCAGCCAGATGGATATTCAAACGGGCCAACTAGTAACACATCACTGCCCTACGATTGGATTTTGGAAAACCATGTGACGGTGAACCAATTCCACACTCACATTGCCCACATCATCACACAGCTTCTATGAGGAGTACAACAGATGGCCGACAGCTGGCTCGAATGTCCGTGGAGTCAACTTTTCAGAAAAAAAAATGTAACTTTCTATCTCATATCATTAAAAAGTTATTTATAATTTAGTAAGCTGGTCTCAGCTGTCGTATACGACGGCATCAGCCCCAGAGGGTTAATGTGCATATCCCTGCCACTGAAATATCTACAGTTTTGTACATATTTTTCTATTTTTATATACAGTCTCTTTTTTGCTACTACTCTTTTTTTTGATTTGCGCTTTGAAAACATATTTCCATTTTGTTAAATTTTATGTTTATTTGTTCTTTTATCCTCCAGACCTTCAAGTCTGCGTGTAATTTACTCAGGTTTATATTTGCACTGAAATGTTGCACCTTACCTTTCGTTGTACTTGTTACAGCGACAATAAACAATGTAAATCTGATGTTTGGGGAAAATGAGAATCAAGTTTGGTGAACAGTAATTGAGTCAGCAGTTGAACCCGTGCTCCGTGCACTAGGACAAACGTAGCTGTGCCATATGTAGCGTGTTCTGGAAAAGTCTATTTCACACGTGAACTTACAGAGTTGCGGTGCTTAAAAGATTATTTAGTCATATGAGCTTGGTTGAAGTTTGATTTCACTTCTTAATGCAGACAGAACGCCTGAGAGACTGATTCATTAGAGTAAAACACTATTTATCAAATGTTAAAATGTTGTGTGTGTCTGCACAACAGGTTTTTTTTGTTGTAAATATGTTTCTTCATTCACTAAACACTCAGTTATTTCTCTCCCCTTTCTCAGGGTGTAACAGAGCCATATCTCACTGACCTTGCTGACTAAGCCACAGAGATTCCTGTGAAATTTTCAAGTAAGTGGGATGGATAGTTTTTCCACACAGATGCTCAGAGTACCGATAAGAAAACATTCCCTTTTTGTCATGGTTTGAGGGTAAGAAACATGTTCTGTCCTAAATTCTTTCAGAGTGCTGAAAGTTTCACATGTTCTATCTCACATTACTTTGCTAAAGGTGATGTGGGTGTGGCCCTGCTGCACGTCAACACGGACCAGTAATGACTAGACTCTACTAAGCAGTTATATGGTTGTATTTTTAGCAACAGCAGTTTTCTCAAAGGATGCGAGCTCATACGGTATCAATGCCACTACTTGACAACTTCCTCAAAAACTGACAGACTGAGATTCGATTAGATGTTTTGGTGTTTTGCTTTGCTCTGTTGTCTGGTGTTAATCTTTATGTTATTCTGTCCCTTATCATTTTCTCTGCCCCTATTATTACTCTCTGTGTGATCTGGCAAATTTTTTCCCACACTTGTAATATTCTGACACTTTTATTTGATGTTTGGTCCATGTTGATTTCATGGAGCTAAACTTCCTGTTTCTGCCCTTCTGTCACATCTTTCTAGACTTCTGGGTTTGATTGTTTACTTGTACATTTAACCGTATTTAGAGCAGTCCCTTGTCACCAGATTACATCCTGCTTTCTAGTATCTGTGTTACGGTGCTTACATCCAGCGTTTTAACTTCTTGTCACAGGCCTCTGCTGCCGTTCAGGATTCCTGAACTTCTGTCATTTTGGAATGATTGTATTGTGTGTTGGGGGGGGTTTGGCTGGACATTTTGGTGTTCTTTTCTTTTCTTTGCTCTCCAGGTGGTATGCAAACTGATTTATTGTCTGTGGAGAAGGTGCTGGCAGAAGAGTCCTTCACCCTCATCAACATGATATGCAGCACCTGTGGATGATGCTCACGTGCAACCTTAAAGACTTTCAGCTGAAGCAGATAATGAGATGGCGTTCTGCATTTAAGCCATGTGTGATTCAAGCAGAATTGCCGGGAACTCGACCTTGTGACGTTCGTTTGTGAGACGCTGAGGACCCGCGACCTGGGTTTGACCACATCGTGCCTGTGAAGGAGGACGGGTGAGGGGACACATGCTGTCAGCACACATCAGAGGTGATTGATTGTCTGAATAAATGTTAACAGTAATTTAGTATTTTGTTACGCAGTATATGTGAATATTGATGAGAGTTGTGCAGCTCGCTTCTCACTGCCGTGGCGTGCGGACAGATGATCCTCCACCTGTTGTGAGAAGCTGCTCATTTACATAAAAGCTTAAATTCAGACCTGAATGTGTTGCTGATAGTGTGTGCCTTTGAAGGATATTAGTTGTAGCTGCTGACTTACCTCACCTTTTCTATCCTTCACAGAGTCGGTTTGTCGTGTCCACCTGGGGGGTGTTTGGCGGTGAACGTGAGTCCAGAAGTGCCGGGCTTCGATCCCTTTGGGCGCTGGAGAGTGCGCCGTCCTTCACTCCGCCAGACAAACGCATTTTATGTTGTACACCGAGTTTTGCACAGAGGGGGATAATAAAATTGTTTTTTTTTTGGAACCGCTTTCTGTTGGGAAAGTGTAGGTACACGGACCCACAACAGGGGGCGCAAATGAACGGACAATGGAGGAAGTCAAATACAACACTTTACTGTTGTGAAAGGGCACAACAAACACAACAGATTCAACAATGGACAAAAGGTCAAATCACAAAAGGTGTCGTGTGGGCAGGCTCGAAGATAGAAGACGTCTGTCCAAAGTAGAACCGGAACCACACGATTTCCTCCGCCACCAGACCCCGGGAATACTGGAGCCACCAAGTCCCGAACTCCCAGGTGGCCGCTGCCTCCGCGTGTCAGACCTGGTACTGCTGGCGAGGAACAAAAAACAATTAACTGTGGGCGCGTATGCACCCAGCAATTCACACGGCAGGAAAACCAACTCCACCTCTTGTTGGAAAAAGAGTCTGTTATACGATACACAAAAAGTCACAAAAGGTTACTGTCGAAAAAATCTCACAGCCAGCTGAGAACGTTACCTTCCTGGTAAAGCGATATCTCGGCAAAGAGGTGGAGATGACGTCTTGCTGATATACTGATGCTGATCAGATGAGTGGTGACAGCTGTCATAGGTGATGAGTGTCAGCTGTCACCCCGGCTACTCCTGTTAGGTGGCAGCGCCCTCTGGTGCCTGGAGCCTGCACTCCAGGCAGGGTGCCCTCTGGTGGTGGTGGGCCAGCAGTACCTCCTCTTCAGCGGCCCACACAACAGCTTTCTGGTTATTTAGCGCTGGGTTCAGTCAGACGCAGGTCCGCTCCTCAACCCGCGTCGGCACATAACAGATTGCTTGGTATGAATACTGCCTTTTAAACTGAATTTGACATGTTTTTGGATAATCCGTCAGTTTTACCAAAGATTTTTATTTCAAGCTCTATAATACTCACTGAAGAAAAAAAATTCAATCATGAAGTGCAGAGAGTGGAAAAGTACACGACACTAAGAAACATAAATGCAATGAGAATGAAAAAAAAATCACTCATTCAAATAAACAATTGAAAAAATAGTTATAGTTATATTTGACACACTCTGTAAGCTAAGAACTTTGCAAAAATTTCATTCTAAATACAGTGAGTATGATTCATTGCTGCACTTAATCTGATATAATAAAGATCATAATGTATTTAATGAAAACAGTACTATTTCATCATTATTGCCTCCCAAAAGTAAATATAGCAAAAGTATGCTAAAGACTGAGTTGAACAAATTGAAATTTACCATAATCATGAGCTACACGTATATTTGTGGTTTTTCAACTATTCAGCCAGACATGTTTGCCTTATTTTGAAGGGTTGCACTTGATTTTCTTCTCTTTTAATTTTTATGTTCATTTCAGTTTTGTTGAAGTTTGATACACTCATGCACTCCCTGATTGTGTGCACAATAGAGGTGCGCATTACCGGGAATTTTGATATTGATCCGATATAAGTAAATACAGGCCCAGTATCGCCGATATAACTACCGATACTTTTTCATATATAAGCTTCATAGATCCAAAGGATCCAATAGACCTTGTACATGACAACAAAAATACTTTATTATCACAATCAACATTTTTGTTTAAAAAAATATCACTCAACACAACTTAAAACAAAATCTCCCGAGGTAGAGGGCTGACAAACCACAATACAAGGGTGCGCTGCTCCGTGCTGTGTGACACAGCGCAGTGCTGCTCTTACACAGAGTAGACTTTGATGAATCTGTGTGCGCAGCAGTCAGTGCGTGTGGGAGAGAAAAAAGAGCTTGAGTATCGATCTTTTTACACGAGGATCATTCAGTATCGATACCAATGTTGGTATCGATATTATCGATATTAGGATCGATCCGCCCACCTCTAGTGCACAAACAGAATGCATGTACCTTGTGACTCCTGCTCTATAATGAGTGTGTGAACACTGTAAATAGCAGGAAAAACTCTGCACTCAAACCAGATTTTTATTGGTCTATGGTCTAATCTCTGCGTCCTCGTGATAGCAGTGCAACAGCACTGTGCATAATCACACCTCATCTGACACACCTGACACACCTATGGATACAAAGATGAATGCAAGGACATTGGCTGTGAAAATTACTTCTGTGCTATTTAGAATGTTGTAATGTCACGTTGCTTTGCCTCGGGTGAAAAACAGTGTCCCGTGACAGTTTAAAGTATTACTAATGTATAACAGGATTGTTCACAGTGTAGCCCACTGCTGGCATCAGGAGTACTCAGTAAAACCTCTGATGATGCTGTTGGTACACTGGATCCCAGGCTTCTGTGAGAACACTGTCATGTCACAACACTGGATCACTGGCAGAACTCCAGTCGCCATCCAGTACCTATATACGTAAATACTGCCAACCCCACGAGATTCATCTCATTTGTTGGAGAGGCCCATTAATGTTTGAGTAGTGACCATAAGGATGCACTGTAAGAGTGAAGTAATGACTGTAAATATGCATGTGTGATAAATATGAATGTGTGTTTGAGGATGTCCCTTTGCTCAGCATGCAGGAACAACAATTCATGGGGATTCCCCTGAATGTGACATCACTTGAGCACATCTGCTGTTCAAAGCTGGTTGTACGAGGTCTGTTAGAAAAGTATCGGACCTTTTTATTTTTTTTTCAAAAACCATATGGATTTGAATCACATGTGATTGCATCAGCCAAGCGTGAACCTTCGTGCGCATGCGTGAGTTTTTTCACGCCGATCGACAGGCTGAAACCCCACTGAAACAACCAGATCATTTCCAACGTGAAGGCTTTGTTGATCCAGGACGTCGTCTGACTTTCACAAAAATGGCAGAAGACGTGGACATCAAGACTTTTTCGGCACATTCCACTGTTACTGGAGTTTTTTTCATGGAAAGAGGAGCAGAGGGATGCGCCACCATGCCGCTCATTGCGCGGCACAAAACCACCTCCGTGTTGGTCTCACAAGACGGCTTTGAGATGGCTTTCAGTGGTTTTTCAGTCGTGTGACTATCTGAGAAATTGTGGATGAGCCTGGACATGCCAGAACATGTCCTGTGAGGCTCATCACGGCGTTGCTTTGCGCCATGCTGGCAACCGCCGCGATGCACGGAATTCCTCCGCACGTCTGTCTCAATGTGCCGAAAAAGTGCTGATGTCCACGTCTTCCACAATTTCTGTGCTAGTCAGACGATGTCCCGGATCAACACAGCATCCAGTTTGCAAATAAACGGCACATTCCACTGTTACAGTAGTTTTTGTGGTTTTGCGGTGCCGCATGGTGCAAAGCAACGCCGTGATGAAGCCTCACAGAACATGTTGGGGCATGTCCAACTCATCCACAATTTCTCGGATAGTCACACGACTGAAAAGCCACCGAAAGCCGTCTGAAAACCACCTGAAAGCCGTCCTGTGAGACCAACACGGAGGTGGTTTTGTGCCGCTCCGAGTGGCACGGTGGCGCATTCCTCTGCTCCTCTTTCCATGAAAAAAACTCCTATAACAGTGGAATGTGCCGAAAAAGTACTGATGACCACGTCTTCTGCCATTTTTGTGTAAGTCCCGGATCAACAAAGCCTTCATGTTGGAAATGATCTGGTTGATTCAACCTGTCGATCGGCGCTCTGAGCGCGGCGCGCTCTCAGCAGCTGTGGACAGTCTTTAAACCGGCTGGAGCACTCCTTAATCTGTGTAATCCCCATAAAATTGTCCCTGAAAGCCATCTGAATTTTCCAAATGGTGTCCACCTGGAGGTCTCTCACAGTTTCTGGAAAAAATTGATGCAGCAAAGCTCCAAATCGTTCAGACATTTTATTCGCAATAAAAATCCGACAAGAGGGGTGGACCACTGCTCATACAAAGCCTGCTCACAGGTGAATGACGCAACCAACAGGCGTGAAAAAACTCACGCATGTGCACGAAGGTTCAAGCTTGGATGATGCAATCACACATGATTCAAATCCATATGGTTTTTGAAAAAAAATAAAAAGGTCCGATACTTTTCTGACAGACCTCGTATTTTGCTTGCTTCCCCAGTCATCAAGTGTGTTTAAATATCCTGTTCAAGTAACTATTATTATTATTTTGATCAGGATATGTCCTTCAATGTGCATATTAAGCAAATATGTAGGACTGCTTTTATGGATTTGCGCAATATCTTTAAAATTAGAAAGGTCTTGTCTCAGAGTGATGCTGAAAAGCTAATTCATGCATTTATTTCTTCTAGGCTGGACTACTGTACAGCCTCGGTCCCACCGAATAATGAAGGCTGAAGAAGGAGCCACGCATCGGTGTGGGGTGATTATTTGAAGAATGACCCACGTTTTCATCTTAACACGTATCCACTATGAAGGTGCCACTATGTGCCTCTCTGTACCCTGCATGTGCCACGTAGCAGCCTCTAGTGAGCCACGACTGACCTGTCATTACAGCCTCGAATGGCTCGCATCAGCCACACGAAGCTACGTAGTGCCATGATAGCGCCATGATAGCGCCATGATAACGCCATGTTGGCGCACGTTTAGGCATGAGTTTGGTCCAAACCTTCAGCCCTCCCACACCTGGTCCCTTAAAGTGTGGGTTTTCAATTCACAGATTCACAACAGCATTTAAAGATGTCCCTTTTTTTTAACACAGTCCAAAAATAGACAATCCATCACAGTTCAGTTGTGCGCTGTGCGCCAGGCTGCAGTCCACCTGTAATGCACCAGACCAGCTAGACCCGAACCACGGGTTCCTGGAGAGCCGCCTCTGTGCTCCTCGCTGGCTCCGCGGCTCTCTGGCTTTTTTTTTTTTTTTGCGGCTTTAAACACACAAAACTTTATGTTTGTCCATTTATTTCTGCAAAATCGCTCTTTTGCGCACGCGCTGCTGTTGTCCTTTCATGGACAGCCGCCTCTCTACTCTTTCTGGCTTCCGTTCTATCCGTGGATGGCTGGCTTTATTTTTTCCCTGGCTTTAAGCACAATCATTTTTACAATGTGATTCCACTTTAACTTTGTGTTCGTCTGTTTATTTCTGCAAAAGCGCTCTTTTGCGCGCGGTGCCGTTCTGCATATAGAATAAGGTGGTCGTTTTATTTTTACACCTGTGGATCATTTTCAATATATGTATTTCTTTATTTCTTCCGCAGCTTACAAGTCACCATGATACAACTTTTAACTTTGTGTTATGTCTTCAAAATCGCTCTTTTGCGCGTTCTCCACCTGTGTTGCTGCACAGCTCCTGCTCTTAGTTGCTCCACTGGAGTTATTATCTTCCATGGCTTTAAACACACATCCACTTTCACGCAGTCACCCAAATTTTAACTTTGTGTTCGTCCAATATTGACTGAAATATCACTCTTTTGTGAGCTGGCGTTCTGCCTAAAATGCTCGTTTGAAGCGTGATGAGGAGTCACTACTGCCTCAGTGCCTCAGTGCGCACACACAGCAGAGCTCATGTGATACATTAATTCCAGAAGTGATTACAGGTATTTTCGGCATCCAAGGTTTGACAGAAAATGATTAATCCGCTACAAAATTCTTCTTTGTCTTTCGGCTGTTCCCGTTAGGGGTCGCCACAGCAGATCAATTGTTTCCATGTCACCCTGTCCTCTGTATCTTCCTCTGTCACACCAACCACCTGCATGTCCTCTCTCAGCACATCCATAAACCTCCTCTTTGGTCTCCCTCTTCTCCTCCTGTCTGGTGGCTCCATCCTCAGCATCCTTCTCCCTATATACCCTGGGTCCCTCCTCTGCACATGTCCAAACCATCTCAATCTCGCCTCTCTGACTTTGTCTCTAAACCGTCCCACCTGAGCTGTCCCTCTGATATGTTCATCCTAATCTTGTCCCTTCTTGTCACTCCCAAAGAGAATCTCAACATCTTCAGCTCTGCCACCTCCAGCTCTGCCTCCTGTCTTTTTGTTAGTGCCACTGTCTCTAAACCATACAACATAGCTGGTCTCACTACTGTTTTGTAAACTTTCCCCTTCACTCTTGCTGATATTCTTCGGTCACAAATCACTCCTGCCACCTTTCTCCACCCACTCCACCCTGCCTGCACTCTCTTCTTCACCTCTCTACCACACTCTCCATTACTTTGAACAGTTGACCCCAAATATTTAAACTCATCTACTTTCACCACTTCTACTCCTTGTAACTGCACTATTCCACTGGGCTCCCTCTCATTTACACACATGTACTCAGTCTTGCTTCTACTGACTTCATTCCCCTTCTCTCCAAAGCATATCTCCACTTCTCCAGACTAGACTCAACTTGCTCTCTACTCTCACTACAGATCACAATGTCATCTGCAAACATCATAGTCCATGGGGACTCCTGTCTGATCTCATCTGTCAACCTGTCCATCACCACTGCAAACAAGAAAGGACTCAGAGCTCATCCTTGGTGTAGTCCCACCTCCACCTTGAATGAGTCTGTCATTCCGACTGCGCATCTCACCGCTGTCACACTATTCTTGTACATGTCCTGCACTACCCTAACATACTTCTCTGCCACTCCAGACTTCCTCATACAATGCCACAACTCTTCTCTTGGCACCCTATCATAAGCTTTTTCTAAGTCCACAAACACACAATGTAACTCTTTCTGTCCTTCTCTGTACTTTTCCAACAGTATTCTCAGAGCAAACATTGCATCTGTAGTGCTCTTTCTCGGCATGAAACCATATTGCTGCTCACAGATCTTCACCTGTTTTCTAAGCCTAGCTTCTACTATTCTTTCCCATAACTTCATGCTGTGGGTGATCAGCTTTATGCCTCTGTAGTTACAGCAGCTCTGCACATCACCCTTGTTCTTGAAAATAGGAACCAGCACACTTCGTCTCCACTCCTCAGGCATCCTCTCACTTTCCAAGATTTTATTAAACAATCTGGTTAGAAACTCTACTGCCATCTCTCCTAGACATTTCCATGCCTCCATGGAATGTCATCTGGACCAACTGCCTTTCCACTCTTCATCCTCTTCATAGCAGCCCTCACTTCTTCCTTGCTAATCTCTTTTACTTCCTGATTTACTCTCACCACATCATCCAGCCTTTCTCTCGCTCATTTTCTTTATTCATCAACTCTTCAAAATATTCCCTCCACCTTCTCAGCACACACTCCACACTTGTCAGCACATTACCATGTGCATCTTTTACCACCCTAACCTGATGCACATCCTTTCCAGCTCTATCCCTTTGTCTGGCCAGTCGGTACAAGTCCTTTTCCTCCTTCCTTACTATTCAACTTCTTGTACAGCTCGCAATATGCCTTTTCCTTTGCTTTCGCCACATCTCCTTGTACTCCTGTCTACTTTCTTCATCTCTCCGACTATCCCAAACTTTTCCGCCAACCCTCTTTCTCCTTATCAATCAATCAATCAATTTTTTTATATAGCGCCAAATCACAACAAACAGTTGCCCCAAGGCGCTTTATATTGTAAGGCATGGGCCATACAATAATTATGTAAAACCCCAACGGTCAAAACGACCCCCTGTGAGCAAGCACTTGGCTACAGTGGGAAGGAAAAACTCCCTTTTAACAGGAAGAAACCTCCAGCAGAACCAGGCTCAGGGAGGGGCAGTCTTCTGCTGGGACTGGTTGGGGCTGAGGGAGAGAACCAGGAAAAAGACATGCTGTGGAGGGGAGCAGAGATCGATCACTATGATTAAATGCAGAGTGGTGCATACAGAGCAAAAAGAGAAAGAAACAGTGCATCATGGGAACCCCCCAGCAGTCTACGTCTATAGCAGCATAACTAAGGGATGGTTTAGGGTCACCTGATCCAGCCCTAACTATAAGCTTTAGCAAAAAGGAAAGTTTTAAGCCTAATCTTAAAAGTAGAGAGGGTGTCTGTCTCCCTGATCTGAATTGGGAGCTGGTTCCACAGGAGAGGAGCCTGAAAGCTGAAGGCTCTGCCTCCCATTCTACTCTTACAAACCCTAGGAACTACAAGTAAGCCTGCAGTCTGAGAGTGAAGCGCTCTATTGGGGTGATATGGTACTACGAGGTCCCTAAGATAAGATGGGACCTGATTATTCAAAACCTTATAAGTAAGAAGAAGAATTTTAAATTCTATTCTAGAATTAACAGGAAGCCAATGAAGAGAGGCCAATATGGGTGAGATATGCTCTCTCCTTCTAGTCCCCGTCAGTACTGTAGCTGCAGCATTTTGAATTAACTGAAGGCTTTTAGGGAACTTTTAGGACAACCTGATAATAATGAATTACAATAGTCCAGCCTAGAGGAAATAAATGCATGAATTAGTTTTTCAGCATCACTCTGAGACAAGACCTTTCTGATTTTAGAGATATTGCGTAAATGCAAAAAAGCAGTCCTACATATTTGTTTAATATGCGCTTTGAATGACATATCCTGATCAAAATGACTCCAAGATTTCTCACAGTATTACTAGAGGTCAGGGTAATGCCATCCAGAGTAAGGATCTGGTTAGACACCATGTTTCTAAGATTTGTGGGGGCCAAGTACAATAACTTCAGATTTATCTGAGTTTAAAAGCAGGAAATTAGAGGTCATCCATGTCTTTATGTCTGTAAGACAATCCTGCAGTTTAGCTAATTGGTGTGTGTCCTCTGGCTTCATGGATAGATAAAGCTGGGTATCATCTGCGTAACAATGAAAATTTAAGCAATACCGTCTAATAATACTGCCTAAGGGAAGCATGTATAAAGTGAATAAAATTGGTCCTAGCACAGAACCTTGTGGAACTCCATAATTAACTTTAGTCTGTGAAGAAGATTCCCCATTTACATGAACAAATTGTAATCTATTAGACAAATATGATTCAAACCACCGCAGCGCAGTGCCTTTAATACCTATGGCATGCTCTATCTCTGTAATAAAATTTTATGGTCAACAGTATCAAAAGCAGCACTGAGGTCTAACAGAACAAGCACAGAGATGAGTCCACTGTCCGAGGCCATAAGAAGATCATTTGTAACCTTCACTAATGCTGTTTCTGTACTATGATGAATTCTAAAACCTGACTGAAACTCTTCAAATAGACCATTCCTCTGCAGATGATCAGTTAGCTGTTTTCCAACTACCCTTTCAAGAATTTTTGAGAGAAAAGGAAGGTTGGAGATTGGCCTATAATTAGCTAAGATAGCTGGGTCAAGTGATGGCTTTTTAAGTAATGGTTTAATTACTGCCACCTTAAAAGCCTGTGGTACATAGCCAACTAACAAAGATAGATTGATCATATTTAAGATCGAAGCATTAAATAATGGTAGGGCTTCCTTGAGCAGCCTGGTAGGAATGGGGTCTAATAACATGTTGATGGTTTGGATGAAGTAACTAATGAAAATAACTCAGACAGAACAATCGGAGAGAAAGAGTCTAACCAAATACCGGCATCACTGAAAGCAGCCAAAGATAACGATACATCTTTGGGATGGTTATGAGTAATTTTTTCTCTAATAGTTAAAATTTTGTTAGCAAGAAAGTCATGAAGTCATTACTAGTTAAAGTTAATGGAATATTCAGCTCAATAGAGTTTGACTCTTTGTCAGCCTGGCTACAGTGCTGAAAGAAACCTGGGGTTGTTCTTATTTTCTTCAATTAGTGATGAGTAGAAAGATGTCCTAGCTTACGGAGGGCTTTTTTTTATAGCGCA
Source organism: Thalassophryne amazonica (assembly GCF_902500255.1). Classification (NCBI taxonomy): domain Eukaryota; kingdom Metazoa; phylum Chordata; class Actinopteri; order Batrachoidiformes; family Batrachoididae; genus Thalassophryne; species Thalassophryne amazonica. The sequence goes on along the minus strand of NC_047110.1, from coordinate 11,767,042 downwards.
ACAGACTCTTTTTCCAGGCTAAGTGAAGATCTTCTAAATTAGTGAGACGCCATTCTCCTCTCCAACTTATGGGTTATCTGCTTTAAGCTACGAGTTTGTGAGTTATACCACGGAGTCAGACACTTCTGATTTAAAGCTCTCTTTTTCAGAGGAGCTACAGCATCCAAAGTTGTCTTCAATGAGGATGTAAAACTATTGACGAGATACTCTATCTCCCTTACAGAGTTTAGGTAGCTACTCTGCACTGTGTTGGTATATGGCATTAGAGAACATAAAGAAGGAATCATATCCTAAACCTAGTTACAGCGCTTTCTGAAAGACTTCTAGTGTAATGAAACTTATTCCCCACTGCTGGGTAGTCCATCAGAGTAATGTAAATGTTATTAAGAAATGATCAGACAGAAGGGAGTTTTCAGGGAATACTGTTAAGGTCTTCTATTTCCATACCATAAGTAAGAACAAGATCTAAGATATGATTAAAGTGGTGGGTGGACTCATTTACTTTTTGAGCAAAGCCAATAGAGTCTAATAATAGATTAAATGCAGTGTTGAGGCTGTCATTCTCAGCATCTGTGTGGGATGTTAAAATCGCCCACTATAATTATCTTATCTGAGCTAAGCACTAAGTCAGACAAAAGGTCTGAAAATTCACAGAGAAACTCACAGTAACGACCAGGTGGACGATAGATAATAACAAATAAAACTGGTTTTTGGGACTTCCAATTTGGATGGACAAGACTAAGAGACAAGCTTTCAAATGAATTAAAGCTCTGTCTGGGTTTTTGATTAATTAATAAGCTGGAATGGAAGATTGCTGCTAATCCTCCGCCCCGGCCCGTGCTGCTTTCCTGGACCTCTTCATTCCACCACCAAGTCTCCTTGTCTTCCTTCCACTGTCCAGATGTTATACCCAGTACTGCCCTAGCTGTCTCCCTCACCACATCTGCAGTACGTTTCCAGTTGTCCAAAATTGCTTCCCCTCCAACTAGTGCTTCTCTCACCTGCTCACTAAATTTCACACAACAGTCTTCCTCCTTCAGCTTCCACCATCTGATCCTTTGTTGTGCTCTCACTCTCTTCTTCTTCTTTACCTCTAAAGTCATCCTACAAACAACCATCCTATGCTGTCTAGTGACACTCTCTCCTGCTACCACCTTACAGTCTGTGATTTCTTTTAGCTTGCATCTCCTATAAAGAATGTAGTCCACCTGTGTGCACCTTCCTCCACTCTTATATGTTACCCTGTGCTCCTCCCTTTTCTTAAAGTAGGTATTCACCACAGCCATTTCCATCCTTTTTGCAAAATCAACTACCAGCTGTCCTTCCCCATTCCTATCCTTGATACCATATCTACCCATTACTTCCTCATCACCTCTGTTCCCTTCACCAACATGCCCATTGAAGTCTTCTCCTATCACCACTCTTTCATACTTGGGCCCACTCTCCACCACCTCATCTAGCACACTCCAGAAATCTTCTTTCTCCTTCATCTCACAACCTACCTGTGGGGCATATGCACTGATGATATTCATCATCACCCCTTCAATTTCCAACTTCACACTCATCACCCTGTCAGACACTCTCTTAACCTCCAACACACTTTTAACATACTCTTCCTTTAAAATGACCCCAACACCATTTCTCTTCCTGTCCTCACCATGGTACAACAACTTGTACCCACCGCCGATGCTCCTGCTCTTACTTCCCTTCCACTTGGTCTCTTGCACACACAATAGGTCTACCTTTCTCCTCTCCATCATATCAGCCAGCTCTCTCCCTTTACCAGTCATGCTACCAACATTCAAAGTCCCCAGTCTCATTTCCACCCTTCTAGTTTTCTTCTTCTCCCGCTGTTCATGGCAACGTTTTCCTCCTCTTCTTCATCGTCTTCGCCCAGCAGTAGCCCAATTTCCACCGGCACCCTGTTGGGCAATAGCACCGGTGGCGGATGTTGTTAACCCCGGGCCGCGATTGATTCCGGTATGGGAATTTCGATTCTGAGTCTGCATAGTTGGGTTGGCTTGATTTACGCCGGATGCCCTTCTTGACGCAACCCTCCTCATTTATCCGGGTTTGGGACCGGCACTCAGAATGTACTCACCCCATGTGGCTGAGTTTAATCCGCTACAAAATAATTATTTTATATAGAGTCCAGTGCACAGAGCAGGTGGAATTTGGTGCGCAAAGAAAATAGCCTCTCAGGTCCTGCCTCAGTGCGCACACACAGTGATCCATTAACAAGATATTAAATCAACATACTTTTACATACAACAGACATCAACATACAGACATACTTTTATAGCAAGGAACTGTTTTATCAAGCTATAAAAAACATTAAAAATAATTACCTTAAGCTGCTCAAAATACATCCCACATGGAGCAGGAAAGAGAGGAAAAAAAGTGTCCAGATGAAACAGTCCTCTGTGATGCCAGAAGTGATTAGAAGTGTTTTCAACACCCAAGGTTTGGCAGAAAATGATTACTCCACTACAAAATATATAGAGTCCAGCGCACAGAGCAGGTGCAATTGTGTGCGCAAGAGGAGGAGCCGCTCGGGTCCTGCGAAGGTGCCAGGCGCACGGATAATGGACTTTTTGCAGACTCGTAAGCACCACGCAAATGCCTCTAAGCCGTCGCAGTAACTCGAACACAAACTGCGCCATGCTGTTGTTGCTAAATTTTGAACATCTTGAAATTAGCGCCACGCTCAGAGAGGAGCCTCATTAACTGAAGATAATGCCTCTAAGAGCCACTCTGAGCCACTATAATGCCACGATAGCTCACGAAACAAAAAAAACAGGGTGCGTGGCTCCTTCTTCACTCCTCCTTCACTCGGTGGGACCGAGGCTTAATTCATTATTATCAGGTTGTCCTAAAAGTTCCATGAAAAGCCTTCAGTTAATTCAAAATGCTGCAGCTAGAGTACTGACAGGGACTAGAAAGAGAGAGCATATTTCACCCATATTGGCCTCTCTTCATTGGCTCCCTGTTAATTCCAGAATAGAATTTAAAATTCTTCTTCATACTTATAAGGTTTTGAATAATCAGGTCCCATCTTGTCTTAGGGACCTCATAGTACCATATCACCCCAATAGAGCGCTTCGCTCTCAGACTGCAGGCTTACTTGTAGTTCCTAGGGTTTGTAAGAGTAGAATGGGAGGCAGAGCCTTCAGCTTTCAGGCTCCTCTCCTGTGGAACCAGCTCCCAATTCGGATTAGGGAGACAGACACCCTCTCTACTTTTAAGATTAAGCTTAAAACTTTCCTTTTTGCTAAAGCTTATAGTTAGGGCTGGATCAGGTGACCCTGAACCATCCCTTAGTTATGCTGCTATAGACTTAGACTGCTGGGGGGTTCCCATGATGCACTGTTTCTTTCTCTTTTGCTCTGTATGCACCACTCTGCATTTAATCATTAGTGATCGATCTCTGCTCCCCTCCACAGCATGTCCTTTTCTTGGTTCTCTCCCTCAGCCCCAACCAGTCCCAGCAGAAGACTGCCCCTCCCTGAGCCTGGTTCTGCTGGAGGTTTCTTCCTGTTAAAAGGGAGTTTTTCCTTCCCACTGTCGCCAAGTGCTTGCTCACAGGGGGTTGTTTTGACCGTTGGGGTTTTTCTGTAATTATTGTATGGCCTTGCCTTACAATATAAAGCGCCTTGGGGCAACTGTTTGTTGTGATTTGGCGCTATATAAATAAAATTGATTTGATTTGATTTGATTATTATTATTGTTGTTGTTGTTGTTTTCTTTTGATTTTAAATCATCATGGGGTTTTGGTAGAAGATTTCACATTTCTGAGTGCTGCTCTTGTTCAAAATGTACATTTCATGAAAATATTTCCAAGTTCTTTGAGTTTAATTAATTCTTCACTCGGAACACATGACTGTATTTTAATGTTGAAAGACTCATGTAGCTGAGTGAGATATAAAGGCCTCGGTTTCAGTTAGTCAAGCTCATTCCCTCAAATAGACCAGTTCCTTTGCTCGCTGCTTTACGCCAGAAGGCAATATTCATTATTTACTGGAAAGAATTTTCAGTGACTCATTGCCACAGACAAGAACATCAGAAAAAAAAAAGTCTGAAAGCCTCACCCCACCTTTCCTGCCCATGACCAAAAATACTTTACATGTCCATGTGATGTGTTCCTCCAGAGAAAACCACAAAGCTGATATCAGATCATGTCTTCAGATGCAGGACCATCAGCCACTTCTGGTTCTATAAAACATCAACAGCTCCTGCTCATGTGGGAGGCCAGAGGATAACACACAGCGAGGAAACTGCTGCACACACAGCAGCAGTCACAGAGTCACGCAAGAATTCACATAAAACACTAAAGCTCCAACACTACATGATACAAGCAAAGTGGAGCTCACGGAGAACAGTAACACCAAGAGAGTCATGTGATCACTCCTGTAAACAACCGTCTCCTTCCTGATCACATTCATGCAGGGTTCATGGTGTAGAAGATGAGCTGCAGCCACAGAGCTGCAGGAGTCAGCTTTTAATAAACACCGTGAGCCTGATCTGACACCGGTGTACAAACCCGTGCACAGCACAAGCATCTGAGCTACCTTCCAAATGGCACTGTGCATCCAGTGAGGTGCTACTGCACCACAGGACACCAAACGCCTGGTCGAAATCAAAAGAGTTTTTGCTGCTATTTACAACCCCAATTCCAATGAAGTTGGGACGTTGTGTGAAATGTAAATAAAAACAGAATAGAATGATTTGCAAATCCTCTTCAACCTACATTCAGTTGAATACACCACAAAGACAAGATATTTAATTGTCAAATTGATAGACTTTTTTTGTTTTGGGTGTAAATATTTGCTCATTTTGAAATGGATGCCTGCAACACGTTTCAAAAAAGCTGGGACAGGGGCAACAAAAGACTGGGAAAGTTGATGAATGCTCAAAGAACACCTGTTTGGAACATTCCATAGGTGAACAGGTTAATTGGAAACAGGTGAGTGTCATGATTGGGTATAAAAGGAGCCTCCCCAAAAGTCTCAGCCATTCACAAGCAAAGATGGGGCAAGGATCACCAGTTTCAATCAATTCAATCAATCAATTTTATTTATATAGCGCCAAATCACAACAAACAGTTGCCCCAAGGCGCTTTATATTGTAAGGCAAGGCCATACAATAATTACGTAAAAACCCCAAAGGTCAAAACGACCCCCTGTGAGCAAGCACTTGGCGACAGTGGGGTTTGTGAATAACTGCATGAAAAAAATAGTCCAACAGTTTAAGAACAATGTTTCTCAATGTTCAATTGCAAGAAATTTAGGGATTCCATCATCTACAGTCCATAATATAATCAGAAGATTCAGAGAATCTGGAGAACTTTCTACACATAAGTGGCAAGGCCGAAAACCAACATTAAATGCCTGTGACCTTCGATCCCTCAGGTGGCACTGCATTAAAAACCAACATCATTGTGTAATGGATCTTACCGCATTGTCTCAGGAACACTTCAGCAAACCATTGACAGTTAACACAGTTCGTCGCTACATCTACAAGTGTAAGTTAGAACTCTACCATGCAAAGCAAAAGCCATACATCAACAACATCCAGAAATGCCGCCGCCTTCTCTGGGCCTGAGCTCATTTGAAATGGACAGACGCAAAGTGGAAAAGTGTGCTGTGGTCTGATGAGTCCACATTTCAAATTGTTTTTGGAAATCATGGACATTGTGTCCTCCAGAGAAAAAAAGAAAAGACCATCCAGATTGTTACCAGCGCAAAGTTCAAAAGCCGGCATCTGTGATGGTATGGGGGTGTGTTAGTGCCCTTGGCATGGGAAACTTACACATCTGTGATGGCACCATCAATGATGAAGGATACATCCAGGTTTTGGAGCAACACATGCTGCCATCCAAGCAACGTCTTTTTCAGGGACGTCCCTGTTTATTTCAGCAAGACGATGCCAAGCCACATTCTGCACGTGTTACAAAAGCGTGGCTTCGTAGTAAAAGAGTGCAGCTACTAGACTGGCCTGCCTGCAGTCCAGACTTGTGGCGCATTATGAAGCTCAAAATACGACAACGGAGACCCCAGACTGTTGAACAACTGAAGTCGTACATCAAACAAGAATGGGAAAGAATTCCACCTACATATAGGTGTGTATTTTGTGACAAAACATGAGGCTCAAACACAAAGTCTGTCACAGTCGGCTCCCAGTCAGTATGTGCCCCCACCTCAACACACACACAAACATACATGTTTATTTAAATCAACTTTGTATTTAAAACTGTACATCAGTATTTTACTGCTTTGTAAACCGCTGATCTGTAAATGATCAATGACAGTAAGCACAGTGACCGTATTTCAGCCAAAATGTGCCATTGCTCACAGTCCAATGCAGGCCAAGAGTTAGGCTCAGGAACTACATGAAAAAAACCTTGAAGTACTAAAACTGATTTTCTTCTCTTTCTTTTCTGGGTGAATTACTGCACACATCCTTTCTTCCACGAGACAATCAACTTGGTTTTACTCTCTTCATTGTTTGTGTTCCGGCTCTTTGAAATCATTGTATGATGCAAGCTGTGATTGTGTCAGAACACGGGATAAATTAGTTTTTAATTTAAAATCTCCTTATACGGTTTCTATGAACATTCAGCATTCACACAATTAAAGGTACACGCCTGCTTTCACTTCTGTCGCAGTGAAGCTTCAGCCCAAGGTCACCATACAGCTGAGGGTCCTATTGGTGCTCCAGGAAATCCCCGTTGGCAGGTTGGGTGCTCTGATATCATTGTTCCCCATGGAAACTCCAGGACAAATGTGTATTTGTTCCTCATACAGTCAAAGGAAACATTCCTGGCTGCTTTTCAGGACACAGATTCTCAAGGGAGCAAAAACTAGAAGCTCGTGGAACGTTGTTGTCTAGTGACTTCATTCAATTTTAACCAACAGGATAAAGATAGTGGACAGGCCACAGGAAGGTCAGCCATGGACGACGATGCTGGAGTTGTGCACATAAAGACTCTGGGTTTTCACACAGATCTCCTTTGGAATGTTTGACTCAGATCCTGGTGTGTTCTCCACAAATACAGTCGCTGCCTCCTACTACTTAGTATGGGCTAACATACTAAGTACTAGGTACTATGAACCTACTAGTACATATGAACCTACTACCCAACCATTACTGTAGTACATACTAGAAATAAGCAAAGTAGGAGTAGAAGGGACACATTTCAGGCATACTATGCTTCCATCGTCTTACCTTTGACTTGGATTTTCACATGACACGTAGTGTATGTGCATAAGAAATATGACACAAAAATTTCTATTGTGCAATGTCAGATTTTTGAATCAACTCAGGATACTTAAGAAAGGTATTTACAGGTACAATGCCACAGTCGCTTGGACATGGCTACGATTTTCTTGATGTCCGCTATCGTCTTTGAATTTTCATGGGAAGTTCTTCAGTTATCAGGCTCCAGCTACATCATGGGCTGTTGTAATTTGCACACTATGGAAATAATAGATTATCCCAGGTACAGTTCCACTACTACCACTAAATGCCAATTAAGTGTTCAGTCCCCCTATGGATTGTGATGTACTGCTTTAAGTCAATACAGTAAGCAGTGGCAACTGCTGGTCTTTCAAAGAGGGGAAGCTCATTGTTGGCTTACATCATAAAATTTGTTTTACACATAAATTCTGCCCTCGATTCCTTTTCAAGAAAATGGTCTGTGACCCTTTCGTACCAAGTAGTCATCTTTTCCAGGGACTTGACCAGGGTCCTCTCAATGGCCAGTAGACCTCAGCTGCTTAGACGGCCTTGGCCCCTTGTGTTGCAGGTGTAGGCCTTAAGTTTTTTTAAGCAGGAGAAGCTCGTTTCTACACCTGCAGATGTAGCTCCAATTGTTGCCACTAATGATAACAGTTTGTAGAGCTGAGGCATTGCACTATCCCACTCCATGTCTTTTAGAAAAACTAAGAAATCACGCAGCTTTCCTCTGCTACCCTGTAAATCCTGATTTGAATCCACAACTTGAAGGTCAGACCTCAGTCTCCCTGAATCAAATAAGTATAGGCCAGAATTTTTCAGGACACTCTGGAATTTCTCCTCTGGAAACACTTCTCTCATGTCATCAAACTTCCTTGGATTGACTAATTTGAAAAAGTGCAAACTTTCCAAATTTGAAAGAAAGCTGAGGAATCTGGATGGGTCTCGCTCAGGCGGTCTCCTGGTCATGGGCTTTGGTGGCTGGGGTGGGATCCGTGGGGGGGGGGTAGGTTTGGGGTTGGGGGGCTTGGGGGGCACTTCTGGCTGCGCTGGGGGGCATGGCTGTCGGGGGGCCTTGTGCTCTTCCTGGCCCCGGGGTTGGGCCTCACCTCTTGTCTGGGGGCTGGGCCCCGCCCTCATGTAGCTCGGTGGTCGATACCTTGTGCTTTGGATTCGGTTGCGGTGGCTCCTTTGCTCCCCGTCCTTGTCGCCACTCGCTCCCGCCCTCGGGGGCCATGGGCCGGGTACCGTGGTTCTGGTGCTCCCCCTATTGGTGGGCCCATGTAGGTGCCCTGTGTGCTTCCCTCAGGTTTGGGGCAGCTCCCTGTGACCCCGCGGGGGTGGGGGAGGTGTTGTTGGGGGTGCGTTCCGGTGCTGTCGGGCTGCTCCCCTGTTGGTTTGCTGTGCTGCCCGGTGGCTACGGGGGCTGCCTTTCCTGGCCCCCGTGCCCTTCCGCTGCCCCTTTTCTCCTGGTTCCCCCGTGGCCCTGCGTCCTGGACCCACTTCCGTCGTCGCTTACGGCTGGCCGTTTGGCTTCTGATGTGCCGGAATGGTCCATGTCATATGGTAAGGTTCTGTACTCTTGTCTTGGCCCAACACACCAGCCACAGTAGTGATTGGATATTTAGCTGTGATATGGGTCTCTGTGTGTGGATGGTCTCCCCTCAGCCCCAACCAGTCCCAGCAGAAGACTGCCCCTCCCTGAGCCTGGTTCTGCTGGAGGTTTCTTCCTGTTAAAAGGGAGTTTTTCCAACCCACTGTCGCCAAGTGCTTGCTCATAGGGGGTCGTTTTGACCGTTGGGGTTTTTCTGTCATTATTGTATGGCTTTTGCCTTACAATATAAAGTGCCTTGGGGCAACTGTTTGTTGTGATTTGGCGCTATATAAATAAAATTGATTTGATTTGATTTGGTCACGTGTTTGTGGCCGTCACCACAATTCGGTTTTTGGGTGCTCTTAAGAGGATTAACACTACGGTGTTCTGGATTAGGGTATGAATGCTCACTAATTAGACAACAGACTGTTGCTGTCACTGTTTGTTCATGTGTGGTTGTTTGTCATGGTATGTCGTATGGTTGGGGCACCATCTCCTTGGTGTCTCATGTCACAGTTATTGTCTTCATCACTTGTCTCCCGTTCTTGTCTGTCTTTGTGTTGTTTTGGTGGTCAGCCCTTCCTGATAGAAGCTGTCGGTTGGCTTTGAGTAGGATGTTGTAGGCTGATCGGGAAGGGCGGATGGGGGTCACACACACACCACATTCACTCATGCACTACATACCTTCTGTCTTGCAGGAATAAATTGCATATATGCGTAATAATGTTCATAAATGGTTCTGCCAGTGTGGCACTTACAATTACTATATATATGCAGACAGGGGGAAGAAAAAAAAGATAGATACCAGGAGGACCAAACCTGATCAATGCCCTGTGACCCTGACTGCGTCTTCCAGTTGTGCACTCAAGAGCCGAAGCTTCCCGCAGCTTATGCTGAGGTAATGCTGGCCTCCCCATCTAATTCCCGTATTAGAGCAAACTGTCTTTTCCCGGTGTTCCATACGATTCCAGGATGGCTCCCAAGTGGACCTGGATCCTGGATCTGACTACCTACACAGCTAGATCACTTTGGGAACTCCTCGGCTCTCGGCATAGAGCGTATGTCAACTACATGCCAGTTAAGTTTCCGTTGTCTCAGTGAGATCCCCTTCTCACTCGTTCCTGTTTGTGACTGTGCTATGATAAAGAACTGTGCCAAGAACTCTCCCTAAGAACTGCATGAACTCTGATATCAAACCATTGAAAACCCAGCTGTATTAAGTCCTGCTTAATTGGAACTGCCTTACCACACGCAGCACTTGACCTCTGACCTTTGGGTAGAACTTATAAACTATGAACAATTACTGAACAGTGAACTTTATTTCTTAAGAAGAGAACTTTATTTGTTGAACCCTGAAACAACCTGTGTTAAGCCCAGTGGTGGGCACAGATAACCAAAAAATTAACTTCGATAACAGATAATAAGATAACTGAAAAGTTATCTTTGATAAAGATAAACCGATAAACCACCCAAAAATGTATCGAAAGTTACAGATAATCGATAACCGATAAATTCCGGTGTTGTCTCTGGTACATTTGCAATTACTAAGAAGCTGAAATTAGTTTTTAACACAGTCGCTTTTGAAAGCATCAAAAGACCCAAAGAATGAGCCAGAATGTTTGACTATGCTGCCCCCTGTAGAACACAGCACAGACAAATCTGGAGAGCACCCACAAAATCATCTCTCTACGAACCATAATCATCATTTTTCTTTTAACATTCTGCCCCTGCTGGAAGCACTTGCTTATTTCAGCTCTCCCAACACAGAGGCACCCAGAGAGCAGCCATAAGAACAGCTCTCTATCAAATAAAATACCCCGGTCAGGCGGAGGTCTTGAAAAATAAAGTCATACTAACTTATGGTTTTGTGAAAATACTGATAGAATAACTCCATTAATGTCAATTCTGTCATTTGTACAAAGTTAAAATATAACATATATCTTTTAATGATAATCTGAATAATCAGGTCCCATCTTATCTTAGGGACCTCGTAGTACCATATCATGCCAATATGGCGCTTCGCTCTCAGACTGCAGGCTTACTTGTAGTTCCTAGGGTTTGTAAGAGTAGAATGGGAGGCAGAGCCTTCAGCTTTCAGGCTCCTCTCCTGTGGAACCAGCTCCCAATTCAGATCAGGGAGACAGACACCCTCTCTACTTTAAGATTAGGCTTAAAACTTTCCTTTTTGCTAAAGCTTATAGTTAGGGCTGGATCAGGTGACCCTGAACCATCCCTTAGTTATGCTGCTATAGACTTAGACTGCTGGGGGGTTCCCATGATGCACTGAGTGTTTCTTTCTCTTTTTGCTCTGTATGCACCACTCTGCATTTAATCATTAGTGATTGATCTCTGCTTCCCTCCACAGCATGTCTTTTTCCTGGTTCTCTCCCTGAGCCCCAACCAGTCCCAGCAGAAGACTGCCCCTCCCTGAGCCTGGTTCTGCTGGAGGTTTCTTCCTGTTAAAAGGGAGTTTTTCCTTCCCACTGTAGCCAAGTGCTTGCTCACAGGGGGTCGTTTTGACCGTTGGGGTTTTACATAATTATTGTATGGCCTTGCCTTACAATATAAAGCGCCTTGGGGCAACTGTTTGTTGTGATTTGGCGCTATATAAAAAAAATTGATTGATTGATTGATTGATTAATGTTGAATAAGGCAATTCTGAGGTTTTGTAACAAACACAGACCGCAAAGCATTCTGGGTAAAAGTGCCTCTGCTAAACACTGATTGGTTCAGTCATTCATTATGCAAACCAACACGCTAATGTGACGTGTGTCGTGTGTTGGTTTAAAGATAAATGTGCTTTTGTAAAATATTCCATTTTATTTGTAAAAACAGGCATTTTTACAGAGCCCTGGAAGTGTCATCGCAAAATGTTTTGTATGTGGAGAGAATGTGCGCATGTTTTATTAATGTCGTGCACACGTTTGATGACGTGTGCATGTTTTAAAACTTTTATGATATTGTAAAACGTGCCCTCAATATTAGTAAGTAAGTAAGTAAATTTATTTATATAGTGCCTTTCACAGACATAAGTCACAAAGCACTTCACAGGTTAAAATGCAATAATAAATAATGAAAACAGATAAAACAAAGGACAAGGTTAACAATTGGTCAGTTCTGAAAAGCCTTATCTTGACACATAAATGTTGGCTTTACACTGTGCGTGTTTTGGCCATTTTTCAGATGATTTTTCATTCATGCGAGAATTTTTTGGACCGAGTTTCAGGTTAATCACGCATCCTGCATTGTGTAGTGGAGTAACAAGCATTAACATCTCACGACCACCTCCTGCTGCTGAAGAGCTTCATGCATCCAACCGCAGAGCTGTCTTGTAATGTTTTTGTTGTTGTTGTTGTTTTGTTTTTAAACTTAATTTGTAAAAAAAAAAAAAAAAAAAAAAAAAAAGCCTAAAAGTTGATTTGACCACCATCTGATATAACCGGGTTAAAATAAATAGAACACTGCCATTTACTGGTACCCAGACGCTTAGTACTTCTTTGGGCGAATACTGCCATGAACACTACTGGCCACTAGATGGCCAGTAGCGGCCTTGAAAACTTGCCAAACAAAATTCCAGATAATCTGTGTCTGCTACATTTAACTTTTAAGATGCGTGGAATTTAACAACCACAAATACACTAACGTCTATAAACCCAGAGAATATATTCACGCGAGTTTTATGCACTAGAGTTTAATGCTGTTATCCGTGGAGCCTGAACAGAGTGTCTGAAATGCATTTGTCCTGTCGTGAACATCTGAGATTACCTTATGCTACCCATAATGCATTGCTGCCTGGCACAGCATGTGCTCACAAAACCTTAAAAATTAGCACATTACTTTAAAACAAAAACATATATCTGATATTTCACTTTATAAAACTTCAGACATGACAGTAATTTTAAATAACTTGTCCAAAATGAGTAGGTCAAAATTTGGTTTCAACAACAGTGTTTGAAGTGTTTATTTCTCCCTAGTTTTTACATTATATATGAGAAACACGTTAAAGTTACACAGAAATGCCGTCGTTTTGGAGCATTTTCCACCATGTTGGACTAGTAGCCAGAGAGACCAGCCAGTGAGGTCACGGTGCCTCTCTACTCTTATTGGCTGTGTCCTTCCCAGAAACTCTCGCCCAAGTCTGCAGAAGCCCCCGTGTGATCTATGACATCACTGGCATCGACTGTATGGGTATCAACCGTCGCTGCTGGAAGTAGTTCAAGTCTGTCTGTTCTTTTGAAAGTTTACCCTTATGAGGAACGTTTTAGCTCTGTGACAGACTGGCATCCTGTCCAGGGTGTACCCGGCCTCACGCTCTATGATTGCTGGGATAGGCTCCAGCCCCCCGCAACCCTTAATTGGAGTAAACAATTGAAGATGAGTGAGTGAGTGAGGAACTTTTTATAATTTTTTTTTAGTGACAACGTGAATTTTGAATGTATTGGTAATGTCATATTACAGTATGAATCCCCTATTTTGAGGGTAAGAAATTTAAAAATAAGAAAAAAATTATCTTTATGCCTAAAATCTTAAAAAGCGCAGTAGCCCTATATGTTTACAGTTTTGCCAACTGCTTACACCCAAAATGCGAATGTTTAGACGAAAACTTCAAATCTAAAACTTCTTGTTAACAATAGCTAAAACACAATGTGACAATACCTTAATCACGTTTTCTGCTTTGCACTTTGCTTCCAATTCTTCAACATAGTTGTTGCAGAACACGACACACAGTTTCCTATATTAGACACTGAACTCAAAGATAAACTACCTTGTTATAATCGGGAAAACACTTTTAATAAAAATGCACAATGGCCCAGTCACACGGCACACGATGATTCCTGAATGAAGGAAAAAAGTAAAAAAGTCATGATTCTTTGAGAAAAGGTGGAGGAAAGAGCGCTTTATCATCAAATAGCCTGTGAAGCAAAAGTACAAAAGGGACAAAGGAGGAACTTAACAAGATCGAAGCTAAATACTCGATGCTTGAAACGAAACGCGCCTGGAGCCACTGCTGGATCAGTGTATGTCTGCATCTCTGAGTCCCAGGACTCGGCGCTGGGACGGAGTTCATAGCGACTGAGTCCTGGAGAAACTGCGGAGATCTGTGCACGTCGGTGGGTCCACCTGCTCTGGTGCCTCGTCCAGAACAAAAGAGGGATCATCTCCATCATCAGAATCCTCACTCTCTGACGACATGCTGTGTGCTACATCTTGCTCCAATTAAAAAAAAAAAAACTGGTGTGCCGCAGTCACTGCTGTATCACTGTATTACCTTACTAAGCTTTATATATATATATATATATATATATATATATATATATATATATATAGATAGATAGATAGATAGATAGATAGATAGATAGAGAGAGAGAGAGAGAGAGAGAGAGAGAACTGTCAAAACGGGGAATAAATATGTATAAAGATGATTGAATACATCAGAGCAGTAAATTGATCAGTCCGTGTGAACGCTGTGCATTGACTCGCGTGCGGTTATTTCCACCAGCTGCAGCTGATCCACAACATGAATTCTGCCTTCCAGAACAGCTCTTTATATAATCATTTGAATTATCTACCTGTTGCCACATGTACATAAGGGCTGGATTTCATTCCTACACTCATGTTGTTATATTAAATAAAAAAATAATAAGCGCAAGCAGGAGCTGCTGCTATCACTGCTGCCTTCATGTACCGTTGGAAATTACACAACTTTGTTGTTTCAAATTCAGCAAAATAATTTATTGTATCCACGCAAAAGATTAATTCTTCCCTATATAAGGTGTCTGAGTCCATTGAAGCTGACTCCCCACCCAATTAAAAAATCCAAGCAAGCAGGCTGAGTTTGCCCTGTAATTTCCGACGGTACATGAATGCAGCAGCAACGCTCACAAACTGGCTTCGGCACTGTGTGAAAACATTCAGCTGGTCGAACTCAAACTAAAAGCTAACGTTACAAAAACAAAGCAAACGATTAAAAAATGTCAAGAATGACAGCAAAACGAAACACGGACGATTTGAGGCTTCCGTTGCCCTTTGTTCAAAATTTTTGACAGTTTAAAAATCCTGACGAAGCGCCAGCTGCAGGCACGAAGCTGAGCAAAGGTTAAATGATGCCAACAAAAGTCAACGAAAGTCCAGATTTCTTGTTTCATTAGGGCTTCGTTGCCCTTCATTAAGTGCTGTGTGACTGGGCCACAACACATCTGGCAATTGGAAATACTTATGCACACATCTGAAATCACTTGCACAGAAAACTCACCACCAATCAGTCTGACATCTGGCACTACAGATAGAGCTCAGGTAAGACATTTTGTCAAATCTGCAATCATAGAGGTGGAAATACCCAGAGAAAGGAGAAGAGGACAAGGATGACAAAAAGCAAAGAGATACATGGACAAAGACAAAGACAAGGAAGAGCAAGAAGGAGAAATGTTTCAGATGAAATTTGAGCAACTTTGGTGGACCATGTGATCAACCACAGCCTCACAGTGAGGGAAGCTGGACAAAGGGTCCACCCAAAATCAGCCACCACACAGTGTGTAGTACTGTCAAGTGCAGTATCTTTCTGATGTTACTGTACCATGTATGTAAACTATAGTACTGTAAACACTTGTTTTCATTGTTTAGATTTGTGTTTTGAATTTGAATTGTACAGTTTTCCATCTTTCTTTAGGTATTTGTAAGCAATTTCTATTTTATTGTAAAACAAATAAACAAACACCAAAACAGGGAAATAACACTTGAAAAATTCTTGAAAGGGTAGTTGGAAAACAGCTAACTGATCATCTGCAGAGGAATGGTCTATTTGAAGAGTTTCAGTCAGGTTTTAGAATTCATCATAGTACAGAAACAGCATTAGTGAAGGTTACAAATGATGTTCTTATGGCCTCAGACAGTGGACTCATCTCTGTGCTTGTTCTGTTAGACCTCAGTGCTGCTTTTGATACTGTTGACCATAAAATTTTATTACAGAGATTAGAGCATGCCATAGGTATTAAAGGCACTGCGCTGATAGATTACAATTTGTTCATGTAAATGGGGAATCTTCTTCCACAAGGTTCTGTGCTAGGACCAATTTTATTCACTTTATACATGCTTCCCTTAGGCAGTATTATTAGACGGTATTGCTTAAATTTTCATTGTTACGCAGATGATACCCAGCTTTATCTATCCATGAAGCCAGAGGACACACACCAATTAGCTAAACTGCAGGATTGTCTTACAGACATAAAGACATGGATGACCTCTAATTTCCTGCTTTTAAACTCAGATAAAACTGAAGTTATTGTACTTGGCCCCACAAATCTTAGAAACATGGTGTCTAACCAGATCCTTACTCTGGATGGCATTACCCTGACCTCTAGTAATACTGTGAGAAATCTTGGAGTCATTTTTGATCAGGATATGTCATTCAAAGCGCATATTAAACAAATATGTAGGACTGCTTTTTTGCATTTACGCAATATCTCTAAAATCAGAAAGGTCTTGTCTCAGAGTGATGCTGAAAAACTAATTCATGCATTTATTTCCTCTAGGCTGGACTATTGTAATTCATTATTATCAGGTTGTCCTAAAAGTTCCCTAAAAAGCCTTCAGTTAATTCAAAATGCTGCAGCTAGAGTACTGACGGGGACTAGAAGGAGAGAGCATATCTCACCCATATTGGCCTCTCTTCATTGGCTTCCTGTTAATTCTAGAATGGAATTTAAAATTCTTCTTCTTACTTATAAGGTTTTGAATAATCAGGTCCCATCTTATCTTAGGGACCTCGTAGTATCATATCACCCCAATAGAGCGCTTCGCTCTCAGACTGCAGGCTTACTTGTAGTTCCTAGGGTTTGTAAGAGTAGAATGGGAGGCAGAGCCTTCAGCTTTCAGGCTCCTCTCCTGTGGAACCAGCTCCCAATTCAGATCAGGGAGACAGACACCCTCTCTACTTTTAAGATTAGGCTTAAAACTTTCCTTTTTGCTAAAGCTTATAGTTAGGGCTGGATCAGGTGACCATGAACCATCCCTTAGTTATGCTGCTATAGACGTAGACTGCTGGGGGGTTCCCATGATGCACTGTTTCTTTCTCTTTTTGCTCTGTATGCACCACTCTGCATTTAATCATTAGTGATCGATCTCTGCTCCCCTCCACAGCATGTCTTTTTCCTGGTTCTCTCCCTCAACCCCAACCAGTCCCAGCAGAAGACTGCCCCTCCCTGAGCCTGGTTCTGCTGGAGGTTTCTTCCTGTTAAAAGGGAGTTTTTCCTTCCCACTGTAGCCAAGTGCTTGCTCACAGGGGGTCATTTTGACCGTTGGGGTTTTACATAATTATTGTATGGCCTTGCCTTACAATATAAAGCGCCTTGGGGCAACTGTTTGTTGTGATTTGGCGCTATATAAAAAAATTGATTGATTGATTGATTGATTGATTGATTGCTCAATACTGTAACTTTTGATTTCAGTGTTTTGTGTAAAACACATCAGTGTGTTGCTGTTGATTTGAAAGTGTTTCAAAATGGTGCATGTGTGTATCATTTTGTTGCTAGAATGACATTTTTGGAAGGGATTGTTAGGTTTTAACTTTAGGGTTTCATTCTGACAGAGCTGTGAGGGGTTTTACAACAAGTGTTGTGTCTTATCTTGCTTGTGTGTAAAGTTTTGACACAGTGAGCTAAATTTTGCAAAATGTGTGTAAGCAATCGACAAAAACTGTAACAGAAAAATAAAGCTCTCTCACTCCATCTGTCAGTTTACACATAGAGCATATGACAGCATGCAACAACATGTTTCCAATCAAATTATACCATTTTTAACATACCTTAAAAAGTCATGCAGGTGATGGGTCAGTGGATGTCATGGATGTGTCTTGGACTCACTCCGATCATACATCACAACGATGATGATAATGTTTTGCTAAATACTTTTACAGTCAACATTTCCAGTTGCCTATGTGCTCTGGATGCTGTGTCCTAAGTCATTTTATGTTGTGTGTCTAACGGATGCTCTTTGGTGAATATATTGTTGCTTGCTGTGTGTTTGATCTGAACGCAATGTTTGGTTTTGATCACAGGATAACTATTTTTGAGGTGACAGTTTGATTTTGATAGAAGAGTCTGGGATTTTGTGAATGTACAGTAGTGCTCAGAATAATAGTAGTGCTATGTGACTAAAAAGATTAATCCAGGTTTTGAGTATATTTCTTATTGTTACATGAGAAACAAGGCACCAGTAGATTCTGTAGATTCTCACAAATCCAACAAGACCAAGCATTCATGATATGCACACTCTTAAGGCTATGAAATTGGGCTATTAGTAAAAAAAGTAGAAAAGGGGGTGTTCACAATAATAGTAGTGTGGCATTCAGTCAGTGAGTTTGTCAATTTTGTGCAACAAACAGGTGTGAATCAGGTGTCCCCTATTTAAGGATGAAGCCAGCACCTATTGAACATGCTTTTCTCTTTGAAAGCCTGAGGAAAATGGGACGTTCAAGACATTGTTCAGAAGAACAGCGTAGTTTGATTAAAAAGTTGATTGGAGAGGGAAAACTTATACGCAGGTGCAAAAAATTATAGGCTGTTCATCTACAATGATCTCCAATGCTTTAAAATGGACAAAAAAAAAAAAAAAACAGGGGCGTGTGGAATAAAACAGAAAACAACCATCAAAATGGATAGAAAAATAATGTAGAGAAGAATAAACAGAAGCCACAAAAGCTGGAGTTTTAAACCTAACCAGACCCCTCCTACTGAGAGGCAGACTGCTATAGGCTAGTGACTAAACAATAGGTCTAATTAGCAACTATTGTGCTCTAGTTAGCACCCTCCTAATGACAGGGCAGCTGTCCCTCCTAACGCCTCTCCTGATGGCTCCCTTGACGACTGTCCTGATGACGTGAATGACCCATTACCATGAACAAAAGACTGAAACTGCTTTGACCTGAGTACCCCATTGTAAACAGGGGATAAAGCGTGTCTCAGACCCCTCCCCGGTTAAGGCTGGGTTTCAAGGACTGGGTTTAAGGTTTTGAGAAAATGGGTGAAGGTTTCAAGAAATGTGTTTTAACAACTGGGAAAAACTGTCATAACAACACGCGATAGTGGCAGGTGCCACTCTGACTGGTTAATTATACTTTATGCCCATAACACACCCATGAACAATGTGCTCTCCGGTGTGCTGCAGGGTGTCTTATTGTGATACAGAACACTTGGCATCAACGCGAGTCTGAAACATGATCAGTGTAATTACAAATCACTGTCCTGTATCTCCAACACTGTTCAGACACAGTGTGTGTGAACTGTGTTCCCACATCCACACCATCAGACAAAACAAACGCGGTAACCTTGTGCGCCCTCGTGCATCCCTCCACCCTCACTGAATGCTTGTCTGTCACAAACCGCCTCTGTCTGTTAATCCAGAAGGATTGTACAGTTGTATTGTTGCCGTGCTCGTGCACCGTTATGTGATTCTGCTTCGCTGTTGCTGTTCTGCTCTCGGGTTTTATTTTTGTGTGTCCTTTCCAGACCCCGGTGACCCTGGTGTCTAAACAAAGAACATGTTGTTTACTGGTTTCACATCAAAAGGCGGGATGCTGGACCTGCTGCATCAACAAATGAGATGCAAAGTGCACATGTGCAGACATGCTAACCTGCCGAACAAAGCTTTACAGGGACAGAGTCATTCTGCAGGAAGAACTTACATCACACTGGTTGGTTTAGAAATCACCAAATGGACCAAATAACAGACTTCCTGTTGGAACACGATGCTGAGGGAGAATGTAATATTGTGTAAGCCAATGAAAATCAGTTTAGAACAGAAAAGGATCTTTGATTTCCAGAATGAAGGGTCACTTAACGCTCAAGGCCACGGCTTTATTTGGAGAGTATGTGGAGCTGAGTCACTGAGTTATCTCAGCAGGACATCAGACACACCAGGACACACACAAGTCAGTGGGTGTCCTGGATGTGCTTTGGACTCTCAGGATGCAGCGGTGGTTTACATCTGTGGTGCTCTTTCTTGGCATCAAACCATATTGCTGCTCACAGGTCTTCGGCTTCCTTCCTTAGTGTTGACGTTCTTGTACACCTTGCTATAGAACTCAAACATTTACTGTATTAATTTAAAAAATGCTTGATGTGTTTTGGGTTGTTGTCTTGTTGAAACACCCATTTGAAGGGCATTTCCTCTTTGGCATAAAGCAACATGACCTCTTCAAGTATTCTGATGTATTCAAACTGATCCATGATTCCTGGTATGCCATAAATAGGCCCGACACCATAGTATGAGAAATATCCCTATATCATGATGTTCATGCTTCACTGTCTTCACAGTGTACTGTAGCTTGAATTCAGTCTTTAGGGGGTCATCTGACAAACTGTCTATGGCCACTAGACCCAAAAAGAAGAATCTTGTTAACATCAGTCCACAAAATGTTGCACCATTTCTCTTTCGGCCAGTCAATGTGTTATTTGGCGAATTGTAACCTCTTCAGCAACATGTCATCTTTTTCAGCAATGGAACTTTGTGGGGGCTTCTTGTCCATAGCTTGGCTTCACATTGGTGTCTTGTAATTGTTATAGTACTCACAGGAAACTTTAGGTCTTCATTGATCACACTGGAGCTGATCATTGGCTGAGTCTTTGACATTCTGCTATTCTTTGATCCAGTTGAATGGCAGTTTTCCATTTTCTTCCAAATCTATCTGGTATTGTTGCCACTTTAAAGCATTTGAGATCATTTTAGCTGAGCATTCTCATTTTCTGGACTTTTTTTAATGTTTCCCTTCTCCAATCAACTTTTTAATCAAAGTACACTGTTCTTCTGAACAATATCTGGAACAACCCATTTTCCTCAGATTTTCAGAAAGAAATGCAGAACAACTAGAGATAAGGTGAGAAGCTCAGTCATCTGTGAGGAGCTCAGAGTAGAGCTGCTGCTCCTTACGTTGAAAGGAGCCAGCTGAGGTTTTCAGGCATCTGGTAAGGATGCCCTTTGTGGGCCTCCCTAGGGAGGTGTTCCAGGCACATCCAGCTGAGAGGAGACCCTGGAGAACACCCAGGAGTAGTTGGAGAGATTATATCTCCATATTGGCCTGGGAATGCCTCGGTATCCGCCAGTCAGTGGTGGTTAATGTGGCCTAGGAATGGGAATTTTGTGGTCCCCTACTAGAGCTGCTGCCCCTGTGACCCAGTCCCAGAGAAGCAGTTGAAGATGGTATGACATGTATGACAACCAGCATGTACAACATTTGCTGCCTTCGTCCTTAAATAAGGTCCATGTGTAAGGTCGTAATAAGGTCACAGAAAGAAATCTGCATGTTGAATTGGCACAATTTTTACACTGGATGCCCTTCTTGATGCTACACCACATTACATGGAGAAATGTGGCAAGGGTGGGGTTTGAACCAGGAACCTTCCGCACTGAAACCAAGTGGACTAACAGAAAAAAATTATTTATCCCAGGTTTTTTCTTTCTGTAACCTTTTTGTTATTTTTATGAGCATGTAAGATTATGTGCAACTCTGCATAGTGATTTGGACACAAGGACCCATCAATCTTTATTGCCAATAAATTATTCTTTTTGTTCTTTGTCAGGTTTTGAGTTTGTTTAGTTATCTGTGTTTATTTTTTTCACTGGTCTGTTTGTTATTTTTCTTATTTCATTGTTTTTTTGTGTTTATTCTCTTTCTGGTGTTTTTGCCTGCTTGGGTCTGTCTGTCTCTATCTCTCTTGTCTGTCTCTTGGTTCTTGGTGGTGGGTGTGTCCCTCTTTCTGACCACAACCTTGTTCTGGTGCTTTTCATGTGCACCTGTTCCTGATTTGCTGCTCATCACCTGGGGTTATACGTATAAGCTCACTGGGTGTGTTAGTTCATTGCCAGATTGCCGTACCTTGTGCCACTTTCTAGCTCTGTACCTGCATTCCATAGTCCTAACTGCCTCCTTGTGTGTTGCAGGCCTGGAGTACCTGGACCTCAGATGGTGTGTTACCTGCTCACAGAGTCCTGTAACAAATGGCATCCCTATTTACCATCAGTGCCATCAGAGCCCACTTTCACACTTCCTTAGACAGCCAGAATTTTACATGAAATTGTACACTGTGACACCTGTACAGAATATTCAGAATACCCTCTGGGATGACATACTTCATCCTATTAACACTGACAACTCAGTGCAAGCTTTCAGGCTCTTGTCTTGAAAGAACTCCCACATTCCTTTAGCGTCACTCATTATGTCCAAATTTGCAAGTCCTCCACCCACAATGAATGCAACCGCCTGCAAAACGGTTTGATCTTAAATACTGGCCACCAAAGAGATGGCAGTCTGCAGGACTTTATCTAAACCTTCTGGAAACTA
Source organism: Thalassophryne amazonica (assembly GCF_902500255.1). Lineage (NCBI taxonomy): Eukaryota > Metazoa > Chordata > Actinopteri > Batrachoidiformes > Batrachoididae > Thalassophryne > Thalassophryne amazonica. Next base: position 11,744,882 of record NC_047110.1, on the reverse strand, counting down.
CAAGTCCATGATCAGACTTCATACAGTGGGCAAAAATAAGTATTGAAAACGTCACCATTTCTCTCAGTCAGTATTTTTCTGAAGGCGCTACTTACATGAAATTTTCACCAGACGTCGGTATCAACCCAAGTAATCCACACATACAAAGAAATCAAACCATAGAGGTCCATAAATTATGTGTAAAAATGTGAAATGACATAGGGAAAATGTTTTGAACATCTGATGAGAGCCATGGAAAGACAAGACACCAGCTGAAATCTATCAGTAATTAGAAAGCAGTCCTGCCTCTTGGCAGTTAGGGAATAACCCCCTTGTGTCTGATGATTTGTGTTTGATGATTTGCTGACGTTAATGCTGGATTTTACAGTCACAAACTTAGTTTTAAAAACGGATATTTGCAACCATAAAATCCAGCATTAATGCCCACAAATCATAAGACACAAGGGGGTTATTGTTGGGAAAGTGTAGGAACACGGACCCACAACAGGGGGCGCAAATGAACGGACAATGGAGTAAGTCAAAATAACAACGCTTTACTGTTGTGAATGTGCACAACGAATACAACCAATTACAGAAATGGACAACAGTCAATACACAAAAGTGTCGTGTGGGCAGGCTTGAAGATAGGAGACGCCTCTCCAAGGTAAGACCGGAACCACACGGCTTCCTCCGCCACAGGACCCCGGGAATACTGGAGCCGCCAAGTCCCGAACTCCCAGGTGGCCACTGCCTCCGTGTGTCGGACCTGGTACTGCTGGCGAGGGGAAAAGAACAGTTAGATGGGGGCGCGTTTGCACCCAGAACTCCGAACGGCAGGAAAGGTACCTCCACCTCTCGTTGGAACAGTAATCCAATAAACTAGCTCAGTCAAGAATATGTACTCTGTATGCTTCGATAAGTTACCTCTCCGATAGAAACGATATCTCGGCGATGAGGTGGAGATGCCGTCCTGCTGATATACCCCAGTGATAATTGCCATCAGCTGTCTCAGGTGATGGGTGACAGCTGTTACCGAGGCTGCTCCTGTGGGGCGGCGGCGCCCTCTGGTGCCTGGAGCCCGCACTCCAGGCAGGGCGCCCTCTGGTGGTGGTGGGCCAGCAGTACCTCCTCTTCAGCGGCCCACACAACAGTTATTCCCATTCTAATTCTAGTATTGTATTTATCGGTGATCACAGCAGTAATTGCAATATTTACATCAGTCGGTGAAGCTTACCATAGTAACAGTGTCTTCATGCCAAACTGGAAATTCTGTGAGCAGACCCACAGATTTCTCTATCTGGTCAACTGCATTGAGTAATTCTATATCAGAATCCACAGCAATACTTTCGTATGATAGATTAAATTCACCATTTCAGCAATGTTGTTGCTGCACTAGTTTCTCTGTCTCTCAGCTGACAGCGCCATTATTAACATCTGTGTAGCAACGCAGTCAGGACGCAAAGTAATACATCAAATGTGAAACGGCTGAATATTTTGCCACCATCAACGCTATATTTTATGGTTGGAAATCTCACACGCTTAACCAATCAGATTTACTGAACAAATGTACAACCCCAATTTCAATGAAGTTGGGAGGTTGTGTAAAATGTAAATAAAAACAGAATACAATGATTTGCAAATCCTCTTCAACCTATATTCAACTGAATACACCACAAAGACAAGATATTTCATATTCAAACTGATCAACTTTATTGTTTTTGTGCAAATATTTGCTCATTTTGAAATGGATGCCTGGAACACATTTCAAAAAAGCTGGGACAGTTTTAACACGTGCAGAATGTGGCTTGGCATTGTCTTGCTGAAATAAGCAATAACATCCCTGAAAAAGACGTTGCTTGGATGGCAGCATGAGTTGCTCCAAAACCTGGATGTAGCTTTCAGCATTGATGGTGCCATCACAGATGTGTAAGTTGCCCATGTCATGGGCACTAACACACCCCCATACCATCACAGATGCTGACTTTTGAACTTTGCGCTGCGAACAATCTGGATGGTCTTTTACCTCTTTTGTCCGGAGGACACGACGTCGATGTTTTCCAAAAAACAATTTGAGATGTGGACTCATCAGACCACAGCACACTTTTCCACTTTGCATCTGTCCATTTCAAATGAACTCGGGCAGCGGCATTTCTGGATGTTGTTGATGTATGGCTTTCACTTTGCATGGTAGAGTTTTAACTTGTACTTGTAGATGTAGCGACGGACTGTGTTAACTGACAATGGTTTTCTGAAGTGTTCCTGAGCCCATGCGGTAAGATCCTTTACACAATGATGTCGGTTTTTAATGCTGTGCCGCCTGAGGGCTTGAAGGTCACGGGCATTCAATGTTTGTTTTCGGCCTTGCCGCTTACATGTAAAAAGTTCTCCAGATTCTCTGAATCTTCTGATTATATTATGGACTGTAGATGATGGAATCCCTAAATTCCTTGCAATTGCACATTGAGAAACATTGTTCTTAAACGGGTGGACTATTTTTCACCCAGTTGTTCACAAAGTGGTGATCCTTGCCCCATCTTTGCTTGTGAACAGCTGAACCTTTTGGGGATGCTCCTTTTATACCCAATCATGACACTCACAATTATTGTCCTCAGTTCCCAAAACGCTTATTGACTGTTGTTAGAAGGAAAGATGAGGTAACACAGGTAAACATACCAGTGTCCCAGCTTTTTTGAAACATGTTGCAGGCATCCATTTCAAAATGATCAAATATTTGCACAAAATCAATAAAGTCTATCAGTTTGAACATTAAATATCTTGTCTTTGAAATCTTGTATTCAATTGAATATAGGTTGAAGAGGATTTGTAAATCATTGTATTCTGTTTTTATTTACATTTTACGCAACGTCCCAATGGAATTGTATTTGGATTGGAATGCAAATTAATATCAACTAACCTATAAAAAGGTCTCTCATTACTAAAGTGTCACACAAGAAATGTCCAATGATGGGTAAAACCAAAGAGCTCTCTCAAGAGCTTTGCAACCTTATTATTGCAAAACATACCAATGGCATTGGTGACAGAAGGATTTCTAAACTTCTGAATGTTCCAGTGAGCACTGTAGGGCCATAATCCAGAAGGGGAAAGAACATCATTTCACCATAAACTGGCCATGACCAGGTGCTCCTCCCATGATTTCTGACAGAGGAGTGAAATGAATTATCAGAAGAGTTGTCCAAGCGCCAAGGACTACTTGTGGAGAGCTTCATAAAGATCTGGAATTATCAGGTTCAGTCATTTTAAATAAAAGAATAAGTAATGCATTCAACCACCGTGGCCTGTATTCATGCTCACCATGCAAGATTCCATTGCTGAAGATAAAGCATGTTGAAGATCATTTAAAGTTTGCTGCACAATATTAAGACAAGCCTGTGAAATACTGGGAGAATACAGTCTGGTCAGATGAGACCAGAATTGAACTCTTTGGATGTCATAATACACACCATGTTTGGAGGTCAAATGTCACTGCACATCACCCCAAAAACATCACACCAACAGTGACATTTAGAGGTGGAACATCATGGTGTGGGGCTCTTTTCCAGCACACAACACTGGCAAACTTCATATAATTAAAGGAAGGATGAATAGAAGAATGTAGAGACATTCTGGATGAAAATCTGCTGCCACCGATCAGGATGATGAAGATGAAATGAGGGTGGAGATTTCAGCAAGACAGTGATCCCAAACACGCAGTCAAGGAAACTCACAGTTGGTTTCAGAGAGTGAAAATAAAGCAGCCCAAACGGCCCAGACAATCACCACACTTCAATCCAACAGAAGGTCTGTGGAAAGAACTGAAGATCAGAGTTCATAGAACAGTTCCACAGAATGTTCAACATTTGAAGACTATTTGTGTGGAAGAATGGGACAAAATCAAACCTGAGCAATGCATGAGACTCGTTTCTCCATATAGGAGGCTTCTTGTTGCTTCATTACAAAGGCTTTTGTACGAAATATTAAATAATTTTAGTAAATGTGTTCAATATTTTTCCCTGTGTGATTCCATTTATTACACATAACAATTTCTGTACTCATTTATTTTGATTTCTTTGTATGTGTGGATTACTTGGGATGTTTCTGAGATTTGGTGAAAATGTCATGTCAATAGCACCTTTACAAATGTATTTACTGAGAAAATACATATTTTACCCAGTGTAAACTAGAAACTTCTACAGTCCCTGCAGTCCTCTCCACTGTCTTCCCATGAGAACATGACTCGTCCTTAGCAACATAACTGGGATTTGAATAACAATGCTGTGTTCCAGCCCTTGTCCCCTGTTTGATGTCCTGTTGGTTAAATGTTGTTGATATTGGTCGCTTACCTTTGTTTTATACTTTTGCCATTTTGAGATAAACTTTGGTTTTCTGGCACAGATCTTTGGTTGTGTTCTCCTTGTGTTAATGCATGTATTTTAGTATCTTATTTCAGGTTTGAGTTATACTGATCCTGGGTTCCTTATAGGTTGATGTTTCACTGTTTGTCACTCTGTGTCTATGTGTTTGTAGGCATGGCCCTGGCACTTGGTGTTTCTTCACAGCTGTGCTACATCAGAATCAGCACACCTGTCTCTTGTCTCCTCATTACGTGTCACTATTTAAGTTAATTACTTCACAACCTTAGTTTGCTGGATTATTGTTTTTTTATTATTTGTTCCACTTCGTGCTGTTTGTTCTCCTCCTGCATTCCTATTTATTCCTCGTCTGCTCCCTGGCTCCATGCTGCTGCGCTGATTCTCTGACTTCACCCCTGACTGTTTGACTGCTCCTTGTTTTTGGACAGGGCATTATTTTGGGGTAACATTAAAATACTTATTACTTTACATTCTATGTGTTCATTATCTGATTTTTGGGTTCACATGATAAAGATCCTGACAACCATGTCCATAAATTCCCCTGAAATTTTGCAGTCAACAAGCATTGAGCCATTCTGACCAAGATTTCCAGATGCATGGGCAGCAAAACAGCCCTCATGATCAACCCTAGTTGCACTGAAATCATCTTTGACATGAGCATCATCTTTAAAGCAGTCATCAGTTATCAAGTGAAGCTGCGAATAAGAATGATCTCTTACTAAATTACCTCTTACTACATTTAAAGCATAGACTCAGACAACAGACAGGACACTCAGGGAATGCATAAGTCTAAACATCCTTATACGATCATTGACAGGGTTTATACCACTGGAAAGAGTCAGTCTGCCACCAAGTACTAAAGCAAAATAACAAAAAGCAATGTATACACTCATGGAGTGAACAGGTCTGCGGAGTTTAGAGCATCCAGTCAAGGCAAGTCTGGTACCATGCTTCACTGCATCCACGATACCATGGAACTGCTTTATTTCTTGGATGTCAACCACCCAGGTATACATCCAGTCCATCCTCACATCTAGAAAATAAATATCTATGTGCTGCAGACGGGTGAAATGTGGCACCCCCTTGATCTTCTCCACCCACTGGTGTCTTCAACACTCGGGCACCTATGTGCTGGATTTTTGACAGTGAAATGCCCCACATGGTCAAAATGTCAAAACTGATGCTTCCTCACAATGCAAGTGATAATCCTCATCTTAGGCTCCCTAAGCAGCCATTGATTGGATAAAAAAAGTCTTTCCAGGCTACCAAAGGATCCTCAAAGGAACTCATTAGGGTCCTAGTACCAAGACATCCAGTCAATATCTGTAGTCACTAATTAGTGTCAAGTCTCCGAGCCATATAGTAAGACAAGTAGAACCAGGACCCTAATGAGTTTGACCTTCATTCTCCTGCAAAGATATCGGCATCACCAAACCAGTGAAATGAGGTCCCTTCAAAGCTCTTTCAACAGCAGTTGAAGATACTCATCCTTGCTGACAGAAAGTATGTTTCAGGTACCCAACTACATGAACTGCCTTAAATTTGAACCTGGGCAAGCATCTCTCCAGTCCCCACTTTCCAGAGACAGGACCCTTTTGGTTTTCAGTGGTTTGTTCACAGCAAAATTACCAGTGTAAAATTAACACAAAGTGTTAAAGTAACACTGGCCAGTGTCTACATATTCCTCACTGACCCTGTGTGCATGCATATAGACACTGTCAGTGTTAATTTAACACTGGTGATTTTCCTGTGTTCTTTTCCAGGGATGAGGATCCAAAATTTTTCCTCCCCTTCAAAGACGAAGACCCACTCATTCAATGACTTCCTGGATTCAGTTATCAGAAGTGTATCTCTGTGTGGTGAAAGTATTAAACATTAAGACGTTCAGTTCTCTCAGCAATGACATTCATGTCTTGGGACCTCGGAGACATCTGGAAAGAATTTATGGAGTCAAGCGGTTGCTGGACAGAGGTTTTGTCGATGCTCAGTACATTTGAGCTAAGGCGATGACTGGATATCTTTGGTATCAGTTCTCTTCAGTGGATCCATGGATACCATTGGAATTACTTTGTGTCCAATGGTGGGTTAATTAGGCACACTCAGATGAGGATTATGGCTTGTATGGTGAAGGAACATCAGCTATGAAGTTTTGGCCATGTGAACAACTCAGCATAGAGTTGGCAAAGTATTGAGGACCTCAGTAGCTGGAGAGGTCCAACAGAACCTCCACACTTCACCCGGCTATGAAAGATAGATGCTTGCTTTTGTGAGGTGGGGATGGACCAGCTGTCTGTCTGGATGTTTGCCATCCTGGACCCAAGACAGTTCCATAGTGTGGTGGATGCAGTGACAAGTAGCACCAGGTCATGTGCACAGAAGAGTTCCTCCCACAGAGTGTGGAAGGGAGGTATCTCCTTCAGTGTCAAGGTTTGTATGGAGATTTACTGTGGTTTTAGTACCAGTCCTGCCCCCAATCAAGTGATACCTGCATCCTGGAGGACCACCTGTAGTCCTGGAGGCAGTTTAATGTTGTCCTCAGGTAAATGTACCATGAGGGATATCAAATCAAACAGGTGAAGGGAGGATATATGTTCTATGCTTGCACTGTACTGTTGATGATCATTACATTAAAATAAAATGATCCCAGCCAACTAATAAAACTAACACCATACTGAGTGTGACATTTTCTATTAGTGTGTAACAAATATTGCATGTTTCTGAGAGCCACGGAGGATTTTGTTTCACAAAGGGATCCTGCTCAGTCACTGACCACCTTCCTGTTGTGGTTCCTTTGTTTCAACATCTGAAGACGTGCAGTTATTCAAACAATGCTGGCTGCTTCTCACAGAATGGAACACTTTAGCTGAACACAAAGCAATAAATCCACATCGAATAAAAGTCAGAAGTGAGCAAATCAGCTCCAGGGGTGCAACAACCTGTTTCTACAGCAGCAACAGCAAAACATTTCTGAATGCATGAATAAATGTGCACATTAGTATTTATACAAAACAAATGTTTTGTGTGTGTTTCTACAAAAAAAATTAAAAATCTCATCCATGCACTTTGGAAAATATCACAATTGTAAAAAAAAAGAAAAAAGAAAGGACAACAAGGAAAACTTGATGTGCTTGGATAAATTTAGATGGTTAAAAAGTAAGCATTTTAATGTTCATTGTTGGTTTTAACTTCTTCTAAGACAAGAATAGGTACACACAAAATGTGTCAAAATAATTGTTACATCCTAATGCAGTTCATGAAAATTAAACAGCATAGTTATTTTTGTTTAATATGATAAAAAATATATTGGAACCACTTTCATTTTCAGTGATCACTACTTTCGAAATATTCAATAGGGTTTTAACTAAAAAGATGTACACAAATTCTGATTTGCATTGTTGTCTTTATCTATGAAGAGGTGAGACTGCATCAAGCATCAACTCTGAGACCTTTTTTTTTTTTTGGAGAATTATTGGAGAGGTGGACGGATTAGCTGAGACAGGATTTTTCATTGCAAATGTCACTGAAATCTGTTGAGAGAGTTGAGAGCAGAACGAGATGAGCCTGGAGCTTTGCAGATATGCTCTGGAGAGAATGGGAATGAAAGTCAGCAGGAGCAAAATATGCATGTGAAACAGAGGGAGTCACCTGTTCAATGTAAAGATAAACTTTACTGATCTCACAGAGGAGAGAAATTCACGTTACGTCAGCGCTTAAAAAACACAATGTTCATCAAACAGCGTGTGCAAGGATAAGCAATAATAATAATACTTGTAACAGTACAAGACATAAGAAATGAGGTAGAAATAGAATATGTATGTATATGTATACACACACACACACATACGTGCGTATGATTGGGATTGAATAGGAGATAGGAGCATCTTCTTTACAACGTGAAATAGAGTTTAGGTGTGGTAAGGTGACATTAGTGCAGGGATTTGTAAACGAGTTGTTATTGCAGATGATTTATGGATATATTAATACTGCACGTGATTTGTGGACATATTAATATTGCACGTGATTTGTGGACATATTGCATGTGGCAGAGTCATCAGAGACCTTCTGGAGGTGGCAGCTGTCTGTGTTGTAGGTGAAGTCCGAGGTGTAGAGGGTGAAGAGGAAAGGTGAGAGGACAGTGCCCTGGGGGGCCCCGGTGCTGCACCTTACCACCTCAGACTGACAGCCGCGCAGCCGCACGTACTGCGGGCGGTCAGTGAGGTAGTCGATGGTCCAGGCGGCGAGGTGTCCATCCACACCTGCGTCCTCCAGCTTCTCCCGCAGCAGCGCCGGTCTGATGGTGTTGAAAGCGCTGGAGAAATGAAAGAACATGACTCTCACAGCGCTCCCGCGGGTCTCCAGGTGGGTGAGCACTCGCTGCAGTAGGTAGATGATAGTGTCATCTACCCCGATGTTGGGCCTGTAGGCGAACTGCAGTGGGTCCAGGGTGTCGCTCACCACGGTGCAGAGGTGAGACAGGACGAGCCGTTCCATGGTCTTCATGAGGTGGGAGGTCAGGGCAACTGGTCTGTAGTAGGCCGGTTCCTTGGTGTGCTGTGTTTTGGGAACTGGGACCACACAAGAGACTGGAGTAGAAAGGTATAAAAGAGGAGAGTGCAGACAGGGTGGAGTGGGTGGAGAAAGGTGATATGTGTTATAAGGGTACCTGAAAGAGTGAAAGGGAAAGTTTACAAGCTGGTACTGAGAAACAGTGGTGCAAACTAAAAGACAGGTGACAGATCTGAAGATGCTGTGATTTTCCTGTAGCATAACTCAGGTGGACAGGGTTAGGAATGAGCATATCAGAAGGTGGACAGGGTTAGGAATGAGCATATCAGAGGGACAGCAAAAGCAGGACAGTTTGGAGATAAAGCCTGAGAGGAGAAATGAAGATTGGTTGGAAATGAGAAGGATGCTGAAGATGGAGCCACCAAACAAGAGAGGAAGGAGGCCAAAGAGATGGTGTTAAGGGAGATGAAAAAGAAAATACAGAGGACAGGGTGAGATAGAGATGGATGATCTACTGTGGTAACCCCAAAATGGGAGCAGCCAAAAGGACGGAGAAGGATTGTTTCCTCTATGAACCAATAACCTTACTGCATATTACTCAACTCTCTCCATCATACAGTCAAGTTCATAAGTATTTTGACAGTGACAGAATGATTGAAATTTTGTTTCCATAAATGATCACAATGGAGTGGAATTTAAACAATGAAGATGTGCTTGGAGTACAGACTTTCAACTTTCATTCAAGGAAATTAACAAAAATATCTCATTAGCCATTTAAGAATTAGGGTTCATTTTTATACATAGTGCCCCCATTATCAAAGCCCATAAGTAATGGGACAAACTGAATAAAACAACTATTTTCTTACAAGTTATCACTTTTACGGACATTTTTTTCTCCAGAATATATACATGATAATTTTTAAATCAATGTTCATGCCTTGCATGGGCTTCATTTGACAGTCATTGATAAATACAAACACTGAGTGAGACTGACTTGGATAAACTTGACTAGGCAGATCTCTAAAAGTGACTGTACAAGAAGGAGTCTTGAATGAGAAGACACCAAGACATCCAGACACCTGGAGAAGCTGTGTGGACCATACGCAGCTTCTCCAATCACAGCCACAGTGTCTTTTACACTGAAAGATTTTCAGACAAGAAAATCAATCAGATCTGGGCTCAGGTCTCTTGTTTATCTTCTGGTAAACTGTAGAAAAAATATCACATCATTTAAACAATACTTTGTCTTCATTATAATTCCATTACTGCAGGATTGTCCAGTTTTCACAGTACTGTATTTGGATGCTGTTTGGTTTCCCTCAAACTTGCGAGGTTTATTTATTTCTTTTCTATCTTCTGGCAGTTCAAATGACTAATGATTAATGCCAAGAATGAATCTACAGGTGGATGGATGATAAATCATTATCTGCAGTCCTACAGATGAGACTTGAATGAAAGTGTTTTCACAGTTCTCCTGGTTGTAAGTTGGCTGCTTTGGTCCCGTTCTGGGATCTGGGCTGTTTGCAGTGATCGTGACTGGAGAGCAGCTGTGCACGGCGATGTCAGTCGCAGAAAAGGACTGACGGTGTGGTGGCTGCGCTGTTTTCCATACGGGGCGGAGTGCCGCTGAGCCCGGCGCAGAGCGCACCGCGCACAGCCACAGCGCGCAGCCACAGCCGCTCTCCGGTGCTCTGTGCAGACACCATGGGTCTGGAGAAGGAGAAATCTGAAACCAGTGTCATTATGGACGAGGACGAGTTCAACAAATCGATAGAACCGATTCTGTCGAAGAAAGGAAAAGTTTACGCAGCGCCGCCGGACCGAGATCCGAACGACATCAACGCGCATCTGAAGGTGAGGGGGGGAAAAACAACTGTCACAGCTGATTCTCGAGCTGTGAAAACGTGGAAATGACGAGGTGAGTGTGTTTTGTTTCAGGTTGGCTTTGAGGACGTGATCGCGGAGCCCGTGTCGACGCACAGCTTCGACTCTGTGTGGATCGGAAGCCACGCAGCCTTCGAGCTGGTGAAGTTCATCTTCTACCGGCTGCTGAGCACGCTCCTGGCCGTGCCCGTGGCCTTCGTCCTCGGACTCCTCTTCGGGATCCTCAGCTGCGTCCACATCTGGTACGATCAGCCTGGCATTTCACTAATCACCTCTTGAACAGGTGCTCCAAGAGTGTAGTCAGAGTCCAGCAGAGGTCACAGTGACTGTGTTCCACTGCCTGCTTTTATATAGTACCTTACAAAAAAAAAAAAAAAAAAAAAAAAAAGTTAATTTAGGGTGCATTTTAATAAAAAAAAACTTCAGTCAGTCTCCAGCTTGCAGGCGTGGTGGATACTGTTTAGCTCACTTGGTTTCAGTGTGGAAGGTTCCCGGTTCAAATCCCACCCCTGGCACATTTCTAGATGTAATGTGGTGTTGCGTCAGGAAGGGCATCCTGCGTAAAACTTGTGCCAATTCACAATGCAAACCTACCTTGGATTTGCTGTGGTGACCACACCTTGTGGAAGGAGTGGTCCAGCCCCCTCGTCAGAATTCCTTTGTCTGAGAAGTTGCTGAGAGACTGGCGCTGTGCTTGATCAAAATTTTTTCAAAAACTGAGGCACATCCGAGTGGACGCCATTCAAGAAGTTCAGCTGGTTTTCTGTGAAAATTTTAAAGGCTGATGAGAGATTTTGGATTGTTTCTATCGCTGTAAGGACTTCCCACGGAGCGGGACGTCGCGCAGCGCTCTGAGGCGACGCCATCATCCTGTTTCAAGCTGAAAACCTCAAAATTTAAGCCTCTGTTGACCCAGGACGTTGTGAGAGAACAGAGAACTTTCAGAAGAGGTCGGAATCCGCAGTTTATCCGGACATTCCACTGTTAAAGGAGATTTTTTTTAATGAAAGACGTGCGGACGGATTGGCGCGTCGGCTCACAGCCGGCGTGGCGCGCCCGCCACAGGAAAAACACCTCCATTGGAAGCCTTAAGGACAAGTTGGAACATGCCCTGCTGTTAAACAATTTCTCAGATACTCACTCAACTGAAAGCCACCAAAAGCCGCCTGGTTTTTACAAATGGTTATCAACACGGAGGTGTTTTTCCTGTGGCGGGCGCGCCGCGCTGGCTGTGAGCCGACGCGTTGACCCGTCTGCACGTCTTTCATTAATAAAATCTCCTTTAACAGTGGAATATCCGGATAAACTGCTGATCCCGACCTCTTCTGAAAGTTCTCTGTTCTCTCACGACGTCCTGGGTCAACAGAGGCTTAAATTTGGAGGTTTTCAGCTTGAAACAGGATGACAACGTCGCCTCGGAGCGCTGCGCGACGTCCCGCTCCGTTGGAAGTGCTTACAGCGATAGAAACAATCCAAAATCTGTCATCAGCTGTTAAAATTTTCACAGAAAACCAGCTGAATTTCTAGAATGGCGTCCACTCGGATGTGCCTCACAGTTTCTGAAAAAATTTTGATCAAGCACAGCGCCAGTCTCTCAGCAACTTCTCAGACAATGAAAATCCGACGAGGGGGCTGGACCACTCCTTCCACAAGGCGTGCTCACAGGCGAATGACGTCACCGACAGGCGTGAAAAAACTCACGCATGCGCACAAGGGTTCAAGCTTGGCTGATGTAATCACACGTGATTCAAATCCATATAGTTTTTTTTTTTTTAAATAAAACTGTTTCTTTTCTAATAGACCTTGTATACTACTGTCTATACTTTAAATGCTAGAGGAATAAACCTTAAGTACACAACTGGTTTTATTTCATACTGCACTATAAGTGAACTTATAGGTAGTAGATTTGTACTTGTAGCCCATGTTTATACTTTATGAAAGTAGCTCAAGGATTTCCAGTCTGACAGGAATTCAAATCAGCTATACTCTAATTGCATGTGTCATGTACCACAAGACTGCACCACTTCAAAACATAACAAAACTTATAATAATATTATACAAATATCAGCCGGTCTGCTCTGTGTCAGCCTGATCCCGTCAGATCTCAGACGCTAAGCAGAGCAGGGTCTGGTTAGTACTCGGATGGGAGACCTCTGGCTGTGTGTGTTTCTCCAGGTAAAACTGGAGTTGCATCAGGAAGGGCATCCGGCGTGAAACTTGTGCCAATTACCAATGCGGATCTAGCTGTATCCGCTGTGGCAACCCCAAACAAAACTGGGAGCAGCTGAATGAACAACAACATTAAAAGATTATTAACTGACTGCGAGGTCTGTACGGGGAAATATCAGACCAAGGTGTAAGTACGGAGAAGCGACAGCATGGTCTGTGCAAAGAACACCGAGGTCTGATGTTACTATATATATATATATAAACACGCAAAACACCCGAATATCTTAGACAGAGCTCATAGTCGGAGTGGAAGTGAAACCGTTCGCTTCAGCAGTGGAGGTGAAGTTCACCTCCAAAAAACAAAACAAAAACTAGAAGCACTCAGAGTGCAAACCTCCGTCAAGGCCATGGGGTCACTGACGGCATAACATCTACACACCGTGGAATCATTGAACCTAAAAAAAGTCTAACAATGATGTTTGCTCAGTGGTAAAAAAAAAAAAGTTTCATCTGCTGTGACTGGATAGTATGTATCCTTAGCGCTTGGCATCACAGTTTAGTAAATAAGTCCCTTCGGCTGCTCCCTTGTTTGCACTCGGGGTCGCCACAGCAAATCCAAGGTGGATCTGCATGTTGATTTGGCACAGGTTGCTTGGCATCACCATTTATTGCAGTTTATTATTTCTTTTTGTCTCTTTCTCTAAAATTGTATATCATAATCATTAGATTATTAATATATAAACAAAAATAAATTTAAGAAATATTACAATTTGAAAACAATTGCACCCAAACATGATGACAGCTGCAACTGCTTAATGCTAACTTTAAACATTGAAAATGCCGTAGACATGCTAACGCGTTAGCATTGGGATCCGGATCCGGATCACCACTAAAATGTAATCACTTGTTCCTCTTGTCATTTCCAACCACTCCACAAAATTTCATCAAAATCCATTCAAAACATTTTAAGTCATCCTGCTGACAGACAGACAAACAAACAAATGCGACTGAAAACATAACCTCCTTGGCGGAGGTAAAAAAAGAATGACTTCACTGAGCAGCGGCTCATCTCAGCTCACCTCCGAGCTGACGGCCGGTGTCCCGACAGAACAGCGGAGCAGAGCAGGAACTTGCTAACAGATGGTCCGGTCGTTAGCTGGTTAGCTTTTAATCTGCGTGTTTTTCAGATGCTGTTTATAGTGTACGTTCATGTCTGACTTGTTTTTTCTAATCACATTTTTAGCATCTGGTTTGTAAAGAAAATACGCATTTTGGACCGGTTGTCATGGAAACCGGTCCGATATGGGAAAATAGTCAACCGGTAATCAGCCAATCAGAGCGTGCGTAGTGTCGCAGCCATATAATAATGAATGTTGTTGTTAATAATTGTTATAATGAATGCTAAGTTACACATTTAAAGTTATGGCCAGATGTGTAACACAGGACACTTTTTATTTTGAAAATGATGTCATGCTCGCCTGTACCAAACTCAACAGGTTCTTCCTACTTCCAGGGGGAAAGAAATGACAAAGAGACTGATTATTAACAGCTGATGGAAAGAAAATACTCTTTTAATGTCAGAAGTAAGAAAACAAGGGAACGTTAGGAGGAATGCTGAGTTCCAGGAGCAATGATAAACTACGGAACGCTGGAAGTGTCATCGCAAAATACACTCAACAAAAATATAAACGCAACACTTTTGGTTTTGCTCCCATTTTGTATGAGATGAACTCAAAGATCTAAAACTTTTTCCACATACACAATATCACCATTTCCCTCAAATATTGTTCACAAACCAGTCTAACTCTGTGATAGTGAGCACTTCTCCTTTGTTGAGATAATCCATCCCACCTCACAGGTGTGCCATATCAAGATGCTGATTAGACACCATGATTAGTGCACAGGTGTGCCTTAGACTGCCCACAATAAAAGGCCACTCTGAAAGGTGCAGTTTTATCACACAGCACGATGCCACAGATGTCGCAAGATTTGAGGGAGCGTGCAATTGGCATGCTGACAGCAGGAATGTCAACCAGAGCTGTTGCTCGTGTATTGAATGTTCATTTCTCTACCATAAGCCGTCTCCAAAGGTGTTTCAGAGAATTTGGCAGTACATCCAACCAGCCTCACAACCGCAGACCACGTGTAACCACACCAGCCCAGGACCTCCACATCCAGCATGTTCACCTCCAAGATCGTCTGAGACCAGCCACTCGGACAGCTGCTGGAACAATCAGTTTGCATAACCAAAGAATTTCTGAACAAACTGTCAGAAACCGTCTCAGGGAAGCTCATCTGCATGCTCGTCGTCCTCATCGGGGTCTCGACCTGACTCCAGTTCGTCGTCGTAACCGATTTGAGTGGGCAAATGCTCACATTCGCTGCCGTTTGGCACGTTGGAGAGGTGTTCTCTTCGCAGATGATGCGAAGGAGATGTGTTGCACTGCATGAGGCAAATGGTGGTCACACCAGATACTGACTGGTATCCCCCCCAATAAAACAAAACTGCACCTTTCAGAGTGGCCTTTTATTGTGGGCAGTCTAAGGCACACCTGTGCACTAATCATGGTGTCTAATCAGCATCTTGATATGGCACACCTGTGAGGTGGGATGGATTATCTCAGCAAAGGAGAAGTGCTCACTATCACAGATTTAGACTGGTTTGTGAACAATATTTGAGGGAAATGGTGATATTGTGTATGTGGAAAAAGTTTTAGATCTTTGAGTTCATCTCATACAAAATGGGAGCAAAACCAAAAGTGTTGCATTTATATTTTTGTTGAGTGTATATATATACAAATATTTTGCATGTTGAGATAATGTGCACTCGTTTTACTACATTGTGCACTTATTTTACAATAGTATGTGCACAATTTACTATATTGTGCTCTCTTTTTACAAAACTGTGCACAATTTACTATATTGTGCTCTCTTTTTACAATACTGTGTGCACAATTTACTATATTGTGCTCTCTTTTTACAATACTGTGTGCACAATTTACTATATTGTGCTGTCTTTTTACAATAGTGTGTGCACAATTTACTATATTGTGCTCTTTTTACAATAGTGTGTGCATAGTTTACTATATTGTGCTCTCTTTTTACAATACTGTGTGCACAGTTTACTATATTGTGCTCTCTTTTTCTAATACTGTGTGCACAATTTACTATATTGTGCTCTCATTTTACAATACTGTGTGCACAATTTACTATATTGTGCTCTTTTTTTCCAATACTGTGTACGCAATTTACTATATTGTGCTCTTGTTTTACAATACTGTGTGCACAATTTACTATATTGTGCTCTCTTTTTACAATACTGTGTGCACAATTTACTATATTGTGCTCTCTTTTTCCAATACTGTGTGCGCAATTTAGTATATTGTGCTCTCGTTTTACAATACTGTGTGCACAATTTACTATATTGTGCTCTCTTTTTACAATACTGTGTGCACAATTTACTATATTGTGCTCTCATTTTACAATACTGTGTGCACAATTTACTATATTGTGCTCTTTTTTTACAATACTGTGTGCGCAATTTACTATATTGTGCTCTCGTTTTACAATACTGTGTGCACAGTTTACTATATTGTGCTCTCTTTTTAAAATACTGTGTGCACAATTTACTATATCGTGCTCTCTTTTTCCAATACTGTGTGCGCAATTTAGTATATTGTGCTCTCATTTTACAATAACTCAGCCACATGGGGTGTGGAGCCAGTACATTCTGAGTGCCAGTTCCAAGCCCGGATAAATGAGGAGGGTTGCGTCAGGAAGAGCATCCAGCGTAAATCAAGCCAACCCAACTATGCAGACTCAGAATCGAATTCCCATACCGGATCGGTCACGGCCCGGGTTAACCATGTCCGCCACCTGTGCTATTGCCCAACAGGGTGCCGGTGGAAATTGGGCTACTGCTGGGCAAAGACAACGAAGAAGAGTAGGAAAACGTTGCCACTAACAGCGCGAGAAGAAGAAAACTAGAAGGGTGGAAATGAGAGTGGGGACTTTGAATGTTGGTAGTATGACTGGTAAAGGGAGAGAGCTAGCTGATATGATGGAGAGGAGAAAGGTAGACATATTGTGTGTGCAAGAGACCAAGTGGAAGGGAAGTAAGAGCAGGAGCATCGGCGGTGGGTACAAGTTGTTGTACCATAGTGAGGACAGGAAGAGAAATGGTGCTGGGGTCATTTTAAAGGAAGAGTATGTTAAAAGTGTGTTGGAGGTTAAGCGAGTGTCTGACAGGGTGATGAGTGTAAAGTTGGAAATTGAAGGGGTGATGATGAATATCATCAGTGCATATGCCCCACAGGTAGGTTGTGAGATGAAGGAGAAAGAAGATTTCTGGAGTGTGTTAGATGAGGTGGTGGAGAGTGTGCCCAAGCATGAAAGAGTGGTGATAGGAGCAGACTTCAATGGGCATGTTGGTGAAGGGAACAGAGGTGATGAGGAAGTAATGGCTAGATATTGTATCAAGGATAGGAATGGGGAAGGACAGATGGTAGTTGATTTTGCAAAAAGGATGGAAATGGCTGTGGTGAATACCTACTTTAAGAAAAGGGAGGAGCACAGGGTAACATATAAGAGTGGAGGAAGGTGCACACAGGTGGACTACATTCTTTATAGGAGATGCAAGCTAAAAGAAATCACAGACTGTAAGGTGGTAGCAGGAGAGAGTGTCACTAGACAGCATAGGATGGTTGTTTGTAGGATGCCTTTAGAGGTAAAGAAGAAGAAGAGAGTGAGAGTTCAACAAAGGATCAGATGGTGGAAGCTGAAGGAGGAAGATTGTTGTGTGAAATTTAGCAAGCAGGTGAGAGAAGCACTGGTTGGAGGGGAAGCAATTTTGGACAACTGGAAAAGTACTGCAGATGTGGTAAGGGAGACAGCTAGGGCAGTACTGGGTATGACATCTGGACAGTGGAAGGAAGACAAGGAGACTTGGTGGTGGAATGAAGAGGTCCAGGAAAGCATAAGGAGAAAGAGGTTGGCGAAAAAGTTTTGGGATAGTCGGAGAGATGAAGAAAGTAGACAGGAGTACAAGGAGATGTGGCGTAAGGCGAAAAGAGAAGTGGCAAAAGCAAAGGAAAAGGTATATTGCGAGCTGTACAAGAAGTTGAATAGTAAGGAAGGAGAAAAGAACTTGTACCGATTGACCAGACAAAGGGACAGAGCTGGAAAGGATGTGCAGCAGGTTAGGGTGGTAAAAGATACAAATGGTAATGTGCTGACAAGTGAGGAGTGTGTGCTGAGAAGGTGGAGGGAATATTTTGAAGAGCTGATGAATAAAGAAAATGAGCGAGAGAAAAGGCTGGATGATGTGGTGAGAGTAAATCAGGAAGTACAAGAGATTAGCAAGGAAGAAGTGAGGGCTTCTATGAAGAGGATGAAGAGTGGAAAGACAGTTGGTCCAGATGACATTCCAGTGGAGGCATGGAAATGTCTAGGAGAGATGGCAGTAGAGTTTCTAACCAGATTGTTTAATAAAATCTTAGAAAGTGAGAGGATGCCTGAGGAGTGGAGACGAAGTGTGCTGGTTCCTATTTTCAAGAACAAGGATGATGTGCAGAGCTGCAGTAACTACAGAGGCATAAAGCTGATCAGCCACAGCATGAAGTTATGGGAAAGAGTAGTAGAAGCTAGGCTTAGAAAAGAGGTGAAGATCTGTGAGCAGCAATATGGTTTCATGCCGAGAAAGAGCACTACAGATGCAATGTTTGCTCTGAGAATACTGTTGGAAAAGTACAGAGAAGGACAGAAAGAGTTACATTGTGTGTTTGTGGACTTAGAAAAAGCTTATGATAGGGTGCCAAGAGAAGAGTTGTGGTATTATATGAGGAAGTCTGGAGTGGCAGAGAAGTATGTTAGGGTAGTGCAGGACATGTATAAGAATAGTGTGACAGCAGTGAGATGCGCAGTCGGAATGACAGACTCATTCAAGGTGGAGGTGGATTACACCAAGGATCAGCTCTGAGTCCTTCTTGTTTGCAGTGGTGATTGACAGGTTGACGGATGAGATCAGACAGGAGTCCCCATGGACTATGATGTTTGCAGATGACATTGTGATCTGTAGTGAGAGTAGAGAGCAAGTTGAGTCTAGTCTGGAGAAGTGGAGATATGCTTTGGAGAGAAGGGGAATGAAAGTCAGTAGAAGCAAGACTGAGTACATGTGTGTGAATGAGAGGGAGCCCAGTGGAATAGTGCAGTTACAAAGAGTAGAAGTGGTGAAAGTAGATGAGTTTAAATATTTGGGGTCAACTGTTGAAAGTAATGGAGAGTGTGGTAGAGAGGTGAAGAAGAGAGTGCAGGCAGGGTGGAGTGGGTGGAGAAAGATGGCAGGAGTGATTTGTGACCGAAGAATATCAGCAAGAGTGAAGGGGAAAGTTTACAAAACAGTAGTGAGACCAGCTATGTTGTACGGCTTAGACACGGTGGCACTAACAAAAAGACAGGAGGCAGAGCTGGAGGTGGCAGAGCTGAAGATGTTGAGATTCTCTTTGGGAGTGACAAGAATGGACAAGATTAGGAATGAACATATCAGAGGGACAGCTCAGGTGGGATGGTTTGGAGACAAAGTCAGAGAGGCGAGATTGAGATGGTTTGGACATGTGCAGAGGAGGGACCCAGGGTATATAGGGAGAAGGATGCTGAGGATGGATCCACCAGGCAGGAGGAGAAGAGGGAGACCAAAGAGGAGGTTCATGGATGTGCTGAGAGAGGACATGCAGGTGGTTGGTGTGACAGAGGAAGATACAGAGGACAGGGTGACATGGAAATACTGTGTGCACAATTTACTATATTGTGCTCTCGTTTTAGTAAATGGCGTGCTCGTTTTAATATGTATTCTCATTTTACTGTTGTGTGCACTCATTTTAAGCATCGTAAAATGAAGGTACAGTTCAGTAAAATGAGGACACAGTCTGAAACGAGGGCACAATGAGAGCACAATTTAGTGAACACCATTATAGAACATTGTGTGCACGATCTACTTATAGTATATTTGAAATCTCGATCTACTAACCGCAGGTGACCCTGCTACAAAGAGTAGAAGTCCAAGTCCGTGATAAACCGTCATCACCTAATGGTGAAAACTAAAAAGGCTTTAAATAACTTCCTACGGTTATCATCACTTGCCAATATAAACGGTAATGTGTATAACTGTAATGCCTATAATGTGCTCATCTTTTATGAATTCAAGGGCTCAATTAAAGGAAAACATGCTCACAAATTATCACGGCTAGAAAAAAAACAAACCTGTCACTTTAAGTGACCTCTCCTGGGTTCTGTAGTGATAACAAAAATTTAAAGAACAAGAGTGGTTACAGCACTATCCAGCATACTTGAGTGGACATTGGTGTTGGGGCTGCAGACGCTGGTTCAGTCGGTTTGGTTACAGGCTTTGAGAGAATCTGTGACTGTGTGTGAAGCAGGAAGTTGGCACAGGTGTCCAGATTTCAACAGGTGACTGTTAAGGAGGAAAAAGGAGTCGAGTCCATGCTGCAGGAATGTGAGAGAGAAGCGTGCACAGTCACTGCACACACACACACACACACACACAATAACAGCAGCTGATAACACACACATACCAGAAATACATGTTGGCCACGTGGCAAAAAAAAAACAAAACTTTATAATATTTGTGAAGTACACGGTGCACACAAAAATCCTGCAAGGCTGCATTTATTGGCAATAATATTAATGCTGTAACTTAACAAGAGGATCTTCAGAAAAACTTTTTATCTGCTACAAGGGACATCTGAAAACCTTTGCCTGCTACGTGATTATTTCAGTAACAAGCAAAATACTCACTCGACTCACATATCTGCTGCAAGTCTGGAATGTTCTCCTCCAGGCAGTGGTCATTACATTTACACGTAGTCACCTTCCTTTAACACACACGTACACCAATGCTGGACACGTTTTTGCATCCCGTCGATGAAGAAAGTGCCTGTCAGCACCAGAGATGCGCAGCTGCTGGCACACCTGCATCATTGGTGTAACGTGTCCCTTTAGGTGCTCATTCAGGTTGGAACAAAAGAAGAAGTCTGAGGGTGTGAGATCCGGACTGCAACCTGTGGCTGTTGACTTGTGTGTGGACAAGCATTTCATTCTGAAGAATTGTGTCTTTTGTAAGGACAAACCTGCTCTAAGCGTGCACACCTGTTGCAAAGTCTCCAAATATCAATCAGAGTTGACAGTGTTGATGTGTTCCAAAATTTCTGTGAGGACGATGCCATCACAGTCCCAAAAAAATGGCCATAAAGACTACGGTTGGGTATCGAGAACTGGTTCTTTTCGGGTATCGTTAAGAAATGATTCAATCCACCGATATCAATAGCCTTTTTGCTTAACGATTCCCTTATCAGTCCTTCAGAGCACCTGTTGTTTTTGAGGGTGTTTGTCAGGAAAATGATAATTTTTTATGTTGATTACAGACCCTGTGCTAGTCAGACGACGTCCTGGATAAAACACAACGTCCAGTTTGGAAATGAACGGCACATTCCACTGTTACAGGAGTTTTTGTCATGGAAAGAGGAGCGGAGGCTTCGCGCATCGCGGAAAAAAAGCCCAAATCATTCCGCCATTTCCTGACAATGAAAATCGTCCGAGGGGGTGGACCACTCCTCACTCAAAGCCTGCTCACAGGCGAATGATGCAACCGACAGGCGTGGAAAAACTCATGCATGCGCACGAGGGTTCAAGCTTGTCTGACGCAATCACACGTGATTCAAATCCTTATAGTTTTTGAAAAAAATTAAAAGGTCGGTTTCTTTTCTAATAGACCTCGTACAACCGTCTGCCGTGAGGAATTCAGTAACAGCACCTTGTTTCAAACCCACCTCCACATACCTCCCCATTTTTCACAGATTGTGCTGTGCATGCGTTATGTTGAAGGCGATTTTCTGCATGCCTGAAACTACAGGCAAAAACCACGCAGTGTAGTTACAGTCATTAAGTGAATTATTCTCTTACCAGTTGAACTTCAATATCATGCTTGTTATTGAAATTATCACTTTGGAGGCAGACATTTTCAGCTGAACCTCATATAAGTATCACATTTCATTAAGATCATTGTTTTAGTTTTGTAGAAAGTGAATGAAATAGTAACAAATCAAGGATTAAGATGCAAAATCTAGTCCTTTTTTTGAATGGTGAAACATGGTTCTTAAAAGGGGAAAATTCACAGATTTCCATCAATAAAAAGAAACTGGTTTCTTCAAATTATTTAATATTTTGTACACTGAAAGTTACCAAAATGCATCTTGGCCCCAACTAACAATTTGTGGTGTTGGAGATACTGAGTTGCATCTGAATCCTGCCAATGCTCAATCTGTAGCTGTGCAAAAGAAATATCAAAAATAAAATGTAGACACCACATCTCAGTCCCACTGTATTCAGTGATAATATATGACTCATTTATTCAGGTGGAAGATGTCCTTCACTTCAGCAAAGTAGCTTTATGTTATTCCCACAGGCTAAATAAAATGTGATGTCAACAAAGGTTACACATTTAAATCAAAGAACCATTCAAATATTTTCAAAGTGGTGTTCAAATGTTATTGATACAGTTTGTAAAGTGCACAAAGTGCACAAAGTGGCACTTTGGCTTCCAGCAGTGTTGAAATTTCTTTAGTCGCACAGAATTATCCATTTAGCATCAACTGGAATGCGTTTGATGCTAGTAAATGTCAGGAAACTTTCACCCTAACACAGAAAAACATCGTTAAGCAGACCAGACGCTCATTTCCCAGCCTGGTCTCTTCTCCGAGGCATCAAACCACAAAAGCAGTTCCAGAACCTTCTCTGCTCAGTTTTATAAGCTCGGTTTTCCAGCTCAGCATCAATCTCACATGTGTAAGCTTTATTCTTTAAGCCCAACACCGTCACAGAAGTTCTCTTTGTGTTTGTGTACGAAGCGAAGGTGCAACAACATTGCTGTGCCAACAGCAAAGCGCACGCTACATGTGCACGTAAAAGAGCTGACATATTGTCAAGCTTGAACAGAGAACCTTTGGCGGATGGTGGTATTGATATTTAAGAGGAGACATTGTCCCTTCAGGAAGGGGGATCAGTTACAGGGTGCTTTCCAGTTCACTAGGTGTACCTAATAAACTGGCAATTGAGTGTACGAGGTCTATTAGAAAAGTATCTGACCTTATTATTTTTTTCAAAAACCATATGGATTTGAATCACGTGTGATTGCGTCAGACAAGCTTGAACCCTCGTGTGCATGCGTGAGTTTTTCCACACCTGTCAGTTGCGTCATTCGCCTGTGAGCAGGCTTTGAGTAAGGAGTGGTCCAGCCCCCTCAGCGGATTTTCATTGTCATGAAATGGCGGAATGATTTGGGCTTTTTTTCCATCAGAATTTTTTCAGAAACTGTTAGAGACTGGCACCTGGAAACCATTCAAAAAATTTATCTGGCTTTCGGTGAAAATTTTACTGGCGTCACAGAGAATAAGGACTGTTACTACAGCTTTAAGGACAGCTTTAAGGACGGCTTTAAGGACGCTCGGTGCGCCGTGCTCCGTGCCGCCATCGAGAGCCACAAACCACCAGATCATTTCTAAACGGATGGCTCTGTGGAGCCGGACCGTCGTGTGCACTTTCTCTGGTTATCACAAGAGCTGGACATCAACCATTTTCCGGCAGATTTCACTTTTAACAAGAGATTTTGTCATGGAAAGCCGAGCGGAGGCTTCGCGCATCACGACGGATTTGCTGATGGAGCAAGACAAAGGAACACCTCCGTTTTGGTCTCACAGGACGGCTTTGAGATGGCGTTCAGACAGCTGTCGGTGGTTTTTCCATCGAGTGATTATCCGAGAAATTGTGGATGTGCCTGGACATGCCAGAACATGTCCCGTGAGGCTTCATCACGGAGTTGCTTTGTGCCATGCGGCACCGCCGCGACGCGCAGAATTCCTCAGCACGTCTGTCTCAATGTGCCGAAAAAGTGCTGATGTCCACGTCTTTTCACAATTCCTGTGCTAGTCAGACGACGTCCCAGATAAAACATAGCGTCCAGTTTGGAAATGAATGACACATTCCACTGTTACAGGAGTTTTTGTCATGGAAAGAGGAGCGGAGGCTTCGCGCATCTTCTTGCACAGTCTTTCGCTCTCTCTCTCTCTCTCACACACACACACACACACACACGCACACACACACACTGAGATGGCCATTGTGCTTGTTTCTCTGCATGAATGCCTTAGTAGATTTTGAGCAGTGTTTAGGGTCGTTGTCTTGTTGAAAGATCCAGCCCTGGTGCAATTTTAACTTTGTCACTGATTCATGAATATTGTTCTCAAGAATATGCTGATATTGACTGGAATCCATGTGACCAATAACTTTAACAAGATTCCCAGTATCTGCACTGGCCACACAGCATGATGGAACCACCTCCAAATTTTACTGTAGGTAGCAAGTGTTTTTCTTGGAATGCTGTGTTCTTTTTCAGCCATACATACCGCCCCTTGTTATGCCCAAACAACTCAATTTTAGTTTCATCAGTCCACAGCACCTTATTCCAAAATGAAGCTGGCTTGTCCAAATGTGCTTTAGCATACCTCAAGCGACTCTGTTTGTGGCTTCCTCTGCATTACAGCATCATACAGCATCTCTTTGTGCAAAGTGCTCTGTATAGTTGAACAATGCACAGAGACAGCAAGATCATGTTGTAGGTCTTTGGAGCAGGTCTGTGGTTGACTATGACTGTTCTCACCATCCTTCGCTTCAGCTTATCTGAGATTTTTCTTGGCCTGCCACTTCACGCCTTAGCTAGTACTGTGCCTGTGGTCTTCTATTTCCTCACTATGTTCCTCACAGTGGAAACTGACTGCTGAAATCTCTGAGATAGCTTTTTGTATCCTTCCCCTAAACCATGATGTTGAACAATCTTTGTTTTCAGGTGATTTGAGAGTTGTTTAGAGGCTCCCATGTTGCCATTCATTAAAAGAGATGCAAAGGGAGAAACATTTGTAAATGGCCACCTTAAATACCCTTTCTCATGATTGGATTCACCTGTGTAAGAAGGTCAAGGGCCAATGAGCTTACCAAGCCAATTTTGTGTTCCAATAATTACAGCTAAATGTATTCAAATTAATAAAATGACAAGGGTGTCCAAATTTATGCACCTGCCTAATTTTGTTTAAAGAATTATTGCACACGTTCTGTAAATACTAGAAATATATATACACTCAACAAAAATATAATGCAACACTTTTGGTTTTGCTCTCATTTTGTATGAGATGAACTCAAAGATCTAAAACTTTTTCCACATACACAATATCACCATTTCCCTCAAATATTGTTCACAAACCAGTCTAAATCTGTGATAGTGAGCACTTCTCCTTTGCTGAGATAATCCATCCCACCTCACAGGTGTGCCATATCAAGATGCTGATTAGACACCACGATTAGTGCACAGGTGTGCCTTAGACTGCCCACAATAAAAGGCCACTCTGAAAGGTGCAGTTTTGTTTTATTGGGGGGGGGATACCAGTCAGTATCTGGTGTGACCACCATTTGCCTCATGCAGTGCAACACATCTTCACATAGAGTTGATCAGGTTGTCAATTGTGGCCTGTGGAATGTTGGTCCACTCCTCTTCAATGGCTGTGCGAAGTTGCTGGATATTGGCAGGAACTGGTACACGCTGTCGTATATGCCGGTCCAGAGCATCCCAAACATGCTCAATGGGTGACATGTCCGGTGAGTATGCCGGCCATGCAAGAACTGGGACATTTTCAGCTTCCAAGAATTGTGTACAGATCCTTGCAACATGGGGCCGTGCATTATCCTGCTGCAACATGACGTGATGTTCTTGGATGTATGGCACAACAATGGGCCTCAGGATCTCGTCACGGTATCTCTCTGAATTCAAAATGCCATCAATAAAATGCACCTGTGTTCTTCATCCATAACAGACGCCTGCCCATACCATAACCCCACCGCCACCATGGGCCACTCGAGCCACAGCATTGACATCAGAAAACTGCTCACCCACACCACGCCACACACGCTGTCTGCCATCTGCCCTGGACAGTGTGAACTGGGATTCATCCGTGAAGAGAACACCTCTGCAACATGCCAAACGCCAGCGAATGTGAGCATTTGCCCACTCAAGTCAGTTACGACAACGAACTGGAGTCAGGTCGAGACCCAGATGAGGACGACGAGCATGCTGATGAGCTTCCCTGAGATGGTTTCTGACAGTTTGTGCAGAAATTCTGTGGTTATGCAAACCGATTGTTTCAGCAGCTGTCCGAGTGGCTGGTCTCAGACGATCTTGGAGGTGAACATGCTGGATGTGGAGGTCCTGGGCTGGTGTGGTTACACGTGGTCTGTGGTTGTGAGGCTGGTTGGATGTACTGCCAAATTCTCTGAAACGCCTTTGGAGACAGCTTATGGTAGAGAAATGAACATTCAATACACGAGCAACAGCTCTGGTTGACATTCCTGCTGTCAGCATGCCAATTGCACGCTCCCTCAAATCTTGCGACATCTGTGGCATTGTGCTGTGTGATAAAACTGCACCTTTCAGAGTGGCCTTTTATTGTGGGCAGTCTAAGGCACACCTGTGCACTAATCATGGTGTCTAATCAGCATCTTGATATGGCACACCTGTGAGTTGGGATGGATTATCTCAGCAAAGGAGAAGTGCTCACTATCACAGATTTAGACTGGTTTGTGAACAATATTTGAGCGAAATTGTGATATTGTGTATGTGGAAAAAGTTTTAGATCTTTGAGTTCATCTCATACAAAATGGGAGCAAAACCAAAAGTGTTGCATTTATATTTTTGTTGAGTGTATATATATACAAACACACTGTTGTTTGTTAGAAACCAGCAACTGTTCCTGGCTGACTTTTGCCCTTGCATTCTTCCAGGTTGGTGATGCCGCTAATCCAGAGCATAATGATGGTTTTACCATCAGTGCAGGTGGTGTGGAAGAGTCTGACCGACATGTTCATCGCGCCGCTCTTCAGGAGCATGAGGAAGAGTCTGTCCTCCATCCACGTCCGAACCGCAGAGAACTGATCCACATCCTGGTCTGTCCCAGAGGGGACAGAAAACAGGTGGAACGACGTATGCAGTGGAAACCATCAGCTCTTTATAAAGTACTACGTGTGCAGTGTTCTCATGATGCTCACTGTGGGGACGTTTGTTCCTGCAGGTCATTTGAAGATGTGTGTTCAGCAGGAGCTGAACACACATCCAGTCTCTAACAGTTTCTGAAAAAATTCTGATGGAAAAAAGCCCAAATCATTCCGCCATTTCCTGACAATGAAAATCCGCTGAGGGGGTGGACCACTCCTCACTCAAAGCCTGCTCACAGGCGATTGGCTGATTGGCTGTTCAGCAGGAGGCCAAGTTTTCTGAGCAACACTTGTGACTTCATGAAGAGCTTGTGTGCTCCACCCAGGAGTCGGTGTTTAGTGATTGTGACCAAATGCCTTCTTATGGCCATGAGCGACGTGGAATCAATTGATAGGAGTGTAACATTAATATTACTGTTAACACAGACGCACTGCTGAGTTGCTAAGAAATGTGTCATTCATCCCGTTGAGTTTTTGTTTTATATATTGGCATTCTTTCAGCTGCAGATGGAAGATAATAATGTGATTTAGAGCAGACTGCTTTGACTAATTAATGTGAACGCTAAAGGCAGCTTGTTGCAGTTTGAAGGCTAATTTCATGGTAACATTGTCTCTAGTGTTTGACAAACACTGCAGCATTTCATTTTGTATCAATCTTACTTATGTGAGACCTTTGACCTTTGCAGTCTCAGAAAATATTTGACATTTTTACTCTGTTTTCAGTTCATCACCACACAGTGTGGTGGAATGGTTAAAGTCATTCATATGAAAAGGTTGTTTTCATGTTTCATGTTGATTTGATCCAAATTTGCCTTCTGGATCTTTTTTTAAACTTGGTTTTACGTGGCACGAAGGGGCATATTTCAATGTCAATTTCTCAAAAGCTAATCCACCAATTTTAATAAACACTATGACACACAGTCAACAAGTGAATGTTTGTGCAGAAGAAGAGAGTCACGACAGGTCAAAGTCAGTGTCAGGTCACACAGTCCCAAAAACCTCACGTCATGTGGCAAAACACAGTTTGATTGACACAGCTGCTGATTTTATTTACAGCTTCAATCACTGATGTGTTTTTTTTTCCTGCCAACAATAATTTGGTTCTTGAACAGGTGTTGATCAGTAATTGTGAAATTGGTGAAGTACTGAGGGAAACACGAGAATTACTAGTGGAAACACTAATGTCCTGTTGTTTTCCAGCGTATAAGTTGCAGTGTGGGACGTCCTGTGATTTATACTCCAGTATAAATCACAACCCCAATTCCAATGAAGTTGGAACGTTGTGTAAAATGTAAATAAAAACAGAATACAATGATTTGCAAATCCTCTTCAACCTATATTCAATTGAATACACCTCAAAGACAAGATATTTAATGTTCAAACTCATAAACTTTATGGTTTTTGTGCAAATATTTGCTCATTTTGACATGGATGACTGCAACACATTTCAAAAAAGCTGGGACAGTGGTATGTTTACCACTGTGATACATCACCTTTCCTTCTAACAACACTCAATAAGCGTTTGGGAACTGAGGACACTAATTGTTGAAGTTTTATAGGTGGATTTTTTTCCCATTCTTGCTTCATGCACGACTTCAGTTGTTCAACAGTCCGGGGTCTCCGTTGTCGCATTTTGCGCTTCATAATGCACCACACATTTTCAATGGGCGACAGGTCTGGACTGCAGGCAGACCAGTCTAGTACCCGCACTCACCTCAGGCAGCTTTGGTGGCTGCTGTCAACTCTGACAGGTTAGCACAGATCTTTAAAAAACAACAAGAAAATCTCTCACTTGCATCCACTTTCAGAGTAGCAGAACGCTGAATGCCTGGCATGCTCCGCCTTAAAGAGAATGATAGATTTGTTTATTTCACGTTATGTGTAAAATGCATCCATGATCAATGAAGAGCATAAATTCAACCCGGGTGCACCAAGCACATGTTGCCCTATACATGAGTATAGTGAGTTGCTGCTACATGAGTATGGTGAGTTGCTGCTACATGAGTATAGTGAGTTGCTGCTACATGAGTATGGTGAGTTGGGGTGTATCCAACTCATTGGATACACCCAGGCTGAGACATTTCAAAACAAAGCAAGATAAAACAACATTGTCTAGTATATTAATTTCTACTTATCTATGTGTCAACCTGAGTTCAAACTGGTAGCAACCATAAGTAGTTATTTTTTAAGGAGACAAAAATGTCACCATTACAGATCAGAATGGTTGGAAAACTCTGAGATCAATAAATAAACAAATTAATCAGTAAAATTAACTTATAGGTCTTTGTAAAACATGTTTACTGATATTAACAACGCATCTAAGCAAAGCTGTAAACAGGCCTATTGTTTAAACTTCCAGTAATATGAGCTTTTTTACATCATAAAATTAAATCTTGAATAATGCATATATAATTTCAAGTGAAGAAATTTATGGTTAATCATCAATGAAATCCCTTTAGCTTGGAAATGTCTGACTGCAAAAAGGCCTTTGACTATTCTTTTTTTAAATTTGCTTTATTTGCCTGTAAGTACCCGAAGGCCTCATTTTTATTTGCATCATAACCAGAACTTCAGGTTTTTCTTCTTGGAAAGTTCACATATAACTTGTTTATTTTAGGTCAAATTGTTGTCAATATTTCCAATGATATTTGCAAATGAGAGCAGAACCAAGCTTGATATAAACCATCAACGTTTCGAGCTGAGTTTCAGGTAGTAGCTCGTCTTCGCGATGGTAGTTAATTATAGATAGATAGTTAATGATAGTTAATTGCATATTACTGGAACAAATCCATTTATTAACAGTCACATTGGTTTTAGAGACATCCGCCTTGTTTTTGTAATCTGCTCTGTTCTTAATCTGATAGATGCTAATCATCCAGAAATCAACTGACAGTGAGAGTTTGGATTTGGCTTTTATCCAGAGGCACACTGACCAGTTGGCCAGGATGTGTCCTTGTTACTGTGGATGACGCGCGGCCCATAAGGCCGCTCCCCACAGCGCTCCACTCAGCAACTCTTACTTCCATTCGGAAATACAGTTAAGCCTGGGAAAACCTTAGCGGGTCTTATTAGCGGGATATTTTGTCATTGTGCTGTGGTCTGGTGTTAGGATTTCTAAAATGATGGATGGACAAACTGTAACATCTCCAGAACATTTTCAGAAAACACCAACGTGGTGCTGAAGTTGCGTTCCAGTTGTGCTCTGGTTTCTGAAGCTATGCTACAGTCGGGTTATGGATGTGTTTTCACACATCACATGGTACAAGTCTGACGTGTTATGTCATCGTTCTTCTTCTTGCAACAGGACCAAGGTCCTCGCCGACACGTGCTGACTTTAAAAGGTTTTAACGGTTTATTTAAATTTACTGATGTAAACGTGTGCATGTGTACATCTGTAGGGATTCTTGTCACGCTATCAGATACTTCTCACATTTCCATGAGGTGTGTAACAGTACACGAGCTCCACGATACAATACACATCACAATACACCTGTACAATACATATCACAATGTCAAAAGTAATCAGGTGAGTATTTCAACTTAAACAAATTATTCTGAAGTATAAATTGTAATCCTTAATGTTATCAATTCACTCTTTGTATATTTTATCAATCATATGATTGAGCTCTCAGAACCTATACCTGTATAAGGTTATATAGGTTATAACCTATATATATATATATATATATATATATATATATATATATATATATATATATATATATATATATATATATATATATATATTATATATATATATATATATATATATATAATATATATATATATATATATATATATATATATATATATATATATATATAAGATAATTATAGTGGGCGATTTTAACATCCACACAGATGCTGAGAATGACAGCCTCAACACTGCATTTAATCTATTATTAGACTCTATTGGCTTTGCTCAAAAAGTAAATGAGTCCACCCACCACTTTAATCATATCTTAGATCTTGTTCTGACTTATGGTATGTAAATAGAAGACTTAACAGTATTCCCTGAAAACTCCCTTCTGTCTGATCATTTCTTAATAACATTTACATTTACTCTGATGGACTACCCAGCAGTGGGGAATAAGTTTCATTACACTAGAAGTCTTTCAGAAAGTGCTGTAACTAGGTTAAGGATATGATTCCTTCTTTATGTTCTCTAATGCCATATACCAACACAGTGCAGAGTAGCTACCTAAACTCTGTAAGGGAGATAGAGTATCTCGTCAATAGTTTTACATCCTCATTGAAGACAACTTTGGATGCTGTAGCTCCTCTAAAAAAAGAGAGCTTTAAATCAGAAGTGCCTGACTCCATGGTATAACTCACAAACTCGTAGCTTAAAGCAGATAACCCGTAAGTTGGAGAGGAAATGGCGTCTCACTAATTTAGAAGATCTTCACTTAGCCTGGAAAAAGAGTCTGTTGCTCTATAAAAAAGCCCTCCGTAAAGCTAGGACATCTTTCTACTCATCACTAATTGAAGAAAATAAGAACAACCCAGGTTTCTTTTCAGCACTGTAGCCAGGCTGACAAAGAGTCAGAGCTCTATTGAGCTGAGTATTCCATTAACTTTAACTAGTAATGACTTCATGACTTTCTTTGCTAACAAAATTTTAACTATTAGAGAAAAATTACTCATAACCATCCCAAAGACGTATCGTTATCTTTGGCTGCTTTCAGTGATGCCGGTATTTGGTTAGACTCTTTCTCTCTGATTGTTCTGTCTGAGTTATTTTCATTAGTTACTTCCTCCAAACCATCAACATGTTTATTAGACCCCATTCCTACCAGGCTGCTCAAGGAAGCCCTACCATTATTTAATGCTTCGATCTTAAATATGATCAATCTATCTTTGTTAGTTGGCTATGTACCACAGGCTTTTAAGGTGGCAGTAATTAAACCATTACTTAAAAAGCCATCACTTGACCCAGCTATCTTAGCTAATTATAGGCCAATCTCCAACCTTCCTTTTCTCTCAAAATTCTTGAAAGGGTAGTTGTAAAACAGCTAACTGATCATCTGCAGAGGAATGGTCTATTTGAAGAGTTTCAGTCAGGTTTTAGAATTCATCATAGTACAGAAACAGCATTAGTGAAGGTTACAAATGATCTTCTTATGGCCTCAGACAGTGGACTCATCTTTGTGCTTGTTCTGTTAGACCTCAGTGCTGCTTTTGATACTGTTGACCATAAAATTTTATTACAGAGATTAGAGCATGCCATAGGTATTAAAGGCACTGCGCTGCAATGGTTTGAATCATATTTGTCTAATAGATTACAATTTGTTCATGTAAATGGGGAATCTTCTTCACAGACTAAAGTTAATTATGGAGTTCCACAAGGTTCTGTGCTAGGACCAATTTTATTCACTTTATACATGCTTCCCTTAGGCAGTATTATTAGACGGTATTGCTTAAATTTTCATTGTTACGCAGATGATACCCAGCTTTATCTATCCATGAAGCCAGAGGACACACACCAATTAGCTAAACTGTAGGATTGTCTTACAGACATAAAGACATGGATGACCTCTAATTTCCTGCTTTTAAACTCAGATAAATCTGAAGTTATTGTACTTGGCCCCACAAATCTTAGAACATGGTGTCTAACCAGATCCTTACTCTGGATGGCATTACCCTGACCTCTAGTAATACTGTGAGAAATCTTGGAGTCATTTTTGATCAGGATATGTCATTCAAAGCGCATATTAAACAAATATGTAGGACTGCTTTTTTGCATTTACGCAATATCTCTAAAATCAGAAAGGTCTTGTCTCAGAGTGATGCCTGAAAAACTAATTCATGCATTTATTTTCTCTAGGCTGGACTATTGTAATTCATTATTATCAGGTTGTCCTAAAAGTTCCCTAAAAAGCCTTCAGTTAATTCAAAATGCTGCAGCTAGAGTACTGACGGGGACTAGAAGGAGAGAGCATATCTCACCCATACTGGCCTCTCTTCATTGCTTCCTGTTAATTCTAGAATAGAATTTAAAATTCTTCTTCTTACTTATAAGGTTTTGAATAATCAGGTCCCATCTTATCTTAGGGACCTCGTAGTACCATATCACCCCAATAGAGCGCTTCGCTCTCAGACTGCAGGCTTACTTGTAGTTCCTAGGGTTTGTAAGAGTAGAATGGGAGGCAGAGCCTTCAGCTTTCAGGCTCCTCTCCTGTGGAACCAGCTCCCAATTCAGATCAGGGAGACAGACACCCTCTCTACTTTAAGATTAGGCTTAAAAACTTCCTTTTGCTAAAGCTTATAGTTAGGGCTGGATCAGGTGACCCTGAACCATCCCTTAGTTATGCTGCTATAGACGTAGACTGCTGGGGGGTTCCCATGATGCACTGAGTGTTTCTTTCTCTTTTTTGCTCTGTATGCACCACTCTGCATTTAATCATTAGTGATCGATCTCTGCTCCCCTCCACAGCATGTCTTTTTCCTGGTTCTCTCCCTCAGCCCCAACCAGTCCCAGCAGAAGACTGCCCCTCCCTGAGCCTGGTTCTGCTGGAGGTTTCTTCCTGTTAAAAGGGAGTTTTTCCTTCCCACTGTAGCCAAGTGCTTGCTCACAGGGGGTCGTTTTGACCGTTGGGGTTTTACATAATTATTGTATGGCCTTGCCTTACAATATAAAGCACCTTGGGGCAACTGTTTGTTGTGATTTGGCGCTATATAAATAAAATTGATTGATTGATTGATATATAGATATATATAATTATATATATATATATATATATATATATATATATATATATATATATATATATATATATATATATATATATATATATATATATATATATATATATAGGTTATAACCTATAAGACCTGCTATATCATATGGTTATTTCGTTCATGCAGCGGCTGACGTTTTATGGTATTTTGATACTAAAAACAAAATACGTTGGATACAGGCTTACTGATACAGTTATCATGATGTATCGTTACCTCCCTAATTCCACTAATACAGTGGAGACAAGATGTGGTTTACGTTTATTTGAGTCATTTTATCCAGCATGTGACTGAGTTCCATATTTTCAGCTTTCCTCTTATGCGTTTCTCTGTGATAAACAGAAGTTACACTGAGGGCATTTTTTTTAAGTCTCTCAGTGTTTTGCTTTGTTGTTTTTCTTTATTGTTTCACTTACATTGGACTCTTGACAGTCAACATCTTGTTGAGTTTTTAGCTGTCAAGGTCACTCGGGTTACATACAGTGGTGAGGCACAGTTCCCCTAATCCGCTAACCACTTATTAGCAAGGCTAACTTTTTGTTTGCTGATTAGCTTTTCAGCTAAATTTGAAACCAACAGCGGACCAATTATCTTCCACTAAATTTACTTACGATAACTTTTAGATCGCTAACATATTTTGCTGGCATAGTGAGTAAAGCTTAACAGTTAAAACCATTGTAAAGCCTGAAATCATACATTCTAGTGCTGCCTGTTACATGTTTTGTAGCAGACAAATGGCTATGAGAGGTAGCGCTCAATCCTCTGCCAGCATAGGAGAGCTGGCCAGCAGAGAAGAGAAAGAAAAAAATATTTATTTAAAAATTTATTTATTTTCACAGCCATACAGACATATCACAGGAATCATACACAGCAAAGACAGTTTTGACTTACAGTTAAATTTTTAAACAAACTAATTCCAGACAAGTTATTGAAATTAACATCACCTCTGTCACTGTTCACAAAGTGAAAATATCAGCTATATGTTTTAGTTTTAAAGTAATGCACTCATTTGAAGGTTTTTAGCATTTACAGACACACATGCTGGAATGCAGTTTTGTGAAAATTAGTTTCCTGTCATCAGTGGTTGGTCGGTATATAACACACAAGTTAACTGTAACATGAGTTGGTTTTTACACATAAATCTGTATTTGTAAATATGTCATTTTTTCATTTGTAAAAAAAAAGCTTAATTTGAAAACTGAAAATTCTGTTTGTTAAGTGATTCAGTACTTTTAGCAAATGTGTGGTATTTGGTATTCACACTGCCATGAACACTGCTATCTACTGGATGGCCAGTAGATGGTAATTTTACCATAATACATTTCAGCATACGTGTCTATAAACGCTAAAACCTTTAAAATTAGTGCATGTTAGATCATATCTGTGCTAATTCTTTGTTTTAGGTTCGCTATCAAGTATTTGTGTTATTTTTTTGGACGTTCTGAGAAATATAACTTAAGTTTTACTTCATCATGTGTCCAAGTTTCAGACACAGGGAGATCTTCCCCCTTTTGGTGAGAGCCAGTAACATTAGAAATGTAAGACTAAACCACACCTATTGTTAACACCCACAAGGTATAAAAAGTGTTGTATGACTCATTTTAGGGGCCTTTAACAAGATGGACACTGTCTGTGAGGGTCCCAGGCCTGGTTTCTAACATGACCTTCAATAAACTCAAAATGAGGAATACAATGGTTTGGTTTTTGGTAAGGGGCAGAATCTTACATAAAACAGCCGGGTAGAAATAACATACATTACTTTAAATTACAGGGGTGGTGGCCAAGTGGTTAATGCGCTTGGTTTCAGTTCAGAAGGTTCCAGGTTCAAATCCCACCCCTGCCACATTTCTCCATGTAATGTGGAGTTGCGTCAGGAAGGGCATCCGGCGTAAAACTTGTGCTAATTCAACATGCAGATCCACCTTGGATTTGCTGTGGCGACCCCGAGTGCAAACAAGGGAGCAGCCGAAGGGACTTACTTTTAATTTAAAACTAAAACATATAGCTGATATTTTTACTTTGTAAAATGACAGAGGTGATGCTAATTTCAATAACTTGTCCGGAATTAGTTTGTTTAAAGTTTTAACCATAAAAGCTAAACCGATAACTACATTTTTTAGGGGTTTATCAGTTTAGCTTTATAGAAGTTAACTTTTCAGTTAGCGGCGTAATGGTTATTGACGCTAATGTTTTGTTTAGCTGTGCCCACCACTGGTTATGTAATAGACACAGGAGATGCAGCAGGTGTGAGACAGAACTTTCTTCTCCCTGAAAACTACCATGAAATTAACACTCTATATATGTTTTAAATAATAAGCTTGCATTCATTAAGCTTTAATGTCTTATTTAGTTTTATATTGCAGGTATTTTCATATTTCAAATGGTAGATATGTGCACTTTGAAATAAAACACTGAAGTAGAATTTTTCTGTGTTTTTGTCTTTTTTCTGCTGGTGGAGGTGAGTGCGGTGTAGGCTGCAGCTCATTGTCAGCCTGTTATTGATGTTGCAGGAGATAGTTTTCTGAGTTTCGATGAGCTGTGTGTGTGTGTGTGTGTGTGTGTGTGTGTGTGTGTGTGTGTGTGTGTGTGTGTGTGTGTGTGTGTGTGTGTGTGTGTGTGTGTGTGTGTGTGTGTGTGTGTATAACACGGCCTGAGGCTCTGCTGGTGGAGCTGCAGGTCCACACAGTGTCGACCTGTTTCACAGCACACAAGATCCTTTCAGCGCGCACATTTTTCTATAAGTACATCTGCAAGCAAAAATAAGTATGACAGCTCAGACAGTAAAGTAGAATGCAATTACCACGTTCAGCAGGTGACAGAGTGACTCATGTGCGTAACCTCGAGTCTACCCTCGGTGTGCTGGTCCAAAATGTCTCACTGATGTGATCTCACTATGCTGCGGGGAGAAAATAAGTAAGTTTAACTCATCACACCAACAACGTTTGTCAGGCTGAAGTCTTTTCACGCTGCTCCAGTCCTCCAGTGGGATTTTGGGTCCTGAGGTGACGTCCTCCTCCTGAGGCTGGCACAAAGTTCAGTCAACCTGATCTGAAGAATCAGTCTGCTCTGCTTGATGGGATTTCATTTTTGGTTACAGAACGTGCTTCCCATGGCCACACAAAACGTATGTACGTATGCAAAATCCACAAAGAAAAGTCAGAATTCCAGAAGATGTCACTGCACAACCTTCCTGTCTGTCTCAGTAACAATGTAGTCGACTCTTCACAGTCCATGAAATCTTTATATCTGACATCAGTCAGCTGTTTTGTTTGTGACACTTTTAAGTGCTTTTCCACTACGGTGACGAGTACTCTACTCCACTTCTAGAACTGTACATGCTTCACACGTAGGAGTTGAATGGGCAACCTGGTTTCACAGCACGGCAGTCGTGATTCAGCAGCATGAAATATACATTAATCTATTAGTTCGTGAAAAAGTGACGAAAAGCGCCTTATTTTCGTCACGGCAGCACTAATTCATTCTAATTCATTCCGTGATGGCTGCACAAAATTAAAAGTGAAGGGGGGGAGTTAAGGTTAGGGTCAGGGGTAGGAGTAGGGTTAGTAATAGTGAGTTTAAAAAACCCGTCACGAAAATTTTGACTCATTCATGACGGGAGCAAATAACGTGAGACTGGCCTGGAATGGGAGGCGCTCGTGCACCAGCAGAGCTGCAAAAAAGGGAAATACATGCAAATTACAGTTTTTGCCAACTGCTTACAACCAAAAAGTGAATGTTTACACTAAAACGTCAAATCCAAAACTTATTCTAACGGTAGCTAAAACACAAAGTGGCAAAACCTTAAACACATTTTCTGCTTTGCACTTTGCTTGCAATGATTCAACACAGTTGTTGCAGAACATTACACACAGTTTCATAAGATAAGATAAGACTTTATTGATCTCACAGAGGAGAAATTCACATCAAATCAAATCAAATCAATCTTATTTATATGCGCCAAATCACAACAAACAGTTGCCCCAGGCGCTTTATATTGTAAGGCAAGGCCATACAATAATTACGGAAAAAACCCCAACAGTCAAAAACGACCACCTGGGAGCAAGCACTTGGCGACAGTGGGAAGGAAAAACTCCTTTTTAACAGGAAGAAACCTCCAGCAGAACAAGGCTCAGGGAGGGGCAGTCTTCTGCTGGGACTGGTTGGGGCTGAGGGAGAGAACCAGGAAAAAGACATGCTGTGGAGGGGAGCAGAGATCAATCACTAATGATTAAATGCAGAGTGTTGCATACAGAGCAAAAAGAGAAAGAAACACTCAGTGCATCATGGGAACCCCCCAGCAGTCTAAGTCTATAGCAGCATAACTAAGGGATGGTTCAGGGTCACCTGATCCAGCCCTAACTATAAGCTTTAGCAAAAAGGAAAGTTTTAAGCCTAATCTTAAAGTAGAGAGGTGTCTGTCTCCCTGATCTGAATTGGGAGCTGGTTCCACAGGAGAGGACCTGAAAGCTGAAGGCTCTGCCTCCCATTCTACTCTTACAAACCCTAGGAACTACAAGTAAGCCTGCAGTCTGAGAGCGAAGCGTTCTGTTGGGGTGATATGGTACTATGAGGTCCCTAAGATAAGATGGGACCTGATTATTCAAAACCTTATAAGTAAGAAGAAGAATTTTAAATTTTATTCTAGAATTAACAGGAAACCAATGAAGAGAGGCCAATATGGGTGAGATATGCTCTCTCCTTCTAGTCCCTGTCAGTACTCTAGCTGCAGCATTTTGAATTAACTGAAGGCTTTTCAGGGAACTTTTAGGACAACCTGATAATAATGAATTACAATAGTCCAGCCTAGAGGAAATAAATGTATGAATTAGCTTTTCAGCATCACTATGAGACAAGACCTTTCTAATTTTAGAGATATTGCACAAATGCAAAAAAGCAGTCCTACATATTTGTTTAATATGAACATTGAATGACATATCCTGATTAAAAATGACTCCAAGATTTCTCACAGTATTACTAGAGGTCAGGGTAATGCCATCCAGAGTAAGGATCTGGTTAGACACTATGTTTCTAAGATTTGTGGGGCCAAGTACAATAACTTCAGTTTTATCTCAGTTTAAAAGCAGGAAATTAGAGGTCATCCATGTCTTTATGTCTGTAAGACAATCCTGCAGTTTAGCTAATTGGTGTGTGTCCTCTGGCTTCATGGATAGATAAAGCTGGGTATCATCTACGTAACAATGAAAATTTAAGCAATGCTTTCTAATAATACTGCCTAAGGGAAGCATGTATAAAGTGAATAAAATTGGTCCTAGCACAGAACCTTGTGGACTCCATAATTAACCTTAGTCTGTGAAGAGATTCCCCATTTACATGAACAAATTGTAATCTATTAGATAAATATGATTCAAACCACAGCAGCGCAGTGCCTTTAATACCTATGGCATGCTCTAATCTCTGTAATAAAATTTTATGGTCAACACAGTATCAAAAGCAGCACTGAGGTCTAACAGAACAAGCACAGAGATGAGTCACTGTCTGAGGCCATAAGAAGTCATTTGTAACCTTCACTAATGCTGTTTCTGTACTATGATGAATTCTAAACCCTGACTGAAACTCTTCAAATAGACCATTCCTCTGCAGATGATCAGTTGCTGTTTTACAACTACCCTTTCAAGAATTTTTGAAAGAAAAGGAAGGTTGGAGATTGGCCTATAATTAGCTAAGATAGCTGGGTCAAGTGATGCTTTTTAAGTAATGGTTAATTACTGCCACCTTAAAAGCCTGTGGTACATAGCCAACTAATAAGATAGATTGATCATATTTAAGATTGACGCATTAATTAACGGTAGGGCTTCCTTGAGCAGCCTGATAGGAATGGGGTCTAATAGACATGTTGATGGTTTGGAGGAAGTAACTAATGAAAATAACTGAGACAGAACATCGGAGAGAAAGAGTCTAACCAAATACCGGCATCACTGAAAGCAGCCAAAGATAATGATACGTCTTTGGATGGTTATAGTAATTATTTTTTCTCTAATAGTTAAAATTTTATTAGCAAAGAAAGTCATGAAGTCATTACTAGTTAAAGTTAAAGGAATACTCGGCTCAATAGAGCTCTGACTCTTTGTCAGCCTGGCTACAGTGCTGAAAAAAACCTGGGTTGTTCTTATTTTCTTCAATTAGTGATGAGTAGTAAGATGTTCTAGCTTTACGGAGGGCTTTTTTATAGAGCAACAGACTCTTTTCCAGGCTAAGTGAAGTCTTCTAAATTAGTGAGACGCCATTTCCTCTCCCTTACGGGTTATCTGCTTTAAGCTGCGAGTTTGTGAGTTATACCATGGAGTCAGGCACTTCTGATTTAAGGCTCTCTTTTTCAGACGAGATACAGCATCCAAAGTTGTCCTCAATGAGGATGTAAAACTATTGACGAATACTCTATCTCACTTACAGAGTTTAGTAGCTACTCTGCACTGTGTTGGTATATGGCACGGCGAACATAAAGAAGGATCATATCCTTAAACCTAGTTACAGCGCTTTCTGAAAGACTTCTACTGTAATGAAACTTCTTCCCCACTGCTTTCAGGGAATACTGTTAAGTCTTCAATTTCCATACATAAGTCAGAACAAGATCTAAGATATGATTAAAGTGGTGGGTGGACTCATTTACATTTTGAGCAAAGCCAATCAGTCTAACAATAGATTAAATGCAGTGTTGAGGCTGTCATTCTCAACTTCTGTGTGGATGTTAAAATCGCCCACTATAATTATCTTATCTGAGCTAAGCACTAAGTCAGACAAAAGGTCTGAAAATTCACAGAGAAACTCACAGTAATGACCAGGTGGATGAAAGATAACAACAAATAAAACTGGTTTTTGGGACTTCCATTTGGATGGACAATACTAAGAGTCAAGCTTTCAAATGAATTAAAGCTCTGTCTGGGTTTTTGATTAATTAATAAGCTGGAATGGAAGATTGCTGCTATTCCTCCCCGCCGGCCCGTGCTACGAGCATTCTGGCAGTTAGTGTGACTCGGGGGTGTTGACTCATTTAAACTAACATATTATCCTGCTGTAACCAGGTTTCTGTAAGGCAGAATAAATCAATATGTTGATCAATTATTATATCATTTACTAACAGGGACTTAGAAGAGAGAGATCTAATGTTTAATAGACCACATTTAACTGTTTTAGTCTGTGGTGCAGTTGCTATATTATTTTTTTCTTTTTGAATTTTTATGCTTAAATAGATTTTTGCTGGTATTGGTGGTCTGGAGCAGGCACCATCTCTACGGGATGGGGTAATGAGGGGATGGCAGGGGGAGAGAAGCTGCAGAGAGGTGTGTAAGACTACAACTCTCTTCCTGGTCCCAACCCTGGATAGTCACGGTTTGGAGGATTTAAGAAAATGGCCAGATTTCTAGAAATGAGAGCTGCTCCCCAAAGTGGGATGGATGCCGTCTCTCCTACAAGACCAGGTTTTCCCCAAAGCTTTGCCAATTATCTATGAAGCCCACCTCATTTTTTGGACACCACTCAGACAGCCAGCAATTCAAGGAGAACATGCGGCTAAACATGTCACTCCCGGTCCGATTGGGGAGGGGCCCAGAGAAACTACAGAGTCCGACATTGTTTTTGCAAAGTTTCACACCGATTCAATATTAATTTTAGTGACCTCCGATTGGCGTAACCGGGTGTCATTACTTACTGCCGACGTGAATTACAATCTTACCAATTTACGCTTAGCCTTAGCCAGCAGTTTCAAATTTCCTTCAATGTCGCCTGCTCTGGCCCCCGGAGACAATGATTCACATTTCTCAAACAGAGTCACCAATAACCAGAGTTTGTTCCTCGGCGGATGTGTCGCAGATTGGGGAAAAACGGTTAGAAATGTTAACGGGTTGGCGGTGTACACGGGGCTTCTGTTTAGGACTACGTTTCCTCCTCACAGTCACCCAGTCGGCCTGCTTTCCCGGCTGCTCGGGATCTGCTGGAGGGGAACTAACGGCGGCTAAGCTACCTTGGTCCGCACCGACTACAGGGGCCTGGCTAGCTGTAGGATTTCCAAGGTGCGGAGCCGAGTCACCAATTCGCCCAGCCTGGCCTCCAAAGCTATGAATAAGCTACACTTATTACAAGTACCATTACTGCTAAACAAGGCCGAGGAATAACTAAACATTTCACACCCAGAGCAGAAAAGTGCGGGAGAGACAGGAGAAGCCGCCATGCTAAACTGGCTAAGAGCTAGTAGCTGCGCTAAGCTAGCAGATTCCTAAAAACACACAAGTGAATAATGTGTAATAATTTAGAGGTGATTCAGCAGAGGGAGTGCTTTAGTTAAGGTACGTGAAGATTACACTGTGAAACAAATCATTATCTAGTTAACTACATCAATCTAACTGCGCAGATTAAACAGCTAACAGATACAGCAAAACACCGCTGTGCTCCGGAACAGGAAGTGATACAATACTGAAATACATGAAAATTCCGTAAGGTATATCTTAAATATTATATTCCAATTCTAACTATGCTAGTATATAAAAGTATATCTAAATATCTAAAAAGGAAGAGTAAAATAGTAGAGTAGAAAAGAGAAGAGCAGAGCCACTTAGGTGCCTGGTCTTGAGAACCAGGGATGGTTATGTTACGTTATGTTATGGTTATGTTATATGTTACGTCAACTCTTAAAAAAACACACAAGATGGCTGCAAGTAGAGGAAAATGTTCATCAAACAGCATTCATACATCAGACACTGAACTCAAAGATAAAAGACCTTGTTATCATTGAGAAAACACTTTTAATAAAAATGCACAACACATCTGGTAATTGGAAACACTCAATGTACAGATCTGAAAACACTCACGCAGAAAACTCACCACCAATCAGTCTGATATTTGGCACCACAAATAGAGCCCAGATAAGACATTTTTGTCAAATTTGCAATCATGGAGGTGATAAAACCCACAGAAACAGGACAAAGAAGACAAAGACAAAGAGAGATATATGGACAACAACAAAGACAAAGAAGATCAAGAAGGAGAAATGT
Organism: Thalassophryne amazonica; assembly: GCF_902500255.1. NCBI lineage: Eukaryota > Metazoa > Chordata > Actinopteri > Batrachoidiformes > Batrachoididae > Thalassophryne > Thalassophryne amazonica. The sequence goes on along the minus strand of NC_047110.1, from coordinate 11,702,126 downwards.
TTCATATGAAATTAGAGCAACTTTGGTGGACCATGTGATGAACCACAGCCTCACACTGAGGGAAGCTGGACAAGGGTCTACCTAAACCTCATCCACCACACAGTGGGTAGTACTGTCAACTGGGTTCTAGCCACGGTGGGCGGCACTGGGTGGCACCGTCCGGCACTGCAAAATGCCGCACAGCTCTCAGGTTCTCATTGACTGTGCTGCCCGGCATCTCTTTATGTATTAGTGGCCATCACATGATGAATTGCTGTACAAAGAAGCACTTCTCCGTGGCTGCTCAGAGCTGAAAATGTAACCTGGGTGTGAAATTATGGGATAGCACAGCGTTTAGCCTTCCCCGAAGCAACTTGTGCACAGGAGGGATAACAGAGGACTTTTGTTTATTTGGATTTTACATTCTGCAGCAGCAGGTTCTTTATCATAGCACAACAGAAGCTTGAGGACTACTTTGGTGGGGGAAATGCAAAACGGAAAATAAGTGAGGAGGACAGGGAGATGTGTGGGGATGTTCCAGCCCAGTCTCACTTTTTTTTTCGTGCTCCTGTCACAAAATGAGTCAAATTTTTGTGACGGAGCTTTTTTAACTCACTATTCCTAAGCCTACTCCTACCCCCAATCCTAACCATAACCACCCCCCACCCACCCACCCCCGCTTCACGTTTAATTTTGTGCAGCCATCACGGAATGAATTAGAATGAATTTGTGCTGCCGTGACAAAAATGAGGTGCTTTTCGTGACAATATCACGGAACCAATAGATTAATGTATAATTCGTGCTGCTGAATCACGACTTGCCGTGAGACTGGGTTGGATGTTCAGCCATGTTCATCGCAATCATCCAATGCGGCACCACGTTCCCGCGCTAATGCAGCAGCAGGAGCTTAGGCTAAAAAGAAGCAGAAGCATGCATCTCACTTTGATCCAAAATGGAAAACTGGACATCCTTGGTTAATATATGACAGTGCCTCGGATTCCATGTTCTGCAAATATTGCCAGGATTTCAACAAGTTGCCTTTCAGTTGTGACACATGGAATAAAACTGGATGTGTTCGAGTTCAGTTAGACAGCATCACCAATCATGAAAGTACAGCTTCACACATGGACTCTGTTCACCTTCAGTTAGAACGTGAGATGTCTCAACATGTGGGTGAAATGCGAACCAAACCAAAGGAATCAGGAGAGACAACATGGTAAAAGCTTTCCAGTGCCTGTACTTCTTAGCCAAAAATAACACCCCCATACAACGAACTTTGAGAAGTTGCTTGACCTTCTGATCCAGCATTACATTAAAGTGAAAATTAACAGGGGAGCAAACGTTACCTACACGTCCGAAACACCCATACAAGAATTTCTGATGTGCCTCAGTGAAGTAATTGAGGTTGAAATCCTGAAAAACTTGCGTGAAAATAGATATTACTCTCTCATTTGATGAGACCACTGATGTTAGTACAACCCCAGTTCCAATGAAAAACAATACAATGATTTGCAAATTCTCTTCAACCTGTACTTAATTGAATACACCACAAAGACAAGATATTTAATGTTCAAACTGATAAACTTTATTGTTTTTGTGCAAATATTGCTCATTTTGAAATGGATGACTGCAACACGTTTTAAAAAAGCTGGGACAGTGGTATGTTTCCCACTGTGTTACATCACCTTTCCTTCTAACAACACTCAATAAGTGTTTGGGAACTGAAGACACTAATTATTGAAGCTTTGTAGGTGGAATTCTTTTCCATTCTTGCTTGATGTACGACTTCAGTTGTTCAACATTCCGGGGTCTCCGTTATCGTATTTTATGCTTCATAATGCGCCACACATTTTCAATGGGAGACAGGTCTGGACTGCAGGCAGGCCAGTGTAGTACCTGCACTCTTTTACTACAAACCCACGCTGTTGTAACACGTGCAGAATGTGGCTTGGCATTGTCTTGATGAAATAAGCAGGGACGTCCCTGAAAAAGATGTTGCTTGGATGGCAGCATGTGTTGCTCCAAAACCTGGATGTATCCTTCAGCATTGATGGTGCCATCACAGATGTGTAAGTTGCCCATGTCATGGGCACTAACACACCCTATACCATCACAGATGCTGACTTTTGAACTTTGCACTGGTAACAATCTGGATGGTTTTTCCTCTTTTCTCTGGAGGACACGATGTCCATGATTTCCAAAAACAATTTGAAATGTGGACTCATCAGACCACAGCACACTTTTCCACTTTACATCTGTCCATTTCAAATGAGCTCGGGCCCAGAGAAGGTGGGGCATTTCTGGATGTTGCTGATATATGGCTTTCGCTTTGCATGGTAGAGTTTTAACTTGCACTTGTAGATGTAGCGACAAACTGTGTTAACTGACAGTGGTTTTCTGAAGTGTTCCTGAGCCCACGCGGTAAGATCCTTTACACAATGATGTCAGTTTTTAATGCAGTGCTGCCTGAGGGATCGAAGCTCACCGGCATTCAATGTTGGTTTTCGGTGTTGTTACTTAAGGCCCAGTCCCACTGGGGAGAGGATTAATCGCGCATGAATTGAGTATACAAATTATGGGCATTCAATGTCGTTTGCAACAAAATTGGCCAAAAATGACAAACGTCCCAGTATGAATTACAGATTAATCATGTATAGCGAATATATAACGAACAATCACGGTTGTATAATGCATGTATTGAGGAAACAGATCAGACACATTGCAAGTATCACAGTAGTATTACGGATGTATTGTTAATGCATTGCGCATTGCAGTCATAAAAGAAGCGCCTTTCAGCATGACTATTCACACCAACACCACAGCCTCTGGAGCAATAGCTGGACTCAGACAAGTTGATCAGAGTTGATGTTCATGCTGTCATGCAAGGGTTAACTGTTCATGAGTTTAGGGAGTGGGGGGGGGGGGCTGCTCATGGTTGTGAGACTGAGTTTTTTTTTTTCAAAAAGAGAGATTTCAGCTTGAATGGCGGCTAAACAGCAACGCTTCCTTTTGTTGGTGTTAAATAAAACTCCTGACAGAGAACCGAGATCCACGGCTGACTTCTCTGCAGCTGGTGATTTAGAGTATGTTGTTGGATTGCAGCAGCTATTACATCTTTGGGGATCTGGTAAAAAAAAAAAGTTTCATCTGCTGTGACTGGATAGTATGTATCCTTAGCGCTTGGCATCACAGTTTAGTAAATAGTCCCTTCGGCTGCTCCCTTGTTTGCACTCGGGGTCGCCACAGCAAATCCAAGGTGGATCTGCATGTTGATTTGGCACAGGTTGCTTGGCATCACCATTTATTGCAGTTTATTATTTCTTTTTGTCTCTTTCTCTAAAATTGTATATCTAATCATTAGATTATTAATATATAAACAAAAAAATTTAAGAAATATTACAATTTGAAAACAATTGCACCCAAACATGATGACAGCTGCAACTGCTTAATGCTAACTTTAAACATTGAAAATGCCGTAGACATGCTAACGCGTTAGCATTGGGATCCGGATCCGGATCACCACTAAAATGTAATCACTTGTTCCTCTTGTCATTTCCAACCACTCCACAAAATTTCATCAAAATCCATTCAAAACATTTTAAGTCATCCTGCTGACAGACAGACAAACAAACAAATGCGACTGAAAACATAACCTCCTTGGCGGAGGTAAAAAAAGAATGACTTCACTGAGCAGCGGCTCATCTCAGCTCACCTCCGAGCTGACGGCCGGTGTCCCGACAGAACAGCGGAGCAGAGCAGGAACTTGCTAACAGATGGTCCGGTCGTTAGCTGGTTAGCTTTTAATCTGCGTGTTTTTCAGATGCTGTTTATAGTGTACGTTCATGTCTGACTTGTTTTTTCTAATCACATTTTTAGCATCTGGTTTGTAAAGAAAATACGCATTTTGGACCGGTTGTCATGGAAACCGGTCCGATATGGGAAATAGTCGACCGGTAATCAGCCAATCAGAGCGTGCGTAGTGTCGCAGCCATATAATAATGAATGTTGTTGTTTAATTGTTATAATGAATGCTAAGTTACACATTTAAAGTTATGGCCAGATGTGTAACACAGGACACTTTTTATTTTGAAAATGATGTCATGCTCGCCTGTACCAAACTCAACAGGTTCTTCCTACTTCCAGGGGGAAAGAAATGACAAAGAGACTGATTATTAACAGCTGATGGAAAGAAAATACTCTTTTAATGTCAGAAGTAAGAAAACAAGGGAACGTTAGGAGGAATGCTGAGTTCCAGGAGCAATGATAAACTACGGAACGCTGGAAGTGTCATCGCAAAATACACTCAACAAAAATATAAACGCAACACTTTTGGTTTTGCTCCCATTTTGTATGAGATGAACTCAAAGATCTAAAACTTTTTCCACATACACAATATCACCATTTCCCTCAAATATTGTTCACAAACCAGTCTAACTCTGTGATAGTGAGCACTTCTCCTTTGTTGAGATAATCCATCCCACCTCACAGGTGTGCCATATCAAGATGCTGATTAGACACCATGATTAGTGCACAGGTGTGCCTTAGACTGCCCACAATAAAAGGCCACTCTGAAAGGTGCAGTTTTATCACAGCACATGCCACAGATGTCGCAAGATTTGAGGGAGCGTGCAATTGGCATGCTGACAGCAGGAATGTCAACCAGAGCTGTTGCTCGTGTATTGAATGTTCATTTCTCTACCATAAGCCGTCTCCAAAGGTGTTTCAGAGAATTTGGCAGTACATCCAACCAGCCTCACAACCGCAGACCACGTGTAACCACACCAGCCCAGGACCTCCACATCCAGCATGTTCACCTCCAAGATCGTCTGAGACCAGCCACTCGGACAGCTGCTGGAACAATCAGTTTGCATAACCAAAGAATTTCTGAACAAACTGTCAGAAACCGTCTCAGGGAAGCTCATCTGCATGCTCGTCGTCCTCATCGGGGTCTCGACCTGACTCCAGTTCGTCGTCGTAACCGATTTGAGTGGGCAAATGCTCACATTCGCTGCCGTTTGGCACGTTGGAGAGGTGTTCTCTTCGCAGATGATGCGAAGGAGATGTGTTGCACTGCATGAGGCAAATGGTGGTCACACCAGATACTGACTGGTATCCCCCCCAATAAAACAAAACTGCACCTTTCAGAGTGGCCTTTTATTGTGGGCAGTCTAAGGCACACCTGTGCACTAATCATGGTGTCTAATCAGCATCTTGATATGGCACACCTGTGAGGTGGGATGGATTATCTCAGCAAAGGAGAAGTGCTCACTATCACAGATTTAGACTGGTTTGTGAACAATATTTGAGGGAAATGGTGATATTGTGTATGTGGAAAAAGTTTTAGATCTTTGAGTTCATCTCATACAAAATGGGAGCAAAACCAAAAGTGTTGCATTTATATTTTTGTTCTGTATATTTTGCATGTTGAGATAATGTGCACTCGTTTTACTACATTGTGCACTTATTTTACAATAGTATGTGCACAATTTACTATATTGTGCTCTCTTTTTACAAACTGTGCACAATTTACTATATTGTGCTCTCTTTTTACAATACTGTGTGCACAATTTACTATATTGTGCTCTCTTTTTACAATACTGTGTGCACAATTTACTATATTGTGCTGTCTTTTTACAATAGTGTGTGCACAATTTACTATATTGTGCTCTTTTTACAATAGTGTGTGCATAGTTTACTATATTGTGCTCTCTTTTACAATACTGTGTGCACAGTTTACTATATTGTGCTCTCTTTTTCTAATACTGTGTGCACAATTTACTATATTGTGCTCTCATTTTACAATACTGTGTGCACAATTTACTATATTGTGCTCTTTTTTTCCAAACTGTGTACGCAATTTACTATATTGTGCTCTTGTTTTACAATACTGTGTGCACAATTTACTATATTGTGCTCTCTTTTTACAATACTGTGTGCACAATTTGTGCTCTTTTTCCAATACTGTGTGCGCAATTTAGTATATTGCTCTCGTTTTACAATACTGTGTGCACAATTTACTATATTGTGCTCTCTTTTTACAATACTGTGTGCACAATTTACTATATTGTGCTCTCATTTTACAATACTGTGTGCACAATTTACTATATTGTGCTCTTTTTTACAATACTGTGTGCGCAATTTACTATATTGTGCTCTCGTTTTACAATACTGTGTGCACAGTTTACTATATTGTGCTCTCTTTTTAAAATACTGTGTGCACAATTTACTATATCGTGCTCTCTTTTTCCAATACTGTGTGCGCAATTTAGTATATTGTGCTCTCATTTTACAATAACTCAGCCACATGGGGTGTGGAGCCAGTACATTCTGAGTGCCAGTTCCAAGCCCGGATAAATGAGGAGGGTTGCGTCAGGAAGAGCATCCAGCGTAAATCAAGCCAACCCAACTATGCAGACTCAGAATCGAATTCCCATACCGGATCGGTCACGGCCCGGGTTAACCATGTCCGCCACCTGTGCTATTGCCCAACAGGGTGCCGGTGGAAATTGGGCTACTGCTGGGCAAAGACAACGAAGAAGTAGGAAAACGTTGCCACTAACAGCGCGAGAAGAAGAAAACTAGAAGGGTGGAAATGAGAGTGGGGACTTTGAATGTTGGTAGTATGACTGGTAAAGGGAGAGAGCTAGCTGATATGATGGAGAGGAAAGGTAGACTATTGTGTGTGCAAGAGACCAAGTGGAAGGGAAGTAAGAGCAGGAGCATCGGCGGTGGGTACAAGTTGTTGTACCATAGTGAGGACAGGAAGAGAAATGGTGCTGGGGTCATTTTAAAGGAAGAGTATGTTAAAAGTGTGTTGGAGGTTAAGCGAGTGTCTGACAGGGTGATGAGTGTGAAGTTGGAAATTGAAGGGGTGATGATGAATATCATCAGTGCATATGCCCCACAGGTAGGTTGTGAGATGAAGGAGAAAGAAGATTTCTGGAGTGTGTTAGATGAGGTGGTGGAGAGTGTGCCCAAGCATGAAAGAGTGGTGATAGGAGCAGACTTCAATGGGCATGTTGGTGAAGGGAACAGAGGTGATGAGGAAGTAATGGCTAGATATTGTATCAAGGATAGGAATGGGGAAGGACAGATGGTAGTTGATTTTGCAAAAAGGATGGAAATGGCTGTGGTGAATACCTACTTTAAGAAAAGGGAGGAGCACAGGGTAACATATAAGAGTGGAGGAAGGTGCACACAGGTGGACTACATTCTTTATAGGAGATGCAAGCTAAAAGAAATCACAGACTGTAAGGTGGTAGCAGGAGAGAGTGTCACTAGACAGCATAGGATGGTTGTTTGTAGGATGCCTTTAGAGGTAAAGAAGAAGAAGAGAGTGAGAGTTCAACAAAGGATCAGATGGTGGAAGCTGAAGGAGGAAGATTGTTGTGTGAAATTTAGCAAGCAGGTGAGAAGCACTGGTTGGAGGGGAAGCAATTTTGGACAACTGGAAAAGTACTGCAGATGTGGTAAGGGAGACAGCTAGGGCAGTACTGGGTATGACATCTGGACAGTGGAAGGAAGACAAGGACTTGGTGGTGGAATGAAGAGGTCCAGGAAAGCATAAGGAGAAAGAGGTTGGCGAAAAAGTTTTGGGATAGTCGGAGAGATGAAGAAAGTAGACAGGAGTACAAGGAGATGTGGCGTAAGGCGAAAAAGAAGTGGCAAAAGCAAAGGAAAAGGTATATTGCGAGCTGTACAAGAAGTTGAATAGTAAGGAAGGAGAAAGAACTTGTACCGATTGACCAGACAAAGGGACAGAGCTGGAAAGGATGTGCAGCAGGTTAGGGTGGTAAAAGATACAAATGGTAATGTGCTGACAAGTGAGGATGTGTGCTGAGAAGGTGGAGGGAATATTTTGAAGAGCTGATGAATAAAGAAAATGAGCGAGAGAAAAGGCTGGATGATGTGGTGAGAGTAAATCAGGAAGTACAAGAGATTAGCAAGGAAGAAGTGAGGGCTTCTATGAAGAGGATGAAGAGTGGAAAGACAGTGGTCCAGATGACATTCCAGTGGAGGCATGGAAATGTCTAGGAGAGATGGCAGTAGAGTTTCTAACCATTGTGTTAATAAAATCTTAGAAAGTGAGAGGATGCCTGAGGAGTGGAGACGAATGTGCTGGTTCCTATTTTCAAGAACAAGGATGATGTGCAGAGCTGCAGTAACTACAGAGGCATAAAGCTGATCAGCCACAGCATGAAGTTATGGGAAAGAGTAGTAGAAGCTAGGCTTAGAAAAGAGGTGAAGATCTGTGAGCAGCAATATGGTTTCATGCCGAGAAAGAGCACTGCAGATGCAATGTTTGCTCTGAGAATACTGTTGGAGAAGCACAGAGAAGGTCAGAAGGAGTTACACTGTGTGTTTGTGGATTTAGAGTAAGCTTATGACAGGGTGTCAAGAGACAATTTGTGGTATTGTATGAGGAAGTCTGGAGTGGCAGAGAAGTATGTGAGGGTAGTGCAAGACATGTATAAGAATAGTGTGACAGCAGTGAGATGCGCAGTCGGAATGACAGACTCATTCAAGGTGGAGGTGGGATTACACCAAGGATCAGCTCTGAGTCCTTTCTTGTTTGCAGTGGTGATTGACAGGTTGACGGATGAGATCAGACAGGAGTCCCCATGGACTATGATGTTTGCAGATGACATTGTGATCTGTAGTGAGAGTAGAGAGCAAGTTGAGTCTAGTCTGGAGAAGTGGAGATCTTTGGAGAGAAGGGGAATGAAAGTCAGTAGAAGCAAGACTGAGTACATGTGTGTGAATGAGAGGGAGCCAGTGGAATAGTGCAGTTACAAAGAGTAGAAGTGGTGAAAGTAGATGAGTTTAAATATTTGGGTCAACTGTTGAAAGTAATGGAGAGTGTGGTAGAGAGGTGAAGAAGAGAGTGCAGGCAGGGTGGAGTGGGTGGAGAAAGGTGGCAGGAGTGATTTGTGACCGAAGAATATCAGCAAGAGTGAAGGGGAAAGTTTACAAAACAGTAGTGAGACCAGCTATGTTGTACGGCTTAGACACGGTGGCACTAACAAAAAGACAGGAGGCAGAGCTGGAGGTGGCAGAGCTGAAGATGTTGAGATTCTCTTGGGAGTGACAAGAATGGACAAGATTAGGAATGAACATATCAGGGACAGCTCAGGTGGGATGGTTTGGAGACAAAGTCAGAGAGGCGAGATTGAGATGGTTTGGACATGTGCAGAGGAGGGACCCAGGGTATATAGGGAGAAGGATGCTGAGGATGGATCCACCAGGCAGGAGGAAGAGGGAGACCAAAGAGGAGGTTCATGGATGTGCTGAGAGAGGACATGCAGGTGGTTGGTGTGACAGAGGAAGATACAGAGGACAGGGTGACATGGAAATACGTGTGCACAATTTACTATATTGTGCTCTCGTTTTAGTAAATGGCGTGCTCGTTTTAATATGTATTCTCATTTTACTGTTGTGTGCACTCATTTTAAGCATCGTAAAATGAAGGTACAGTTCAGTAAAATGAGGACACAGTCTGAAACGAGGGCACAATGAGAGCACAATTTAGTGAACACCATTATAGAACATTGTGTGCACGATCTACTATATATATTTGAAATCTCGATCTACTAACCGCAGGTGACCCTGCTACAAAGAGTAGAGTCCAAGTCCGTGATAAACCGTCATCACCTAATGGTGAAAACTAAAAAGGCTTTAAATAACTTCCTACGGTTATCATCACTTACCAATATAAACGGTAATGTGTATAACTGTAATGCTATAATGTGCTCATCTTTTATAAATTCAAGGGCTCAATTAAAGGAAAACATGCTCACAAATTATCACGGCTAGAAAAAAAAAAAACCTGTCACTTTAAGTGACCTCTCCTGGGTTCTGTAGTGATAACAAAATTTAAAGAACAAGAGTGGTTACAGCACTATCCAGCATACTTGAGTGGACATTGGTGTTGGGGCTGCAGACGCTGGTTCAGTCGGTTTGGTTACAGGCTTTGAGAGAATCTGTGACTGTGTGTGAAGCAGGAAGTTGGCACAGGTGTCCAGATTTCAACAGGTGACTGTTAAGGAGGAAAAGGAGTCGAGTCCATGCTGCAGGAATGTGAGAGAGAAGCGTGCACAGTCACTGCACACACCACACACACACACACAATAACAGCAGCTGATAACACACATACCAGAAATACATGTTGGCCACGTGGCAAAAAAAAAAAAAACTTTATAATATTTGTGAAGTACACGGTGCACACAAAAATCCTGCAAGGCTGCATTTATGGCAATAATATTAATGCTGTAACTTAACAAGAGGATCTTCAGAAAAACTTTTTATCTGCTACAAGGGACATCTGAAAACCTTTGCCTGCTACGTGATTATTTCAGTAACAAGCAAAATACTCACTCGACTCACATATCTGCTGCAAGTCTGGAATGTTCTCCTCAGGCAGTGGTCATTACATTTACACGTAGTCACCTTCCTTTAACACACACGTACACCAATGCTGGACACGTTTTTGCATCCCGTCGATGAAGAAGTGCCTGTCAGCACCAGAGATGCGCAGCTGCTGGCACACCTGCATCATTGGTGTAACGTGTCCCTTTAGGTGCTCATTCAGGTTGGAACAAAAGAAGAAGTCTGAGGGTGTGAGATCCGGACTGCAACCTGTGGCTGTTGACTTGTGTGGACAAGCATTTCATTCTGAAGAATTGTGTCTTTTGTAAGGACAAACCTGCTCTAAGCGTGCACACCTGTTGCAAAGTCCCAAATGACAGTGTTGATGTGTTCCAAAATTTCTGTGAGGACGATGCCATCACAGTCCCAAAAAAATGGCCATAAAGACTACGGTTGGGTATCGAGAACTGGTTCTTTTCGGGTATCGTTAAGAAATGATTCAATCCACCGATATCAATAGCCTTTTGCTTAACGATTCCCTTATCAGTCCTTCAGAGCACCTGTTGTTTTGAGGGTGTTTGTCAGGAAAATGATAATTTTTGTTGATTACAGACCCTGTGCTAGTCAGACGACGTCCTGGATAAAACAACGTCCAGTTTGGAAATGAACGGCACATTCCACTGTTACAGGAGTTTTTGTCATGGAAAGAGGAGCGGAGGCTTCGCGCATCGCGGAAAAAAAGCCCAAATCATTCCGCCATTTCCTGACAATGAAAATCGTCCGAGGGGTGGACCATCCTCACTCAAAGCCTGCTCACAGGCGAATGATGCAACACAGGCGTGGAAAAACTCACGCATGCGCACGAGGGTTCAAGCTTGTCTGACGCAATCACACGTGATTCAAATCCTTATAGTTTTTGAAAAAATTAAAAGGTCGGTTTCTTTTCTAATAGACCTCGTACAACCGTCTGCCGTGAGGAATTCAGTAACAGCACCTTGTTTCAACCCACCTCCCATACCTCCCCATTTTTCACAGATTGTGCTGTGCAGCGTTATGTTGAAGGCGATTTTCTGCATGCCTGAAAACTACAGGCAAAAACCACGCAGTGTAGTTACAGTCATTAAGTGAATTATTCTCTTACCAGTTGTGAACTTCAATATCATGCTTGTTATTGAAATTATCACTTTGGAGGCAGACATTTTCAGCTGAACCTCATATAAGTATCATTTCATTAAGATCATGTTTTAGTTTTGTAGAAAGTGAATGAAATAGTAACAAATCAAGGATTAAGATGCAAAATCTAGTCCTTTTTTTGAATGGTGAAACATGGTTCTTAAAAGGGGAAAATTCACAGATTTCCATCAATAAAAAGAAACTGGTTCTTCAAATTATTTAATATTTTGCACACTGAAAGTTACCAAAAGCATCTTGGCCCCAACTAACAATTTGTGGTGTTGGAGATACTGAGTTGCATCTGACCTGCCAATGCTCAATCTGTAGCTGTGCAAAAGAAATATCAAAAATAAAATGTAGACACCACATCTCAGTCCCACTGTATTCAGTGATAATATATGACTCATTTATTCAGGTGGAAGATGTCCTTCACTTCAGCAAAGTAGCTTTATGTTATTCCCACAGGCTAAATAAAATGTGATGTCAACAAAGGTTACACATTTAAATCAAAGAACCATTCAAATATTTTCAAAGTGGTGTTCAAATGTTATTGATACAGTTCGTAAAGTGCACAAAGTGCACAAAGTGGCACTTTGGCTTCCAGCAGTGTTGAAATTTCTTTAGTCGCACAGAATTCCATTTAGCATCAACTGGAATGCGTTGATGCTAGTAAATGTCAGGAAACTTTCACCCTAACACAGAAAAACATCGTTAAGCAGACCAGACGCTCATTTCCCAGCCTGGTCTCTTCTCCGAGGCATCAAACCACAAAAGCAGTTCCAGAACCTTCTCTGCTCATTTTATAAGCTCGGTTTTCCAGCTCAGCATCAATCTCACATGTGTAAGCTTTATTCTTTAAGCCCAACACCGTCACAGAAGTTCTCTTTGTGTTTGTGTACGAAGCGAAGGTGCAACAACATTGCTGTGCCAACAGCAAAGCGCACGCTACATGTGCACGTAAAAGAGCTGACATATTGTCAAGCTGAACAGAGAACCTTTGGCGGATGGTGGTATTGATATTTAAGAGGAGACATTGTCCCTTCAGGAAGGGGGATCAGTTACAGGGTGCTTTCCAGTTCACTAGGTGTACCTAATAAACTGGCAATTGAGTGTACGAGGTCTATTAGAAAAGTATCTGACCTTATTATTTTTTCAAAAACCATATGGATTTGAATCACGTGTGATTGCGTCAGACAAGCTTGAACCCTCGTGTGCATGCGTGAGTTTTTCCACACCTGTCAGTTGCGTCATTCGCCTGTGAGCAGGCTTTGAGTAAGGAGTGGTCCAGCCCCCTCAGCGGATTTCATTGTCATGAAATGGCGGAATGATTTGGGCTTTTTTCCATCAGAATTTTTTCAGAAACTGTTAGAGACTGGCACCTGGAAACCATTCAAAAAATTTATCTGGCTTTCAGTGAAAATTTTACTGGCGTCACAGAGAATAAGGACTGTTACTACAGCTTTAAGGACAGCTTTAAGGACGGCTTTAAGGACGCTCGGTGCGCCGTGCTCCGTGCCGCCATCGAGAGCCACAAACCACCAGATCATTTCTAAACGGATGGCTCTGTGGAGCCGGACCGTCGTGTGCACTTTCTCTGGTTTCACAAGAGCTGGACATCAACCATTTTCCGGCAGATTTCACTTTTAACAAGAGATTTTGTCATGGAAAGCCGAGCGGAGGCTTCGCGCATCACGACGGATTTGCTGATGGAGCGAGACAAAGGAACACCTCCGTTTTGGTCTCACAGGACGGCTTTGAGATGGCGTTCGACAGCTGTCGGTGGTTTTTCCATCGAGTGATTATCCGAGAAATTGTGGATGTGCCTGGACATGCCAGAACATGTCCCGTGAGGCTTCATCGGGAGTTGCTTTGTGCCATGCGGCACCGCCGCGACGCGCAGAATTCCTCAGCACGTCTGTCTCAATGTGCCGAAAAAGTGCTGATGTCCACGTCTTTTCACAATTCCTGTGCTAGTGAGATGACGTCCCAGATAAAACATAGCGTCCAGTTTGGTGAATGACACATTCCACTGTTACAGGAGTTTTTGTCATGGAAAGAGGAGCGGAGGCTTCGCGCATCTTCTTGCACAGTCTTTCGCTCTCTCTCTCTCTCTCACACACACACACACACACACGCACACACCACACTGAGATGGCCATTGTGCTTGTTTCTCTGCATGAATGCCTAGTAGATTTGAGCAGTGTTTAGGGTCGTTGTCTTGTTGAAAGATCCAGCCCTGGTGCAACTTTAACTTTGTCACTGATTCATGAATATTGTTCTCAAGAATATGCTGATATTGACTGGAATCCATGTGACCAATAACTTTAACAAGATTCCAGTATCTGCACTGGCCACACAGCATGATGGAACCACCTCCAAATTTACTGTAGGTAGCAAGTGTTTTTCTTGGAATGCTGTGTTCTTTTTCAGCCATACATACCGCCCCTTGTTATGCCCAAACAACTCAATTTTAGTTTCATCAGTCCACAGCACCTTATTCCAAAATGAAGCTGGCTTGTCCAAATGTGCTTTAGCATACCTCAAGCGACTCTGTTTGTGGCTTCCTCTGCATTACAGCTCATACAGCATCTCTTTGTGCAAAGTGCTCTGTATAGTTGAACAATGCACAGAGACAGCAAGATCATGTTGTAGGTCTTGGAGCAGGTCTGTGGTTGACTATGACTGTTCTCACCATCCTTCGCTTCAGCTTATCTGAGATTTTTCTTGGCCTGCCACTTCACGCCTTAGCTAGTACTGTGCCTGTGGTCTTCTATTTCCTCACTATGTTCCTCACAGTGGAAACTGACTGCTGAAATCTCTGAGATAGCTTTTTGTATCCTTCCCCTAAACCATGATGTTGAACAATCTTGTTTTCAGGTGATTTGAGAGTTGTTTAGAGGCTCCCATGTTGCCATTCATTAAAGAGATGCAAAGGGAGAAACATTTGTAAATGGCCACCTTAAATACCCTTTCTCATGATTGGATTCACCTGTGTAAGAAGGTCAAGGCCAATGAGCTTACCAAGCCAATTTTGTGTTCCAAAATTACAGCTAAATGTATTCAAATTAATAAATGACAAGGGTGTCCAAATTTATGCACCTGCCTAATTTTGTTTAAAGAATTATTGCACACGTTCTGTAAATACTAGAAATATATACACTCAACAAAAATATAATGCAACACTTTGGTTTTGCTCTCATTTTGTATGAGATGAACTCAAAGATCTAAAACTTTTTCCACTACACAATATCACCATTTCCCTCAAATATGTTCACAAACCAGTCTAAATCTTGATAGTGAGCACTTCTCCTTTGCTGAGATAATCCATCCCACCTCACAGGTGTGCCATATCAATGATGCTGATTAGACACCACGATTAGTGCACAGGTGTGCCTTAGACTGCCCACAATAAAAGGCCACTCTGAAAGGTGCAGTTTTGTTTTATTGGGGGGGGGATACCAGTCAGTATCTGGTGTGACCACCATTTGCCTCATGCAGTGCAACACATCTTCACATAGAGTTGATCAGGTTGTCAATTGTGGCCTGTGGAATGTTGGTCCCTCCTCTCAATGGCTGTGCGAAGTTGCTGGATATTGGCAGGAACTGGTACACGCTGTCGTATATGCCGGTCCAGAGCATCCCAAACATGCTCAATGGGTGACATGTCCGGTGAGTATGCCGGCCATGCAAGAACTGGGACATTTTCAGCTTCCAAGAATTGTGTACAGATCCTTGCAACATGGGGCCGTGCATTATCCTGCTGCAACATGACGTGATGTTCTTGGATGTATGGCACAACAATGGGCCTCAGGATCTCGTCACGGTATCTCTCTGAATTCAAAATGCCATCAATAAAATGCACCTGTGTTCTTCATCCATAACAGACGCCTGCCCATACCATAACCCCCCCCACCATGGGCCACTCAGCCACAGCATTGACATCAGAAAACTGCTCACCCACACCACGCCACACACGCTGTCTGCCATCTGCCTGGACAGTGTGAACTGGGATTCATCCGTGAAGAGAACACCTCTGCAACATGCCAAACGCCAGCGAATGTGAGCATTTGCCCACTCAAGTCAGTTACGACAACGAACTGGAGTCAGGTCGAGACCCAGATGAGGACGACGAGCATGCTGATGAGCTTCCCTGAGATGGTTTCTGACAGTTTGTGCAGAAATTCTGTGGTTATGCAAACCGATTGTTTCAGCAGCTGTCCGAGTGGCTGGTCTCAGACGATCTTGGAGGTGAACATGCTGGATGTGGAGGTCCTGGGCTGGTGTGGTTACACGTGGTCTGTGGTTGAGGCTGGTTGGATGTACTGCCAAATTCTCTGAAACACCTTTGGAGACAGCTTATGGTAGAGAAATGAACATTCAATACACGAGCAACAGCTCTGGTTGACATTCCTGCTGTCAGCATGCCAATTGCACGCTCCCTCAAATCTTGCGACATCTGTGGCATTGTGCTGTGTGATAAAACTGCACCTTTCAGAGTGGCCTTTTATTGTGGGCAGTCTAAGGCACACCTGTGCACTAATCATGGTGTCTAATCAGCATCTTGATATGGCACACCTGTGAGTTGGGATGGATTATCTCAGCAAAGGAGAAGTGCTCACTATCACAGATTTAGACTGGTTTGTGAACAATATTTGAGCGAAATGGTGATATTGTGTATGTGGAAAAAGTTTTAGATCTTTGAGTTCATCTCATACAAAATGGGAGCAAAACCAAAAGTGTTGCATTTATTTTTGTTGAGTGTATATATATACAAACACACTGTTGTTTGTTAGAAACCAGCAACTGTTCCTGGCTGACTTTTGCCCTTGCATTCTTCCAGGTTGGTGATGCCGCTAATCCAGAGCATATGATGGTTTACCATCAGTGCAGGTGGTGTGGAAGAGTCTGACCGACATGTTCATCGCGCCGCTCTTCAGAGAGCATGAGGAAGAGTCTGTCCTCCATCCACGTCGAACCAGAGAATGATCCACATCCTGTTCTGTCCCAGAGGGGACAGAAAACAGGTGGAACGACGTAGCAGTGGAAACCATCAGCTCTTTATAAAGTATTACGTGTGCAGTGTTCTCATGATGCTCACTGTGGGGACGTTTGTTCCTGCAGGTCATTTGAAGATGTGTGTTCAGAGGAGCTGAACACACATCCAGTCTCTAACAGTTTCTGAAAAATTCTGATGGAAAAAAGCCCAAATCATTCCGCCATTTCCTGACAATGAAAATCCGCTAGGGGGTGGACCACTCCTCACTCAAAGCCTGCTCACAGGCGATTGGCGATTGGCTGTTCAGCAGGAGGCCAAGTTTTCTGAGCAACACTTGTGACTTCATGAAGAGCTTGTGTGCTCACCCAGGAGTCGTGTTTAGTGATTGTGACCAAATGCCTTCTTATGGCCATGAGCGACGTGGAATCAGTTGATAGGAGTGTAACATTAATATTACTGTTAACACAGACGCACTGCTGAGTTGCTAAGAATGTGTCATTCATCCCGTTGAGTTTTTGTTTATATATTGGCATTCTTTCAGCTGCAGATGGAAGATAATATGTGATTTAGAGCAGACTGCTTGACTAATTAATGTGAACGCTAAAGGCAGCTTGTTGCAGTTTGAAGGCTAATTTCTGGTAACATTGTCTCTAGTGTTTGACAAACACTGCAGCATTTCATTTTGTATCAATCTTACTTATGTGAGACCTTTGACCTTTGCAGTCTCAGAAAATATTTGACATTTTTCTCTGTTTCAGTTCATCACCACACAGTGTGGTGGAATGGTTAAAGTCATTCATATGAAAAGGTTGTTTTCATGTTTCATGTTGATTTGATCCAAATTTGCCTTCTGGATCTTTTTTAAACTTGGTTTACGTGGCACGAAGGGGCATATTTCAATGTCAATTTCTCAAAAGCTAATCCACCAATTTTAATAACACTATGACACCAGTCAACAAGTGAAGTTTGTGCAGAAGAAGAGAGTCACGACAGGTCAAAGTCAGTGTCAGGTCACACAGTCCCAAAAACCTCACGTCATGTGCAAAACACAGTTTGATTGACACAGCTGCTGATTTTATTTACAGCTTCAATCACTGATGTGTTTTTTTTCCTGCCAACAATAATTTGGTTCTTGAACAGGTGTTGATCAGTAATTGTGAATTGGTGAAGTACTGAGGGAAACACAGAATTACTAGTGGAAACACTAATGTCCTGTTGTTTTCCAGCGTATAAGTTGCAGTGTGGGACGTCCTGTGATTATACTCCAGTATAAATCACAACCCCAATTCCAATGAAGTTGGAACGTTGTGTAAAATGTAAATAAAAACAGAATACAATGATTTGCAAATCCTTTCAACCTATATTCAATTGAATACACCTCAAAGACAAGATATTTAATGTTCAAACTCATAAACTTTATGGTTTTGTGCAAATATTGCTCATTTGACATGGATGACTGCAACATTCAAAAATCTGGGACAGTGGTATGTTTACCACTGTGATACATCACCTTTCCTTCTAACACACACTCAATAAGCGTTTGGGAACTGAGGACACTAATTGTGAAGTTTTATAGGTGGATTTTTCCCATTCTGCTTCATGCACGACTTCAGTTGTTCAACAGTCCGGGGTCTCCGTTGTCGCATTTTGCTTCATAATGCACCACACATTTTCAATGGGCGACAGGTCTGGACTGCAGGCGACCAGTCTAGTACCCGCACTCACCTCAGGCAGCTTTGGTGGCTGCTGTCAACTCTGACAGGTTAGCACAGATCTTTAAAAAACAACAAGAAAATCTCTCACTTGCATCCACTTTCAGAGTAGCAGAACGCTGAATGCCTGGCATGCTCCGCCTTAAAGAGAATGATAGATTTGTTTATTTCACGTTATGTGTAAAATGCATCCATGATCAATGAAGAGCATAAATTCAACCCGGGTGCACCAAGCACATGTTGCCCTATACAGAGTATAGTGAGTTGCTGCTACATGAGTATGGTGAGTTGCTGCTACATGAGTATAGTGAGTTGCTGCTACATGAGTATGGTGAGTTGGGGTGTATCCAACTCATTGGATACACCCAGGCTGAGACATTTCAAAACAAAGCAAGATAAAACAACATTGTCTAGTATATTAATTTCTACTTATCTATGTGTCAACCTGAGTTCAAACTGGTAGCAACCATAAGTAGTTTTTTTAAGGAGACAAAAAATGTCACCATTCAGATCAGAATGGTTGGAAAACTCTGAGATCAATAAATAAACAAATTAATCAGTAAAATTAACTTATAGGTCTTTGTAAAACATGTTACTGATATTAACAACGCATCTAAGCAAAGCTGTAAACAGGCCTATTGTTTAAACTTCCAGTAATATGAGCTTTTTTACATCATAAAATTAAATCTTGAATAATGCATATATAATTCAAGTGAAGAAATTTATGGTTTCACATCAATGAAATCCCTTTAGCTTGGAAATGTCTGACTGCAAAAAGGCCTTGACTATTCTTTTTTTAAATTTGCTTTATTGCCTGTAAGTACCGAAGGCCTCATTTTTATTTGCATCATAACCAGAACTTCAGGTTTTCTTTCTTGGAAAGTTCACATATAACTTGTTTATTTAGGTCAAATTGTTCAATATTTCCAAATGATATTTGCAAATGAGAGCAGAACCAAGCTTGATATAAACCATAACGTTTCGAGCTGAGTTTCAGGTAGTAGCTCGTCTTCGCGATGGTAGTTAATATAGATAGATAGTTAATGATAGTTAATTGCATTACTGGAACAAATCCATTATTAACAGTCACATTGGTTTAGAGACATCCGCCTTTTTTTGTAATCTGCTCTGTTCTAATCTGATAGATGCTAATCATCCAGAAATCAACTGACAGTGAGAGTTTGGATTTGGCTTTATCCAGAGGCACACTGACCAGTTGGCCAGGATGTGTCCTTGTTACTGTGGATGACGCGCGGCCCATAAGGCCGCTCCCCACAGCGCTCCACTCAGCAACTCTTACTTCCATTCGGAAATACAGTTAAGCCTG
The DNA here is from genome assembly GCF_902500255.1 of Thalassophryne amazonica. Lineage (NCBI taxonomy): Eukaryota > Metazoa > Chordata > Actinopteri > Batrachoidiformes > Batrachoididae > Thalassophryne > Thalassophryne amazonica. The sequence goes on along the minus strand of NC_047110.1, from coordinate 11,682,574 downwards.
GGAAAACCTTAGCGGGTCTATTAGGGGGATATTTTGTCATTGTGCTGTGGTCTGGTGTTAGGATTTCTAAAATGATGGATGGACAAACTGTAACATCTCAGAACATTTTCAGAAAACACCAACGTGGTGCTGAAGTTGCGTTCCAGTTGTGCTCTGGTTTCTGAAGCTATGCTACAGTCGGGTTTGGATGTGTTTTCACATCACATGGTACAAGTCTGACGTGTTTGTCATCGTTCTTCTTCTTGCAACAGGACCAAGGTCCTCCCCGACACGTGCTGACTTTAAAAGGTTTTAAACGGTTTATTTAAATTTACTGATGTAAACGTGTGCATGTGTACATCTCGTAGGGATTCTTGTCACGCTATCAGATACTTCTCACACTTTCATGAGGTGTAACAGTACACGAGCTCCACGATACAATACACTCACAATACACCTGTACAATACATACACAATGTCAAAAGTATCAGGTGAGTATTTCAACTTAAACAATTATTCTGAAGTATAAATTGTAATCCTTAATGTTATCAATTCACTCTTTGTATATTTTAATCAATCATATGATTGACTCTCAGAACCTATACCTGTATAAGGTATATAGGTTATAACCTATATATATATATATATATATATATATATATATATATATATATATATATATATATATATATATATATATATATTATATATATATATATATATATATATATAAGATAATTATAGTGGGCGATTTTAACATCCACACAGATGCTGAGAATGACAGCCTCAACACTGCATTTAATCTATTATTAGACTCTATTGGCTTTGCTCAAAAAGTAATGAGTCCACCCCACTTTAATCAATCTTAGATCTTGTTCTGACTTATGGTATGGAAATAGAAGACTTAACAGTATTCCTGAAACTCCCTTCTGTCTGATCATTTCTTAATAACATTTACATTTACTCTGATGGACTACCCAGCAGTGGGGAATAAGTTTCATTACCTAGAAGTCTTTCAGAAAGTGCTGTAACTAGGTTTAAGGATATGATTCCTTCTTTATGTTCTCTAATGCCATATACCAACACAGTGCAGAGTAGCTACCTAAACTCTGTAAGGGAGATAGAGTACTCGTCATATTTACATCCTCATTGAAGACAACTTTGGATGCTGTAGCTCCTCTAAAAAAGAGAGCTTTAAATCAGAAGTGCCTGACTCCATGGTATAACTCACAAACTCGTAGCTTAAAGCAGATAACCCGTAAGTTGGAGAGGAAATGGCATCTCACTAATTTAGAAGATCTTCACTTAGCCTGGAAAAAGAGTCTGTTGCTCTATAAAAAAAGCCCTCCGTAAAGCTAGGACATCTTTCTACTCATCACTATTGAAGAAAATAAGAACAACCCCAGGTTTCTTTTCAGCACTGTAGCCGGCTGACAAAGAGTCAGAGCTCTATTGAGCTGAGTATTCCATAACTTTAACTAGTAATGACTTCATGACTTCTTTGCTAACAAAATTTTAACTATTAGAGAAAAAATTACTCATAACCATCCCAAAGAAGACGTATCGTTTCTTTGGCTGCTTTCAGTGATGCCGGTATTGGTTGACTCTTTCTCTCTGATTGTTCTGTCTGAGTTATTTTCATTAGTTACTTCCTCCAAACCATCAACATGTTTATTAGACCCCATTCCTACCAGGCTGCTCAAGGAAGCCTACCATTATTTAATGCTTCGATCTTAAATATGATCAATCTATCTTTGTTAGTGGCTATGTACCACAGGCTTTTAAGGTGGCAGTAATTAAACCATTACTTAAAAAGCCATCACTTGACCCAGCTGTCTTAGCTAATTATAGGCCAATCTCCAACCTTCCTTTTCTCTCAAAATTCTTGAAAGGGTAGTTGTAAAACAGCTAACCTGATCATCTGCAGAGGATGGTCTATTTGAAGAGTTTCAGTCAGGTTTTAGAATCATCATAGTACAGAAACAGCATTAGTGAAGGTTACAAATGATCTTCTTATGGCCTCAGACAGTGGACTCATCTCTGTTGCTTGTTCTGTTAGCCTCAGTGCTGCTTTGATACTGTTGACCATAAAATTTTATTACAGAGATTAGAGCATGCCATAGGTATTAAAGGCACTGCGCTGCAATGGTTTGAATCATATTTGTCTAATAGATTACATTTGTTCATGTAAATGGGGAATCTTCTTCACAGACTAAAGTTTAATGGAGTTCCACAAGGTTCTGTGCTAGGACCAATTTTATTCACTTATACATGCTTCCCTTAGGCATATTATTAGACGGTATTGCTTAAATTTTCATTGTTACGCAGATGATACCCCTTTATCTATCCATGAAGCCAGAGGACACACACCACCAATAGCTAAAACTGCAGGATTGTCCTTACAGACATAAAGACCATGGATGACCTCTAATTTCCTGCTTTTAAACTCAGATAAATCTGAAGTTATTGTACTTGGCCCCACAAATCTTAGAACATGGTTCTAACCAGATCCTTACTCTGGATGGCATTACCCTGACCTCTAGTAATACTGTGAGAAATCTTGGAGTCATTTTTGATCAGGATATGTCATTCAAAGCGCATATTACCAAATATGTAGGACTGCTTTTTTGCATTTACGCAATATCTCTAAAATCAGAAAGGTCTTGTCTCAGAGTGATGCTGAAAAAACTATTCATGCATTATTTTCTCTAGGCTGGACTATTGTAATTCATTATATCAGGTTGTCCTAAAAGTTCCCTAAAAGCCTTCAGTTAATTCAAAATGCTGCAGCTAGAGTACTGACGGGGACTAGAAGGAGAGCATATCTCACCCATACTGGCCTCTCTTCATTGGCTTCCTGTTAATTCTAGAATAGAATTTAAATTCTTCTTCTTACTATAAGGTTTTGAATAATCAGGTCCCATCTTATCTTAGGGACCTCGTAGTACCATATCACCCCAATAGAGCGCTTCGCTCTCAGACTGCAGGCTTACTGTATTCCTAGGTTTGTAAGAGTAAATGGGAGGCAGAGCCTTCAGCTTTCAGGCTCCTCTCCTGTGGAACCAGCTCCCCAATTCAGATCAGGAGACAGACACCCTCTCTACTTTTAAGATTAGGCTTAAAAACTTTCCTTTTTGCTAAGCTTATAGTTAGGGCTGGATCAGGTGACCCTGAACCATCCCTTAGTTATGCTGCTATAGACGTAGACTGCTGGGGGTTCCATGATGCACTGAGTGTTTCTTTCTCTTTTTTGCTCTGTATGCACCACTCTGCATTTATCATTAGTGATCGATCTCTGCTCCCCTCCACAGCATGTCTTTTCCTGGTTCTCTCCCTCAGCCCCAACCAGTCCCAGCAGAAGACTGCCCCTCCCTGAGCCTGGTTCTGCTGGAGGTTTCTTCCTGTTAAAGGGAGTTTTTCCTTCCCACTGTAGCCAAGTGCTTGCTCACAGGGGGTCGTTTTGACCGTTGGGGTTTTACATAATTATTGTATGGGCCTTGCCTTACAATAAAAGCACCTTGGGGCAACTGTTTGTTTGTGATTTGGCGCTATATAAATAAAATTGATTGATTGATTGATATATAGATATATATATATATAATATATATATATTATATTATATATATATATATATAAGATATATTATATAGGTTTAACCTTATAACCTGCTATATCATTGGTATTTCGTTCATGCAGCGGCTGACGTTTATGGTATTTTGATACTAAAAACAAAATACAGTTGGATACAGGCTCTACTGATACAGTTATCATGATGTATCGTTACCTCCCTAATTCCACTAATACAGTGGAGACAAGATGGGTTTACGTTTTATTTGAGTCATTTTATCCAGCATGTGACTGAGTTCCATATTTTCAGCTTTCCTCTTATGCGTTTCTCTGTGATAAAACAGAAGTTACACTGAGGGCATTTTTTTTAAGTCTCTCAGTGTTTTGCTTTGTTGTTTTTTTCTTTATTGTTTCACTTACATTGGACTCTGACAGTCAACATCTTGTTGAGTTTTAGCTGTCAAGGTCACTCGGGTACATAGAGTGGTGAGCACAGTTCCCCTAATCCGCTAACCACTTATTAGCAAGGCTAACTTTTTGTTTGCTGATTAGCTTTTCAGCTAATTTGAAAACCAACAGCGGACCAATTATCTTCCACTAAATTTACTTACGATAACTTTTAGATCGCTAACATATTTTGCTGGCATAGTGAGTAAAGCTTAACAGTTTAAAAACATTTGTAAAGCCTGAAATCATACATTCTAGTGCCTGCCTGTTACATGTTTTGTAGCAGACAAATGGCTATGAGAGGTAGCGCTCAATCCTCTGCCAGCATAGGAGAGCTGGCCAGCAAGAGAGAAAGAAAAAAATATTTATTTAAAATTTTTTATTTTCACAGCCATACAGACATATCACAGGAATCATACACAGCAAGACAGTTTTGACTTACAGTTAAATTTTTAAACAACTAATTCCAGACAAGTATTGAAATTAACATCACCTCTGTCACTTCACAAAGTGAAAATATCAGCTATATGTTTTGTTTTAAAGTAATGCACTCATTTTGAAGGTTTTAGCATTTACAGACACACATGCTGGAATGCAGTTTGTGAAATTAGTTTCCTGTCATCAGTGGTTGGTCGGTATATAACCCACAAGTTAACTGTACATGAGTTGGTTTTTACACATAAATCTGTATTGTAAATATGTCATTTTTTCATTTGTAAAAAAAAGCTTAATTTGAAAACTGAAAATTCTGTTTGTTAAGTGATTCAGTACTTTAGCAATGTGTGGTATTTGGTATTCACACTGCCATGAACACTGCTATCTACTGGATGGCCAGTAGATGGTAATTTAACCATAATACATTCAGCATACGTGTCTATAAACGCTAAACCTTTAAATTAGTGCATGTTAGATCATATCTGTGCTAATTCTTTGTTTTAGGTTCGCTATCAAGTATTTGTGGTTATTTTTTTGGACGTTCTGAGAAATATAACTTAAGTTTTACTTCATCATGTGTCCAAGTTTCAGACACAGGGAGATCTTCCCCCTTTTGGTGAGAGCCAGTAACATTAGAAATGTAAGACTAAACCACACCTATTGTTAACACCCACAAGGTATAAAAAGTGTTGTATGACTCATTTTAGGGCCTTTAACAAGATGGACACTGTCTGTGAGGGTCCCAGGCCTGGTTTCTAACATGACCTTCAATAAACTCAAAAGGAATACAATGGTTTGGTTTTTGGTAGGCAGAATCTTACATAAAACAGCCGGGTAGAAATAACATACATTACTTTAAATTACAGGGGTGGTGGCCAAGTGGTTAATGCGCTTGGTTCAGTTCAGAAGGTTCCGGGTTCAAATCCCACCCCTGCCACATTTCTCCATGTAATGTGGAGTTGCGTCAGGAAGGGCATCCGGCGTAAAACTTGTGCTAATTCAACATGCAGATCCACCTTGGATTTGCTGTGCGACCCCGAGTGCAAACAAGGGCAGCCGAAGGGACTTACTTTTATTTAAAACTAAAACATATAGCTGATATTTTTACTTTGTAAAATGACAGAGGTGATGCTAATTTCAATAACTTGTCCGGAATTAGTTTGTTTAAGTTTTAAACCATAAAAGCTAAACCGATAACTACATTTTTTAGGGGTTTATCAGTTTAGCTTTATAGAAGTTAACTTTTCAGTTAGCGGCGTAAGGTTATTGACCTAATGTTTTGTTTAGCTGTGCCCACCACTGGTTATGTAATAAGACACAGGAGATGCAGCAGGTGTGAGACAGAACTTTCTTCTCCCTGAAAACTACCATGAAATTAACTCTATATATGTTTTAAATAATAAGCTTGCATTCATTAAGCTTTAATGTCTTATTTAGTTTTATATCAGTATTTTCATATTTCAAATGGTAGATATGTGCACTTTGAAATAAACACTGAAGTAGAATTTTCTGTGTTTTGTCTTTTTTCTGCTGGTGGAGGTGAGTGCGGTGTAGGCTGCAGCTCATTGTCAGCCTGTTATTGATGTTGCAGGAGATAGTTTTCTGAGTTTCGATGAGCTGTGTGTGTGTGTGTGTGTGTGTGTGTGTGTGTGTGTGTGGGTGTGTGTGTGTGTGTGTGGTGTGTGTGTGTGTGTGTGTTGTGTGTGTGTGTGTGTGTGGTGTTAACACGGCCTGAGGCTCTGCTGGTGGAGCTGCAGGTCCACACAGTGTCGACCTGTTTCACAGCACACAAGATCCTTTCAGCGCGCACATTTTTCTATAAGTACGTCTGCAAGCAAAAATAATATGACAGCTCAGACAGTAAAGTAGAATGCAATTACCACGTTCAGCAGGTGACAGAGTGACTCATGTGCGTAACCTCGAGTACCCTCGTGTGCTGGTCCAAAATGTCTCACTGATGTGATCTCACTATGCTGCGGGAGAAAATAAGTAAGTTTAACTCCACACCAACAACGTTTGTCAGGCTGAAGTCTTTTCACGCTGCTCCAGTCCTCCGTGGGATTTTGGGTCCTGAGGTGACGTCCTCCTCCTGAGGCTGGCACAAAGTTCAGTCAACCTGATCTGAAGAATCAGTCTGCTCTGCTGATGGGATTCATTTTTGGTTACAGAACGTGCTTCCCATGGCCACACAAAACGTATTACGTATGCAAAATCCACAAAGAAAAGTCAGAATTCCAGAAGATGTCACTGCACAACCTTCCTGTCTGTCTCAGTAACAATGTAGTCGACTCTTCACAGCCCATGAAATCTTTATATCTGACATCAGTCAGCTGTTTTGTTTGTGACACTTTTAAGTGCTTTTCCACTACGGTGACGAGTACTCTACTCCACTTCTAGAACTGTACATGCTTCACACGTAGGAGTTGAATGGGCAACCTGGTTTCACGGCAAGTCGTGATTCAGCAGCATGAAATATACATTAATCTATTAGTTCGTGAAAAAGTGACGAAAAGCGCCTTATTTTCGTCACGGCAGCACTAATTCATTCTAATTCATTCCGTGATGGCTGCACAAAATTAAAAGTGAAGGGGGGGAGTTAAGGTTAGGGTCAGGGGTAGGAGTAGGGTTAGTAATAGTGAGTTTAAAAAACCCGTCACGAAAATTTGACTCATTTCATGACGGGAGCAAATAACGTGAGACTGGCCTGGAATGGGAGGCGCTCGTGCACCAGCAGAGCTGCAAAAAAAGGGAAATACATGCAAATTACAGTTTTTGCCAACTGCTTACAACCAAAAAGTGAATGTTTACACTAAAACGTCAAATCCAAAACTTATTCTAACGGTAGCTAAAACACAAAGTGGCAAACCTAAACACATTTTCTGCTTTGCACTTTGCTTGCAATGATTCAACACAGTTGTTGCAGAACATACACACAGTTTCATAATAAGATAAGACTTTATTGATCTCACAGAGGAGAAATTCACATCAAATCAAATCAAATCAATCTTATTTATATAGCGCCAAATCACAACAAACAGTTGCCCCAAGGCGCTTTATATTGTAAGGCAAGGCCATACAATAATTACGGAAAAACCCCAACAGTCAAAACGACCACCTGGGAGCAAGCACTTGGCGACAGTGGGAAGGAAAAACTCCTTTTTAACAGGAAGAAACCTCCAGCAGAACAAGGCTCAGGGAGGGGCAGTCTTCTGCTGGGACTGGTTGGGGCTGAGGGAGAGAACCAGGAAAAAGACATGCTGTGGAGGGGAGCAGAGATCAATCACTAATGATTAAATGCAGAGTGGTGCATACAGAGCAAAAAGAGAAAGAAACACTCAGTGCATCATGGGAACCCCCCAGCAGTCTAAGTCTATAGCAGCATAACTAAGGGATGGTTCAGGGTCACCTGATCCAGCCCTAACTATAAGCTTTAGCAAAAGGAAAGTTTTAAGCCTAATCTTAAAAGTAGAGAGGGTGTCTGTCTCCCTGATCTGAATTGGGAGCTGGTTCCACAGGAGAGGAGCCTGAAAGCTGAAGGCTCTGCCTCCCTTCTACTCTTACAAACCCTAGGAACTACAAGTAAGCCTGCAGTCTGAGAGCGAAGCGTTCTGTTGGGGTGATATGTACTATGAGGTCCCTAAGATAAGATGGGACCTGATTATTCAAAACCTTATAAGTAAGAAGAAGAATTTTAAATTTATTCTAGAATTAACAGGAAACCAATGAAGAGAGGCCATATGGGTGAGATATGCTCTCTCCTTCTAGTCCCTGTCAGTACTCTAGCTGCAGCATTTTTGAATTAACTGAAGGCTTTTCAGGGAACTTTTAGGACAACCTGATAATAATGAATTACAATAGTCCCAGCCTAGAGGAAATAAATGATGAATTAGCTTTTCAGCATCACTATGAGACAAGACCTTTCTAATTTTAGAGATATTGCACAAATGCAAAAAAGCAGTCCTAACATATTGTTTAATATGAACATTGAATGACATATCCTGATTAAAAATGACTCCAAGATTTCTCACAGTATTACTAGAGGTCAGGGTAATGCCATCCAGAGTAAGGATCTGGTTAGACACTAGGTTTCTAAGATTTGTGGGGCCAAGTACATAACTTCAGTTTATCTCAGTTTAAAAGCAGGAAATTAGAGGTCATCCATGTCTTTATGTCTGTAAGACAATCCTGCCGTTAGCTAATTGGTGTGTGTCCTCTGGCTTCATGGATAGATAAAGCTGGGTATCATCTACGTAACAATGAAAATTTAAGCAATGGCTTTCTAATAATACTGCCTAAGGGAAGCATTGTATAAAGTGAATAAAATTGGTCCCTAGCACAGAACCTTGTGGAACTCCATAATTAACCTTAGTCTGTGAAGAAGATTCCCCATTTACATGAACAAATTGTAATCTATTAGATAAATATGATTCAAAACCACAGCAGCGCAGTGCCTTTAATACCTATGGCATGCTCTATCTCTGTAATAAAATTTATGGTCAACAGTATCAAAAGCCGCACTGAGGTCTAACAGAACAAGCACAGAGATGAGTCCACTGTCTGAGGCCATAAGAAGATCATTTGTAACCTTCACTAATGCTGTTTCTGTACTATGATGAATTCTAACCCTGACTGAAACTCTTCAAATAGACCATTCCTCTGCAGATGATCAGTTAGCTGTTTTACAACTACCCTTTCAAGAATTTTTGAAAGAAAAGGAAGGTTGAGATTGGCCTATAATTAGCTAAGATAGCTGGGTCAAGTGATGCTTTTTAGTAATGGTTTAATTACTGCCACCTTAAAAGCCTGTGGTACATAGCCAACTAATAAAGATAGATTGATCATATTTAAGATTGACGCATTAATTAACGGTAGGGCTTCCTTGAGCAGCCTGATAGGAATGGGGTCTAATAGACATGTTGATGGTTTGGAGGAAGTAACTAATGAAAATAACTGAGACAGAACAATCGGAGAGAAAGAGTCTAACCAAATACCGGCATCACTGAAAGCAGCCAAAGATAATGATACGTCTTTGGGATGGTTATGAGTAATTTTTTTCTCTAATAGTTAAAATTTTATTAGCAAAGAAAGTCATGAAGTCATTACTAGTTAAAGTTAAAGGAATACTCGCTCAATAGAGCTCTGACTCTTGTCAGCCTGGCTACAGTGCTGAAAGAAACCTGGGGTTGTTCTTATTTTCTTCAATTAGTGATGAGTAGTAAGATGTTCTAGCTTTACGGAGGGCTTTTTTATAGAGCAACAGACTCTTTTTCCAGGCTAAGTGAAGATCTTCTAAATTAGTGAGACGCCATTTCCTCTCCAGCTTACGGGTTATCTGCTTTAAGCTGCGAGTTTGTGAGTTATACCATGGAGTCAGGCACTTCTGATTTAAGGCTCTCTTTTTCAGACGAGATACAGCATCCAAAGTTGTCCTCAATGAGGATGTAAAACTATTGACGAGATACTCTATCTCACTTACAGAGTTTAGGTAGCTACTCTGCACTGTGTTGGTATATGGCACTGGCGAACATAAAGAAGGAATCATATCCTTAAACCTAGTTACAGCGCTTTCTGAAAGACTTCTACTGTAATGAAACTTCTTCCCCACTGCTTTCAGGGAATACTGTTAAGTCTTCAATTTCCATACCATAAGTCAGAACAAGATCTAAGATATGATTAAAGTGGTGGGTGGACTCATTTACATTTTGAGCAAAGCCAATCGAGTCTAACAATAGATTAAATGCAGTGTTGAGGCTGTCATTCTCAACTTCTGTGTGGATGTTAAAATCGCCCACTATAATTATCTTATCTGAGCTAAGCACTAAGTCAGACAAAAGGTCTGAAAATTCACAGAGAAACTCACAGTAATGACCAGGTGGATGAAAGATAACAACAAATAAAACTGGTTTTTGGGACTTCCAATTTGGATGGACAATACTAAGAGTCAAGCTTTCAAATGAATTAAAGCTCTGTCTGGGTTTTTGATTAATTAATAAGCTGGAATGGAAGATTGCTGCTATTCCTCCGCTTTGGCCCGTGCTACGAGCATTCTGGCAGTTAGTGTGACTCGGGGGTGTTGACTCATTTAAACTAACATATTCATCCTGCTGTAACCAGGTTTCTGTAGGCAGAATAAATCAATATGTTGATCAATTATTATATCATTTACTAACAGGGACTTAGAAGAGAGAGATCTAATGTTTAATAGACCACATTTAACTGTTTTAGTCTGTGGTGCAGTTGCTATATTATTTTTTTCTTTTTGAATTTTTATGCTTAAATAGATTTTTGCTGGTTATTGGTGGTCTGGGAGCAGGCACCATCTCTACGGGGATGGGGTAATGAGGGGATGGCAGGGGGAGAGAAGCTGCAGAGAGGTGTGTAAGACTACACTCTGCTTCCTGGTCCCAACCCTGGATAGTCACGGTTTGGAGGATTTAAGAAAATTGGCCAGATTTCTAGAAATGAGAGCTGCTCCATCCAAGTGGGATGGATGCCGTCTCTCCTAACAAGACCAGGTTTTCCCCAGAAGCTTTGCCAATTATCTATGAAGCCCACCTCATTTTTGGACACCACTCAGACAGCCAGCAATTCAAGGAGAACATGCGGCTAAACATGTCACTCCCGGTCCGATTGGGGAGGGGCCCAGAGAAAACTACAGAGTCCGACATTGTTTTTGCAAAGTTTCACACCGATTCAATATTAATTTTAGTGACCTCCGATTGGCGTAACCGGGTGTCATTACTGCCGACGTGAATTACAATCTTACCAAATTTACGCTTAGCCTTAGCCAGCAGTTTCAAATTTCCTTCAATGTCGCCTGCTCTGGCCCCCGGAAGACAATTGATTCACATTTCTCAAAACAGAGTCACCAATAACCAGAGTTTGTTCCTCGGCGGATGTGTCGCAGATTGGGGAAAAACGGTTAGAAATGTGAACGGGTTGGCGGTGTACACGGGGCTTCTGTTTAGGACTACGTTTCCTCCTCACAGTCACCCAGTCGGCCTGCTTTCCCGGCTGCTCGGGATCTGCTGGAGGGGAACTAACGGCGGCTAAGCTACCTTGGTCCGCACCGACTACAGGGGCCTGGCTAGCTGTAGGATTTCCCAAGGTGCGGAGCCGAGTCACCAATTCGCCCAGCCTGGCCTCCAAAGCTATGAATAAGCTACACTTATTACAAGTACCATTACTGCTAAACAAGGCCGAGGAATAACTAAACATTTCACACCCAGAGCAGAAAAGTGCGGGAGAGACAGGAGAAGCCGCCATGCTAAACTGGCTAAGAGCTAGTAGCTGCGCTAAGCTAGCAGATTCCTAAAAACACACAAAGTGAATAATGTGTAAATAATTTAGAGGTGATTCAGCAGAGGGAGTGCTTTAGTTAAGGTACGTGAAGATTACACTGTGAAACAAATCATTATCTAGTTAACTACATCAATCTAACTGCGCAGATTAAACAGCTAACAGATACAGCAAAACACCGCTGTGCTCCGGAACAGGAAGTGATACAATACTGAAATACATGAAAATTCCGTAAGGTATATCTTAAATATTATATTCCAATTCTAACTATGCTAGTATATAAAAGTATATCTAAATATCTAAAAATTTAGAGTAAAATAGTAGAGTAGAAAAGAGAAGAGCAGAGCCACTTAGGTGCCTGGTCTTGAGAACCAGGGATGGTTATGTTACGTTATGTTATGGTTATGTTATATGTTACGTCAACTCTTAAAAAAACACACAAGATGGCTGCAAGTAGAGGAAAATGTTCATCAAACAGCATTCATACATCAGACACTGAACTCAAAGATAAAAGACCTTGTTATCATTGAGAAAACACTTTTAATAAAAATGCACAACACATCTGGTAATTGGAAACACTCAATGTACAGATCTGAAAACACTCACGCAGAAAACTCACCACCATCAGTCTGATATTTGGCACCACAAATAGAGCCCAGATAAGACATTTTTGTCAAATTTGCAATCATGGAGGTGATAAAACCCACAGAAACAGGACAAAGAAGACAAAGACAAAGAGAGATATATGGACAACAACAAAGACAAGAAGATCAAGAAGGAGAAATGTTTCATATGAAATTAGAGCAACTTTGGTGGACCATGTGATGAACCACAGCCTCACACTGAGGGAAGCTGGACAAAGGGTCTACCTAAACCTCATCCACCACACAGTGGGTAGTACTGTCAACTGGGTTCTAGCCACGGTGGGCGGCACTGGGTGGCACCGTCCGGCACTGCAAAATGCCGCACAGCTCTCAGGTTCTCATTGACTGTGCTGCCCGGCATCTCTTTATGTATTAGTGGCCATCACATGATGAATTGCTGTACAAAGAAGCACTTCTCCGTGGCTGCTCAGAGCTGAAAATGTAACCTGGGTGTGAAATTATGGGATAGCACAGCGTTTAGCCTTCCCCGAAGCAACTTGTGCACAGGAGGGATAACAGAGGACTTTTGTTTATTTGGATTTTACATTCTGCAGCAGCAGGTTCTTTATCATAGCACAACAGAAGCTTGAGGACTACTTTGGTGGGGGAAATGCAAAACGGAAAATAAGTGAGGAGGACAGGGAGATGTGTGGGGATGTTCCAGCCCAGTCTCACTTTTTTTTTCGTGCTCCTGTCACAAAATGAGTCAAATTTTTGTGACGGAGCTTTTTTAACTCACTATTCCTAAGCCTACTCCTACCCCCAATCCTAACCATAACCACCCCCCACCCACCCACCCCCGCTTCACTTTTAATTTTGTGCAGCCATCACGGAATGAATTAGAATGAATTTGTGCTGCCGTGACAAAAATGAGGTGCTTTTCGTGACAATATCACGGAACCAATAGATTAATGTATAATTCGTGCTGCTGAATCACGACTTGCCGTGAGACTGGGTTGGATGTTCAGCCATGTTCATCGCAATCATCCAATGCGGCACCACGTTCCCGCGCTAATGCAGCAGCAGGAGCTTAGGCTAAAAAGAAGCAGAAGCATGCATCTCACTTTGATCCAAAATGGAAAACTGGACATCCTTGGTTAATATATGACAGTGCCTCGGATTCCATGTTCTGCAAATATTGCCAGGATTTCAACAAGTTGCCTTTCAGTTGTGACACATGGAATAAAACTGGATGTGTTCGAGTTCAGTTAGACAGCATCACCAATCATGAAAGTACAGCTTCACACATGGACTCTGTTCACCTTCAGTTAGAACGTGAGATGTCTCAACATGTGGGTGAAATGCGAACCAAACCAAAGGAAATCAGGAGAGACAACATGGTAAAAGCTTTCCAGTGCCTGTACTTCTTAGCCAAAAATAACACCCCCCATACAACGAACTTTGAGAAGTTGCTTGACCTTCTGATCCAGCATTACATTAAAGTGAAAATTAACAGGGGAGCAAACGTTACCTACACGTCCGAAACACCCATACAAGAATTTCTGATGTGCCTCAGTGAAGTAATTGAGGTTGAAATCCTGAAAAACTTGCGTGAAAATAGATATTACTCTCTCATTTGATGAGACCACTGATGTTAGTACAACCCCAGTTCCAATGAAAAACAATACAATGATTTGCAAATTCTCTTCAACCTGTACTTAATTGAATACACCACAAAGACAAGATATTTAATGTTCAAACTGATAAACTTTATTGTTTTTGTGCAAATATTTGCTCATTTTGAAATGGATGACTGCAACACGTTTTAAAAAAGCTGGGACAGTGGTATGTTTCCCACTGTGTTACATCACCTTTCCTTCTAACAACACTCAATAAGTGTTTGGGAACTGAAGACACTAATTATTGAAGCTTTGTAGGTGGAATTCTTTTCCATTCTTGCTTGATGTACGACTTCAGTTGTTCAACATTCCGGGGTCTCCGTTATCGTATTTTATGCTTCATAATGCGCCACACATTTTCAATGGGAGACAGGTCTGGACTGCAGGCAGGCCAGTGTAGTACCTGCACTCTTTTACTACAAACCCACGCTGTTGTAACACGTGCAGAATGTGGCTTGGCATTGTCTTGATGAAATAAGCAGGGACGTCCCTGAAAAAGATGTTGCTTGGATGGCAGCATGTGTTGCTCCAAAACCTGGATGTATCCTTCAGCATTGATGGTGCCATCACAGATGTGTAAGTTGCCCATGTCATGGGCACTAACACACCCCTATACCATCACAGATGCTGACTTTTGAACTTTGCACTGGTAACAATCTGGATGGTCTTTTTCCTCTTTTCTCTGGAGGACACGATGTCCATGATTTCCAAAAACAATTTGAAATGTGGACTCATCAGACCACAGCACACTTTTCCACTTTACATCTGTCCATTTCAAATGAGCTCGGGCCCAGAGAAGGTGGGGGCATTTCTGGATGTTGCTGATATATGGCTTTCGCTTTGCATGGTAGAGTTTTAACTTGCACTTGTAGATGTAGCGACAAACTGTGTTAACTGACAGTGGTTTTCTGAAGTGTTCCTGAGCCCACGCGGTAAGATCCTTTACACAATGATGTCAGTTTTTAATGCAGTGCTGCCTGAGGGATCGAAGCTCACCGGCATTCAATGTTGGTTTTCGGTGTTGTTACTTAAGGCCCAGTCCCACTGGGGAGAGGATTAATCGCGCATGAATTGAGTATACAAATTATGGGCATTCAATGTCGTTTGCAACAAAATTGGCCAAAAATGACAAACGTCCCAGTATGAATTACAGATATATTAATCATGTATAGCGAATATATAACGAACAATCACGGTTGTATAATGCATGTATTGAGGAAACAGATCAGACACATTGCAAGTATCACAGTAGTATTACGGATGTATTGTTAATGCATTGCGCATTGCAGTCATAAAAGAAGCGCCTTTCAGCATGACTATTCACACCAACACCACAGCCTCTGGAGCAATAGCTGGACTCAGACAAGTTGATCAGAGTTGATGTTCATGCTGTCATGCAAGGGTTAACTGTTCATGAGTTTAGGGAGTGGGGGGGGGGGGGGGGGGCTGCTCATGGTTGTGAGACTGAGTTTTTTTTTTCAAAAAGAGAGATTTCAGCTTGAATGGCGGCTAAACAGCAACGCTTCCTTTTGTTGGTGTTAAATAAAACTCCTGACAGAGAACCGAGATCCACGGCTGACTTCTCTGCAGCTGGTGATTTAGAGTATGTTGTTGGATTGCAGCAGCTATTACATCTTTGGGGATCTCCACAGTTAGACTGGCACTGACTGGCAGGTATGTCGATTTCTGCTACATTTAGTACTTTGGATTTACGTGACGTGTTTGTTATGCATTCACAGATTGTCCGCAAATCAACTGCAAAGCAGACGTAATTCAAACGCTTTATCCGTGGCCAATCTGTATACATTCGCAACAACTTATTTTAGTTTGTGATGTGGACATGATAGGCATGCAATATATCTGTTTTACACACTGTCCCAGTCCGCTGCCAAGCCGCAAATCCCCATCAGTTGCGGATATCAGCGGCTAACGGTGGATATACAGTGCATAGCGTCAGTATGTATCAAGTATGTATTGAGTATGTAAAGCGATGTCATCCGCAACCATCTTTTTTTGTGCACCTCAAAAATTCTGGCAATGGAAAAACGTGCCTCTGCAGATAATTGCAGACGTGTGCGGGTGTACAAGCATGTTTCATGAATATTGCGGATGTTTGGTGAATATGAGCCAATTTTGTGCGCAGTCCATATGCAAATCTTCCTAAACGCCAGTGGGACCGGGCCTTTATGTGTAGAAAGTTCTCCAGATTCTCTGAATCTTCTGATTATATTATGGACTGTAGATGATGGAATCCCTAAATTCCTTGCAATCGAACATTGAGAAACATTGTTCTTAAACTGTTGGACTATTTTTTTCACGAAGTTGACAAAGTAGTGATCCTCGCCCCATCTTTGCTTGTGAATGGCTGAGCCTTTTGGGGATGCTCCTTTTATACCCAATCATGACACTCACCTGTTTCCAATTAACCTGTTCATCTGTGGAATGTTCCAAACCGGTGTTCTTTGAGCATTCATCAACTTTCCCAGTCTTTTGTTGCCTTGTCCCAACTATTTTTGAAACGTGTTGCAGGCATCCATTTCAAAATGAGCAAATATTTGCACAAAAACAATAAAGTTTATCGACTGAACATTAAATATCTTGTCTTTGTGGTGTATTCAATTGAATATAGGTTGAAGAGGGTTTGCAAATCATTGTATTCTGTTTTTATTTACATTTTACACAACGTCCCAACATCATTGGAATTGGGGTTGTATAAACCCTTTCATGTCAATTCAGTAATTCCTTTTTTATGTCAATGTGCATGGTTCATGAACAATAAGGGCCCTGTCCCACTGGCGTTTAGGAGGATTTGCGGATGGAATGCGCACAAAAGTGGCCCACATCCGCCAAACAACCGCAATAACCGTGTAACATTGTTGTGTGTTGGGGGGGGCGTGGCTGGATGTTTTGGTGTTCTTTTCTTTTCTTTGCTCTCCAAAGGACCCAGCGGCAGAGGCGGTTCCTTTTGCCGAAAAGATTCAAGAACACTTGGAGAAAATATGGGAGCAATTACAGCACCTCGCAAATCAAATTAAACAAACAGACGCCCGTGTTACGGAGCTTGCAGCTCAAGCCGTTCCGCTTCCTGCAGCGCCAGCTGCGGCATCATCGATACCAAGGCAGATAACTCCGTCACCCAAAGATTCGGTGTTTGAACCGATCATTTGTCATCCGGAGCCCTATGCGGGAAACGTCGAAGCTTGTGCTTCGTTTCTGATGCAATGTTCTCTGGTTTTTGCTCAGCGACCGGCTTCCTTCTCTTCTGATGGAAGTCGTGTTTCGTATGTGACAAATTTGCTCCGAGGTGACGCCTTAGCTTGGGTCACAGCGTTGTGGAGTAACAACTCGCCATTGTTAGGGTCCTTTAAGGATTTCTCCCGGGAGTTCCGACTGGTTTTTGACCATTCGGTGAAAACGAATACCGTTGCTCAACGGTTGCTGAATCTCAGGCAGGGGAGGCGGAGTGCGGCGGAGTATTCCGTGGACTTCCGGATTTTTTCTGCTCAATCAGGTTGGAATGCCGCAGCATTATGGGGCGTGTTTGTAGACGGGTTAAATGAGTCATTAAACGACGAGCTGGCGGTCCGTGATGAGCCAAACGATTTAGACGAGCTAATATTGTTGGTGATTCGTCTAGATGATCGGATGAAGGAGCGTGGACGCGAGAGAGGACGCCCATCAGAGCGTTTTTTTTTTGTCTCGGGGCTTTCCCCGACACAAAGCTGGGCCGCCTCTTCTTCGCCCCACTGAGGCTCCTCCGACGGGACCTCCGGCTCCTCCTATTGACGAGCCCATGCAGCTCGGACGAGTCGAGATTCCTGTATTGCCCCGACACATAAGCGTCAAGAGAAATAACGGTGACGTAACTCCAAGTGTTCTTGGACAGGCAAAAGAACCCACATAAAAAAAAATAAATAAATAAAAAAAAATAAAATAAAATAAAAATTTTTAGCACACGTAAATGTTTTGTTTTCTTTAATCAGGGGTTATACTTGTTTGGGGAGGTAGGGGCGTATCTGGTGGAGTGATAGGCGGTTGGAAGCCCGCCTGGGCTCACTTACCTGTCAATTTTGTATGTGTTTTTAGGTATTTTCTGTTTGGGTTGTTGGGTCGTTTTTGTTTTGTTGTTTTTATTTCTCTACATTCCTAACCCCACCCTCACTTGCCCTTAGACCGCTTGTCTTGTGGGTTGTGGGGTGGTGCAGGTTGGTCACGCTGAGCATTCTCAGAAGACCTCTGCACCTAGGGGGGGGGGGTGTTAGAGGCGTTCTTTTTGGTTTGGTTAAGGCCCGGTTCCACTCCAGCCTCGTTGAGCCGTTGGACCGATTGTCATGGGTGTTGCCGGGGTCTGGTGCAGCGGAGACATGCCTCAGTCAGAGGGGTGGGCCGATCTGTTGCCGTTTGCCATTTCGGTGGTTCCACCCCTCCCGAGTGGCTGGGGTATGGTCGAGTTGGGGCGCTGGACGTATTTCCGGTTCTCCGCTGCGCTTTGGGGTTGGAGCTGGGTTAGTTTTTACCTGTTCCCTTCTCCGGCTTAATATTTTGAGCTGTTCGCCAAAATAGAGCCGCCAAAGAGCTCTGGGAGGGACCTGGGGTCTTTCGGGGTGCCGGGGAGGGCAACGGGGTTTATGGTCATTTTATATCCCCCCGGGGTTGTTTTTGGTTGTCCTCCGGGGGTTGGTTTTTGGTTTTATTTTGTTTCCTTCCGGGTTCCGCCTCCAGGGTTGATGGGACGGTCCTCTGGGGGGGGAATTGGCTTGGGACCGACCGGCCAAGTGTGACCGGATCTGGGGTTCCGGGGTTGTGGGGAGGGTGCCTCCTGGGGTTGATGATACGGTCCCCTGGGGGGCACCGTTTCACTCCATGTATACCTGGGGACCTTTGTGGGATCACGGTTTTGGCTGTTCCTCCTGGAACTGGCAATGAAGGCCTTCTGAGGGGGGGTTGGGCTCTGCAGGTCATTCTGGGGGGTTGTTTGTTATTTTTCTTTTATGCATCTGTGTTTGTACTGTGTTGTGGGACTGTGTTGGGTTTTTGTGTTTGGGAGTTTTTCTTTTCCTCCCGGGGTTTGATGGGACAGTCCCCTGGGGAGGTTTTGGGTGGGTTTTATGTTTTTTTTTTTTTGTGTGTGAGTGGACTTGTTCTGGGGAATGTTTTGGGGCTTTTGTTGATTCCAGCCGGCCTTCCAGCTGCGGTGCCTGTCATGCCGTCTGCTTCCTGACGTGGACCCCGGAGGGAGGGGCTGTTCTCGGGCCTGGTCTGTTCGGTCGCCGGGGGGCTTCCCGTTGATGGGGGGGTACTGTTGTGTGTTGGGGGGGGGCGTGGCTGGATGTTTTGGTGTTCTTTTCTTTTCTTTGCTCTCCAGGTGGCATGAGAGCTGATTTGTCTGTGAAGAAGGTGCTGGCTGAAGAGTCTTCACCCTCATCAACATCATGGAAAGCACCTGTGATCGGTGCTCACGTGCAACCTGGACGACTTGCAGCTGAAGCAGATAATTGGATGGCGTTCTGCATTTAAGTCATGTGTGATTCAAGCAGAACTGCCGGGAAATCGACCTTGTGACGTTCGTTTGTGAGACGCTGAGGACCGCGCCTGGGTTTGACACATCGAGCCCATGAAGCAGGGAGGGGTGAGGACACATGCTGTCAGCACACACGAAAGAGAATCAGTTTGTCGTGTCCACCTGGGGGGTGTTTGGCGGTGGTAGGAAGTCCAGGAGCGCCGGCTTTAATCCTTGCGGGCGCTGGAGAGCGAGCCGCGGATCACTCCACCAGAGGGACGTTGTTTTTTATGTTTTTACACTTTTAAACACAGGTGTATAATAAATAGTTTTTGTTTGGAACCGCTTTCTGGTTATTTTTAGCGCTGGGTCCTGTCTGACGCAGGTTCGCTCCTCAATCCGCGTTGACACATAACAAACATTCCTGTATGAGTCGGCCGCCATCCAAACACGTCCTTGATCATCCGCAGAGGCACGCATGTCCGCAGCCAGGATTTTGAGCGGCTCAAAAATCCTGCTGCGGATGAGATCCACATCACTGCCTGAACACATACTGAAGACATACGCAGGACATACACAACCAACGCGCCGCATATCCCCTGTCATCCGTGGATATCCACAACCGACGGGTTGGCACGGCTTGGCGGCGGACTGGGACAGCGTGCAAAACAGATATGACGCGTGCCCAGCACGGCCACATCACGGTCGCAAATGGTATGTCGAGCATGCAGACAGAGTGGGCACGGATGAAGCGAGTGCATTACGGCCGCTGTGCCCCTCATGGGGGCACCTCCGCGGTCGCCTTCAGCTTTTGTCTCCTCATTTCATGCGCAAATCCTCCTAAATGCCAGTGGGACAGGGCCCTAAGGAACACAAGGACGATAATTCTTGTATTCTCTACTCTTTATAACAGTAATTAAATATTTTAACAAACAAAACAAATCCATTTGTTTCCTCAATTCCAACATTGACTGTAAAGTCATCAAGCATCAATTACACATTATTACCAGTAAAATTATTGTCTTACATGTAAACAGTACATTCATTGTTTGTCGTGGGTTGCCTTGGTCTCTGCTGCTGGTCTCTGTCTCTATTCTCCTCTGCACAGGCGGAGTGCCTCAAACTGATTGACACACCTGCCACTCATCTCAGCACCTGTATTTAAGCCCTGGTTCATCACATCATCTTTGCCAGAAACTCAGCGTTTCCTACTGGGTATCCTGGCCTCTCTGTTTACTCAGAATTTATGCGTTCCTATGCAGTTATTTTCCGAGCTCCCGCGCTTAGTAGTTTGTGTGCTGCAAATTTTTCTGCAGCTTTTTTCTGGTGGGCTTCCAAGCACAGCATCTTTTGTCTGTCATTTCAGCTGTCAAGCATGTTCAGTGTGTTTTTTGGATTCAGCTAAGAGACTATCTGCGCTTCATGAAATTCATATGCTCCACATTGAACTTGACTCTGCACCTGGAACTGTTTGAACTGTTACTGGATTTGCATGCTCTGCACACCACTCACCTGTTTGTCTTCTTCTTCAGAACTCTTGTTGACAGCCTGCAGGTAGCCACCTGGCTTCCAGAACCACATTTCCGCTACTGCACCTCCTGGCGCTTATCTTCCACTCACCACTTTGCTTCCTACTCCAGTCGACTGCGGTTTCCTAGTTCCACCAACTGTGCGGGCAGTGTCTTCACTTTCCAGGCTTCGTCCACATTATCCCGCCATGAAATCTCTTCTCTGCTCCCTGCATTTGGTTTTACCGTTCCACCCCGGTCCTAACCATAACATTGTTCTTATAATGTTCTATAGTATCTCATCATTTGGTCCTTACACATTTTGTTCGATTTATGTTCATTTGTAGAACATTTAATTCCTTCTGCTGCTGTTTGAGCGTGATGTGGTATCACACCTCTCACGTGGTCACACTGTGTTCATGCACATGCACACAAGCGTACACAAAACCATTGCCACGGGATGGTATGGCATCCATACACAGCTGTCTGACCATCTGTCCCTCCCGACAGTGGCTGGAATTTTGCAAGTTTCGCCCATTCAGCCAGATGTGGCTGAATCAGATCAGATGTGCATGAAAATCTCAGAAGAGTGTAAAGCAATCCAGTAACCTTTCTGGTACCAACTACCTCCCCAGTCAATGTCTTCACATTTCTTAAACCAGTGAAATGGCCAGGTCACTCTTGGAAAAGAGAGGTCAATCTCAATGAGTTTTTTACCTGGGTAAATAAAGGAAATGAAATGTTCTGAACACATCTTCATTCTTTTGTGCACGACTGCACAATAGTGCTGCTGCATAATTGCCCATTAGATATTTACATCACCCAACGGGTGTGTGCAGATTTTATTGAAGAACCAGGTAGAATTTTAACCACAGCGTTGATGACTCAGAGCTCATTTGGTTTGATTTTATTCAAACTATTTCTCTATACTGTGCAGTTGAAGAAAATTATGAAATACTATTAACAAAATTCCTTGCCAGTAGCTATAATTTTTCAAAGAATGATTTCAGCATTTACACTATTGTATAAATACACCTTTGAATGAAACCTGAACTACCAGGTGAAATGCGAAGATCATTTTGGAGCAGCTCAATGTGTTAGCATTAACACTAAGCATTAACAGTAACCCTAACCCTATTTCCACATGACGACAGCACGGTACGTGTTCTACAGCTGTGACATTCAGGACCAGAGATCTCAACAGCTGGTGCTCTCGGCAGCCACGCCCCCTGTCCATTCAGTTCATGTCACTCTCTGTTTCTGTGGTTTCTTCTGACTGTGGTCTCTATGTTTTTAATGTGACACATTGTCTGCACTGAGCCGTCATTTGCAGCTGTCAGTGAGCCTCTGCCCAGCGATCATCTGACAGGCACCTCGCCGTGCTGTGTGCACTCTGGCCAGCCGCTCGCCATCTGTACATACATATCAGAATTTCATGCAAGTGCACCCCCCCCCCCCCCCGCACACCACGTGTTGTGGGGGGAGCACAACACACGCACTATACACACGCAGCCACATGTGTTGAAGTTGGAGCTGACACTCTAGCACACCACATGTGTGTTGCTTGGCAATGCCACAGTCGTGGGAGCACTTAGACAAATTTAACAGCCAGCTCAAAAGTGATCGCCTGCTCACCATTTTCGTCGTGACTGCGCGAATGCACATTTCCTAAGTGCTCAGTGAGTGGTACTGGATGTTTGTTTGTGGTACCTGGAATTTGGCCAACAGCTGCCAAGGCAGGGTTCGAACGGGCTCTCACAGGGCACTCTGGTTTTCGCCCGCTTGTGTGTGTGAATGGTTGTAGCGACAGGTGTACGAGGCGTTAGAGGTGGCTCCAATTTTTCAGGAATGGCATGCAATTCCTCCTTTGTGCGCTAGTCGGATTCAATCGTGCTATGTATGAAGGGGCCTTAACTTCCTACCACCTGCTGTCATGGGTGCAGTTATTCTTAGTAAATCATTTTCGAAACATTCACCAGTACAGTGTGCAAAAGTTTGGAAAGCCCACGCAATTAAGCACTCGTTATCTGGCATCTTAGTAAATCCAGCCCTTATGACGCAGTCACATGGCACACGGCGATCACTGAACAAAGAAAAAAAGGCATAAATTGTCGAGAAAAAGTGGACACATGAGCCAGCACTTCTCCCATCACCAAAAAGCCTGCGAGTGCAGAGCACATAAAAGACAGAAATGAAACCAAAACTAACAAAAGAAAAACTAAGCAAACGTCGACCTTGAAGCTGTGATCATTTCTGCAGCAAGTCTGTGCTCTCCACAGCCACCTGCAGCTGCATTGTCTTACAACAGGTCTGTCTTCCCAACAACAACGTGTGCACACATGCACGTTGCAGCCAGAGACGGCTGCAACTTGTGTAAATAGCTAAAGTCGTTGATAAACGTCAGGATTCGTTCACGTTTCAACAGTTTGAAAATTCTGACGAAGCGTCAGCTACAGAAACGAAGCTGGACGATCATTAAACGATGTCTCCAAAAGTCAGCGCAAGTTCAGATTTCTTGTTTCATTTTGGCTTCTGTGTCCTTCGTTTGTGCCATGTGACCTGGCCTTTAGTTTGCTTCCTCCATGCTTTGGACACAGATCACTTCTGTTGCCTTCAGGTCAGTAATGTAAACATGTTGGCCATAAGATTAAATTTGCATGTTTCTTTATCCACAGGGATTACGCAAATATTAGTCATTCATTCATTTTTTTAATACCCATTTATTGCAATTAAGGGTCACAGTGGGCCTGGAGCCTATCCCAGCAGTCACTGGGGGACAGGTGGGGTTCATCCTGGACAGGATGCCAGTCTGTTGCAAGGCCATGAAGAAGTTATCTTGAATGAATTAATGTTGACTTCTAAAATAGCACATTTGAAACACACTGAACTTTAATAGTATCATAATTTATTGGGGGGGGAATAATCTTAAACATGACTGATTTAAAAACATATAATGTCAGCTCTCATCTTTGACCTTTGTCTCACAAAACTGCAACTCAGAAACTGCAACATGACTTTGAGCTTCAACAGCATCATAAACCATTTTTAAAAATGCTTAAATATGAGTGATTTGGAAAAAAGTAGCTTTATTTTATCAAA
Source organism: Thalassophryne amazonica (assembly GCF_902500255.1). Lineage (NCBI taxonomy): Eukaryota > Metazoa > Chordata > Actinopteri > Batrachoidiformes > Batrachoididae > Thalassophryne > Thalassophryne amazonica. The sequence continues at coordinate 11,658,477 of NC_047110.1, read as the reverse complement.
AGCTGTAGGAGTAATGTCTTTGTGACTGTTGAAATAAAACTTAAGTAGGTGAACCTGAGAAGGCCTTCAAACATGCCATCGTAGGCATGGCACCACAAGAGGTGAATGGCTAGAACAGCAGTATTTGGCAGACAGGTATAGATGATGAAACACTGCCATAGCCATGTGGGGTGCCAAGGGGTAAGAACAAAACACACAGTGTATTTACAGACACATAATCTTTGGCCTCAGGTCTTGTAAGTCGACAGCGGCGTGATGTTCTCACGAAATGTGTTCATTTGGTTATTCTGGTCTGGGATCAGTGTCACACCCACCTGTGTCAACAGGACGGGCTGGTACAAGAATGTAAACAGACCAGCATGACCACGCCCAGAAAACAGTGTCAACTTACCAGAGGCGTGAGCAGAAAGGTCTAAATGGGGGCCACTGATTTCTGATCGGGCAAATCTGTGTTAACAGCCGAAACCTCTGCATACTTCTGGAGAGTCCTATAGAATGGGTACCGTACTCATGATAGGTGACTTTCTGGCTTCAAGTCAAACTCTGTGTGTTCCCACTGGATGAAAGCTAACAGGAAGTCCATGAGGCTACTGGGCACAGTGGGGACATCATCCAGGTTACTGAAAGACCAGCACTTTGCTATGTGTTAATTCATTTATTTTCCTGTTCCCTAGCTGGCTGTAGGTTGCCCAGGATGATGCTCCCATTCAGCATGAGCTCAGATCCCATACCACAAGTCATGAAATGACTGGATGAACAATAGATCCACCAACATTTGTTGGTCGCCATTCCAACACCTCAGTGTCCAAGAATAAATCTGGTCAGACTTCATCATTTTCCACAGGATGCAAATGTTGATCCAAATGTCATGTTGCAGTTCTTCCACAACCAAACCTTAGAAGTTGCTTGGGACAGGACTGGAGCCACTAATGTCCATAGGAGGAGGTGTTTCATGTCTTAGGGTGCTGTGAAAATCATCTACATGAGTCATATTGCATGGATTCAAATAAATTCCAGACTGAGAAAGATGGATGTGATGGCCCTGAGCGTACACAAGGAGGTGTTTGTTTAAGGAATGTGTGATCAGGTGACTCACCATCTGGGGTCTAGTGACCCTCAATTTGCTTATAAAGGATTCAGTGCATTTTGTTCCTCCAAACCAATACTTCATCTCACCACAGTAATGTTGGATGATGGCTCAGTGCTGACAGATGTCGCTGTCATGTGGACTGGCTACTTTAAGACTAACTGATCCTTCTGCTAGAAAATTAGACATCTCTAGTGTCTCAGTTCTTGTGGCTGATTATCCAGTCAACTGCAAATCACCAAATGTTAGTATGACTGCAGAGGCAGTAAAATGGCTGAAGGTGAGGAAAGGGCCAAAGATTTGCAATACTGGCGCTGAGCTCCTCTCCATGTTGATTTTCATATACCTTTTGATTTGCCATCCCAGGTTGCTCTGAGCCCACTGGAGTTGTCAAAGGCCTATCATCAAAACACCAAGGAAGAAGGGTGCCCTAAGGATTCCAGAGAAGCATTTACCCCTTCCCCCACTCACACGATGATTGTTAGTTACAATATGGGAACATATCAAGTCCAAGACCTATGAGCTCAATGTGCACAGATACTGTGAGAGTAGTGCAGAGTAGGAGCAGAATCTCTGAGGTTTTCCTAGTGAATACTGGCAGTCATCAGGGATATGTTCTTGTGCCTGTATTATTCACTCATTTCTTGGGTAGCATTGTGGATACCACTGATGTAGGTGGCTTTGTTGGTGAGAAACTTTCATGGACCTTTACTTTGTGGATGATACTCTCATCTACAGTGGATGGTCTGATTGAAGCACTTGAGAAGCTGAATGAGGAATTTGAGTGTGTGGGTTTGTGACTGACCTGACTCAAGACTAAGATCCAGGCTTTCAGTGAGTTCCTATACTCAACCATCATATATATATATATATATATATATATATATATATATATATATATATATATATATATATATATATATATATATATATATATATATATATATATATATTCTATTTCTACCTCATTCTCTTATCTTATTGTATTATTACAAGTATCATTATTATTGCCTATCCTTGCACACGCTGTTTGATGCACATTTTCCTCCACTCGCACCCATCTTGTGTGTCTTTTTTTTAAGAGCTGAAGTAACATGAATTTCTCCACTGTGAGATCAATAAAGTCTTATCTTATCTTATCTTATCAGAAGTGTGTCTGTATGGGGTGAACGTGTCCAACTTGGAGAGACATTTACTTATCTTAGCAGTGACATTCATGTCTCTGGGTTCTTGGCCTGTGAGACACAGATGCCTGGAAAGAAGAGCTTATGGAGTCATGAGGTTGCTGGACAGAGGTGTTTGGTGATGGCAGCACATTTGCAGAAGAATGAACATCCTAGACTTGGATGCAAACCAGTGGCTTAAGGTGACAAATGGATGTCTTTGCGGTCTTTGATCCTTGGGCACTACTGTAATGAATTTGTGTCAAATGACCGGTTACTTAGGGAGACACAGATGAGGAGTATAACTTGCATTGTGAGGGAACATCATCTTGGACAACATGACCATGTGACACAAGTCTCTGCATGTGATCCAGTACACAGGTGCCTCAGTGTTGAAGACCCTAGATCAGGGGTGGCCAAGTTCGGTCCTCGAGAGCCACATTCCTGACACTCTTAGTTGTCTCCCTGCTCCAACACACCTGAATCCAATGAAAGGCTCTTTAAAAGTCTGCTAACGGGCCTTTCATTGGATTCAGGCCTTTCATTGGATTCAGGTGTGTTGGAGCAGGGAGACAACTAAGAGTGTCAGGAATGTGGCTCTCGAGGACCGAACTTGGCCACCCCTGCCCTAGATGCTGGAGAAGACCAGGAACCAGGGACCATGAATACCAGCTCATGTTTTCCCAGCTGTGGCAGAGAGATGGCTGCTTTTTGACAGCTGAGTTGTCTACCTGGAATTTTTCCATGCAAAACTCCACACAGTTCCACAGTATGGTGAATGCAGTGCACATGTTCCAAGTCCTGACTTACTATATGAAGACAAGCCTTGATATTGTTGCCAATCTTTAACAATTTTTAAACTTAAAAATAAACTTGGATGGGCACGAGGCAACTTGCTCTGCTCTCCTCATCTTCTCCTCCCCTCTGTTTCAATATTGTTGTCTTTTCAGCAGATATCTTTATCCATCTCAACTCCTTTTCTCAGCTGCCCCCTCCTTTCTATGTCTTTCCTCTCTTCTCCTTTTAAGGTCTCTCCTTCACTCTCCTCTCCACCCCTCTCTTCCTTGGTCCTATGTTCTCCTCTCCAACCCTCTCCTCCTCTCATCATGGTAACACAGCCTGTGTAAAACTAATGTTAGAGTCTACTTTTCCACCTTTTAATACATTGAAAGTTTAAAGGAGAGCGAGAGGAGCCATCAAAAAAGGTGAAAACGTTGTATCCAAAGCCAGTTCACACCTCCATAGAACCCAAACCAAATTCTGTGAAGAGGCCATCCGACCTGACATCAAACTAGGAGAGAACTCAAGATTATCTGATCGCGCTTCCTGCAGTTCATTCTTGTGGAGCTTTATTTTTTTCTCTATGTCTCTTTTTCATGAAGCAGAGTTCTGCTTTGTCCTCTCATCAAAATACTGACATCTGCTTTGACATGATGATGGCGAGGTGAAGGTGGGGCATTGTTTAATTTGTAGAGGTGCACCAGACTAATGCCGCGTTCACACCGGATGATACGCGATGCCACAAATTCGCATCCCTCACCTGGTAATGGAAGCACCAACATCGCCCGGTGTGTTGCTCTGCTTTCGCTGCGAAAATTCGCCCCAATGCGTCATCAAATAGGAGGAGCTTCCATTCCGCTCGTCGTCAGTTAACATGGGCAGTATTTGGTTATCTGTTGTAGCCTCAATTATTTTAATTTATATTTTTAATTTCATTAGATTCAGGTAGAGCAAGTAGCTTAGTGGATAAGGAGATGGCCTGCCAATCCTGCTCATGTTACCTCTTATTCTACTTTGGCTTGGTTCACCCAGCTGTAAATGGTACCAGCCCCAGCTGGAGAAGTAACTTACCTCAGACTGGTGTCCCATGCAGGGGGAGTCACAGACTCTTATCTGCTTGATGCTGTTATGCACACGCTTCAAACAAAACTTGAACCCACACAACAAACTCCAAACAGACCAGATGGAGGTGGGTTTGGAGTTCCTACTGGACATTTGCCTCAAGTGTCCTCGGTCCCACTGTGAAGAGGGTTTGCGGGGAGAGATCTCTGTATGAGGACGTTTCAATGAAAACGAACCCTAGCTAAAAACTCCACAAAGCAAATATGGAAAAGTCGAAAAATGGCTAATTGTACTGGCCGGATGTCTCCCAGGATAAAAAGGTCCCCAAATCACGCCTAGGCAGCAGGGTGTGTGAGGAAAGTAATGGTGCAACTTCTCCCAGTGCTGCAGGGAATGAGCTCTCCTGCTGGAGCACTCAGCTGGATAACCCAGCAGATCAGCACAGTTCTGATCCTGGACTCCAGCAGCAACAGCCTCAAAGGGCCAAAAGAAATCTACAAAACTACGCCACTGTAAATTGGACCACTGAAGAGAAGAAAACGATCTTCTACTGCTTCGCTTACTCAAGGCATGAGAAGTGGGGCAGGAGGAAAAAGGCAGTATTTGAGGAGCGGCTAAAAGAAGCAGATTTACCAACGGAAAAGAAAGAAGCCACCACAACTGCAAAATTACAATCGACCGCTTAAAAAACATCTGCAAAATAGAGTTGACACCGAAGAAAAAGATCACAGCCATAAACCAGTTTGCTATACCAGTGGTGACCTATGGGTTTGGCATAGTAGACTGGCTACAGCGTGAGCTTAATAAGTTGGACGTGAAAACCAGGAAGATGCTCACCCTCCACAAAGTCAGGTACAGTGTATGGACAGTGCACGTACAGTGTATGGACAGTGCACGTATCAGTGCATGGACAGAATATATCTCCCTCACAGAGAAGGCGCCTGGGTCTCACTGAAATCAACCAGGCCTACAGAGCATCGATAATAAGTATTGGACAGTACTTGAAGTGCTCTGAAGAAGAAATCATGAAAAAGGTCACACAACACCACGAGAAGACCTTATCCAAACAGACCTCAGGCACCAAACTGGCGAAAAAGTTTGGCAGAGAACTTCTACAAGAGAGAGAAAGCAACAGTCTGATGCCTGCAACAAAACTCGCAAGACAGACCACGGAGAACAATACAGCAAAAGAGAAGGAAAACATCGAATGGAAAGATGGAAACAGCACAAAAGGGCTGGACGATTCCAAGAAGAACTCGAAAAGGAATACATTGACAAAGTTGGATCAATGCAGTGGCTAAAAAATGGAGAACTTGGTTTTGATGGAGAAAGAATTCTGACTGAAGCACAAGATCAGGGACTTCTAACAAATGGCTTCAAAAAATAGCAGGGATCTCACAAAATGATAAATGCCGATTCTGTCATACAGCTGTTGAGGGTGTAAACCATCTAACATCAGCATGCCAGATCCTTATGGCAGGTGGACATTATACATCCAGACACAACAAGATCTGTCAATATCTCCACTGGAAAGTATGCAAGGTACTGGAGATAGAAGTCAAAGACAATGTCTTGGAGCATGAGCCAGCACCAGTCTCGTTCAACGGAAAAGTAATTGTCTTCTACGACAAAGACATCCCAGCAGGAAGACATATGGAAGGAGGTGTAATCAAACCTGATATTGTCATCTGAAGAAAATAAGAACAACCCCAGGTTTCTTTTCAGCACTGTAGCCAGGCTGACAAAGAGTCAGAGCTCTATTGAGCTGAGTATTCCATTATCTTTAACTAGTAATGAGTTCATGACTTTCTTTGCTAACAAAATTTTAACTATTAGAGAAAAAATTACTCATAACCATCCCAAAGACGTATCGTTATCTTTGGCTGCTTTCAGTGATGCCGGTATTTGGTTAGACTCTTTCTCTCCGATTGTTCTGTCTGAGTTATTTTCATTAGTTACTTCATCCAAACCATCAACATGTCTATTAGACCCCATTCCTACCAGGCTGCTCAAGGAAGCCCTACCATTATTTAATGCTTCGATCTTAAATATGATCAATCTATCTTTGTTAGTTGGCTATGTACCACAGGCTTTTAAGGTGGCAGTAATTAAACCATTACTTAAAAAGCCATCACTTGACCCAGCTATCTTAGCTAATTATAGGCCAATCTCCAACCTTCCTTTTCTCTCAAAAATTCTTGAAAGGGTAGTTGTAAAACAGCTAACTGATCATCTGCAGAGGAATGGTCTATTTGAAGAGTTTCAGTCAGGTTTTAGAATTCATCATAGTACAGAAACAGCATTAGTGAAGGTTACAAATGATCTTCTTATGGCCTCGGACAGTGGACTCATCTCTGTGCTTGTTCTGTTAGACCTCAGTGCTGCTTTTGATACTGTTGACCATAAAATTTTATTACAGAGATTAGAGCATGCCATAGGTATTAAAGGCACTGCGCTGCGGTGGTTTGAATCATATTTGTCTAATAGATTACAATTTGTTCATGTAAATGGGGAATCTTCTTCACAGACTAAAGTTAATTATGGAGTTCCACAAGGTTCTGTGCTAGGACCAATTTTATTCACTTTATATATGCTTCCCTTAGGCAGTATTATTAGACGGTATTGCTTAAATTTTCATTGTTACGCAGATGATACCCAGCTTTATCTATCCATGAAGCCAGAGGACACACACCAATTAGCTAAACTGCAGGATTGTCTTACAGACATAAAGACATGGATGACCTCTAATTTCCTGCTTTTAAACTCAGATAAAACTGAAGTTATTGTACTTGGCCCCACAAATCTTAGAAACATGGTGTCTAACCAGATCCTTACTCTGGATGGCATTACCCTGACCTCTAGTAATACTGTGAGAAATCTTGGAGTCATTTTTGATCAGGATATGTCATTCAAAGCGCATATTAAACAAATATGTAGGACTGCTTTTTTGCATTTACGCAATATCTCTAAAATCAGAAAGGTCTTGTCTCAGAGTGATGCTGAAAAACTAATTCATGCATTTATTTCCTCTAGGCTGGACTATTGTAATTCATTATTATCAGGTTGTCCTAAAAGTTCCCTAAAAAGCCTTCAGTTAATTCAAAATGCTGCAGCTAGAGTGCTGACGGGGACTAGAAGGAGAGAGCATATCTCACCCATATTGGCCTCTCTTCATTGGCTTCCTGTTAATTCTAGAATAGAATTTAAAATTCTTCTTCTTACTTATAAGGTTTTGAATAATCAGGTCCCATCTTATCTTAGGGACCTCGTAGTACCATATCACCCCAATAGAGCGCTTCACTCTCAGACTGCAGGCTTACTTGTAGTTCCTAGGGTTTGTAAGAGTAGAATGGGAGGCAGAGCCTTCAGCTTTCAGGCTCCTCTCCTGTGGAACCAGCTCCCAATTCAGATCAGGGAGACAGACACCCTCTCTACTTTTAAGATTAGGCTTAAAACTTTCCTTTTTGCTAAAGCTTATAGTTAGGGCTGGATCAGGTGACCCTGAACCATCCCTTAGTTATGCTGCTATAGACGTAGACTGCTGGGGGGTTCCCATGATGCACTGTTTCTTTCTCTTTTTGCTCTGTATGCACCACTCTGCATTTAATCATTAGTGATCGATCTCTGCTCCCCTCCACAGCATGTCTTTTTCCTGGTTCTCTCCCTCAGCCCCAACCAGTCCCAGCAGAAGACTGCCCCTCCCTGAGCCTGGTTCTGCTGGAGGTTTCTTCCTGTTAAAAGGGAGTTTTTCCTTCCCACTGTAGCCAAGTGCTTGCTCACAGGGGGTCGTTTTGACCGTTGGGGTTTTACATCATTATTGTATGGCCTTGCCTTACAATATAAAGCGCCTTGGGGCAACTGTTTGTTGTGATTTGGCGCTATATTAAAAAAAAATTGATTGATTGATTGATCTGGAACAAGCAAGAGAAAACAGCCAAAATCATCAGTGTGACAGTCCCCAATGACTATGGCCTGAATCGAGCAGAAAGGGGAAAGATCACGAAATACCAAGACCTGAAAAATGACCTACGAATAACATGGTCATTGAAAGACATCGATATCATCCCAGTTGTGGTGGGGGCAACAGGCCTGATGAAGAAAAACCTGAAGAAATAGACTGAGGCAATCCCTGGTCACCCAAGCGCACATGAATTGCAGTTGTCTGCAATTAAGGGAACGATCACCATCTTGAAGAGAGCCCTCAGATACAATGCCAGATCTGGTTAGGATAACTATAGAGCCTAGGGTGCAACTTTAGACCCTGGGTCTGGGGCCCACTGCATTCTATTAAAAAGACATCAAAGATAAATGAAAAAACAGAAATCCAAGATAAATGAAAAACAGACAAAAAACACTGCTTCTTTAATGTTTCACTGCTTTACTTACTCAAAGCATGAGATGTGAGGCAGGAGAAAAAGGCAGCATTTGAGGAGAGAATAAAAGAAGTGGATTTACCAACGGGGAAGAAAGAAGCCACCACAACTGCACAACACAGGGTTCATTTTCATTAAAACGTCCTCATACTGGGATCTCTCCCGGCAAACCCCTTCACAGTGGGACCGAGGACACTCCAGGCTAGTGTCCAGTAGGACTTCCAACCCATCATTCCAAGAAGAACTGGAAATGGAATACATAGATAATGAAGGATTTATACAGTGGCTGAAAAATGGAGAACTTGGTTTTGATGGAGAAAGAATTCTGATTGGAGCACAAGATCAGGGACTTTTAACAAATGGCTTCAAAAAATGTCAGGAACGTCACAAAATGATAAATGCTGATTCTGTCATACAGCTTTTGAGAGTGTAAACAATCTAATATCAGCATGCCAGATCCTCATGGCAGACAAACATTATACAAGCCAACACAACAAGATCTGTAAATATCTACACTGGAAAGTATGCAAGGAAGTAAAGAGGAACATCTGGGAGCATGAGCCAGCACCAGTCTCATCCAACAGAAATGTAATTATCTTATACGACAGAAATCCCAGCAGGGCGACATATAGAAGAAGCTGCAATAAAACCTGATACTGTCATCTGGAACAAGCAAAAGGAAACAGCCAAAATTACTGTAACAGTCCCAAATGACTATGGCCTGAATAGAGCTAAAAAGGAGAAAATCACAAAATACCAAGACCTTAAAGATGACCTACAAACAACATGGTCATTGAAAGAAATAGACATAATACCAGCTGTGGTGGGAGCAACAGGGCTTATGAAGAACAACCAGAAGAAATACCTCCAGGCAATCCCTGGCCACTCAAGTGCCCATGAGGTGCAAATATTAGCAATTAAGGGAACGGTCACCATCTTGAAGAGAGCCCTCACATACAATGCCAGTAATGTTTAGGGTGCAACTATAGACCACAGGTCTGGGGCCCATTGCACTCTGTAAAAAAGAAATGTAAGAGAAATTTAAAAAAAAAGATAAAACTTCAACAAGGTGTTTATTGCAAAAAGTAAAGGGGTTCCACGCAGTGTGCAGGGAAAGACAAACACTGGGCTGAGCAGGGCTGGTGAGCGTGGCTGGGCTAGAGGAAAAAAACATAAAAAACACAGAGGTTAATAAGGAGCAACAAAATCACAGAATATAACCAAGCTACGAAAGTTCTGACTGGCCAAGTAGTTACCACGGTGGTTACAGCAACGAACTGGTGATGAGTGGCGAGTGAGACCAAGTTTAAATGCTGCAGCTTGAGCAGCTTGAGGTGGAGGCAATCAATGTAGATGAGGAGCAGGTGAGCTTGATTAGGTGGAGTCAGACTGGAAGCAAGGGCAGCCATGCCCACCACATCACACGGACACTGAACACAGAGACAGGGGAAACAGAGGAGGAGACAGGGCAAAACCTAGCAGATGTTGCAAAATCTGGAAATTAGCACTGGCCTCAGGACCTATATAGAACTTGTTTTTTTTATACTGGGGGACAGTTTTAGCATATTTGAATATTGGGGGCATGTAAGTACCCTTCAGCGTTTCCCTTTTTTTCTGGGTTGCCTTAGTGAATCTCAGTGGATCTACATGTTGATTTGGCACAAGCTTTACATGCCCTTCCTGACACAACTCCACATTACATATGGGCAGGATCCCACTGCATATATTCTGACTACCATAATGTACATACAGTGCCGGACAGTCAGAGACAGGCTTGTATCTGGGCAGAGGCTCAGTTTTCATTCATGAAATTAGACCGCTGTGGGTGTGCACTGTGGCCATCATCACGAAAAAGCTAATGCTAACACACTAATCAGATTTCAAGCATCACTAATGCCAAGTCAAATATCCTGCTGATGCTATTTAAAGCATAGACTGTATATATACTGGACAAGCTCTGCATGACGTCAACTATAGGTTTTCTACAGCAATCAGGTAGAGCCGCTTTGAAGCCCAAAAATTGCTGCACTTGGTGTCACCGTGTTGGCAGGGCATACTCTGCCAACATCATGGCTAATTCATATTTGAATAAAGAGGTGGAGCATGAGCAAGACCCTGCACCACCTGGGAGGGATGAATGAAGCCCTAACACTCTCCTGTTTTGGAGTTACCAAACAAGCTAAGCTAACAGGCTAACCTTGGCTTGGATGTTTATTAAATCATATTTTGGGGGACTGAGTGCTGGTTCTCATCATGCCTGGCTTTGTTGTAAGCAATAAAAAATATGATCTGATAATTTCCTCAGCAGTCATGGATTAACTGGACCTAACATCATTTAGCTACCAGTAGCTGCTAAAAGTGATAACAGTGCTAACATACATAAATAAATAATACAAAAATTTCACTCAATGGAAATACTGGGGCACAGACATCTTAATTCAATTCAATTTATCCTATTTGTATAGCGCCAAATCACAACAACACTGCATCAAGGTGCTTCACATGAGTAAGGTCTAACCCTAGAGCAAGCACACAGGCGACAGTGGTAAGGAAAAACTCCCTCTGATGATACTGAGGAAACAGTGCTAACCACTAAGCCACAATATGGCCCCTTATCATTATAGATATATGCAATGAAAGGCCTAGAAAGGACTGAGAACAACTAGCAGCCACAGCTAATGGCCTCTGTGCAACTCCAGCTCTCAGTCAGTGTTCAGCAGCACTACATGAGCTGTCACTCAGAGCGACCACCCCAAAAGAAAACATTTTTTTACCAGGCTGTAAAGAAGTTTATTTCTGCTCTAAGGTTGAACATTTTAACATGGGCTTCAATGGCAATCTGCTCCTTTCGAGCCAGCCTCAAGTGGCCTGTCAAGGAACTGCAACTATTTCATTTTCTGGGTGCGCCTCATTTTGGATTGTCAAAGCTTACTCCTTGTCTAAAGTCAGTGTTTTCACTGTTGAACTGCCATCGCTGTACACTTATATCTGACACCATCATTTAATGGTCTCCTATTCATCACTGATATAAATTAATAAACGCCCAGGTGACGCCCACATTCATCAGAACTAAAAAAATCTTCCAGCCTGCTCCTTGTTGCCCCTCAAAGTATTTTTACACTAATTACACCTCTCAGTATGTTTTCCAACCGCGGAATCACAGGTGATTCCGGAGCTGCAGGGGCGCGCGCGCCGTGGGTCCGAGGAGTTTCCTCGCATCTCCAAACACGTTCATTAAGTTGCCCCGTTCCTGTCCGCTTCTCCACCACGCCTCCCACTCTCCCACAGTGCGTGTATCTCAGCGCGCTGATCACTTTTAACCTGAAGACAACATGACAGGACCGAAGGACGGAGACACGGAGGAGGTACAGTGTCCGCAGCGAGCGCCTTATTTACGCTTCATTTCTTTAATTGTGCTCCATCATCGCCTAATTTCTAGTCCAGAACTACACTTCAAAATCAGCAGCGTCCAGGCTTCTAGTCATGAATATTTTTTTTTCAAACCAAGCGAACCTCAACTGAGCAAACCATTATTTTATTACGCATTAAGAATAAAAAAGCTTAAACGTTCGTGAGCAGATTCATACTCCGGGTAATGTAACGTTTATGTGAAAATAAAGGGTTTTTTTTTCTTTTAAAATATTAACTAGGTTGCAAGCATGAAACGAATCTAGTTTGACGGTGTGCGTAAAAGCAACTTTACGCACACTTTATGCACTGTGTTAAAGCGCAAATAATTTTTTCCAACTTTACTTTTATTGATGCAGTCACAGATATAAAGATGAACTAAATGTATCTTTGGGTTGACATATAGAATCTTGTTTTTGCGCATTATTAAAACTCCTCACAGATACTCTTTTGTTGCGCCTCGGGATATTGGATTTGTGTGTGGGTGGTGAGGACCCCTTGCGGCTGGATCGAGGGGTGTGGTACTTCTCTTGCATTGGTTTTAGACCCATCCCTGTTTGTGGGGCAGGCTGGTCTCTCGCAGCTCCACCAGTCGCTCTTTTCTCTCAGCGCGCCGCGCACTGTCCCTCCTCCTCTTCACTCCTTTCTCTCTCTCTCTCTCTCTCCTGCGGATCTTGCAGGAATTCGTGCACTCACCGTTCATCAGGAAACAGGGAAACATTTACAAACCCAACAACAAAGACATGGACAACGAAAGTCTGAACGAGAAGACGATGGAGGATGTCCACACAAAAGAAATCGACCTGGTCAACCGGGACCCCAAACACATAAACGACGACGTCGTCAAGGTGAGATCAAAATTTGTTTTGAAACTTTTGTGCGCACCTGCCTCTGTCTGAGCTATGACTCTCCTGCTGAGTTTAAACCTCCGCTCTGTTGGAGCTGTCAGAGTGGTGCAGGCGGCTGTGTGCGTCACAGGCGCATGGCACGCTTTTTATGCACAGGGCACTCACTGGACTGCACGCAGCGACTTTCCCCTTTTTAGGAAAATTATTTGTAACTCGTGATGAAATCTTACAATTTTCTCAAGACTTTAACGTCCTCGCTCAGAGGAAACATCATGAATTTCCTGGCACGGCTCACAGACTGTGCACGCGTCTCTCGTGGCGCGTATTCTGATGGAACGGCATAGATAAATATCTGAAGTGCACCTTTTTGAAACAGGGAAACACCCTGTTGGTCAGTTAGTGGTGGACTGAAGGGAGATCCCTCACCACTCCCCATCTCTCCTCCCCTCCATCACTCCCTTTTCCGATTAGTAACATCCTCCTCTTCTTTTGTTGGCTGCTCATGTTCCAAACTGTAACTGATAGTCTGACAAATTGGTTTAGGCTGATTACGAAGTGAGTCATCAGTAAACTGTCTCACTTACTAAATGTGCTCACTGTAAAGTTTCAACTGTTCAATAGTCGGCTGTTGATTTCTCTAATTCGTTGTCCGAAAATATTAAAAACTTGAGTGCACAAAGAGCGCACAAACCTCTGCCACGGCCTTCTGTCCGTCTGTGTTTTAAAGTTGAAGGCCAGGTGGGGGCGCTGTTTAGGTAATGTACCAAAAACATGGAAGATGGTGGCATACTTATAAAGATATGAACAATATGAAAAACAAAACAACAAAAAAAATCCTGGAATCTCTTCCACGAGCTCAGTCCCACGCTTGTACCAAACTCCACTGAAATCTTCTGCTGTATTTTTTTTTATTTTCTTTTGAACTATCCTGCTGACAACCCAAGAAACAGCAGCACTTTCCAAGGTGTTATTTAAAATACCATTTTGTCTGATCAACAGTAAAAACCCATTGTAACTTCTGCCAATTTCCTTTTGCCACTGCACAAACTGTGTCTATCTGTCAGGTCAAACCTTTTCACTGCAAATGGTGAAAACCACTTTTGAAAGCATGCCTCATGTCATAGTTTAGATCAGATGTCTGTTTATCTGACATTTCTCTTATGGATCCAGATGCAGCAGGTTCATCCAGGAAACCGGAGCCTATGTTTGTCATTGTAAATGACAAATGATTCATCAATAGTTAAAAATATATATTTCACAAAAAGCATCTAGTTGGAACAATGCATGTTGTACACGGTAAAATCACCAGTGTTAGTTTTACACTGGTATTTTTACTGTGTCAGGACCTCATTTGGCAGCTAGTTTCACACTTGCTCAGAAATGTAAGTGTCATGATGTATGGATGTGATCTCGACTGCTGTTTGCACTAACCCACAGTTTCCATCTGCCATGTGACTTACTGACATTCCAGCTGACTGTGTTCTGTGAAGTCGGCATCAACACAACAAATTCCAATAGGAATGCATATTAGATAACGTCTGCAAGTGGACTGACTTATTGGCATAAATTTATGCATCCGCCCGACCAACAGAGGTGGAGGTTGTAGCTCCTTGTCTGTCTGAAGGCAGGTTTTATCAAAGTGTTGTGGATGACTTCCACTAAAATGATGTTTTTTGCAGTGAATATTATAATAACATTTTGGCGGTGATCTTGTTCTGTCTGCACACCCCCCCCCCCCCCCCAAAAAAAAACATTATTCAACACTGTGTGGAAAGTTATGCACTGATCAAACATTCTTGCCTTATGACCTAACAAAGCCAGTCTTCTGACTTCCCTCTGTGTTGGTTGGTGGAGCCAATCAGGGGTGTGTGTCCTCTGGTGACTTATCCAGTTTTAATTTGTGATCATAGATGATCCCACTTCATGTAGTCAGGTGAGACTGACGCCCCAAACAGGAAGTGACAGTGTGGGAACAGCATAGACAAAGAGGGCTGAAGAATCCAAAAGGCACTTACTGCCCCCTTCTGGATGTTAGAGGACACTCAGAGGGGCTGTGAGGTGATTTCAGGTCGGGGAAATAGTTCTGCCAAGTGGAAGTGTGAGCTCTGAGTTCCACTGAAATGCACAGACAGGGAATCCCTCTCAACAGCCACCACTCCGCCATGTACTCAGGCCACACACAACACAGTACACAATGTACCGTGCACGCTCACGCACACACGCTGGATTGTTGCATTCATGGATTCAAGCTGTGCTCCTGCAGCTGGCCTCAATCACCTGGCCACATCAAAGACACTCCTCTGCTGACATGCATGTGCAGTATTTTCCTGTGCTGAAGCAGTGGGCTTTTTAAAGCTGAGGGGAGGGGCTTCAGCAGAGTGGAATCCCCCACTGGAAGACACTTTTCACCGGGACACATGTGGACACTTTGTCCTGCTGCTGAATGAAATTCAACTAATGATATTTCATCTGGAACAAATATGATTGTTGACTGATTATTGTTTTACCAAACTACCTCAGTCATGTTTTCATCTTTACCCAGTCATCAATTAATATGTTTAAAAATCAGAATTTACAGTTTTAACAAATTACTTACTTCACAAGAGTTGAAATTAATCAATAGCTCGACCATCAAAACAACTGTCAGGAAATATATTTTGAAAATCAAACAATGGTTTTACCCATATATGAAGGTTGGAGTCGAGGTTTGTGTTTCAAGCTACGTGTCTGTGATCACACTTCATGTACATTGTGTCAGTCCACCGAGCTGTAAATGGGTCGCATCCTTGTCTTGAGAAGTAACATGCACCAGACTGGAAACCCGTCCACGCTCTCACCCGCCTCACCCTGTAGTATAAGCACCACTCTGATGGGCCTCTAGGCACAGTGGGTTAGTGGGTAGCACTGTTGCCTCACGTCAAGAAGGTCATTGGATCGATTCCCACCTCTGGCCTTTCAGTGTGGAGTTTGCATGTTCTCCCTGTGTTTGCCTGGGTTCCCTCCAGGTGTTCCGGCTTCCTCCCATATCCAAAGACATGCAGGTTAGGTGAATTGGAAACTTTAAATTGTCTGTAGGTGTGCATACGCGTGTGAATGTGTGTGTCTGTCTGCATATGGCCCTGCGACAGACTGGCATCCTGTGCAGGGTGTACCCCGCCTCATGCCCTGTGACTGCTGGGATAGGCTCCAGCACCCCTGTGACCCTTAACTGGAGTAAGTGGGTATAGAAAATGGGTGTGTGTATTATACAACCCCAATTCCAATGAAGTTGGGACGTTGTGTAAAATGTAAATAAAAACAGAATACAATGATTTGCAAATCCTCTTCATCCTATATTCAATTGAATACACCACAAAGACAAAATATTTAATGTTCAAACTGATAAACCTTATTGTTTTTGTGCAAATATTTGCTCATTTTGAAATGGATGCCTGCAACACGTTTCAAAAAAGCTGGGACAGTGGTGTGTTTACCACTGTGTTACATCACCTTTCCTTCTAACAACATTCAATAAGCGAAAGTGCCAAAAACCAGCATGCTGAAAGATCACATCAGAAATTAGTCCAGCTTTTCATTCCAACTTCCTGCTAACAGTCTCCAGACAGCACAGTGGAGTTGTTTTGTGTGTGCGTGCGTGCACGTTTTGTGTGGGTGTGTGCGCGCATGTGTGGGCACGTGCATGTGTGTGCACGTGTGGCATGTCTGTGCATGAGGACATGCGTGCGTGTGTGTGTGCACCTGTGCAGAGTGCAGTGGTACCAAATGTATGGAACCAAATTTTCACTCTAAATGGAACCAAATTTTCACTCTAAATGCAATGCAACAGAAATGGGATGAATTAATCCATGTCATGTGACATACAAAGCACCAATCAAATGTCAAGGATCCACTCAGCCATTTTATAGATAGATAGATAGATAGATAGATAGATAGATAGATAGATAGATAGATAGATAGATAGATAGATAGATAGATAGATAGATAGATAGATAGATAGATAGATAGATAGATAGATAGATAGATAGATAGATAGATAGATAGATAGATAGATAGATAGATAGATAGATAGACAGACAGACAGACAGACAGACAGACAGATAGATAGATAGATAGATAGATAGATATTGAATACTGAATGTCATGGGGGTTTTGAACTGTATAAGGAAATGAAACATTCAGTTTTAAGATGCATTAAAAACTGTTTTCTGACATTTTAAGGACTAAATGATTAGTTAAATAAAAGTAAACATGTCCACAAATGAATCAGTATTGACAAGAATAATGACTTGCAGCCGAAGCAGAAACATTTATTGTTCATGAAACACTTCCAGATCATAAGGAGAAGGATTTAATGCCATCCCAACCATTATTCAAATTCAGCAAAAATTATGGAAGTTTTGCAAAATATCCAGATCAAAGCATCCAAGGATATATTACACAAATCCAGTCACCAAATTTAATGAAAAATGGAAATCTGTGGTCACTTGTATTGTGGAGAATAACTGCTGGAAAAATACTATTTCAATAAGTCAAATTCTATTCACTGTTGGAACATGCATCATCTGCAAATCAATCTCTTTGCAGATTCTAACCTAATATTTTCCCTGACAACGAAAGCGGTCCAACCAACAAAAGAGGCCATTAATGGCCCACACTGAGTCTTCTGTCTTTGTCTATTCAGACAGTGACAGGCGGGAGATAGAGGGCTGGAAATAGCACATCGCCTTATTTACTCAATAATACGGCAGCCTGGCTGACTGCACACACGCTGACCTTAAGAAGCTCCATTGTTTCATATCAAACTTCAGAAGACATTCAGACTTAATCTCCACAAACTGAAGTTACTGTAATAAAGTCTTAGTGTGTTTAATCTAATCTCTTGCTTGCCTCTACTGGTGGTTGGCTCTCACTGCGGTATTGTATCACTTCCTGTTCCGGAGAACAGCGGTGTTTTGCTGTATCTGTTAGCTGTTTAATCTGCGCAGTTAGATTGATCTAGTTAACTAGATAACGATTTGTTTCACAGTGTAATCTTTACGTGCCTTAACTAAAGCACTCCCTCTGCTGAATCACCTCTAAATTATTTACACATTATTCACTTTGTGTGTTTTTAGGAATCCGCTAGCTTAGCGCAGCTACTAGCTCTTAGCCGATTTAGCATGGCGGCTTCTCCTGTCTCTCCCGCACTTCTCTGCTCTGGGTGTGAAATGTTTAGTTATTCCTCAGCCTCCTTTAGCAGTAATGGTACTTGTAATAAGTGTAGCTTATTCGTAGCTTTGGAGGCCAGGCTGGGCGAAATGGAGACTCGGCTCCGCACCGTGGAAAATTCTATAGCTAGCCAGGCCCCTGTAGTCGGTGCGGACCAAGGTAGCTTAGCCGCCGTTAGTTCCCTTCCAGCAGATCCCGAGCAGCCGGGAAAGCAGGCCGACTGGGTGACTGTGAGGAGGAAGCGTAGCCCTAAACAAAAGCCCCGTGTACACTGCCAACCCGTTCACATTTCTAACCGTTTTTCCCCACTTGGCGACACACCCGCCGAGGATCAAACTCTGGTTATTGGCGACTCTGTTTTGAGAAATGTGAAGTTAGCGACACCAGCAACCATAGTCAATTGTCTTCCGGGGGCCAGAGCAGGCGACATTGAAGGAAATTTGAAACTGCTGGCTAAGGCTAAGCGTAAATTTGGTAAGATTGTAATTCACGTCAGCAGTAATGACACCCGGTTACGCCAATCGGAGGTCACTAAAATTAACATTGAATCGGTGTGTAACTTTGCAAAAACAATGTCGGACTTTGTAGTTTTCTCTGGGCCCCTCCCCAATCGGACCGGGAGTGACATGTTTAGCCACATGTTCTCCTTGAATTGCTGGCTGTCTGAGTGGTATCCAAAAAATGAGGTGGGCTTCATAGATAATTGGCAAAGCTTCTGGGGAAAACCTGGTCTTGTTAGGAGAGACGGCATCCATCCCACTTTAGATGGAGCAGCTCTCATTTCTAGAAATCTGGCCAATTTTCTTAAATCCTCCAAACCGTGACTATCCAGAGTTGGGACCAGGAAGCAGAGTTGTAATCTGACACACCTCTCTGCAGCTTCTCTCCCCCTGCCATCCCCTCATTACCCCATCCCTGTAGAGATGGTGCCTGCTCCCAGACCACCAATAACCAGCAAAAATCTATTTAAGCATAAAAATTCAAAAAGAAAAAAATAATACAGCACCTTCAACTGCACCACAGACTAAAACAGTTAAATGTGGTCTATTAAACGTTAGGTCTCTCTCTTCTAAGTCCCTGTTAGTAAATTATACAATAATTGATCAACATATTGATTTATTCTGCCGTACAGAAACCTGGTTACAGCAGGATGAATATATTAGTTTAAATGAGTCAACACCCTCGAGTCACACTAACTGTCAGAATGCTCGTAGCACGGGCCGAGGAGGAGGATTAGCAGCAATCTTCCATTCCAGCTTAAAAACCCAGACAGAGCTTTAATTCATTTGAAAGCTTGACTCTTAGTCTTGTCCATCCAAATTGGAAGTCCCAAAAAACAGTTTTATTTGTTATTATCTATCGTCCACCTGGTCGTTACTGTGAGTTTCTCTGTGAATTTTCAGACCTTTTGTCTGACTTAGTGCTTAGCTCAGATAAGATAATTATAGTGGGCGATTTTAACATCCACACAGATGCTGAGAATGACAGCCTCAACACTGCATTTAATCTATTATTAGACTCAATTGGCTTTGCTCAAATGAGTCCACCCACCACTTTAATCATATCTTAGATCTTGTTCTGACTTATGGTATGGAAATTGGGTGAATAAAAAGAAAAAAATGGCACAGGATTCAAAGTTACACATTCTGATTACCAGACGGAAAATTTACCACTACACTACAATCACTTTCTTGCAATAGGAGCATGAAATGGGTAAAATCAACAAGCAGATAAACATATTTTCTTTAAAAAAATGTTTGGTACAGTGTATTTCTGCTGATACGTGACTGAAAGTGTCACATTTGTCATACTGTTGGCTTGTCCTGGTCATGCGGCGCACTGCTCACGGGTGTCACGTCTGACGTGTGTCCTGTCAGACGTGACATTCAGATCGCTTCCTACGTGTCTGTTTCTCCTCCCATCGCAAAAGCGATATATGTTTTTACTGTATGTATTTCCACACAAGCACACACACACACACACACATGTGTGTCCATCAAATCATGGGACGTGTGCTGCAGCTGTGATGTCCAGGATGGGAGATGTCCCAACAGCTGTGGGCAGCTAGCCATGCCCCCTGTCCTGTAAGCAAACAGACCAAGATGTTGTATGGCTGGGGGGCCTGGCTGCCTTTTTGTTTCTGTCTTTTGTTTTTCCTTCCAGGTGGCTTGCATTTGGGACTGAGTGGCTGTGTTGCTGAGGTTATCAGGACCTCACCCTGATCACCTGCGGCTCGTCAGAACTCACAGCTGTGGTGCATCTATATGGATTGGAACATGGTGGCATTTAAGACTGGAGTATACAGTGTGTATTTGCCAGAGACTCGACCTTGTGACCAGACGGGTGAGATCGTCGTCTCGGGAGCCATCTCATCATCAGTGGATGCAGAGAACGTCCAGGGTTTGATGCACGGTCTGTGAAAGAGGAGGGGGTGAGGTCTCACGCTCGTCAGCACACTTCCTGAGGTACGTTAGATTTTGTGACTAACGTTTATACAGTCAGTAAATGTGGTGTCCCTCACACCTTATTATATTGAGCTGTACGTTAGTCATGTATCGGCTTCCACTGCAGTGGAGTTTTGTGAACTGGATGTTCCATGCCTGCAGGTTGGGAAGCTGATTAGTAATTAAGCCAGGAAGTGTTTGCTGTTTATGTACACCTTTGAGTGGTCTCTCTGTGTGTAGAGTGTGGACTCACATAATGGTTCCTTCTTTCACAGACTCGGTTTGTTGCGGCCACCTGGGGGGTGTCGGCGGGGTCCTTGGGTCCGAACGGCTTCTGGCTCCGGACCGTTAGCGCTGCTGGGAGCGCACCGTATCACCACCACGCCAGACCGCACACTCTTTTGTTGTTTTGTATCACATCACTGTTATGTATTAAATTCAGTTAGCCTTTGTACCGTGCTCTGCTTATTTCATACTGGGTCCTTCAAACGCTGGTCGGTTCTCCGAGCTGCGTCCGACACATAACAGTAGTCTCTGGCCAAACATCACGGACCCAGCGGTAGCAGAGACGGTAACGCGCCGGGAAGGCGGCAGCAGACGTTCAGTAGTTATCCGGATCAGTTGCGGGTGCTCTCCGCCCGGATGGTGCGTGTTTGAGACCCATTGTTGAATACTGATTTGTGCTCTCTTGCAGCCGTGTTCCTGTGTTGTGCCTTATCCGTGGGTCGTGGTGGAGTGTGACTGGCGACGGCTTCGCGTCACGCTCCGACCGGATAAGAGGTTTAAACGGGAGCTGCAAGAGTGTGTCTGTAATGGGTGCACGCGCACGGCGGAGCTCTGTGGCACGGGTCGCTGAGCTTCCTGTGTTACAGTTGTAGCCCCGTTTCCCCGGATAAAGTTAACTACTGCGTCTGTTGTATCAGCTCCGGCGTTATTTAGTTGAGCACATTTTGGTTGTGTGTTGCACACAGCTGTGCACGGAGATGCAGCTCGTTTGTTTTCTGTCACCAAAGGGGGTTTTTTCATTTTTAGCACTTTGGCTCCCTCTTTTGGTGACTTAGTCACATTACCGTTAAGCTCTTAAGTTAGAACAGGTGTGTTCGACTTGTTTGAGCTTAACGGTATACGTCACTGATTTGTTTTGTGTTAGTTCATTTCGTGTGGGTGTTTTTTGAGTTGGTTTTTGTGTGGGATTTTTTTTTTTTTTTTCCACTGTTTGTGTCTGGGGTTGTGACCCTGCAGCCTGTCAAAAAAAAAAAAAAAAAGGACCCAAACAACTGTATGTTGGTCTGTTAGTCTTTCTTTTTTATTTCTTTTTGTTGCACCTCCCCAGGGTTTGATGGGACGGTCCCCTGGGGGGTGATGGGGTGGTACTTGGGTTTTTTTTTCTTTTTTTTGTTTGTTTTTGTTATGCCCTCTCTTCTCCTCTGACTCCAGCCGGGTGAGCCGTAGTGTCGGCGTTGCTGGAGTGGTGCAGTTTGGTTATACTGGGCGTTTCCCGGGTAACCTCTGCACCTGGGGGGGGGGGGGGTGTTTTTTGATTCCCTGTTCCACCTCCGGCTTCAGCATGCCTTTGGCCGTCTGCCATCGGCGTGGCTGAGGTTTGGGGCAGTGGGATATACCCGCAGCTAGTGGCTGGTGTAGAAGTCGGAGGAGTGGTGCCGTTTGCCATAACCGCTGTTCCACTCCTCCCGGTTGGCTTCTGGGGTATAGTCACGGTTGGTGACACTGGACGTGCTTCCAGTTTCCACTGCGCCAAGGGGGTGGGGTTGGGGTTGTTTTGTTTGTATGTTTTTTTTTTCTCTCTTCTTGTTTTCCCCCCAGTTTCCACCCTCAGGGTTTGACTGTGGTGTCCTCTGGGGGGGAAAGGGCTGTGGGTCCATCTAGCCATAGACGGCTGGGGCTGGGTCCGTTGGTCATGAGGGGAGGCGTATCCTGGGGTTGACGAGTGGTCCTCTGGGAGGCGCTGGGAGTCCCCGTGGGTGAAGTTGGATCCCAGAGGGACCTCGGCTGTGGTTATTACTCCTGGAGCTGGCGGGAAGTCCTCTGGGGGGTGTTGGTCCCTACATGTCGTTTGGGGGGGGGGGGGGTGTTTTAGCACTTTTATTTGTAAGCTTAAGTTTGGGGTTTTTCTTTTCTCCTCTTCCCGGGGTTTGATAGGACGGTCCCCTGGGGAGGGGGGTGGTTTGGTTGTTTGTGTTTGTCTTTTTGTTTTATGACTAATGACCGCACAGGTTTAAGAACTCCTGGCCACACCTGTGCTAAGTGACTGACTGAAACAAAGGCAAGGATGCAGCCAGAGGAGAGGACATCAACCATTCTGTTGGAAGACGAATGCAGATGCGGTTTCCAGCCATGGTCCCTGGAGGGGGGTGTTTCTCCTGTTTCTCTTTTGTTTTTCCTTCCAGGTGGCTTGCATTTGGGACTGAGTGGCTGTGTTGCTGAGGTTATCAGGACCTCACCCTGATCACCTACAGTGGGAAGGAAAAACTCACTTTTAACAGGAAGAAACCTCCAGCAGAACCAGGCTCAGGGAGGGGCAGTCTTCTGCTGGGACTGGTTGGGGCTGAGGGAGAGAACCAGGAAAAAGACATGCTGTGGAGGGGAGCAGAGATCGATCACTAATGATTAAATGCAGAGTGGTGCATACAGAGCAAAAAGAGAAAGAAACAGTGCATCATGGGAAACCCCCAGCAGTCTACGTCTATAGCAGCATAACTAAGGGATGGTTCAGGGTCACCTGATCCAGCCCTAACTATAAGCTTTAGCAAAAAGGAAAGTTTTAAGCCTAATCTTAAAAGTAGAGAGGGTGTCTGTCTCCCTGATCTGAATTGGGAGCTGCTTCCACAGGAGAGGAGCCTGAAAGCTGAAGGCTCTGCCTCCCATTCTACTCTTACAAACCCTAGGAACTACAAGTAAGCCTGCAGTCTGAGAGCGAAGCGCTCTATTGGGGTGATATGGTACTACGAGGTCCCTAAGATAAGATGGGACCTGATTATTCAAAACCTTATAAGTAAGAAGAAGAATTTTAAATTCTATTCTAGAATTAACAGGAAGCCAATGAAGAGAGGCCAATATGGGTGAGATATGCTCTCTCCTTCTAGTCCCCGTCAGTACTCTAGCTGCAGCATTTTGAATTAACTGAAGGCTTTTTAGGGAACTTTTAGGACAACCTGATAATAATGAATTACAATAGTCCAGCCTAGAGGAAATAAATGCATGAATTAGTTTTTCAGCATCACTCTGAGACAAGACCTTTCTGATTTTAGAGATATTGCGTAAATGCAAAAAAGCAGTCCTACATATTTGTTTAATATGCGCTTTGAATGACATATCCTGATCAAAAATGACTCCAAGATTTCTCACAGTATTACTAGAGGTCAGGGTAATGCCATCCAGAGTAAGGATCTGGTTAGACACCATGTTTCTAAGATTTGTGGGGCCAAGTACAATAACTTCAGTTTTATCTGAGTTTAAAAGCAGGAAATTAGAGGTCATCCATGTCTTTATGTCTGTAAGACAATCCTGCAGTTTAGCTAATTGGTGTGTGTCCTCTGGCTTCATGGATAGATAAAGCTGGGTATCATCTGCGTAACAATGAAAATTTAAGCAATACCGTCTAATAATACTGCCTAAGGGAAGCATGTATAAAGTGAATAAAATTGGTCCTAGCACAGAACCTTGTGGAACTCCATAATTAACTTTAGTCTGTGAAGAAGATTCCCCATTTACATGAACAAATTGTAATCTATTAGACAAATATGATTCAAACCACCGCAGCGCAGTGCCTTTAATACCTATGGCATGCTCTAATCTCTGTAATAAAATTTTATGGTCAACAGTATCAAAAGCAGCACTGAGGTCTAACAGAACAAGCACAGAGATGAGTCCACTGTCCGAGGCCATAAGAAGATCATTTGTAACCTTCACTAATGCTGTTTCTGTACTATGATGAATTCTAAAACCTGACTGAAACTCTTCAAATAGACCATTCCTCTGCAGATGATCAGTTAGCTGTTTTACAACTACCCTTTCAAGAATTTTTGAGAGAAAAGGAAGGTTGGAGATTGGCCTATAATTAGCTAAGATAGCTGGGTCAAGTGATGGCTTTTTAAGTAATGGTTTAATCCTGCACCTTAAAAGCCTATGGTACATAGCCAACTAACAAAGATAGATTGATCATATTTAAGATCGAAGCATTAAATAATGGTAGGGCTTCCTTGAGCAGCCTGGTAGGAATGGGGTCTAATAAACATGTTGATGGTTTGGATGAAGTAACTAATGAAAATAACTCAGACAGAACAATCGGAGAGAAAGAGTCTAACCAAATACCGGCATCACTGAAAGCAGCCAAAGATAACGATACGTCTTTGGGATGGTTATGAGTAATTTTTTCTCTAATAGTTAAAATTTTGTTAGCAAAGAAAGTCATGAAGTCATTACTAGTTAAAGTTAATGGAATACTCAGCTCAATAGAGCTCTGACTCTTTGTCAGCCTGGCTACAGTGCTGAAAAGAAACCTGGGGTTGTTCTTATTTTCTTCAATTAGTGATGAGTAGAAAGATGTCCTAGCTTTACGGAGGGCTTTTTTATAGAGCAACAGACTCTTTTTCCAGGCTAAGTGAAGATCTTCTAAATTAGTGAGACGCCATTTCCTCTCCAACTTACGGGTTATCTGCTTTAAGCTACGAGTTTACGAGTTATACCACGGAGTCAGACACTTCTGATTTAAAGCTCTCTTTTTCAGAGGAGCTACAGCATCCAAAGTTGTCTTCAATGAGGATGTAAAACTATTGACGAGATACTCTATCTCCCTTACAGAGTTTAGGTAGCTACTCTGCACTGTGTTGGTATATGGCATTAGAGAACATAAAGAAGGAATCATATCCTTAAACCTAGTTACAGCGCTTTCTGAAAGACTTCTAGTGTAATGAAACTTATTCCCTACTGCTGGGTAGTCCATCAGAGTAAATGTAAATGTTATTAAGAAATGATCAGACAGAAGAGAGTTTTCAGGGAATACTGTTAAGTCTTCTATTTCCATACCATAAGTCAGAACAAGATCTAAGATATGATTAAAGTGGTGGGTGGACTCATTTACTTTTTGAGCAAAGCCAATAGAGTCTAATAATAGATTAAATGCAGTGTTGAGGCTGTCATTCTCAGCATCTGTGTGGATGTTAAAATTGCCCACTATAATTATCTTATCTGAGCTAAGCACTAAGTCAGACAAAAGGTCTGAAAATTCACAGAGAAACTCACAGTAACGACCAGGTGGACGATAGATAATAACAAATAAAACTGGTTTTTGGGACTTCCAATTTGGATGGACAAGACTAAGAGACAAGCTTTCAAATGAATTAAAGCTCTGTCTGGGTTTTTGATTAATTAATAAGCTGGAATGGAAGATTGCTGCTAATCCTCCGCCCCGGCCCGTGCTTCGAGCATTCTGACAGTTAGTGTGACTCGGGGGTGTTGACTCATTTAAACTAACATATTCATCCTGCTGTAACCAGGTTTCTGTTAGGCAGAAAAAATCAATATGTTGATCAATTATTATATCATTTACCAACAGGGACTTAGAAGAGAGAGACCTAATGTTTAATAGACCACATTTAACTGTTTTAGTCTGTGGTGCAGTTGAAGGTGCTATATTATTTTTCTTTTTGAATTTTTATGCTTAAATAGATTTTTGCTGGTTATTGGTAGTCTGGGAGCAGGCACCGTCTCTACGGGGATGGGGTAATGAGGGGATGGCAGGGGGAGAGAAGCTGCAGAGAGGTGTGTAAGACTACAACTCTGCTTCCTGGTCCCAACCTTGGATAGTCACGGTTTGGAGGATTTAAGAAAATTGGCCAGATTTCTAGAAATGAGAGCTGCTCCATCCAAAGTGGGATGGATGCCGTCTCTCCTAACAAGACCAGGTTTTCCCCAGAAGCTTTGCCAATTATCTATGAAGCCCACCTCATTTTTTGGACACCACTCAGACAGCCAGCAATTCAAGGAGAACATGCGGCTAAACATGTCACTCCCGGTCCGATTGGGGAGGGGCCCAGAGAAAACTACAGAGTCCGACATTGTTTTTGCAAAGTTACACACCGATTTAATGTTAATTTTAGTGACCTCCGATTGGCGTAACCGGGTGTCATTACTGCCGACGTGAATTACAATCTTACCAAATTTACGCTTAGCCTTAGCCAGCAGTTTCAAATTTCCTTCAATGTCGCCTGCTCTGGCCCCCGGAAGACAATTGACTATGGTTGCTGGTGTCGCTAACTTCACATTTCTCAAAACAGAGTCGCCAATAACCAGAGTTTGATCCTCGGCGGGTGTGTCGTCGAGTGGGGAAAAACGGTTAGAGATGTGAACGGGTTGGCGGTGTACACGGGGCTTCTGTTTAGGGCTACGCTTCCTCCTCACAGTCACCCAGTCAGCCTGCTTTCCCGGCTGCTCGGGATCTGCCAGGGGGGAACTAACGGCGGCTAAGCTACCTTGGTCCACACCGACTACAGGGGCCTGGCTAGCTGTAGAATTTTCCATGGTGCGGAGCCGAGTCTCCAATTCGCCCAGCCTGGCCTCCAAAGCTACGAATAAGCTACACTTATTACAAGTACCGTTACTGCTAAAGGAGGCCGAGGAATAACTAAACATTTCACACCCAGAGCAGAAAAGTGCGGGAGAGACAGGAGAAGCCGCCATGCTAAATCGGCTAAGAGCTAGTAGCTACGCTAAGCTAGCGGATTCCTAAAAACACGCAAAGTGAATAATGTGTAAATAATTTAGAGGTGATTCAGCAGAAGGAGTGCTTTAGTTAAGGCACGTAAAGATTACACTGGGAAACAAATCGTAATCTAGATAACTAGATCAATCTAACTGCGCAGATTAAACAGCTAACAGATACAGAAAAACACCGCTGTGCTCCGGAACAGGAAGTGATACAATACCGCTGTGAGTGCCAACCACCAGTAGAGGCAAGATGACAGCCTTGACTGCCCCTCCCTGAGCCTGGTTCTGCTGGAGGTTTCTTCCTGTTAAAAGGGAGTTTTTCCTTCCCACTGTTGCCAAGTGCTTGCTCACAGGGGGTCGCTTTGACCGTTGGGGTTTTTACGTAATTATTGTATGGCCTTGCCTTACAATATAAAGCGCCTTGGGGCAACTGTTTGTTGTGATTTGGCGCTATTTAAATAAAATTGATTGAATTGATTGATTGATCATGTGTGTCAGCTGGAATTTGGACGACACCTGGCCCAAACAGTCCCAAGAGTCACTGCACTGTTGTATCCTTAATTTTGGGCAGTAAAGAAGGCTGTTTTTGTTGACTGCATTCCAAGGAGTCTTCAAAATGAGACTCTGATCGTGCCACTATGTTGCATGCAACCTTCAAAGGATGCAGATTGATGCTGAGGGTAGGGATTGTGACACAGTCTGTATTTCAAAGCTTGAAGTTCCCATCTGTTCTGCTGGACCACGCTAATAGACTACCTCAGGTATCAGTTTGGGACTCCGACGAGGGCGGTTGCATCTCCTCCACTGTCCCTTATCTCTGTTCTCTGCCTTTGACCTTCAAGTCCCTACTTCACCAAACTGTGAATTCCTCAAATTATATTGGATTCTGGATCTATTGGACTACTATTGGATTAACCATGGAATTGATCAGCTGGTCTCTGAACACTATTGACACCATTTTTCTACAAGAAAGTCAGGACCGGGGGATCCTACCTGCCCAGATGGAACGTATCCTGCGGGCTATGTTCTCGACTCCTGGGGGTCTTGGCATGTTGCATGCTTGGCGCTTTTCTCCATTGAGGATGTCGAGGATTTATTCATTTTTGGTCTCATGGTAGCAGGGCTGGAACTTTCTGGCTTATGTGCTGCCCTGATCTACCGGAAATTTGGCAAGACGGCGGCATCAAGAACCATGGTCTCTTGCTTGTCTGAAGGTCAAATTGCCCTGCTGTCTCCTCCAGCGGGATTTGTTTCAGCCTGGGGAACATTGGCTGTTTCTTATCTCATCTCACAAAGACAATAAACTGTTTTTCACAGGACTGAAGCATGTTCCATTCACTTCCTCAACCCCCTCCCTCCCCATCAACACCTTCCCTTTCCGGCGCTCGCCAACGTCATTCCTTCCCCTGCAGGGGCTGTGCGGTTTTTAGCTGCAGCAGGTCCCCGTTCCCCCCAAGCTGGCAGCGGCGCGACTCCAGTTGCAGGGGCTACCACACACTCACATCGCCTCAATTTGGAAACAGACTGTTTCAAGTTTAGTGCACATAAACAATGTCAAATGTATATGTGTTGTCTTAATTCTGATGTGTGCCATTATTACGGTAAACAAGTAATAATTGTGGATTAATTGCTGTTTGTGGAATGTGAGTGTGGAAATCTCGTTGTTGTAATGACAATGATAATAAAGGTATCCATCCATCCATTACTTTGTGATTGATGTTAGCACAGCCAAGCCAAAATTTGACAGAATTTGCACCTAAAGCTGATACGTATGAGTGCTGTTGAAATTTGAGGATGGTGTACGTTTTACAGACAGGATATTGAATGCCAGACCTCTGACTGTACTCATGATTTTCATCGTAATGATGCATATTAAAACATTTGAAAACGTAAAAACACCTGGAAGCAAAGTTTTCAGCAAACAGCTTCATTTGGTGAGGTTCAAATCTCCTTCATCCTCCTGCGGTTGTGTTGGTGCCTCTCTGCAGAAGGCTCTCATTTAGTCTCAATCAAAGTTTTGGAAACTGGCACAGAGTGGTTCCACTTTAAAATTTGTAGCTGTGGAAAAATTAAATGGTAGACGCACTGGGTTTGTGGCTGCGGTGAGAGTTACATATACTACAAGACTGTAGCTCAGCCAGATGCACTGCGTGAGAGGCTTTTTTTTTTTTTGCTGCTGCCTGGAAAACACTGGGACTTACAGGCTGCTGTTTGCAGGATTTAAAAACTCTGCTGGGACACTGAAGGAGCTCTTTTCCAAGATAAAACATGCAGTGTTGGAATAAACATGAGAAATGCTTTAATCATGGAAACCATTAAAAAACAAACAGCAGTGGCCTTGGTGGCCACCAGATGTAGACGCTGGAAATGAAAGAAACTGACAAACTTATTTCAAGCTAAATGTAACTTTAAGACTGCAATGAGAGGGAGAAAGAGTAAAGAAAAAGAAAGTAAGAGAGAAAGAGAGAGAGTGGGGGGGTTAGGAAGAAGTGTCTGCTTTGGCTACATTGATACAAAATCCTTTCTGCAGAGTTGTGTAGACTTATGACAGTATTATTTCAGTTTTAGAGTGTGACTGCTGTTAAGTAATCGCTCCCCAACATAATCACTCCTGTGGTTTAGTACATTTCTGTGCATATACAATGCATCTCTCATTGATAACCACACCCGTACCCACAAGCCATGCAGCAGGTGGCAAATGTTCAGCATGTGACAGCCAGGCCTATGAGATATTACAGAGGGAAAACAAAGTTGCTTTTTTTATTGATTTGGTGCATCAGTGTTCACCAGCTGTTAATCAGTTTATCTCATTATATGTCTTTTTAATCTGGAGTTGTGCACAATCACAGCATGTATAGCAGGAGGTGGTAAAATCACAAGTCAGAATTTCAATACATCCACTTGGGAAATGATTCACAATATTAATACCAGCATTTTGGCATCAAAATTAATCCTATATCTTGAAAATATCCCCCCACCCCTTGAATGTAACAAAGTATGGTCTATTTTCAATTATCTGGCTATTCCGCTATGTGTAAAGTTTGTCCATGCTCTTCAAAAACTTTAAAAACATAAACCATTGTCAAAGGTTTTATAAAATTCTTTAGCCTGAGATCTTGTTTTTGGCTTGGCCATGACACTTGATTTACTACAACGTGCCATGCTGTGACTTCAAATTACATGTGTAATTGCATGATCACTGTAATAATATCAGTACTTATGTAGCATTTGTGACTTCTCTAAAACAAGTACTACCAAGTCAGGAGCATTTATATCAAACTTGAATGTTGTGTTCAATGCAAGGTTCATCAAAACGAATCATGAAGTCAAAACAATTACATTCTAATATTTCGAAAGATGTTAAAATTACAGTATATATTGCAGTTTTCGTTTTTGCATGGGGTGTTTTTTTTTTGTCATGGTAGACACCCACTTCCTATATGACATATTACACAATGCACATATTACACAATGCACAATCTCTGAAGTGGATGTAAGCATATTTGAAAAAATATATATTTTCTACCATTACCACCTCCTGCTAGCATGTATGGCATTTCAGGTAACAGCAACCTGAAGGGAATGGACTCAGTTTATCTGTCTCTTCATTCACTGTATTATACAGGGTCTGTGCCTCTGTTATTTCAAAGACTAGGATAATGTAAAACCAGAACAACAAATTCATCTAATTAAAAAAACTCTTTAGCACTGTGAGATGTTCTCAAATTGTGTTGCCTCATGGCATGACAAAGATGTGACAGGCTGTGTGATTCCAACCTTTCTGAAGTTTTTTGCTGAGTTGTTTACATTTGGAGTAAATCTGTTATGTGCAGACGCAAGTTGAGGAGCGGACCAATGTCTGACCGAACCCAGCACTAAATAACCAGAAAGCGGTTCCACAAACAAAACGATTTTATTTCCCCTCCAGTGCAATAATTAGTGTACAACATAAATATTTGGTTTGTCTGGCGGAGTGAAGGATGGCGCGCTCTCCAGCGCCCCAAAGGATCGAAGCCTCGGCGCTTCTGGACTCAGACTCACCGCCAAACACCCCCCAGGTGGACACGACAAACTGACTCTGTGAAGGATGGAAAAGGTGAGGTAAGTCAACAGAGCTACAGCAAATATCTTTCAGAGGCACACACTATCAGCAACACATTCAGGTCTGAATTTAAGCTTTATGTAAATGAGCAACTTCTCA
The DNA here is from genome assembly GCF_902500255.1 of Thalassophryne amazonica. NCBI lineage: Eukaryota > Metazoa > Chordata > Actinopteri > Batrachoidiformes > Batrachoididae > Thalassophryne > Thalassophryne amazonica. Next base: position 11,627,177 of record NC_047110.1, on the reverse strand, counting down.
CAACAGGTGGAGGATCATCAGTCCGTACGCCACGGCAGTGAGAAGCAAACTGCACAATTCTCATCAATGTTCAAATATACTGCGTAACAAAATGCCAAATTACTATTAACGATCATTCAGACAATAATCACCTCTGATGTGTGCTGACAGCATGTGTCCCTCACCCGTCGTCCTTCACAGGCACAATGTGTCAAACCCTGGCGCGGTCCTCAGCGTCTCACAAACGAACGTCACAAGGTCGAGTTCCCGGCAATTCTGCTCGAACCACTCATGGCTTAAATGCAGAACGCCATCTCATTATCTGCTTCAGCTGAAAGTCTTTAAGTTTACACGTGAGCATCATCCACAGGTGCTGCAAGTCAGTAGGCCTGCACGTGAACATCCTCCACAGGTGCAGCTAATAATGCTGATGAGGGTGAAGGACTCTTCTGCCAGCACCGTCTCCACAGACAAAAACCAGTTTGCATACCACCTGGAGAGCAAAGAAAAGAAAACAACACAAAAACATCCAGTCAAACCCCCCAACACACAACAAATGTTGTGAAAGTGTAGGAACACGGACCCACAACAGGGGGCGCAAATGAACGGACAATGGAGAAGGTGACTAACAAGGTTTTACTGTTGTGAAATGTGCACAACTAATACAACAATTGACAATGTGGGGGTAAGCCGAATTCCACTGGTGTCGTGTGGGCAGGCTCGAAGGTAGGAGACGTCCGTCCAAGTCGAACCGGAACCACCCGGGTTTCCTCTGCCACCGAACCCTGGAAGTACTGGAACCGCCAAGTCCCGAATTCCCAGGTGGCCACTGCCTCCGCTCGTCGGATCCGGTACTGCTGGCAAGAAAACAGTAGACACACAGGTGTGGGTGCGGCTGCACCCAGTAACACAGAGGAGGGGAGAAGTCGCCTCCACCTCACGTCACAATGCTGCAGGAAGGTGAGTACTTATCTGAAGCTACGGCTTCTTGTAAACAGCTGTCCTGCAATGCTCAACAAGAAAGATAATATAATAATGTACGAAGTACAGCAGAGAATGTTACCTTTATCTTAAGGCGATATCTCGGCACTGAGGTGGAGACGCCGTCCTACTGATATACCTCCGTGCTGAGTGGAACAGCTGTGTCCAGTGATGGGTGACAGCTGTCACCCAGGCTGCTCCCATAAGGTGGCAGCGCCCTCTGGTGCCTGGAGCCCGCACTCCAGGCAGGGCGCCCTCTGGTGGTGGTGGGCCAGCAGTACCTCCTCTTCAGCGGCCCACACAACAGGACCCCCCCCCTCAACGGGCGCCTCCTGGCGCACGACCGGGCTTGTCCGGATGGCGACGATAGAAGTCGGCCAGGAGGGCCGGGTCCAGGATGAAGCCCTTCTTCACCCAGGAGCGCTCCTCGGGACCGTACCCCTCCCAGTCCACCAGGTACTGAAAACCCCGGCCCATCCGACGGACGTCAAGGAGCCGGCGCACAGTCCAAGCCGGTTCCCCATCGATGATCCGGGCAGGAGGTGGTGCCGGACCCGGGGTGCAGAGGGGTGAGGTGTGATGAGGTTTTATCCGATAAACATGAAATACTGGATGGATCCGCAGCGAGGCCGGAAGTTGGAGCCTCACTGCGGCGGGGTTGATGACTTTGAGGATTTTGAAAGGTCCGATGTATCGTTCCTGGAGTTTTGGGGAGTCCACCTGCAGAGGAATGTCCTTGGTGGACAACCATACCTCCTGCCCAGGACGATACTTGGGGGCCGGGGCCCGCCGCCGGTCTGCATGTTTCTTCGCCCTCGTCCGGGCCTTCAATAAAGCAGAGCGGGCGGCACGCCACACCCGACGGCACTTCCGTAGGTGGGCCTGGACCGAGGGCACACCGACCTCTCCCTCAACCACCGGAAACAGGGGGGGCTGATACCCCAAGCACACCTCAAAAGGGGAGAGGCCGGTGGCTGACGACACTTGACTGTTGTGGGCGTACTCGATCCAGGCCAGGTGGGTACTCCAGGCCGTCGGGTGCGCGGCTGTCACACAGCGTAGTGTCTGCTCCAGTTCCTGATTGGCCCGCTCTGCCTGCCCGTTGGTCTGGGGGTGGTACCCGGACGAGAGGCTGACCGTGGCCCCCAGTTCCCGGCAGAAGCTCCTCCAGACGTGCGAGGTGAACTGGGGACCGCGATCGGAGACGATGTCTGATGGTATCCCATGCAGACGGACGACGTGGTGGACCAAGAGGTCCGCGGTCTCCTGGGCCGTTGGTAGCTTCGGGAGGGCCACGAAGTGGGCCGCCTTGGAGAAACGGTCCACTACCGTGAAGACGACGGTGTTTCCCTGGGACGGCGGGAGGCCCGTGACAAAGTCCAGGCCGATGTGGGACCAGGGGCGATGTGGGACGGGCAGCGGCTGTAGCAACCCTGAGGTCTTTTGGTGGTTGGCCTTGCCCCTGGCGCAGGTGGTACAGGCCTGGACGTAGTCCCGGACGTCGGCCTCCAAGGACGCCTACCAGAAGCGCTGCCGGACGACTGCCACGGTCCTTTGCACCCCAGGGTGACAGGAGAGCTTAGAACCGTGACAGAAGTCCAGTACTGCAGCTCTGGCTTCCGGTGGGACGTAGAGTCTGTTCTTTGGTCCGGTTCCGGGGTCCGGGTCACGGGTCAGGGCCTCCCGGATGGTCTTCTCCACGTCCCAGGTAAGGGCGGCCACGATAGCGGACTCCGGGATGATGGGATCCGGGGGATCCGACGGTTCCGTTTTGACTTCGTCTTCGTGTACCCGGGACAATGCATCCGATCTTTGATTCTTGGTCCCGGGACGGTAGGTAATCCGGAAGTCAAAACGGCCAAAGAACAGTGACCAGCGGGCTTGCCTGGGGTTCAGCCGCTTGGCGGTCCTGATGTACTCCAGGTTCCAATGGTCAGTGAAAACCGTGAATGGCACGGCAGTTCCCTCCAACAGATGTCTCCACTCTTCGAGGGCCTCTTTCACCGCAAGGAGTTCCCGATTGCCGACGTCATAGTTCCGTTCAGCGGGGGTCAACCTGCGGGAAAAATAGGCACACGGGTGAAGGACCTTATCGGTCTTCCCGCTCTGGGAGAGCACCGCTCCTATCCCTGAGTCCGAGGCATCCACTTCAACCACTAACTGGCGGCTAGGATCGGGCTGCACCAGAACTGGTGCAGACGAAAAGCGCCGTTTCAACTCCTTGAACGCGGCTTCGCACCGATCCGACCAGGTGAAGGGGATTTTTGGTGAGGTCAGGGCTGTCAGGGGGCTAACTACCTGACTGTAGCCCTTAATGAACCTCCTGTAGAAATTAGCAAAGCCGAGGAACTGTTGCAGCTTCCTACGGCTTGTGGGTTGGGGCCAATCTCTCACCGCCGCAACCTTGGCCGGATCAGGGGCGACGGAGTTAGAGGAGATGATAAACCCCAAGAAGGACAAAGAAGTGCGGTGGAACTCACACTTCTCGCCCTTCACAAACAGGCGGTTCTCCAACAACCGCTGTAGGACCTGACGGACATGCCGGACATGAGTCTCAGGATCCGGGGAAAAGATGAGTATATCGTCTAGATACACGAAGACGAACCGGTGCAGGAAGTCCCGCAAGACATCGTTTACCAATGCTTGGAAAGTCGCGGGAGCATTAGTGAGACCGAACGGCATGACCAGGTACTCGAAATGACCTAACGGGGTGTTAAATGCCGTCTTCCATTCGTCTCCCTTCCGGATCCGAACCAAATGATACGCATTCCTAAGATCAAGCTTGGTGAAGATTTTGGCTCCATGCAAGGGGGTGAACACTGAATCCAACAAGGGCAACGGGTATCGGTTGCGAACCGTGATTTCGTTCAACCCCCTGTAATCAATGCATGGACGAAGCCCGCCATCTTTTTTACCCACAAAAAAGAAACCCGCACCCATCGGAGAGGTGGAATTCCGGATCAACCCGGCAGCTAATGAGTCCCGGATGTAGGTCTCCATTGATTCGCGTTCCGGCCGTGAGAGGTTGTACAGCCTACTGGACGGGAACTCACTGCCTGGAACCAAATCAATGGCACAATCATACGGGCGGTGGGGAGGAAGCGTGAGAGCCAGATCCTTGCTGAACACGTCAGCGAGGTCATGGTACTCCGCCGGCACCGCCTTCAGATTGGGCGGGACTCGGACCTCCTCCTTAGCGTGGGAGCCGGGAGGAACCGAGGAACCTAGACACTCCCGATGGCAGGTCTCGCTCCACTGTACCACTACCCCGGACGGCCAATCGATCCGGGGATTGTGCTTTAGCATCCAGGGAAAACCCAGAACCACACGGGAGGTGGCCTGAGTCACAAAGAACTCGATCACCTCCCGGTGGTTACCTGACACCACCAGAGTTACTGGAGGTGTCTTATGTGTGATCGGTGGGAGTAGGGAGCCATCTAGTGCCCGAACCTGTACAGGCGAGGTAAGAGCCACCAGAGGGAGCCCTATCTCCCTGGCCCATCTGCTGTCTAGCAGATTCCCTTCAGAGCCCATGTCCACCAGTGCTGGGGCCTTCAGGGTTGAATCCTCATACAGGATTGTGACTGGGAGTCGTGTGGCAATGTGGGTGTGTCCCACGTGAATGTTTTGGCCCACCCCTGGCCCAGTCTCTAGGGGCGGGCGTTGGAGTTTAACCGCTCGGGGCAGTCGTTTGCAAGATGCTCACTCGAGCCACAAACAAAACAAGCTCCATAGGCCCGCCTCCTTTGTGCTCCAGGTGCCCTAAATGTTGCCCTGCTCGTGTCCATAGCTTCGTCAGCAGGGGGAGCCGTAGGCGCACGGAGCGCAGGAACAGAGGAGCGTGGGGAGGGCGGAGCTCGGTCGGAACCGGAAGGGAGAGGGACGACGCGTGCCTGGCCACGCCCTTCGCCTCGTTCCCGACGGCGTTCTTCTAACCGGTTGTCGAGTCGTATGACCAGATCGATGAGCCCATCTAAATCCCGCGGTTCGTCCTTCGCCACCAGATGCTCTTTTAGGACCAGTGACAGTCCGTTTACAAAGGCGGCGCGGAGGGCAGTGCTATTCCAGCCGGATCTCGCCGCCGCGATGCGGAAGGCGACTGCATAGGCAGCTGCACTCCGACGCCCCTGTCTCATTGACAGTAGCGCGGTTGAAGCGGTCTCTCCTCTGTTGGGGTGGTCGAACACTGTTCTGAGCTCCCGCACAAACCCATCGTACGTATGAAGGAGCCGTGAGGTCTGCTCCCAGAGCGCTGTAGCCCAAGCGCGTGCCTCCCCGCGAAGCAGGTTTATTACATAAGCTACTTTGCTAGCGTCAGTCGCGTACATCACGGGACGCTGTGCGAAGACGAGCGAACACTGCATCAGAAAATCCGCGCACGTCTCCACACAGCCTCCGTACGGTTCTGGAGGGCTTATGTAAGCTTCTGGGGACGGAGGAAGGGACCGTTGAACGACCAGTGGGACGTCGCTATCACGCGCAGGGTCCTCGGGAGGGAGAGCCGCAGCGGCGCCCGGAGGGCGCGCTTCCACTTGTGCGGCGAGAGCCTCCACCCTGCGGTTTAGGAGAACGTGCTGCTCGGTCATTAAATCGATCCGAGTGGTGAAAGCGGTGAGGATCCTCTGCAACTCACCGATTACCCCTCCCGAAGACGCCGACGCGCCCTGTTCTTCCATTGGCCGTTCAACAGCCGGTTGACGCCCCTCGGGATCCATGACGCTGGCCGAGATATCCTGTTGTGAAAGTGTAGGAACACGGACCCACAACAGGGGGCGCAAATGAACGGACAATGGAGAAGGTGACTAACAAGGTTTTACTGTTGTGAAACGTGCACAACTAATACAACAATTGACAATGTGGGGGTAAGCCGAATTCCACTGGTGTCGTGTGGGCAGGCTCGAAGGTAGGAGACGTCCGTCCAAGTCGAACCGGAACCACCCGGGTTTCCTCTGCCACCGAACCCTGGAAGTACTGGAACCGCCAAGTCCCGAATTCCCAGGTGGCCACTGCCTCCGCTCGTCGGATCCGGTACTGCTGGCAAGAAAACAGTAGACACACAGGTGTGGGTGCGGCTGCACCCAGTAACACAGAGGAGGGGAGAAGTCGCCTCCACCTCACGTCACAATGCTGCAGGAAGGTGAGTACTTATCTGAAGCTACGGCTTCTTGTAAACAGCTGTCCTGCAATGCTCAACAAGAAAGATAATATAATAATGTACGAAGTACAGCAGAGAATGTTACCTTTATCTTAAGGCGATATCTCGGCACTGAGGTGGAGACGCCGTCCTACTGATATACCTCCGTGCTGAGTGGAACAGCTGTGTCCAGTGATGGGTGACAGCTGTCACCCAGGCTGCTCCCATAAGGTGGCAGCGCCCTCTGGTGCCTGGAGCCCGCACTCCAGGCAGGGCGCCCTCTGGTGGTGGTGGGCCAGCAGTACCTCCTCTTCAGCGGCCCACACAACAACAAAATCAGCATTAAAGGCCACACAGAGAAAATATCAGAAATGTGACAACCCAACTGTATTGATTATCAAAGGTATTAAGGGTCATTGTCAGATGTACACACTTCCTGAGGGACATTCTCGTTGTGTTACAGTATGTAACTAGTATAGATAAATGTTATAATTACTGCATCAGGATAGGGTTTTTATTACTTTGAATTAGAATTTCAGCAGAATGTTGTGCTTCACATTTTTGAAAATAGGTTTCTTATGGCATTTGATTACAGTGATTATCTTCACACAAACATAGTGTGTGACATCATAACAAAATGTAATTTGTTTTCCTTCTTTGATTTTTTTTTTTTTATTATTATTAAGTTGTCCTCACTCCTTCCAAACAGCAGATGTTTCACTTTGAAGTGAAGCCCTTCACTTTTCCATTTCAAGCCTGACACTGGATGTTATCTCTGTGACTTATTGATATTACAGCCATCAGCCGTCACGAGTCCAGCTGACGTGGCAGACAAGACGCTGTCGCCATGGAACTGTCAGCTAAATATTGACTCTGTGTGCTGAGAAGCTCATGTTAAGCAGGAGAGACACAGAGAGGGTGTGTTTTGGATTTACATTAGGGCACTGTCGTTTAAACCTGACTGGTCACACTGTGTCCCTTATAACGACTGACATGATAGTGCAGCAGATAACTTAGACGTTACGCTTTTGAATAAACACAGCGTTCACTTAAATTTTCAATAGGCAGCCAAGTAGAGGGTCAATTGAAGAATTACACAGGGGTCAAAATTTAAAAATGGTCTAATCATATTTGTCTGATCATAAAGTTTCCAAAAATGTATATTTTGGACTATCTATGACTAAATTCTATGACATTATTGAATACAAATAGCAAAAATGGTGACAAAGGTCAATATTATCAGTTATCAAGTTGTTTTACCAATGAATACACCGGCATTCGGCCTCAGGGTGTATGGTTTTCTTCAGGGTGTAAAAAGCCAAAGCCATATTCATTGGTAAAATAACTTGATAACGATTTTATCATATACAGTGGTCCATCGTTTATCGCGGGCGTTACATTCTAAAAATAACCCGCGATAGGCAAAATCTGCGAAGTAGTCAGCGTTATTTTTTTACAATTATTATAGGTGTTTTAAGGCTGTTAAACCCCTCACTACACACTTTATACAGTTTTCTCAAACAGGCATTAACATTTTGTCACTTTTCTCTCCTGTGTAAACACTCAAAGTTCAAACCTTAGTAGAAAAAAAATAGAATGTTTTCCTATAAATAATTATGATGGCTTTTAGAACTAACAAATTTAATTTTAAGGATCAACCTACGAGGTTGGTCATGTAAAAAATGATTAATAGTGACTCACCAGTATTTCACAGTTCCTCTGACCATGCCTCTTCGTCGTGGTGCCGCTCCGCTGTCCATCTGTGAAAAGGGTGTATTGCTATTTATCCTTTAGTGTTTTATCCAATCATATTGGCATATCATTTATAGGTATATGATAACAGTTTGTACAGAGGTCAAAAGATAAAGTTACTCCAATTTTGGTATAAAAAAGGTGATGCAAATTATTGGTTAAGCAAATTGGATTAATAAATGGAACAGATGTGACCATGCTGAACACTTGGTGTCCACAGTAAAGGTCAAGCAATGTCCATATCAATTGGATTCTATGACATATAACAATTTGCCCAGTAATATGATAACTAAGCATGGCACATGGTGCAAACTATTCCTTTTTTAAAATAATAATTTGGTTATAATTTTTATAATAATAATTTTGACCCCTGTGTTATTCTCCTATTGACTCCTACCTGGCCGCCGATTGAAAATTTAAGTGGGCACTCTGCTTTTTCAAGAGTAAAGTGGGCACTCTGCTTTTTCAAGAGTAATGTCTAAAGAGTATTTGTGCCTAATTTAATACTTGCATCACCATTTGAAAGATTCTTCTGGAAATACTCTCTTATCTGCTGCCTTAGGATGTGTAATATATTCTCAAACATGAAGCAAATTTGCCCCCTACTGGCTAGTTTCAGTAAGTAAGTAAGTGGTTTCTTTTGGTTTCTCCCTTTTTCTTTGGGGTTGCCAGCATAGATCTGATATGACGTGACATGTAGAGTGAAGCACAAGAGGCCATAAATCCTGTCAACTCAGTACAAGCAGACCTGGGGCCAAATACAATAGTATTTGTATTTGAAAATGCTTAAATACATTTTCGTAGTATTTGTATTTCTATTTTCTGGCATATGTGTTGTGAAAGTGTCGTGACACGGACCCACAACAGGGGGCGGTAATGAACGGACAATGGATAAGCCAAAAAGTAGCAATTTAATGTTGTGAATCGCACAACAAAGTACAGACAATAACAATATGGTGGAATGTCAATTATACACAAGGTGACTTGTGGGCAGGCTCCACGATAGAAGACGTCTGGCGAGAGAAGAGCCGGATCCCACACAGCTTCCACCACCAACGGATCTGAAGAACACCGGAGCCGCCAAGCCCTGCGCCCCAGGTGGCCACGGTCTTCAGCAGTCAGACCCGGTACTGCTGGCAGAGAACAGAAACAGTATTGATGAGTGCGAGTTCGCACACTCAGTAATCCCACTGTCAGTGTTTAGTTAGGAGGGAGCACCTCCACCTCCAATCACACACTCGTGCAGCTCCTGTTTAACCACTTATCTGGTTTGGGGTGTGAGGCGAAGCCGTCGCAGTCCACACCAAACGCCAATCCCACAGATAAGAACACACCACAGGAAAACGGCTGCAAAGAAGTTCAGATTGTTACTCAATGTAAGTCAGCAGAGAAGTTACCTGAATGGTAGTTGATTTCTCGGCGAGGAGGTGGAGTCGCAGTCCGGCCTTTATGGAGATGGTGATGAGTTGACTGAGTGACAGCTGGTGCTGATGAAGAGTGACAGCTGTCACTCCCAGTGGCTCCGGCGCCCTCTCGTGCTTGAAGTCCGCACTCCAAGCAGGGCGCCATCTGGTGGTGGTGGGCCAGCAGTACCTCCTCTTCAGCGGCCCACACAACAATATGGGGTCCTGGGTGGGGTACACACTGGACAAAATGCCAGTCTATCACAGGGCCACATATATAGACAGACAGACCACAAATACTGCAGACAGAAACACAATCACACCTACGGTCAATTTAAAGTTTCCAATCCACCGAACCTGCTTGTCTCTGGATGTGGGAAGAAGCCGGAGCACCTAGATGCGATCCCACAACCTTCTTGCTGTGAGGCAACACTGCTAACCACTAAGCCACCGTGCTGCCTCATTTACACCAATCAATCACAAATATTTTGCTGCTTCAGATCATGTTCCTTGACCATGATCTTTGACCAAACTTCTCCAAAATCTAATCACCTCCAGATGTCTATCCAAGTAATATGGCCCAAGCAGAGGGTCACCCCTTTGAGTCTGGTCTGCTTGAGGTTTCTTCCTCACAGGGAGTTTTTCCTTACCACTGTTGCTCTGGGTTAGGTTAGACCTTACCTGTGTGAAGCGCTTTGAGGCAACTCTGTTGTGATTTGGCGCTATATAAAGGAAAATAAATTGAATTGAAATTGAAATATTCCCACCAGGTGTGAAGGAAATCCATCCAGCTGTTTTTAAGTTACGTGTACCCCCCCCCCCACCCCCCCACACACACCAGTGAAAACAATGCCCCGCTGTTGCTGCCTCACAGACAAGCAGGATAATTACAATAATAAATCCAGTAATTATTGTCCACAGCATTCAGCTAAATGTGTTTCTTTGGACGTTGTGCAAATTTAAAGGCACCTCTGTGCATCCAAAATCAAAACTGACCTCTTATTAAAGAATTTCTTATATTTTCAGTATTTGTAACCATGAGCACACGTGTCTGATACCTGTGTTTTAAGTAGTAATCAAAGGTGGTGGAATCAGCCGCACTGCGGTGCAGCAGTGACGGCTGGGGCGTGGCTGTGACTGACAGCTGCTCTCAGCTAAATGAGAGTTGTCCCAGTGGCGGCAGTCTGTTAGTGTCTGTGCTGAATTAGGAGGCTTGATTAGCGTTTGACTTCCTGTGGTGGCTGTTTCAAACTTAGTAAGGTGGGCTGCAGTCATTTATTAAAGTCGGTCTCACCTCCCACAATGCACCATGTGCCATAGCAACCAGCACGAAGGGTAAAACAAACATCTGTTCAGTACTTCTGTGAAGACATGTCCTTGGCATTTCTGTGGTTCAGTCATGTCCAAAAACTGTTGTATCTTTGGTTGCACCAGGAGATCTGAGTTAGTAGGAGATCTGATATTTTACCTGATTCCCAGTGAGGCAACTGAGTCACAAAGAAGTGAGACATGTTTCCAGGCAGTTGAGGGACTTTGGTTCTTCAGCCAACACTATATGTATGACTCAGCCTCACTGTCTGTGTCATGGTGGCAGGTTTTAGAACACATTTTAGAACACGACTGGGTAAAGAGCCAGATGTCCCTCCAGAGTACGTGACTTGTGGGAGCTCCCCGGATAGCTAAATAAATTAGCACTAATGTTACATAGCAAACAGCCAGTGTTGGACCAAATTCTGTGAACCATCATCTTTGTGTGGCACCTGGTCAAAGCAGCTGCCAGTAGATACACCTTGACCTTGATAAGCAGTACTGCAACATAAAGTAATCGATCTGTCCATGTTAATATACAAATACAATTAATAAGAACAACCCCAGGTTTCTTTTCAGCACTGTAGCCAGGCTGACAAAGAGTCAGAGCTCTATTGAGCTGAGTATTCCATTAACTTTAACTAGTAATGACTTCATGACTTTCTTTGCTAACAAAATTTTAACTATTAGAGAAAAAATTACTCATAACCATGCCAAAGACGTATCGTTATCTTTGGCTGCTTTCAGTGATGCCGGTATTTGGTTAGACTCTTTCTCTCCGATTGTTCTGTCTGAGTTATTTTCATTAGTTACTTCATCCAAACCATCAACATGTCTATTAAACCCCATTCCTACCAGGCTGCTCAAGGAAGCCCTACCATTAATTAATGCTTCGATCTTAAATATGATCAATCTATCTTTGTTAGTTGGTTATGTACCACAGGCTTTTAAGGTGGCAGTAATTAAACCATTACTTAAAAAGCCATCACTTGACCCAGCTATCTTAGCTAATTATAGGCCAATCTCCAACCTTCCTTTTCTCTCAAAAATTCTTGAAAGGGTAGTTGTAAAACAGCTAACTGATCATCTGCAGAGGAATGGTCTATTTGAAGAATTTCAGTCAGGTTTTAGAATTCATCATAGTACAGAAACAGCATTAGTGAAGGTTACAAATGATCTTCTTATGGCCTCAGACAGTGGACTCATCTCTGTGCTTGTTCTGTTAGTTCTCAGTGCTGCTTTTGATACTGTTGACCATAAAATTTTATTACAGAGATTAGAGCATGCCATAGGTATTAAAGGCACTGCGCTGCGGTGGTTTGAATCATATTTGTCTAATAGATTACAATTTGTTCATGTAAATGGGGAATCTTCTTCACAGACTAAAGTTAATTATGGAGTTCCACAAGGTTCTGTGCTAGGACCAATTTTATTCACTTTATACATGCTTCCCTTAGGCAGTATTATTAGACGGTATTGCTTAAATTTTCATTGTTACGCAGATGATACCCAGCTTTATCTATCCATGAAGCCAGAGGACACACACCAATTAGCTAAACTGCAGGATTGTCTTACAGACACAAAAGACATGGATGACCTCTAATTTCCTGCTTTTAAACTCAGATAAAACTGAAGTTATTGTACTTGGCCCCACAAATCTTAGAAACATGGTGTCTAACCAGATCCTTACTCTGGATGGCATTACCCTGACCTCCAGCAATACTGTGAGAAATCTTGGAGTCATTTTTGATCAGGATATGTCATTCAAAGCGCATATTAAACAAATATGTAGGACTGCTTTTTGCATTTACGCAATATCTCTAAAATTAGAAAGGTCTTGTCTCAGAGTGATGCTGAAAAACTAATTCATGCATTTATTTCCTCTAGGCTGGACTATTGTAATTCATTATTATCAAGTTGTCCTAAAAGTTCCCTAAAAAAGCCTTCAGTTAATTCAAAATGCTGCAGCTAGAGTACTGACGGGGACTAGAAGGAGAGAGCATATCTCACCCATATTGGCCTCTCTTCATTGGCTTCCTGTTAATTCTAGAATAGAATTTAAAATTCTTCTTCTTATAAGGTTTTGAATAATCAGGTCCCATCTTATCTTAGGGACCTCGTAGTACCATATCACCCCAATAGAGCGCTTCGCTCTCAGACTGCAGGCTTACTTGTAGTTCCTAGGGTTTGTAAGAGTAGAATGGGAGGCAGAGCCTTCAGCTTTCAGGCTCCTCTCCTGTGGAACCAGCTCCCAATTCAGATCAGGGAGACAGACACCCTCTCTACTTTTAAGATTAGGCTTAAAACTTTCCTTTTTGCTAAAGCTTATAGTTAGGGCTGGATCAGGTGACCCTGAACCATCCCTTAGTTATGCTGCTATAGACGTAGACTGCTGGGGGGTTCCCATGATGCACTGTTTCTTTCTCTTTTTGCTCTGTATGCACCACTCTGCATTTAATCATTAGTGATCGATCTCTGCTCCCCTCCACAGCATGTCTTTTTCCTGGTTCTCTCCCTCAGCCCCAACCAGTCCCAGCAGAAGACTGCCCCTCCCTGAGCCTGGTTCTGCTGGAGGTTTCTTCCTGTTAAAAGGGAGTTTTTCCTTCCCACTGTAGCCAAGTGCTTGCTCACAGGGGGTCGTTTTGACCGTTGGGGTTTTACATAATTATTGTATGGCCTTGCCTTACAATATAAAGCGCCTTGGGGCAACTGTTTGTTGTGATTTGGCGCTATATAAAAAAAAATTGATTGATTGATTGATACGATTAAAACGATAAGAATATTTGCATTAAAAACACAAAATACCATTCAACAAGGATTCAGCTGAGATGATTGGTATGGCCAAACTTTCTTTCCATTGCACAAATGGACAACATTCGTTATTGGTTTTATATGACACCTACATGGATCTGTGTGACTTAATTTATTTTATTGATATTTTACTTAAAATTAGAGGCATCTTCTCAGAGCAAGAATCAGAGGCCAGCAGGACCCAGCAGTTAGTCTGCCCAGGAGACTTGCTGACAAACCTTGGAGTTCAGCAAGAGCCATTGAGGAGGTCTGGTTCTTCATCTGATAGGGTTCAACAGCTGCTAAAGATCTGCCTGTGAACACCACAACTGCTGGATTTTACCTCCTCATATCATCATATCATCATATTTACAAAAAGCTAATGGACACATGAGAGATGGAGAGGTGATGGTCTAGTGGTTAAGCAGTGGTCTAGAGACCAGTCTGGCCGGGAAATGACTGAGGGCCCTTGGGCAAAGTCCTTAATCCCCAAGCTGCTCCCGGTGTGCAGTGAACGCCTCGCATGGGAGCACCCTGACATCTGTGTGTGTGTGTGTGTGTGTGTGTGTGTGTGTGTGTGTGTGTGTGTGTGTGTGTGTGTGTGTGTGGTGTGTGTGTGTGTGTGTGTGTGTGTGTGTGAATATGTGAGGCATTACTCTAAAGCACTTTGAGATATTGATATAGATGTAAAAGCACTATATAAATGCAGTCCATTTACCATTTATATTCAGTACATTTATATGCAATACTCTAAAAATGCACAGCATACATGGGGCAAATAATGGCTGTAATGACATACAATCAAATGACAAGGATCTATTTAAATGCATTAATCCATGTCTAATGTCTTGCAAAACACCTTTACTCTGCTTCAATAAACTATATGTACTACCCTGTATGACAAGTTGAAGGTAGACGTCATCTTGAAGACTAGCTTTAGGGTTTTCTTTTCTGTTTTGTTTTGTTTTTTTGTTTTTTTTTATCCCCTTGAGCCCTAGAGCCTATTTCACCAAAATCACATACCCATACATTATGATTTATTTTTCAGCTTGTACAAGGTCAAAAATACAAACGTTTGGATCAGCTAAATTAGATTTTTTTTTTCCCAAAAAATGATTTCCGACTTATGTCTTTATTTGCATGGTGTTTCACTGCTGCACTGAGTGTTTCTTTCTCTTTTTGCTCTGTATGCACCACTCTGCATTTAATCATTAGTGATCGATCTCTGCTCCCCTCCACAGCATGTCTTTTTCCTGGTTCTCTCCCTCAGCCCCAACCAGTCCCAGCAGAAGACTGCCCCTCCCTGAGCCTGGTTCTGCTGGAGGTTTCTTCCTGTTAAAAGGGAGTTTTTCCTTCCCACTGTTGCCAAGTGCTTGCTCACAGGGGGTCGTTTTGACCGTTGGGGTTTTTTCCATAATTATTGTATGGCTTTGCCTTACAATATAAGGCGCCTTGGGGCAACTGTTGTGATGTGATTGAAGTGGATACTTTTGTAGAGGAGACTTCGCTTGACATTTTGATGTATAGTAAGTAAGTGTGTGTTGGTGTCAGCATTGGTTAGTTATGACTGTTCAAATGTTCCAAAACAGGGCAAGTCCCCAAATTTGGGGAGTCTAGGGTTTAAGAGGTTATTTATTTATTTATTTATTTATTTATTGCTGTTTCCTCCATAAAGTAAATCTTTGGGCAGGCAGTTTGGTAATTTCTTGCTATAGCTTGCATGACTTTTGCTGTAATACATTAAGTACCCTTGTACTTACTGTGTTACTGCTGGTTTGGCAGCAGCCCTATTCAAGGATTATTTATTGTCATACCATATGTGCTTCCACATGACATGATATGAAATTAAGTTTCAAAAGGTCCTGAGGGTTAAATAAACTAATACTATAATAGGGAATATAAGTAAATACGAGCAAGAAGAAAATAAAATAAACTTGCATAGTGCCCATGGGGATCCACGGGCTCTAGATTGGGCAGTGCTTATAGAAGAGGTAGCTGACATTTTTCAAGGGTGGTAATAAATTAAGCAAAGCTTGTACAATGAGTTAGAATGGTGTGTGAGTCCACAATGTTTTGAGAACATTTAGACCTCAAAAAAGTTTTAGAAGAGGAACTCAACCCTTTTATTTCCTGTTAATTATGGAAAATGTTAATATTAATTTGCTGTCTTAATGTATTTATAAATTGTTTAGGTTCTTATTAACATATACACACTGTTATTATTATTATTATCATCATTATCAGTATTTTATTATTATTATTATTATTATTAGTAGTAGTAGTAGTAGTAGTAGTAGTAGTATTTGTATTATTTCATTATCAGTATTTTATTATTATTATTATTATTATTATTAGATTTTGTCATTTTTCCTTATGGCATCATGAAATGACCTGACATATGGTTGGACATATGGCATATATTACCCCGTAATGTGCTAACTAAGCATGATAGATGGTGCAAGGATTATGAAAGTTGTAACAAATACCAATTTAGATCCCTACTGGATCCACAGCAGTGACCCCAAGCAACAAGAGGCAGCTAAAATGAAAAATGTACGTTATAAAATGTCAGTGAGTGTCAGTCAGATACAACATTCATGTACTACTCTACTGACAATACGTAGGGTTTTCAGGTAACAACTTTTTGTATTTTTGTAACTTGATGTTTTCTATGGTATCAATGAGATACTATCGTGATTTTTAGAGAATTATGAACTAATTATTAAAACTTATATGATGAAAGCCCAGTAATATATGTATTTCAAAGATGGAAAAAAAATAAATAAATGTTCCCATTTTTAACAATATAAATGTTCCTTTCACTGTCTATTGCAGTTTCTGGGGAGCACCTGAATGCATCATGATGGTGTAAATGTTCAAATGATTGTTGGTCAACTGTTCATCTCTGACTGCAGAAAATAAAAGCTGAGTGTCTGCTGTGGCTATCTGGCCCATCGTGCACCCCAAGCCGAATGGCAGTGATTCCCAGTTTGCTTTTCTCCCTGATCTGTTCTGATCTGATCTGATAAACAGTTGTGAGAGAAGAACCAGACTAAAAGTCCGGTTCATAGACTAAGACGTTGCAGGAATGTTAGGATATAATAAACTCGATGACTTATTGGTTTGTCCACATTCTTCTTCACTCAGGTGGACTTTGAGGATGTGATTGCTGAGCCGGCAGGGACCTACAGCTTCGACGGTGTGTGGAAGGCCAGCTTCACCACCTTCACCGTTACCAAGTACTGGTCCTACCGGCTGCTGACAGTGCTGGTGGGCATCCCTCTGGCACTGATCTGGGGTATCTTCTTTGCCATCCTGTCCTTCGTGCACATCTGGGCCGTGGTGCCTTGCCTCAAGAGCTACATGATTGAGATCCACTGCCTCAGTCGCGTCTACTCCATCGGCGTGCACACCTTCTGTGACCCGCTGTTCGAGGCCATGGGCAAGTGCTGCGGTAACATCCGGCTCCACACAATCAAGGAGGTGTAGCGTCTGAGCCGGGGAGGTTTAACAGAGAATGAAAGGGAGGACGGGAGGGCTGGAGCAACCGGCACTCATATGGAGGAAAAAGGCCAAAGAAGAGGTGAAAAGAACTCTGGGAAACGAGAGGGGAGGCGTTTTCGGAGCTTCACGGGGATGTTTGGAGTTGACACCTGTACCCGCCAACTGTTTTTTTTTTTTTCTCTCCAGTGGTGCATCCAGTGGGTGGGCAGAGGAAGTCAAAGGGTCATTCTCTGAGGGTTTTTGTTGTCCTTTTGTTTGTATTCCTTAATTTTTTCTATTCCTCACTGTCACCGTTGTCCTGCAAGTTTGCTGTTTTCTGTTCTGCGGAATTCGTTAGGCGGAACACACGGTGTAAATTCCTCTGATTCTTTCCAGTTTTTGGATTTGTTTGTGACATTGCTTTGAATGATTGTGTGATGGGGTGGAGCCGTGGGTTGGCGGTTTTCGGGTTAGTAAGCAGAGAGAAAGAAAGCGCTGCTGAGTTCCACCTGACTCCGCCAAAACAAAACAGTGCCGCGAACCTCCCCCCCCAACCATCCTCCCCTCCCTCACCCTCCACCCCATCCACTCAGCTTTCCAGCAGTCTAACACACTGTATCTGCCCTTGTTTCTGCACGCTCCTGTATTGCCCCGCCCACAAAGCACCATCCTCCACCGCCACGCCTGCCTGACCTGCCACTGAGGCAGAGGTGCCCTGCATCACCTCAGCGTGCCTCAGATTGCTTGCTGTCTGCATTAGCTTCTCCTGCGCCTCCACCTCAAGCTAAAGGGCTAAGAACTCGGTGCAAGCTTCATCATCCTCACAACCGTGTGTGACCGAGAATGTTAGCGTGTGAATTTAAGTGAAATTTACATCATTTTAGACCTTTATCATTTTAGACACTGCAATAAGTGAACGTGTTGTTTTTCTCCACTATGAATATGAATATGAAGAACTGATATCCGTGCCAACAAATGTACTGTGCTTTAAAGACTTTACTCTGGCCTCGACCCTGTGCACTAAACTGTGGAAAAGTTTTGTTAGTAAAAAAGCACTATGGAGAGAGATCATAAAATGTTCCTGCAGCAGTAGTAACATAAAGATGACCTTTGCACATTTTGCACGTAGAATGTGCGACATGTTACCACATTGTGTGGGGATTTTCTTATCCACTGTGGTACTTGCAGCACTTTTCCAGAGGATAATTAATACACAGGTTGACGAGCTGAAATAAAAACCCACAAGGTCGGAAATGGGACGTGTTTTGCATGATTGTTCTGGTTATAAATTTCTTTTGGCTTCCCCATTTTCTGTTGGTTTCTATATGACTGTGGATGCTGAAAAGGACTCGTTGAAAACTAAGCTTACTTCGACTCCGTCACCTTCAGTCTACCTGCTGTCTTCTCACAGGGATGAAAGCGTCATAGCACCTGTTTCTTGAATTGAGTTTGTAAGCTCTAAAGGTGATATTTTTATATGAATTTATTCTCCTTCCTTGCTTTTATTGTACAACAACACGCTGTGCACATTAAAGTTTAACATAATCCACGTTGTATTTGTTTATATCCTGAGTCACTGTCCACATGTTGACACCTCAGTATTTCTGTTTTACACACATGGATTTCAGGTCACACAGAAAGAGATAAAAGAGATACAAGAAAAGACCAAAATCATGTCAACGGTGTTTCTACGTCAGCACAGGTTCAAATGTTTAAACATCCTGTGTCTCACAGAACACAGTCCTTCTCACTGGGCGTGTCTTAGAGACTGGGCGTGTCTCACAGGCTGGGTGTGTCTCACAGAACACAGACCTCCTCACTGGCCGTGTCTCACAGACTGGGTGGGTCTCACAGACAGGGTGTGTCTCACAGACCGGGAATGTCTCACAGAACACAGACCTCCTCACTGGGTGTGTCTCAGAGACTGGGTGTGTCTCACAGACTGAGTGTGTCTCACAGAGCACAGACCTCCTCACTAGGCGTGTCTCACAGACTGGGTGTGTCTCACAGACTGGGCGTGTCTCACAGAGCACAGACCTTCTCACTGGGCGTATCTCACGGACTGTGAGTGTCTCACATAGCACAGACCTCCTCACTGGGGTGTCTCATAGACTGGCCATGTCTCACAGACTGGGTGTGTCTCACAGAAAACAGACCTCCTCACTAGGCGTGTCTCATAGACTGGGCGTGCCTCACAGACTGGGTGTGTCTCACAGAACACAGGCCTCCTCAGTGGGCGTGTCTTATAGACTGGGTGGGTCTCACAGACAGGGTGTGTCTCACAGACCGGGCATGTCTCACAGACTGGGTGTGTCTCACAGAACACAGACCTCCTCACTGGCCGTGTCTCACAGACTGGGTGTGTCTCACAGAACACAGACCTCCTCACTGGCCGTGTCTCACAGACTGGGTGGGTCTCACAGACAGGGTGTGTCTCACAGACCGGGCATGTCTCACAGAACACAGACCTCCTCACTGGGCGTGTCTCAGAGACTGGGTGTGTCTCACAGACTGAGTGTGTCTCACAGAGCACAGACCTCACTAGGCGTGTCTCACAGACTGGGTGTGTCTCACAGACTGGGCGTGTCTCACAGAGCACAGACCTTCTCACTGGGCGTATCTCACAGACTGTGAGTGTCTCACATAGCACAGACCTCCTCACTGGGGTGTCTCATAGACTGGCCATGTCTCACAGACTGGGTGTGTCTCACAGAAAACAGACCTCCTCACTAGGCGTGTCTCATAGACTGGGCGTGCCTCACAGACTGGGTGTGTCTCACAGAGCACAGACCTCCTCAGTGGGCGTGTCTTATAGACTGGGTGGGTCTCACAGACAGGGTGTGTCTCACAGACCGGGCATGTCTCACAGACTGGGTGTGTCTCACAGAACACAGACCTCCTCACTGGCCGTGTCTCACAGACTGGGTGTGTCTCACAGAACACAGACCTCCTCACTGGCCGTGTCTCACAGACTGGGTGGGTCTCACAGACAGGGTGTGTCTCACAGACCGGGCATGTCTCACAGAACACAGACCTCCTCACTGGGCGTGTCTCAGAGACTGGGTGTGTCTCACAGACTGAGTGTGTCTCACAGAGCACAGACCTCACTAGGCGTGTCTCACAGACTGGGTGTGTCTCACAGACTGGGCGTGTCTCACAGAGCACAGACCTTCTCACTGGGCGTATCTCACAGACTGTGAGTGTCTCACATAGCACAGACCTCCTCACTGGGGTGTCTCATAGACTGGCCATGTCTCACAGACTGGGTGTGTCTCACAGAAAACAGACCTCCTCACTAGGCGTGTCTCATAGACTGGGCGTGCCTCACTGACTGGGTGTGTCTCACAGAGCACAGACCTCCTCAGTGGGCGTGTCTCACAGAGCACAGACCTCCTCAGTGGGCGTGTCTTATAGACTGGGTGGGTCTCACAGACAGGGTGTGTCTCACAGACCGGGCATGTCTCACAGACTGGGTGTGTCTCACAGAACACAGACCTCCTCACTGGCCGTGTCTCACAGACTGGGTGTGTGTCACAGAACACAGACCTCCTCACTGGCCGTGTCTCACAGACTGGGTGGGTCTCACAGACAGGGTGTGTCTCACAGACTGGGCATGTCTCACAGAACACAGACCTCCTCACTGGGCATGTCTCAGAGACTGGGTGTGTCTCACAGACTGAGTGTGTCTCACAGAGCACAGACCTCACTAGGCGTGTCTCACAGACTGGGTGTGTCTCACAGACTGGGCGTGTCTCACAGAGCACAGACCTTCTCACTGGGCGTATCTCACAGACTGTGAGTGTCTCACATAGCACAGACCTCCTCACTGGGGTGTCTCATAGACTGGCCATGTCTCACAGACTGGGTGTGTCTCACAGAAAACAGACCTCCTCACTAGGCGTGTCTCATAGACTGGGCGTGCCTCACTGACTGGGTGTGTCTCACAGAGCACAGACCTCCTCAGTGGGCGTGTCTCACAGAGCACAGACCTCCTCAGTGGGCGTGTCTCACAGAACACAGTCCTCCTCACTGGGCATGTCTCACAGACTGGGCGTGTCTCACAGAGCACAGACCTCCTCACTAGGCATGTCTCACAGACTGGGTGTGTCTCACAGACTGAGTGTGTCTCACAGAGCACAGACCTCCTCACTAGGCGTGTCTCACAGACTGGGCGTGTCTCACAGAGCACAGACCTTCTCACTGGGCGTATCTCACAGACTGTGAGTGTCTCACAGAGCACAGACCTCCTCACTGGGCGTGTCTCATAGACTGGGCATGTGTCACAGACTGGGCATGTCTCACAGAGCACAGACCCCTCACTGGGTGTGTCTCACAGACTGGTCGTGTCTCACAGACTGGGTCTGTTTGACAGAACACAGACCTTCTCACTGGTCGTTTCTCACAGACTGGGCATATCTCACAGAACACAGACCTTCTCACTGGGTGTGTCTCACAGACTGGGCATGTCTCACAGAGCACAGACCTCTTCACTGGACATGTCTCACAGACTGGGCGTGTCTCCCAGAACACAGACTTCCTCACTGGGCGTGTCTCACAGAGCACAGAACTCCTCACTGGGCATGTCTCACAGACTGGGCGTGTCTCACAGAACACAGACCTCCTCACTGGGCATGTCTCACAAACTGGGCATGTCTCACAGACTGGGAGTGTCTCACAGAGCACAGACCTCCTCACTAGGCGTGTCTCACTGAATGGGCATGTCTCACAGAACACAGACCTCCTCACTGGGCATGTCTCACAAACTGGGCATGTCTCACAGACTGGGAGTGTCTGACAGAACACAGACCTTCTCACTGGGCATGTCTCACAGACTGGATGTATCTCACAGAACACAGACCTACTCACTAGGTGTGTCTCACAGACTGGATGTATCTCACAGAACACAGACCTTCTGACTGGGCATGTCTCACAGACTGGGTGTGTCTCACAGAGCACAGACCTCCTCACTAGGCGTGTCTCACAGACTGGGCGTGTCTCACAGACTGGGCTTTGTCTCACAGAACACAGACCTTCTCACTGGGCGTGTCTCACAGTCTGGGTGTGTCTCACAGAGCACAGACCTCCTCACTAGGTGTGTCTCACAGACTGGGTGTATCTCACAGAACACAGACTTCCTCACTGGGCGTGTCTCACAAACTGGGCATGTCTCACAGACTGGGAGTGTCTGACAGAACACAGACCTTCTCACTGGGCTTGTCTCACAGACTGGGTATGTCTCACAGAGCACAGACCTCCTCACTAGGCATGTCTCACAGACTGGGCGTGTCTCACAGAACACAGACCTTCTCTCTGGGCATGTCTCACAGACTGGATGTATCTTACAGAGCACAGACCTCCTCACTAGGTGTGTCTCACAGACTGGGTGTATCTCACAGAACACAGACCTTCTCACTGGGCCTGCCTCACAGACTGGGTGTGTCTCACAGAGCACAGACCTTCTCACTGGGCCTGTCTCACAGACTGGGCTTGTCTCACAGAACACAGACCCTCTCACTGGGCCTGTCTCACAGACTGGGTGTTTCTCACAGAGCACAGACCTCCTCACTGGGCGTGTCTCACAGACTGGGCGTGTCTCACAGAGCACAGACCTCCTCACTGGGCATGTCTCACAGACTGGGTGTGTCTCACAGAGCACAGACCTCCTCACTGGGCGTGTCTCACAGACTGGGCGTGTCTCACAGAACACAGACCTCGTCACTGGGCATGTCTCACAGACTGGGCGTGTCTCACAGAGCACAGACCTTCTTACTGGGCCTGTCTCACAGACTGGGCGTGTCTCACAGAACACAGACCTTCTCACTGGGCCTGTCTCACAGACTGGGCGTGTCTCACAGAGCACAGACCTTCTCACTGGGCCTGTCTCACAGACTGGGCGTGTCTCACAGAACACAGACCTTCTCACTGGGCCTGTCTCACAGACTGGGTGTTTCTCGCAGAGCACAGACCTCCTCACTGGGCGTGTCTCACAGACTGGGCGTGTCTCACAGAACACAGACCTTCTCACTGGGCGTGTCTCACAGACTGGGCGTGTCTCACAGAACACAGACCTTCACTGGGCGTGTCTCACAGACTGGGTGTTTATCACAGAGCACAGACCTCCTCACTGGGCGTGTCTCACAGACTGGGCATGTCTCACAGAGCACATACCTCCTCACTGGGCGTGTCTCACAGACTGGGCGTGTCTCACAGAACACAGACCTTCTCACTGGACGTGTCTCACAGACTGGGTGTTTCTCACAGAGCGCAGACCTCCTCACTGGGCGTGTCTCACAGACTGGGCATGTCTCACAGAACACAGACCTTCTCAGTGGGCCTGTCTCACAGACTGGTTGTTTCTGACAAGGCACAGATCTCCTCACAAAGAAGTCAGTGGTTCGGCTTCATGTTATGTATGTCACAAGTGTCTAAAATCAGCTATTTGCAGTGTAATTTTTTTTTTCCAGATGTGGGACTGCAGGACTTTGACATATTTCACTTTCGTAGGCAGATAAAAATGAACGTTGCAAAATACGACCACTGCAAAATCCAGATTTTGTTTGGAGTGTTGCTGTGGGGAGACAGAAACTAGACTGGTGTCGCGTACTGAGTTTACCCCCGTACCAGATTTGTACATTTGTTATATGTTTTGTGTGTGAAACAGAAAGTTTGATCTGTCCCGAGTTTACTCGTTCTGTGTTTAGACCCAAATCAGGTTTAATCTGAATAAATTCTAATCTTATCTCTGCAAAAATTGGGAAGTTTATTAAATGGATTTTATTTATTGGTACATAAATTCAGTCTGGGGTGTGTTGATAATTATTTTGATTTGAAATAATTAGCGCCTTGGGGCAACTGTTTGTTGTGATTTGGCGCTATATAAAAAAACTGATTGATTGATTGATTGAAATGAGTTTGACCTGTTGTGGATTTACTCTTTTTGAACAGACAGATATCCCTCCACCCATTTTCTATACCCACTTACTCCAATTAAAAGACCATTTAAAGTTTCCAGTTCACCAAACCTGCATGTTTTTGGACGTGAGAAGAAGCTGGAGCACCTGGAGGGGAGAACATGCAAACTCCACACAGAAAGGCCAGATGTGGGAATCAATCCCATGACCTTCTTGCTGTGAGGTAACAGTGCTAACCACTAATCCGTGATCATGATTATCAATTTTCTTTTTTGTAATTGACAGTGTAAACTAGATTTGTTGAGGGTGTAATTTCACGGGTGCATTCAGACTTTGTTTCCAATAAACTGAGATTGAAGTGGGTTTAGCTTTAGGATTAAGAATAATATGATTTGACAAAGGACTGAGAGCTGGTTTCAATTTATGGAGAATAATAACTTGCCCGTTCATTTTATGTAAACAGACAAAGTATTGCTGTCCAGGGAAGCAAATGTGGTACGGGGATAGTCTCAGTACGTGACACCGGAAGAGAGCAGTCAGAGAGGATGGATACAAGTCTGTACATGAGAATGTTTACAGGATAATAAAAGCCACTTAAAGTATTCATATTAATTACAGTTCCATGTGAAGACAGAAGCTGGCCCGTCACGAGCAGCGTGAAGCCTTCTGTAGCATGTGCCTTTGATCATCTTGCATACTGACAGTGGACTTTTTGTTCATTTTCCTCTTGTGATTCTTAGTCACAGCAAATCTAATTGGCTGTTATACTGTATAATGATTTGCAAAGAGAGACAGTGTTTGTTTGTTGTGCACTTTAGAAAATAGTTAAGTGAACTTATGAAAAAAGCAGTAAGAGTGACGGAGCAGAGCAGCTCAATAATTTCAGCATGTGAGTCTGAGGACTGTGCCCCACCACCCCCCACCCATTCAGCCTGGCACAACATTTCCATGGTTGCAGGAGAAACAAATAAAAATGTTGTGCAACACTCAGGAGACTGCATTCAGATGGTTTGGCTGCTCTGATGGCAATTTAGAAATGCAACAGTCAGACATTTTTGCCTAAATGTAAAATTATAACTTTGTCTCAACTGGTTTCACGGCAAGTCGTGATTCAGCAGCACGAAATATACTTTAATCTATTGGTTCGTGATATTGTGACGAAAAGCGCCTCATTGTTGTCACGGCAGCACAAATTCATTCTAATTCATTCCGTGATGGCTGCACGAAATTAAAAGTGAAGCGGGGGGGGGGGGGGGGGGGGGGGGTGGGGTATGGTTAGGGTGGGGGAAGGAGTAGGGTTAGTAATAGTGAGTGTAAAAAAAAACTCTGTCACGAAAATTTGGCTCATTTCGTGATGGGAGCACAAAAAAAAAAAAAAAACAAGTGAGACTGGGCTGCAACAGTAGGTCACTGTTTCAGTAATTCCAGAGTGATATCCGTGGACACAGCGGATGGGGGTGCAGCACCAGGACTGGATAGCATCTTTCAGTGGTTTTGGAAAGCTGAGATGTTGTTGTTGTCCACAGTGGATACAACCAGATCCGCATTGATATTTGGCACAGGTTTTACGCCGGATGCCCTTCCTGATGCAACTCCAGTGTTACTGTTATGTGTCGGACGCAGCTCGGAGAACCGACCAGCGTTTGAAGGACCCAGTATGAAATAAGCAGAGCACGGTACAAAGGCTAACTGAATTTAATACATAACAGTGAAAATGTAAGAACAGAAAGGTGCGGCCTGGCGTGGTGCGCTCCCAGCAGCGCTAACGGTCCGGAGCCAGAAGCTGTTTCGGACCCAAGGACCCCGCCGACACCCCCCAGGTGGCCGCAACAACCGAGTCTGTGAAAGAAGGAACCATTATGTGAGTCCACACTCTACACACAGAACACTTAAAGGTGTACAAACAGCAAACACTTCCTGGCTTGATTGCTGATCAGCTTCCAACCTGCAGGCATGGAACATCCCGTTCACAAAACTCCACCGCAGTGGAAGCTGATACATGACTAACAAACAGCTCAATACAATAAGGTGTGAGGGACACCACATTTACTGACTGTATAACTGTTAGTCACAAAATCCAACGTACCTCAGGAAGTGTGCTGACGAGCGTGAGACCTCACCCCCTCCTCTTTCACAGACCGTGCATCAAACCTGGACGTTTCTCAGCATCCGCTGCTGATGAGATGGCTCCCGAGACGACGATCTCACCCGTCTGGTCACAAGGTCGAGTCTCTGGCCAATACACACTGTGCACTCCAGTCTTAAATGCCAACATGCTCCAATCCATCCAGATGCACCTCAGCTGTGAGTCCTGACGAGTCGCAGGAGATCAGGGTGAGGTCCTGACAGCCTCAGCAACACAGCCACTCAGTCCCAAATGCACGCCACCTGGGAGGAAAACAAACAGACAAAGAAACCGGCAGCCAGGCCCCCCCAGCCATATAGCAGTACCCCACCCTCACGGGAAGCCTCCCGGCGACCACACACACCTGGCCCTGGAGAAACACCCCCCTCCAGGGACCATGGCTGGAAACCGCGTCTGCGTTCGTCCTCCAACAGACTGGTTGAACTGGCTGCATCTTTGCCCTTGTTTGACAGTCTCAGCACAGGTGTGGCCAGGAGTTCCTACACCTGTGCGGTCAGCCTTTAACCAAACACGTGTGATTAGTCATAACACAAAACAACCAAAACACCCCCCCCCCCCCCCCCCCGCCCCAGGGGACCGTCCCATCAAACCCCAGGGAAGGGGAGAAAAGAAAAACAACCCACATGTAAACTCACAAACAAAAATGCCAAAATACCCCCCCTCCTCCCCCCCAAACGACACGCAGGGACCAACACCCCCCAGAGGGCCACCCGCCAGCTCCAGGAGTAATAACCACGGCCGAGGTCCCTCTGGGATCCACCGTCACCCACGGGGACTACCAGCGCACCCCAGAGGACCACTCGTCAACCCCAGGAGACGCCTCCCCTCACGACCAATGGACCCAGCCCCGGCATGTCCACGGCTAGATGGACCCAACGCCTTTTCCCCCCCAGAGGACACCACAGTCAAACCCTGAGGGCGGAAACTGGGGGAGGGAAAACAAAAAAAACCCCCAAACCCCCCCCCCCCTCCCCTCCCGGGTGCAGAGGCCACCTGGGAAACGCCCAGCACAACCTAACTGCACCCCTCCAGCAATGCCGACACTACGGCACACCCGGCTGGAGTCAGAGGAGAAGAGAGGGCACAACAAAAAACAAAGAGAAAAAAACAACCCAAATACCACCCCATCACCCCCCAGGGGACCGCTCCATCTAACCCTGGGGATGTGAAACAAAAAGAAACAAAAGAAAAGAAAAAAAAACAGACCAACACACAGTTGTTTGGGTCCCCGTTTTTCTTTTTTTTTTTTGTGTGTGTGTTTGTTCTTGGTTAGCAAAGGCTACAGGGTCACACCCCCAGACAAATAGTGGACAACAAAAAAGAAAAGCCCACACAAAAACCAACTCAAAAAACACCCACACAAAATGAACTAACACAAAACAAATCAGTGAGTTATACCGTCAAGCTCAACCAAATGGAACACACCTGTTCCTACTCCAGAGCTTGACGGTACCGTGATTCAGTCACCACAAGGGGGAACCAGAGTGCTAAAAATGAAAAAACCCCTTGGGCGACAGAAAAAAACAAACGAGCTGCTTTTGTGTGCGCAGCTGAGTGCAACACACAACCAAAATGTGCTCAACTAAATAACGCCGGAGCTGATACAACAGACGCAGTAGTTACCTTTATCCGGGGAAACGGGGCTACGACTGTAACACAGGAAGCCCAGCGACCCGTGCTAACAGAGCTCCGCCGTGCGCGTGAACCCATTACAAATGCACTCTTGCAGCTCCCGTTTACACCTCCCATCCGGTCGGAGTGCGACGCGAAGCCGTCGCCAGTCACACTCCACCACGATCCACGGATGAGGCACAACACAGGAACACGGCTGCAAGAGAGCACTAATTAGTATCCAGTAATGGGTCTCCAACACGCACCTTCCGGGCGGAGAGCCCCGCAACTGATCCGGATAACCACTGAACGTCTGCTGCCGCCTTCCCGGCGCATTACCGTCTCTGCTACCGCTGGGTCCGTGATGTTTGGCCAGAGACTACTGTTATGTGTCGGACGCAGCTCGGAGAACCGACCAGCGTTTGAAGGACCCAGTATGAAATAAGCAGAGCACGGTACAAAGGCTAACTGAATTTAATACATAACAGTGAAAATGTAAGAACAGAAAGGTGCGGCCTGGCGTGGTGCGCTCCCAGCAGCGCTAACGGTCCGGAGCCAGAAGCTGTTTCGGACCCAAGGACCCCGCCGACACCCCCCAGGTGGCCGCAACAACCGAGTCTGTGAAAGAAGGAACCATTATGTGAGTCCACACTCTACACACAGAACACTTAAAGGTGTACAAACAGCAAACACTTCCTGGCTTGATTGCTGATCAGCTTCCAACCTGCAGGCATGGAACATCCCGTTCACAAAACTCCACCGCAGTGGAAGCTGATACATGACTAACATACAGCTCAATACAATAAGGTGTGAGGGACACCACATTTACTGACTGTATAACTGTTAGTCACAAAATCCAACGTACCTCAGGAAGTGTGCTGACGAGCGTGAGACCTCACCCCCTCCTCTTTCACAGACCGTGCATCAAACCTGGACGTTTCTCAGCATCCGCTGCTGATGAGATGGCTCCCGAGACGACGATCTCACCCGTCTGGTCACAAGGTCGAGTCTCTGGCCAATACACACTGTGCACTCCAGTCTTAAATGCCAACATGCTCCAATCCATCCAGATGCACCTCAGCTGTGAGTCCTGACGAGTCGCAGGTGATCAGGGTGAGGTCCTGACAGCCTCAGCAACACAGCCACTCAGTCCCAAATGCACGCCACCTGGGAGGAAAACAAACAGACAAACAAACCGGCAGCCAGGCCCCCCCCAGCCATATAACAGTTACCTGGAGAAACACACAGCCGCTGTTGTTCCAAAGAGGTCTCCCATCCAAGTACTAACCAGGTCTGCTTAGCTTCTGAGGTCTGACGGGATCAGGCTGACACAGAGCAGACCGGCTGCAGGAAAGCTGAGATGTATTTAACAAAAATATAAATGCAGTTCTTACTTTGATCCCATTTCCTTATTTCTCCAGATTTTTATTCACAAATTTGTTAAAATATGTCTGTAAGCACTTCACATTTGCCAAGATAATCCATCCTCCTGGAAGGTGTGGAATTAAACAGCATGTTACTTGCAAAGATGACACAAATTTTGAGGGAGTGTGCAGTCGGCATGCTGACCCCCAGAATGTCCACCAGAACTGTTGTCCATGAATGGAATGGTCACGTCAAGGCCATAAGATGCCTCTATCACTGTTTCCCATCACTCTCTCAGCCACAGACTGTGTGTAACCACACCAAACAAAGAACACCACATCCAGGCCCTCGTCTATCAGCCGTTCACACACACAGCATCGAGCGGCTGAACAGGGAAACTGCAACGAGAAAGCATTCCTGCATCACAGCATGCAGCCTCATCCACATACGTTTTTTATTTCCTTGCATTAGCAAGTAGACATTTAGCAATTTTGTCAAGTTAGAAACAGACGTGTAGTCTCATTTGTGTCAAAACCTACAAAAGACATCTGTGTGAACTAAACAGCAGCTTCTGACCTCATCATTTAAATAAAAATTAAAGACCTTCACCATTACCATCAACAAGCACCTCGATCTTCACCCTCTCTTATCCATGGTTCCTGCAGTTTTAGATTAAAAACAGGCCTGTGTTATTGTTCCTGCTCAGATTTCATGAGGAGAGATTTTATCTAAATAAAGACAGTCGTGCAGTAATGTCACAGAACTGCAAAGGATTTCTGGACAACTATAATGATAAATAATTGTCTACTTATTCTGTTCACAGTCAGTGTGGGCCTCGTCCACTGACCGTAACACAGTTCACCAGACCCTTTACATTGTCATTGCAGGTGTAGAGCCCACACGGAGCTGGCACTATGTTGGGTTTTTTGGGGGGTTGAGCCCGACGGTGTCCCATGGTTTGTAGACGTAGTCACCAGGCACTCACCTGTAAGCTGCCCCCCACCAGGCCTGGCTCCAGGAGGAGGTCCCGGTATCCTTATTCCAGGTCAGGTGACTCTGTCCTTTATTGTGTCAGTCATTAAGAGTCTATTGAATTGAGAAGCTCAACTGTCTGAGAAGGAGTCAGGGTAGAGCTGCTGCTACTTCACATCAAAAGGAGCCAGCGGAGGCGGTGCGGGCATCTGATGAAGATTCCCCCGGTTGTCTCAACAGGGAGGTCTTCCAGGCACGTCAAACTGGGAGGAAGCCCCGGGGAAATCCCAGGACACAGTGGAGGGATTAAATTTCTCATCTGACTTGGGAACACCTTGGGAGTTACAGGACTTAGCCGAGAATAGGAAAGTGTGGATGATCTGCTTGGTCTACTGCCACCACGGCCTAGACCTAGATAAGCAGCAGAAAATGAATGAATGGATGAATAAATGAATGAAATAATGAATTGTGCTTGTTGTTGTGGTGAGCTTGTAAAAGTTTCTTTAAGCTTCTTAAAATTATTTCCATAAGTGATTGTGTTGTCAAAATTAAGAAGCAACATGAGATAATGGACATTAAGAATGATTTGCTTTGAAGCTGCTGGTTGATGGATCGTGACCATGAGATAATGGACATTAAGAATGATTTGCTTTGAAGCTGCTGGTTGATGGAGCGTGACCATGAGATAATGGACATTAAGAATGATTTGCTTTGAAGCTGCTGGTCAATGGATCGTGACCATGAGATAATGGACATTAAGAATGATTTGCTTTGAAGCTGCTGGTCGATGAATCGTGACCATGAGATAATGGACATTAAGAATGATTTGCTTTGAAGCTGCTGGTCGATGGATCGTGACCATGAGATAATGGACATTAAGAATGATTTGCTTTGAAGCTGCTGGTCGATGGATCGTGACCATGAGATAATGGACATTAAGAATGATTTGCTTTGAAGCTGCTGGTCGATGGATCGTGACCATGAGATAATGGACATTAAGAATGATTTGCTTTGAAGCTGCTGGTCGATGGATCGTGACCATGAGATAATGGACATTAAGAATGATTTGCTTTGAAGCTGCTGGTCGATGGATCGTGACCATGAGATAATGGACATTAAGAATGATTTGCTTTGAAGCTGCTGGTCGATGGATCGTGACCATATCGTGCTACATTTTTTTAAAATGTATTCTTTCTTTTTTTACTCAGTGTCACTGCTGGCAGACACCTCAAGCTGTATGCTACATGAGACATTCCTCATTCACATAGTTACCACATACCTCCTACTAAAGCTTATTGTTCACACAATCCTACAAAACACTCTGTTTAAATTTCGGAGGCTATTTAAGATGCAAAAATTCCCCACCTCCCCCTCTGCCTGTGTCTCATCACTGCTGTTGTCTTGACCCGCCTCCACCCCAACATCCACCTGTTGGCCCCAACTGTGAGCTAAAATATCTAATCATCACCCCATGATTCAATCAAATGTCTGAGGAAAGTGATGATGAACTGAGCTCATCCACCAAACCCCAAACTATATGTTGTTGTTGAAATAAATATTCTTCAACGTGAGTCATCTGACTGAAAAGTGGGATTTTATTTTTTGGATGATCCCATTTTGTGCTGGACCTGAATTGATTTTGAACAGGTTTTACAGCCTTCTTCAGATATCGCCACATATGCAAGGAGACACATGGGCTTTGAACCTTCTTGTTGGGAGGCAGGAGCACCTTCACTGTGGCACCACTGTTTTCCGAGAAGACACAGGAAATCCAACGTATAGTGACTAAGTGTGGAAAGATTCTGCAGACAGATCCAACAGTGACAGAGTGGAGGAACATGAGCAAGCGAAAGCAGAAAGAAACTATTCAGAAAGTAGAAATATGATGACTGCACCACCCACAACAACGACCCTCACCTCCAGCATCTGGGCGATGACATATGACCTCCAAGAAGTTACACTGAGATACAAACCTGTCAGTTTTCACGCTGAAAAGTTCAACTCTTCTCAAACATACAAGCGAGCGTGCACGGACACACGCACACACGCACACACACACACACGCAAAGAACCCACACCATTTATCTGAAGGGTATACAAAGTGGATCCTTAAATATACCAGCCAAAAATCTGTGAACAAAAAACAAAATGGGGAACCGTGAAACATTACACCTGCCGTCCGGAGGGACACACGGTCGGACAGGCGTGCACAATACCATGGCGACGGTGCGAGCACGTGGAAAGTCGCACACACAGCAGCAGAGCAAAAAAATAAATAACACTTTATTCCTGTTATAAAGAGCAGATTTAGCCTCTGCCCAGACGTACACCAGGATCACTGTTCTCCCTTTTATGTTTTACATGAATTACCTGATGCGCTCATCTCATGAAGACATCAGCCGGGTTCTTGTCTCATGAAGAGCCGACTCCCGTGTCATGAACACATCAGCCGGCATGCTGTGTTCAGCACGCAGTGATCCACTGCAAATGTGATATGTGTTTTAATTAGTACAATGTGGGGAAATACCGCAGTTACACACACCTCGTGGTGGCGTCCAGCGTTGCGGTGCACTGAGAGTCAGCAGTAAGCTGACAGGCACTGTATGTCCACAGCAAAGCACATGAGTAAAGCGATCAGACATGAATACGTTCATGCCTTTACCCTTATTTGTTTTATTTAATTTCCACTTTTTCTGTCCATCATGTAAACTACAATTTAGATGGTGGAGGTGACATCAATCTGCCTGGTCTCATCATTAATTTCACACTGTGCTCGCTGGTCCTCGTGATCATGTCTGTACATAATTATCAGAATGTCATGAGGGCATGAGTGCCCACCCACACATGTGCATTGCGTGTTCACCAGCTGAGTTGCAGTGCACAGCGGTCAGGTGTTCCAGCAGCGCACTGCGCTGGACAGCGACCAGACTCCAGGACCCTCAGCCACAGCTGATGATGTTGTATTCGTGGTGTGTGTGTGTGTGTGTGTTGGTGGGGGGGTGATGCACTGCACAAGCCATTTTTGTGCGGGGGGAGGGGGAGTTCGGCACAGTGTGTGTTGCTTGGTAATGGCACACACGTGTTGCACTTAGACAACTTTCACAGACAGCTCAGATGTGGTCATCTGCACTCTACTTGTGCAGGGAGTGCACATCAGAAGTCGTACATCAAGCAAGAATGGGAAAGAATTCCACTTACAAAGCTTCAACAATTAGTGTCCTCAGTTCCCAAACGCTTATTGAGTGTTGTTAGAAGGAAAGGTGATGTAACACAGTGGTAAACATACCACTGTCCCAGCTTTTGTTGCAGGCATCCATTTCAAAATGAGCAAATATTTGCACAAAAATAATAAAGTTTATCAGTTTGAATATTAAATATCTTGTCTTTGTGGTGTATTCAGTTAAATATAGGTTGAAGAGGATTTGCAAATCATTGTATTTTAATTTACATTTTACACAATGTCCCAGCTTCATTGGAATTGAGGTTGTATTAAGGTCTGTTTATTATTATGTCAAAATGCTTATTTCGTGCAATAAAATGCAAATTAATTATTTAAAAATCATAGAATGTGATTTTCTGATTTTCTGTCTCTCACAGTTGAAGTGTACCTACGATAGAAATTACAGACCTCTCCATTCTTTGTAGGTGGGAAAACCTGAAATCAACAGTGTACACTGAAAAAAATGCTACTTTGGATCAACTTAAAAAATTTATGTAATTTCTTACAGCTAATTTTTTTAGTTTCTCACAATGTATATTTATGATTTTATAAAGTGATTCCAGCAGATTTAAACTGGAAACCACAATTTTCCATTAGACCAATGTAAATAAGTACTTTGAATGAAGTGCACTGTGTTTCACTTTTTTCAGTGTACGTGATCACTTCCATCAGATAAATGGGTCTAACACAATGTGACAAGTCCAGCTTGTAACAAACCGGATGTGTGATAACACACAGAACAGGAATCATAACACCTGTGATAAAAAAAGAAAAAAAGAAAAGAAATAAATTACATGCTACCTCCAGTGCATGATGTCATCATCTCAAAGTGACACAATTTAACACTTCAAAACTTAAGAAATAATCCAGTATCACATTTGTGAAAAGTTTTTAAAAGTGTTAAATGTAACATCCAGCTCGCCCAAGGTTTTCTCAGATCAGGTGGAACAAATAATTCTTCAGATCATTTCTGGACACCTGCAGGTTCTGCATGTTTGAAAGACCTCGAAAGAGAGAAGAAAGAACTGTTGGATTAACATTTTTCTTTGTGTTACTTCAAAATATCAGAACTCCTCGCCTGCTCCGTCAGGAGGGGCTCCACCACCGTGCGATCCCAAAGTATCTTCTTCTTTGGGTTTGTCTTTTAGCTTCCACAGCTGATCCAGCACAGATCCTCCCTGACATTTGGCACAGGATTTACACTGGATGGGCTTCCTGACACCACTCCAGCCCTGCTCACAGGTCCTGGTGTTCCCATATGGTCTCCCAATCAAGTTCTAAACAGGACTGGACCAAATCTGCTACATTTCTGAGGTCTGATGGGATCAGGTGTCCACAAAGCAACATGACTGCAGTAGTCTTCAGCTTCCTGCATCAAGCACCAGGGGCAGATCCAGGGTTTTGTAAAAAAAAAAAAAAAAAAAAAAAGAAAAGAAAAAAAAATATGGGAGGGGGGATTTGCAAACAAGTAAGGTGTGACTTGGGGGGGTCACCACCAGAAATTTTTGAATTTTTAGGGGTCATTTCCTGCATTTTTGGCACATACGAGGGCTGTCCGTAAAGTATAGGTCCTTTTTATTTTTTTCAAAAACTATATGGATTTCATTCATATGTTTTTACGTCAGACATGCTTGAACCCTCGTGCGCATGCGTGAGTTTTTCCACGCCTGTCGGTGACGTCATTCGCCTGTGAGCACTCCTTGTGGGAGGAGTCGTCCAGCCCCTCGTCGGAATTCCTTTGTCTGAGAAGTTGCTGAGAGACTGGCGCTTTGTTTGATCAAAATTTTTTCTAAACCTGTGAGACACATCGAAGTGGACATGGTTCGAAAAATTAAGCTGGTCTTCAGTGAAAATTTTAACAGCTGATGAGAGATTTTGAGGTGATTCTGTCGCTTTAAGGACGAGACGTCGTGCAGCACTCTCAGGCAGCGTCATCAGCCTGTTTCAAGCTTAAAACCTCCACATTTCAGGCTCTATTGATCCAGGACGTCGTGAGAGAACAGAGAAGTTTCAGAAGAAGTCGGTTTCAGCATTTTATCCGGATATTCCACTGTTAAAGGAGATTTTTTTTAATGAAAGACGTGCGGGCGGATTACAGCGTCGGCTCGCAGCCGCCGCGACGCTCCGCCACAGGAAAAACACCTCTGTTGGAACATCTCCAGCTGATAAACAATTTCTCATATACTCACTCCACTGTAAGCCATCAAAAGCCAACTGGATTTTAACAAATGGTTATCAACACGGAGGTGTTTTTCCTGTGCCACCGCACCGCGTCGGCTGCGTCCCGACGCGCGGACCCGTCCGCACGTCTTTCATTAAAAAAATCTCCTTTAACAGTGGAATATCCGGACAAAATGCTGAAACCGACTGAAACGTCTCTGTTCTCTCACGACGTCCTGGATCAATAGAGCCTGAAATGTGGAGGTTTTAAGCTTCAAACAGGCTGATGACGCTGCCTGAGAGCGCTGCACGACGTCTCGCACCGTGAAAAGTCCTTAAAGCGACAGAATCACCTCAAAATCTCTCATCAGCTGTTAAAATTTTCACTGAAAACCAGCTTAATTTTTCGAACCATGTCCACTTCGATGTGTCTCACAGGTTTAGAAAAAATTTTGGTCAAACAAAGCGCCAGTCTCTCAGCAACTTCTCAGACAAAGGAATTCCGACGAGGGGCTGGACGACTCCTCCCACAAGGAGTGCTCACAGGCGAATGACGTCACCGACAGGCGTGGAAAAACTCACGCATGCGCACGAGGGTTCAAGCATGTCTGACGTAAAAACATATGAATGAAATCCATATAGTTTTTGAAAAAAATAAAAAGGACCTATACTTTACGGACAGCCCTCGTATTTTACCATAAATTACACCACAGAGAAAAGAAACTTTATAACCTGTTTTTTGTTTGTTATTTTTATTTGAACTTGTATTGTACAATCTTGAATGTGATGCTATGATGACGTTATGATGACAAGTAGCAGAGAACATTTGATTAAAACAGTGAACACTCCTGCTGAATCGTGGTCTGGTATTATAAATAAATAAATGTATCTGGCAACTCACTTGTTGCTTATTAGAGGGTTCAGGAAACGCATGTGGCAGGGATTTTTATTCATTTATTATTATTTTTTGGCCCATGAAGGGTGGGGGTGGGGGGGGGGGGGGCATCTGTGCATCTACCCTGGAGTACAGTTCAAAACTATAGTTACCACAGGTACCCACAGAAACCTGCAGCCTGGAAGCAGGCTGGAGGTCCATCCGGTGAACTGCTGTCACCACGTGGTCTCGTCACACACAAGCATGTGTGCCGTTTCCCAGCTAGTGTCCACAGCCCAGGAAGAAAATGCTGAGATGTAATGTGACGTGGTGGACTGGCGGTGCAGGATTGGGCAGCAGCACCGATAACGTGATGACCCACAAGCCAGGGTTTGGAAACACAGGCGTGTGCTCTTCAGGACACTGATGTGGGTGTGGTCATATGGAGATGCTGTGGCTTTGATCCCAGACGGTTGTGGATTTGCATGTGTTTATGCACAGTCTGGACCTCTGACAGGCCTCATGTGAACTCTGTCGCAGACGTTTTCATGTCTTCTGGCAGATGTTCCAGCGTCCTGTGAACTGAAATACAAACACTAATATAGAGAATAAACTGGATGATTTGGATATTGAGTTAATTTGTTGTTTTGCAAATATTTTAAACCCTTTGTGATCTGAGTTGTAGTGGCTGGTGCTCAATTTTTACAATGCAACACTGCCCTCTGGTGGTCCGGCTGTAGAACTCTTTACAGCCCTAAACTCATCTGCACTCAATTCAGTTCAGTTTAGTTTATTTATATAGTTTCAGATCATAACAAAGTCGCCACAAGGCACTTGACATGGGTGAGGTCCAACCTTACCAACCCCTTTGAGCAACCACATAGACAGCAGTGCAATGGAAAAACCTCCTCATTAAAATACATCAAACTATTATATTTCCAGATTATTATCAAATATGTTCACCAAATCCAACTTCAGTTGTATAAAATTACAAGTAGAAATATTAGTCACCAGCTACCTGTGTCAGCATCGTCGTAGCGAGATCAAGCGGCCTTCAAAGTGTTCCATGTTGCTGGAACCACTGGGTTCTCATCTGGATCAGGTTGTTTCTCTGAGTACATAGCTCAGGCACGTAGAATTCCCACATCATTTCACAAAGACGTTGCACCTGTTTGACACTTTTCCTATGGTGCTAAAGTTCCTTCACTTTTGTCCGTTGTTGTATGGTTCGTCTTGGCATTTTTCCTGGCGCTTACTTGGTATCAAAATAAACTTCAGGGTCTCTACAACACGAAAATGAAGTATTAGTGACAAAATTACTGCTTTTTAAGGATCAAAGAAAGCATTTTAAAAGTTGTACTTTTTGGGGGGACACCTTATAGTTGTGCTCAAATGTTTACATACCCTGGCAGAATTGTTTGGGTTTTTTAGCCATTTTTCAGACAATATGAATAACACAAAAACCTTTTTTTTCACTCAGGGTTAGTGGTTGGGTAAAGCTATTTATTGTCAAACAACTGTCTTGACTCTTTTTAAATAATGATGACATAAACTACCCAAATGAACCTGATCAAACGTTTACATCCCCCTGTTCTTAATACAGGGTTTTGGCCCCTTAAACATCAGTGACAGCTTGGAGTCTTTTGAGGTCGTTGTGGACGAGGCTCTCTGATGGTGAAGCTGCTACTGAATATGTCTTAGACTTTATTTACAACAGTTACGAAGAAATACAATCAGTATGACAGTCTGTGGTAAATCTGTGTGGAGGAGACGGTTCTCAAGAACTGAGTGACTGTGCAAGAAGGAGAAGAGTGAACAAAGACACCGACTAGAGTCCCTTGATACAGAGAGTGGTGACATGATGAGCTAAAAAAAAACAGTCACGTGACTCGTGGTGCCATCTTGGGTTCAAAATAGTGTTCACTGTTAATGTGTCTGCATGTAAATCCAACTATTTTATTTATTTATTCACTGAAAATGCAGAGTTGTGCATTTGGAGGCACAAATAGACAACAAGGGCTTCAAGATGTACAGCTGTGTGGGATGGAAGTGACTTCACCATCATCAAAGCATTGAGAGGTAAATTTATTGTTCAGTCCCATTTACAGTAAAACTCACAGAAACCATCGTCATATATAAACCAGATATTCACAGTCACCAGACAAAAAAGTCCCAAAGATTTTGTATTGTTTTCCGTGTCATAAACATTGTATTGAATGGATTTTGTATAACTAATTTTTCACTCATCAGATAAAATGTCCTGTCTGATCGCAATGTATTTCCATTTAAAACCCTGAGCATGCGGGACCGGAGTCATTTCTGTGATTAAAAGCCTGACCATTTTTTTTTTAAACTGTGCTCAGACTCAGACCCGCAGCCTGACGTGCACCTGTTAAATCAGACACAAAAAGCTGTGATTTGACACTTTTCTGCTTTTACTCCATCTCCCCTCATATTATAACAGTTTTTACAGTGTGCACACTGATTACAAATGGATCATAAAAGTCTGCACATTTACAACATGGAGTCAGAAAAAGAGGAAAATGTACACCTTAGCTTTGATTTGGAGGTGATGATTGTCGAAAGAAAAGTTTGTTGAGGGTCAAATTAGTCCAGAACAAAGCATAATCCAGAGACAGAGAACTTTAAATCTGTCACGCACGTCATTGTATGAGACAGAGTTACAGCTGTGCAGAACATCGAAACATCGTGCCCCTTGGCGCGATATTTCGTGGTGTGCTAATTCAAGCTCTACCGCCTTGAGTCGCCTTGAATTGTATGTATTCGCACTGTGTGTGCAGGGGCCCTAATATATTTGTGTATATGTTTGTGATACTGTCACTAAAGCATGAAAAAAGGTGTGAGAGTGGGCTGGGCTGCTGTCTTCAACATGCCCATTTCAGTCAATGTCATTGTTGCAAGGTGATTGTACACTTTTGAGCTATTCTAGGTCACAATTTGGTCTCTAACCATTGTTCTTCCTGGTGTGACTGAGGCTTTAGCTAACACCCAGCC
The DNA here is from genome assembly GCF_902500255.1 of Thalassophryne amazonica. Classification (NCBI taxonomy): domain Eukaryota; kingdom Metazoa; phylum Chordata; class Actinopteri; order Batrachoidiformes; family Batrachoididae; genus Thalassophryne; species Thalassophryne amazonica. Next base: position 11,588,073 of record NC_047110.1, on the reverse strand, counting down.
CATGCAAGCATTGAACAGAGGAGGAACCACAACACATCCTTGACCAACACCAGAATACGAGGTCTGTACATAAAGTAACGGTCCTTTTTATTTTTTTCAAGAACTATATGGCTTTCATTCATATGTTTTTACGTCAGACATGCTTGAACCCTCGTGCGCATGCGTGAGTTTTTCCACGCCTGTCGGTGACATCATTCGCCTGTGAGCACGCCTTGTGGAAGGAGTGGTCCCGCCCCCTCGTCGGATTTTCATTGTCTGGAAAGGGTGGAATGAAAAGGACTTTTTTCCATCAGTGTTTTCAGAAGCTGTTAGAGACTGGCACCTGGAAACCATTCGAAAAATTTATCTGGCTTTCGGTGAAAATTTTACAGGCTTCACAGAGAATAAGGACTTTAACTACAGGTTTAAGGACCCCTTTAAGGACGCTCAGCGCGCCAAGCTGTGACGACGAGGCACAAACCACTGGATCATTTCTAAACGGATGGCTCTGTGGATACAAGACCGTCGTGTGCTCTTTCGCTGGTTATCACAAGAGCTGGACATCAGCCATTTTCTGGCAGATTTCACTTTTAACAAGAGATTTTGTCATGGAAAGCCGCGCAGAGGCTTCGTGTGTCACGACCGATTCGCTTTGGAAGCATGTTAGAGGACAAGTTGGAACATGTCCAGCTCTCCACAATTTCTCTTATACTCACTCGACTGGTAAGCACTGAAAGCCGAGATAGGCATGTCCCAACTTGTCCTCTAACATGCTGAAACGGAGGTGTTCCTTTGTCTCGCTTCCAAAGCGAATCGGTCGTGATGCGCAAAGCCTCCGCGTGGCTTTCCATGACAAAATCTCTTGTTAAAAGTGAAATCTGCTGGAAAATGGCTGATGTCCAGCTCTTGTGATAACCAGAGAAAGAGCACACGATGGTCTCGTATCCGTTTATAAATGATCCAGTGGTTTGTGCCTCGTCGTCGCAGCTCGGAGCGCGGCGCACCGACCGTCCTTAAAGGGGTCCTTAAAGCTGTAGTTAAAGTCCTTATTCTCTGTGAAGCCCGTAAAATTTTCACCGAAAGCCAGATAAGGGTGATTCTTAGACTACGGGCACTTATGTCCTTTGATCATATTGTATGAAAAACAGAAAAAAGGGGAAATTTCACACTTATAGTTATCTTTACAATGAAAGTGTGTTAAGAACTTTGTTCTAGTAGTCTATGATGACTTTCACATTTTTTCAGCATCATTATATGCAATTGCCGTTTTGTGCTTGTCCCACACCCACACTTTTGATCTTCAATGATAAAAATGAATGGTAAAGAAACTTTTTGTAATGTTTTAAAATATCAGTAAAATAATCAGAACATAACTGGGGTATTCAATGTCATACAACTGTTGTGATTTTTTTTTAAACAAAATGTAGTTGTCCCACACTATTGCCGTAATTTCCACCACAACACTGTAATGTCCCTTTAAACAGTTTGTATAAAAGATTGTTTGGGTAGTTTCTATGGAGATAAACAGTGACATCAGAGCACATGTATATAGCGCCAAATCACAACAAACAGTTGCCCCAAGGCGCTTTATATTGTAAGGCAATGGTGTGGTGGAAATTACATTTACAAGGCCAATAGTGCCTGTAGTTAAAGAATCACCCATAAATTTTTCGAATGGTTTCCAGGTGCCAGTCTAACAGCTTCTGAAAAAATTCAGATGGAAAAAAAGTCCTTTTCACTCCGCCATTTCCAGACAATGAAAATCCGACGAGGGGGCGGGACCACTCCTTCCCAAGGCGTGCTCACAAGCGAATGACGTCACCGACAGGCGTGGAAAAACTCACGCATGCGCACGAGGGTTCAAGCATGTCTGACGTAAAAACATATGAATGAAATCCATATAGTTTTTGAAAAAAATAAAAAGGACCGTTACTTTATGGACAGACCTCGTATACTGGAAAAATTCAGACACTCTGCTTCCTGTGTGCACTCCTCTGCTTTAATGTGTGCATGTATGTGTGTGCACGCGTGTGATGTCCAGCAACGTATCCTGCAAATAAAAGTTGTTGGTACAAAATGTAAAACTAAAGATGCAAATCTTTTGTTCAAATGCAAATCTTTCAGTTCAACTGAAGGTCATCAGGGGGCGCCGGCTCCACATTTGTGTGCAGCTCAGAGAAGCTTTGGGCCTCAAACAGTTTTCAATCAGCTGAATCACATTTCTTAGAAAGTAATCTTGGTGGTTGTGTTTCTGCAGCACGGCAGCTTTGTTTGGCTTCAGCAAATAAAATCCAAAGAAGCTACTGTCCTCAAAGTCTCACACAAGGAGGACAGACTGAGGTTGTTGTGAAAGTGTAGGAACACGGACCCACAACAGGGGGCGTAAAAGAACGGGCAATGGATAAGCCAAACAGTAACAATTTACTGTTGTAAATTGTGCACAACGGAATACAGACAACAACCAGTTTGGAACTACAGTCAATTACGTTGGGTGACGTGTGGGCAGGCTTGAGGATAGGAGACGCCCGTCCAGAACCGAGCCGGATCCCACACGGCCCTCACCGCCAATGGATCTGAAGAACACCGGAGCCGCCAAGTCCTGGGTCCCCAGGTGGTCACCGTCTCCAGCTGTCAGAACAGAAACAGCACAGGTGAGTGTGAGTTCGCACACTCAGTAATCCCACAGTCTGTGTTCTTTTGGGAGGGAGCACCTCCACCTCCAGTCACACACTCGTGCAGCTCCTGTCTAACCACTTATCTGGTTGGGGTGTGAAGCGAAGCCGTCGCTGATCACACCAAATGCCAATCCCACAGATAAGGCAACACCCACAGGAAAACGGCTGCAAAGAAGTTCAGACTATTAGTCAGTGTTTTCGGTTTAGCAGAGAAAATTACCTCCAAGGTAGCTGATTTCTCGGCGAGGAGGTGGAGTTGCAGTCCGGCCTTTATGGTGATGGTGATGAGTTGAATGAGTGACAGCTGGTGCTGATGATGAGTGACAGCTGTCACTCCCAGTGGCTCCGGCGCCCACTTGTGCTTGAAGCCCGCACTCCAAGCAGGGCGCCATCTGGTGGTGGTGGGCCAGCAGTACCTCCTCTTCAGCAGCCCACACAACAGAGGTCCTGCATTTAGAGAAGCACTCACAGAGCAAACGCCTGCCGAGGCAAAAGCACTGAGATTATATTCACGCTCCTTTGTGGGAACATGTGTCCAAACCTTTGATCATGCACATTACTGACAACTTTCATGAAAATCACTGCTTTAGAAAAGCTGAAATTTGGAAAAAGATAATTACAACAAATTTCCTGGAGATCAGCTGACTGAAAAGATTTGATATCATCTTTTTAACATCAAATTTAAACAGAATAATGTTAGACTAGCATTGCTGCATGATTATAGAAGCTTCACAAAGTGGAAATAAGCCACAAAGACAATTAGAATGTAAGATGTGAACCACAGCTCGGTCAAATGTCTGAAATCGTGACTAAACTGAATCCTGCCAGCTGCTGAAGAGTGATGATGCGTGCCATGACAGCACTGAAGACGAAAACAGGCAGGTTTAACAGTAAGTTATCACCTCAGGCTCAAAGGCCCGTTACAGATGTTTCTCCTCCAACACACCTGGCTCTCCATCAGAGCCTAAAAAAAAACAGGTGTCACTCTGACTGCACGCCACACCCGGGACAAATCAACACAACTAACTGAAAATACAAGTATGACAACCTGGATCCTGAAGTCTGTCAGATGAGGACTAAACAGTGACTATCACAACCTCCAGAACATCACTCATCTTGGAACAGCCCAAAGACTGTGTAAAGTACCGATGATCATCTTAAATTTACCCAACATGCCTAAATTTACCCAACGTAATAAGTAACAAAAAATAGGGTCAAGAGACCCTAAAGTCATGTAGGCAAAGAAAGATTCATTTTGACTAAATATGGGAATAATGTGATTGACCATTTAAGGTCACTGAAAATCTTTGTCTAAGTAGTGTTAAGGTTAGAGGTCCGGACCGATTCAGGCAATGGAACCAAATGCTAGGGAGCAAGACAGAGTGGTTTGCAAAAGAAAATATATATATATTTTAAGGACAAATAAAGGTGCTGCACTTTGGATGCCTGCAGAATGGAGAGTTAGCCCACTCTGGGCGGTGAAAATAGGGAGCTGCAGTTTACCGAGCCAGTCTTGAAGGAGAACTGAGAGCTGGGGTTCAGGGACCAGGAGGGATGCACAGATCTGAGACCAGGAACTGAGGAATGAAGACACAGATGGTGAGTGATTGCACTCCTAACACTGGAAGCCTTAAACGATTTACAGTTCTCAGAAGGCTTAAAATAGAATTGTTCACAGTTCTGGAAATAATGTTCTCTTCTTAGAAGAGATGGTTTACTGTTCAGAAAGAGTTCACAGTTCATAAATTGTCTCCAGAGGTCAGAGATCAAGTACTACGATTGTGATTGATTGATTGTGACGCAGTTCCAATTAAGCAGGGCTTAGACAGCTGGGCTCTTAATCATTTAATGTCAGAGTTCTTGGAACAGTTCTTTATCATAGTACAGTCACAGACAGGAACAAGTGAGAGCGGAATCCCACCGAGAAGAGAAGAAACTTAACTGGCGTGAAACAGAGCCATAGCTGAGAGCCGTAGAGTTCCAAAGTGACGTTGCAGTGCAGGTAGCCGAGTGTCAGGAACCAGGGTAGCGTAGGAGCCACTCAGGAAGGCGTCTGGAACAGCAGGAAAGAACAGTTCGCCATAATACGGAAATTAGAGAGCTGGCAAGGTTACCTTGAGTTTAGCTGCGGGAAGTTCTCATGTCTTAGGCACATGGGAGCAGCAGGAAGACACAGTCAAGGTCACAGAGAGGAATCGGGCTCGGTCCACAGCATCATGGAAGCACCTGGAATCTCTGGGAAGAATCTGGCTGTGGAATCTCATGCAAGAATGTGGCATCTACTGATCTGAAAGTCTGACTTTAAGTAGTCTGCAGCTCATCAGTCTCTTATTCACAGCAGGTGTGCAGCTGAGATGAGCAATGAGACGCAGCAGGTGTGGAACTAACCCAAGGGCGCCATCTGCGGGAAAAACCCACACATTACAACAACGTTAAAAACAGAATAAAAACCAGGGGTCGGAGAACCATGACAGGTAGACATTTGATTCAAGGATCAAAAAGATGTTTACTTTCCTGGGCTCTGGGGGTCGCTAAGAATTATTCAATGATAGATTTTTTTTTTTTGTATACCTTTGTCTGTATACCTTTTATACAAGACAGCTCAAGCTAAAATTTATATTGATACTGAATGAAAATAAAAGGACAAAATACTGGAGAATTGGTATACATATGTACTTCCAGTGGTGTCAAAAGTACACACATTTGTTACTTAAGTAGAAGTATAGATACTGCAGTTTAAAAACACTCTGGTAAAAGTTGAAGTATCAACTTGACCTCTTTACTCAAGTAAAAGTGAAAAAGTATGTGCTCCAAAACCTACTTAAAGTATAAAAGTATAAAGTAACCTTAAAAAAAAAGGGGGGGGGGGGGTAGATGCCACTATATGAATTGAAAGCTTAATTTAAAAACTGATTCGTTCTACATGTGGCCCAAGACCTAAAACCCCAAATTACCCCCCAACACCACCTGCACACAAATGTTTCAATTCTAGAAGCTCTGAAATGCAATCTGGGACTATTCCAGACAATAAACTGCAGTGAGTGCAGCATCCATTTAGTGAAGGAAGAAAAAAACAAACAAACAAAAAAAACCCACAACTTTCCTTATTCAAATTCATTCCAGTAGTATTCTGCTCTTACTAGGATGCAGCAGTTTTCTAGTTTGGAAGATAGTTCTGGAGGAAATCACTGAAGAAATTAACAAATAGAAAATATGATTTGGTAACAAACTGTCATTAAATAAGACAGGGATGAAGTGGAGGTGTAAGAGTCACTAGGAAACACTTATTTATTTATTTATGTATGTATTTATTTATGTATGTTCATTGTTAGTTGCTTTTATATTTTCTGTTGTGTTTCTATTCAGGTTCTTTTTGCCTCTTCCTCTAAAATTGTATATAATAATCATTAGATTATTAATATATAAACAAAAATAAATTTAAGAAATATTACAATTTGAAAACAAATGCACCCGAACGTGATGAGAGCTGCAATTGCTTAATGCTAAGTTTTAACACTGAAAATGCCATAGACATGCTAACGCGTTTTTAAGTTATAAAATACATCTATCAGCTGTTTCAGAAGACCATAACAGGTCGGTTTAACATAGAAAAGGTAAATAATACTCACAGAAGTATGCTCTTTATGGTTTTAGCGGGGGAAATTAAGCGAAAGAAAGAAAGAATAAACGAAGCAATAGGTCGAAGCATTGCTTCAATCTGCGAACCACTGCTTCGATTGGTTCACGGTTCAAAGCAAAGCCGCGCTGCAGAAAAGTTGATTACAGGCGCACATGACGTGAAATATATATATAAACATTAAACTGAAGCCAAGAGTAACGAGGCTGTTTGTTTTAAAAATGTAAGGAATAGAAAGTACAGATACTTGTGTGAAAATGTAATGAGTAGAAGTCAGAAGTATGCAGAAAAATACACTCAACAAAAATATAAACGCAACACTTTTGGTTTTGCTCCCATTTTGTATGAGATGAACTCAAAGATCTAAAACTTTTTCCACATACACAATATCACCATTTCCCTCAAATATTGTTCACAAACCAGTCTAATTCTGTGATAGTGAGCACTTCTCCTTTGCTGAGATAATCCATCCCACCTCACAGGTGTGCCATATCAAGATGCTGATTAGACACCATGATTAGTGCACAGGTGTGCCTTAGACTGCCCACAATAAAAGGCCACTCTGAAAGGTGCAGTTTTATCACACAGCACAATGCCACAGAAATCGCAAGATTTGAGGGAGCGTGCAATTGGCATGCTGACAGCAGGAATGTCAACCAGAGCTGTTGCTCGTGTATTGAATGTTCATTTCTTTACCATAAGCTGTCTCCAAAGGCGTTTCAGAGAATTTGGCAGTACATCCAACCAGCCTCACAACCGCAGACCACGTGTAACCACACCAGCCCAGGACCTCCACATCCAGCATGTTCACCTCCAAGATCGTCTGAGACCAGCCACTCAGACAGCTGCTGGAACAATCGGTTTGCATAACCAAAGAATTTCTGCACAAACTGTCAGAAACCGTCTCAGGGAAGCTCATCTGCATGCTCGTCGTCCTCATCGGGGTCTCGACCTGACTCCAGTTCGTCGTTGTAACCAACTTGAGTGGGCAAATGCTCACATTCGCTGGCGTTTGGCACGTTGGAGAGGTGTTCTCTTCATGGATGAATCCCAGTTCACACTGTCCAGGGCAGATGGCAGACAGCGTGTGTGGCGTCGTGTGGGTGAGCGGTTTTCTGATGTCAGTGTTGTGGATTGAGTGGCCCATGGTGGCGGTGGGGTTATGGTATGGGCAGGCGTCTGTTATGGACGAAGAACACAGGTGCATTTTATTGATGGCATTTTGAATGCACAGAGATACCGTGACGAGATCCTGAGGCCCATTGTTGTGCCATACATCCAAGAACATCACCTCATGTTGCAGCAGGATAATGCACGGCCCCATGTTGCAAGGATCTGTACACAATTCTTGGAAGCTGAAAATGTCCCAGTTCTTGCATGGCCGGCATACTCACCGGACATGTCACCCATTGAGCATGTTTGGGATGCTCTGGACCGGCGTATACGACAGCGTGTACCAGTTCCTGCCAATATCCAGCAACTTTGCACAGCCATTGAAGAGGAGTGGACCAACATTCCACAGGCCACAATTGACAACCTGATCAACTCTATGCAAAGGAGATGTGTTGCACTGCATGAGGCAAATGGTGGTCACACCAGATACTGACTGGTATCCCCCCCCAATAAAACAAAACTGCACCTTTCAGAGTGGCCTTTTATTGTGGACAGTCTAAGGCACACCTGTGCACTAATCATGGTGTCTAATCAGCATCTTGATATGGCACACCTGTGAGGTGGGATGGATTATCTCAGCAAAGGAGAAGTCCTCACTATCACAGATTTAGACTGGTTTGTGAACAATATTTGAGGGAAATGGTGATATTGTGTATGTGGAAAAAGTTTTAGATCTTTGAGTTCATCTCATACAAAATGGGAGCAAAACCAAAAGTGTTGCGTTTATATTTTTGTTGAGTATAAGTAATGGAGTAAAGTATAGATACCTAAAAAGTGTACTTAAGTACAGTAACGAAGTATTTGTACTTCGTTACTTGACACCTCTGTGTATTTCATATCTAGATGTCATGCATGGCATTCCCAAAGCTTCCCCTTCAGAGAGGAAGCTTCCTCAAAATCTAGAAACATGGGTGCACCCCTCAATGCCTTGAGCTTGACCGCCATGACCATTACCTTAACCTACGACCTCCATATTCAAACTTATCCACAATATGGAACAAGTTGCCAACTGATTTATGCACTATTTCTGGATTTTTAAATCAAAGCTCAAGACTTTTTTGTAAGAACTTAGTGGCACTGTGACATTTTGCTTGTATGTGTTTTTTTATGTTTGGTGTTTTTTTTTTGCATATTTACTGACATCTTCTTCCAGGAAGGTCCTCTGAGTGGAGCTGACAGTCTCTTGGGAGGATCACATGGAAGAACCCAATAAGAGCAAGTGCCTCAAGTATCAGGATCTCACTGAGGAGTGCCAGAGGAAGGGCTGGAAAGCTTCATGTGAGCCAGTCAAGGTGGGTTGTTGGTTTGGCCGCCCGCTCTCTTTGCAAGATCTACACCTTCTTGGTATCACGGGAGCAATTAAAAGGTCCGAGAGTTGGGCCAACTCTGCTGGGATACAAGTCGTCATGATCATCCCCAGCTGGGTCACCAGAAGGAGGGTGTTTGATGTTGTGAGACCCGAAACACCCATTGATCTCAGAAAACATCACTGATGATGTGTCCCAGCGCATCCGTTATGGATGTGTCTACTCACTGTTCACCTAGCACACTGACTTCCAGGAACTGGTTGGGTGACAACCAATAGTTTGGTGACTACTGGAGATTCAGTGCCAGCATAGAGAGATAGCAGGAAGGAGTAGCAGCCTGACCTGCAGCTTCTGTAAAGGCCCCGTCACACGGCACTTAACGAAGGGCAACAAAGCCAAAACAAAACAAGAAATCTGGACTTTCGTTGGCATCTTTTAACCTTCATGCAGCTTCGTTCCTGCAGCTGGCACTTCATCAGGATTTTTAAACTGTTGAAAGATTTGAAAGAATGCTGCAGAAAATCTCAATTCTTCCGCATTTCATTTTGCTGTAGTTCTTGACATTTTTTTATTGTTTGCTTAGTTTTTGTAACATGAGTATTTTGTTTGATTTTGTTCAACCAGCTGAATGTTTTCATACAGTGCAGAAGCCGGTTTGTGAGTGCTGCTGCTGCGTTCATGTACCATCGGAAATTACAGGCCAAACTCGGCCTGCTTGGATTTTTCTTATCTTGGTGGGGGGTCAGCTTCACTGGGCTCAGGCACCTTATAAAGGCCAGAATTAATCTTTTGTGCAGACACAATTAATTTTTTTTACCAAAAATAAAATTAAAACCACAGTCCTCTTCAATTCCAATGAAGTTGGGATGTTGTGTAAAATGTAAATAAAAACACAATACAATGATTTGCAAATCCTCAATTCAATTCAATACACCACAAAGACAAGATATTTAATGTTCAAACTAATAGACTTTTTTTGCTTTTGTGCAAATATTTTCTCATTTTGAAATGGATGCCTGCAACATGTTTCAAAAAAGCTGGGACAGGGCAACAAAGGACTGGGAAAGTTGATGAATGCTAAAAAGGGACACCTAATTAGGTGAGGTGAGTGTCATGACTGGGTATAAAAGGCGCATCCCCAAAAGGTTCAGCCATTCACAAGCAAAGATGGGGTGAGGATCACAACACAAAAACAAAAAACTTTATCAGTTTGAACATTAAATATCTTGTCTTTGTGGTGTATTCAATTAAATATAGGTTGAAGAAGATTTGCAAATCATTGTATTCAGTTTTTATTTACATTTTGTGCAATGTCCCAACTTCATTGGAATTGGGGTTGTACAAGCAACTGCTGAATTTGAAACAACAAAAAAGTTGTGTAATTTCCGACGGTACATGAATGCAACATCAGCAGCCACCATCACCTCCTGTGTGTACTTATTTTTTTTTATTGAATATAGTAATATGAGTGTAGGAATGACAATCCAGCCCTGTACATGTGGCAACAGGTAGATGATTCAGATAATTATATAAGAGCTGTTGTGGAAGGCAGAATTCACATTGTGGATCAGCTGCTCAGTGATCAGCTGGTGGAGATAACCACGCATGGGGAGTCAATGCGCATTCACACGGAATGATCAATTTACTGCTTTGATATATTTAATCATCTTTACACTTTTATATATATATATATATATATATATATATATATATATATATATATATATATATATATATATATATATATATATATATATATATTCCCAGTTTTGACAGTTTTCTGTTATAAATCAATATATATAGGGGAGGTGATGGTCTAGTAGTTAAGCATTGGGCTTGAGACCAGAAGATCCTCAGTTCAAATCCCAGCCTGACTGGAACATCACTAAGGGCCCTTGGGCTTCACACAACTTTACTGATCCCAAAAAAGGCAATTACGTTTACACTCCAATTACCTCAGACAAGATACAGCAATTAATCCACAATTATTACTTGTTTCCCGTAATAATGGCACACATCAAAATTAAAGACAACACATATACATTTGACATTGTTTATGTGCACTGAACTTGACGCAGTCCATCATCTGAATTGAGGCAAAGTGGGTGAAGGCCGCAGCAGGAGGGGCCTGCGCCGCCCAGCTTGGGGGTTGAAGGCTGCAGCAGTAAAAACCGCACTGCGTTCCAGGTGGCAAGGAGGAAGCCAGTGTGAGGGGAGTGGACAGACACAGGGGGTGGGGGGGGGTAATAGGGATGGAGGGAGGGAGACATGCGTCGTGTGCAGATGAGTTAAATTTCTGTCAATTTCTGTCCATGTGTGTGTGTAAAGTCTGACAGTTTCTGTCCGTGTGTGTGTAAAGTCTGATGTTGCTAGGTAACAGCAGGCTGGAGGGGCAGAAATAGATGAGAAGGGGGAGCTGAATTCCTTCACCAAGGCCATAGATCCTTCTGTGGGAAGAGCAGGGAATTTGGCCTTCAGGAGCCGATAAGGCTGCCATGTTGATGTTTGGCGGAGAGATACAGAATTCTATTTACTACACCCCTGAACATTGAGAGTCCAAATGTATGAAGAATATTCTCTGGTCCTCAGCAGTACAATCCTTTGCAATGCACTGATTTGCTCTGAGATTGAATCCATTTTGCATTTGAGTTCAAGAGTTCACAAAGTCTGAGATTACACAGCATTGCCCAACTCATTAATCATGACGGACTGATGAGGGGACAAAATTCTGGAAGCAGCCATCTTGCTAATATTCCTGTGGGTCAGGGCAGTGCACAAACCAATCAGCAACAAACCTCCCACCATAAACGTGAATACGAATGAATCCTCAACATCTTCCACAGAGAGTGGAGCCACATGTCACACTCCATTCTCTCAGGCGTAGAGAGCATAGCCCGCTGAATAGGTTCCATCAGGGCATGCAGGGTCCCCCAACCCTGATCTCCTTGTCAAAAACAAATGGTGTCACTGGCGTTGAGAGACCAGCTGATCAATTCCATAGTTAATCCAAATCATAATTTGAAGAATTCACAGTCTGGTGAAGCTGGGATTTTGAAGGTCAGAGCAGAGGTAGAGAGCAGAAAGGAGGAGAGGAGAGGGTAGGAATGTGACCGTCCTTGCCGGAGTCCCAAGCTTCAGTCAAGGGCAAGGTCCTTAATCCCCTATTTGCTCCCGGTGTGTAGTGAACGCCTTGCATGGCAGCAGCCTGACATCGGGGTGAATGTGAGGCATTGATGTGTAAAGCACTTTGAGCATCTGATGCAGATGGAAAAGCACTATATAAATGCAGTCATTTACCATATACCATGTATGTCTTAGTAACATAATACAGTAATACTGCAGCCACCATGGCACCACCAGCGTTTTTTTTTTTTTTTCTTGAATTGGAGCAAGACTAAGCGCGCAGCATGTTGTCAGACAGTGAGGATTCTGATGATGAAGGAGATGATCCCTCTTTTGTTCTGGATGAGAGCAGGTGGATCCACCGACGTGCGCACAGATCACCACAGTGGGTCGGATCGCGCACTTCTGTTTGCAGTTTCTCCAGGACTCAGGCGCTATGAGCTCCATCCCAGTGCCGAGTCCTGGAATGCAAAGATGCAGACACACACTGCTCCAGCAGTGGCTCCAGGCGCGTTTCGTTTAAAGCATGGAGATCAACATTACCTTTGGTTTTGTTTTGTTCCTCTTTCATCCCTTTTGTGCTCTTGATTCGCAGGATATTCGGTGAAAATGCTCTTTCATCCACCTTTTCTCAATGATTTAGGACTTTTTTTTACTTTTTTCCCTTCATTCAGGAATCATCACATGCCATGTGACCAGGCCTTAAGGAAGGACCCAATCAAGCTATACATCAGCCTATTGAAAAATATTCCCGGGGTGCTGCAGTCCGAGGGAGGGGGGGAGGATGAGCACCCAGCAGGACGGACCTAACAGTGACGACTTTGGATAACAACCAATCAACTATGGCAAGTAGATGCATCTGTGGGAAGGTGTGTAATGCCACGTTCACACCGGACGCCACACGACGCCACAAATTCGCGCCCCTAGCCTGGTGATGGACGTGCCACCATCGCCCAGTGTGTTGCTCTACTTGGGCGGAAATTTTCGCTGCAAAAATTCACCCCAATGCATCATCAAATAGGAGGAGCTTCAATTCTGCTCGCCGCCAAGTCAACATGATGGACCTTGATCACACGGAGCAAGTTGCTGTGCTCTATTTGTTGTGGAAAACTGACAAACGTCAGCAGCGGCGCCGTCCCTGGGTTCACAACATCCTCATGAGATGTTCCCAATTCGGGGAGTTTCATCATTTGCTGTAGGAGCTGCGTCTGGATGACGGCTGCTTTCAGCGGTACTTCCGCCTCTCCAGGACCCAGTTTGAGGACCTCTTATCCCGTTTGAGCGTGCGCACATGTGAACAATTAAAAAAAAAGAAAAAACTGGCTGCTGCTGGAGTTACTCGCTCACCCCTCTAATTCTGTCATAATTGTGTTATAAACCAGTCACCATTTGTTTTATTATACATCTGTGTAGTTAATAAAATTATCTTCACAGACGATTCGTTTGCGTGCGCACAAGTGAACAAAGAAAAAAAAACTGGCTGCTGCAGTTCCTTGCTCTCCCCTCAAACTCCATCATAATTGTGTTAAATAAAGGACAAAAGGGACATAAGTCCTGCTCACAGGCTGATTGCCAGAGACAGGACATGTCCACATCAAGTATAAACTCCAGACATCTCCACGTCACTACATATCCAGTCCCTGATTGGTCATTGTGGTGCGACAAGACGAAAAAGTTCAGATTTTTCAACTTGGGGAAGAGGGCGACGCGACACGATGCAGTGCGATATCGCGCCACAAACGCGCCAGTCACTCAAAATCGCTTTATTCGCATCACTTTATTCACATCCGTCGCGTCCCATTACGTGGCTTGGACTTTTGTAGGGCCACAGTGCGTCCTTCCAAAGGGATTACATGGCAACCTCTCCCCGCCGTCACTCATGTGGCGTCCGGTGTGAACGCAGCATAAGAATGAACGGGGCCGATTTCAAACACTACCAGACCTCTGTCTTTCTGTGGTTTCAGTATCAGAGTCTGGTTTGGGTAGAATTTTTGCATTCGGCATCTCACATGCTTTATCCCAATCTATCGGGGTGTCGACCGTGGTATTCGGTGTCTCACGTGTTTTATCCCAATCTGTCAGGGTGTCAACCATTGGATTTGGTGTCTCACATGCTTTATCCCAATCTGTCGGGGTGTCAACAGTTGTATTTGGTGTCTCACATGCTTTATCCCGGTCTGTCAGGGTGTCGACCGTTGTATTTGGTGTCTCAGGTGCTTTATCCCTATCTGTCGGGGTGTCGACCATTCTATTCGGTGTCTCACGTGCTTTATCCCGATCTGTAGGATGTCGACTGTTGCATTCGGCGTCTCATGTGCTTTAGTCCCGATTGTGACATCCCTCTTCATGATGGTTCCACTTGGCCCGTTTGATGCCTTGCCACTCTGATCATGAGCAGCATACCCTGGCGATGTGTCCTTTCTTCTGGCACTTTTGGCACTCCCCCTATTTCAAACAGCAGTCATCTGGCACGTGTCCTTTCCCTTTGCACCTGTAGCACGGTTTTCCACTTTCCTCTTTTTGGGAACAGTTCACTAGAAAATGGCATTGGTTTTCAGGGACTTATGACACCACTGCTGCGCGTTTCACTTTGCCACTTCATGTGCCAGGCCCATTTCATAAGCTCCCGCCAACGTCAAGTCTTTGGTATATGCAGTATTCAACATGCGGTCATGAAGCTCAGTGCTATTAACACTTCAAACAAATCTATCTCTCAGTGCATCATCCAAAGATGCATCAAATTTGCACGTTGAGGCCAGCTTCCTGAGACTAGCCATAAATTCACTGATAGACTCATTGTCTCTTTGCTTTCAGCTGTTAAACTTATATCTTTCAGCAATAAAGTTTGTTTTTGGCACATAATGAGTGTGCAGGAAACTTATCAAGTCAGTCAATTACATGCAGGTGGCTTTAATGGTGCACACAAGTCCATCAGCAGACTGTGGTTCTTTTTCCAACTGCTGTCAGAAACACTGCTTTTGACTTTTCATCACCATACGAATTTCAGTCCATTTGCCATGAAGAATTGCTCTAGCCTTTCCAAATAGACATCAATTTTTTCCTCTGTTTTGTCAAAGTGGAGGTCTTCTCCACGTCCAAATGTCGTCACCATTTTGACCATGTGTTCACTCGTCTCAACAGACTTCAGTCTTCAAGGGGAAACTCTCTTTACAAGGCAAATCCCATCCTTGTCGCCAATTTCCATTGTGTCAACACAATATTTGTTCAAAAATGCCAAATCAGACCGACGAGCTGCATTGGAACGTGACAAACATTTATTTCCAGCTTAAAACACACTGGTCTCTCTGACTTGCCTGCCATCTTCTGCTGCCTCTGCCCACAGCAGTCACAACCTTTTATAGAGGCACTGGGCACCCTCTGCAGGTATACATAAAGCATTATACTTCAAAACTTTATAAACACCACAGTTACAGCCAAGAAAATGCCTCTAATAAAATTTAGAATCACAGATATATTCACCCAGCAACAGCTCTGAAATATTAACCAGTCTCACTCTTGACACAGAGGGAATCAGTAGTGTAATTCAACTCAGCAAAATATACGTAAGAGCACTGCTGAACCTGACTGGAAAGATTGGCATGTATAGTTCTTAAAGTCTGTGACATAGTCTGGCCTCAGTGAGGGTCAGAGTACTTGAGTTCACAGTTATATCATCATTGTGATCCCTCTGTCGTTGTTGTGTACGCCAGTGTCACTGTATGCCTGACCAGTGAGCACAAAAGACAAGATTCTTTCCCAGACTGTCTGGATGGTACTTTTAATCTTTGCTTCAGAGGACACAGCCCCCATTTCTTTAAAAAAAAAAAAAAAAAAAAAATTGGGAATACTGATTCATCTGACCACAATACATGTTTCCAATCAATCAATCAATCAATCAATTTTTTTATATAGCGCCAAATCACAACAAACAGTTGCCCCAAGGCGCTTTATATTGTAAGGCAAGGCCATACAATAATTATGTAAAACCCCAACGGTCAAAACGACCCCCTGTGAGCAAGCACTTGGCTACAGTGGGAAGGAAAAACTCCCTTTTAACAGGAAGAAACCTCCAGCAGAACCAGGCTAACTGATCATCTGCAGAGGAATGGTCTATTTGAAGAGTTTCAGTCAGGTTTTAGAATTCATCATAGTACAGAAACAGCATTAGTGAAGGTTACAAATGATCTTCTTATGGCCTCGGACAGTGGACTCATCTCTGTGCTTGTTCTGTTAGACCTCAGTACTGCTTTTGATACTGTTGACCATAAAATTTTATTACAGAGATTAGAGCATGCCATAGGTATTAAAGGCACTGCGCTGCGGTGGTTTGAATCATATTTGTCTAATAGATTACAATTTGTTCATGTAAATGGGGAATCTTCTTCACAGACTAAAGTTAATTATGGAGTTCCACAAGGTTCTGTGCTAGGACCAATTTTATTCACTTTATACATACTTCCCTTAGGCAGTATTATTAGACGGTATTGCTTAAATTTTCATTGTTACGCAGATGATACCCAGCTTTATCTATCCATGAAGCCAGAGGACACACACCAATTAGCTAAACTGCAGGATTGTCTTACAGACATAAAGACATGGATCAATCAATCAATCAACTTTTTTCTTATATAGCGCCAAATCACAACAAACAGTTGCCCCAAGGCGCTCCATATTGTAAGGCAAGGCCATACAATAATTAGAAAAAACCCCAACGGTCAAACCGACCCCCTATGAGCAAGCACTTGGCTACAGTGGGAAGGAAAAACTCCCTTTTAACAGGAAGAAACCTCCAGCAGAACCAGGCTCAGGGAGGGGCAGTCTTCTGCTGAGACTGGTTGGGGCTGAGGGAAAAAACCAGGAAAAAGACATGCCGTGAAGGGGGGCAGAGATCGATCACTAATGATTAAATGCAGAGTGATGCATACGGAGCAAAAAGAGAAAGAAACAGTGCATCATGGGAACCCCCCAGCAGTCTACGTCTATAGCAGCATAACTAAGGGATGGTTCAGGGTCACCTGATCCAGCCCTAACTATAAGCTTTAGCAAAAAGGAAAGTTTTAAGCCTAATCTTAAAAGTAGAGAGGGTGTCTGTCTCCCTGATCTGAATTGGGAGCTGGTTCCACAGGAGAGGAGCCTGAAAGCTGAAGGCTCTGCCTCCCATTCTACTCTTACAAACCCTAGGAACTACAAGTAAGCCTGCAGTCTGAGAGCGAAGCGCTCTATTGGGGTGATATGGTACTACGAGGTCCCTAAGATAAGATGGGACCTGATTATTCAAAACCTTATAAGTAAGAAGAAGAATTTTAAATTCTATTCTAGAATTAACAGGAAGCCAATGAAGAGAGGCCAATATGGGTAAGATATGCTCTCTCCTTCTAGTCCCCGTCAGTACTCTAGCTGCAGCATTTTGAATTAACTGAAGGCTTTTTAGGGAACTTTTAGGACAACCTGATAATAATGAATTACAATAGTCCAGCCTAGAGGAAATAAATGCATGAATTAGTTTTTCAGCATCACTCTGAGACAAGACCTTTCTGATTTTAGAGATATTGCGTAAATGCAAAAAAGCAGTCCTACATATTTGTTTAATATGCGCTTTGAATGACATATCCTGATCAAAAATGACTCCAAGATTTCTCACAGTATTACTAGAGGTCAGGGTAATGCCATCCAGAGTAAGGATCTGGTTAGACACCATGTTTCTAAGATTTGTGGGGCCAAGTACAATAACTTCAGTTTTATCTGAGTTTAAAAGCAGGAAATTAGAGGTCATCTATGTCTTTATGTCTGTAAGACAATCCTGCAGGTTAGCTAATTGGTGTGTGTCCTCTGGCTTCATGGATAGATAAAGCTGGGTATCATCTGCGTAACAATGAAAATTTAAGCAATACCGTCTAATAATACTGCCTAAGGGAAGCATGTATAAAGTGAATAAATTTGGTCCTAGCACAGAACCTTGTGGAACTCCATAATTAACTTTAGTCTGTGAAGAAGATTCCCCATTTACATGAACAAATTGTAATCTATTAGACAAATATGATTCAAACCACCGCAGCACAGTGCCTTTAATACCTATGGCATGCTCTAATCTCTGTAATAAAATTTTATGGTCAACTGTATCAAAAGCAGCACTGAGGTCTAACAGAACAAGCACAGAGATGAGTCCACTGTCCGAGGCCATAAGAAGATCATTTGTAACCTTCACTAATGCTGTTTCTGTACTATGATGAATTCTAAAACCTGACTGAAACTCTTCAAATAGACCATTCCTCTGCAGATGATCAGTTAGCTGTTTTACAACTACCCTTTCAAGAATTTTTGAGAGAAAAGGAAGGTTGGAGATTGGCCTATAATTAGCTAAGATAGCTGGGTCAAGTGATGGCTTTTTAAGTAATGGTTTAATTACTGCCACCTTAAAAGCCTGTGGTACATAGCCAACTAACAAAGATAGATTGATCATATTTAAGATCGAAGCATTAAATAATGGTAGGGCTTCCTTGAGCAGCCTGGTAGGAATGGGGTCTAATAAACTAAATAAATAAAATAGGTTTGGATGAAGTAACTAATGAAAATAACTCAGACAGAACAATCGGAGAGAAAGAGTCTAACCAAATACCGGCATCACTGAAAGCAGCCAAAGATAACGATACGTCTTTGGGATG
The DNA here is from genome assembly GCF_902500255.1 of Thalassophryne amazonica. Classification (NCBI taxonomy): domain Eukaryota; kingdom Metazoa; phylum Chordata; class Actinopteri; order Batrachoidiformes; family Batrachoididae; genus Thalassophryne; species Thalassophryne amazonica. Next base: position 11,569,517 of record NC_047110.1, on the reverse strand, counting down.
GTTATGAGTAATTTTTTCTCTAATAGTTAAAATTTTGTTAGCAAAGAAAGTCATGAAGTCATTACTAGTTAAAGTTAATGGAATACTCAGCTCAATAGAGCTCTGACTCTTTGTCAGCCTGGCTACAGTGCTGAAAAGAAACCTGGGGTTGTTCTTATTTTCTTCAATTAGTGATGAGTAGAAAGATGTCCTAGCTTTACGGAGGGCTTTTTTATAGAGCAACAGACTCTTTTTCCAGGCTAAGTGAAGATCTTCTAAATTAGTGAGACGCCATTTCCTCTCCAACTTACGGGTTATCTGCTTTAAGCTACGAGTTTGTGAGTTATACCACGGAGTCAGGCACTTCTGATTTAAAGCTCTCTTTTTTAGAGGAGCTACAGCATCCAAAGTTGTCTTCAATGAGGATGTAAAACTATTGACGAGATACTCTATCTCACTTACAGAGTTTAGGTAGCTACTCTGCACTGTGTTGGTATATGGCATTAGAGAACATAAAGAAGGAATCATATCCTTAAACCTAGTTACAGCGCTTTCTGAAAGACTTCTAGTGTAATGAAACTTATTCCCCACTGCTGGGTAGTCCATCAGAGTAAATGTAAATGTTATTAAGAAATGATCAGACAGAAGGGAGTTTTCAGGGAATACTGTTAAGTCTTCTATTTCCATACCATAAGTCAGAACAAGATCTAAGATATGATTAAAGTGGTGGGTGGACTCATTTACTTTTTGAGCAAAGCCAATAGAGTCTAATAATAGATTAAATGCAGTGTTGAGGCTGTCATTCTCAGCATCTGTGTGGATGTTAAAATCGCCCACTATAATTATCTTATCTGAGCTAAGCACTAAGTCAGACAAAAGGTCTGAAAATTCACAAAGAAACTCACAGTAACGACCAGGTGGACGATAGATAATAACAAATAAAACTGGTTTTTGGGACTTCCAATTTGGATGGACAAGACTAAGAGTCAAGCTTTCAAATGAATTAAAGCTCTGTCTGGGTTTTTGATTAATTAATAAGCTGGAATGGAAGATTGCTGCTAATCCTCCGCCCCGGCCCGTGCTACGAGCATTCTGACAGTTAGTGTGACTCAGGGGTGTTGACTCATTTAAACTAACATATTCATCCTGCTGTAACCAGGTTTCTGTAAGGCAGAATAAATCAATATGTTGATCAATTATTATATCATTTACCAACAGGGACTTAGAAGAGAGAGACCTAATGTTTAATAGACCACATTTAACTGTTTTAGTCTGTGGTGCAGTTGAAGGTGCTATATTATTTTTTCTTTTTGAATTTTTATGCTTAAATAGATTTTTGCTGGTTATTGGTAGTCTGGGAGCAGGCACCGTCTCTACAGGGATGGGGTAATGAGGGGATGGCAGGGGGAGAGAAGCTGCAGAGAGGTGTGTAAGACTACAACTCTGCTTCCTGGTCCCAACCCTGGATAGTCACGGTTTGGAGGATTTAAGAAAATTGGCCAGATTTCTAGAAATGAGAGCTGCTCCATCCAAAGTGGGATGGATGCCGTCTCTCCTAACAAGACCAGGTTTTCCCCAGAAGCTTTGCCAATTATCTATGAAGCCCACCTCATTTTTTGGACACCACTCAGACAGCCAGCAATTCAAGGAGAACATGCGGCTAAACATGTCACTCCCGGTCCGATTGGGGAGGGGCCCAGAGAAAACTACAGAGTCCGACATTGTTTTTGCAAAGTTACACACCGATTCAATGTTAATTTTAGTGACCTCCGATTGGCGTAACTGGGTGTCATTACTGCCGACGTGAATTACAATCTTACCAAATTTACGCTTAGCCTTAGCCAGCAGTTTCAAATTTCCTTCAATGTCACCTGCTCTGGCCCCCGGAAGACAATTGACTATGGTTGCTGGTGTCGCTAACTTCACATTTCGCAAAACAGAGTCGCCAATAACCAGAGTTTGATCCTCGGCGGGTGTGTCGCCGAGTGGGGAAAAACGGTTAGAGATGTGAACGGGTTGGCGGTGTACACGGGGCTTCTGTTTAGGGCTACGCTTCCTCCTCACAGTCACCCAGTCAGCCTGCTTTCCCGGCTGCTCGGGATCTGCCAGGGGGTAACTAACGGCGGCTAAGCTACCTTGGTCCACACTGACTACAGGGGCCTGGCTAGCTGTAGAATTTTCCACGGTGCGGAGCCGAGTCTCCAATTCGCCCAGCCTGGCCTCCAAAGCTACGAATAAGCTACACTTATTACAAGTACCATTACTGCTAAAGGAGGCCGAGGAATAACTAAACATTTCACACCCAGAGCAGAAAAGTGCGGGAGAGACAGGAGAAGCCGCCATGCTAAATCGGCTAAGAGCTAGTAGCTACGCTAAGCTAGCGGATTCCTAAAAACACGCAAAGTGAATAATGTGTAAATAATTTAGAGGTGATTCAGCAGAAGGAGTGCTTTAGTTAAGGCACGTAAAGATTACACTGGGAAACAAATCGTAATCTAGATAACTAGATCAATCTAACTGCGCAGATTAAACAGCTAACAGATACAGAAAAACACCGCTGTGCTCCGGAACAGGAAGTGATACAATACCGCAGTGAGAGCCAACCACCAGTAGAGGTAAGCCTGTGTGATGTTACAACTCAGACGCCTCAGAGCCCAGAGACATCGATGTCACTTTTGGACAGTGTTAATGCATGACTTATTTCTTGCTTAATAAAGATTTAAAGTGGTCTTTGTGACTGTCTCTCTGTATTACAGTGCTTGACACCGGTTTCGTCCCAGCGTCTTTTGAAATGTGTTGCAGCATGAAATACAGGAATGGATGTATATTAAATGAAATGGAAGATGAAGTGAATATACAGTAGTGTTCAGAATAATAGTAGTGCTATGTGACTAAAAAGACTAATCCAGGTTTTGAGTATATTTCTTATTGTTACATGGGAAACAAGGTACCAGTAGATTCAGTAGATTCTCACAAATCCAACAAGACCAAGCATTCGTGATATGCACACTCTAAAGGCTATGAAATTGGGCTATTAGTAAAAAAAAAAAAAAGTAGAAAAGGGGGTGTTCACAATAATAGTAGCATCTGCTGTTGACGCTACAAACTCAAAGCTATTACTTTTTTAGCAATCCTGTGAATCACTAAACTAGTATTTAATTGTATAACCACAGTTTTTCATGATTTCTTCACATCTGCGAGGCATTCATTTTGTTGGTTTGGAACCAAGATTTTGCTGGTTTACTAGTGTGCTTGGGGTCAATGTCTTGTTGAAACACCCATTTCAAGGGCATGTCCTCTTCAGCATAAGGCAACATGACCTCTTCAAGTATTTTGACATAACCAAACTGATCCATGATACCTGGTATGCGATATATAGGCCCAACACCATAGTAGGAGAAACATGCCCATATCATGATGCTTGCACCACCATGCTTCACTGTCTTCACTGTGAACTGTGGCTTGAATTCAGAGTTTGGGGGTCATCTCACAAACTGTCTGCAGACCTTGGACCCAAAAAGAACAGTTTTACTCTCAGTCCACAAAATATTCCTCCATTTCTCTTTAGGCCAGTTGATGTGTTCTTTGGCAAATTGTAACCTCTTCTGCACATGTCTTTTATTTAACAGAGGGACTTTGCGGGTATTCTTGCAAATAAATTAGCTTCACACAGGCGTCTTCTAACTGTCACAGCACTTACAGATAACTCCAGACTGTCTTTGATCATCCTGGAGCTGATCAATGGGTGAGCCTTTGCCATTCTGGTTATTCTTCTATCCATTTTGATGGTTGTTTTCCATTTTCTTTTTTTCGTTTTTTTTTTTCTTTTTTTTTTTGTCCATTTTAAAGCATTAGAGATCATTGTAGATGAACAGCCTATAATTTTTTGCACCTAATCAACTTTTTAATCAAACTACGCTGTTCTTCTGAACAATGTCTTGAACGTCCCATTTTCCTCAGGCTTTCAAAGAGAAAAGCATGTTCAACAGGTGCTGGCTTCATCCTTACATAGGGGGCACCTGATTCACACCTGTTTGTTCCACAAAACTGACAAACTCACTGACTGAATGCCACACTACTATTATTGTGAACACCCCCTTTTCTACTTTTTTTTTTTACTAATAGCCCAATTTCATAGCCTTAAGAGTGTGCATATCATGAATGCTTGGTCTCGCTGGATTTGTGAGAATCTACTGAATCTACTGATACCTTGTTTACCATGTAACAATAAGAAATATACTCAAAACCTGGATTAATCTTTTTAGTCACATAGCACTACTATTATTCTGAACACTACTGTAAGAACCACTGCATGTTGGTTTTTTTGTAATTTACATTTTCCATATCACTGTAACTTTTTCAGAATTGAGGTTGTAGATACTTTTTAATGAAGGTGTCTTGTATTAGATGAACTGGTTGAATGCCTGAGTGGTTGCCATCCAGAACCCAAGGTGGTTCCATTGTGTTGGTGTTGCAGCAAAGTGCAGTACAAACGCATGCTCCCTGAATGGGCTTGATTAGATGAATTTAAAACCTGTCACAATGGGAAATTTCAGGTTTTCCTGCTAACAGTTTTGACAATATTACAACATGGACACGAAAACTCAGATCAATATTTTCTGACAGAAAGCACTAATGAAGAAGGAGAGCGTGAAGTGGACAGCAGGTACTGTGGTGTGTGTACGGCACACAGAGGATGAAGTGTGGGCTGTTCTGTGGTTTCACCGCCACTTAAGTCTGGTTTATTTTAGTCCAAGCTTCAGAGATAAACAACCGGAGGGAGACTTTAAGAGCTCTGCAAGATGTCCTTTCAACAGTTTTACAACACTGAGAAACTACGTGGACGTGGAGTCGTCCAGTGTACCAATGACACCAAAGTCATTTTATGACTGCCAAACTAAGATAATATCATTAGATTTGATTTGGTGATTCTGCAGAAAGCTTCAAAGATTATGTAACTGGAGTCAAACGGCAAAGACAAGGTTGTAAATTTGTAAAAAATAAAGTGGAATGTTTCAGCTCACAGCACAAATGTACAAGGTACGGACAACTACAACTGGCACTAGCAGCTGGTCAGTTTTTGTGTTTTTTGACGTCTTGGAAGCTCGTTTATCATAATGTGTGTGTCTGAGGAGCCGTCTAATAAAGTGAAGCACAGTTATTTGTCTCTTCATGGACACACCGGTGCACTGCGGTGTGATGATACCATTTGGATTTATTATGTTCACTGATGCTCGTGATATGAGCGGCGCCATGGCTCCATCCAGGACTCCACAGATTGTCAGATACAGCAGCTTATTGAATGACAGGTTTTGTTGTTGTTGTTTTTATGTGTGTATCCCAGCTGTCATTTCCTGACATATAGGAGATTGAAATCTTTTGATTTCCTCTTTCATCAGGACTGTGTCTGTACAGCACAAACAGATAACATCAGGATGGAATCAGGATGTCTGCACATGCAGTTATGGAGCTGACTCTTCCAGACGCTGATAAAAGCTTTAATATGAACTTCAAACGTCACTCAAAATATTAAAAACATATACGTGAATGTATCACATTAGGAATCAGTAAAAACTGACCAGCTGGTTTTTGCAGCAGGCAGCACAGTGGCTCCGTGGTTAACCTCACAGAGGTTCCATTCTGACCTGCTCCTGTCTGTGTGGAGTTTGCAGGTTTTCCCCGTGTTTGCGTGGGCTCCCGCTGTAAGTGGGCAGAGACAATAAGTGACTATATGTGTGCAGAATATAATGCAACTAAATGAAAAACTAAAATTGTGACTGCTGGGATAGGCTGTCACCTATACAGGCCCTGAGGCCCGTTCATGCTGCTGCTTATCTCCAGATTTTGAGGTGCCAAGCGGATGAGCATCTACATTTCCCTCTGGACAGGATGCAGGTTACTTCCCCAGCTGAGGTCGATACCCATTTACAGCTCGGTGGACTGAGATCATGTCGAATAAATGTCTTGTCCAAGGAGACGGACACGTAGCATGGGTGGGATTCAACAGCTCAGCTCTGTGCTCTACACTGTGACCTTTAACTGGAAATACAATTTGAAAATGGATGGCTGGATAGTCGAGGGTGAGCGGGGCATTGACACTTTCAGACTTGTGGCTCTTGCGTTGTTGTCACTGTGGTGTTAATCATCTTACACACTGATGTCATGACTGCAAGGCTACACTGTTTCACATAATTATGTCATCAAGAAGAAGAAGGACCTTCACCATGCATACATTTGTCCGCTGCATTTAACCCAATCTAACTAGTTAGACAATCCAAACACTAGCACCAGTGGGCAGTCACAGTCTGGGGCTCGGACTTCAAGTCCATCTGTAGGTCCATCAGGAAAGAAGCTGCGTAAAACTCATTCGAAATGAGCATGTAGATCCATGCAGGTTCCACTGCTTAGAAATGGAAGCAGCTGAAACAATCACACAATAGTTACACCAAACAAACATATTTTCTTGCAAATGAGTAAATTAAACATCAGTGGCACACTGACAAGTCTTGGCGTAAGGTCTTTTTGGTCTTTTTGGTCTTCACAATGGTAAGTGGCTCATCATATTGTGGGATAAAAATCAAGAATTCATATCATAATGTAGGAGCGTGCGTGACTCTGTGAGACCAAAGCTGTACTTCTGTTTTTGACACCAGGTGGTGCCATCTTATAACAGAAAGCTGTAATTCCAGATGTTTGGCACCAGGTGGCCTTTTGTTTATTTTCCCAAAAATTGTGACGTTTGACCCAATTATCAATGGTACATATTATTGCAACCACTCCAGAAGCAGAGAAGCTTGAATCTTCGACTGGACTGGGTTGCTTGACGCGAGAACGTTTCGCAGAAGCTTCCTCAGCTAAAATTCTTGCTCTAGTAGTCTGACTTCTGTCTTGACTCTTGTAGAGAAGAAGCGTAGAGAGAGTAGACTCTTGTAGAGAGTTCTTCCCTGGACACGACACCGGTCTACTGCAGGTAGGGTGGCCAGATATCCTCATTTTTGTCACAAATTGAGATGGTTTTCTGGCGTTGTTATTGACAGTCCGACTTTAAAAATTACATTTAAAATTCTCAGAGTTTAAGGCCTTTCTGAATGAATTCTGTAGTGCGGGAAGGTTAGGTTAGGTTAGGTTAGGTAAGAGGGATGGACAATCAGCCCAACAGAGCGTAGGCCACAAAAGGGCTCATTGCTCCCACCAGAATGAACCTAATTAGTTAAACCTTTTGGTACCCTTGATAAAGGATACCAGGTTTCTTAACTTTATTTTCCTAATCTGGTCAGGTTCCAAGATAAAGGAACCCAATAACCACTGCCTCAACCAACCCCATGCTGGACACTGGCCCAAAAAATGGAGAGATGTCTCAGGTACATTCTGTGTCTGTTCAAGAAGTTGTGACTTTGAGAATCCTATCCACTGTACTTATTATACTTCTAGGCAGGCCAACTAGCTCCCTGGAAAGCCTTAGGTTTGGTCCTTCCATGAGCTGTCTTGCCCGCCTGCAGTCACTCAAGTGCTGCCATCATTTTTGGTGATGCTTCCTGATCCAGTTCTGGAGGGCAGTCTTCTGTTACAGCATTTGACACCCCTACAACAGGCTCTGGACCCATAAATTTAATTGAACTCCCAGATTTTACGAGCCAGTCCGCTCTCTCATTACCTGGGATATCTGTATGACCAGGTGCTCACACTACAACTACATTATTAGTGTGTTAAGTGCCTGGACACACTCCCACACCAATGCTGATGAGAAGAGTAGCCCTTTAAAGCAGGGGTGGGCAATCATGTGCCATAAAGGGCCGAGACACTGCAGGTTTTCCGTGCAACCAATCGCCTCAGCAGGTGATTTCATTAATGATCAGGTGTCTCAGCAGGTGATTTCATTGACAACCAGGTGTTTATGTTCAGAGCAGAAGCTCATCAGCAACCCACCTGCTGAGGTGATTGGTTACATGGAAAACCTGCAGTGTCTCGGCCCTCGATGCCCACCCCTGCTTTAAAGGCTCTTATACATGTCTAACTATCTGAGTAAATAAAAACTCTTTGACCCCTGAAATTGAGGTTAATCAGGAGCTCCACACACTGAATGACAGCAAACACCTCAGCCTGAAAGACGGTGGTGTATGTGCCCAGTTCAAAACTCTTTTCCTGTGTCAACCTGTCATGTTGTATTAACACTCCAGCTCTGGCTCCCCCGATCAATGATCCGTCTGTAAAACAGGTGACTACAGGTGAGGTTGTGTTCAGAGCCGGTCTGACCATGACGCTCTCCCTGTTATCACTGTACTAAATTTATTCACAAAAGAATATCTGTTTTCCTACCCTATCACATGGGAAAGTAATAAGCGGAAGATCTGCTGATATTCTTTCTTTCTCATGAATATATTCTCTTGGTTTATAGGTGTTGTTATTGAGTTTATGTCAGAAGTTCGGGTTGTGTGAGCTGTGATCGCTTCCTGTTCATGTCATTCTGGGGGAAAGTGAAGTTTGCTCTTTAACGTCCTGCTTATTGTCCTTTACAACACTGTTTGTCCTCTTTGTTCCAGAGTAATATATTATGGATATATATTATACGTATATCCATAATATATATTATGGATGTGCTGAATCCCTAAATTCCTTGCAGTTGAATGTTGAGAAACATTGTTCTTAAACTGGTTGGACTATTTTTTCACACAGTTGTCCACAAAGTCCTCGCCCCATCTTTGCTTGTGAACGGCTGAGACTTTTGGAGATGCTCCTTTTTTACCCAGTCATGACACTCACAATTAGTGTCCTCAGTTCTAAAACACTTGAGTGCTGTCAGAAGGAAAGGTGATGTAACACAGTGGTAAACATACCACTGTCCCAGCTTTTTTGAAATGTGTTGGAGGCATCCATTTCAAAATGAGCAAATATTTGCACAAAACAATAAAGTTTATCAGTTTGAACATTAAATATCTTGTTTTTGTGATGTATTCAATTCAATATAGGTCGAAGAGGATTTGCAAATCATTGTATTATGTTTTTATTTACATTTTGCACAATGTCCCAACTTCATTGGAATTGGGGTTGTATTATACCAAAGAATGTGTTTTACTTATTGGAAGTGATAGCTAAAACCGGAGTCATTCTTTTCTGCTTACTCAAAACAGGGTTAATCCAAAAGTCCTTTCTTCTTAATCAAAACAGGATTCCAGCTTCCCAACTTCATTGGAATTGGGGTTTAAAACAATCTGGTTTGAACCTCCATTGCCATTTCCAGACATTTCCATGCATCCGGCGTAAAACCTGTGCCAAATACCAATGCGGATCTGGCTGTATACACTGTGGTGACCCCGAACACAAAACAGGAGCTGAATGGACAACAATGAGAAAACGATTGAATGAATGAATAGATGTAGTTGTTGCTGAAGAGATTTTTCTATTATCACAGAACTGCTATGTCAGCAGCCGGTCTGCTCTGTGTCAGCCTGATCCCATCAGATCTCAGAAGCTAAGCAGAGCAGGATCTGGTTAGTACTTGGATGGGACACCTCTTTGGAACACCAGCGGCTGTGTGTGTTTCTCCAAGTAAAACTGGAGTTGCGTAAGGAAGGGCATCTGGCATAAAACTTGTCAATTACCAATGCAGATCAGGCTGTGGTGACCCCGAACAAAACCAGGAGCAGCCACATGAACAACAACAGAACTGCTGTGTCAGTAAGTCATGGCGTGTCTGTGGGAGAAATTGACCAAAGAATGCAACTACAGCAGGGTTACCTCACTGTCTGTGAGCAACACATCAGGACTGACTTCATCTGCTTGGCATGAAGGATTTGTGGAAGTACACAGATCTGCATTCTTTTTGCTGTGCTGTATTGGGTCTATACAGAAACAGCAATTTTACCATATTGCTGGAATGAAGTATTTTACAGCTGTCTGGTTTTAGAATATTTACCTCCACCAGCGATGTTTGGGGCCCCTGTTTGCTTGTTTGTTTGTTTGTTTGTGAACAGCCTGGAGCCCACAATTTTTCATATATCATTTTGAAAATGTTACTGAAGATTCATATCCTGATAGGCAAGAAGTGATTCACTGTTCAAGGTTAAAGGTCAAAGTCAGGAAAAAATCCGTATCTTTTATCATCATTCATAACTCTGTCACAAAATATCAAATTTCTTTTATATTTGAGGGTGTTATGTACAATGGTATCCTTTATCAACTGACAAAGTTTGATCTGGATCTGATCCAGATTACAGATATTGTGGCCATTTAAGTTTAACATCAAAAACCCCACTTAATGTATATTTTATACTGAGAACAGCGAGAGCCAACCTGTCCTGTGGCATCAGGAAGGCAAAAAAGGACTACACACAAAAGATAACGTCTCACTTCAGAGATAGCAAGGACGCACAGAGCCTATGGTGAGGCATTCAGGCTGTCACTGACTACAAGCCAGCACCACAGAGCTGTGAGAGCAACACCTCTCTGCTCAACAACCTGAACCACTTCTTTGCACGCTTTGAAGCACTGAATACCACACAGCCACAGAAGACCCCACCCCCTCCCCACGACCAGACCCTGTGCCTCTCTGTCGCCAGTGTGAAGAAGACACTGTTGGCCATTAACACCCGCAAAGCAACAGGTCCAGACAACATCCCTGGCCATGTGCTTGCTAAAGGACTGCGCAGAGGAGCTTGAGGATGTCTTCACAGACGTCTTTAACACTTCCCTGAAGCAAGCCGTTGTTCCATCATACGAACACAGGGACTTGTACTTCAAAGCTGCCACCATCATACCTGTGCTAAAAAAAATCGGCTCCATCCTGCTTCGATGACTACCATCCGGTGGCACTGACACCCCTCATCATGAAGTGCTTCGAACAGCTAGTCATGTCACACATCAAATCCACCCCCCCACCCCCACCCTAGACCCCTCCCAGTTCGCATACAGAGCCAAGCATTCTACAGAGGACGCAATCTGCTCAGCCCTGCACCCAGCCCTCACCCATCTGGACAAGAAGGACTCATATGTGAGAATGCTGTTAATAGACTTCAGTTCAGCGTTCAACACCATAATACCTCAACAGCTCATCTGCAAACTGGACAAACTGGGGCTCAGCACTTCCCTTTGCAAATGGCTGTTGGACTTCCTCACCCAGAGGTCACAAGCAGTCTGTGTTGGCAACAACACCTTGAGCAGCATTGTATTGAACACAGGGGCTCCCCAAGGATGCGTGCTCAGTCCACTGCTCTTCACATTACTGACACATGACTGCACAACAACCCACAGCACAAACCACATACTGAAGTTTGCAGATGACATAACTCTGGTGGGGCTCATCACCAAGGGCAATGAGACTCACTACAGGGAATAAGTCAACCTTCTGACCACGTGGTGCAGAAACAACAACCTCCTGCTGAATGTCAGCAAGACCAAGGAGATTGTTGTTGACTTCTGGCAAGGTCACACCCAACACCTACCACTGACCATCGAGGGTGCTGCTGTGGAGAGTGTAAGCAGCACCAAATTCCTGGGGGTGCACATCAGTGAGGACCTGTCCTGGACCACCAACACTGCATCACTGGCAAAGAAGGCCCAGCGGCGTCTCTACTTCCTGCGCAAACTCAAGCAGGCAAGTGTTCCACCAACCATCATGAGCACTTTCTACCATGGCACCATTGAGAGCATCCTTTTCAGCTGCATCACTGTGTGGGGCGGAAGCTGCACCGACTAAAACAGGAAAGCCCTACAGCGCATAGTGAATGCAGTTGGAAGGATCATTGGTGCCTCACTCCCCTCTCTGCAAGACATATACACCACCCACCTCACCCACAAAGCAACCACAATTGTGGACGATGCAAGCCATCCCGCACACAACCTGTTTAGCACTCTGCCCTCCGGGAAGAGGTACAGGAGCCTCCTGTCCTGCACCACCAGACTCACAAAGAGCTTCATCCACCAGGCTGTGATATTATTGAACTCTCTGCCCCCAGCTCCACCCAGGCTTTCAAGAAGCTAATATATATATATATATATATATATATATATATATATATATATAAAATATCTGTTGCCCATGACCAGTGGTGGGCAGAGATAACCAAAAAATTAACTTCGATAACAGATAATCAGATAACTGAAAAGTTATCTTTGATAAAGATAAACCACCCAAAAATTTATCAGAAGTTACAGATAAATTCCAGTATTGTCTCTGGTACACTCACAACTACAAGCTGAATTTGAGTTTTAACACCACAATCGCTTTTGGAAGCATCAAAAGCGATAAAAGACCTAAACAACAAGCCCACACTTCTATGTTTGAACATGCTGCCTCCTGCTGGAAGCTACAAACCTACAGCACAGCCGCACCCTGTGAGCAATCATAAAGCCAGCTTTCTACCAATCACAATGCTCCGGTCAGGCAGAGGTCTTGGAAAATAAAGTCATGCTGACTTATGGTTTGGTGTGAATACTGATAGCATAACTCCATTAATGTCATTTCTGTCATTTGTACAAAGTTAAAATATAACATATATCTTTTAATGTTGAATAATGCACTAATTCTGAGGTTTTGTAACAAACAGAGACAGATCGCAAAGGATTCTGGGTAAAAGTTCCTCTGCTAAACACTGATTGGTTCAGTCATTCACTATGTAAACCAACACGTTAATGTGACGTGTGTCATGTGTTGGTGTTTACAGATAAATGTGCTTTTGTGCTTTTTGCTATTCCATTTTTTATTTGCAAAAACAGGCATTTTACGGAGCCCTGGAAGTGTCATCGCAAAATGTTTTGCATGTGGAGAGAATAGGCGCTCATTTTATTAGTTTTATTATTTTTATTATTAGTTTCATGATGTGAGCACATTTTATGATGTTGTAAAACATGCACTCAATATTGTCTTGACACATAAATGTTGGCGAGTTTTGGACCTTTTTCAGATGATTTTTCATTCGTTCGAGAATTTTTTGGACCGAGTTTCAGCTTAATCGCGCGTCCTGCATTGTGTAGTGTACATGGAGTAACAAGCTGTGTTTAACATCTCACGACCACCTCCTGATCGTCGATCGTATGGTCGAATGAAAATCAAACCTGTTTGATATTATTATGGTCGGTCGTCGTGAGGTATCCTGCTGCTGAAGAGCTACAAGCATCCAACCGCTCGCACTGTGCCTGTGCAAACACCGCAGAGCTGTCTTGTAATGTTTTTTTTTGTTGTTGTTGTTTTGTTTTTAAACTTAATTTGTAAAAAAAAAAAAAAAAGCCATTTGCAAAGCCAAAATGTTGATTTGACAACTATCTGATATAACCAGGGTCAAAATAAATAGAACACTGCCATCTACTGGTGCCCAGACGCTTAGTACTTAGGGCAAATACTGCCATGAACACTACTGGCCAGTAGATGGCAGTAGAGGCCTTGAAAACTTGCCAAAACAATCTGTGTCTGCTACATTTAAGATGCGTGGAATTTAACAAACGCAATTACAATAATGTCTATAAACCCAGAGAATATATTCACGAGAGTTTTAGGCACTAGAGTTTAATGCTGTTGTCCGTAGAGCCTGAACAGAGTGTCTGAAATGCATTTGTCATGTCATGAATGTACTGAGATTACCCCCATCCTACCCATAATGCACTGCTGGGTACAGCATGTGCTTACAAAATCTTAAAAATTAGCACATTACTTTAAAACATGTATCTGATATTTTCACTTTATAAAACTTCAGACATGACAGTAATTTTAAATAACTTGTCCAAAATTAGCTGGGTTAAAATTTGAACCATAAGTTAAAAATGTATGCCTCTGGATGACTTGGGTGATATTGCCAGTGTATCAGTATGGTGTTAACGAAAATTATTTTTTTGTGACCAGTTCTCCTTTGCCTGCAGAAGGTGGAGTGGTTTCTCCTGAAAGCAGCTCTCTTGTTTTTACAGAGGGTAGAACTATACATCTGTTAGGAAACTTTTAACAAGTCAATTCCTTGTATGTCTAGTACATGTGAAGAATTGACAATAAAGCCGACTTCGACTTTTGACTTTGATATCTTAATCAAACATGCCCCAATCACTTTCATATTTGATGCTGACTGGCACTCACTATTGCATGACAAAGTTTGATCCAGATCTGATCCGGATTGTGAATGTTGTGGATATTTGAAATGAATACTGAAAAGCCCATTTGGTGTAGATTGAGGGAATAACCCTGTTGTGTCTGATGATTTGTGGACATTCATGCTGGTTATATGGTTGCAAATTGAGCTTTAAAAAGGAGTTTTAAAATGGCTATTTGTGACCATATAACAGCATGAACGTCTGCAAATCATCAGACACAAGGGGGTTATTCCCATTCTAATTCAGGTCCATTGTTTGCATGGTTTATTTTTCTGTAGGTAATTCTGTCGGTGAGGCTTACCGTCGAGCCAAGGCAGTGTCACTCCAACAGCAGTCAGGATGCAGAGTAATCCATCAAACATTAAAATCCATCAAATCCATCAAATGTGAAAAGGTAATTCTGTATCAGAATCCACATCAATACTTTCGTATGGTAGCTTAAATTCACCCATTTTAGCGGTGACGTTGGTACGCAAGTTTCTCTTGCTCTCAGCTAACAGCACTAACAGGTAGCAGCACGCACAGCTGGTGTTCTGTCGAATTGTGCGTCTTGTCACATAAATCGGCAGTTGTACCTTCCGACAATATTGCGCATGTGTTTGCATGTGCAGTTGCGTGGAGGACAGGAATGGCATTTGACAGGAATGACATCTCATCAGAACACCGGTCAGGATGCAGAGTAATACATCCAAATGTGAAACAGTCGAATATTTTGCCACCGTTACCCTGATATTATACGGTCTGAAATCTCGCACTCTTAACTAATCAGATTTACGGAAAAAAATGTAATTGGATTAGAATTTGCATTATATCTCAATCAAAAGTGCCTCAATCATTCTCATTGTTCTGTTATGTATTTACTTACACCACCAAAATTGGATGGAGGTTCCAATTTTATGCCCGTTTGTTTTGTCTTCCAGTTAACAGTGGAAAACCAAGTGCCAAAAAGCAATGACACATTGTGCATAACAAAGATAACCAATATTCTGTGAAAATTATCTGAAAAGAATTCAGAAACCAAAAAAGTTGAAAAAGAAAACCTGACAATACCACAAAACTAAACTAAATTCACTAAATACTTCTGATATTTGATCACATCTTGTTTAGCTTATGAAAAGTCACTTGTAACAGGACGTTGACCTTGAATAATTTTTCCAAGGTAAAATTTTGTGGAATTGAAAACTAGTGTATTTGAGTTAAATCAGTGTATTTTTTTTAATCACCCTTTTTTAGTGCAACACAGGTCAGAGAAGAGGGAGGTTTTCTATCAAGGGAATGGAGTTGCACACAAAGTGTTAAAATGCACCACAGCTCCCTGAGGTGAAGCAGTCGAATGCCTTGTTCCTGCAACATCTTCTCCTCCATATCAGCCGTCAGGTGCAGACACATGCAAGGCCATCAAATTCTTGATCCCCCCTCCACCCCACTCCAATTTGTGCCAGATTTGGTGCACAGTGTCTGTGGTTTATGAATTTGGCTGATTTCTACCAAACCTGGCAGGTCAATGAAGGTTGACCACAAAGTTGCCCTTAAAATCTTAATTGTGGCAAAGGTGAAAGAATCTGACTGTCAGCCTGATTTGTACCAGATGTGGCACACACTTTTGGTTGATTCCATAGTTGCCCCGGCAACTATCATTTTGGTAATTTGAAGGTCACAGGGGTCAAATGTCAGACTGTGTATCCCTCACTGTCTTCAAATCAAATCAAATCAAATCAATTTTATTTATATAGCGCCAAATCACAACAAAGAGTTGCCCCAAGGCGCTTTATATTGTAAGGCAAAAGCCATACAATAATTACAGAAAAACCCACGATCTTCATACCCACGGGTGTGATTACAGAGTAGTTAGCACGATGATTTTGACTACCGCGGGAACTCAGAGGTGTTTCAAAGAAAAGTTAGTGGGGAAAAAGAAAACTGTAGCTAGATTCAGTTCATCTCCAAAATCTAATAATGTGTTTCCAGACCCAGACTCCAGAAAATAAAATACAACTCCGTGGCAGAGCCAGTTCAAGGATTCCATGCAGGGAAATTGTTCTTGGAACAAGCTGAAATTTTGGAGTGCAGTTCATGATGAGTGACTGTACTTTGTGTCCCTGCTGCTATTTTGTAACATCATGCCTGAGTTTTTATTGTTTTTTTTTCCTGTGACTGCAGTGGACAGAACATTCAGTCATCAAAAACAAACTCTTGCATCAGTTTCTTGGAACCTTAAGTGAAGAGAGTTTTTATTATAGAACAGAAATCTTAAGGCCACAATCGACCTCCTATGAAATCTGCTCCAGTGTGAGGATTTGGTCAGGAGGTGCCACAATTTCCTCCAACTGTAAAAATGACAGTGTTTCTGTCCTATATTTATCATTTCACATGGAAACACAACTAGAAACAGGAATTACAGTCACCAGCTGCTGGACTCTGCACTGTTTGCTGTTTGTGTGGGAGCCAACAGTTACATCCACACAGATTTGTGCAGTGACACCATTTTTTAACTGACCATATACATGTGCGTCTGAGCAGTGGCGTGCACAAATAAATCCCTAGGGGGTCTGGGGGTCTTCCCGTAGAACATTTTCAATTAAGTAGATGCCATTTCCTGTATTCTGGTGCATGTTAACACCATATTAGCACCAGATAATCCAAACAGGTTCTGTGAGATGTAGTTCTGGTTCTATATAGATCAACAAAGGGCCCAACATAAAAGTCATTGCACCAGTAATGTGTCATAGTATTTCTTGGTCCTAATATTCTTCTGGAGTTTAATGTATTTTCTTCACCCAAGAGGGCTCTGTGATAAAATCACACAGTGAACAATACACATTTAAACTATTTATTTGACAACTTAAAAGAAACAAACTATGATGAAGCATGAGAATATGTTATGCTCCATTGCTGCAGGGGGCAGAGATGAATCAAGTCTCAAGTCTTTACTTTAAACACAAGTGTAAGTCTCAAGTTTTTGACCTTGAATTTTAAGTCAAGTCTCTGTGTGAGTCACTGAAATGGGACGAGTCTTTAGTCTTTGTGCCCATAGGGAACTACAGTAAAATTCTTCGTTTGGCCATCTGTTTGTATATGTTAATGTCCTTGTTGTGGTCAGGTGGGATGTCTCTTTCAATGGAGAGTAGCATTAGATCAGAGAGCCTTTTTTCCCCACACTGCACAGTTTTAATGAGTTTTAGTTTTGAGAAGGACCGCTCTACTGAAGCCGTGTCACTGGTATAGTCCCATACGTTTTGAAGAGCATGGTCAGACTCAGAAAAACTGATGCAACATCATTTTCTCCTTGGAACTTGAGTGCAGGTGTTACATTGTACGAAGGGAGGTCAAGGTCAAGGTCTGCTTAAAGTTGCTCCACCTTATCATCCTTACCATATGTGCTTCTGATATTTTATGCTCCTTAACTTTTTTCTGTACCTTTTTCCCACAATTGTCAACTTCCACTGTTCTCCAAGCTACTTTAATCTCATATTTTTCCTCTTTTGTGAAAAGTTGGCAACTAAAACAAAACATGGAATCACTTTCCACAGAATATTCTCGCCAGGGATTGTCTCGATACCACTCCCTGCGGAATGAACACCCCTCAGTTTGTGGGAAAACATCAACTGGCTGACAAGGTCCAATGGAGCACCAAAACTCAACAAATCTGTTAGAGTGATCTATGCTGTGCTTTTGAACATGTGCTGGATCAGTGGGATGTTTTAATGAAGATAGGAGAACATAATTGTTATTTGTTGTTGTATCATTTGTTTTCTCTTTCTCTTCAACTTCATCATCACTTCTCTCCACATCACTGTCGTCAGTCTTCTCTCTGTCTTCATCATCACCATTTCCCTCCATATCAAATATCTGTCTCTTCTGTGTCTTTAAGTTCTTATTCCCTGATTTCATCATCATTTTCCTCCTGAATATTTTCATCTTCTTTATCCTTTATCTGTCGGCTCTGTGGTATCTCCATTATCACTTTCTGTATTGTCTTTATCTAAGATAGAGCAAATAACAATGGTATTATATTAGCTGAATATCATTGTACTGTGTACTGTATTGTATGACAAGTGGCCCAAATGTATTATCAAATAGTAGGCCAATGCCATACAGCACTACTTAACAATCTTGGCTTGATTGGAGGAGAAAGGTCTATGGTTGGTCAATTCAAATGCTGTTGAATTTAAACCATGAGAACCATCTTTCTGTTCAAATGACGCATTCTTAATCATGTTAGCATCAAATTCCTTGTGATAATCCAAACTGGCTCTGTGTGATACGGTAATAACAGTGAGGAGTAGCCTACAAGCCTACACATACTCTATCACAGAGGTCTCAAACCGGTTCCAGAAAGGGCCGAGAGGGTGCAGGCTTTCTGTGCAACCACCCACTCCAGCAGGTGATTTCACCGATTAACTGATTTCACCTGCTCAAAGTGATGTTAATCAGTGAAAGCAGCCGCAGCATGTCTTTTTCCTGGTTCTCTCCCTCAGCCCCAACCAGTCCCAGCAGAAGACTGCCCCTCCTTGAGCCTGGTTCTGCTGGAGGTTTCTTCCTGTTAATAGGGAGTTTTTCCTTCCCACTGTCGCCAAGTGCTTGCTCACAGGGGGTCGTTTTGACCTTTGGGGTTTTTACATAATTATTGTATGGCCTTGCCTTACAATATAAAGCGCCTTGGGGCAACTGTTTGTTGTGATTTGGCGCTATATAAATAAAATTGAATTGAATTCAATTGAATTGAATTGAAATCACCTGCTGGAGTGGGTGGTTGCACAGAAAGCCTGCACCCTCTCGGCCCTTTCTGGAACCGGTTTGAGACCTCTGCCATCATTTCCTCCTTTGTTTCCTTGGATCCAATGTTTCAAAGACAAACTGCCTTTTGCAGCAGTTTCTAGCTGCTTTTTTTAACAACTTTCAATTTTCTTTCTTTCCTGGGCATTCTGAATCTATAATCATAAAATATGCAGGGTTTACCCCCCAAAAAATTGTTTGGGCAAGTATGTTTTAATGGTGTAGACAGACTGATAGCAGGATTACAGTTTTTCATTGGTTTGGCTCATTTCTCAAAACATTAATTACATTTACTGTTCCATGGAATAAATTGCAGCTCATTCATGTCTCTAAAATTAGCTAGCCTAAATGTAGCTAGCCTTCACAAAATTCAGGAAATCTGCTTTGCACAAATGACTGCATTATCTGTCTTTATTGCAAAGTGTATCATAATAAACAGTAGAGCTTTATTCACAGTTTGTAATGCTCACCCAGCTCTGTTCTACGTAGCAGATCATCACACTGGTCTCTCTCTTCCTCTCAACTAGCTGCTAGCGTTAGCCAATTGCCTTCTCAATAGCATTACTAACAAGACTTTCTGTCCTTAACTTACTTTCTGTTAACTTTCTGTCTTTAACTTTCCAGCTGAACTTGCAAACTGAAGTTTAAATGGTATTTTCACGAGGGCATTTTTAAAAATGATTCCAGATGTTTAGCCCGGCAGGTAGTCAAACCTGGCGGAAACTCTGATATGCAATGCTAACCCAACTTTTAACTTTACTTGATAGCTCTGAAAAACTGTTTCCACAAGACGTAGTGAGGTAGCTCCTCATGCAATAGGCATCTCTATCTAATACTAGAACTTAGAAGAGGGCAGTTGATTGTTTTTTCCACCCAAAAGGGCAATGGGTTGTATTTTGCCAACCAGGAGGGCACTTCAGCACACATTTTTGCCTCCCAATAGGACACTTTAGCATGCATTTTGGCTCCCAAGAGGGCACTTGAGGGGAGTTTACCACACACTTTGACCTCCAAGAGGGCAGTTTAGCACACGTTTTTTAACAATTGGGCTACGAGCGGTGGGGGGGGGGGGGGCCTCTGTGCACGCCACAGTGTCTGAGTGTGAATTAGTTTGTTTATGTGGCCCTGCAACAGACTGGCATCCTGTCCAGGGTGTGCCGCGCCTCTTGCCCTATGACTGCTGCTTCACCATTAATTGGAGTAAGCGTGTATATAAATTGAATGAATGTGGTGTTTTTTCCTGGTGTTTATGTTTCTTGTGCTTTCCATCTGCTTCACTTCTTGTTCATGGGCAGCTGGGCTTCTGGATCACGTGCATGCTCATTTTTTGCCTTCATGGAGTCATGTGCTATACAATCATTCACCGGAAGAGTCTATGGAGAAGGTGGAATATGATTGGCTCATGGGCTGTTATTGAAGTTCCTGGCCAGTGTGGAGGTGATTTGACCCATGTTGTGCTTTAAAGGAGTCTTAGGAATCTCCACCATCATCATCTGGTCTCTGGAGTGTGTTGTTGAGGTGCGAGCAGCAGGATCATGAGCAGGCTGAGCTAGTTTGGGACAGCGTCAGTTGTCACCATACTATCATTATCTACAAGTGGTTCAACAACACGTTTGCCTTCCACCACAGTCCACCTTCCTAAACTCAACCCAGGAGTTTGTCTCTGGGACACAGTATGACCAGCAATCCTGTACCAGGGGAACTCTACTGCAGGTGGGGGAATGCTCTTGTGGTGACATAGCAGTGGAGTCTTACAAAGAGGATCTGATACACCACAAGGTTTTTCCCTCCATTGCCTACAAGGTAGAAAACTGTCTGCAATGTGGATGAAGTTCTCTGGCCTCCTGACCAGCACAAATATTTGATGCTGAAACACAATGACTCAGATTTTGCCATTTGCATTGTACTATATTTGGATTTTTTTTTCTTTTTTTATGGTTCTGTTTTTATTTTATTTTTGGAGGGGGGGGGGGGTAATGCTGACTATGTTTTGGGTGGAAAAAATCAATGATTTTACCGTATTACGTATAAGCAAACCATTTTTCTGGAGCTGTACCCCCCAAACACTGTTTTGCATTTTTGATTTGGTGTGTAGCGAACGCTCAGTCATGGTTTCATTTCAGTGGCTTTGTTTCTGATCTGAAAACAATTTTGCAAGAAGAACTGAAGTTTTTGTAAATGCAGTTTGTTTTTAGAAAAGGGCTGAAAGTTTCAAGAAATGTGTCTTAGTGATTGTGAAAAGCTGTGGTGTCGCGTTAACTCGGACTGCATCGTGAGCGTGCGTGTGTGTGTGTGTGTGTGTGTGTGTGTGTGTGTGTGTGTGTGTGTGTGTGTGTGTGTGTGTGTGTGCGTGTGTGTGTGTGTGTGTGCGCGCGCGCATGCGCGTGAGTCAGCTGGCATTCATACTACTGTGAGGGACAAACACCAGTGAAGCAGCTGTCGCTGTTCAGCTGTAAGTGAACATAGATTCATCTTGTTTTTTCTGATTGCTTTGGCACCATCTTTGAAACTATCTGCCATTTGCACAAAACTCTGCACACGAATCACAAAACCTTACACGAACGTAGCAAAGCATCTGTTG
Organism: Thalassophryne amazonica; assembly: GCF_902500255.1. Lineage (NCBI taxonomy): Eukaryota > Metazoa > Chordata > Actinopteri > Batrachoidiformes > Batrachoididae > Thalassophryne > Thalassophryne amazonica. Next base: position 11,548,111 of record NC_047110.1, on the reverse strand, counting down.
AAAAAGGATAGAAATTCTTGAAAGTCTTTTAAAAATAAAGTTTTGTGTCAAAACATTACAATCATTTGAATATGCACATGAAGCACCAACTACGTGCTGACAGTACAGATGAAAAACATGTGGCTTTCCCTTTTTCTGTGTGTAATTCATAAGAGTTTGCAATAACATTTTGTCACATATGTGGAATGAAAACACCTCCATGTGCTCATCCTGTCCTCACCCCACGTACTCTGTCCAGTATTGGGCTCAGTTTAGGCGTATTTACTGTACAGTGCTCAAGCTCCATTTTCTAAGTGAACATGTTACTGAAGTGTTTTCACATGTCAGTGTGTGAAAGGCAACTGGCAAAATAGTGTAGAAATGTTCATGTTACCATATTTCCTAGACTATACATAACACCAGACTATTTGTCATGTCTGTCCAAAAATGTGTTGTGAAGAAGAACAAATAGCTATGTCACACACCGGTCTATAAATCACATTTGCGTATTTTATAAACTTTGTGGTACAGCTTCATGCAACAAAATGTCAAACATTTTTAAAACATTATAGTTAGCCTTACCTTAGCCTAGCTGTCCTCCTTGTTGCTGTTCTGGCTGTCCCACAAAGTGAAAATGAGTGGAATGCTAAGTAGTATATAGATTAGGTTATTCCATCTCTTTATTCAAGAGTGTTTGTATTTTGGTTTAAGAACATGATTTATTAATTTCAGTTGTATGAAGACCCAGTAGGCTCTTTTGATTCAGTTCTTTATTTCTTTGGGAGGTGATGGTCCAGTGGTTAAGTGTTGGGCTTGAGACCAGAGGATCCTCGGTTCAAATCCCAGCCTTAATGGAAAATCACTAAGGGCCCTTGAGCAAGGTCCTTAATCCTCTAGTTGGTCCCAGTGTGTAGTGAGCACCTTGCATGGTAGCACTGACTTCACTGTGCGTGTGTCTGTCTGAATGGGCGTATATGAGGCATCATTATAAAGTGCTTTGAGCTTCTGATTCAGATGGAAAAGCGCTATATAAATCAAATCAAATCAATTTTATTTATATAGCGCCAAATCACAACAAACAGTTGCCCCAAGGTGCCTTATATTGTAAGGCAAGGCCATACAATAATTATGGAAAAACCCCAACGGTCAAAACGACCCCCTGTGAGCAAGCACTTGGCAACAGTGGGAAGGAAAAACTCCCTTTTAACAGGAAGAAACCTCCAGCAGAACCAGGCTCAGGGAGGGGCAGTCTTCTGCTGGGACTGGTTGGGGCTGAGGGAGAGAACCAGGAAAAAGACATGCTGTGGAGGGGAGCAGAGATCAATCACTAATGAATTAAATGCAGAGTGGTGCATACAGAGCAAAAACAGAAAGAAACACTCAGTGCATCATGGGAACCCCCCAGCAGTCTAAGTCTATAGCAGGATAACTAAGGGATGGTTCAGGGTCACCTGATCCAGCCCTAACTATAAGTTTTAGCAAAAAGGAACGTTTTAAGCCTAATCTTAAAAGTAGAGAGGGTGTCTGTCTCCCTGATCTGAATTGGGAGCTGGTTCCAGAGGAGAGGAGCCTGAAAGCTGAAGGCTCTGCCTCCCATTCTACTCTTACAAACCCTAGGAACTACAAGTAAGCCTGCAGTCTGAGAGCGAAGCGCTCTATTGGGGTGATATGGTACTATGAGGTCCCTAAGATAAGATGGGACCTGATTATTCAAAACCTTATAAGTAAGAAGAAGAATTTTAAATTCTAGAATTAACAGGAAGCCAATGAAGAGAGGCCAATATGGGTGAGATATGCTCTCTCCTTCTAGTCCCTGTCAGTACTCTAGCTGCAGCATTTTGAATTAACTGAAGGCTTTTCAGGGAACTTTTAGGACAACCTGATAATAATGAATTACAATAGTCCAGCCTAGAGGAAATAAATGCATGAATTAGTTTTTCAGCATCACTCTGAGACAAGACCTTTCTAATTTTAGAGATATTGCGCAAATGCAAAAAAGCAGTCCTACATATTTGTTTAATATGCGCATTGAATGACATATCCTCATCAAAAATGACTCCAAGATTTCTCACAGTATTACTAGAGGTCAGGGTAATGCCATCCACCCATATAAATGCAGTCCATTGGTCCATTTACATTCATGTGCATCTCAAAAAATTTGAATTTTGCAGAGTTCAACATTTTTGTCAGTTATTTCATACATTTATTCACTTTCCATACCCACTTATTCCAATTAAGTGTCACGGGGGGGGTTGATCTATCCCAGCAGTCATTTGACAAGAGAATTACAGCCTACAGCTTAACAAAACAGAAAAGTATTGAAAAACATGAGAATGTTTCCTTTCAAGTTTGACTATTTATGTAATATAGTTTCATTATTGAAAAAACACAGTTCCTGAAATTAGGGCTCCATTTGTCAAAGCTCCACATACACAAACAACCCGATCTCACGCCAAGTTTGTGATAGTATCACAAACTTTGGGGTGACACAGGGGTCACAGGAGCATTGTGTGTGGTTATGGTTATGGTTAGGATTAAAATTAGTGACTGAAGGTGACCATGTCATGATAATATAACCAACAACCTTACATCTGTTGAAAAAGTAAGCACTACATTATCAGGTTTGATGGTCCGGAGTGTTTGGACACAAATGCAAGACTCAGACAAACAGCTCTGTGGTTCAAAGTGGTTTAGAGAGGTACTTAGCAGAGGTTGTTACACGTGAAGATGGTCCAAAACAAGCAGCAGTACAAAAATCATCAGGCAGAGGCGTGGTCAGGTAAACAGGCAGATGATCAAAAACACAACGAGGCAAGCAGGACTAGGAAAACGCACAAACAGCGCTGGAAAGAAGGCACAAGGTGCATCAATCTGGCAAGGGTCTGGTGCAACCAGTGAGCATTATAAAGACTCAGGTGATGAGCTGCAAATTAGGAACAGGTTTGTGTGGAAAGCACCAGAACGAGAAGTGGCCAGACAGAGTGAAATGCCCACCACCAAGCACCAAAAGGAAGACAAGAGAGATGTTGGGAAAGTGTCGGTACACGGACCCACAACAGGGGGCGCAAAGGAACGGACAATGGAGTAGGTCAAATAACAACACTTTACTGTTGTGAATGTGCACAACAAATACAAAAGATTACACCAATAGATCAGAATCAATTCACAAAGGTGTCGTGTGGGCAGGCTCGAAGATAGGAGACACCTGTCCAAAGCAGAACCGGAACCACACGATTTCCTCCGCCACCAGACCCCGGGAATACTGGAGCCGCCAAGTCCCGAACTCCCAGGTGGCCACTGCCTCCGCGTGTCGGACCTGGTACTGCTGGCGAGGAACAAAAACACAATTAAAGGTGGGCGCGTTTGCACCCAGTAATCCGCACGGCAGGAAAGCTACCTCCACCTCTCGTTGGAAAAAAGGTCTGTTATCACTCACAAAAATCACAAAAGGTTACTGTCAAGCAGTCAGCTGAGAATATTACCTTCCAGGTAGAACGATATCTCAGCAAAGAGGTGGAGACGTCGTCCTGCTGATGTACCCCTGCTGATTGGTAACAGCTGTTGCAGGTGATGCGTGACAGCTGTCACCCTAGCTGCTCCTGTGAGGCGGCTGCGCCCTCTGGTGCCTGGAGCCCGCACTCCAGGCAGGGCGCCCTCTGGTGGTGGGCCAGCAGTACCTTCTCTTCTGGCGGCCCACACAACAGGACCCCCCCCTCAACGGGCGCCTCCTGGCGCCCGACCAGGCTTGTCCAGGTGGCGGCGGTAGAAATCGGCCAGGAGGGCCGGGTCCAGGATGAAGCTCCTCTTCACCCAGGAGCGTTCTTCGGGGCCGTACCCCTCCCAGTCCACCAAATACTGGAAGCCCCGGCCCATCCTACGGACATCCAAAAGCCAGCGTACAGTCCAAGCCGGCTCGCCATCGATGATCCGGGCAGGAGGCGGCGCCGGACCTGGAGTACAGAGGGGTGAGGAGTGATGAGGTTTAATCCGGGACACATGAAACACAGGATGGATCCGCAGTGAGGCCGGCAGCCGAAGCCTCACTGCGGCTGGACTGATGACCTTCAGGATCTTGAATGGGCCGATGTAACAGTCCTGTAACTTGGGGGAGTCCACTTGGAGGGGGATGTCCTTTGTGGATAACCACACCTCCTGCCCAGGCCGATACGCAGGGGCCGGGGTCCGCCGACGGTCTGCATGGGCTTTTGCCCTCGTCCGGGCCTTTAGCAAAGCAGAACAGGCGGCATGCCACACCCGGCGGCACTTCCGCAGGTGGGCCTGGACCGAGGGCACACCGACCTCTCCCTCAACCACCGGAAACAACGGGGGCTGATACCCCAGACATACCTCAAAAGGGGAGAGGCCGGTGGCTGAAGACACCTGGCTGTTATGGGCATACTCGATCCAGGCCAAATGGGTACTCCAGGCCGCCGGGTGTGCGGCAGTCACGCAGCGCAAGGCCTGCTCCACCTCCTGGTTTACCCGTTCTGCTTGCCCGTTGGTCTGAGGGTGGTACCCGGACGAGAGACTCACCGTGGTCCCCAGTTCCCGGCAGAAGCTCCTCCAGACTTGCGAGGAGAACTGGGGACCGCGATCGGAGACGATGTCTGTTGGAATCCCATGCAGCCGGACGACGTGGTGGACCAGGAGGTCCGCTGTCTCCTGGGCTGTTGGGAGCTTTGGGAGGGCCACGAAGTGGGCCGCCTTGGAGAATCGATCCACTATCGTGAGGATGGTGGTGTTACCCTGGGATGGCGGGAGGCCCGTGACAAAATCCAGGCCGATGTGGGACCAGGGGCGATGAGGCACAGGCAGCGGCTGGAGTAAACCTGATGCCCGGCGATGGTCAGCCTTGCCCCTGGCGCAGGTGGTGCAGGCCTGGATATAATCCCAGACGTCGGCCTCTAGGGACGCCCACCAGAAGCGCTGCCGGACAACTGCCACGGTTCTTCGCACCCCTGGATGACAGGAGAGCTTGGAGCCGTGACAGAAGTCCAGGACTGCAGCCCTAGCTTCTGGTGGGACATATAGTTTGTTCTTCGGCCCAGTTCCAGGGTCCGGGCTTCGTGCCAGGGCCTCCCGGACGGTTCTCTCTACGTCCCAGGTGAGGGTGGCCACGATAGTGGACTCCGGGATGATGGGTTCCGGTGGATCCGACAACTCCGCTTTGACTTCATCTTCATGTACCCGGGACAAGGCATCCGATCTCTGGTTCTTGGTCCCGGGACAGTAGGTGATCCGGAAGTCAAAACGGCCGAAGAACAGTGACCAGCGGGCTTGCCTGGGGTTCAGCCGCTTGGCGGTCCTGATATACTCCAGGTTCCGGTGGTCAGTGAAAACCGTGAATGGCACGGACGTTCCCTCCAACAGATGTCTCCACTCTTCAAGAGCCTCTTTCACCGCAAGGAGTTCTCGATTGCCGACGTCATAGTTCCGTTCGGCCGGGGTCAACCTGCGGGAAAAATAGGCACACGGGTGAAGGACCTTATCGGTCTTCCCGCTCTGGGAAAGCACGGCTCCTATCCCTGAGTCCAAGGCGTCCACTTCAACCACTAACTGGCGACTAGGATCGGGCTGCACCAGAACGGGTGCAGACGAGAAGCGCCGTTTCAACTCCTTGAATGCGGCATCGCAACGATCCGACCAGGTGAAGGGGACTTTTGGTGAGGTCAGGGCTGTCACGGGGCTACCTACCTGACTGTAGCCCTTAATGAACCTCCTGTAGAAATTTGCAAAGCCGAGGAACTGTTGCAGCTTCCTACGGCTAGTGGGTTGGGGCCAGTCTCTCACCGCCGCAACCTTGGCCGGATCAGGAGCGACGGAGTTGGGGGAGATGATAAACCCCAGGAAGGACAAAGATGTGCGGTGAAACTCACACTTCTCGCCCTTCACAAACAGCCGGTTCTCCAACAACCGCTGCAGGACCTGACGTACATGCCGGACATGAGTCTCAGGATCCAGAGAAAAGATGAGTATATCGTCTAGATATACGAAGACGAATCATGCAGGAAATCCCGCAAGACATCATTAACCAATGCTTGGAACGTCGCGGGGGCGTTTGTGAGGCCGAACAGCATGACCAGGTACTCAAAGTGACCTAATGGGGTGTTGAATGCCGTCTTCCATTCGTCTCCCTTCCGGATCCGAACCAGGTGATACGCATTTCTAAGATCCAGCTTAGTAAAGATTTTGGCTCCATGCAGGGGGGTGAACACGGAATCTAATAATGGCAACGGGTATCGGTTGCGAACCGTAATCTCATTCAGCCCCCTGTAATCAATACATGGGCGAAGTCCGCCATCTTTCTTGCCCACAAAAAAGAAACCTGCCCCCATCGGGGAGGTGGAGTTCCGGATCAGCCCGGCAGCTAATGAGTCCTGGATGTAGGTCTCCATTGATTCGCGCTCAGGTTGTGAGAGGTTGTACAGCCTGCTGGACGGGAACTCAGTGCCTGGAACCAAATCAATGGCACAATCGTACGGACGGTGCGGGGGAAGGGTGAGTGCCAGATCCTTGCTGAAGACATCAGCAAGGTCGTGGTACTCAACCGGCACTGCCGTCAGATTGGGAGGGACTTTGACCTCCTCCTTAGCCTGGGAACCGGGAGGAACCGAGGATCCTAAACACACCCGATGGCAGGTTTCGCTCCACTGAACCACCACCCCAGACGGCCAATCGATCCGGGGATTGTGCTTTAACATCCATGGGATGCCCAAAATCACGCGGGAGGTAGAAGAAGTTACAAAAAACTCAATCTCCTCCCGGTGGTTTCCAGACACCACCAGAGTTACTGGTTGTGTCTTGTGTGTGAGTAAAGGGAGGAGGGTGCCATCTAGTGCCCGCACCTGCAATGGCAAAGGAAGCGCCACCAGAGGGAGTCCTACCTCCTTTGCCCATCTGCTGTCTAGCAGATTCCCTTCTGACCCCGTGTCCACCAGTGCTCGGGCTTGAAGGGTTAAATCCCCGCTCAGGATTGTGACTGGGAGTCGTGTGGCAATTTGTGTGTGTCTCACTTGAATGTCTTGACCCCCCCTTAGCCCAGTCTCTAAGGGTGAGTGTTGACGTTTTGGCCGTTTGGGGCAGTCTCTCTGTGTGTGCTCTGTTGAGCTGCAGAGAAAACACTCTCCACAGATCAGCCTCCCCATTTTGGCCCTGTGCGTTTCCCTAACAACGTCACCAGGGGGAGCTGTTGCCCCACAAAGCGCTGCGGCTGTGGAGCGTGGGGAGGGCGGCCCCTTTTCGAACCCGGAAGGGAGAGGGGCGGCGCGTATCCGGTCACGTCCTTCGCCTCGCTCCCGACGGCGTTCCTGTAACCGATTGTCTAATCGTATAACGACATCAATAAGCCCGTCTAAATCCCGTGGTTCGTCCTTGGCCACCAGGAGCTCCTTCAGGACCAACGACAGTCCGTTTACGAAGGCGGCACGGAGGGCAGTGTTATTCCAGCCGGACCTCACAGCCGCAATGCAGTCGGTCGACAGGAGGGAGAGCCGCAGCAGCGCCCTGAGGGCGCGCTTCCACCTGCGCGGCGAGAGCCTCCACCCTGCGGTTAAGGAGGATGTTCTGCTCGGTCATTAAATCCAACCGAGCCGTGAAAGCGGTGAGGATCCGCTGCAACTCACCGATCATTCCTCCTGCGGACGCCTGTGCGCCCTGTTCTTCCATTGGCCGTTCAACAGCCGGTTGACGCCCCTCGGGATCCATGACGCTGGCCGAGATATCCTGTTGGGAAAGTGTCGGTACACGGACCCACAACAGGGGGCGCAAAGGAACGGACAATGGAGTAGGTCAAATAACAACACTTTACTGTTGTGAATGTGCACAACAAATACAACAGATTACAACAATAGATCAGAATCAATTCACAAAGGTGTCGTGTGGGCAGGCTCGAAGATAGGAGACACCTGTCCAAAGCAGAACCGGAACCACACGATTTCCTCCGCCACCAGACCCCGGGAATACTGGAGCCGCCAAGTCCCGAACTCCCAGGTGGCCACTGCCTCCGCGTGTCGGACCTGGTACTGCTGGCGAGGAACAAAAACACAATTAAAGGTGGGCGCATTGCACCCAGTGATAACCCAGTCTGTTATCACTCACAAAAATCACAAAAGGTTACTGTCAAGCAGTCAGCTGAGAATATTACCTTGCAGGTAGAACGATATCTCGGCAAAGAGGTGGAGACGTCGTCCTGCTGATGTACCCCTGCTGATTGGTAACAGCTGTTGCAGGTGATGCGTGACAGCTGTCACCCTAGCTGCTCCTGTGAGGCGGCTTTGTTTAATATGCGCATTGAATGACATATCCTGATCAAAAATGACTCCAAGATTTCTCACAATATTACTAGAGGTCAGGGTAATGCCATCCAGAGTAAGGATCTGGTTAGACACCATGTTTCTAAGATTTGTGGGGCCAAGTACAATAACTTCAGTTTTATCTGAGTTTAAAAGCAGGAAATTAGAGGTCATCCATGTCTTTATGTCTGTAAGACAATCCTGCAGTTTAGCTCATTGGTGTGTGTCCTCTGGCTTCATGGATAGATAAAGCTGAGTATCATCTGCATAACAATGAAAATTTAAGCAATGCTGTCTAATAATACTGCCTAAGGGAAGCATGTATAAAGTGAATAAAATTGGTCCTAGCACAGAACCTTGTGGAACTCCATAATCAACCTTAGTCTGTGAAGAAGATTCCCCATTTACATGAACAAATTGTAATCTATTAGATAAATATGATTCAAACCACTGCAGCGCAGTGCCTTTAATACCTATGGCATGCTCTAATCTCTGTAATAAATTTTTATGGTCAACAGTATCAAAAGCAGCACTGAGGTCTAACAGAACAAGCACAGAGATGAGTCCACTGTCTGAGGCCATAATAAGATCATTTGTAACCTTCACTAATGCTGTTTCTGTACTATGATGAATTCTAAACCCTGACTGAAACTCTTCAAATAGACCATTCCTCTGCAGATAATCAGTTAGCTGTTTTACAACTACCCTTTCAAGACTTTTTGAGAGAAAAGGAAGGTTGGAGATTGGCCTATAATTAGCTAAGATAGCTGGGTCAAGTGATGGCTTTTTAAGTAATGGTTTAATTACTGCCACCTTAAAAGCCTGTGGTACATAGCCAACTAATAAAGGCAGATTGATCATATTTAAGATCGAAGCATTAATTAACAGTAGGGCTTCCTTGAGCAGCCTGGTAGGAATGGGGTCTAATAGACATGTTGATGGTTTGGAGGAAGTAACTAATGAAAATAACTCAGAACAATCGGAGAGAAAGAGTCTAACCAAATACCGGCATCACTGAAAGCAGCCAAAGAGAACGATATGTCTTTGGGATGGTTATGAGTAATTTTTTCTCTAATAGTTAAAATTTTATTAGCAAAGAAAAATTTCCATACCATAAGTCAGAACAAGATCTAAGGTATGATTAAAGTGGTGGGTGGACTCATTTACATTTTGAGCAAAGCCAATCGAGTCTAACAATAGATTAAATGCAGTGTTGAGTCTGTCATTCTCAGCATCTGTGTGGATGTTAAAATCGCCCACTATAATTATCTTATCTGAGCTAAGCACTAAGTCAGACAAAAGGTCCGAAAATTCACAGAGAAACTCACTGTAACGACCAGGAGGACGATAGATAACTGGTTTTTGGGACTTCCAATTTGGATGGACAAGACTAAGAGACAAGCTTTCAAATGAATTAAAGCTCTGTCTGGGTTTTTGATTAATTAATAAGCTGGAGTGGAAGATTGCTGCTAATCCTCCGCCTCGGCCCGTGCTACGAGCATTCTGGCAGTTAGTGTGACTCGGGGGCAGTGATGCCGGTAACGCGTTACTTAGTAACGCGTTACTCTAATCTGACCACTTTTTTTAGTAACGAGTAATCTAACGCGTTAATCTTTCCAAATCAGTAATCAGATTAAAGTTACTTCTCCATGTCACTGTGCGTTACTATTATTTTTTCATTGTGGGTCGATAGCAGCATTAAACTTGGTCTGTGGGCAGGAGGTCGGGGTTCGACTGAACTGCCCACTTTAAGTGAGCTGTGAGCTTTTCATCCCCGTTTTTTTGCAGCTGCTCGACTCGTCCTCACCTCTTAAAGCGCGGTGATCAGCACACCTGCACTGAGCTTTACAAAGACATTTTTATACTTTTTTTCCTCCTTTATTTAGAATTCTGAGCTGAGCCGCTCTGTATCTGGTCATTAAAAACAGCTGATCCTCTGCGACGCGTCAACAACTAACACTATTTTCCACTCAAATGCACCTAAACTCTCTTTCTGAGGACCACATGATGTGAAAATGCAATAAAACTTTCTTACCTGTAAATCTGGTCATGTTTTCTGCATAAATAAATGTTATCCATTCTTTGTGCTCAAACGCCAAAGCAGGGGCGAATCCAGATGGAATGGGGGCGTGGGGCAAGGATGTGCCCCCCTCACAACACCCCTAGATTAAAGGTCCAGTTTTGAAGCCGTTTTTTACTACAACTACTAATATTGCTTAAAATAATAATAATTTCGACAAGTAAAATGTTTAGAGAGAATTTAAATGTTAGAAAAATGTTAGAATTTAATAGTTACATTTATAAAAAATGTAGGTTCGAAATTGCAAGTTTTACTGTTACAGTGCTGTCAACAGTTAAATATGAGGTCAAGAAAGAGGTCTTTATTTTACTTTTTATAAAACAAGTATTTATTTTCATTGAAGTCAAGAAAGGGTGACTATAAAGTGAATTTTGGCAAAACAGGTATCATTGTCATGTTGAGGTGGCAGAGGGTTGTTGTCGACAGCTGGGAAAAGTAACTAAAAAAGTAACTAGTAATCTAACTTAGTTACTTTTACAATTGAGTAATCAGTAAAGTAACTAAGTTACTTTTTCAAGGAGTAATCAGTAATCAGTAATTGGATTACTTTTTCAAAGTAACTGTGGCAACACTGCTCGGGGGTGTTGACTCATTTAAACTAATAGACCACATTTAACTGTTTTAGTCTGTGGTGCAGTTGAAGGTGCTATATTATTTTTTCTTTTTGAATTTTTATGCTTAAATAGATTTTTACTGGTTGTTGGTGGTCTGGGAGCAGGCACCGTCTCTACGGGGATGGGGTAATGAGGGGATGGCAGGGGGAGAGAAGCTGCAGAGAGGTGTGTAAGACTACAACTCTGCTTCCTGGTCCCAACCCTGGATAGTCACGGTTTGGAGGATTTAAGAAAATTGGCCAGATTTCTAGAAATGAGAGCTGCTCCATCCAAAGTGGGATGGATGCCGTCTCTCCTAACAAGACCAGGTTTTCCCCAGAAGCTTTGCCAATTATCTATGAAGCCCACCTCATTTTTTGGACACCACTCAGACAGCCAGCAATTCAAGGAGAACATGCGGCTAAACATGTCACTCCCGGTCCGATTGGGGAGGGGCCCAGAGAAAACTACAGAGTCCGACATTGTTTTTGCAAAGTTACACACCGATTCAATGTTAATTTTAGTGACCTCCGATTGGCGTAACTGGGTGTCATTACTGCTGATGTGAATTACAATCTTACCAAATTTATGCTTAGCCTTAGCCAGCAGTTTCAAATTTCCTTCAATGTCGCCTGCTCTGGCCCCCAGAAGACAATTGACTATGGTTGCTGGTGTCGCTATCTTCACATTTCTCAAAACAGAGTCGCCAATAACCAGAGTTTGATCCTCAGCGGGTGTGTCGCCGAGTGGGGAAAAACGGTTAGAGATGTGAACGGGCTGGCGGTGTACACGGGGCTTCTGTTTAGGGCTACGCTTCCTCCTCACAGTCACCCAGTCGGCCTGCTTTCCCGGCTGCTCGGGATCTGCCGGGAGGGAACTAACGGCGGCTAAGCTACCTTGGTCCGCAGCGACTACAGGGGCCTGGCTAGCTGTAGGATTTTCCACGGTGCGGAGCCGAGTCTCCAATTCGCCCAGCCTGGCCTCCAAAGCTACAAATAAGCTACACTTATTACAAGTACCATTACTGCTAAAGGAGGCTGAGGAATAACTAAACATTTCACACCCAGAGCAGAAAAGTGCAGGAGAGACAGGAGAAGCCACCATGCTAAACCGGCTAAGAGCTAGTAGCTGCGCTAAGCTAGCGGATTCCTAAAAACACGCAATGTGAATAATGTGTAAATAATTTAGAGGTGATTCAGCAGAGCGAGTGCTTTAGTTACGGCATGTGAAGATTACACTGTGAAACAAATCGTTATCTAGTTAACTAGATCAATCTAACTGCGCAGATTAAACAGCTAACAGATACAGAAAAACACCACTGTGCTCCGGAACAGGAAGTGATACAATACCGCAGTGAGAGCCAACCACCAGTAGAGGTTCAACACCAACAAAGTCCAAAATGTTGCCCACTGTGGGGCTGTGCTGCATTATAGCGCAGCCCTCAGGCACTCAACACCATGGAGGTCACATCTGATGACATCTCCTCTGTTTTTAAAATAAAAACCTATGCATGAAATTGCGAAGCCTCTTACTAGCCTTGCTCCTAACTTGGGTCAGCTGTACAACAGCAGTACGGGCCATGTACGTGCTGTACGTGTTCTTAATTTTTCACAGAACCAATAGAATTTGTATGTACATGTCAAAAAATCTCCACACGGTACGTATGTGATGCATAAATCTCACACATGGTTTTGCCATTTCTATTCCCGTAGACTGTCCGTAACAGGACATAGACGAATTGTGAGTGAGGCTTCACCTGCTTTTATTTTGAAATGTTCAAATTACCTGATACAGTCTGTTACAATCTACTGGCAAAAATTAGGTTGGACCCTTTGACCAGCTTCCCACTGAGCCAACCCACTGCTGATGACATGGCGGAACCAAGTAGCGCTGATCTCATCTGTATGAATTTCTCTATTTCTTCTGACCCGTCATGTATGTTGTTTTAGTCCTCCTCTTCCCATTCCTCCTCTTGCTCTTCCTCAAACACCTCTTTTTGTCATTCTTTTTCCAAAATTGTCCTCCATTGTTGTCCACACTGAAGAGCATACCTGGCTCCTATTCATGGTGATCAAGATCTGATTTCCATGTGACATGATTGGTGAGTCTTCACATGTGCATTCTGGGTTCAGGTGGTTGCTACTTGAGTGTGATGTTTCAATGGCAGTGTTTAGCAGTGAACACACAAAGGCTTTCAGTTTTCAATGATGGTGGTTGGTGTGTGCGGCGAAGAATTTGGACATAGTTGTACAAATCGTGGCTGACATTCTGTTCCTTGTGTGTCAAATTTTAAAATCTGTATTATTTTTATTTTTATTTATTTTTATTTTTATCTGTATTATTTTTATTTTTTATATATATTTTAGTGTGTAAGCAATCATAACTGTCCACAAAACACTCATTGACACCGTCCATATTTGGGTAAATCACAGAAGGTTGGCTGTTCACAGAGTGCTGTATCAAAGCACGGTCATGGAAAGTTGACTGGAAGGGAAGAGTGTGGTAGAAAATATGCACAAGCAACAGCGATGACCACTGCCATGAAAAGATTGTCAAGCATAGACAATTCAAGAAGATGGGGGAGCTTCATAAGGAGTGACAAGAGGCTGGAGTCACTATGCATAGAATGTCCAGGAAATGGGCATTGAATTCCGATTTTCAAGCAAGTCCAGAGCCAGAGACAATGTCAGGACCATCTTACCTGGGTTAAGGAGAAAAGAACTGAACCCTTGCTCAGTGGTCAAAAGTCCTCTTTTCATTTCATTTGGGAAATTAAGGTTCCAGAGTCTGGAGGAAGAGTGGAGAGGCACCGAATGTTATGTGCAGACGCGAGTTGAGGAGCGCAACCAGCGTCTGACTGAACCCAGCGCTAAAATAACCAGAAAGCGGTTCCAAAAACAAAACATTTATTTCCCTTCTGTGCAATAACTTGTGTACAACATAAATGTGCGGTTGTCTGGCGAGGTGAAGGATGGCGCGCTCTCCAGCGCACAAATGGATCGAAGCCCAACGCTTCTGGACGCAGACTCACCGCCAAACACCCCTCAGGTGGACACGACAAACTGACTCTGAAGGATGGAAAAGGTGAGGTAAGTCAACAGCTACAACAAATATCCTTCCCGGCAATTCTGCTCGAATCACTCATGGCTTAAATACAGAACGCCATCTCATTATCTGCTTCAGCTGAAAGTCTTTAAGTTTGCACGTGAGCATCATCCACAGGTGCTGCAAGTCATTAGGCCTGCACGTGAACATCCTCCACAAGTGCAGCCAATAATGCTGATGAGGGTGAAGGACTCTTCTGCCAGCACCTTCTCCACAGACAAAAACCAGTTTGCATACCACCTGGAGAGCAAAGAAAAGAAAACAACACCAAAATGTCCAGCCAAACCCCCCAACACACAACACCGAATCCAAGTTGCTTACGTCCAGTGTGAAGCTTCCACAGTTGATGATGATTTGGGGTGCCATGCTATGTGCTGGTGTTGGTCCACTGTGTTTTATTAAGTCCAACAACAACACAGCTGTTCACTACGAGGTTTTAGAGAACTTCATGCTTCCATTTGCTGACAAGCTTTATGGATATGCTTATTTTCTTTTCCAGCAGGACTTGGCCCACAGTGCCACAACTACTAGTAATTAGCTTGCTGATCATGGTATTACTGTATTTGAATGGCCATCCACCTAGCTTGACCAGAACCCCTTAGATTTTTCATAGTTTATTGCCAAGAGGAAGATGAGCGTCAAAGCAACCTGAGCTTACTGTAACACCTTAGCAGTGACGTATGTCTTTGCCACGTCGCGCTGATACAGTAATTCATGGAAAAAGGAGCCCCAACCAAGTACTGAGTGCATAAGTGAACATAATTTACAGATGTTCAACATTTCTGTCTTATAAATCCTTATTTGGATTGATTTTACAAAATATTTTAATATTTTGAGATACAGTATGTTTTTTGTTGTCTTTTGGAGCTGCACACCACAAGGTTCTGTGCTAGGACCAATTTTATTCACTTTATACATGCTTCCCTTAGGCAGTATTATTAGACGGCATTGCTTAAATTTTCATTGTTACGCAGATGATACCCAGCTTTATCTATCCATGAAGCCAGAGGACACACACCAATTAGCTAAACTGCAGGATTGTCTTACAGACATAAAGACATGGATGACCTCTAATTTCCTGCTTTTAAACTCAGATAAAACTGAAGTTATTGTACGTGGCCCCACAAATCTTAGAAACATGGTGTCTAACCAGATCCTTACTCTGGATGGCATTACCCTGACCTCTAGTAATACTGTGAGAAATCTTGGAGTCATTTTTGATCAGGATATGTCATTCAATGCGCATATTAAACAAATATGTAGGTCTGCTTTTTTGCATTTACGCAATATCTCTAAAATTAGAAAGGTCTTGTCTCAGAGTGATGCTGAAAAACTAATTCATGCATTTATTTCCTCTAGGCTGGACTTGTTGTGTGGGCCGCTGAAGAGGAGGTACTGCTGGCCGACCACCACAAGATGGCGCCCTGCTTGAAGTGCGGGCTTCAAGCGCGAGAGGGCGTCGCTCATCATCCGTACCAGCTGTCACTCATCCACCACTCAACACCATCACCATAAAGGCCGGACTGCAACTCCACCTCCTCGCCGAGAAATCAGCTACCTTGGAGGTAATATTCTCTGCTGTATTTAACGCTGACTAATAATCTGAACTTCTTTGCAGCCGTTTTCCTGTGGGATTGCCTTATCTGTGGGATTGGCGTTTGGTGTGATCAGCGACTGCTTCGCTTCACACCCCAACCAGATAAGTGGTTAGACAGGAGCTGCACGAGTGTGTGATTGGAGGTGGAGGTGCTCCCTCCTTACTGAACACAGACTGTGGGATTACTGAGTGTGCGTACTCACACTCACCTGTGCTGTTTCTATTCTCTGCCAGCAGTACCAGGTCTGACAGCTGAAGACGGTGACCACCTGGGGACCCAGAACTTGGCGGCTCCGGTGTTCTTCAGGTCCGTTGGCAGTGAGGGCCGTGTGGGATCCGGCTCGGTTCTGGACGGGCGTCTCCTATCCTCAAACCTGCCCACACGTCACCCAACGTGTAATTGACTGTAGTCCCAAACTGATTGTTGTCTGTATTCCGTTGTGCACAATTTACAACATTAAATTGTTACTGTTTGGCTTATCCATTGCCCGTTCTTTTACGCCCCCTGTTGTGGGTCTGTGTTCCTACACTTTCACAACAGGACTATTGTAATTCATTATTATCAGGTTGTCCTAAAAGTTCCCTGAAAAGCCTTCAGTTAATTCAAAATGCTGCAGCTAGAGTACTAACGGGGACTAGAAGGAGAGAGCATATCTCACACATATTGGCCTCTCTTCATTGGCTTCCTGTTAATTCTAGAATAGAATTTAAAATTCTTCTTCTTACTTATAAGGTTTTGAATAATCAGGTCCCATCTTATCTTAGGGACCTCATAGTACCATATCACCCCAATAGAGCGCTTCGCTCTCAGACTGCAGGCTTACTTGTAGTTCCTAGGGTTTGTAAGAGTAGAATGGGAGGCAGAGCCTTCAGCTTTCAAGCTCCTCTCCTGTGGAACCAGCTCCCAATTCAGATCAGGGAGACAGACACCCTCTCTACTTTTAAGATTAGGCTTAAAACTTTCCTTTTTGCTAAAGCTTATAGTTAGGGCTGTATCAGGTGACCCTGAACCATCCCTTAGTTATGCTGCTATAGACTTAGACTGCTGGGGGGTTCCCATGATGCACTGAGTGTTTCTTTCTCTTTTTGCTCTGTATGCACCACTCTGCATTTAATCATTAGTGATTGATCTCTGCTCCCCTCCACATTATGTCTTTTTCCTGGTTCTCTCCCTCAGCCCCAACCAGTCCCAGCAGAAGACTGCCCCTCCCTGAGCCTGGTTCTGCTGGAGGTCTCTTCCTGTTAAAAGGGAGTTTTTCCTTCCCACTGTCGCCAAGTGCTTGCTCACAGGGGGTCGTTTTGACCGTTGGGGTTTTTACGGAATTATTGTATGGCCTTGCCTTACAATATAAAGCGCCTTGGGGCAACTGTTTGTTGTGATTTGGCGCTATATAAATAAAACTGATTGATTGATTGATTGAAGTGGGTGAACAGAGGTTTTAAATATTTAGGCATTTTGATTTAAAGTCCTGAGCAAATATGTTCAGCTGCAATTTTGCTCCTATACTTAAAAAAGTAGAAGAATATGTCCAGCATTTAATCCCTGCTGCTGCTGTGGGTGCATGGTGTATGCCCTCGCACTGTGTTCATGCACGCGCACACAAGCATGCACGAAATCATCGCTGTGGATTGTTCGCACCTGTCTGACTGTGTGTCCTGCTCAACAGCGGGTGGAATTTTTCGAGGTTCGCCAATTCGGGGATTGCCCTTTTTCAGATGGTTTCTGCTTCTTTTGCCCAACTTTGTGTTATGTGAAGGGGCCCTAATGTCGCTCCTGTGCGACACAAATTTTGATGAAATTTTCAACACAGATACATATTAGGCCATGGAAGACACCGTTAAAATTTGGAGGTGATCCAGATCCAAATCTGGATTCTGGATCAAGTTTCACTTTATATAGGCTTTGAAGGATTACTTCAAAACTACTTCATGGATTCTCACCAAATTTGCCCCACAGACAAATATTCAGGCATGGAAGATGCCACTGAATTTTGGAGGTTATCTGGATCCAGATCCGTATCTGGATTGTGGACATAGTGGTGGCTGACAAGGGAAGGAAAACCACATTTGTGATTGATGTGGCAATCCCAGCTAATGGCAACATCAGAAAGGAGCATGAGAAAATAGAGAAATACCAAGGGCTGAAGGAGCAGCTGGAATTGCAGGCACAATATCAGAGGTCTCTATCCAGAAGAGTGCAGTCGTAGGAACAATTAAAATAGTGCGCTGAACCCTCAAACACCCAGGCCTCTGGTCAAAGACCCGAACTTGAGGAACACACATACCACCCTCCCCCGGGGGATATATACACTTCTGTGTCATAGCATACAGAAGTCACGGTTTGGTACACGCTTATCTTTAGACATTAAAAAGCAACAAGAGCAAAAAAAGAAAAGTACAAACACAAAAACAAAAGTGTAAGACTAGATTTTTTTGTGCATGGTGAATGCGACATCTGGGTGATGCCAACAGATGTATGTTAGCATGTTTGCAAAAATACTAAAATACACATCCTGTATTGAACCGATAAAGGACACACTTTTTCAGGCTGGATCACAAATCTGGCAACTTGCTTCCAATGGACTGCATGCTGACTGATGCCCTTCTAATCACTATAAGGATGTATGTGTTTCTTCTGTTTCTGCTTAACACTTCTTTTAGTTTTTAAGTGCCAGCACCTTCTCCACATCTTATTTAACTAAATTTCTCCTATTGTGAATCTTAGGAGTGGTTAGCGTTTCGTTAGCGGTAAGCAGAGGTGAGACGAAGTCACCATCAAGTCACTCTCAAGTCATGAATCAGCAAGTCCCAAGTCAAGTCTCAAGTCATAATTAAAACCAATTGTTTGCAAGCTGACTTGAGACTTGACTTGGGACTTGCAGATTGATGACTTGAGAATGACTTGACAGTGACTTTGTCCCACCTCTGGCGGTTAGCTTTCGCTTTCGTTAGCTTTGGCTACACTTTTTTGTAACCGTTTCTTTTATTACTGTTAGCAGTCTAATACTTCTGTTAGTTTTCAGTGTAACTGCTGTGAATTTTAGCTCATTATTTTACTCCTGTGTGAATCTTAGGAGTGGTTAGCATTTTCGTTAGTGGTTAGCTTGCACTAACTTGGCTACACTCTTGGATTTTCTGGTGCACAATGTACACTACTCTACATTTTACATTAATCCTGCGCAATGCTGGCAGATAGGGTGGCTCTATTAGAGAGCCATATCCATAAGCTATAACATCTTCTTAGTTCAGTGGAGTTAGATGTTACGGGCACTCCAGATGAGGTTAGTGCTGAGCCAGCTAGTGCACCCATCAGCAATAGCTTAGCAATGCGAGCTGGAGAAGATGGCTTTCAGATGGCTGTTAAGCGAAGGAAGTCACGTGGGGCTCGGTGCTGAGTTGTGGTACCTGGATCACACCCGCCACTATGAACTGTGAACTGGTTTTCAGCCTTGGATAAGCCTGTTGTTAGATCTTTGAGCCCACATGTGACTCTCACACCTACCTCCAGGCTGAAACGCCAGGTGTTAGTGATAGGGGAGTCTATCACCCACAAAGTCAAGTTACAGACACCGGCTGAAGTTAAATGTATTTCTGGGGCCAGAGCTCCCGACATTGCCTCTCATCTTAGGGTGCTGACGCTGCAGAAGGGTAGAGAAACAAAGGAACATGACACCAGATACAGCCACATAGTTATTCATATCAGCGCCAATGATGATAGAATGAAGCACTCTGATGTCACATAAATGGACATAGAGAGGATTTGTGACCTCGTCAGAAAGATGTGTCAGCATCAATTAATAGTCTCTGGTCCCCTCCCCTCCCCGGGGTAATGATGGTGCAATTTTGTAGACAGCATAGCTATAGTTTTATTGATAACTGGCCTTTGTTTTGGGGCTGCTGTGGCTTGCTGATGCCAGACAGCATTTATCCTACTGGTTAAGGCACCGTCATCTTGTCTGCGAACATTGATACAGCTCTAGAGGGAGGGTAACATTAGGACTTTACAGTAGGCTATGGAGCAGGTGATTAGAGACCCTGCACGGTTTATGACAAATGCGGGTGTGGAATCTATTAGCTTAGCGGGGAAATTAGTGCAGAAAATCCACTATGGTGATAGTGCAGTTTATGTGGTAGGGAGGGAAATGTGTCCAGTTGAGACTGTGGCCTGTTTCCATAAATGAGTCCATAAAAGCATAGAGTGATATGCCTTACAGACTTAATAACCATCACATTGGATGGCATTGAAATTGAAGATGGCCTGCTGGCTGTTCCAGTAATATCAAATATTTTGTGTCTGCTACCTACAATCCATGTGGAATATTTCAATCCTAAACCTACTTCTAGTGTTATGTGTCGGACGCAGCCCGGAGAACCGACCAGCGTTTGAAGGACCCAGTATAAAATAAGCAGAGCACGGTACAAAGGATAACAGGGTTTAATGAACATAACAATGTGTGAAAAATATAAAAGTGCACGGTCTGGCGTGGTGGATTGCGGTGCGCTCCCAGCAGCGCTAACGGTCCGGAGCCAGAACTGGTTCGGACCCAAGGACCCCGCCGACACCCCCCAGGTGGCCGCGACAAACCGAGTCTGTGAAAGAAGGAATCATTATGTGAGTCCACACTCAACACACAGAGAGAACGCTCAAAGGTGTACAAACAGCAAACACTTCCTGGCTTAATTACTAATCAGCTTCCCACCCTGCAGGCATGGAACATCCAGTTCACAAACTCACTGCAGCGGAAGCTGATTTAAACGACCAACATACAGCTCAATATAATAAGGTGTGAGGGACACCACATTTACTGACTGTATAAATGTTAGTCACAAAATCTAACGTACCTCAGGAAGTGTGCTGACGAGCGTGAGACCTCACCCTCTCCTCTTTCACAGACCATGCATCAAACCTGGACGTTCTCTGCATCCACTGATGATGAGATGGCTCCCGAGACGACGATCTCACCCGTCTGGTCACAAGGTCGAGTCTCTGGCAAATACACACTGTGTACTCCAGTCTTAAATGCCACCATGTTCCAATCCATGTAGATGCACCACAGCTGTGAGTCCTGACGAGCCGCAGGTGATCAGGGTGAGGTCCTGATAAACTCAGCTACACAGCCACTCAGTCCCAAATGCAAGCCACCTGGAAGAAAAAAGAAAAGACAAACAAAAAGGCAGCCAGGCCCCCCAGCCATACAACAGTACCCCACCCTCACGGGAAGCCTCCCGGCGACCACACAAACCTGGCCCAGGAGAAACACCCCCCTCCAGGGACCATGGCTGGAAACCGTATCTGCATTCATCTTCCAACAGAATCTTCATCTACAGAACGGTAGATGTCTTCTCCTCTGGCTGCATCTTTGCCCTTGTTTCTATCAGTCAATTAGCACAGGTGTGGCCAGGAGTTCTTGAACCTGTGCGGTCAGCCTTTGTCCAACCATGTTCACAGTCTGATTAGTCATAAAACAAAAAAGACAAACACAAACAACCAAAACACCCCCCCCCCCCTCCCCAGAGGCCCGTTCCATCAAACCCCGGGAAGGGGAGAAAAGAAAAACAACCCAAACTTAAGCTTGCAAATAAAACTGCTAACACCCCCCCAATGACATGTAAGGACCAACACCCCCCAGAGGACATCCCGCCAGCTCCAGGAGTAATAACCACAGCCGAGGTCCCTCTGGGATCCAACATCACCCACGGGGACTCCCAGCGCCTCCCAGAGGACCATTCCATCAACCCCAGGAGACGCCTCCCCTCATGACCAACGGACCCAGCCCCGGCCGTCTATGGCTAGATGGACCCACAGCCCTTTCCCCCCCAGAGGACACCACAGTCAAACCCTGAGGGCGGAAACTGGGGGGAAAAACAAAAGGAGAGAAAAAAAAACCATACAAACAAAACAACCCCAACCCCACCCCCTTGGCACAGTGGAAACTGGAAGCACGTCCAGTGTCACCAACCGTGACTATACCCCAGAAGCCAACCGGGAGGAGTGGAACAGCGGTTATGGCAGGTGGCACAAAACAGCGCCACTCCTCCGACTTCTAAACCAGCCACCAGCTGCGGGTATATCCCACTGCCCCAAACCTCAGCCACGCCGATGGCAGACGGCTCAAAGGCTTGCTGAAGCCGGAGGTGGAACAGGGAAACAACAAACAAAAACATCCCCCCCCCCCCCCCCCCAGGTGCAGAGGTTACCCGGGAAACGCCCAGCATAACCAAACTGCACCACTCCAGCAACGCCGACACTACGGCTCACACGGCTGGAGCCAGAGGAGAAGAGAGGGAACAAAAGAAAACACCCCAAACCCCCCCTCCCCTCCCGGGTGCAGAGGTTACCTGGGAAACGCCCAGCATAACCAAACTGCACCACTCCAGCAACGCCGACTCTATGACTCACCCGGCTGGAGTCAGAGGAGAAGAGAGGGCATAACAAAAAACAAAACAAAAAAAAAGAAAAAACAACCCAATTACCCCCCCATGACCCCCCAGGGGACCGTCCCATCAAACCCTGGGAGGTGAAACTGAAAGAAATAAAAAGAAAGACTAACAGACTAACATAAGGTTGCTTGGGTCCTTTTTTTTTTTTTTTTTTTTTTTGACAGAACTGCAGGGTCACGACCCCAGACACTAAATAGTGTACAAATAAAACCCCACACAAAAACCAACTCAAAAAACACCCACACAAAATGAACACACACAAAACTAATAAGTGATTTATACCATCAAGCTCAAACAAATGGAACACACCTGTTCCAACTTAAGAGCTTGACGGTAATGTGACTCAGTCACCAAAAGAGGGAGCCAAAGTGCTAAAAATGAAAAAAAAAAACCCCTTTGGTGACAGAAAATAATTCATGCTGCTTTTCCTGTGAGCAGCACACAACCAAAAATGTGATTCAACTAAATAACACCGGAGCTGACACAACAGACGCAGTAGTTATCTTCATCCGGGGAAACGGGACTACAACTGTCACACGGGAAGCACAGCGACCCGTGCCACAGAGCTCCGCCGTGCGCGTGCACCCATTACAGACACACTCTTGCAGCTCTCGTTTAAACCTCTTATCCGGTCGGAGCGTGACGCGAAGCCGTCGCCAGTCACACTCCACCACGACCCTCGGATAAGGCACAAACACAGGAACACGGCTGCATGAGCACTCAAATCAGTATTCGGTAATGGGTTCTCCAACGCGCACCATCCGGGCGGAGAGCACCCGCAACTGATCCGGATAATTTCTGAACGTCTGCTGCCGCCTTCCCGGCGCGTTACCGTCTCTGCTACCGCTGGGTCCGTGATGTTTGGCCAGAGACTACTGTTATGTGTCGGACGCAGCCCGGAGAACCGACCAGCATTTGAAGGACCCAGTATAAAATAAGCAGAGCACGGTACAAAGGATAACAGGGTTTAATGAACATAACAGTGCTGTGAAAAATATAAAAGTGCGCGGTCTGGTGTGGTGGATTGCGGTGCGCTCCCAGCAGCGCTAACGGTCCGGAGCCAGAACTGGTTCGGACCCAAGGACCCCGCCGACACCCCCCAGGTGGCCGCGACAAACCGAGTCTGTGAAAGAAGGAATCATTATGTGAGTCCACACTCAACACACAGAGAGAACGCTCAAAGGTGTACAAACAGCAAACACTTCCTGGCTTAATTACTAAACAGCTTCCCACCCTGCAGGCATGGAACATCCAGTTCACAAACTCACTGCAGCGGAAGCTGATTTAAACGACCAACATACAGCTCAATATAATAAGGTGTGAGGGACACCACATTTACTGACTGTATAAATGTTAGTCACAAAATCTAACGTACCTCAGGAAGTGTGCTGACGAGCGTGAGACCTCACCCTCTCCTCTTTCACAGACCATGCATCAAACCTGGACGTTCTCTGCATCCACTGATGATGAGATGGCTCCCGAGACGACGATCTCACCCGTCTGGTCACAAGGTCGAGTCTCTGGCAAATACACACTGTGTACTCCAGTCTTAAATGCCACCATGTTCCAATCCATGTAGATGCACCACAGCTGTGAGTCCTGACGAGCCGCAGGTGATCAGGGTGAGGTCCTGATAAACTCAGCTACACAGCTACTCAGTCCCAAATGCAAGCCACCTGGAAGGAAAAACAAAAGACAAACAAAAAGGCAGCCAGGCCCCCCAGCCATACAACATCTAGGCATCTTATATATGTGTAGAAGAATTTTTAGGTCCTTATTTGAACTATGATGAACTAGCAAGTGTCCTGATCTGAACTGTATGTCCTCTGGCTGAACTAGCAGGTGTTCAACCCAAAAAAAGGGCTCTATCAGTCATTTGATTTGTCAGGTACTTTCCAAGGCCTCTTAGGTACTTTCCAAGTTGGCTGATATCCCAGCAGTAATGAGCCCGCAGGCCACGTGCAGGGGGCCTCAGGCCAGCTGCACCTGTGGCCGAAGGTCTTTTAAAAAAATCAGTTGTAAATCCTTCAAGTTTTAATGGGAGCGTTTGTCACATAGAAATAATGGCCTAACACCTGCTTAGGGTTCACTAGAGGACGCTTCCAATAGAAAACCATGTCTTGGGAATAAAATAAATAAAAAAGTCGAAGGAGGAGCGATGCCCGCGGGTCTCCAATAAATAGATGAGCGCGGTCGTCACATATTCAGTCTCTCTAGAGGACTCAGTTTGTATAAGCTCTGTGTCGAAGGCTTAAATAAACTTAAAAACTCTGTGCATTTTATCTTGCTTAAGGCTGAATTATTCCAAAGTGTTGTGTCCTTTTCTAGCAAATCACTTGCAATTAGTTTGTGTTATCTAAAAGAAGACATCCTGAGACGACCAAAAGAAGGACCACGACATATGCTACTCTGGAATCACCCCTAAATCCAAACAGTCCAATTGTGAACCCCACTGAGGTCCAGAGTTTGGATCTCATTAAGGGCCCCTTCACACATAACACGAAGTTGGGCGAAGGAAGCAGAAACTGGAAGAAAATCCACAAACAAAAAAGGACATGGGGAACCACGAAACAGTCCACGTGCTGTTGCTAGGGAAACACAGTTGGACAGGTGTGCACGATACCACGATGACGGTTTCATGCACGCTCATGTTCACACGCACGAACACAGTGCAAGTACGTGGAAAGTCACGCACACTGCAGTGGAGCAAAAAAAATAAAAAACACCACAATTTATAATACTTAATTGCTGTTTTTAAGAGTAGGTGTAGTCTCTACCTAGACGTACACCAGGAAATAATGAAATGACATGGATTACTGTTCTACCTTTTATGTTTTACATGAATTGCCTGATGCGCTTGTCTCATGAAGAGCCGGCCAGCTCCCATCTCATGAAGAGCCAGCTCCCGTGTCTTGAAGAACTGGGCTCTCGCGTCGTGAACACATCAGTCGGCATGGCCTGTCCAGCGCGCAGTGATTCGCTACAAATGTGATATTTGTATTAATTATGACAATGTGGGGAAATCCCACAGATACACTCGGCTTGTGGGGGGCTTCCCGTGAGGTGATTTTCAGCATGGCACAATATTCACCAGCATTGTGGTGCACTGACACGGCGTCAGCTGAAGCGATATGTCTTTTAATTTATTTCCATGTGAGGACAACAAGCCGACGTCCGTGCCTCACGGTACAGTCATGCAATGTCATATACTACAAGCCACTACAGGTGTTCCCCAGCTGTGACTTGTGAGCACAGATATCTGAACAGCTGCACATAGCAGGGACCCGCATACTATGTCCTCATCAGGTCACAGAAAATAAGGCTCACTCTCTGATGCTTTGTTCTGTGATTTTAATTTACAACCCCAATTCCAATGAAGTTGGAACATTGTGTAAATGTAAATAAAGTCAGAATACAATGATTTGCAAATCCTCTTCAACCTATATTCAATTGAATACACCTCAAAGACAAGATATTTAATGTTTAAACTGATAAACCTCATTGTTTTTATGCAAATATTTGCTTATTTTGAAATGGATGCCTGCAACACATTTCAAAAAAGCTGGGACAGTGGTATGTTTACATCATACATGTTACATGTTACATGTATGTTACATCACCTTTCCTTCTAACAACACTCAATAAGCATTTTGGAACGGAGGACACTAATTGTTGAAGCTTTGTAGGTGGAATTCTTTCCCATTCTTGTTTGATGTACGATTTCACTTGTTCAACAGTCCGGGGTCTCTGTTGTCGTATTTTGCGCTTCATAATGTGCCACACATTTTCAATGGGTGACAGGCCTGGACTGCAGACAGGCCAGTCTAGTACCCGCACTCTTTTACTACGAAGCCACGCTGTTCTAACACGTGCAAAATGTGGCTCAGCATTGTCTTGCTGAAATAAGCAGGGACTTGAACTTCAAGTTATCGGTTATCTGTAGCTTCCGATAAGTCTTTAGACAGTTTATCGGTTTAGCGTTAAAAAGAGATAACTTTTCAGTTAGCTGATTACCAGTTATCGAAGCTAACTTTCTGGTTAGCCGTGCCCACCACTGGGTATTACCTAGATTTACATAATTGAATAGTATCTCACTAGGTGTGCTGACGAAACTTGTAACATCTACTAAAAGCCCAACCTGCTTATTTGCTCCCATACCAACAAGAAATGAGCCATGCAAAGTTCTCCCTTTATTATAGCACCACTTGGGCACATATTGTGGTGTTTTGGGATTACCTTTCACTGCTATGCTGATGATACAGATTTATACATGCCAATAACTGCTGGTAATCTCATCCACATAAAATCCTTAGAAGATTGTTTTGCATCAGTGAAAAACTGGATGTCTCACAATGTACTACTTTAAACTCTGACAAGACTGAAATGATGGTTCTTGGTCCAGTGAGACATCAGCATCAATTTGACTAGCTAATGCTTTGCCTAAGGCATTTGACATACATCACACTGACAAAGTGTGGAACCTTGGGGTAATTTTTGATCCTATATTGTCCTTTGACCTCCACATTAGAGATATTATGAGGACTGCTTTCTTCTACCTGCGAAATATAGCAAACATTCATCACATCCTGTCTATGGCTGATGCTGAGACCCTGATTCATGCGTTTGTCTCTTCTAGATTGGACTACTGCAATGTTTTATTTTCTGGTTTACCGCAGTCCGTTAGGGGTCTCCACTTGGTTCAAAATGCTGCTGCCAGACTTTTGACACAAAGCAGAAAGTTTGACCACATTACACCCATTTTGGCATCTCTTCACTGGCTTCCTGTCCCATTGAGATCAGATTTTAAGGTTCTGCTATTAACCTATAAAATTATTCATGGACTGGCACCTCCCTACCTAGCTGACCTAATTAAACCCTACGTACTGGCCCAGGCTCTGCATTCTCAGGGTGCAGGACTACTTTGTGTCCCTAGGGTGAAAAAAAATCTGCGGGTCATAGAGCTTTCTCTTATCGTGCCCCTGTTCTGTGGAATGATCTCCCTGCATCAATAAAACAGTCAGATTCTGTGGAGACTTTCAAGTCCAGACTTAAGATGCACTTATTTTCCCTTTTGTATGGCTAGCACACTGGCATAGTATGTTTCTATACTTTTTACGCTTTTAATTTCATTTTATTAGGAAACAGAGCCGGCCGTGGCCTCAACTTTATCTAAAGTCCAGGTTTTTTAGTGAAGCTTAAGACTCGTGACCTTAGAATTTCTTCTGTTTTTCTTGTTGCTTAATGGTGACAAATTGTTCTGTATTTCTTGTCTTTCTGCTGCCTGATTCTGTTTTTTCTTTCTCTGTTTGAGGTGCGGTTCCATCCAGAAATGGGAGAGAGTGTCTTCTTTTGCAAACCTCTCGTCCTGTACACCAGCAAGTACTCCCCATTTGACTTTATATTGGTTTTGTAAATTGTGTCTGTAGCATGGCCCAAGCAGAGAAGGTCACCCCTTTGAGTCTGGTCTGCTTGAGATTTCGTCTTCAAATCATCAGAGGGACTTTTTCCTTACCACTGTTGCTTGTGTGCTTGCTCTGCCGGGTTGGTAAGGTTAGACCTTACTTGTGTGAAGCACCTTGAGGCAGCTTTGCTGTGATTTGGTGCTATATAAATGAAAATAAATTGAACTGACATACCTGACAAGTACAGAACAACGTTGGCACCCAGTCTTTGTGCTCTTCACAAATCACTCTCCACTGCTGTATCAGTGATGGGGAACCTGAAATTTTCCCTCAGAGGAGATTTAAAGGAGGCAACTAACTCTTGTGTAAAAAGAGTTTTGCTTTCTCTTTTTCACTCAGCCTGCTGTTCAGCAGGATGTGCACATGTGCTAAGCTTAGGCTTCCACTGCTTCAGCTGCCCAGGTGCAACTCGCATTATGGGAACAGATCATGGACCTGCATGACAATCCAGATCAGCCTCAAAAACTGGTCAGGTGACCAAGGATCTGCCCATAAAATGTCTGTGAAATCAAGTCTTAAATTTTTAGATGTACACAAAGAAATGATCCTCTTCAGTGATGATGTCTACCTGAACTTCCTTTTTCTAACTCTGCATAAGATGACTGTGTTTTCACTTTCTGCACCAGGAGGTGGCAGCAGCAGTGGTGGCAGTAGGTAGTAGCAGCTGCTGCATTCGGCTCTAAAGCCATCAACATGCATGCATGAAAGCTTCATTCCTGTAAAGACTTCATTACATGGAACGCATGAAAACATGCACAGAAATCAGATGAATAATTGTTTTCCACATGATGAGGAGATGGAGATCATTCCTGCAGTGTGTGTCACATCACGGGGGTTTCCACGGCCCGCAAGCTGAGTGCAGCGTCTCACACTGTGAGCTTCACCACAGTGCTGCTGCTCCTGCCTCTGGAAGGGCACGAGCCATAAGAGTTACCACCACAGGAGCCACACACACACACACACACGGTCATACGCAGAGTTTGGCATGAGACATACCCTGGGGTAAGTCATAAACATTGTTCCCCTAAAGAATGTTGTGTGCAGTCTGGTAGGTGTGCGGACAGACAGCAAAAAACAGCATCAACAACAACAGACAATATTGTTTTACAGGAATTGTTTGTGCAAGAACATGTTTCCTGTCAGTCAGTTGATTTATGAGACCCAAAGGTCTTCAGCCTTTGTCTGCTCTGACGCAGCATCACAGTGACTGATCAGTGGCTCGAGGCCCAGATCTTACCTGGAATGTCACAAGGCCTCCATCATTTTTACGACCATGTGCAGTTGTAAGTTCAAGTCTTTTGTAGTTAATTTCTATCTTTTCTTCTCCATGCATTTCTTGCAACCCTACTATTTGCAACAACCCTTTGAGTGTTCGGTGGTTGCGCCTCAATAACTTCGTAATTTCAAGAATGTTGCATCCTCCTGAAAGCCAATTAACATTTTTTGTCTCTTAAATCTCTTTTTTGACCCATTTTGCCTCAGGTAAAAGTAAAGTAAGTCCCTTCGGCTGCTCCCTTGTTTGCACTCGGGGTCGCCACAGCAAATTCAAGGTGGATCTGCATGTTGAATTGGCACCGGTTTTACACCGGATGCCCTTCCTGACACAACTCCACAATACATGGAGAAATGTGGCAAGGGTTGGATTTGAACCCAGAGCCTTCTGAACTGAAACCAAGCACATTAACCACTTGACCACCACCCCTGCCATTTTGCCTCAGGTAAAGATGCTGCCTTAATAATTATACACACTTTGATAACAGGTGTTAATCACTTTTGGCCACACCGTGCTCTGTCACTGCCACGAGGAAATAGAATGTCAAATGAGCTGACTATTCTAAATTATTATTATTGCTCCCGGTGTGTAGTGAGCGCCTTGTATGGCAGCACCCTGACATTGGAGTGAATGTGAGGCATTATTGTAAAGCGCTTTGAGCGTCTGATGCAGATGGAAAAGCGCTATATAAATGCAGTCCATTTAATTAATAATTATCAAAATATTGGTGTATTGCATTTTATTTTTGGTGCCATGTGCCCTGAGAAATTAAGTCATTAATTTGTTAAGTCGTTAGGGGGCTGATGGTCTAGTGGTTAAGCATGGGCTTGAGACCAGAGGATCCTTGGTTCAAATCCCAGCCTGACCAGAAAATCACTAAGGGCCCTTGGGCAAGGTCCTTAATCCCTAGTTGTTCCCGGTGTTGGGAAAGTGTAGGTACACGGACCCACAACAGGGGGCGCAAATGAACGGACAATGGAGGAGGTCAAATAACAACACTTTACTGTTGTGAATGGGCACAACAAATACAACAGATTACAACAATAGACAAAAGCCAAATCACAAAAGGTGTCGTGTGGGCAGGCTCGAAGATAGGAGACGTCTGTCCAAAGCAGAACCGGAACCACACGATTTCCTCCGCCACCAGACCCCGGGAATACTGGAGCCGCCAAGTCCCGAACTCCCAGGTGGCCACTGCCTCCGCGTGTCGGACCTGGTACTGCTGGCGAGGAACAAAAAACAATTAAATGTGGGCGCGTTTGCACCCAGCAATCCGCACGGCAGGAAAACTACCTCCACCTCTCGTTGGAAAAGGAGTCGCACAAAAGTCACAAAAGATCACTGTCAAACAGTCAGCTGAGTACGTTACCTTCCAGGTAGAACGATATCTCGGCAAAGAGGTGGAGACGTCGTCCTGCTGATGTACCCCTGCCGATCAGATGATTGGTAACAGCTGTTGCAGGTGATGCGTGACAGCTGTCACCCTGGCTGCTCCTGTGAGGCGGCTGCGCCCTCTGGTGCCTGGAGCCCGCACTCCAGACAGGGTGCCCTCTGGTGGTGGGCCAGCAGTACCTCCTCTTCTGGCGGCCCACACAACAGGACCCCCCCCTCAACGGACGCCTCCTGGCACCCGACCAGGCTTGTCCGGGTGGCGGCGGTAGAAATCGGCCAGGAGGGTGCCGGGTCCAGGATGAAGCTCCTCTTCACCCAGGAGCGTTCTTCGGGACCGTACCCCTCCCAGTCCACCAAATACTGGAAGCCCCGGCCCATCCTACGGACATCCAAGAGCCGGCATACCGTCCAAGCGGGCTCGCCATCGATGATCCGGGCAGGAGGCGGCGCCGGACCCGGAGTACAGAGGGGTGAGGTGTGATGTGGTTTGATTCGGGACACATGAAACACAGGATGGATCCGCAGTGAGGTCGGAAGCTGAAGCCTCACTGCGGCTGGACTGATGACCTTACGGATTTTGAAAGGGCCGATGTAACGGTCCTGTAGCTTGGGGGAGTCCACTTTGAGGGGAATGTCCTTTGTGGATAACCACACCTCCTGCCCTGGCCGATACGCAGGGGCCGGGGTCCGCCGACGGTCTGCATGGGCTTTTGCCCTCGTCCGGGCCTTTAGCAAAGCAGAACGGGCGGCACGCCACACCTGACGGCACTTCCGTAGGTGGGCCTGGACCGAGGGCACACCGACCTCTCCCTCAACCACCGGAAACAACGGGGGCTGATACCCCAGACACACCTCAAAAGGGGAGAAGCCGGTGGCTGAAGACACCTGGCTGTTATGGGCATACTCGATCCAGGCCAAATGGGTACTCCAGGCCACCGGGTGCGCGGCAGTCACGCAGCGCAAGGCCTGTTCCACCTCCTGGTTTACCCGTTCTGCTTGCCCGTTGGTCTGAGAGTGGTACCCGGACGAGAGACTCACTGTGGCCCCCAGTTCCCGGCAGAAGCTCCTCCAGACTTGCGAGGAGAACTGGGGACCGCGATCGGAGACGATGTCTGTTGGAATCCCATGCAGCCGGACGATGTGGTGGACCAGGAGATCCGCTGTCTCCTGGGCTGTTGGGAGCTTCGGGAGGGCCACGAAGTGGGCCGCCTTGGAGAATCGGTCCACTATCGTGAGGATGGTGGTGTTACCCTGGGACGGCGGGAGGCCCGTGACAAAATCCAGGCCGATGTGGGACCAGGGGCGATGAGGCACAGGCAGCGGCTGGAGTAGTCCTGATGCCCTGCAATGGTCAGCCTTGCCCCTGGCGCAGGTGGTGCAGGCCTGGATATAATCCCGGACGTCAGCCTCTAGGGACGCCCACCAGAAGCGCTGCCGGACAACTGCCACGGTTCTTCGCACCCCTGGATGACAGGAGAGCTTGGAGCCGTGACAGAAGTCCAGGACTGCAGCCCTAGCTTCTGGTGGGACGTATAGTTTGTTCTTCGGCCCAGTTCCGGGGTCCGGGCTTCGTGCCAGGGCCTCCCGGATGGTTCTCTCTACGTCCCAGGTGAGGGTGGCCACGATAGTGGACTCCGGGATGATGGGTTCCGGTGGATCCGACAACTCCGCTTTGACTTCATCTTCATGTACCCGGGACAAGGCATCCGATCTCTGGTTTTTGGTCCCGAGACGGTAGGTGATCCGGAAGTCAAAACGGCCGAAGAACAGTGACCAGCGGGCTTGCCTGGGGTTCAGCCGCTTGGCGGTCCTGATATACTCCAGGTTCCGGTGGTCAGTGAAAACCGTGAATGGCACGGACGTTCCCTCCAACAGATGTCTCCACTCTTCAAGAGCCTCTTTCACCGTAAGGAGTTCTCGATTGCCGACGTCATAGTTCCGTTCGGCCGGGGTCAACCTGCGGGAAAAATAGGCACACGGGTGAAGGACCTTATCGGTCTTCCCGCTCTGGGAAAGCACAGCTCCTATCCCTGAGTCCGAGGCGTCCACTTCAACCACTAACTGGCGACTAGGATCGGGCTGCACCAGAACGGGTGCAGACGAGAAGCGTCGTTTCAACTCCTTGAACGCGGCATTGCAACGATCCGACCAGGTGAAGGGGACTTTTGGTGAGGTCAGGGCTGTCAGGGGGCTAACTACCTGACTGTAGCCCTTAATGAACCTCCTGTAGAAATTTGCAAAGCCGAGGAACTGTTGCAGCTTCCTACGGCTAGTGGGTTGGGGCCAGTCTCTCACCGCCGCAACCTTGGCCGGATCAGGAGCGACGGAGTTGGGGGAGATGATAAACCCCAGGAAGGACAAAGAAGTGCGGTGAAACTCGCACTTCTCGCCCTTCACAAACAGCCGGTTCTCCAACAACCGCTGCAGGACCTGACGTACATGCCGGACATGAGTCTCAGGATCCGGAGAAAAGATGAGTATATCGTCTAGATATACGAAGACGAATCGGTGCAGGAAATCCCGCAAGACATCATTAACCAATGCTTGGAACGTCGCGGGGGCGTTTGTGAGGCCGAACGGCATGACCAGGTACTCAAAGTGACCTAAGGGGGTGTTAAATGCCGTCTTCCACTCGTCTCCCTTCCGGATCCGAACCAGGTGATACGCATTTCTAAGATCTAGCTTCGTGAATATTTGGGCTCCATGCAGGGGCGTGAACACTGAATCCAACAAGGGCAACGGGTATCGATTACGAACCGTGATTTCGTTCAGTCCCCTATAATCAATGCATGGATGAAGTCCGCCGTCTTTTTTACCCACAAAAAAGAAACCTGCACCCATCGGGGAGGTGGAATTCCGGATCAACCCGGCGGCTAAAGAGTCCCGGATGTAGGTCTCCATTGATTCACGCTCAGGTCGTGAGAGGTTGTACAGCCTGCTGGACGGAAACTCAATGCCTGGAACCAAATCAATGGCACAATCGTACGGACGGTGGGGGGGAAGGGTGAGCGCCAGATCCTTACTGAACACATCCACAAGTTCATGGTACTCCACCGGCACCGTCCCCAGATTGGGCGGGACTCTGACCTTCTCCTTAGCCTGGGAACCGGGAGGAACCGAGGAACCTAAACATACCCGATGGCAGGTCTCGCTCCACTGAACCACTACCCCGGACGGCCAATCGATCCGGGGATTGTGTTTTAACATCCAGGGGAACCCTAGAATCACGCGGGAGGTGGCAGGAGTCACAAAAAACTCGATCTCCTCCCGGTGATTTCCTGACACCACCAGAGTTACTGGTGGTGTCTTATGTGTGATTAGAGGGAGTAGGGAGCCATCTAGTGCCCGCACCTGCACAGGCGAGGTAAGCGCCACCAGAGGGAGCCCTACCTCCCTGGCCCATCTGCTGTCTAACAGATTCCCTTCAGAGCCCGTGTCCACCAGTGCTGGGGCCTTCAGGGTTAAATCCTCATAAAGGATTGTCACTGGGAGTCGTGTGGCAATATGGGTGTGTCCTACGTGAATGTTTTGGCCCACCCCTAACCCAGTGTCTAGGGGCGGGCGTTGGTGTTTTAACCGCTCGGGGCAGTCCCTTACTTGATGCTCTATTGAGCCACAAACAAAGCACGCTCCGCGGGCCAGCCTCCTGTGTCTATCTGGTGCCCTAAATGTGGCCCTGCTCGTGTCCATAGCTTCATCAACAGGGGGAGCTGTCACCACACGGAGCATAGAGGCCGTGGAGCGTGGGGAGGGCGGAACTCGGTCGGAACCGGAAGGGAGAGGGACGGCGCGTACCCGGCCACGCCCTTCGTCTCGTTCCCGACGGCGTTCTTCTAACCGATTGTCTAATCGTATAACGAGATCAATAAGCCCGTCTAAATCCCGCGGTTCGTCCTTGGCCACCAGGAGCTCCTTCAGGACCAACGACAGTCCGTTTACGAAGGCGGCGCGGAGGGCAGTGTTATTCCAGCCGGACCTCGCAGCCGCGATGCGGAAGTCGACTGCATAAGCAGCTGCGCTCCGGCGCCCCTGTCTCATTGACAGCAGCACGGCTGAAGCGGTCTCTCCTCTATTTGGGTGATCGAAAGTTTAGAGTTTCAGTCAGGTTTTAGAATTCATCATAGTACAGAAACAGCATTAGTGAAGGTTACAAATGATCTTCTTATGGCCTCGGACAGTGGACTCATCTCTGTGCTTGTTCTGTTAGACCTCAGTGCTGCTTTTGATACTGTTGACCATAAAATTTTATTACAGAGATTAGAGCATGCCATAGGTATTAAAGGCACTGCGCTGCGGTGGTTTGAATCATATTTGTCTAATAGATTACAATTTGTTCATGTAAATGGGGAATCTTCTTCACAGACTAAAGTTAATTATGGAGTTCCACAAGGTTCTGTGCTAGGACCAATTTTATTCACTTTATACATGCTTCCCTTAGGCAGTATTATTAGACGGTATTGCTTAAATTTTCATTGTTACGCAGATGATACCCAGCTTTATCTATCCATGAAGCCAGAGGACACACACCAATTAGCTAAACTGCAGGATTGTCTTACAGACATAAAGACATGGATGACCTCTAATTTCCTGCTTTTAAACTCAGATAAAACTGAAGTAATTGTACTTGGCCCCACAAATCTTAGAAACATGGTGTCTAACCAGATCCTTACTGTGGATGGCATTACCCTCACCTCTAGTAATACTGTGAGAAATCTTGGAGTCATTTTTGATCAGGATATGTCATTCAAAGCGCATATTAAACAAATATGTAGGACTGCTTTTTTGCATTTACGCAATATCTCTAAAATCAGAAAGGTCTTGTCTCAGAGTGATGCTGAAAAACTAATTCATGCATTTATTTCCTCTAGGCTGGACTATTGTAATTCATTATTATCAGGTTGTCCTAAAAGTTCCATAAAAAGCCTTCAGTTAATTCAAAATGCTGCAGCTAGAGTACTGACGGGGACTAGAAGGAGAGAGCATATCTCACCCATATTGGCCTCTCTTCATTGGCTTCCTGTTAATTCTAGAATAGAATTTAAAATTCTTCTTCTTACTTATAAGGTTTTGAATAATCAGGTCCCATCTTATCTTAGGGACCTCGTAGTACCATATCACCCCAATAGAGCGCTTCGCTCTCAGACTGCAGGCTTACTTGTAGTTCCTAGGGTTTGTAAGAGTAGAATGGGAGGCAGAGCTTTCAGCTTTCAGGCTCCTCTCCTGTGGAACCAGCTCCCAATTCAGATCAGGGAGACAGACACCCTCTCTACTTTTAAGATTAGGCTTAAAACTTTCCTTTTTGCTAAACCTTATAGTTAGGGCTGGATCAGGTGACCCTGAACCATCCCTTAGTTATGCTGCTATAGACGTAGACTGCTGGGGGGTTCCCATGATGCACTGTTTCTTTCTCTTTTTGCTCTGTATGCACCACTCTGCATTTAATCATTAGTGATCGATCTCTGCTCCCCTCCACAGCATGTCTTTTTCCTGGTTCTCTCCCTCAGCCCCAACCAGTCCCAGCAGAAGACTGCCCCTCCCTGAGCCTGGTTCTGCTGGAGGTTTCTTCCTGTTAAAAGGGAGTTTTTCCTTCCCACTGTAGCCAAGTGCTTGCTCACAGGGGGTCGTTTTTGACCGTTGGGGTTTTACATAATTATTGTATGGCCTTGCCTTACAATATAAAGCGCCTTGGGGCAACTGTTTGTTGTGATTTGGCGCTATATAAAAAAATTGATTGATTGATCGAACACTGTTCTGAACTCCCTCACAAACCCATCATATGTCAGAAGGAGCCGTGAATTTTGCTCCCAGAGCGCTGTAGCCCAAGCGCGTGCCTTGCCGCGAAACAGATTAATCACATAAGCTATCTTACTAGCATCAGTCGCGTACATGACGGGACGTTGTGCGAAGACGAGCGAACACTGCATAAGAAAGTCCGCGCATGTCTCCACACAACCCCCGTACGGCTCTGGAGGGCTTATGTATGCTTCAGGGGAAGGTCGGAGGGGTCGTTGAACGACCTGTGGAACGTCACTGTTGCGCACAGGATCGACAGGAGGGGGAGCCGCAGCAGCGCCCTGAGGGCGCACCTCCACCTGCGCGGCGAGAGCCTCCACCCTGCAGTTAAGGAGGACGTTCTGCTCGGTCATCAGATCCAGCCGAGCCGTAAAAGCGGTGAGGATTCGCTGCAACTCACCGACCATTCCTCCTGCAGACGCCTGTGCGCCCTGCTCTTCCATTGGCTGTTCAACAGCCGGTTGACGCCCCTCGGGGTCCATGACGTTGGCCGAGATATCCTGTTGGGAAAGTGTAGGTACACGGACCCACAACAGGGGGCGCAAATGAACGGACAATGGAGGAGGTCAAATAACAACACTTTACTGTTGTGAATGGGCACAACAAATACAACAGATTACAACAATAAACAAAAGCCAAATCACAAAAGGTGTCGTGTGGGCAGGCTCGAAGATAGGAGACGTCTGTCCAAAGCAGAACCGGAACCACACGATTTCCTCCGCCACCAGACCCCGGGAATACTGGAGCCGCCAAGTCCCAAACTCCCAGGTGGCCACTGCCTCCGCGTATCGGACCTGGTACTGCTGGCGAGGAACAAAAAACAATTAAATGTGGGCGCGTTTGCACCCAGCAATCCGCACGGCAGGAAAACTACCTCCACCTCTCGTTGGAAAAGGAGTCGCACAAAAGTCACAAAAGATCACTGTCAAACAGTCAGCTGAGTACGTTACCTTCCAGGTAGAACGATATCTCGGCAAAGAGGTGGAGACGTCGTCCTGCTGATGTACCCCTGCCGATCAGATGATTGGTAACAGCTGTTGCAGGTGATGCGTGACAGCTGTCACCCTGGCTGCTCCTGTGAGGCGGCTGCGCCCTCTGGTGCCTGGAGCCCGCACTCCAGACAGGGCGCCCTCTGGTGGTGGGCCAGCAGTACCTCCTCTTCTGGCGGCCCACACAACACCCGGTGTGTAGTGAGCGCCTTGTATGGCAGCACCCTGACATTAGGGTGAATGTGAGGCATTACTGTAAAGCACTTTGAGCATCTGATGCGGATGGAAAATTGCTATATAAATGCAGTCCATTTAAGTCATAAACATGGGGAATTTAGCCTGATTTCACCTGCAGTTGTTACAAACTCAGAAACCTGAACCACTCAGAAAACTGGACATCATGTACAGTAACGTCCAAGAGTAAAGGTCCACCTTTGAAGACATGTTTTCATACTATTGCTACTACTAATACTACTTAATAATAACAATAATAATAATAATAATAATAATAATAATAATAATAATAATAATAATTTCAACAGAATTTAAATGTTAGAAAAAAAATTTTTATAAACAATGTGGGTTAGAAGTGGTAAGTTTTACTGTTACAGTGCTGTCATTGTTTCTCTGTGGACAAAAGACAGCACCACACAGTGGGACTAGAGCACCGCGCTTGTAGAGCGCAAACCTCAGCCAACACTAGTTTCCAATTCCACAAAGACCTTGGAAAAAAAATTCAAGGTCAAAGTCCTGTTAGAAGTGTCTTTTCAACAGCTAAATTAGATGTGATCAAACATCAGGAGTATGTATTTAATTCATGCACTTGAATCAAAGTTTTTTGTAGTGCTGTCAGTTTTTTTTTTTTTTTTTTACTTTTTAGGTTTCTGAATTCTTTCTGTTATGTGCAGACGCAGGTTGAGGAGCGGACCAACGTCTGACCGAACCCAGCGCTAAATAACCAGAAAGCGGTTCCAAAAACAAAACAGTTTTATTTCCCTCCTGTGCAATAATTGGTGTACAACATAAATATTTGGTTGTCTGGCGAAGTGAAGGACGACGCGCTCTCCAGCGCCCAAATGGATTGAAGCCCGACGCTTCTGGACCCAGACTCACCGCCGAACACCCCCCAGGTGGATACGACAAACTGACTCTGTGAAGGATGGAAAAGGTGAGGTAAGTCAACAGAGCTACAACAAATATCCTTCAGAGGCACACACTATCAGCAACACATTCAGGTCTGAATTTAAGCTTTATGTAAATGAGCAGCTTCTCACAACAGGTGGAGGATCATCATTCCGTACGCCACGGCAGTGAGAAGCAAACTGCACAATTCTCATCACTGTTCAAATATACTGCGTAACAAAATACCAAATTACTGTTAACACTTATTCAGACAATCATCACCTCTGATGTGTGCTGACAGCATGTGTCCCTCACCCGTCCTCCTTCACAGGCATGATGTGTCAAACCCTGGCGCGGTCCTCAGCGTCTCACAAAGGAATGTCACAAGGTCGAGTTCCCGGCAATTCTGCTCAAATCACTCATGGCTTAAATGCAGAACACCATCTCGTTATCTGCTTCAGCTGAAAGTCTTTAAGTTTGCACGTGAACATCCTCCACAAGTGCAGCCAATAATGCTGATGAGGGTGAAGGATTCTTCCGCCAGCACCTTCTCCACAGAAACAACCAGTTTGCATACCACCTGGAGAGCAAAGAAAAGAAAACAACACCAAAATGTCCAGCCAAACCCCCCAACACACAACACTTTCATTTTCACAGAACATCACCCTATCTCAAAGTGAGATACCAGACACCCTCCTGAGGAAACCTTTGAATCCTTGTGAGAGTGAAGAGTGAAGAGCTGGTCGGTTGTTCCACGTGCAGGACGGAACTTGTTCCTCTTTAGTCTGAGGTTTGACTATCGGCCAAACCCTTCTTTCCAGCACCCTGGAGTAGACTTTAATGAATGAATGAATTGATTCAGCACACATACATACTTAAAAACATCTCGTAAACAAAAGCTTATAAACACCACCCCTTTTAGCATTTATATATATATATATATATATATATATATATATATATATAACCCCTGGCAAAAATTATGGAATCACCGGCCTCAGAGGATGTTCATTCAGTTGTTTAATATTGTAGAAAAAAACCAGATCACAGACATGACACAAAACTAAAGTCATTTCAAATGGCAACTTTCTGGCTTTAAGAAACACTATAAGAAATCAAGAAAAAAAGATTGTGGCAGTCAGTAACAGTTACTTTTGTAGACCAAGCAGAGGAAAAAAATATGGAATCACTCAATTCTGAGGAAAAAAATTATGGAATCACCCTGTAAATTTTCATCCCCTAAATTAACACCTGCATCAAATCAGATCTGCTCATTGACATTGACCCTATGCCATGACATTGACCCTATGTGTCTTTTTGCAAGGAATGTTTTTGCAGTTTTTGCTCTATGGCAAGATGCATTATCATCTTGAAAAATTATTTCATCATCCCCAAACATCCTTTCAATTGTCCAAAATATCAACATAAACTTGTGCATTTATTGATGATGTAATGACAGCCATCTCCCCAGTGCCTTTACCTGACATGCAGCCCCATATCATCAATGACTGTGGAAATTTACATGTTCTCTTTAGGCAGTCATCTTTATAAATCTCATTAGAAAGGCACCAAACAAAAGTTCCAGCATCATCACCTTGCCCAATGCAGATTCGAGATTCATCACTGAATATGACTTTCATCCAGTCATCCGCAGTCCACAATTGCTTTTCCTTAGCCCATTGTAACCTTGTTTTTTTTCTGTTTAGGTGTTAATGATGCTTTGCGTTTAGCTTTTCTGTATGTAAATCCCATTTCCTTTAGGCGGTTTCTTACAGTTCGGTCACAGACGTTGACTCCAGTTTCCTCCCATTCGTTCATTTGTTTTGTTGTACATTTTTCGATTTTTGAGACATATTGCTTTAAATTTTCTGTCTTGACGCTTTGATGTCTTCCTTGGTCTACCAGTATGTTTGCCTTTAACAACCTTCCCATGTTGTTTGTATTTGGTCCAGAGTTTAGACACAGCTGACTGTGAATAACCAACATCTTTTGCAACATTGCGTGATGATTTACTCTCTTTTAAGAGTTTGATAATCCTCTCCTTTGTTTCAATTGACATCTCTCGTGTTGGAGCCATGATTCATGTCAGTCCACTTGGTGCAACAGCTCTCCAAGGTGTGATCACTCCTTTTTAGATGCAGACTAACGAGCAGATCTGATATGATGCAGGTGTTAGTTTTGGGGATGAAAATTTACAGGGTGATTCCATACTTTTTTCCTCAGAATTGAGTGATTCCATATTTTTTTCCTCTGCTTGGTCTAAAAAAGTAACCGTTACTGACTGCCACAATCTTTTTTTCTTGATTTCTTATAGTCTTTCTTAAAGCCAGAAAGTTGCCATTTGAAATGACTTTAGTTTTGTGTCATGTCTGTGATCTGCTTTTTTTTCTACAAAATTAAACAACTGAATAAACATCCTCCGAGGCTGGTGATTCCATAATTTTTGCCAGGGGTTGTATATATATTACACTCACTCTCTCAAGGATCCTGGAGGGGACCTGGGAGTATGCCCATCCAGTCTACATTTGTTTTTTGGACTTGGAGAAGGCGTATGATCGGGTACCCCGGGAGATACTGTGGGAGGTGCTGCAGGAGTATGGAGTGAGGTGGTCCCTTCTCAAGGTCATCCAACCTCTGTACTCACAAAGTGAGAGCTGTGTTCAGGTGCTCGGCAGTAAGTCGGACTTGTTTCCAGTGGGGGTAGGCTTCCGCCTGGGCTGCACCTTGTCACCGATCCCGTTTGTGATATTCATGGACAGGATATCGAGGTGTAGTCGGGGGAGGAGGGTTTCCAGTTTGGTGGGCTCAGGGTCTCATCACTGCTTTTTGCAGACGATGTGGTCCTGTTGGCTTCATCGGCTGGTGACCTCCAACACTCACTGGATCGGTTCGCAGCTGAGTGTGAAGCGGCTGAGATGAGGAACAGCACCTCTAAATCTGAGGCCATGTTTCTCAGCAGGAAACTGATGGATTGCAGACTCCGGGTAGGGAATGAGGTCTTGCATTGTGAAGGGGTTCAAGTACCTCAGGGTCTTGTTGACAAGTGAGGGAACAATGGAGCTCCATCACTTTTATAGCTAAAAATAGCCCTGAATCTGTGTGCTTTTTTCATACGCTGTACGTGTTACACTCGTACAATGACGACGACGTCCCACCTGGGATGCCAGTGACTTTATTGTACGGTTCACAATGTAAAACTGTAAAACAGAAAATAGAAACAGCCTTCAGTGAGTATCGGCTTTCTGTGCTGCTATCTTGACCGTCTTCTGCTTAATGACTGAGCTTGCTTCCTGCTACAACAGGATTACAGCACCACAAATAATACAGTAACTAA
This sequence comes from Thalassophryne amazonica, assembly GCF_902500255.1. Lineage (NCBI taxonomy): Eukaryota > Metazoa > Chordata > Actinopteri > Batrachoidiformes > Batrachoididae > Thalassophryne > Thalassophryne amazonica. Next base: position 11,506,660 of record NC_047110.1, on the reverse strand, counting down.
TAATACAGTAACTAATAATGTAATTATTACCGTTAAGCAAATAATGCAACCATTACTGTTCTACCGTTAAACACAGAATGTACCTAATAAACCTCTCATATTAATCATTCAACATCTCACTTACTGAACACAATATTTAGATGCAGCAGATTTTAAACCTTTTGTAGCAGCTGCTTCCTGTTTGCCATAACCTCTGACCTTATGATTTATTCACATGACAACAAAAGTACAAGATAGGCTACTAACATTGTAGCACGACGCCATTAACACTCACACACGGCTCTCAGCCGACCGCTACGGCAGGCACCACACACACTGTGTTAGCAGCTGAGGCTAGCAGTAGTTAGCTGCCTTATTCCTGGACGTTGACTACATTCTAAACATATAAATATAGCACCACAACTTACAAATAAACTTAACAGAACTGTAGGGGATGCTTGTGCACTTCAGTGAGTATCGGCTTTCTGTGCTGCTATCTTGACCGTCTTCTACTTAATGACTGCGCTTGCTTCCTGCTACAACAGGATTACAGCGCCAGTCAGCTTCATTACAAAGCCAATACTGCCACCCTCTGACGCAAATGGGTATTGCCCTACGATTACTTCAGGTAAAACAGGTGAGTCTACCAGTGACACAAAGCATTTTAAACTATATTAATGAGAAAAATAAGGGTGGGGGGACCAAGTTAATTGCAAGCACTAATAAAGAAAGCATTCTGGACATAATTTGAACAATTTGAACTAATAACATGTCCAGGGTGCCACATACGCTTAATTTTATTTTTATCAGCTACATCAGGAACCACACAAGTTAAAGAGTTGGAAGTAGTGATTCATAATCTGGTATATAATTTTCTTAAAGATAGTGCTGATTGGAGTGAGATATGCCCTTTAAGTTCACCAAGCATTAAGATTTACACAGCGTGGAATTGGAAAACATGCACAGAAATGATGCGATGGTCAGAATAGTCACTTGCCTAATAACTGTGGTGGAAATGCAGTTGTAACAACACACAGCAGTACCAGTCCGCACAACAATGATATCCATGTAGGAACTAACTGGTGTCACAGGCAAAAACACAGGCACTATTTCACTACACTGGTAAGCAGTCGAAACGGGAAAGGTGTCCATGACAGTGACTACGATTTATGTTAAATGGTAACGTAAATTTATACAAGGTCTATTAGAAAAGTATCTGACCTTATTATTTTTTCAAAAACCATATGGATTTGAATCACGTGTGATTACATCAGACATGCTTGAACCCTCGTGGCCATGCGAGAGTTTTTTCACGCCTGTCGGTTACGTCATTCGCCTGTGGGCAGTCTTTGAGTGAGGAGTCGCCCACCCTCTCGTCGATTTTTTCATTGTTTAAGAATGGCTCAGAGACTGCTGCTTTGTTTGATCAAAATTTTTTCAAAACTGTAAGGCACAACTGAGTGGACACCATTCGATAAATTCAGCTGGTTTTTGGTAAACATTTTAACGGCTGATGAGAGATTTTGGTCTGGTAGTGTCACCGTAAGGACCGCCTACGGCGCCTGATGGTGATCTGCGCTTCGAGGCGGCAGCGTCTCGCCGTTTCAAGTTGAAAACTTCCACATTTCAGGCTCTGTTGACCCAGTAAGTCGTCAGAGAACAGAGAACTTAAAGAAGAAGTCGGCATGAGGAGTTTATTCGGACATTCCATTGTTAACGGACATTTTGTAATGAAAGAGCGTGCGGGCAGAGTCGCATGTCGGGCCGGACCCGACCGCGGGGGGTCGCGACAGGAAAAACACCTCCGTTGGAAACCTTAACGGGCAAGTTGGAACATGCCCAAGCTGTTAAACAATTTCTCAGTTACTCACCTGTTGAAAGCCATCAGAAGCCGCCTGAATTTTACAAATGGTTTTCAACACGGAGGTGTTTTTCCTGTCGCGGTGCACACAGATTTGCCGAGTCATCACGGAAACGACTCGGTGAATTTGCGCGCACGTCTTTCATTACAAAATGTCCTTAAACAGTGGAATGTCCGCATAAAGTCCTCATGCCGGCCTCTTCTGAATCTTCTCTGTTCTCTCACGATGTCCTGGGTGAATTAAGCCTTAAATTAGGATGTTTTCAGGTCGAAACAGGCCGACGACGACGCCTGGAAGCGCTGCACGATGTCCCGCTCCGTGGGAAGTCCTTACACCAACAGAAACACCCCATAATCTCTCATCATCCATTAAACTTTTCACCGAAAACCAGCTTAATTTCTCGAATAGTCTCCACTCGGATATTCCTCACAGATCCAGAAAAAAATTTTGATAAAGCAACGCGCGCCGTCTCGAGCAGCGTGTGAAACAAAGAATTCAGCCGAGAGGGCGGGACCACATCTCACTCAAGGCCTGCTCACAGGGAAATGACGTCACCGACACACGTGAAAAAACTCACACATGCACACGAGGGTTCAAGCATGATTGGTGTAATCACACGTCATTCAAATCCATATAGTTTTTTTAAAAAAAAGGTAGGATACTTTTATGATAGACCTCGTATAGCACTTTTCCATCTGCATCAGACACTCTAAGCACTTTACAATGATGCCTTGCATTCACCCATGCACACCGATGTCAGGGTGCTGCTGTGCAAAGGTGCTCACTACACACTGGGAGCAAATTTGGGATTAAGGACCTTGCCCTCCAGTCTGGCTGGGTCTTGAACCGAGGATCCTCTAGTCTGAAGCCCAACGCTTAAACACAAGACCATCACCTCCCATGTTCATCAATAAGGTAAAGAAAGCAGACCCACTTTTTAACCCAAATGTTGTTGAATGAGTTGAAGACTATATTATCCAAGTAGAAATAATAATTACTGTTCAACTGAACAATCACATCAGTGATCTGTCCTTGTTTGTGCTCATACTGCATCTGGCTGTGGCTGAATCCACTGCACCACGCGACACACTGCCATTCCAAGTGGGGCCACACACACACGTCAGGGCACGGTTCACGACCACTAGTCAAACAAACAGGACTTTGGGGCCGTAACACGCTTCGGCGAAGTCCAGACTGGCTGGTGTGAGTACATCCTAAGGTGATGGATGATATCAGCGCACCAGCACAACAGCAAGCCACACCTCGTTTTCAGGTACACGCCCGTGCATGACAAAATGAGTGCAGCTCAGCTTGCTATTGACTCAGCGTGGGTACTGGGCGTGAAACGGTTGTGCATCGGGTGGAGATTAACAGAACACTTGCACACTGGGCTGTGGAAGACGGTGGCCTCGCTCTGCCTCAGCAGCTTTACCTCTTCATTCTCCTTCTACACTCTGTTATCACAGTTTCCAGTCACTTCCATTCAATCTGCCCTCCTTTCAGGAAGCGGGACAAAGGAATTTTTGTGCTGCCCACTGTGATTCATGGCTGAGACACACACAGTTGGTTTAGCCTTTATAACTTTCCTCATTATTTATGGCTGAGTGAGCCATTTTAACATGACGATTCGCCGTCTGACTCACTTTGGATCATGTACTGAGAGCTGACTTGCAATGAAATGCCACCTCAGTGTTCTTTATCTCTGGAGCAAAGTCAGAATTTGGTCAGTGTCAGATGAGGGTTTTTTATGAAAATGACTGGACTTTGAGAATAAATTGCATACATAGATCACATGAGTTTACAGAGAGTTAGGAGCAGGTGACACTGGCATTTTAGCCCAAAATGTTAATTAATTCCAGTGTAGCTGGGTGCAATCCACTGGTATGTGCAGATCAAACCAGAGAAGCAGTATTTACATTGAGCTCTACATTTGGTGAATTCTGATACTGAGCAAAAAATCTGACACTGTTTCACTGATTCAGGCAGAGAGAAAAAAGGCAGTATTTGAGGGAAGAAAGCATTATAAGAAATATAACGATATCACTGTGTGAGGCAACGAAAACAAAACTTAGTCTCCAAGACAGCAGCTTCTATCATTCTAGTTACATGTCAGATAGTTTGTGTTAAATCCATCCTCTACTGGAGAACAAACCGTCAAAATCAGATCAATGTAGGATACAGTCATTTGTAATAATAATAATCATAATCATAATAATAAGAGAGAAAATGTTATACTGTGTGATCTTGGTGGTAGCTCATTTGTGAGTAAGTGCCTTTTTCTAATTATACAATAACATGATTTTGGAGGGCATGATGGTTAATTTGGTCAATACATACATGTACATACATAGATATATACATGTATATACACACACACACACCTCACAGGCACAACACCAGCAGAAAAAGGTGCACAGGCACCGCAGGGTTCCTCCTGACCCCCATTCTATGCACATACGCAAAGGTGAGTTGAGCAAGGAGCACATAGGCACTGCAACCTGCTGGGTTCAGAAACCACACAGGCCACAAGCCCAAGAAGAAGACACCATGTGTGACCTCCAAGCCAGTGACTGCAGAACCCTTCAAATGTCTGGGACACACACACACACACCCACAGCACAGAACTGCCACCTTTAAACCTGGACAGACAGAACCATGGTCCCTCCAGCTATGACACAATGCTATCCACACCCATCCACACCCATCCCCACACAGCCAAAAGGTCACAAGTCTGAGAACAATAGAATTCACCAGCTCAGAGCTGCAACCCCCGACAGAGCAGAGACAAAATACAAGTCTCTTTGGCTGCTGCCTTGTTTTCAAGCGATTTATGTGTTTGTTTTTAACAGTAGCTTTATTGCTGCCACTCCACCATGAAGCAAAATGCAAATGTTGTTGTATCGTCTCTCCAGTCACAGCCCCTGCAGCTTGGTACCCTTTCAGGATCTTGGTGGCTTCCCTCACTCAGTTTTTAAGCACATCCTATTACGTGCACATTTGACTAACTGCGTCACGCTGATTTAAATGAACTCATCGACTTGGGAATGTTCATTTCCCCGGACTTGTCTGAAGCCAAGTGGTTGTAAAAGTGACTGAGTGTTACATTAAAGGCTGTGCACACTGATTCAGGTCACTGTTTTGGTTTTTATATTTGATTTAGCCAACGTTATAGATATTTAGCTTCACAGTGAGAGTAAATATCAGGAAGGATACTCAGAGTGTGACACTGATCCACGGTAAAGAATTCTTCATGAATCTCTGATACTATAGAAAACGGTTCTGTGTGGACTTCTGGTCAGTTCTTTCAGAATGGAACCACTTTGACCGACACACAACCTGTCCACCATTGTTCATCCACATTGGCTCCAAACAGTTTAAATGTTACGCACTTGAATTTGAACATTCAGGGTCATTTAAGGTCATATGATCATGTTGTCAACAGAGTTTATGTTGTCTTCATATTTGTATTTAATGGTAAGGACAGCTTTTAAACAAATAGCCATTCTAATGATTCCTGATAAGCACTGGGTGAAAGGCTTGACTTTGGCTTTTGATCATGTTTTTTCTTTTTTCAAAATTAAAGCAATTTGTCCTTAGCTGACCATTAATCTCTCCACCGAGTTTATTCCACAGTGGATCAAAACTCTTGCAGCCATAAGACTACATGCACTGTCTCATTTTAACTTGATGTCAAACAAATTAGTGATCAAATCCAAAGGTGAATTAGATTTTGGCACTTTGGGCTGTGTTTCCAAGTGCAATTCCGATTCCAGCAAGCAGGCTGAAAAATTCTTCAGCTGCCTAAAAAATAGTAGGTGATATTCAGAGATGTTCCGTTATAAAAGAGGAAATAATAATTAGGAGGACGTTAATTAGTAACTCATATTTCTGGTTTAATATTATGACAACATATCCGTAAATATGAGAGGATAAAAAGTCAAGCTAAAGTAGCAAATTTATGATGATAATTTTCTTTCATCCACCTGAGTTGCGGAGATCTTCACCTGCACGCGTCACGGCGTCTGGACAAAGGGGGCGGGGCTTCTGCGCGCCACAAGGGGAGCCGAGAGAGAAGGAATCAAGAGAGAGTCAGGAGAGAAGAGGAATCGAGAAAGAAAGGATCAGGAGAGAGGAATCAAGAGCGCGCATGTTGCTGGATGCAGTCCGTGCTCGTTCGCACAGAGTCCGAGTGTCGCAAGTTACTTGTGCTTAATTCTTTCTTCGGGTAAACAAGAAGAAGAACCAAAAAGCCGTTAGTTTGGACTTGATGAAAAAGTCAGAAATTGGCGCTTTTTGGAGAGCTCGGTGGAATATGATTTGAATGAAAGAACGGACATCAGGTGAGTTTTCACTCTTTTATTTTTGCTCTTCTTTGATGCGTAAAAGCGCACAGATGTTTCCTCGCCGCGTGTCTCGTTTCTTCTCTGGAAGCGAAATAGTTTGTTTTTATTGATTTTTTTTCTTTCCGAACTTAGTATTTCCAGCACGCCAGTTGTGTTTTGTGAAACTTTCACCAGTGAGTCACTTTCCTCTGAAGCTGATATTTTTCCTGCGTCTCTGTGCGCCTTTTGTGCTCCGGAGCAGCTGCGCGGTGAGGAGGCTGTGCGCGCCTTGTGCCCGCTGCAGGTGCGCGATATTGTTCCCTCTATTAGTCACAGTTTTAGACGCAAACAAGTGACTTCTCACCTCATTGATTTGCTTTAACAAAAAAAAAAAAAGAAAAAAGCGCACACTGTGAGATTTGGGGAGTTTGTAACCGCAGCCTGTGCGGAAAGCAAAGGAATCTGACGCGTCAGTCATTTATCTTTGCATTTTAACCAGAATGTTATCATCTAATGGGAATTATTCTGATTGTCAGGTTATCTGTGTTAGTAACAGTTTTTGGTCTTACAGTGGTGCTTTTTGGTGAATCGGGTGAGTTTGTTTTCATTATGAGAACTAATTTTGGGAGTTACCCAGGTTATTGACTAAAACAGGTTAATTCTTGAGTTCCACCTTTACAAATGTGATGTTTTTCTTTAATATCTGTGATTTTAATCATTTTGGCTTTTACATTGTTATTCGGTTAAATCAGCACACTGACGCATCACTCGGGGTTCATGAAAACTGCGCTTTTGAAGCACTTTGTGAAACTGATCAGTTAATCACAAACATCACCTGTAATAATCGATCATGTGAGTGATGATCGGTGACAGCCTGCACTCAGCCGTGTGTGTGTTTTAGTGGTTGTGAGACGCGTCTTTTCAAACCAAACCCATCCGTCCTGGTTAGTGAGACGCTGTGCGTCTCTGGGTCTTATTGACTTGTTTTGGATGAGGTTTTGGGTTGTGTACGCGCGCGCTCTAAAAGCTTCTTCTGCCGTCATTGCCGTTTAGTGTTTTGGGTTATCATGCTGGGGCCCCGCCCCCTCGCGGTGTCCTAATTGAGTTTGGTGGCTCCCTTTGGGCTAAACTTAGTCGTGTGGTTGTGACAGCAGCAGCCCCTCTGGCTGATTCACTCTCGGCCTTTTGGGAATTGAGCTGCACACCACACGAGTCTGACACGCCAGTCAAACCTCCAGACACGTGACTGCTGGTGGTCAAACCCTGGATTTGCACCGGATGTAACCTAAAGGGGAGTTCGGGGCGCTGAACCTCCTTTCCCAGGGGCGGATCTAGTTTTTTTTTTTTTTTTTTTTTGGGGGGGGGGGGGGTTACTGTAGAAAGTTTTCAGAAGCAATGTGGGAAAGTATATATTGACTCTCTAGTCATTGTTTTTATTAAGTCAAGTCAGGGTGCATGCACTGGTGCTATGTTTGGCCACATTGGCGATATCATAGGGATGTTTACACATCTTTGAATTTTATGTCACAGGGCCAAAACGTCATAGCTGACGCCCCTTCGCTGCAGAGAGAAGTGAATGTCTCTACAACTTCAAAGCTTTCATCACGTACAGATGCACTTCTGAAGTAAGCCATTAAAAGCCTGAACCTTAGTCTTGATCATGGAGAACCATAAACCCAGACACTCAGATTCCTCACTCAGCTTCTCAAGATCTATTAATCCCACCGGCAGCAGCTTTCAACAGTCAACCTTTGTTCATCCAAAACATTTCCCATATTTTATCACACCTTTGATCAGCGGGGGGCATTTGTGATTCTAGTTCTCATTCGGCTTTGCTTTTTTTGTTTGTTTGTTTGTTTGTTTTTGGAGTCCACACCAATGAGGCCAATCGACTCAAAAACATGGATGATGAATGTTTCAGTTGGTGGTTATTTCTCATGTCTGCTTTTTCTTTTTTCTGGTGCAGGATGAAGCTCTGCTCAGTAGAAGCTGTTCATGCCATGTTGCTGCTGTGGGTGCTCAGCCCCAGCGTGCACGCTGAGTGTGATAAATCACCAGAGAACACCAAGCTCAACCTCTCCGTCAAGTACGAGCTGCCAACATTTACCGCTGACTTCCCCATCCAGAACATGGTGATACTGAATGGGATCATTTATGTTGGGGCTGTGAACCGGATCTACGCCTTAGCTCCAGACCTCACAAAGTTGTCAGAGTACCACACGGGGCCGCTGCTCGCCAGCAACACCTGCGGTGGGAAACTGAACAACACACACGGCGGCACCATGGTGGACAACCACAACATAGCCTTGGTGGTGGAGACCATTTATGACAAGGGCTTGTTCAGCTGCGGCTCGGCAGATCACGGTGTGTGCCGTCGGCACGTGCTGGATGACGGTGTCAGCCCGAAAACCATCGATGAAGAAGTCTACTGTTTTGCAGACAAGGTGAAACAAGGCAGAGGTCAGCCCAGCGATGCGGACGTTGTGGTCAGCCCGTCGGGCTCCCAGGTGCTCAGCGTGGAGAGCAACGTCATCCAGTTTTTTGTTGGCAACTCTGAAATCCCCGGATTAACGACTGTGTCTCACAGCACAATACAGCCCCACACAATCTCTCTGCGAAAGATGAAGACAAGCCAAAACGGCTTCACATTCTTCTCGAACCGCTCCTACATCAATCTCATCCCGCCACTACGTGGAAATTATTACATGCACTACGTTTACTCCTTCCACAGTGGACCCTTCACCTACTTCCTGACCGTGCAGCAGGTGAGCAGGAACTCTCATACTTACCACACCCGCATAGTCCGCATGTGTGCATCCGATCTGGTGATTCGCCGCTACGTGGAGATGCCCTTAGAATGCATCAGCACCGATAAGAGGCGAAGACGCTCCCCAGAGGGCCTGAAGGTTTTCAACATCCTGCAGGCGGCTCATGTCGCTAAGGTGGGCCAGGACGTTGAGTTACAGATGCGGCTGAACGTGGAAGAAAATGACGATGTGCTGTTTGCCGCCTTTGCACAAGGAAAACCGAACTCTCCGGAACCCATGGCCAACTCAGCCGTCTGTGTAATATCTGTCAACAACATCAACAGCTTGTTCAAGAGATACATGCAGCGCTGCGACACCATCGACCCCTATCACTTCACTGGGTCCGACAAGAAGTCGTGCTACAATGTGGTAAGAGCTGGGCAGTGGGCGGGACTCTCGCTTCCTAACGGTGCTGCTTTTCTTTTTAGTATGCTTCCACTCTTGAAGGTCATCTATTTGGTCTCAGACCAGAAGATGTTACAGTGTTGCACTTTTCTCTTGCATCTGTTTGCTCTGCACTGACTACAGATGAGACAGCCTGTGCAGCGCTGAACAGAGACGCACACCGTAATGTTTTCCGCTGTTATTCTGCACTTCTGTGTTACCTTCATATGCAACTATCATACTGTGTCACCGTGTAGTGTGTGGCTGCTTTCAAACGTTCATTAATGTGGTTAAACTCGATCCCTGACATATCAAGAACAGATCGGTTTAACAATACTGGTCTTGGTTTCAACTGGGGATGGGATTATAGTAAAAATCACAATTCAAATCATTTGTTTCATCATGTAACATATCTCGTCAAAGCTCTTGAGTGAAGGTACTGCTGATTGCTGGTGAGTGCTGGACCGTGTTGGTTCCTGCTTGAGCTCTGTCCTGGGTGTGTTTACCTGGTCTGTCTTTTTGGGAACTGTGTTGGAACAGAAGTTCATCCACTGTGTCTGGAACCAGATGTGCTCTGTCTTTGGTAACAGTGTTGACTGCTGTGGAAAATAATCTCTGTGATGGAACAGAGGTGGATGTGTGTGTGTGTGTGTGGGGGGGGGGGGGGGGGGGGGGGGCAAAGAATTCACTTTACAATTTGAGCAATGTTTGGAAAATGTGAACTGTTTTCTTTCCATCCGTATCGGCAAACATCTTTGAGTCTGGCTCTGAGAGGCATCTTAGTCCTTCAGCCTGGATATCATCATCATCATCATCATCATCATCATCATTATCATTATCAATCATCATCATCATCATTATCATTATCAATCATCATCATTATCATCATTATCATTATTATCATCATCATCATCATCATTATCATTATCAATCATCATCATCATCATCATCATCATCATTATCATCATTATCATTATTATCATCATCATTATCATCATCATCATTATCATTATTATCATCATCATCATCTGATGTTTCACAACAGTCCCCATTAAATACTTCATAGCAGCTTCAAAGTGTTCCTTCTTTACTTTCCTAAGAGGTTCACAAATTACTCGAATAGTTGAAGGGGGGGTTGTATTAGAATAGAATAGAATAGTCTTTATTGTCTTTATACTGGGGGGGTACAACAAAATTGGGGGTGCTGCTGCAGAGCTACTGTACACCACCACAACAACAAAAAACAAACAAAAAAAAAAACTGTTTAAATAGGAAATTCTTAAAATTCTCAGCTAAGTGAACAATATAAATTGTTCTTCAAACTTGGCTTTAGTCAAGATAACAAAATCATATTCAAAGAACAAATTATATTGTTCACTTAACGCCTTTCACTCATATTTTTGAGTTGAAACAACATTTTGATCTTTTTCGATTTTGCAGTGCAGGTTTTGAGAGATTGTGATTTTGTATTTATTTATTTTTATTTTTTGTATATTTTGTGAGCTTTTATGGAGTGAACAATTAATTGACAAAGCATTTAAAAAAAAGAAAATAATCACTCACAATGCAAGAACTTTTAATTTATTAATATAAGATGTTATGCAGCCGGTCTGCTCTGTGTCAGCCTGATCCCGTCAGATCTCAGAAGCTAAGGAGTGCAGGACCTGGTGAGTACTTGGATGGCAGACCTCTTTGTAACACCAGTGGCTGTGTGTGTTTCTTCAGGTAAAACTGGAGTTGTGTCAGGAAGGACATCCGTCATAAAACTTGTTTCAAATACCACTGTGGAGCTGGCTCTATCCTCGGCCCCGACCACATTGGGGCCAGCCAAAAGGACAACAACAACATTAATATAAGATTTGATGACCATTCATTAAATTGGCAATGTTTGTCCTTAATGGAGAAATGTGTAGCGTGTGTTAAAACCTGGACCGTTGTGATGTGTTAGTATAAACTGTTCTCAGGAAACTGAAGCCAAACCCACTGACAGTAATTTGGAAATGTTTCCTCTGTGAAATGTAGCACCGTCTTCTTGGTGTTTAAGCTGATATCTTGTCCACACTATCAACATGTCGTACGACAGACAAACAACACAAAGAATATCAAGAATTATCAGCTTCCAGATCAGCAAGCGAACATCATCTGTGGTTGGGTTTTTTGTTGGTGCATGAAGGTTTCTCATGTGACTGAATGGTTCGTCTTTAACCGAGTGCTGTCAGGTTGACACATTCTGTCTCTCTCTCATTGTCCTTTGGCAAGGCACTGCTGTCTGCAGTCCCTGACCTCTGACCCTTCTTGTTACGATGGTGCATGTGCAGCCCCTCCCAGCAACATGTGAAACAACAAGGAGCAGATTACACTGTGGATACGATGAAGCTTTCTGAAGCAGATCTGTGTTTTCTTGTCTTTAGAAATGTTTTTGTTGATGAACTGTCATGTTACAGGATCATTTCATGATACCTCAACGCGCTGCCCGTCTAACAACAATTACACAATATGTTTGCATGTTGTCTGTAGTATACTGCCTCTACTGGTGGTTGGCTCTCACTGCGGTATTGTATCACTTCCTGTTCCGGAGCACAGCGTTGTTTTGCTGTATCTGTTAGCTGTTTAATCTGTGCAGTTAGATTGATCTAGATAACTAGATAACTAGATAACGATTTGTTTCACAGTATAATCTTCACGTGCCTTAACTAAAGCACTCCCTCTGCTGAATCACCTCTAAATTATTTACACATTATTCACTTTGTGTGTTTTTAGGAATCCGCTAGCTTAGTGCAGCTACTAGCTCTTAGCCGGTTTACCATGGCGGCTTCTCCTGTCTCTCCCGCACTTTTCTGCTCTGGGTGTGAAATGTTTAGTTATTCCTCAGCCTCCTTTAGCAGTAATGGTACTTGTAATAAGTGTAGCTTATTCGTAGCTTTGGAGGCCAGGCTGGGAGAATTGGAGACTCGGCTCCGCACCGTGGAAAATTCACAGCTAGCCAGGCCCCTGTAGTTGGTGCGGACCAAGGTAGCTTAGCCGCCGTTAGTTCCCTTCCAGCAGATCCCGAAAGCAGGCCGACTGGGTGACTGTGAGGAGGAAGCGTAGCCCTAAACAGAAGCCCCGTGTACACCGCCAACCCGTTCACATTTCTAACCGTTTTTCCCCACTCTGTGACACACCCGCCGAGGATCAAACTCTGGTTATTGGCGACTCTGTTTTGAGAAATGTGAAGTTAGCGACACCAGCAACCATAGTCAGTTGTCTTCCAGGGGCCAGAGCAGGCGACATTGAAGGAAATTTGAAACTGCTGGCTAAGGCTAAACATAAATTTGGTAAGACTGTAATTCACGTCAGCAGTAATGACACCCGGTTACGCCAATCGGAGGTCACTAAAATTAACATTGAATCAGTGTGTAACTTTGCAAAAACAATGTCGGACTCTATAGTTTTCTCTGGGCCCCTCCCCAATCGGACCAGGAGTGACATGTTTAGCCGCATGTTCTCCTTGAATTGCTGGCTGTCTGAGTGGTGTCCAAAAAATGAGGTGGGCTTCATAGATAATTGGCAAAGCTTCTGGGGAAAACCTGGTCTTGTTAGGAGAGACGGCATCCATCCCACTTTGGATGGAGCAGCTCTCATTTATAGAAATCTGGCCAATTTTCTTAAATCCTCCAAACCGTGACTATCCAGGGTTGGGACCAGGAAGCAGAGTTGTAGTCTTACACACCTCTCTGCAGCTTCTCTTCCCCTGCCATCCCCTCATTACTCCATCCCCGTAGAGACGGTGCCTGCTCCCAGACCACCAACAACCAGTAAAAATCTATTTAAGCATAAAAATTCAAAAAGAAAAAATAATATAGCACCTTCAACTGCACCACAGACTAAAACAGTTAAATGTGGTCTATTAAACATTAGGTCTCTCTCTTCTAAGTCCCTGTTAGTAAATGATATAATAATTGATCAACATATTGATTTATTCTGCCTTACAGAAACCTGGTTACAGCAGGATGAATATGTTAGTTTAAATGAGTCAACACCCCCGAGTCACACTAACTGCCAGAACGCTCGTAGCACGGGCCGAGGCGGAGGATTAGCAGCAATCTTCCATTCCAGCTTATTAATTAATCCAAAACCCAGACAGAGCTTTAATTCATTTGAAAGCTTGACTCTTAGTCTTGTCCATCCAAATTGGAAGTCCCAAAAAACAGCTTTATTTGTTATTATCTATCGTCCACCTGGTCGTTACTGTGAGTTTCTCTGTGAATTTTCAGACCTTTTGTCTGACGTAGTGCTTAGCTCAGATAAGATAATTATAGTGGGCGATTTTAACATCCACACAGATGCTGAGAATGACAGCCTCAACACTGCATTTAATCTATTATTAGACTCAATTGGCTTTGCTCAAAATGTAAATGAGTCCACCCACCACTTTAATCATATCTTAGATCTTGTTCTGACTTATGGTATGGAAATTGAAGACTTAACAGTATTCCCTGAAAACCCCCTTCTGTCTGATCATTTCTTAATAACATTTACATTTACTTTGATGGACTACCCAGCAGTGGGGAATAAGTTTCATTACACTAGAAGTCTTTCAGAAAGCGCTGTAACTAGGTTTAAGGATATGATTCCTTCTTTATGTTCTCTAATGCCATATACCAACACAGTGCAGAGTAGCTACCTAAACTCTGTGAGTGAGATAGAGTATCTCGTCAGTAGTTTTACATCCTCATTGAAGACAACTTTGGATGCTGTAGCTCCTCTGAAAAAGAGAGCCTTAAATCAGAAGTGCCTGACTCCGTGGTATAACTCACAAACTCGCAGCTTAAAGCAGATAACCTGTAAGTTGGAGAGGAAATGGCGTCTCACTAATTTAGAAGATCTTCACTTAGCCTGGAAAAAGAGTCTGTTGCTCTATAAAAAAAGCCCTCCGTAAAGCTAGGACATCTTACTACTCATTACTAATTGAAGAAAATAAGAACAACCCCAGGTTTCTTTTCAGCACTGTAGCCAGGCTGACAAAGAGTCAGAGCTCTACTGAGCCGAGTATTCCTTTAACTTTAACTAGTAATGACTTCATGACTTTCTTTGCTAATAAAATTTTAACTATTAGAGAAAAAATTACTCATAACCATCCCAAAGACATATCGTTATCTTTGGCTGCTCTCAGTGATGCCAGTATTTGGTTAGACTCTTTCTCTCCGATTGTTCTGTCTGAGTTATTTTCATTAGTTACTTCCTCCAAACCATCAACATGTCTATTAGACCCCATTCCTACCAGGCTGCTCAAGGAAGCCCTACTGTTAATTAATGCTTCAATCTTAAATGTGATCAATCTATCTTTATTAGTTGGCTATGTACCACAGGCTTTTAAGGTGGCAGTAATTAAACCATTACTTAAAAAGCCATCACTTGACCCAGCTATCTTAGCTAATTATAGGCCAATCTCCAACCTTCCTTTTCTCTCAAAAATTCTTGAAAGGGTAGTTGTAAAACAGCTAACTGATCATCTGCAGAGGAATGGTGTATTTGAAGAGTTTCAGTCAGGTTTTAGAATTCATCATAGTACAGAAACAGCATTAGTGAAGGTTACAAATGATCTTCTTATGGCCTCAGACAGTGGACTCATCTCTGTGCTTGTTCTGTTAGACCTCAGTGCTGCTTTTGATACTGTTGACCATAAAATTTTATTACAGAGATTAGAGCATGCCATAGGTATTAAAGGCACTGCACTGCGGTTGTTTGAATCATATTTATCTAATAGATTACAATTTGTTCATGTAAATGGGAAATCTTCTTCACAGACTAAGGTTAATTATGGAGTTCCACAAGGTTATGTGCTAGGACCAATTTTATTCACTTTATACATGTTTCCCTTAGGCAGTATTATTAGACAGCACTGCTTAAATTTTCATTGTTACGCAGATGATACCCAGCTTTATCTATCCATGAAGCCAGAGGACACACACCAATTAGCTAAACTGCAGGATTGTCTTACAGACATAAAGATATGGATGACCTCTAATTTCCTGCTTTTAAACTCAGATAAAACTGAAGTTATTGTACTTGGCCCCACAAATCTTAGAAACATGGTGTCTAACCAGATCCTTACTCTGGATGGCATTACCCTGACCTCTAGTAATACTGTGAGAAATCTTGGAGTCATTTTTGATCAGGATATGTCATTCAATGTGCATATTAAACAAATATGTAGGACTGCTTTTTTGCATTTGCGCAATATCTCTAAAATTAGAAAGGTCTTGTCTCAGAGTGATGCTGAAAAACTAATTCATGCATTTATTTCCTCTAGGCTGGACTATTGTAATTCATTATTATCAGGTTGTCCTAAACGTTCCCTGAAAAGCCTTCAGTTAATTCAAAATGCTGCAGCTAGAGTACTGACAGGGACTAGAAGGAGAGAGCATATCTCACCCATATTGGCCTCTCTTCATTGGCTTCCTGTTAATTCTAGAATAGAATTTAAAATTCTTCTTCTTACTTATAAGGTTTTGAATAATCAGGTCCCATCTTTTATTAGGGACCTCATAGTACCATATCACCCCAATAGAGCACTTCGCTGTCAGACTGCAGGCTTACTTGTAGTTCCTAGGGTTTGTAAGAGTAGAATGGGAGGCAGAGCCTTCAGCTTTCAGGCTCCTCTCCTGTGGAACCAGCTCCCAATTCAGATCAGGGAGACAGACACCCTCTCTACTTTTAAGATTAGGCTTAAAACTTTCCTTTTTGCTAAAGCTTATAGTTAGGGCTGGATCAGGTGACCCTGAACCATCCCTTAGTTATGCTGCTATAGACTTAGGACTGCTGGGGGGTTCCCATGATGCACTGAGTGTTCTTTCTCTTTTTGCTCTGTATGCACCACTCTGCATTTAATCATTAGTGATTGATCTCTGCTCCCCTCCACAGCATGTCTTTTTCCTGGTTCTCTCCCTCAGCCCCAACCAGTCCCAGCAGAAGACTGCCCCTCCCTGAGCCTGGTTCTGCTGGAGGTTTCTTCCTGTTAAAAGGGAATTTTTCCTTCCCACTGTCGCCAAGTGCTTGCTCACAGGGGGTCGTTTTGACCGTTGCGGTTTTTACTTAATTATTGTATGGCCTTGCCTTACAATATAAAGCGCCTTGGGGCAAGTATTTGTTGTGATTTGGCGCTATATAAATAAAATTGATTTGATTTGATTTAATGAAAAGGAGGATTCTGAGTGCAGACAGAGGAGTGCCACGAAGACGCGCACAGAAAGACAAACACAAAGTTGCATTGTCCTGAGATGGAAACACAAGAGGCGCAGTGGCGTCGTCCAGATTATCTCTGTCGGTGTTATCTCTGGCTGTATTGTATGTTTTCCATGATATCGTGGCTGGTGTTA
This sequence comes from Thalassophryne amazonica, assembly GCF_902500255.1. Taxonomy (NCBI): domain Eukaryota; kingdom Metazoa; phylum Chordata; class Actinopteri; order Batrachoidiformes; family Batrachoididae; genus Thalassophryne; species Thalassophryne amazonica. The sequence continues at coordinate 11,489,945 of NC_047110.1, read as the reverse complement.
ACACACTGCAGTGAACATGAAGACGCTGACTGATTGCCGTCTGATTTGTACCGATATCTGTATGTCAGCTCTGCACTCTGGACTGTTTACACACAGAAAGTATTCACAGCACTCCACTTTTTCCACATTTTATTATGTTACAGCCTTATTCCAAAATGGAGTAAATTCATTTTTATTCCCTCAAAATTCTACTCACAACACCCCATAATGACAACATGAAAAAAGTTTTTTTTTAATTTTTTAAAAAAAGTATTAACAATAAAAAAAACTAAGAAATCACATGTTCATAGTTATTCACACCCTTTGCTTAGTACAGGGTGTCCCCAAAAAGTGCCACAAAAATAAAGCCTAGAAAATCTATGCACTTGAGGATACTGATATCTGTCTTATGTCATCTTGAATCATATCTCAGGGAACCTTATCCTTTGTGTTCATTTCTAATTTACCTCGGTTTGTAAAAGTTATGGCATGCACAAGATGTGCTCAGCATGTGTACAATCGATTTGGTCTCCAACTAGAATTCCACCATTTTCAGTTTTTGCTTGATTGTAAGCGGCATCCTCATTGGATCAGTCTCAAATTACATCACAAGAAATTCCTCACTTATATCTTGATGTTTGAAAAAAAAAAACAGAATTCAGATTAGCATTTGCAGAATTAGAGTCAAATGATTTTGTGACACTTTTTTGGGACACCCTGTACTTTGTTGGTGGACCATTGGCAGCAATTACAGCCTCAAGCCTTCTTGAATATGATGCCATAAGCTTGGTGCACTTATCTTTGTGCAGTTTTGCGCATTCCTCTTTGCAGTACCTCTCAAGCCCCATCAAGTTGGATGGGCAGCATCTGTGCACAGCCATTTTCAGATCTCTCCAGAGATTTTCAGTCGGATTCAGGTCTGGGCTCTGGCTTGGCCACTCAAGAACATTCACAGAGTTGTCCTGAAGCCACTCCTTTGACTGTATGCTTAGAGTCATTGTCCTGCTGAAAGATGACCCATCGACCTAGTTTCTCATTGTCTGAGAGTCCTTCAGTGCCTTTTCTAAAACTCCAGTCAGCCTGCCATGTGTCTTTTACTAAGGAGTGGCTACCATCTGGCCACTCTATCATACAGGCCTGATTGGTGGATTGCTGCAGAGATGGTTGTCCTTCTGGAAGGTTCTCCTCTCTCCACAGAAGAATGCTGGAGCTCTGACAGAGTGACCATCGGGCTCTTGGTCACCTCCCTGACTAAGGCCCTTTTCCCCCAATCACCCAGTTTAGATGGGCGGCCAGCTCTGGGAAGAGTCCTGTTGCATCTGAACTTCTTCCATTTACAAATGATGGAGGCCACAGTGTTCACTGGAGCCTTCAAAGCAGCAGAAATGTTAATAAATTTGCAAAAATCTTAAAAAAAAACTTTTTTCACCTTGTCATTATGGGGTATTGCGTGTAGAACTTTGAGGAAAAAATGAATTTCATCCATTTTGGAATAAAGCCTCAGTCCCACTGAATAATAAAGCCATGAATAATGAGCCACATATGGATTTGCCAAAAATTTCAGTGACTGTTTGAATAAAGAGCCATGTATAAATCTATCACGTATCTGCTATGAAGAAGCCTCAATGTGCCTCTAAGTACCTCACATGTCCCAGGTATCAGCCTTTAATCAGCCACAACTGACATATCATTTGAGCCCCGTCCAGCCTCAAATGGCTCGTGTAGCTAGCTGCGTATGACACATGTCAAGCCACATATGACCCATGCAGTGCCATGTAACGCAATGTTGGTGCACATTTAGGCACGGGTTTGGTCCAACCCTCCACCCGTCCCAAGCTTGTCCCTTTAAAGTGTGGGTTTTAAATTCACAGCATCCATTCAAGATGTTGTCACATTTTTTAAACGCAGTCCAAAAAAGACACTCCTGTCACAGTCCACCGGTGTGCGCATCTGTGCGTCAGGCTGCAGTTCACCTGTGGTACAGAGTCATTAAATGCAGCAGTTCTGTGTGTTCACCCAGCTCTCTGTGACCCAAAAAAGACACCAGAATGAGGTGGGTGCTTTAATTATATACACCTGCACCTGTGTGGATCATTCCCGCTTCCCCCAAAACAAACAAACAAACAAAAAAAAGATCCACAAACACAAAACCCATCCATAACCAGACCAGCTAGAACTGAATCATGGGTTCATGGACAGTCGCCTCTGCGCTTCTTGTCACTAGCTTTATTTCTTCCATGGCTTACAGTCATTTTGACACCGGCAATCCAAATTTTAACTCTGTTATTGTCTGCAGAATCTCTCTTTTGCATGCCCACATTCTGCATAAATGCTTGTCTTCATTTTGACACCACTTTGAAAAAGTGCAGCTCTGTGAATACTTTCTGGATACAATGTAATTAGTGACTTTGTAATAGGGTTTTTCCTTTTCCTTTTGTTTTTATGTAAACTTTCACATTTGTGTTGCTTTTTTTTTTTTTTTTTTTTTGCTTAGATTGTGCCTGTGGTTACCTCTGGCCCAAAAGTCCCCAGAAAATAATCTAAATTGGAGGTCTTAATGAAAAAAAAAGCACCAGCTTGAGTCTGTGTGAGACACGGATCAGTGTTGTATTCTAGACCCAAGCCCTCAACACCCAGGCCAAGGCTTTGATCCTTTGAAGCCCGAGCCGAGGCTTTGACACTTCAATGTCCAGGCAATAATTTTGATCCCTCAAGGCCTAAGCCAAGGCTGTGATCCACAAGCTTTGACCCACAAGGTTCCAGGACAAGGCTTTGACTCATAGGTCTCAAGGCAAGCCTTTAATCTTTCAAGGCCCAAGCCAAGGCTTTGACCCATAAGTTCCCAACCAAGACTTGAAACTGCCAAAGGCCCAGATTGAGGCTTGGTCCCCAAAAGGTCCAGGCATAAATACAGAAAAAACTGAACCCTACAAAGATGGAGGTTCACATAACAAAGAAACAAGGGCCATGGACATTAATATCCAAAAAGTGACATATTATGAAAATAACTGTTATGTGTCGACGCGGGTTGAGGAGCGGACCTGCGTCTGACAGAACCCAGCGCTACAAATAACCAGAAAAGCGGTTCCAAAAACAATATATTTATTACACCCGCTGTGCATAAAAAGTGTAAAAACAAAAATAGCGTCCTTCTGGTGGAGTGACTGTTGGCACGCTCTCCAGCGCCCGCAAGGATCAAAGCCCGGCGCTCCTGGACTCACTACCACCGCCAAACACCCCCCAGGTGGACACGACAAACTGACTCTCTGTGAAGCAAAGAAGAGGTGAGGTAAGTCAGCAGTTACAACAATATCTTTCAAAAGACACACGCTATCAGCAACACATTCAGGTCTGTATCTTTTTTAACTTTATGCAAATGAGCAGCTTCTCATAACAGGTGGAGGATCACTTATCCGCACGCCACAGCAGTGAGAAGCAAGCTGCACAATTCTCATCACAATTCATGTATACTGTGTAACAAAACAACAATTAGTCAAACACTTAATTACCTTTAATGTGTGCTGACAGCATGTGTCCTCACCCTTCCTTGCTTCACGGGCTCGATGTGTCAAACCCAGGCGCGGTCCTCAGCGTCTAACAAACGAACATCACAAGGTCGAGTTCCCGGCAGTTCTGCTTGAATCACACATGACTTAAATGCAGAACGCCATCCAATTATCTGCTTCAGCTGAAAGTCTTTAAGGTTGCATGTGAGCACCAGTCACAGGTGCTACACATGATGTTGATGAGGGTGAGGACTCTTCAGCCAGCACCTTCTCCACAGACAAATCAGTTTCCATGCCACCTGAAGAGCAAAGAAAAGAAAAGAACACCAAAATATCCAGCCACACCCCCAACACACAACAATAACTTGAAGAACAACAGTTATGACACGTGGCAGACGGTGTGACATCCAAACATGAATCAAAAATGAGCAAGTAACGTTTAAGAAAATAATAATGACCAATATTTTGAATGTGGGCAGGTTGTGTAACATTTATTCAGATTTGATCAACTTTAGAAAATTATTGCTTATGACCGTGGAATGAAAATCATAGAAACCTTGAAAAAATTCCAACATTTTGTTGCCAACTCACAAATTTGATAATAAAAGACACATCACTTGAAGTGCATTTCTGCCACATTACTGACTGTGCTATCTGCGCCTTTTATAGGTCAAACTGTTTAGTGATGCACTGTTGCCTCACAGTGACAAGTTCCTGGATATCTCATGATGAAAGCTAAGCTTTATTTTTTACCATTGCTCTGCTTCAGGTGGCACGGTGGATTAGTGGTTAGCACTGCTGCCTAACAGCAAGAAGGTCATGGGTTCGCTTCCCATCTGAGGCCTTTCTGTGTGGAATTTGCACGTTCTCCCCATGTTCGTGCGGGTTCCCTCTGGGTGCTCCGGCTTCCTCCCACTTCCAAAGACATGCAGGGGTGAAACTTTAAATTGACCGTCACTGTGAATGTCTTTGTCTGTTTATATGTGGCCCTGCGGCAGACTGGCATCCTGTCCAGGGGGCACTCTGCCTCACACCCTATGACCGCTGTGATAGGCTCCAGCTCCCATGTGATCTTTAATTGGAATAAGCAGTTATATAAAATGAATGTATTAGCTTCATAATGTAAATTATTTTTCAAATTTACTTAAATCAGCTAAATGCTGTATGGCTTTAAAACGTCTAAAGGCTCCCTAAACCAGTCATTAATCTGCAGAGCCTCACTGACATCTCTGCTCCCATCCATCACTATAGACTCACTCACTGACCCGAACAGGAGTGACATGAAGTTAACAACTGACCACTCCACTGAAGCATCTGTCAATATGTCCATCGGCTCCACCCCCTTTCTGACTTCTTGATGACTTAAGTGTGCATTAGCGGGTGGCAGCGTTGGAATGGGCGCCTGGAAGCATTATATGTTTTAATTGGATGAGCATACACAGCAGTGATGCCAGAGTCTGACTCTAGCTGCATGCACGCTCCTGTGACCTCAGTGCAAGGATATGTATACTCCCGTGCCCCAGAGCATTGTGGGTAAAGAGAACTTAAATGTATTTCTGTTGTCTATTTATGCAGATAATGTCAGTCAAAATGAAGCCTGACATGCTGATGAGTGAGTGCATCAGCGAGATCCTGATGGTGGACATGAACGGGTGGAGAGAGAGTGAGGAATGCAGGGTACGGGGGGGTGCAGCGGCACATAGCGGCCTCTCAGTGAGCCATGATGAATGACTGCTGGATAACAGAACATCAGCAGCTGGGCGGAAGATGATCCCCGAGCTCGCTGCGGCGGTCAGCTCCCCGCCACCCCCACCTGTTACGCCACCTGTGGGAAAGTGGAAGTGGCATTATCTGTAATAATGAAGGGCTTCTTCATCCGGGATCACTCCCAGAGCTACTGTGCACAGATGGGATGAACAAAAAGCAGCATGTTAATGCTGCCGTGTCACTAAACAGCTTATCAAGGGATGAGCTGAAACTACAGCGGACGAGGCTAAAGTCACATCCTGGTACCTTTGCCAAGGGGCCGTCTCCCGCTTCACTATGGATCAGGATTTTTGAAAAACTGAAAAATAATATAATTACTTCTGTTAGGAGGTTGTCACCAGCAACTAACGGTTTTTGTTTGGACCTTCACGCCACACTTTTCATGAAATGTGGTGGTGGGGTTGTGTACAGGTCACGAAAGGTGGAGTCTCATCCAAGGATGAATACAGGAACTTTTTTTCACTTTTGTTAATTTCTGGAACATCAACTTTAAGCAGGATCATATGTTGCATTCTTTTCCTTATTTATGCAACACACTAATTTTTGCTGCTCTGTGGAGGTGATGATGTCACCAGCCTGTGCAGATTTTTGATTGGCTGCATTGTCCAAAGAAAAGTGAAGTCAGTTGGCGTTGAATCTTGTATGAGCTTGGAGTTCAGACACTTGGAATGTGTGCTATGCTCTGAATTTACAACAAGAATATGTCAAATAAACAACTCCCAATGTTAAAATTGTAAAAATGTAAAATTTATATTAATATTTTCAATATCATATTAAACATAGGCCAAAAATCCCACTTTTTTAGTATATCTCAACCATCAAGCAGCCTAGATGGATAACACATACATTAGTGTTCAGAATAATACGAGGTCTAGATAATAAACCGACCCTTTTATTTTATTTTTTTAACTATATAGATTTGAATGACGTGTGATTACACCAATCATGCTTGAACCCTCGTGCACATGCGTGAGTTTTTTCACGCGTGTCGGTGACGTCATTTCCCTGTGGGCAGGCCTTGAGTGAGATGTGGTCCCGCCCTCTCGGCTGAATTCCTTTGTTTCACACGCTGCTCGAGACGGCGCGCGTTGCTTTATCAAAATTTTTCTGGACCTGTGAGGAATATCCGAGTGGACACTATTCGAGAAATTAAGATGGTTTTCGGTGAAAAGTTTTAACGGCTGATGAGAGATTATGGGGTGTTTCTGTCGGTGTAAGGACTTCCCACGGAGCGGGACGTCCTGCAGCGCTTCCAGGCGCCGTCGTCGGCCTGTTTCGAGCTGAAAACATCCTAATTTAAGGCTTAGTTCACCCAGGACGTCGTGAGAGAACAGAGAAGATTCAGAAGAGGCTGGCATGAGGACTTTATGCGGACATTCCACTGTTTAAGGACATTTTTTAATGAAAGACATGCACGCAAAGTCGCTGAGTCATTTCCGTGACGACTTGGCAAATCTATGTGCGCCGCGACAGGAAAAACACCTCCGTGTTGAAAACCATTTGTAAAATTCAGGCGGCTTTTGATGGCTTTCAACAAGTGAGTAACTGAGAAATTGTTTAACAGCTTGGGCATGTTCCAACTTGCCCGTTAAGATTTCCAATGGAGGTGTTTTTCCTGTCACGACCCCCCGCGGTCAGGTCCGGCCCGACATGCGACTCTGCCCGCACGTTCTTTCATTACAAAATGTCCGTTAACAATGGAATGTCCGAATAAACTCCTCATGCCGACTTCTTCTGAAAGTTCTCTGTTCTCTGATGACTTACTGGATCAACAGAGCCTGAAATGTGGAAGTTTTCAACTTGAAACGGCGAGACACTGCCGCCTCGAAGCGCAGATCGCCGTCAGGTGCCATGGGCCGTCCTTACGGCGACACTACCAGACCAAAATCTCTCATCAGCCATTAAAATTTTTACCGAAAACCAGCTGAATTTATCGAATGGTGTCCACTCAGTTGTGCCTTACAGTTTTGAAAAAATTTTGATCAAACAAAGCAGCAGTCTCTGAGCCATTCTTAAACAATGAAAAAATCAACGAGAGGGTGGGCGACTCCTCACTCAAAGACTGCCCACAGCAGAATGACGTAACCGACAGGCGTGAAAAAACTCTTGCATGCCCACGAGGGTTCAAGCATGTCTGATGTAATCACATGTGATTCAAATCCATATGGTTTTTGAAAAAAATAATAAGGTCGGATACTTTTCTAATAGACCTCGTAGTAGTGCTATGTGACTAAAAAGATTAATCCAGGTTTTGAGTATATTTCTTATTGTTACATGGGAAACAAGGTACCAGTAGATTCAGTAGATTCTCACAAATCCAACAAGACCAAGCATTCATGATATGCACACTCTTAAGGCTATGAAATTGGGCTATTAGTAAAAAAAAAAGTAGAAAAGGGGGTGTTCACAATAATAGTAGCATCTGCTGTTGATGCTACAAACTCAAAACTATTATGTTCAAACTGCTTTCACTAAACTAGTATTTAGTTGTATAACCACAGTTTTTCATGATTTCTTCACATCTGCGAGGCATTAATTTAATTGGTTTGGAACCAAGATTTTGCTGGTTTACTAGTGTGCTTGGGGTCATTGTCTTGTTGAAACACCCATTTCAAGGGCATGTCCTCTTCAGCATATCTTTATGCTCTTTATGTTCTCTAATGCCATATACCAACACAGTGCAGAGTAGCTACCTAAACTCTGTAAGTGAGAGAGTATCTCGTCAATAGTTTTACATCCTCATTGAAGACAACTTTGGATGCTGTAGCTCCTCTGAAAAAGAGAGCTTTAAATCAGAAGTGCCTGACTCCGTGGTATAACTCACAGACTCGTAGCTTAAAGCAGATAACCCGTAAGTTGGAGAGGAAATGGCGTCTCACTAATTTAGAAGATCTTCACTTAGCCTGGAAAAAGAGTCTGTTGCTCTATAAAAAAGCCCTCCGTAAAAGTAGGACATCTTTCTACTCATCACTAATTGAAGAAAATAAGAACAACCCCAGGTTTCTTTTCAGCACTGTAGCCAGGCTGACAAAGAGTCAGAGCTCTATTGAGCTGAGTATTCCATTAACTTTAACTAGTAATGACTTCATGACTTTCTTTGCTAACAAAATTTTAACTATTAGAGAAAAAATTACTCATAACCATCCCAAAGACGTATCGTTATCTTTGGCTGCTTTCAGTGATGCCGGTATTTGGTTAGACTCTTTCTCTCCGATTGTTCTGTCTGAGTTATTTTCATTAGTTACTTCATCCAAACCATCAACATGTCTATTAGACCCCATTCCTACCAGGCTGCTCAAGGAAGCCCTACCATTATTTAATGCTTCGATCTTAAATATGATCAATCTATCTTTGTTAGGTGGCTATGTACCACAGGCTTTTAAGGTGGCAGTAATTAAACCATTACTTAAAAAGCCATCACTTGACCCAGCTATCTTAGCTAATTATAGGCCAATCTCCAACCTTCCTTTTCTCTCAAAAATTCTTGAAAGGGTAGTTGTAAAACAGCTAACTGATCATCTGCAGAGGAATGGTCTATTTGAAGAGTTTCAGTCAGGTTTTAGAATTCATCATAGTACAGAAACAGCATTAGTGAAGGTTACAAATGATCTTCTTATGGCCTCGGACAGTGGACTCATCTCTGTGCTTGTTCTGTTAGACCTCAGTGCTGCTTTTGATACTGTTGACCATAAAATGTTATTACAGAGATTAGAGCATGCCATAGGCATTAAAGGCACTGCGCTGCGGTGGTTTGAATCATATTTGTCTAATAGATTACAATTTGTTCATGTAAATGGGGAATCTTCTTCACAGACTAAAGATAATTATGGAGTTCCACAAGGTTCTGTGCTAGGACCAATTTTATTCACTTTATACATGCTTCCCTTAGGTAGTATTATTAGACGGTATTGCTTAAATTTTCATTGTTACGCAGATGATACCCAGCTTTATCTATCCATGAAGCCAGAGGACACACACCAATTAGCTAAACTGCAGGACTGTCTTACAGACATAAAGACATGGATGACCTCTAATTTCCTGCTTTTAAACTCAGATAAAACTGAAGTTATTGTACTTGGCCCCACAAATCTTAGAAACATGGTGTCTAACCAGATCCTTACTCTGGATGGCATTACCCTGACCTCTAGTAATACTGTGAGAAATCTTGGAGTCATTTTTGATCAGGATATGTCATTCAAAGCGCATATTAAACAAATATGTAGGACTGCTTTTTGCATTTACGCAATATCTCTAAAATCAGAAAGGTCTTGTCTCAGAGTGATGCTGAAAAACTAATTCATGCATTTATTTCCTCTAGGCTGGACTATTGTAATTCATTATTATCAGGTTGTCCTAAAAGTTCCCTAAAAAGCCTTCAGTTAATTCAAAATGCTGCAGCTAGAGTACTGACGGGGACTAGAAGGAGAGAGCATATCTCACCCATATTGGCCTCTCTTCATTGGCTTCCTGTTAATTCTAGAATAGAATTTAAAATTCTTCTTCTTACTTATAAGGTTTTGAATAATCAGGTCCCATCTTATCTTAGGGACCTCGTAGTACCATATCACCCCAATAGAGCGCTTCGCTCTCAGACTGCAGGCTTACTTGTAGTTCCTAGGGTTTGTAAGAGTAGAATGGGAGGCAGAGCCTTCAGCTTTCAGGCTCCTCTCCTGTGGAACCAGCTCCCAATTCAGATCAGGGAGACAGACACCCTCTCTACTTTTAAGATTAGGCTTAAAACTTTCCTTTTTGCTAAAGCTTATAGTTAGGGCTGGATCAGGTGACCCTGAACCATCCCTTAGTTATGCTGCTATAGACGTAGACTGCTGGGGGGTTCCCATGATGCACTGTTTTTTTCTCTTTTTGCTCTGTATGCACCACTCTGCATTTAATCATTAGTGATCGATCTCTGCTCCCCTCCACAGCATGTCTTTTTCCTGGTTCTCTCCCTCAGCCCCAACCAGTCCCAGCAGAGGAGTGCCCCTCCCTGAGCCTGGTTCTACTGGAGGTTTCTTCCTGTTAAAAGGGAGTTTTTCCTTCCCACTGTAGCCAAGTGCTTGCTCACAGGGGGTCATTTTGACCATTGGGGTTTTACATAATTATTGTATGGCCTTGCCTTACAATATAAAGCGCCTTGGGGCAACTGTTTGTTGTGATTTGGCGCTATATAAAAAAATTGATTGATTGATTGATAAGGCAACATGACCTCTTCAAGTATTTTGACATATCCAAACTGATCCATGATACCTGGTATGCAATATATAGGCCCAAAACCATAGTAGGAGAAACATGCCCATATCATGATGCTTGCACCACCATGCGTCACTGTCTTCACTGTGAACTGTGGCTTGAATTAAGAGTTTGGGGGTCGTCACACAAACTGTCTGTGGCCCTTGGACCCAAAAAGAACAATTTTACTCTCATCAATCCACAAAATATTCCTCCATTTCTCTTTAGGCCAGTTGATGTGTTCTTTGGCAAATTGTAACCTCTTCTGCACATGTCTTTTATTTAACAGAGGGACTTTGCGGGAGATTCTTGCAAATAAATTAGCTTCACACAGGCATCTTCTAACTGTCACAGCACTTACAGGTAACTCCAGACTGTCTTTGATCATCCTGGTGCTGATCAGTGGGTGAGCCTTTGCCATTCTGGTTATTCTTCTATCCATTTTGATGGTTGTTTTCCGTTTTCTTCCACGCGTCTGTTTTTTTTTTTTTTTTTTTTTGGTCCATTTTAAAGCATTGGAGATCATTGTAGATGAACAGCCTATAATTTTTTGCACCTGCATATAAGTTTTCCCCTCTCCAATCAACGTTTTAATCAAAGTACGCTGTTCTTTTGAACGTCTTGAACGTCCCATTTTCCTCAAACACCATCAGCTTTACATTTACATTTCTGAATGTTGTTTCTCACTAAGTCTGCAGAAAGACAAAAGCTGCAGTTTGAATATATCTCTGTGTAGGAGGTGATTCTCCACATGTGCAAAGCTTTTGGGAAGTTATTGTTCATGTTTGGTTTTACATACACACTTACATCCAGAAGACATTTGACTGATCCTGAAGTTGTCTGATAGAAAGATGTTGAGCAGCAGATGGCCGGCAGCGTCGGTGTTATCTTCTGCTTCCATACGCATCATGACCATAAATCCATAAAAGCTTGTAAAGCAACACACTTAAGTACCCAGGAGGTTATTTTTGACATTTGCTCCAGCAAACTGTGTGTTTGAGTGGAAAACTCCCAGCAGGGTTTTGGATGAGATTGAAAGCTGTGTAAGAGCACGTTTGAAGTTTTAAATGCCGGTTGTCAGTGCAGACGCGGCACGTTGTAATGATGAGTCTGCTCTGTGCTGCTTCTTCTTCTTCTTCTGGCCGCTCTCAGTCACAGAAATAATGACCATTCTGCACTGCCTGATCAGTACATTCTGTTTTTAGCTGAGCTGCTTTACCCAGTACAACTTCAAACATTTACTGTCGCCAAGCCTAATTTGAAAGTGCATGAAGGAGTGAGTGAGGGAGGACACCAGGACACCAGGGCAACTCTGAAGGAAGTTGAGTACCAGCAGGATTAGTTTTTTGAAACCACATGCACGTTTCCATAAGCTAACATCTGTTAGGAGTCCTGTCTTACTCTGATTGTCATCTTGTTTTAATATTGGTGAACGTTGTCCACGGTGCATTTGGAAAGTATTCACAGCGCTTCACTTTTGCCGGGCCGCTGAAGGACTTTCACAGAGTTGGCTGTGTGCTTAGGGTCACTGTCCTGCTGAAAGATCAACCGTTGCTGTAAACAGCTTGAAAAGAGGATTCATGAGTTTTTCCTTCCCACTGTCGCCAAGTGCTTGCTCACAGGGGCTCGTTTTGACCGTTGGGGTTTTTACGTAATTATTGTATGGCCTTGCCTTACAATATAAAGCGCCTTGGGGCAACTGTTTGTTGTGATTTGGCGCTATATAAATAAAACTGATTGATTGATTGATTGATTCATGAGAGAGTGACGCACAGATGCCAACTTTCCTCAGGCCATCGATGTAATGACTGACTTCTTTAAGAACCTGCGCGATAAGCTAACATTACACACAACACTAACTTTTCCCGTACGAAACACCGTATAGACAACAGCAGCACACATGGCAACTCCTTTACTCATCGTCGGGTAATTAGCTTAATTACTTCACAATGCACGGACATACTGTGACATGAATACTCTCCTGAATATGCCTAACCATTCAACTAACACTCAAGCAAACAACAGCTCTTATTATGAGGGATACACACCTGATAAGAACATTAATGAGTGAGTGATGCACGGACGCCAATTTTCCTCAGGCCATTGATGTAATAATGCCTGAGAGAAGCACGTCAGGTGCACCGCAGGAGGGAGCTCAACAGCATTATGCTCCCCTGCTGTTTCCCTCTTGTAACTACAACTACTTATAATACTGCTGAAATTAGAATGGTATTTTGAACCTAAAGCATGACTAACCTCGAACTGTCATGCAGGAAGTAAATATTCTAACCTCAACTATGATAAAATGGAGATGTTTATACTATTTCAGGCTATGAAAATATTCCATGTGAGCCCAGTTATGGTAATCTATTGCTGATTATTCAATCCATCACATCACCATGTGCCTTTTAGTAAGGAGTGGCTTCCATCTGGCCACTCTACCACACAGGCCTGATTGGTGGATTGCTGCAGAGATGGTTGTCCTTCTGGAATGTTCTCCTCTGTCCACAGAGGAATGCTGGAGCTCTGACAGAGTGACCATCGGGTTCTTGGTGACCTCCCTGATTAAGGCCCTTCTCCCTTGATCACTCAGTTTAGGGCCCTGTCCCACTGGGGAGAGGATTAATTGCGCATGAATTGAGTATATAAATTACGGGCGTTCGTTGTCGTCCGCAACAAAATTGGCCAAAAATGACAAATGTCCCAGTATGAATTATGGATATATTAATAATATATAGCGAATATATGAGGAACAATCACGGTTGTATAATACATGTAGTGAGGAAATGGATCAGCCACATTGCGATTATCATGGCAGTATTACGGGTGTATTATGAATGCATCACGCACGTGTTGCACATGCACAGCATCTGCATTGTGGTCATAAATGAAGAGCACTCGCTCCTTTTGGCATCACTATTCACACCAACAATACAGCCTCTGGAGCATTTGCTGGACTCGGACAAGTTGATTGGAGTAAAAAAGCAGTGAACAGGGTGAGTGGTGACGTCAGCGGATCGCATCAGAGCGCAGCTCGTCTGAACAATTATAACAAGAAGTTATAAACATAGGAATAAAAACTGTAACAGCTGCAGACAAGAAGGAAAAAACACACAACTGTTTTATCAAGCCTTGACAATGTAAACAAGTCAAATAATTACCTTTTTAGACGGCTCAAAATGCTTTCTGCACCTTGTTAGCCCAGCAGTAGCTTCCTCTGTGATTCAGGAGGTGATTAGAGCCGTTTTCAACAGGCAATTTGCAGAATGAAATGATTAATCCACCACAAAATAATTATTTTATATTGGCAGCATCCAGGTCAGAGCGCGTGGCAGCCGGTAGAACAAAGAACGGCATCCAGCTGTGAACACAGCGCATCTGATTTGCATCTGATTTGCATCCACCGCAAATCAAAATACAAAATGGCTATAGTTTTTGACAATTTTGATTTCACATAATTTATATGTGGTTTCCAGCTAAGTTTATTATCAATTATAACACCTAAAAATGTATTCTCTGTTACTAACTCAATTTCCTTATTGTTTATAGTTACATTTTTACATTTGGGTGCCTGTTTATTTCCAAATATAATACATTTAGTTTTCCCAAGGTTGAGTGACAACTTATTAGCGTCAAACCAAACCTTAAATTTTTCCAGTTCTTTCTCCACTATGTCCAGAAGCTGTTCAAGATTTTCACCGCTACAGAACACAGTTGTATCATCCTCAAAAAGGACACATCTCATTTCAGATTGAAGATGGACTTAAAATCGACTCCCAAACCTACTGCCAGGTTTTAAAAGATACTTTCTTCAACCGGTGATTTGGGAAAAAGTTTGCATCGTGATAGAAGGCCAAAATTTTTCTGCAGCACAAAGCTCCATCACATGCAGCCAAGTCCTCTACTGCTGGGCTGGACAGCAAAGGCCTCAGAGATGACAGAAGAAAGACTCACCCCCTTACTCACCCAATTGAGAAGCCTCCTTCATAAACGTGATATTTACAGTGAGGGAAACAATACAGCACTTTGTGCAGAATTTGGGAGACTGTGGTTGCTGCTGCATGGAAAGTTTATCTTCAACAGTTCACCAAACTGCACTCTAAAAAAGGAACTGGTGTCTCAATGAGAAAAACTGATGTAACAATTTGCATAGATTATTTAAGTTATTTCAGCTCAGTTATTTCAACTGTCAACTGAGTTAATGCTCAAGACTTTTCTAGTTAAGTTGAAATAACTTTAAAAAATATGCAAATTGTACATCATGTTTTCTCATTGAGACAGCGGCTCATTTTTTTAGGGCCCCTTCACACATAGTACAAATGTGGTCGAATTGCGCATGATTTGCGCATGAAGCAGGAATTGTATCCAATACGTTTAAAATCGTAGCTGGCTCCAATGCCTTGTACACCTGTTGCTACAACTATTTGCGCACACTAGCAGCTGAAAGACAGAGTGTGCGCTGTGAGAGCCCATCGAACCCTCTTGCGGCAGGTGTTGGCCAAATTCCAGGTGACATGCACACACATCTAACACTGCTTGTTTGGCACTTAGAAAATGTGTGGCCATTCGAACTATCATCACGAATACAGTCAGCAGACAATCACCGTCGAGTTGGATGTGAAATTTGTCTAAGTGCCCCCATGAGTGTGACACACGTGTCGGCTCCCCCCACAGGCACATGTGCCATGCGTGTGAATCGCGTGTGCGATGTGCCCCCCCATCTGTAAACATGTGGCGTGCTGGGGGTGGGAGCACACTTACATGAGCTGCTGATATGGATGGACAGATGGTGTGTTGGTGTGTGTGCTGGACTGATGGGGGTGTGTCTGCCGACAGCTGCAGGTGTTGAGATCTCTGGTAATGGATGTCACAGCTGCAGAAGACGTACCATGTTTTTTTTTTTTTTAAAGTTTATCTCCTTATTGCTTTTAGCCATTTCATGCTCCTGTTATAAAGACAGTGATTGCAGTGCAGTGGTAAAGTTTCCTTCTGGTAATCAGAGCTTTTGTAGTTGCAGGTTCGAATCCCGTGAGTAGCATTAATTTTTTAATTAACCAGGGTTGTTTAGCTGCGGGGTTCTGTATTGCGTTCCCTTTTATTTACTATTTATACTCAACAAAAATATAAACGCAACACTTTTGGTTTTGCTCCCATTTTGTATGAGATGAACTCAAAGATCTAAAACTTTTTCCACATACACAATATCACCATTTCCCTCAAATATTGTTCACAAACCAGTCGAAATCTGTGATAGTGAGCAGTTCTCCTTTGCTGAGATAATCCATCCCACCTCACAGGTGTGCCATACCAAGATGCTGATTAGACACCGTGATTAGTGCACAGGTGTGCCTTAGACTGCCCACAATAAAAAGCCACTCTGAAAGGTGCAGTTTTGTTTTACTGGGGGGGGGATACCAGTCAGTATCTGGTGTGACCACCATTTGCCTCATGCAGTGCAACACATCTCCTTCGCATCATCCGTGAAGAGAACACCTCTCCAACGTGCCAAACGCCAGCGAATGTGAGCATTTGCCCACTCAAGTCGGTTACGACGACGAACTGGAGTCAGGTCGAGACCCCGATGAGGACGACGAGCATGCAGATGAGCTTCCCTGAGACGGTTTCTGACAGTTTGTGCAGAAATTCTTTGGTCATGCAAACCGATTGTTTCAGCAGCTGTCTGAGTGGCTGGTCTCAGACGATCTTGGAGGTGAACATGCTGGATGTGGAGGTCCTGGGCTGGTGTGGGTACACGTGGTCTGCAGTTGTGAGGCTGGTTGGATGTACTGCCAAATCCTCTGAAACGCCTTTGGAGATGGCTTATGGTAGAGAAATGAACATTCAATACACGAGCAACAGCTCTGGTTGACATTCCTACTGTCAGCATGCCAACTGCACGCTCCCTCAAATCTTGCGACATCTGTGGCATTGTGCTGTGTGATAAAACTGCACCTTTCAGAGTGGCCTTTTATTGTGGGCAGTCTAAGGCACACCTGTGCACTAATCATGGTGTCTAATCAGCATCTTGATATGGCACACCTGTGAGGTGGGATGGATTATCTCAGCAAAGGAGAAGTGCTCACTATCACAGATTTAGACTGGTTTGTGAACAATATTTGAGGGAAATGGTGATATTGTGTATGTGGAAAAAGTTTTAGATCTTTGAGTTCATCTCATACAAAATGGGAGCAAAACCAAAAGTGTTGCGTTTATATTTTTGTTGAGTGTATATCAACCCAGTGATATTCACTAATTATACAGCTGGTTTTTATTTTATTTTCCTCCACATCAACGGCATGATGTGGTGCACCACATTCCAGCTGCTCGCACCGTGTTCCTGCTCGCACGACACCATCGCGTGCATGACACCATCGCGTACATGACACTGTCGCAGCAGGATCATTCACGCCTGCCCGTCAGCTGGATGTTTTCGTGGTTCGCTCATACGAGCTGTTCCGCCGTGATTCACCCTGAGTTGTACTTATTTGTACTGTGTGAAGGGGCCCTTAGAGTGTGACAGACTCCATGGATGAAAGGGTTATGGCAGTTATTGAAAAGAAGGGTGGAGATATTGGTTGCTGAATATTTTTTTAAATGTCAGAAGTGTTTATTAATTAATTTTGAGTGTTTTTTATTCATACTCCAATAAATGGTGCAGTTATTTTTGCCTAAAACCAGGTCGTAAAAAAATAAATATAATTCAGTTGTTTGTAGGTGTAATTTGCAGGTTCAAGCTGTGTCTGTTTTGACTGAAGATTTCATTAAGACTAACTGCTGTGGAGAGCTGCAGCAATTAATCAATTAATCCATTATTCATCAACTATTAAACTGTTTAAGTATTATAATACTCCATTATTTTGAGTCTTTTTAATATTCAAATTCTTTTATTTCAGCTTCTTAAAAATGTTAATATTTTCTGTTTTATTTTACAAGCTGCATTAATCCTGCCTGGTATTAAATTGATATCTTTGGGCTGTAGACAAAACAAGATGTTTGAAATAGTGAAACATTTTACTAAATGCTTTTATATTTTAGGACTGAACAACTAATAGACTATTTGAGAAAATAATCGATTAATTAGTTATTATGAAAATAATTGTTAGTTGCATCAGGCTGTCCTCTGTGTGGCCTCCACAACAGTGTTACTGCAGTATTCCTGTTCCAACGTGCACAGAGTTTTTATAGACAGTAATCCTTAATCATATTTAACCTCGGGTGGGACGGTGCCAGTTGGAGGCTTGCTGTGTTTGATCATCACAAATTATTAGGATTTCCTGCTCAGTGCCACATAAAATCAATCTGCCTCAGTGCTTTCTTCTTTACTTGTTTTTTTAAAGCAGTTCTTGGAGCAAATTCATTAAAACAAACGATAATTAAAATGAGTGTTGGTCAAAAGCATCTCTGAGTTGGAATTATATTACACACACTATAATCAATCAGGCCAAAGATTCAATTTAAAAGCAATCAGTGTTTGGTGGGTTTCCTCTAATCAATGGTAATCCAATGATAATTCTGACCTCGTCCGCGGCTCTTTATTTTTAGTATCGTGTCTTCCTGGTCCCTCTGGAGCCTTGTGGACACCCGGCATGTTGAAGATGCTTTGAATTCCTGCCATTGCTCTGCACACAACAGTACCCAGCAAAATGACCCTGCGTGACTCTCTGCAAACACCACTGTCACCCCACAGCACCTTCAGGGCTCACATCGTTAGTTTACGGTGCATCGTTCACACGCTGTAGAAGCAAAAGTACATCAACCCCCATCAGAGCTGCTTTTTACTAAAACTACACGAGTATGTGATTACTAATGTCCACCCACTGGTCCTCTGTTCTCTCAACTAAGGTCGGTGTGAGATGATGTTTCAGGTCATCAATATCACAGAGAGAGCTGCTTTAATACTAACACAATGATCACACAAAAGTCCCAGGAGCATGAGGCATTCGGTATGTGGGTGTGCACAGACACATCATCAGTAAACATCTGGGTCTGAAGACACGTAAGATAGCGGTGGTTTAGTACATCTGAACTGTGTCCGGACTACTCGCTTGCTTACCTCTCGTACGTACTACAGCAATGATTGGGTCGTAGGTTTGCTAACTGATGTTAGTACATACTGAGTAAATAGCCATTTCTTATTATGTTATTATTATTTTTAATATTTTAGAAGTGTGCCATTTGATTTTTTTTTTTAAATCAGCTCTTTAATTTGGGATTTCATTGATATTGTTGTGTTTAACAGAAGTGTGGGTCTCCAGAAAAAAGGCTGCATCTTGAGAACGACAACATTATTACAACACTGTACACCAGCTTTCACCTGCTGCTCACTCATCCCAAGCCCACCAACCACGTCTCCAGAGGCGGATCCAGCCTATTAAAGGCCTGAGGCCCCCTGCTGGTTCATCTTAGGACACCACAGTCCTCCCCTGTAACTTATTACTACACCTTAAAAAAATCTTTCTCTCTCTCTCTTTTTTTAAAACACAGTGCAGTAATTTTTTCTTTTTACAAATTCAGTCTGTCAGGAGGCTTCATGGTTCTTTTCGATCTTCTTGCAGTTTGTGCTACAGGAATTGGTTCCACAACCTCCGGAGGAACTGTTACTCCAGTTCTCACATTCCTTTTACTCAGGTCCGGCACCAGAAAAAAAAATATTAAGGGGGTGATGAGTTTATCACAGGGGCGGGGTCGTGCCTCCCCCCCACCAAAAAGTGCGCACCAGAGGGGACGTGCCTCTGAGTGTGTGTAATGAATTGGGTGCGCTCCTGGAAAGCTCGTGTATTTCGGCTACACCGTTGTAAGAGACTGACTGAGTAAGAGTAAAGAGTGATGACAGTATTTTTTTAATTATTATTTGAATGTATAGACCCTCAGTCAGGTGATCTCCTACATACCACAAAACCAAACCAACAACTGATCTGAGAAACGACACGAGACAGTAGATTAACCCCACATACAGCCCTCCATCACAAGCGCAAACACAGCGCAATTGGGCATGACAGTCACACAATGGACCAAAAATAAACCTTTCATGTAGATATATTTACAACAATACATAACTTTAATATCTGTCATTGCGGGCGACTGGCCGTGAACGGAGGGACTAAGAAAATGCATGCTGCACGACAACAGCATGTTATTTGCATTATTATCACTTTTTACTGAGATACACAACACGTAACGCGTACATAAAAAGTTGGCTCACTTAACTTTTGTCGTGTCGGCTAGCTGGCGCGCACTGCTCTCCAATTTAGCCAGTGTGTCCTCATCAAACTGGCTGCTTTAGCTGCTGTTCATTGTCGTACTATCCATGAGAAAATCATCCAGAATATCCATATTGGGACCAAAACACACTTCTCGCATTTTCATCTTTCCCTCTGCGAACAGTTTTTTTCTTCCCCCTCTGTGGACAGTTCTTGGGCTGCGCGTGCTATGACGTAATTTCTTTACACATAGTGGGCGGGTATAGCCAGGTACCATCAACTTAAATCTATGATACCGGCCCAGCAACACCCCGGTAAAGTCACTGTGGGCACTCTAAGGCACACCTGTGCACTAATCATGGTGTCTAATCAGCATCTTGATATGGCACACCTGTGAGGTGGGATGGATTATCTCAGCAAAGGAGAAGTGCTCACTATCACAGATTTAGACTGGTTTGTGAACAATATTTGAGGGAAATGGTGATATTGTGTATGTGGACAAAGTTTTAGATCTTTGAGTTCATCTCATACAAAATGGGAGCAAAACCAAAAGTGTTGCGTTTATATTTTTGTTGAGTATAGATATATAGATATGGGTAGGTGTATATGTATATGTATATAAGTGACTGTGTATATGTATGTATATATTTATGTTTGTAAAGTATATATGTATGTTTTATAGGTATATATGGCACAGCCCAAGCAGAGGGTCACCCCCAAGAGCCTGGTCTGCTTGAGGTTTCTTCCTTATAGGGAGTTTTTCCTCACCACAGTTACCTAGTGCTTGCTCTGGGGGTTGGTAAGGTTAGTCCTTACTGGCGTAAAGTGCCTTGATTCGACTTTCTTGTGATGTGGTACTATATAAATATAATTATAAGTGAATAGTATATTGATGTGTATGTCTGTGTGTCGACATGTAGTAGTGAATTTGTATTTATGTAAATATGACTGATTAGAATTGTTGGACTTGTACTAGCAGGGGTGGGCGCTAATAAGCTTTGCTTCAGCCCACACCCTTTCGGACTCACTAGTTTTGTCTGTGTTTGTTTGTGGAATTGTTCATTTTTTTCTATTTTAATATTTTGTGTGCCGAATAAAAAACTTTGTCACTTGTCACTTGAAAGGGTCCAACTAACTCATCCTTATTGATAGCAGCCCATACCAGCACCCCTCCTAGGTTACACTTCTGGAATATGGTGGCACGTTTATTTCATACAAAGTCTTTTGTAGTTAATTTGCAGCTTTTGTTTTTAAGATGTTTCTTGAGACTCTGATGACTATTTCCAACAAAATGTTAGATTGTTTGATGATTGCTCACTTATCTCATAAAAAGTGGCCGTAGGAGTGATAAGTTTGTCTAATTCCTTATGACCTCTGAAAATAGAAGGACTTTGTCAAAATAAAGATTGTAATTCCTAAATGGTTAATGTAATATTTTTAACCCCCTTGTAGCAGTGTCCAAATACTTATGTACTTGACTATATATATATATAATTTCATTGATAAACAAGCCTCCATCCAGTGTTTTCATTGTTAAACTGACTTGGGTGTTTTTAGGTTTATTAGTAACTCCTCATTCATTCATCTCTGGGTTTTCACTGGTTTCTCACTGGCTCATTCACTCATCCTCCCTTGTGATTATGGCAAATTATTTCTCAGTCAGTCTCTAATTAAAGGTTTTGTGGGCTCAGTGTAGTTGCCACTGACACTGAGCATTGCAGATGGTCACCTTGACAACAGATGGATGGACTAAGTGTTATGCAGCCGTCATGCTGATTCATGGCTTGTGCTGTGCACGGGGCGCTTTGAGTCCCACATGTCTGAGCCTGCTGGTGCCATCACTAAGCTGGTATTTGTTTCCTTAAACTCTCACCACACATGAACCAGATGTGAAACAGTTGATTTCACTGTGGTAAAGAAAAGGTGATGCGCCATCACTGAGAGGATAGTTTCCATCACCATAAATCTGATTTGAATGATGATGGTGTCACAGTATCTCATCATTAAAGCTAAACTTAATTTTTACCATTGCTCTGCTTCAAGTGGAAAAGAGAGATTCAGATTCCATAGCTCAAAAGGTGTGGGTATGAGTGGAACATATGCCCAAGCTATGGTGTCTTTGTGATTTGTCTTCTCTTCAAAATCTGAAGGATCTAAATTTCCTCAAAGAAGTCCTATTTACTGAGAGATAGGGCAATTCTTAGCAACTGCTGAATGACTTCAAAGTTTTCATCAAGGTAGAGTGTCACTGTGACTAAGTCAACCTCCAAAGTCACGCAGATCTTAATCCAAGCCTTTAAGTGACTCTTTACCACTGAGTGTGTGGGCCAGGTTCAACAGTTTGGCAACTGACTTTACATTTTTGCACACCGTATGGGGCTCTATCTTGAAAGCCTATGGGAGCCTAGGCACAATGGCACATTGTCTTTTGCACAGTAAAAAATTTCAACACAAACTATGGCGCTGCTTGCAAAGAAGCAACCAATCAGAGTGGCATCTGTCATTGTCTTTAAGACACAAGTCATTCAAGTTCTACTGGAAAGACTGAAGACAAGATAAACTTGAATATTTTAACACTGTTAGAGGTCCCCATCATGGCAGAGATTACAGGTACGATTGTCTGAAATCTTGCTGTTAGAAAGGCAGCGGCAGAGCCTACCCCCGGGTAGCAGACAGAGACAAACTGGTGGCAATGGGGTGGAGGAGGTAACATCTGGTTAGTGAGATGTAAACAGCAAGAGGTGAGTTAAAACTTTAATGATTTAAATCCTGTGCATGTTTCTTATTGGTTGACAGTTAATGACTAAAAGAGACATATGCATGCTTTGAGATTACAATTAATGCAAATAAACTGATTCTGAAATATTCCAAATCTGAGTCTTCTGCTAGAACTTAGTTGCTGAACGTCTTGTGATTTGCTATTGGGGGAGCACACTAGGAAGTCAGAGGTTTTCTGGAGAGAGAATGATTTTGAGTTAAATAATGTGGGCCTTGAGCGTGAAAATTCTAGCTGCTTGAGATGGAAAGTGGGAATGACGCCTAGACTGCTAAGAACTGCTTTGTGAGTGGTTGAAAATCTGCTTATGGTGTCACTTTGGCTTGGTCATCCTGCAAGGTTAGTTGGATTTGTGTCTTTGCTTGGTTACTGATTAATTATTTACCTTTTTTAGATAATTTTCCACATGTTGACATTTCTCTCCAGAGATACAAAGGGATATCATCGCCTTAATAATGTGGACAACTCTGTATGAACTGATGTGGTTCCAGTGATTTAGTACCTGGTACTGGTCCACCACAATGCACCTTCATCATCCTCATAAACCTATACGTTTGATGTGGGGAATTGATCCAATTGCATCTCTGATGACTTGTTGGTGAAAATGTTAAATTTGTTGAGTTCTTCTTGTGGCAGAACTCTTGGAAAACTGATGAATTCTGATGTTTCAACATGGAAGCATTTCTTCCAATAATTTTTTTCCTGGATGTTGTTGGCTGTGACCCACATGCCCAAACCTGTTGGTACCATTGCTCAGGCGGGTGCAGAACCCAGCAGTGCTCTCAGCAAGCGGGCGATTCTATAGCAACACTCTGCAATCAACAAAAGAATGAAAATACGGCAAGTACTGTGGTCTTGCCCTGTCCTGTCTGTTTTTTTTTCTGCTCCTCATAAGCCTGAGCTTTGACAAAGAAGACTGTGTTCAGAGAGAATGAGATAAAATCTGTTTGCTCAAAAGCAGCATTAGACAGAAATGCACACAAAGCTTCATGTGTACTCACACAGCCTGCACATAGTCAGACCACTGGACTTTATTAAACATTAGGTAAATTAGAATTTGTGTTAAAATCAGCAGAAAAATCATTTTAAAATTTAAAATGAATGTTTCTGCTGATTTTGACACAAAATTTATAGTAAAAAAAAAAAAAAGAAAATAATAAAAAAAAAATAATAATTCAGGGTTTTTTCATGGTTCTTTCCTAGTCCTTATCCTTCCTGCTGATAATGATTGTTCATGTTGTCATGGTCCTGTTGTTAGCTCCGAGCTCTGCTGCTTTTGCCAGCATACATAAAATATCTATGTGATGGAGGATAAAGTTGTTAAACTCATTGGTAGATTCTATAACTCTGGTGTACATCAGGGATGTGTTTGAGACCCTGTTCTGTTTGCTTGCATCAACTGTGTGTTGGGAAATGTTGTGAAGTCCAGTGATGTGGGTGTGTTTTTCAAGGAGGAAAAGTTCACTGACCTTCTTGGCGTTGCAAAGTAGCTTATTATATTTGTGTAATCATTGGATGGTTCTGAAACTTGCATGCTGAAGCCTCATTCTCATATTATGAACAAGACACCACCATAACTATAAAAATCATGGTGGGACAGTCTTGGGTTGAACACTCTTGTCTAGTTGTGATGGTACAAGCTGCCATGACAGATCAAAACTGTTTCAAACAGTCCAGACTTCTCATGGAACCTTTACAAATATTCTTGTTGTCATTATGTTTTGTCTTACTTGCTATCTTTTTGGGATATTTGTGTCAAGTTAAGCAGTTGTCATGCTACTTTTATTTATTTTATTTATGTGGCATCATGGAGGTGCTTGTTTTACCGTAGTCCATCTTATGCAGTCTTACTTTGAAAGAGTCTTGATGGTATTGTGCTAAATCATGGTGGATCCTGGATCAGTGGCCATGTGGTGTGCTTCTCTGAGCATGATCTAGGCCACAGATGCATCAGTACTGGAGATGCTAGAAACTAGCAAAGGCCAAGGGCATGAGCGAAATCCAGTTAAAAAAACTGCACTAAAGGAAATAAATGTGTGCCAATAAGGCACCAGTGTTAAGTCAAAGGTTGTCATGGTTCGTGGGCCTGAGGGACAAAGGGACTTTTCAGTCTGTTGGTCCTGCACTTGGGAAGGAGCAGTCTGTGGCTGAAGAGGCTCCTCTGGTTGTTGATGACGGTGTGCAGAGGGTGATTGGCATCGTCCATAATGTCCAGGAGTTTTTTCAGTGATCTCTTCTCTGCCACTGTCACTAGAGAGTCCAGCTTCATGCCAACCACAGAGTCAGCCTCCCTGATCAGTTTTTCCAGCATGGATGTGTGTTTCTTGAATGTGCTGCCCCCCCAGCACACCACCTTCCTCTGGTGATTTTATTTTAATGCCTCTTGTCCTAGTATATTCTACAGCTTCACTTCCTTTTCAAGGGATCTTGTGCATGATCATTTCTTTTTTCACTGAGTTTTAGCTTGTCCACATCCCTTCACTCCAGCGCTAGAACATCTAGCTCCCATGGCCATCTTCTCTTGTTTCTTCTCCGTGTTTGACTTCCTGCTGTTAACAGTTGTGTTCTCCTCGTGTTTCCTGAGTGTACCTTGCTGACTTTGGATACTATTAACTGATATGTTTGCTAACTCTGTTTTAACTCTCTCCTTCCTTTCCTGGATTGCGTCTTTGCTTGTTCCGTCCTGGATACTTTTCCCATACGGACTGTTCTCAGTGTGTATCCTGATCTTCCTCCAGTTTATCTGGATTACTTGTATGTCAATGCCCTCAAGTGTGCTGTGTTTCTGTGGACTGCTCTCCTGTTGAAGACAGTTATTTTTACCTTCCTGTCTGGTTCTCTGCTCTGGGGTCACCAGTCCTGCTTAATCCATCACATTATGTTCTGGCCATGATGACACCACAAGGAGCAATCGGGTATGTGCTCCTTTAATCATCCAGGTACAAAAGTTATACTCGCAAGCGCAACTGCTGAACAGCATGAGCCAATCCATCCAGGCACTGTAGGCAATATCAGAGAGCAATTGGAGATCAGTTGAAGCTACTGGCGGGCCAGCAGACACACAAACAGGCATGGCAGCAGGCATTGCCCATCACCCACCATGCTATTGAGAGTCAGACAGCAGAGTCTGCTGAAATGGCCACAGTGACCTCTGATGCAACTGTCCATTTGGAACCCAATTTCCCACCTATAGAAAGATGTAACAGAGAACCCTCTATGTATAAGTTCTTCCTGCCCCTGTGTGCCATGACTTTCAGCCTCCAGTCCAGTCCGTATTCAATGGATGCTTCTCATGTTGTGGTCATCTTCACACATCACATGAGTGGGCAGTGGCTGAGTGAGACAGACAATCCAATCTCTCTCTCCATACAGGACTTTTCTCAGGAAAAGAGGAAAGTTTTCAAGTGTGACGATCCAGGATGGGAGGCATTGAGAGGCCTGCTGTCTGTGAAGCAATTCAAGACTTTCCCATCCAGTTCCAAACCTTAGCTGCAGACAGCAAGTGGAATATGTCTGCCCTCCAGGACACCTTCCTCAGTGGCCTGGCAGACAAGATTAAAGATCATCTTGCACCAACTGATATACACAAAGTGTTCAGTGCAGTCATGGCACTTGTTATGAACATCAACCAGCAGTTACAAGAATGCAAAGTAGAATGACAGGTCCTCCACCAGTTGTTGGCATCGTACAACTCCTTGGCTTCCTACCAAGCCTTCATCATCAAGTCCTCTGATTCTGCAGTACTCATCCAGCTGTGAAAACTGATGAGGATTGGTTGGTCTTGGCTGTTCTCTGAGGAATGACAGCAATATGTCAAGATGGGTCTTTGTTTCTACTGCAAATGCTCAGGCCACTTTAGATCATCCTGTTCACTAAAAGACCAAGCTCATCAGTAAACAGATGATGTCTGATGAGCCACTCTTCTGCCAAGTGGTCCACGTCTCGATCTACCTCTGGCCTATTGGAAATTGGCATCCTGATCGATTCAGGTCCATACATGAGTTTTATTGACTGGTACCTGGCACAGCAGCTTTAAGTGCCATGGAGACTCTGACAGAGCCTCTCAGAGCCACCATCCATGGCATTGACTCAGCACAGAACTCTGTAGTTCTAGGCATTCCATGACTCACATCCTACAATCTAGAACAGAGGTTACTAACCCTGTTCCTGGAGGGCACCTGTCCTGCATGTTTTGTAACACTCCAGAAGATCTACAGAAATCAAGTGATCCTTTATCTTCTCTGAAAGTCCTTGGGAAAACATATCTGTCAGAGCTGCCATTGTTCCAGTCGTTCTGAGTGGTGAGCACACAGAAGTCAATTACGTAGTCCGGGACCTTCCATATGCCCTGACTTAACTTAATCAGCGACCTCACCGCATCTCTCTGTGGCGAGCTGTGCTGAAACACCTGCTGGAGCTCCTGGATGAAGTGATCTAGCGTTTTGCAGGATGTCGACCGACTACTCCACTCGGCCATAGCCCCAGCACTCATGTGTCCTGTTAGGTGTGAAATCATGAATGCAATTTTGTCCAGTCAGATGACAAAGCCAAACTCATGAGTTCAATCAATTAGTCAACAACTTTATTAATCCCACAAGGGGCAATTTAATTTTTTGTAGTCCGTTAAAAAAAAAACACAATAAAGATAACAACATATAACAACAATAAAACTAATAAAAACAGACTTAAGAAGTTAAAATGAATAGCAAGCATAAATAAATAAATAAAAACATGGCAGACCTACGGAGAATTTAAAAGTCGAATCGCCGAAGGTATAAGTGACAACCGGTTGGTTCTACACACTGGGGAAGCATAACGGCATCCTGAAGGAAGTAGAGAAAACTCTCCTAAAAGAACATGACAAGGACAAGATGCTTTCAGCCTTCCAGAGGATCTGTTGATTACAGGAAGAGTGTAAGTCTCTTTATTTCACTCCGATAATCTTTGAACAGATTTTAACAATGTTGTTCGAAATGCAATTCGTACTGGGTGATGAAAGGCCTTACACCAGTGGTGGGCACAGTTCCGATAATCCAATAGCCAATAATTATTGAAGATAAAGTTTTCATTATCAGATTATCTTTTCAGATAACTTTGAAAACCATTATCGGACTAATTATCTTCCGATAACTTTTAGACCATTAACGTGGTAGACAAAAGTGAACAGATGTGTAGTTCTACCCTCTGCAAACAGAGGAGAGCTGCTTCTAGAAGAAACTGCTCTATCCTCTGCAATCAAAGGAGAAGTGGTCACCAAAAACCTGGAATTTTGTTTGCAATTTTTCGAGGTCTCTACTGCCATCTACTGGCCAGTAGGGTTCATGGCAGTATTCAAACTGAAGCTGGGCTGATACTTTTAATCACTGTAATCATTGTACATTCCAAAACCACATGTCAGACTCGTGTTTCCAGAAGCGAAACGTGAACAGAAGCTTTTTTTTTTCAAACTTAATTTACAAAAACTGCACTTTAACCGCTGCATATGAACAATACCATTAACATTGCCACATAAAACTATTTTTATATTGTGCCTAAAACTCTCATGAATATATTCTCTGGGTTTATAGACATTGTTATTGTGTTTGTTTTATGTAAACATGGGAGAACCACAGGCTGTCTCTCCATTATTTTCAATGGGAGCTGCTGTGAGCTCCACTCGCTTCCTGATCATGTCGTTCTGGGGGAAAGTGAAGTTTGCTCTTTAACGTCTTGATTATTGTTCTTTACAACACTGTTTGTCCTCTTTGTTCCAGACTAATATATATAATATGTCTGAAATTTAGTTTGCGTTGATTAAATTCCATGCAGGTTAAACGTAGCAGACACGGATTATTTGTTATAATTGTTTTAGCAAGTTTTCAGGGTATCATGCAGCAGTCTCTTATTAACATGATGAAAAGCATAAAAAATACATTTTTGTAGTATAATATTAATTTACAATTGTCATGTGGATTCTCTATATGTTGTTTGACTGCAGTGACTCTCTGGCGCGCAAGGGTTTATGGGATACATCAATAGGGCGAATGGCAGTGTTCTATTTATTTTGACACCGGTTATATCAGACGGTTATCTAATCACAACTTGGCTTTTTTCTTTTCTTTTTTTTTTTGAAAATGCCTTATTTACAAATAAAAAATGGCATATTTTACAAAAGCACATTTATCTGTAAACACCAACACACGACACACCTCACATTAACGTGTTGGTTTACATAGAATGAATCATCCAATCAGTGTGAGCAGAGGCACATTTTACCCAGAATGCCATCTGTCTGTGTTTATTACAAAACTTCAGAATTAGTGCATTGTTCAACATTAAAAGATATATGTTATATCTTAACTCTGCACAAATGACAGAATTGACATTAATGGAGTTATTCTCTCGGTATTCATTTTATTTATACACCAAACCATAACTCAGCACTGCTTTATTTTCCAAGACCTCGGCCTGACGGCAGCGCTGTGATTGGGTAGAGAGCTGAGTTGTTTGGCTCCTCTCAGTTGCTTCTGTGCTGGAAGCCATGTAGTAAACAGAAGCTTTCAGCAAGGGGCAGGATGCTCAAAGACAGAAGTGCTGACTCATTGTTTGGGTCTGTTGTTGCTTTTGATGCTTACAAAAGCGATTGTGGTGTTAAAACTCAAAATCAGCTTGTTAGTAGTTGTAAGTGTACTGGAGACAATACTGGAATTTATCAGTTATCTGTAACTTCATTAAATAAATACATTTAAATACAGTAAATACATTTTTGGGTGGTTTATTGTTTTATCTTTATCAAAGATAACTTTTCAGTTATCTGATTATCTGTTATCGAAGTTAATTTTTTGATTATCTGTGCCCACCACTGCCTTACACACCTGACTCCCTGGAAAATCATTCCGGTTGCGAGAACTGGCTGCAGAAAGAACTGCCATTGGGGTATAGCTCCTGCGGTTGAACCTGTCCACGGACTGGTCATTGGTTTGGACTGCATGACAGGAGGCGTACCACACATCAATTCTATCAATCACGTATGACTTGTGAGCCTATAGGGAGGCCACTAAATCATCCTGGCATTTAGCCAGTTGGCTGAGAAGTGAACACAGTGAGAACTGTGACAATTACTACCTTTGAGCGTGCAGCGTCAAGTGGAATAGTTCAGAGTCTGCTGTGTCCAAGTATTGGCCAGATCATAAATTATCTATAAGCAGCCACTCAAGGTACTTCAAGAAAAATGACTTCTACAATAGGGTCAAAATGCGAACTGAAGTGTTGCTGCTTGGTCGCCACCCATATCCACCTGCATCACACCTGGACAAGACCAAAACATTTTGATGTTTTTTTGTTTGTTTGGTTTTTTGCTGTTGTGGAGGTGGGAAGGAGGGGAGGGAGTTTGTCTGTTTGTTTTTACATTTTAGGACAGGGGCGATCAGTCTGTACTTCAATGTGATGATGAAACTCACTCGATTTTTGACTCATGATCATCTTGCACAATTGCAACCGAGGTTTCATAATTTGTAAACTGTAGAAGAAAGTGCCAAATGAGAATTGTAACAGTATCATTCCAACAGGATGTTTGTCTGAGCGATATCAGGTCAGTTTCGTGTCTGCTCATGTCTGCAAGCATTTCCTGGTCATTTTCTGCATGATTTCAGTCACTCAATATCTGCGGTGGGTTTTCAGTCCATAGAGGTAATCATTACCCATGGAGCTGAGTTCCTTGTTTCAGTGGAAGTGTGCACAGACGTGTGTGCGCATATCTTATCTCTGCTGCCCAGATAAAGGCAGAGCAGCAAATATACAAAACCGTCAGTGCCTGC
Source organism: Thalassophryne amazonica (assembly GCF_902500255.1). Classification (NCBI taxonomy): domain Eukaryota; kingdom Metazoa; phylum Chordata; class Actinopteri; order Batrachoidiformes; family Batrachoididae; genus Thalassophryne; species Thalassophryne amazonica. The sequence goes on along the minus strand of NC_047110.1, from coordinate 11,459,692 downwards.
AAGATGTCTTCCAATAAGCAAAGTGGGAATTTACCACCCGCCTCTGTCAGCCAATTTCCGTTAATTTAGTCTGTGTCTGATAGGCTTTGGAGTGCCACCCAAAATAGCACTTCTCAGACATGCAGCTGGAATTTTCAGGTTGTGAAGGACTTTTGTCTCTGCTGTCTGAACACAACATAAAGTACGAATGCAGCTTCCATGCTGAAGCCAACCAAAGTCAACTGTGGTGCACTTCATAAACACACTTAAGTGAACAGGACGCACAAAAGTGATGCAACTGCTGAACTCAAAAATAACAAGTTATTACATTTTAAGTTATTACATGCATGGTCAACATACATGGCTGAGTTAAAAAAAAATCAAATTTTAATTAAAATTTGTAATTTTAAAAACTTCATAAATATAACAATGCTCACACCTGTATTGGAGATCCATGATGGAGGACCCCGTTGCTTAATGCAGTATGGACCTGAGAGTGCTGGGATTTCGGGGCCCTACATATCTTGACAATCTAGCACATTTGGGGCATGTCAGTTCCATTTCACTATTCATTAGAGCCTGACTGATGAAACCATTGGACAAAAATACCAGCTGATATGAGCCTTTTACAACCATATCAGTATCGCACTATTTGTGCAAGACAAAAACTTTTTAATTTACCAAATAAATAATGCAGAACAAACACAACATTATCATATTAGTGATAAGCAACAGAGAAAAAGCGACCAACTTCGATTGTTTTCAATCACAGTGGGCATTGATCACTATGTGCTAGCTGGCTAAGTGGGGCCAAAATAGATGAGAAGTCTATTTTTTGCAAATGATGAGTGACTAGACACAGCAACTGCCAGTCCGAGTGGAGGCAGCGTGATGTATGTTTGTGGGTTGTTGGTTACATTTTTACACAAAATTCATGTTTAAACTGTTGCATTTTTTTGTTATAAGAGTTTCATAATTACATGCTCAGAATCATTGGCATTTTTTATGTGTATATCAGCAGATATATCGGTATCATAAATTTTTTGCTCCCTGGTTTCATTATTGGCCACCAATAAATCTGTGTTAGATGGGTTCTACTGTGCACATGGCTGAGTATAAAGTAAGGTGCAGCGTGTGCAAAGGTGTATTTGGTCTTTCAAATGTTTTTTTTTTTTTTGCTTTGACACATGAATTAAAATGTGTTGCTGCGTAATGCGTCAAAGTTCTGGGAGAAGCAGCCGTCCACCAACACTACCTGAGGTGGATGACTCCACCCTGCTGCCATCCCATGAACAGCCCTGTGAACCCGGGTGTAAAGATATAGTACAAACCAGTTATTAAAGTTTTTTCATTTATTTGATCTTTAATTTTTGTTTTGTTTAATTGTAGTTTGTTCAGTAATGTTGAGCATGAAGGTAGAATTTTGACCGTGCAGGATCCGGTGCCTGAGTGTTGAGAGATGTGGGGAATAACCTGTTGTCTGTATGGCTGGTTACCCTCCAGGACCCAAGGCAGTTCCAGGGTGTCATAGGATGCAGTGACACCAACACATGCTCTCAGAGTTGATATGAACCTGCTCCATAAGGCCTATCTGAATACTGCATGATATAAACAGCAGAAAAACTCTGTGATCGGATTCAGAACAGGTTTCTGGTCTATCATTGAATTGCTTTCTGCTGCCTCACATCTGCAAAGCAGCATCACTGCACCTGACCACACCTCATTTTAAGAACACATGGGTGCATGAATATGTGCATTTCCATCTGCTTTTTAAACAGCACAAGTGCTGGGTGTGAAAATAACAATGTGTTGGTTGGGAAATAGCGATGATGCTGTGCGCTTTGTACGGGATGTAAGATAAGGCCCTCAGACTCAGGATGACATGATCTGAACCATCCTTGAATGAGACATACCAGCCAGTACGTGTAACTGCACCTGTATACGTACAGAGTCAGAAAACAAAACGCAGCGACTGTAGAGTGATCCCCTTCCCCCTACACACATTTAACAGAGTTTCTGTTGTGTGGGCCGCTGAAGAGGAGGTACTGCTGGCCCACCACCACAAGATGGCGCCCTGCTTGAAGTGCGGGCTTCAAGCACGAGAGGGCATCGGAGTGACCAGGAGTGACAGCTGTCCTCACACTCATCTGGACTGTCTTTGTTCTCTGCCAGCAGTACCGGGTCTGACTGCTGAAGACAGCAGCCACCTGGGGCGCAGGGTTTGGCGGCTCCAGTGTTCTTCAGCTCCGTTGGTGGTGGAAGCTGTGTGGATCCGGCTTCTCTCTCGCCAGGCGTCTTCTATCGTCGAGCCTGCCCACACGTCACCTGGTGTATAATTGACAGTCACTATATTGCTATTGTCTGTACATCGTTGTGTGATTCACAACATTAAATTGTTACTTTTTGGCTTATCCATTGTCCGTTCATTAACGCCCCCTGTTGTGGGTCCGTGTCACGTCACTTTCACAACAGGATTTCTCGGCCAGCGTCATGGATCCCGAGGGGCGTCAACCATCGCTTGAACAGCCAATGGGAGAGCGAGGTGCACAGGCGCCAGCAGGAGGCATGTTGGGTGAGCTGCAGCACATCTTAACCGCCTTTACCGCTCGGTTGGACTTAATTACCAAGCAGAGCAGTGTTCTCAATCGTAGGATGGAGGCTCTCACCGCCTAGGTGGAAGCGCATGCTCAGGGCGCTGCTGCAGCACCTCCTCCTGCTGACCGTGTGCCAGAAACAGACATTCCGCTGGTCGTTCAACGAACCCCCCCACCTTCCCCTGAAGCATACATAAGCCCTCCGGAGCCGTACGGAGGCTGTGTGGAGACGTGCGCGGACTTCTTGATGCAGTGCTCGCTCGTCTTTTCACAGCGTCCCGTCATGTACGCAGCAGATGCCAGCCGGATGGCTTATGTGATCAATTTGCTTCGAGGAGAGGCACGCGCCTGGGCTACGGCGCTTTGGGAGCAGAATTCATGGCTCCTAACGGTTTATACTGAGTTTGTGAGGGAGTTCCGACAGGTGTTCGACCACCCTCACAGAGGCGAGACCGCTTCAAGTGTGCTGCTGTCGATACGGCAGGGGCATCGGAGCGCAGCGAAGTATGCAGTCGACTTCCGCATCGCGGCAGCGCGAGCCGGCTGGAATGCTGTTGCACTCCGCGCCGCCTTTGTAAACGGACTGTCTCTGGTCCTTAAGGAGCACCTGGTGGCGAAGGACGAGCCGCGGGATTTAGATGGGCTTATCGACCTGGTTATACGGTTAGACAACTGATTAACGGAACACCGACGGGAATGAGACGAGGGGCGTGGCCCGGCTCAAGCCGTCCCTCTTCCTCCCGGGTCCGAAAGGAAGCCGACTTCCCCACGCTCCACTGCCAGGGCTCTCCACGTCACAACAGCTCCCCCTGCTGACGTTGCTATGGAAACGAGCAGGGCCAAAAAACGATCAGATCAGAGACAAAGGAGGCTGATCCGTGGAGAGTGTTTTCTCTGCAGCTCTCCCGAGCACATACAGAGAGAATGCCCCAAACGGTCACAACAACAGCACTCATCCTTAGAGACTGGGCTAAGGGTGGGTCACAACACCCACGTGGGGAAACCCCGATGATCTGCACGAATCCCAGTTACGATCCTGAGTGGGGATCTAACCCTTCACGCCCCAGCACTGGTGGACACGGGGTCGGAGGGGAATCTGCTGGATAGCAGATGGGCAAAGGAGGTTGGGCTCCCTCTAGTGGCCTTACCGTCACCATTGTCGGTGCGCGCGCTAGATGGCACCCTTCTTCCACTAATCACACACCAGACACAGCCAGTGACATTGGTGGTGTCTGGGAATCACAGGGAGGAGATTGTGTTTTATGTAACACCTTCTACCTCCCGAGTGATTTTGGGTTTTCCATGGGTGTTAAAACACAATCCCCGGATTGATTGGCCGTCTGGGGTTGTGGTTCAGTGGAGCGAAACCTGCCACCGGGAGTGTTTAGGATCCTCGGTTCCACCCGGTGTGACAGCTAAGGAGGAGGTTTTTGTCCCCCCCAATCTGGCGGCGGTGCCGGCTGACGTCTTCAGCAAGGATCTGGCACTCACGCTGCCCCCGTACCGTCCGTACGATTGTGCCATTGATTTGATACCGGGCGCTGAGTACCCGTCCAGCAGGCTGTACAACCTCTCACGTCCGGAACGCGAATCAATGGAAACCTACATCCGGGACTCGTTAGCTGCCGGGTTGATCCGGAACTCCACCTCCCCGATGGGTGCTTGTTTCTTTTTTGTGGGCAAGGACGGCGGACTCCGTCCATGCATTGATTACAGAGGGCTGAACGAGATCACGGTTCACAACCGATACCCGTTACCTCTGTTGGATTCAGTGTTCACGCCCCTGCATGGAGCCCAAATTTTCACGAAATTGGATCGTAGGAATGCTTATCACCTGGTTCGGATCCGGGAGGGAGACAAGTGGAAGACGGCATTTAACACCCCGTTAGGTCACTTTGAGTACCTGGTCATGCCGTTCGGCCTCACTAATGCGCCCGCGACGTTCCAAGCATTGGTTAATGACGTCTTGCGGGACTTCCTGCATCGGTTTGTCTTCGTATATCTAGACGATATACTCATCTTTTCTCCGGATCCTAAGGCCCATGTCAAGCATGTACGTCAGGTCCTACAGCGATTGTTGGAGAATCGGCTGTTTGTGAAGGGCGAGAAGTGTGAGTTCCATCGCACTTCTTTGTCCTTCTTGGGGTTCATCATCTCCTCCAACTCCGTCGCCCCTGATCTGGCCAAGGTTGCGGCGGTGAGAGATTGGCCCCAACCAACGAACCGTAGGAAACTACAACAGTTCCTCGGTTTTGCAAATTTCTACCGGAGGTTCATCAAGGGCTACAGTCAGGTAGTTAGCCCCCTGACAGCCCTGACCTCCACAAAAGTCCCCTTCACCTGGTCGGATCGGTGCGAAGCCGCGTTTACGGAGTTGAAACGCCGGTTCTCGACTGCACCGGTTCTGGTGCAGCCCGATCCCAAGCGCCAGTTTGTTGTTGAAGTGGATGCCTCTGACTCAGGGATAGGAGCCGTGCTGTCCCAGAGCAGGGAGTCCGACAAGGTCCCCGGCCCCTGCATACCAGCCCGGGCAGGAGGTTTGGCTATCCACTAAGGACATCCCCCTGCAGGTGGAATCCCAGAAACCTAAGGACAGGTATATCGGACCATTTCCAATACCCAAAGTCCTCAGTCCGGCCGCAGTGAAGCTGAAGCTGCCAGCTTCACTGCGGATACACCCCGTGTTTCATGTGTCAAGACTCAAGCCCTGCCATACCTCCCCACTGTGTGCCCCGGGACCAGCGCCGCCTCCTGCCCGGATCACTGACGGGGAGCCCGCATGGACGGTACGCTGGCTCCTGGACGTCCGTTGAAAGGGCCGGGGGTTCCAGTATCTGGTGGACTGGGAGGGTTATGGCCCCGAAGAGCGCTCCTGGGTGAAGAGGAGCTTCATCCTGGACCCGGCCCTCCTGGCCGACTTCTACACCCGTCACCCAGACAAGCCTGGTCGGGCGCCAGGAGGCGCCCGTTGAGGGGGGGGTCCTGTTGTGTGGGCCGCTGAAGAGGAGGTACTGCTGGCCCACCACCACAAGATGGCGCCCTGCTTGAAGTGCGGGCTTCAAGCAAGAGAGGGCGTCGGAGCGACCAGGAGTGACAGCTGTCACTCATCATCCGTACCAGCTGTCACTCATCCACTACTCATCACCACCACCATAAAGATCCGACTGCAACTCCACCTCCCCGCCGAGAAATCAACTACCGATCAGGTAATTTTCTCTGCTGACTGGAACGTCGAATAATATTCTGAACTTCTTTTGCAGCCGTTTTCCTGGTGTTTACCTTATCTGTGGGATTGGCGTTTGGTGTGACAGCGACGGCTTCGCCTCACACCCCAAAACAGATAAGTGGTTAATCAGGAGCTGCACGAGTGTGTGATTGGAGAAGGAGGTGCTCCCTCCTTACTGCATACAGACTGTGGGATTACTGAGTGTGCGTCCTCACACTCATCTGGACTGTCTTTGTTCTCTGCCAGTAGTACCGGGTCTGACTGCTGAAGACAGCGGCCACCTGGGGCGCAGGGCTTGGCGGCTCCGGTGTTCTTCAGCTCCGTTGGTGGTGGAAGCTGTGTGGATCCGGCTTCTCTCTCGCCAGGCGTCTTCTATCGTCGAGCCTGCCCACACGTCACCTGGTGTATGATTGACAGTCCACCATATTGTTATTGTCTGTACATCGTTGTGTGATTCACAACATTAAATTGTTACTTTTTGGCTTATCCATTGTCCGTTCATTAACGCCCCCAGTTGTGGGTCCGTGTCACGTCACTTTCACAACAGTTTCTGGTTCGAACGCCGTCCAGGTATTATGTTTATTTATTCCTTTGTATGTTCTTGCACCTTCTCACTTTCATTTGGGATTCTGACACAACTCCACATGAAGTGCACGGAGAATACTAAGTGCCCGTTTGATCCGGGAACCTTCTGCTCTGGAGACAAACGCGTTAACTGTTTGGCCACCACAGTGCTGTTACCTATTTATTCCTCATTTATTCATATTTCCTCTTTCCCACAGACGTTGTTGTTGTCCAGCATGTTTTACTGTAAGGGCTTAACTGCGTGGTAATTCTGTGTCCTTTTAACAGTAATGTATTGATGTTTATGCAGACGGACGTGAGACATGAGGATCTGATGGAAATGTTCCAAAGTCCTAACTGTTAAAAGTGCAGGTGCGCACTGCGTTTGGCAAACAGCTCCGTGGACTGAACTGACGGCAAAGTGATGAATCATTTCCACGACAGACAAACAAACTGAAACTGTCTTCTTCTGCACACAATCAAACATTTGTTGTTTTCACTGATGGATAAACCTTTGTCTCTGGTGCACAAAGCATCTTCTTATCATCATTGCTTTGGTATGTTGTTGTTGTCTTTTTGTGTTTGTTGTTGCTGTTTTTTTTTTTGTGATGCTGTTGCCAAAGTGATCTGCTTTCCTCAGAAGGAATTGCTGCTGACAGGCTGCTATCCGATTGGATTTCTCTAATGTTTTCCTTACAAATACAGCGGCACATGCCAGAAGGCCAGAAGCCGTTCATGATGTGCTCGTTTAATGTCGACCGTGGAGGAGCTTTGCTCCGCTGAGCTCATGAGCCAAAGACCTGGAGCCATTTCCTAATCATTGGCGTGCCTCCTGCTCGTGTTTCAGCACACGCAGACATCCTGCTCGCTGCTCAAACCTTTTCTTTCAGCACCCACACACTCTGCTCCATATGAAGGACAAAGACAGTCTCCTTTTGGCCCAACTGCTGTCCCATCATCTGCCTCACTTCGACCTTGGATGGATCCCATTTCCTCGGCTCTGTATCCTTGAAGCTTTGTGATGAAGTCTGAGTCTGGCCTTTTCAGACGGTCACGATCATAAAGTTCAGCGGAGCAGCAAACGGCTCCTGCAGGCCTGCAGTCACGCACGTCTCTCAGGCTTTGCTCCTTCTATGACATGAAGACGGCCCTGTACAGCTCTGAAGTTTTATATTTTTGTCTCTCAGAGTTTGCTTCATGTAAACTCAAATAAACCGAGATTTGCACATGTGGTGATACTGACCGAGGCACAGACGACACGTTTATCCTCCACGCAATGGTCAAACCTTTAGCGAGAACTTAAACACAACAGATTGGAATAATAATAGTGAATAGTGTTGCCACAGTTACTTTGAAAAAGTAATCCAATTACTGATTACTGATTACTCCTTGAAAAAGTAACTTAGTTACTTTACTGATTACTGATTACTCCTTGAAAAAGTAACTTAGTTACTTTACTGATTACTCAATTGTAAAAGTAACTAAGTTAGATTACTAGTTACTTTTTTAGTTACTTTTCCCAGCTGCCGACAACAACCCTCTGCCACCTCAACATGACAATGATACCTGTTTTGCCAAAACTCACTTTATAGTCACCCTTTCTTGACTTCAATAAAAATAAATACTTGTTTTATAAAAAGTAAAATAAAGATCTCTTTCTTGACCTCATATTTAACTGTTGACTGTAACAGTAAAACTTGCAATTTCAAACCTACATTGTTTATAAATGTAACTATTAAATTCTAACATTTTTCTAACATTTAAATTCTCTCTAAACATTTTACTTGTCGAAATTATTATTATTTTAAGCAATATTAGTAGTTGTAGTAAAAAACAGCTTAAAAACTGGACCTTTGATCTAGGTGTGTTGTGGGGGGGGGGGGGGGGACATCCTTGCCCCACGCCCCCATTCCATCTGGATTCACCCCTGCTTTGGTGTTTGAGCACAAAGAATGGATAACATTTATTTATGCAGAAAACATGACCAGATTTACAGGTAAGAAAGTTTTATTGCATTTTCACATCATGTGGTCCTCAGAAAGAGAGTTTAGGTGCATTTGAGTGGAAAATAATGTTAGTTGTTGACACGTCGCGGAGGATCAGCTGTTTTTAACGAGATGATACGGAGCGGCTCAGCTCAGAATTCTAAATAAAGGAGGGAAAAAAGTATAAAAATCTCTTTGTAAAGCTCAGTGCAGGTGTGCTGATCACCGCGCTTTAAGATGTGAGGACGAGTCGAGCAGCTGCAAAAAACCGTGGATGAAAAGCTCACAGCTCACTGAAAGAGGGCAGTTCAGTTGAACCCCGACCTCCTGCCCACAGACCAAGTTTAATGCTGCTATCGACCCACAATGAAAAATAATAGTAACGCACAGTGACATGGAGAAGTAACTTTAATCTGATTACTGATTTGGAAAGATTAACGCGTTAGATTACTCATTATTAAAAAAAAGTGGTCAGATTAGAGTAACCGGCATCACTGATAGCGAATATATGATGAACAATCATGGTTATATAACGCATGTAGTGAGGAAACGGATCCGACACATTGCGATTATCACGGCAGGATTACCAAATCAAATCAAATCAATTTTATTTATATAGCGCCAAATCACAACAGACAGTTGCCCCAAGGCGCTTTATATTGCAAGGCAAGGCCATACAATAATTACGGAAAAACCCCAACGGTCAAAACGACCCCCTATGAGCAAGCACTTGGCGACAGTGGGAAGGAAAAACTCCCTTTTAACAGGAAGAAACCTCCAGCAGAACCAGGCTCAGGAAGGGGCAGTCTTCTGCTGGGACTGGTTGGGGCTGAGGGAGAGAACCAGGAAAAAGACATGCTGTGGAAGACAGCATAGATCAATCACTAATGATTAAATGCAGAGTGGTGCATACAGAGCAAAAAGAGAAATAAACACTCAGTGCATCATGGGAACCCCCCAGCAGTCTAAGTCTATAGCAGCATAACTAAGGGATGGTTCAGGGTCACCTGATCCAGCCCTAACTATAAGCTTTAGCAAAAAGGAAAGTTTTAAGCCTAATCAAAAGTAGAGAGGGTGTCTGTCTCCCTGATCTGAATTGGGAGCTGGTTCCACAGGAGAGGAGCCTGAAGGCTGAAGGCTCTGCCTCCCATTCTACTCTTAAAAACCCTAGGAACTACAAGTAAGCCTGCAGTCTGAGAGCGAAGCGCTCTTTTGGGGTGATATGGTACTATGAGGTCCCTAAGATAAGATGGGACCTGATTATTCAAAACCTTATAAGTAAGAAGAAGAATTTTAATTCTATACTAGAATTAACAGGAAGCCAATTAAGAGAGGCCAATATGGGTGAGATATGCTCTCTCCTTCTAGTCCCTGTCAGTACTCTAGCTGCAGCATTTTGAATTAACTGAAGGCTTTTCAGGGAACTTTTAGGACAACCTGATAATAATGAATTACAATAGTCCAGCCTAGAGGAAATAAATGCATGAATTAGTTTTTCAGCATCACTCTGAGACAAGACCTTTCTAATTTTAGAGATATTGCACAAATGCAAAAAAGCAGTCCTACATATTTGTTTAATATGCGCATTGAATGACATATCCTGATCAAAAATGACTCCAAGATTTCTCACAGTATTACTAGAGGTCAGGGTAATGCCATCCAGAGTAAGGATCTGGTTAGACACCATGTTTCTAAGATTTGTGGGGCCAAGTACAATAACTTCAGTTTTATCTGAGTTTAAAAGCAGGAAATTAGAGGTCATCCATGTCTTTATGTCTGTAAGACAATCCTGCAGTTTAGCTAATTGGTGTGTGTCCTCTGGCTTCATGGATAGATAAAGCTGGGTATCATCTGCGTAACAATGAAAATTTAAGCAATGCTGTCTAATAATACTGCCTAAGGGAAGCATGTATAAAGTGAATAAAATTGGTCCTAGCACAGAACCTTGTGGAACTCCATAATTAACCTTAGTCTATGAAGAAGATTCCCCATTTACATGAACAAATTGTAATCTGTTAGATAAATATGATTCAAACCACCGCAGCGCAGTGCCTTTAATACCTATGGCATGCTCTAATCTCTTTAATAAAATTTTATGGTCAACAGTATCAGAAGCAGCACTGAGGTCTAACAGAACAAGCACAGAGATGAGTCCACTGTCTGAGGCCATAAGAAGATCATTTGTAACCTTCACTAATGCTGTTTCTGTACTATGATGAATTCTAAACCCTGACTGAAACTCTTCAAATAGACCATTCCTCTGCAGATGAACAGGGAGTGTATTATGGGTGTATTATGAATGCATCGCGCACGTGTTGCGCGTGCACGGCATCTGCATTGTGGTCATAAAAGAAGCGCACTCGGGCCTTTTGGCATCACTATTCACACCAACAATACAGCCTCTGGAGCAATTGCTGGACTCGGAGTGTCAGAGAAAACAGACTTCAGCGTGAGTTGTGGCTAAACAGCAACTCTTCTTTTTGTTGGTGTTAAATAAAAGTCCTTCTCTGCAGCTGGGGATTTACAGTATGTTGTTGGATTGCAGCAGCTATTATGTCTTTGTGGACCTACACAGCTGGACTGGCACTGACTGGCAGGTATGTCGCTTTCTGCCTCATATAGTACTTTGGGTTTACGTAACGTGTTTGTTATGCATTCACAGATTGTCCGCAAATCAGATGCAAAGCAGACGTAATACAAACGCTTAATCGGTGGCCAATCTGTATGTATTCACTACAACTTATTTTAGTTTGTGATGTGGACCTGATAGGCATGTTGTGTGGGCTGCTGAAGAGGAGGTACTGCTGGCCCACCACCACCAGAGGGCGCCCTGCCTGGAGTGCGGGCTCCAGGCACCAGAGGGCGCCGCCGCCTCACGTGAGCAGCTACGGTGACAGCTGTCACCCATCACCTGAGACAGCTGACGGCAATCATCTGTGGGGTATATCAGCAGGACGGCACCTCCACCTCATTGCCGAGATATCGTTTCTACCAGAGAGGTAACGTATCGAAGCTACGGAGTGTATCTTTTTGGATTGTGCTAGTTTGTGGATTACTGTTCCAACGAGAGGTGGAGGTAACTTCCCTGCTGTTCGGAGTCCTGGGTGCAAACGCGCCCCCATCTAACTGTCCTTTGTTCCTCGCCAGCAGTACCAGGTCCGACACGCGGAGGCAGTGGCCACCTGGGAGTTCGGGACTTGGCGGCTCCAGTATTCCCGGGGTCCTGTGGCGGAGGAAGCCGTGTGGTTCCGGTCTTACCTTGGAGAGGCGTCTCCTATCTTCGAGCCTGCCCACAGGACACTTTTGTGAATTGACTGTTGTCCATTGCTGTGATTGGTTGTATTCGTTGTGCACATTCACAACAGTAAAGCTTTGTTATTTTGACTTACTCCATTGTCCGTTCATTTGCGCCCCCTGTTGTGGGTCCGTGTTCCTACACTTTCCCAACAAGGCACACAATATATTCATTTTACACACTGTCCCAGTCCGCTGCCAAGCCGCAAATCCCTGTCAGTTGCGGATATCAGTGGTTAACGGCAGATATACAGCACATAGATTATGTATTGTGTATGTATGGAGTATGTATGGCGGATGTCATCCGCAGCCAAAATTTTGTGCAGCTCAAAAATCCTGGCAATGGAAAAACGCGCCTCTGCAGATAATTGCAGATGTGTGCGAGTGTCGGCCAACTCATACAAGCATGTTTTACGCATATTGCGGATGTTTAGCGAATATGAACCAATTGTGTGTGCAATTCATATACAAATCTTCCTACACGACAGTGGGACCGGGCCCTAAGATTCCACGTAGTCGGGGCTAAATTGTCAAAGTTTTGCGTGTTGGGGCAGAGACAGTTTTGTGAATGATTTGCAGAGAATAAATATCCAGTTGAGAGCAGGCAGGAACTTGACATAGACAGCAGCATGGAAATGTGTTAATCGTAAATGAAATTAAATCAGTGACTTGCAGCTACGCACCTTTATTGTAGACAAACTCTGCCACATAACTGAGCATGTTCACGCATGGGCAATTCAAAGAAAAGTAAAAAAGAAAAACAATCTCCCATTTCACACATTTAATTATTGTCACATCTAAGGTATTTTAGCAAACTGGTCAATAATTATGCTGTATTCTGCCATCCTATACCGCTCTCCACTGCTCAGGATGCAGTGGTTTCTCTCGGTTGGGCCGAGTCATGATTAAGATTTTTAATATTCTGTGTGCATCCATGCTCTGGCCTCATCACCAATAATCAATCACTACACCTAAAGTCGTCCCACAGAAACAAATAACTGCACTGCAAAAACAATGCATGACTTGCCGATGTAATAATTTGGCAATGTTTTAAGTCACACAAATGGCAAAAATTTCAACTAAATCATGATTACTTACCCTCTCACTGATGCGTGTGGCTTCACGCCAAGTTGGATGTCTTCTTGTTTACATCCGAGAAACCTCGATAGTAGTCCGGCAGCCTTCCCACAAGCCCATCTTGCAGCGATGACCTGGCACAGTCAGTCAGAAGCTGTGGGCAGTGTGATATTCTGCAAGAGGAACACACCAAAACAGCTTTGCACACAGTTCTCTCTTGATCAATGCAAAATAAATGTAAAGTAAAATCACTCTGCAAGCGCACTGGCTTAGTGGTTCGCACCATTGCCGCACAGCAAGAAGGTCACGGGGACACTTCCCGACCTTTGGCCTTTCTGTGTGGAGTTTGTATGTTTTCCCCGTGTTTATGTGGGTTCCATCTGCCTGCTCCAGCTTCCTCCCACTTCCAAAAACATGCAGGTTAGATGAGTTGGAAACTTTAAATTCACTGTAGACCAATGTGTTTGTCAGTCTAGATGTGGCCCTGTAACAGACTGGTGTCCTGTCGGGGTGCCCCCTGCCTCATGCCCTATGAGTGCTGGGATATGCTGCCCCCCCATAACCTTTAATTGTAGTAAGCAGGTACAGAAAATGGGTAAAATCACTCACCAGTTCCAGCAAGTTGTCTTCTTACCTCCACTCTATCTATAATTATCCTTCAGTGGCTGAAAAGTGGAACGTCTATCACAAATGGCCATTTGTCAGTGCCAGTGAGAAGGTTTACTGACTGAGGTTTCAGCTGATTTCCTCAAAATGAGACAAAACGCGACTTGCTGAGTTGGTGTTAATCAATCCAGTTGTGGATTCTGGATCTTTTCTTTTTAAACTTTCTCAAACATAGTGAAATTATTGATTAGCATTTTGATCATTTAAGCCTGTCAGTTGTACATATCGTACGAGAGACAATATGTGAGGTTTTAACCCTTTAATGGTCAATTCAACCGTTTCTTAGGGCATACTGATATCTACTACATTATACTGAAAAATGTGAGGATGTCAAAAGGTTAATGATGTTTATGACATTACCATGTTGTAACACAAAGGGATATGAACATATAATCATGTTTTGTAGTTCTAACATTCTGTGATTATTCAGCTTTGGCAGAGATATGCACTCTACCTCAGAGTTTTCTGAGTTTGGCCTGATTTGTGTTTTTCATCATTGGCCTTGGCTTCAAGAAGAGGTGATAAAAGTTTTCAACCAGATGCAGATGATTGATATTTTCAGAACATTAGCATGTAGGTGAAACAGCACCCCCACCTGGTCATCACCTCCGCTCAGGAGAATCAGAGGGCTGTTGGTCCTTGGTGGAGGTTTGCACTCAGAAGTACATGAGTTCCTCAGCTGCTGATACTGTTGATGTGCCACCGTAGACCGTAAACCCTTGAGCCTGTGTTCGCTGTGAGGAGCAGCCTTCTGCCACGCCTTCTGCATGCTTCCCGAATGCTCCACAAAAATGCTGGTGGATCCTGCTTTTTTCCATCAAATGGAATCCAACACCGTGTCATCCCAGGGTAAAGTCGTACCTGAAATGGGGGCTAATCCCGCCCACATCATTCAACCAGTAATCCCCACACAATGGCAGCGACAGACTGTGCTCTGCTCCTCTCTGTATGGGCTTTATCAGCCTGCTGTGCCCCCAGACAATACCTGACAAACACAGAGACTATCACGTGGATCTGGAGGACATCACAGGTAGTATTATCTGATCGCCCTCCTCGCCACTCCATCAGCCTCCAAGACGTGTTGACACCTGAGAGTCTGAAGGCCTTTTCTCACAGCTCAATAATGCTTTTCACAGTCATTTTGTCAGCAGCTAGACTCTTCTAAGACTGCATGGAGTGTTTAGTGTGTGGGAAAAAACAGCTACTGGCTATTTTTACTTTTATAGGGAAACATTCATTGGCCAAAGTCTCACAGACATGACAAGCTGCTGTTTGGTGATGGCTGTTACTTCAAGAAAACACAGCAACATCACTCACCTTCCTCCTCCATGCTGGTTTAACCTGAACTCACAGCAGAAGAACTCTGGTTTCCTCAGGGACTAGGGTACTAGGTTACTTTTGTTCGTTTTGCATCTGAACACTTGCTCATGTCATTACCTTGTTCTCTATGTAACTGTGACAACAAACATTCTTTAGTGTCAATTTGGATCAAAGTTGGCAGATACTTTGGGCTTATAGATGGGAAGAAGTTATTTGATTTTCATTAGGTTCACATCAGTGATCAAGGTCAGAGGTCAAGGACAAATTTCTGGCCCCATGATAATACATAGGAAAAAGACAAATTTTAAAGAAATAAGCAGCCAGTCAACCCTGATACCCTAACCCTAACCCGAAAGCCAAGTAGAGTGTGGCCTGGTTAGTACTCGGATGGAGCCCTTTTCGGAACACCAGGAGCTGTGTGTTTCTCCAGGTAAAAAGGGAGTTGTCAGGAAGGCATCCAGTGTAAAACCTATTCTGAATGTGGATCTGGCTGTACTGTATCTGCTGTGGTGACAAACAGGAGCACCTGAAAGGTCAACAGATTTTATGGAAATGTGTTCAGATATTATTATTGTTAGGGTAGTCACTCATTTCCAATCTTTGGATGCAATTAGCATCCTGATTCTAAAAGTAATTAAATTGACCCCTTATTTATTAGAATAGCAGGTAAAATTCTTATTTCCTATACAGTATTTCTTACGTCAGCTCTTACTAATGAATGTAACTGTTGATTGCCAAGTATTTCCGTCATTGCCAAATACACCCAAGTATACTCAACAAAAATATAA